>NW_026526843.1:41994298-43274908 GCF_024362965.1 Panthera pardus | reverse complement strand
ACCTCAGTACTAGTATCATCCCCATCTTATATATGAGGCAGCTGAGGCTCAGAGGGGCTCAGCAACCTGTTCAGGATCACACCCTTCGGAAGTAATCAAGCTGCGATTCAAATTTAGGTGTCCCCAAGTTTCAAAGCCCTTGCTTTTAACACTATATCATAATATATTTGTGATGTACCTCATAATACATTTAGAGTACACAGTACTTCATAACCATGTAGATTACCTCCTGTCAGAGCAGAGTATAAATACAGCATTGTCATTTCAGGGTTTGGTGTCCAAAAAGGTCTTATTCTAATATTATTCTGCTTTTTTAAGGGGGTTTCTTTTCCCAATAAGTATACACATGGAATTTTTTTATCCTTAAAACCTGTGTTACAGATGGTGGTTAGAACTCTGGACAAGATCTGAGTTTGAATTTGGGCTAATTATGTAATCTCCTCTCCAAAACTGTATTTATTCATCTCTAAAAGGGGGTATTAATAGTACTTACCTTGGGGCACCTGGGTGGCTTAGTCGGTTAGGCATCTGACTCTTGATTTCGGCTCAGGTCATGATCTCAAGGTTCATAGGCTTGAGCCCCATGTCGGGCTCTGTGCTGACAGCTCAGAGCCTGGAGCCTGCTTCAGATTCTGTCTCTCGCTCTCTCTCTCAAAAGTAAATAAATAAAATTTAAAAAAATACACACCTGGATTCAAAGAGTTAGCATGAAAGAAGAATATAAAATATCTCAATATTTCTATATTGTTACATGTTGAAATGCTAATATTTTGATATGAATTAAACTATATGATTATAATTAATTTTACTTGTGTTTTTTACTTTTTAAATATGGCTCTTAGAGAATAAAAATCATTCATGTGGTTCACATTGTATTTTCATTGCAAAGACCTGCTCTGGTGGCTGCATGCTAAACCATGACTTTTGCTTGAACCAGAGATTAAGCCGATGTTTAACACTGGCAAGAAGCTTGCAGTTTGAGTAAGGAGGATGTAAGAATCAAATATTTCTTTCTAAAAGTATATTGTAATTAATTGCTATGAAAGAGAATGGAGACTTTCTAGTGTGTTCTGTAGCAAGGGGAACATTTAAACTGGTCCTGAGAAGGGTTAGTAGTGAAGGTGAGAAAAAGGGAAAACATGGGTACATTTGGAAAAAGGCTAGTAGTCTAGTTTGGGGACTATGATAACAGCAAGGAGAGTAGAAGTGGCTGAATAATTAAGTGAAGACCAATTCTAACAGGCCTTGTCCTGGGCCAAGGAGTTGGGACTCCATGTTGTTAATTCTAGGGAGCTATTGACAGGTTTCAAGGAAAGATGTAATAAGATGACTTGGTTTTAGGAATGTTAGCCTTCCAGCTATATGGAATGGAGTGGAGGTTGGAGAGGGAATGAGGGTGGAGACAGAAAAACAGACTTAGGAGGCTTGTGTCAATAATTCAGGTGACAGGCAATGAGCACCTGAGCTTGATTGGTGGCAGTAGGAATTAGGAAGGCATGTGTTCAGTTTGGTAAATACTGGTGAAGTAGAACTACTAGATTTGGCCGTAGGTTGGTGCAAGTGCTGGAGAATGAGTCAAGTATGATTCAGTGAATGCAAGCAAGTGGAGTTCCCCAGTTTTAGGGACTGATAAAGCAGGTCAAATGGGTCAGGGTTTCGAGGTTGTAGACATAACATGACTTAAATGGCTAACCTTAGAGTCCAGGCTGGCCCAGAGGCAAGTGAAGGCCAGTGGGAAGAGGAAGAGAGGGAAGAAGAAAGGCAAGGCTTGAATCTTTGGCACCTGGGGAAGCGACTTGCCTTTTTGGCTTCAATTTTCCTATCTGGAAAGGGGAGATTGAACCAGATGATCCTTAAGTGTCTTTCCAAGGTCAATATTCATTCTAAGGTCTATGTTTATAGTAGAGACATAGTATGCCCTATATCAATAGGGCATAATAAAATTACCCTAGGTACCATTCCTATTTTGTTCTTGAGATCTGTTTCTATTAGCTGCCTTTCTCCCCCTTGAACTTGTGATCAACTCTCTACTAAGTTTTCTATCATGATAAATTTATAGATTCTAAATTTGATGAAAGAGAGGGGAAGGAAGGGAAAACTTGTGGACTATTTAAAGATCATTTAAATATTTAGTTGCCTGAAAAGGTACAGTGACTAACATACAAGGGAAAAATATATAACTTAACTATAAGGAATTAATGAACCAAAAGTGGTTAGCATCAGCTTAAAGCTTTGAGGCCTTTCCTTCTTATTGATTCCAAACAGAATAAATCTATAAATGATAATAGTGCCTGATTTATTTTTTTAAACTTTTTTAATGTTTACTTATTTTTTAAAAATTTTTTAAATGTTTATTTATTTTTGAGAGAGACAGAGACAAAGTGTGAGTGGGGGAGGGGCAGAGAGAGAGGGAGACAGAATCCGAAGCAGGCTCCAGGCTCCGAGCCATCAGCACAGAGCCCGATGCGGGGCTTGAACTCACAGAGCTGTGAGACCATTAACTGAGCCTAAGTCAGACGCTCAACCAACTGAGCCACCCAGGTGCCCCTATTTTTTATTTTCTTAAAGATATTTTAAATGTTCATTTATTTTTGAGAGAGAGAGTGAGAGAGAGAGAGAGAGCAAGGGAGAGGCAGGGAGAGGGGGAGACACAGAATCCAAAGCAGGTTCCAGTCTCTGAGCTGTCAGCACAAAGCCTGATGCAGGGCTCGAACTCACGAACCGTGAGATCATGACCTGAGCTGAGGTTGGATGCTTAACCAACTAAACCACCCAGGTGCCCCAATAACGCTCAATTTAAATTACTTCCAGCAAGTGCCACTTTTCAGGGCCTATCAGACATGCTGCTCTCTCAACTGCACTTTGCAGTGTACAGAGCAAATCAATGTGGATAGAAACAGTTGCAATTTATGACAATTTGCCATTGTATCTTTTCACTGCATAGAATTGCTTTTGACTGAAATGATATTAATTACATGTATAACGTGGTCTACGGTTTTCTACACAGATTTCCCTGCTGGAAAAAAAAAAAAAGAAAGAAGATGATCCCAACAGTAGGTCCCACTCTGTCAGACTCCTTCAGAAGTTGAGGAGAGGAGGTACAGGCCAAGAAAGTGAAGCAGAAGCAAAAAAGATTTCAGCAGGGAGTGATCCACAAAATGTCTTTTCCTCTGGGAATTTCACAGGTCTCAATAGAGAACAAGTCCTTGTCAAAATTGTCAAGTGGGCAGCCAGATAAAGGGGAGGAAGCATAGAATAGAGTGTTGTCTTTGAGGCGGGGGCAGAGACAGTTTGAACAGTGTGTCTTTGTGGCCCAGGATGTTATAAACAAATGACCCTGAACCTGAAGCACTAGGAGACAGCATAGTCATCCAGTGCCCTTACAGAAAAATTAGGTTGCCACACTCATGATGTCTTATAACCCTTACTGCAGTATTTATCCAATGGAATCTAGGAACCACCGGTGTCAGTATCAGAGGTTGGGGAAAATTTTTTTCAAAACATGGATTCTCTGACTCGAAGGCTCCACTCCATATCTACTGAATTAGAATTTTTGGAGATGGGGCCTAAGGATGCACTTTAATAAGCTCCAAGGTGACTTGCATGCATACCAAAGTTTGAGAACTATTGCCTCATTACGGCAAAATCCTTAAGGTACATATCATGTTATGTGTAGTGCTTGGCACAGTGATGGTGAATGAATTATTACAGACTAAGCAATGCTAATGCGTGATTGGCTTTTACATTACTGGTCCAAAGCCAGGTTTTCTTTTCCTTCTTTGTTAATTCTTCAATATCCCTGAACAATATCAGAGTGATAGGCTGAGAAGACTGGGCATAGGCAGAGAACATTACCTCCTTCACAGAAAAAACTGAAACAATATGTCCAACTCCCTCAACTTCCTTCTTGCCTCGTTCCCATTCTTTTTTTTTTATTTAGCTTTTTTTTTTTTTTTTTAACTAATCTCTACACTCAACATGGGGCTTGAACTCACAACCCTAAGAGCAAGCATCACTTGCTTTACCAATTGAGCCAGCCAGGCACCCCACCTTGTTCCCATTCTTAAGTGGAAGGCATTCAGTTTATTACCATTGTGATATTAGCTGCAGATTTTTCATGGCTATTCTTTAAAAGATTAATGAAATTTCTTTTTTTAATGTTTATTTTTGAGAGAGAGATAGACAGAGCATGAGTAGGAGAGTGGCAGAGAGAGAGGGAGACACAGAATGAGAAGCAAGCTCCAGGCTCTGAGCTGTCAGCTCAGAGTCAGACACAGGGCTCGAACCCATGGACAGCCGACCACAGAATCATGACCTGAGCTGAAGCTGAACACCCAGGTGCTCCGTAGATTAATTAAATTTCTATTCCTAGATTACTAAGAGTTTTTTTTTTAATTCAATAATGGAGGTTGAGTTTTGTCAAATGCTTTTGCTGCATCTATTGAAATGATAGAATGATTTTTCTTTTTTAGTCTATTAATATGGTAATTACACTGATTTTTTAATGCTTAAACTTTGTGTTTCAGAAACTCTTGAAAAATTCCAAAAGAGACAATGGCCTTGCTCTGGACCTAACTTATTTGCTGAGATCATCTCAAAAGTTAAAGATTTGTTTGTTCTGTTGTTGGTGGTGATTGTTTTTTCTTAAGTTTATTTAGTTTGAGAGAGAGAGAGAACTCACACAAGCAGGGAAGGAACAGAGAGAGGTGGAGAGGGAGAATCCCGAGCAGACTCCTCACTGTCAGCACAGAGCCCGATGTGGGGCTCCATCCCATGAGCCTTGAGATCATGACCTGGGCTGAAATCAAGTTGGATGCTTAACTGATTGAGCCACTCAGGCACCCCTGTGGTGATTGTTTTTTAAAGAGTAACATTCCTGGTATTAATAGACTGAAAAGCTAACAGGATTTGGGGCAGTATAAAAACATAAGTGTTTTGTGGAACTGTTTATCATATATCTTGTAATGTGTGTTTATTGTACTTCTATTTTGTTAATTCTATTGCAAGAGTGATACTGTCATGCCTGTTTTGTGTTAGTCGCTTTATTTGTCTGCTACGGGAGGCAGGTGATCTTAGGACCAAAAGAAATTATTTTAGTAAATTAATCCACTAGTAAATTCTAAGTACCATCTCCATTTACTATCTGAGTATCTAAGGAGATAACATTGCAATTTATTTATTTTCTCTATCCTGTGCTTGTAGGTAACATCCAGCTCTTAGCTGAAGAGGTGACAAAGTGATAGACATGTCAGATTGGCTGCTGTTAGAAAGTTTACTTTATGTAGTAGGTGTCCTGCTGTATAGTAGCTGATGTCAGTTTGCCCACTCTATTTAATGGTTCCTCTTTTTCATAGTTTGCCGGGCCTCAATTTTAGGCTAACAAGTAAAGTTAGCAGTAAAGATGGCTTTAGAGTGGCTCCTTCCACTGAAGAAGATTTCATTGGTGAACTTATTTTTTAAATTTACCTGGCTTGCGTCTCTTATTATTCTCCATCCCTCTCCTCAGGTCTCCTGTTTACTCAGTGCATGTTCCAAGGGGAGGATATTTGGCAACGACTTGCTATAAATACCCAGAATTACTGGATATGAAAGTCATATTCAAAATTTTTAACTGTTTGTAGTTTCCTGGATTGGTGAAAACATCCCGGAACACTTAGTAGTAAGGACCAAAGGAAGAAAAGTAACATTGTTCTCAGCTGGGACAATTTTTCTTTTTGGTGGGGTAGGAGTGCTCAGTCACAAGGGTGAATGGGTATAAAGAAGACATAATTAAGTACTAATAGTATTATATGAAGATAGAATACTACTGTATATTCAGATGACTTAAAATTTTCTATTATCGAATTAGTTTTATTCTTCAGGAACTTCTTAAAAGGAAGTAGTAGCAATGTAGTAATAAGTGTGGGGTGAGATAATTTGAAAAGTACCTAGAGAGCTGTCAGAAAATATTCTTTTTTTTTTTTATTTTTTTTTTATTTTTTAATATATGAAATTTACTGTCAAATTGGTTTCCATACAACACCCAGTGCTCATCCCAAAAGGTGCCCTCCTCAATACCCATCACCCACCCTGCCCTCCCTCCCACCCCCCATCAACCCTCAGTTTGTTCTCAGTTTTTAACAGACTCTTAGGCTTTGGCTCTCTCCCACTCTAACCTCTTTTTTTTTTTTTTTTTTTTCCTTCCCCTCCCCCATGGGTTTCTGTTATGTTTCTCAGGATCCACAGAAGAGTGAAACCATATGGTATCTGTCTTTCTCTGTATGGCTTATTTCACTTAGCATCACACTCTCCAGTTCCATCCATGTTGCTACAAAAGGCCATATTTCATTTTTTCTCATTGCCACGTAGTATTCCATTGTGTATATAAACCACAATTTCTTTATCCATTCATCAGTTGATGGACATTTAGGCTCTTTCCATAATTTGGCTATTGTTGAGAGTGCCGCTATAAACATTGGGGTACAGGTGCCCCTATGCATCAGTACTCCTGTATCCCTTGGATAAATTCCTAGCAGTGCTATTGCTGGGTCATAGGGTAGGTCTATTTTTAATTTTCTGAGGAACCTCCACACTGCTTTCCAGAGCGGCTGCACCAATTTGCATTCCCACCAACAGTGCAAGAGGGTTCCTGTTTCTCCACATCCTCTCCAGCATCTATAGTCTCCTGATTTCTTCATTTTGGCCACTCTGACTGGCGTGAGGTGGTATCTGAGTGTGGTTTTGATTTGTATTTCCCTGATAAGGAGCGACGTTGAACATCTTTTCATGTGCCTGTTGGCCATCCGGATGTCTTCTTTAGAGAAGTGTCTATTCATGTTTTCTGCCCATTTCTTCACTGGGTTATTTGTTTTTCGGGTGTGGAGTTTGATGAGCTCTTTATAGATTTTGGATACTAGCCCTTTGTCCGATGTGTCATTTGCAAATATCTTTTCCCATTCCGTTGGTTGCCTTTTAGTTTTGTTGGTTGTTTCCTTTGCTGTGCAGAAGCTTTTTATCTTCATAAGGTCCCAGTAATTCACTTTTGCTTTTAATTCCCTTGCCTTTGGGGATGTGCCGAGTAAGAGATTGCTACGGCTGAGGTCAGAGAGGTCTTTTCCTGCTTTCTCCTCTAAGGTTTTGATGGTTTCCTGTCTCACATTCAGGTCCTTTATCCATTTTGAGTTTATTTTTGTGAATGGTGTGAGAAAGTGGTCTAGTTTCAACCTTCTGCATGTTGCTGTCCAGTTCTCCCAGCACCATTTGTTAAAGAGACTGTCTTTTTTCCATTGGATGTTCTTTCCTGCTTTGTCAAAGATGAGTTGGCCATACGTTTGTGGGTCTAGTTCTGGGGTTTCTATTCTATTCCATTGGTCTATGTGTCTGTTTTTATGCCAATACCATGCTGTCTTGATGATGACGGCTTTGTAGTAGAGGCTAAAGTCTGGGATTGTGATGCCTCCTGCTTTGGTCTTCTTCTTCAAAATTGCTTTGGCTATTCGGGGCCTTTTGTGGTTCCATATGAATTTTAGGATTGCTTGTTCTAGTTTTGAGAAGAATGCTGGTGCAATTTTGATTGGGATTGCATTGAATGTGTAGATAGCTTTGGGTAGTATTGACATTTTGACAATATTTATTCTTCCAGTCCATGAGCAGGGAATGTCTTTCCATTTCTTTATATCTTCTTCAATTACCTGCATAAGCTTTCTATAGTTTTCAGCATACAGATCTTTTACATCTTTGGTTAGATTTATTCCTAGGTATTTTATGCTTCTTGGTGCAATTGTGAATGGGATCAGTTTCTTCATTTGTCTTTCTGTTGCTTCATTGTTAGTGTATAAGAATGCAACTGATTTCTGCACATTGATTTTGTATCCTGCAACTTTGCTGAATTCATGTATCAGTTCTAGCAGACTTTTGGTGGAGTCTATCGGATTTTCCATGTATAATATCATGTCATCTGCAAAAAGCGAAAGCTTGACTTCATCTTTGCCAATTTTGATGCCTTTGATTTCCTTTTGTTGTCTGATTGCTGATGCTAGAACTTCCAGCACTATATTAAACAACAGCGGTGAGAGTGGGCATCCCTGTCGTGTTCCTGATCTCAGGGAAAAAGCTCTCAGTTTTTCCCGTTGAGGATGATGTTAGCTGTGGGCTTTTCATAAATGGCCTTTATGATCTTTAAGTATGTTCCTTCTATCCCGACTTTCTCAAGGGTTTTTATTAAGAAAGGGTGCTGGATTTTGTCAAAGGCCTTTTCTGCATCGATTGACAGGATCATATGGTTCTTCTCTTTTTTTTTGTTAATGTGATGTATCACGTTGATCGATTTGCGAATGTTGAACCAGCCCTGCATCCCAGGAATGAATCCCACTTGATCATGGTGAATAATTCTTTTTATATGCTGTTGAATTCGATTTGCTAGTATCTTATTAAGAATTTTTGCATCCATATTCATCAGGGATATTGGCCTGTAGTTCTCTTTTTTTACTGGGTCTCTGTCTGGTTTAGGAATCAAAGTAATACTGGCTTCATAGAATGAGTCTGGAAGTTTTCCTTCCCTTTCTATTTCTTGGAATAGCTTGAGAAGGATAGGTATTATCTCTGCTTTAAATGTCTGGTAGAACTCCCCTGGGAAGCCATCTGGTCCTGGACTCTTATTTGTTGGGAGATTTTTGATAACCGATTCAATTTCTTCGCTGGTTATGGGTCTGTTCAAGCTTTCTATTTCCTCCTGATTGACTTTTGGAAGAGTGTGGGTGTTTAGAAATTTGTCCAATAGACATTTATAATAGTTAGCTCTTCCTGGTGGATAGACCCTGTGATTATTATATAATGCCCTTCTTCATCTCTTGTTACAGCCTTTATTTTAAAGTCTAGTTTGTCTGATATAAGTATGGCTACTCCAGCTTTCTTTTGTCTTCCAGGAGCATGATAGATAGTTCTCCATCCCCTCACTCTCAATCTAAAGGTGTCCTCAGATCTAAAATGAGTCTCTTGTAGACAGCAAATAGATGGGTCTTGTTTTTTTATCCATTCTGATACCCTATGTCTTTTAGTTGGCGCATTTAATCCATTTACATTCAGTGTTATTATAGAAAGATATGGGTTTAGAGTCATTGTGATGTCTGTATGTTTTATGCTTGTAGTGATGTCTCTGGTACTTTTTCTCATAGGATCCCCCTTAGGATCTCTTGTAGGGCTGGTTTCGTGGTGACAAATTCCTTCAGTTTTTGTTTGTTTGGGAAGACCTTTATCTCTCCTTCTATTCTAAATGACAGACTTGCTGGATAAAGGATTCTCGGCTGCATATTTTTTCTGTTTAGCACACTGTAGATATCGTGCCAAGCCTTTCTGGCCTGCCAAGTTTCAAAGGAGAGATCAGTCACGAGTCTTATAGGTCTCCCTTTATATGTGAGGGCACGTTTATCCCTTGCTGCTTTCAGAATTTTCTCTTTATCCTTGTATTTTGCCAGTTTCACTATGATATGTCGTGCAGAAGATCGATTCAAGTGACGTCTGAAGGGAGTTCTCTGTGCCTCTTGGATTTCAATGCTTTTTCCTTCCCCAGTTCAGGGAAGTTCTCAGCTATAATTTGTTCAAGTACCCCTTCAGCACCTTTCCCTCTCTCTTCCTCCTCTGGGATACCAATTATGCGTATATTATTTTTTTTTAGTGTATCACTTAGTTCTCTAATTTTCCCCTCATACTCCTGGATTTTTTTATCTCTCTTTCTTTCAGCTTCCTCTTTCTCCATAACTTTATCTTCTAGTTCACCTATTCTCTCCTCTGCCTCTTCAAGCCGAGCTATCGTGGTTTCCATTTTGTTTTGCATTTCGTTTAAAGCGTTTTTCAGCTCCTCGTGACTGTTCCTTAGTCCCTCGATCTTTGTGGCAAGAGATTCTCTGCTGTCCTGTATACTGTTTTCAAGCCCAGCGATTAATTTTATGACTATTATTCTAAATTCACTTTCTGTTATATTATTTAAATCCTTTTTGATCAGTTCATTAGCTGTTGTTATTTCCTGGAGATTCTTCTGAGGGGAATTCTTCCGTTTGGTCATTTTGGAGAGTCCCTGGCGTGGTGAGGACCTGCAGGGCACTTCCCCTGTGCTGTGGTGTATAACTGGAGTTAGTGGGCGGGGCCGCAGTCCGACCCGATGTCTGCCCCCAGCCCACTGCTGGGGCCACAGTCAGACTGGTGTGTGCCTTCTCTTCCCCTCTCCTAGGGGCGGGATTCACTGTGGGGTGGCATGTCCCGTCTGGGCTACTTGCACACTGCCAGGCTTGTGTTGCTGGGGATCTGGCGTATTAGCTGGGGTGGGTAGGCAAGGTGCACGGGGGCTGGAGGGGCAGGCTTAGCTCGCTTCTCCTTAGGTGATCCACTTCAGGAGGAGCCCTGTGGCAGCGGGAGGGAGTCAGATCCGCTGCCGGAGGTTTGGCTCCGCAGAAGCACAGAGTTGGGTGTTTGCGCGGAGCGAGCAAGTTCCCTGGCAGGAACTGGTTCCCTTTGGGATTTTGGCTGGGGGATGGGCGGGGGAGATGGCGCTGGTGAGCGCCTTTGTTCCCCGCCAAGCTGAGCTCTGCCGTCCGGGGGCTCAGCAGCTCTCCCTCCCTTTGTCCTCCAGCCTTCCCGCTTTCCGAGCAGAGCTGTTAACTTATGACCTCCCAGACGCTAAGTCGTGCTTGCTGTCGGAACACAGTCCGTCTGGCCCCTCCGCTTTTGCCAGCCAGACTCGGGGGCTCTGCTTGGCCGTCGAGCCGCCCCTCCGCCCCGGCTCCCTCCCGCCAGTCCGTGGAGCGCGCACCGCCTCACCGCCCTTCCTACCCTCTTCCGTGGGCCTCTAGTCTGCGCTTGACTCCGGAGACTCCCTTCTGCTAATCCTCTGGCGGTTTTCTGGGTTCTTTAGGCAGGTGTAGGTGGAATCTAAGTGATCGGCAGGACGCGCTGTGAGCCCCGCGTCCTCCTACGCCGCCATCTTCCGGAACCTCCCCCCTGTCAGAAAATATTCTAAGGGTAGAGGGTATGTACCTGTTTTATTTTTGGAGGCAGAAAGGAGGCAGGAGGTAAAGAAAGATGTTACTATGTGTAATTAATAATGTCACCTATTTGCTGAGTAACAATAAGCCCAAAATTTCAGTGGGGCAGAATAATAAGTATTTATTTCTTATATGTCAATTAGGGGTTGTCTAATCTGGGCAGATGGGTTAGGAGGCTATGCCTCAAGCCATAGGTCTGACTGGGGTTGGCTCATTGCTGCTGGTTGACTCTTAACTGGTCCAAGTGTTTTCATTCTGGGTGTACTGGATACCCAGGGCAAGCTGTTCTCCTGGCCATGGCAGAGGCACAAGAGTTAAGTGTACAAAGAATCTATATAGACATTTCCCAAAGACGTTATACAAATCATCCATAAGGTCATGAAAAGTTGCTTAACATCATGAGTTATCAGGGAAATGCAAATCAAAACCACAGTGAGATGCGGCCTCACACACAATAGAATGGCCAAAATCAAAAAGATTATAGGAAGTGTTGGTGAAGATATGGAAAAACAGTACATTGCTGGTGGGAATGTAGAATGGTGTATCCACTTTATAAAGCATTTGACGGCCTCCTGCGTGGCTCAGTTGGTTAAGTGTCTGACTTTGGCTCAGGTCATGATCTCATGGTTTGTGAGTTTGAGCTCTGCATTGGGCTCTGTGCTGACAGCTTGGAGCCTGGAGCTTGCTTCAGATTCTGTGTCTCCCTCTCTCTCTGCCCCTACCCTGATCATGCTCTGTCTCTCTCTCAAAAATAAACATTAAAAAAATAAAGCATTTGAGGAAATTGTTAAACACAGTTACTATATGATCCAGTAATTCCATTCCAAGAATTGATATGGTGATCATTGCACAACTGTGTTTTACCAAACATCATTAAATTAATTAAACTGTATATTTTACATGGGTTAATTGTACACTATGTGAATTATTTCTCAATAAAAAGTGTATACATGTACACACACATGTAAAAACATGCATTGCCTTTTTAAAGTTATTTTTAAGTTTTATTTATTTATTTTGAGAGAGAGAGAGAGAGAGCAAACGTGTGTGAGTAGGGGAAGGGCAGAAAGAGAGTGAGAGAGAATCCCAAGCAGCCTTGGCACTGTCAGCGCAGAGCCTGGTGTGTGGCTCAAACTCATGAACCGTGAGATCATGACCTGAGTGAAATCAAGAGTGAGATCAACCAGCTGAGCCATCCAGGTGCTCCAACAAGCATTGCCTTTTAAAGTCCCGGCTTTTGGGTGCCTGGGTGGCTCAGTCGGCTGAGCGTCCGACTTCAGCTCAGGTCATGATCTCACAGTTTGTGAGTTCGGTTTGTGAGTTCGAGCCCTGCGTTGGGCTCTGTGCTGACAGCTCAGAACCTGGAGCCTGCTTCTGATTCTGTCTCCCTCTCTCTCTGCCCCTCCCCTGCTCATGCTCTGTCTCTCTCTGTCTCTCAAAAATAAATAAATGTAAAAAAAAGCATTTAAAATTTAGGCTTAGAACTGGCACACTATCACTTCTATATATCTTCCATTAGCCAAGGCAAGTCATATGGCTGAGCCCAAATTCAAAGGGTAAGGAAATACACTTGGCCTTAATAGGAGGAACTGCAAATTCACGTGGCAGTGGGTATGGATGCAATGTGGAGTAAAGAATTTGTGTCAATAATTTAATCTAATACACTTCCCTGACCTTTCCTCCTTTTCTTATTATTCATATTTATTCATATTCTAGGGCTAATTCAGACTAGAACAACTGGTCATTACCCTATTGTGATATTCAATTCAGATACCTGAAAACAACACTTAGATAACTTTACATGTTTTCCCTTTCCTTTTAAAGATTGCATAAAGATCTACGTTCCTTTAAATTTTTTTAGACATTATTTTCTTATACTTGACTTTTCTCTGCAACATTTTTATTTTATAAAGAATCATGTTCTCAAGACATATCCTCCAGTACAATACCAGTTTTCAGGAAATAAAAACAGGTGGAATCTACCTGTTATACAATATTTAGGACAACTGGATTGTAGTATTTCTCACTGTAATAATTCAACTGAGATTTTTAACTGATATTTCAAATAAAGAATGTAAACATTCTTGTTGGACAGCAAGAGTAGATTTCAGATAAAAGGAGCCTGGGTAGCTTGGCTGGTTAAGTGTCTGACTCTTGATTTCAGCTCAGGTCACCATCTCGTAGTACATGAGTTCAAGGCCCACATTGGGCTCTGTGCTGGCAACATGGAGCCTGCTTGGGATTCTCTATCTCCTCTCTCTCTGCCCCTCCCCACTAGTTCTCTCTCTCTCACTCTCTCTCTCTCAAAAATAAATAAATTTTAAATAATAAAAAACACCTGCTAAAAAAAGAAGAGTAGATTTCAGGGAAACGCAAACTCTTTGGTTGCAATGAGATTGAAATAAGTGTATGAGACTGAAAAGCATCTCATGAAAGTTTATTTTTACTTAATAAAACATATACACTTTGTTTTTGTCATAGTTAGCTATTGTTAAAACATTAGATGAATCCATTTTATACTAGTTAATTTGTATTTTTCTCTACAGTACCATCAAGAGCCTCTCGTGATAACAAAGAAGAGATGCTTCAGAAATAAAAAGTAATAAAGGTTAATTCTGAATCTGGTAATATATTGGAAGCTTTTGAAATGTGCATATCTTCCGATCCTGTAATTCTGCTTCTAGAAATTTATCCAAATGAATAATCAGAGTTTGGCATAGACCCATTGTGTTGTATGTATTATGTTGACTAATATGAAATTGCCAATATTTGACCATTTGGACCTATAACGACAGGCATTATATATGTTTCAATGTGATATAAAGATGTTGATCACAGTATTAATTATGATGAAGATCACTTGGGGTAATTGAAATGTCCAACAATAAGATACTGGTTAAATAAATTATGGCAACACATATACTAGAATTCTATGAAGTCTTTAAAATTATAATGATTTAGGGGCGCCTGGGTGGCTCAGTCAGTTAAGCGTCCGACTTCGGCTCAGGTCACAATCTCACGGTCCGTGGGTTCGAGCCCCGCGTCGGGCTCTGGGCTGATGATGGCCCAGAGCCTGGAGCCTGCTTCCGATTCTGTGTCTCCCTCTCTCTCTGACCCTCCCCCGTTCATGCTCTGTCTCCCTCTGTCTCAAAAATAAATAAACGTTAAAAAAAAATTAAAAATAAAATAAAATAAAATAAAATAAAATTATAATGATTTAAATGTATTTTTATTGTTACCAAATGAGTATGTTCATGATATATTATTAAGAAAAAATGATATTACAAAACAGAACTTATAATATGATTCAATTTTATTAAAATTATATATATTTACATATATATCTATATTTAGATGAAATGACTAGAATAATATACACCAAAATTTTCATAGTTATTCTCTCTAGGACTGTATTTTTAATTTTTACAGTCTTTATTTGGATTATCTGTATTTTTTAACTTTTGATTTTAGAGCATAATTTTAAGTTATGTAAAAATCAATTCTATAAGAAAATCATAAGTTATGATCATTTGTGGTAGGAAGACACAAACAATTTTGTAACCTATTTGTTCAAACCCAGTTTGTTTGCTTGCTTGTTGGCTTCCTTCCTTCCTTCCTTTCTTTTTTTTCCTTCCTTTCTTTCTTTTCTAATTATAGCAACTTGATTTGAGGGTTTTGTTTTATAAAGGTCAACACAGAAGCCAACCTCAGTCACATAGGTGGTAAGGGAGGGATACACTGTGGGTGGCACACAAGACCGACATTCTGTCTTCCTGAAAGCAAATGCCATGAACACCAACTACGGAGGATGTGATGGAGAACAGGCACACCCATGGAATATGACTATGCATCCCAGGACTGGGCTCCTTCAGCCAGCAGTGTGCCATGAGCACATGGCACCCTGAACAGGCCCTGGGGACAGGGAGCTGAAACCTTGCATTATTTTAAAGCATCATGTACAATAAAAAACTTGCATTTAGGAATCCCTATTTCCAGCTTGTAGCACTCAAAACAAGTGATGGTGCATATACAGATTTTATGAGGTATCCCTGAGCTACTTTGCCTGATAAGGTGAAAATATATTTGCTATTATTTTTACAACTTTTGCATTATAGCATAAAGATTAGACAGCAATTCATTCACAGCATACTCCATTTTGAGGGAAAATATCACATAGATAATCGATCCAATAAATAAACTAAAACTTTCCATTTACTACCCATTATACTCACTCACACCCCTCATAATTAAAGAAAGTAACTAACTTTCTTATCAAGAACTATTATATTTTTAATGTTTAAATTAGTTCATACATTTGGGAAGGTTTTTTTAACTGAACTTAATATTATGTTGGCTAATGTCACAATAGAAAAAATATTTTAAACATATTAATTAGCGTTTGACTTATACTTCTTCAATTACAAAAGAAAAATATTTATTAAGTTAATTGAACATTGATCTTAACACAATTTGAACTGAATTTGACTTGTGAAATCCAAGAAGACCTGAAAAATACAAAATGGATTCATCATTATCACTAATGACATGTAACAAATTTTTAATCACAGGGGAAAGTTTGTCAACATAAACAAGATAATAAATGCATTTGCTAATTTTTCCTATACAATCAGCATTCACCACGGTATTGGTTTTAGGTGCATATGTCTGTGTGTATATGTGTATATATAAATCTGTATGTTTATATGTGTGTAAATACCTACATTTAGATCTATCTATCTGCCTATATGTTTGTGTAGGTTGTGTGTGCATGTATACCTATGTATATGATTGCATGTAGATGTGTATTCAAGCATGTGCATTTAATATAAAATGTCATGTTTATATGTATATGTTGTGTACATATGCATATCAGCCCAAGATGGAGAATGCGTTAGGACCATTCAAAACCAACTTAAATGTCAATATACTCAGAAAGAGTCCTATTAGTAATGGAAACATAAAGTTATTTCTGATTTTTGATAAGCAGGATAAAAAAATAATGAGCCCATTATACTTACAGTATACTTCTGAGGTATTTAAGCTTTTAAACTTGCTTTGATCACCTTGCTAGACAGAGAAAAGTAAAATTAGTTCCTGTTTAAACTGAAGTGTGTTTATTCTTCATATCTTACATTAGAACTACTAGCTCTAATAGATTTGGGGGCCCTAGGTGTTTTTCCATCTTCCTTTGAGCAGAACCAAGCCAGCCATCTACAGATGGACTTGTCAATCAACAGGTGGATTTCATGTGTTAAGGCTGCAACATAAACATGAATGAAAATAATAATCTGACACTAAGTAGGTACATGTTGGCTGGATATCTTTCAGTACCAACAACAAATTGCCAAAAAAGAAGACCATAAGTGACCTTCCTGAAGCCTAGGGCTAACAGGAATGTGGGGATATTGTACTGCACGTTCATGGGGCTCTGGTGAGACTATACTACCTTTCAGGTTAATTTCCTCTCCCAGCTTCTTACATTGAAGGTGGTTGGGCAGGGCCCTGGAGGAATGCCCAACCTTTTATCCCAGACATTGACTTACCATAGGAGTCAACAATTACTCCAATGTAGGAAATGTTATTGTCTCTCAAGAAACAGCAAATTGTAAGGGTTTTTCAAACCTAGACTCCCAACCCTTAGGTGAGCTTAATACGTTTAGGCTAAAACTTGGAGACAGTCAAGTTCTGTACTACAAGATGCCATCTTTGAAAGGAAAGAGAGCCAGTGGTTCTATTGTGCCTGACTGGTCTGGAGAGCTGGGAGAACAGAGTCATGGGTCTGGTGGGAGGAGCCCTCTAGGCCTGCTGGCCACATGTGAACTTGTTGGCTCCTCTCAGGTATGCTGGGTAGGATGCTCCTATCTTTGGTTCCTTTGGGAGTTGGTTTCCTCAATATCAGCTCCCTTCCCTCCTCCAGAATGACTGTGTTGGTTCAGCTCAATTGTTGGAAGAGACTGGCTTCAGTTTCCCAGTATTTTTCTCAGCATTTGCTATACTCTGATATCATTGGACTCATTGCCCATTTTACATTCCAAGAATCCTAGAATTGGGAGAAGCCCCTCTGAGATCATCTAATCGAATCTCCCAGCCAGGGCAGATGTCCACGTGAAAAGTCAGGCAGATTATTCTTTTTTGTGACACAGGGTAAAATAATATTCTCATTCTCTCTCCAGTGTTGCTGTCCTCCCTTCCCCTCCCCAGTACTGTCACTTGTACAGAAAAGACTGTGTTCTGCCATTGTATTTCATTATTTGGATATTTATTTATTTTTGAGAGACAGAGCACAAGTAGGGGAGGAGCAGAGAGAGAGAGAGAGAGAGAGAGAGAGAGAGAGAGAGAGAGAATCTGAAGCAGGCTCCAGGCTCCGAGCTGTCAGCACAGAGCCTGACGTGGGGCTTGAACTCACAGAGCATGGGATCCTGACCCGAGCCAAAGTCAGAAGCTCAACTGACGGAGCCACCCAGGCATCCTGTATTTCATTATTTGGAAACCACCACCCTCTACTTCCCCAAATTGGACCATCGTAAGCAGTCACAAAAAGTATCCTTTTCCCCCAAGATGTCATTAGATCTAGACCTCCTTTGGGTAAGTTCTATTCCTTATTGCTAGCCAACGAGTCTAGGCACTGTTATACTGCTAGAAAAGCCCTGAGGGTGTGGCCTCCGTCCCTGACCATACTGTTGCCAGACAGAGTTTCCCAAAACATGGGTCTCTTCTACTCAAAAGCCTTCAATAAGAATGAAGACAACACGTCTTAGCTAGGCACTCAAGGCCTCCCCAAAGTTGTTTTGTATAATAGTGTTATTTCTCAAATACTGTTCCCAACCCCAACTTTGCTCCCCTTTCTTCCCACACATAATTTGAACTGACTTGCCTCTTTTTTTTTTTCCAAGCTGCTCCCACTGCTAGAAATTCTCTGCCCACCATCTTTGTCAGTTGAAATCCCATTTATCCTTCAAGGTTCAAGTAATTGTCCCCTCTTCTCTGAAGCATCCCCCAATCTCTCCATTCAAAATAATCACTTTCTCCCCAGGACCTTCCAACAACATTCTTTAGCAACCCTGGTGGTACTTGCCTAATATCTTACTGGCTATTGTCTGCTACTGCAGGGCAAGGACTAAGTCTGCATTGTGTCTGTAGCCTCCATGGTATCCGTCATGGTGTCATGCAACACTGGGCTCTCCATTTGGGGCTTGACAAGGCTCTACATGATCTGGCTTTTGCCTGATACCTTATCCATATCTCCAGCCACTTTCCTCCTTTCTGCAGCTTCACTGGCCTTATGTCAATGCTTCAAAAATGCTAAGTGCTTTCCTACCTTGGGGCTTTTGACCACACAGTCCTCCCTGCCTGAAATGCTTTTCCATCTATTCTTCATCTGGTTAACTCCTGCTCATCCTTCTCACCTCAGCTTAAAACATTAGTTCTCAAGGAAGCCCGCCCTGAACTCTCAGAAAAAAAACAAAAAAACAAAAAAACAAAAAACAACTATACATTTATCACCCCACCAGGCATCTCATAAGCTTGTAGCCATAGAAGAAGTGAATGATGGAGAGTAGAAGTCTCAAAACAGACCCACCTTTTCCTTCCACCCCATGACTAGGAAATGCATAGTAACTGCCTGTCCCGTGGGCTGTCAGTCAGAAGTGACTATCTTGGATTTAAAGGATAGACAAGACCTGCTCCTTCACTAGGATGCCCAGCCATTCCCAGACTAATTCCTTGCCCCTTTGAGCACAATGTTTCTTAAGACTCTCCCAAGTTACCTGCTTATCATTGAGAAGAGGAGCAAAATGTGTCAGAAAGAAGGGTCTGGCCAGATGGAGCCTAAAGCTTCATTTGTTATTGCAAGGCTTCTTGTCTTGGAACTTCATGATGTCTTAGTCCTCAGTGGTCACCGATTTGAGATCAGAATTATGCAATAAGAGTAAAAGATAAAGTTAGAGAAACTCAGGTGGGGGCCGGAGGGTGGAAAACAAAGCATATATAGGAGCAGTATCTACAATGAGGCAGATCAAGGCAGAGTTATGGCATTCTAATTTTATCAATTCTGGAAGGGCTTTCCATCACTTTCTAGTGCTTCTGAGTTGTGAAAATTGCCTAAAATTAGCCTTCTACGCAAAGGTTACAAATTGGCAGTTGTAGGCTGAATCTGGTTCTCAGACTTGTTTTAGTTGGCCACCACAGTGTTGATAAAATATATTTGAATTAGTTTCCAACATTTAAGGATTGGAATATTCCATATACTTTTTTTTTAGTTTTGGATTCTCTTGAAAAACTGGAGAATCTGGCAGCCCAGCCCCACATTTCCATCCAGCAACAGTCAGCTGGAGCTAAGTGTGGCCATCCCCTCTGGATGAGACTTATTCTTCCTTGGTTCTTCACAGTCCCCATCTGGTTTGCTTCCCTCATTTTTTACCTGCCTTGCTCAGTAGGCATTTGAGTTTGCAACCCTTGATATTTTTTTAAAGTTTTATTATAGGAAATATTAAACACATATAAAAGCAGAGAGAATCATATGAGGAACCCCAAGCACTCATCACCCAGTTTGAATAACTGTCATTCATAGCCAATATTATTACATCAATGCCCTCACCCATTATCCGATACTCCTATCCCCCACCCCTGGATTATTTTGAAGCAAATCCAGACATCATATCAGACATCATACCATTTTATCACTAAATATCTCAATATGTATCTCTAAAAGACAGACTTTTTTTTATAAACAGAACCATAGTTTCATTATCACAGCCAAAATATTATCAATTCTTTATTATAATCAAATATCCACTGTGCTAACTTTTAAAAACCGTTTATTTATTTGAGAGAGAGAGAGTGCGAGAGCGAGCACACATGTGTGGGGGTGGGGAGGGGCAGAGAAAGAGGGGGACTCTTGGCTTTTCATCCTAAGAGCTAACTTATCATATACTCAAAAACAAGTGCCTAGTGAGGCCAGGAAATATTTTCTGGACTTTAAGGGAGCAGCACATGTTTGAGAGTATCAAAACAGGCTCTGTGCTGACAGCAGAGAACCCGATGCAGAGCTCAAACTCACAAAACCATGAGCTCATGGCCTGAGCCGAAGTTGGACGCTTAACCTACTGCACCACCCAGGCACCCCCACTCTGTTAACTTTTTAATTATTTTCCATGTTATTCACCTCATCTGATTTCCTTTCTCTTTCTTTGGGGGAGAAATAAGAATGGGAAGCGTTGGTCTAGGAAAGGGGGATGGGAATAGAAATATGAATATTATATTCTGATCTCTAGAAAGTAATAGATGGAATGATTCCTTATGACTACATAACACATTTATCTCTTTATATGGGTTCTGCTGTCATAATTTTGTACGAGACAACATAGATACAGAAGGTTAAGTAGCTTGTTCAATTACAGACATAGTAAAAGAGCTGTGACAAGAACTCAGACCACCTGACTCCCAGGTGGGAGTTGTGCCATATAGGAAAGGTGACATGACAGGTTATATTGTGATGATAGAAGACAGTATGGAGTAATAGCAGTGAAGATTTTCTGAGTGCTTACTCTGTGGCTAGGAGTTGTGTGAGGTACCTAAGTTATATTAGTATTATTTATCCTTCTTATCAGTTCTCTATTCTTCCAGTCTTATAGAGAAAGATGCTAAATACATAGACATTAAGTAACTTTCCCAGGAACAAACACTTAGAACAAACAATTGGCAGAACTAGAATTGGAAGCCAGATCACTCTAACCCTAGCATCCCAGTGCTTTACCACTGTATTAAACTTGACATGGCAAGGGCTTTGGAGTTGGACAAACGTGGCTCTGAATCCTAGCTTTTATTCACTTTGTGACTGTGGGTAACAACTTCCTCATCTTCAAGTAAGGATAATAGTACCTAACTCTTAAGGTTAATGTGATGATGAAACAAAATCATCCATTTAAAATTATTTAGCACATCACTTTGCACAGAGTAAAGGCTCAATAAATGAAAGCTACCAAGAGGGGGTGGTTTATAGTACTATCTTGACCAATGTGTCCAAGAAAAAGGAAATTTTATTCCTTCTCTGACCAGCCCCTTAGGCTAGTCCCATTTTATGTAATCCCAGCAATATGTGGTTCATGATTCATGTTTTTATACATTTTTTATATGTGAAATACAATTAAATTATATTTTATACTTCAAAATGAAAGTGCATTCTCATAACTAAAGATTTTAATTGTCAGAGACACAATAGGTTTGATGTGGAAATTCCAAATTCAGTCTGCCACAAGCTGGATGGACTCTTGGCTTTTCATCCTAAGAGCTAACCTATCATATACTCAAAAACTAGTGCCTAGTGCGGCCAGAAAATATTTTCTGGAATTTAGGGAGCAGTGCATGTTTGAGAAAGTCTTGGGATGGTGTGAAAATTTAACAGATCTGATAGACCTGAAGCAAGGCTATAATGGGAGTGTGATTTCAAGCTCCCCTGCCCCCTTTCCCCCATCTCTGAGTACCTACAGATTCCCCAGTGTTTTAAGGATGAAGGCAGAAGCACAAAAAGTGGGCAAGCAGGAATAAACAAAGTGGTACAGAATGTACCAAGCAGAAGCAACTCATTTCTAGAAAGATGTCTCCAATGTTCTGGGACACAGGAAAGGCAGGGGCCAAGGCTAGGCCTGCTAATGTTTGCTGGCCTCAGGAAAAGAAGGTTAAGGGCAGAGAGCACCAGGATCAGTGTAAGGGGACTCCCTTGCACAGCTTTCACTTGGCTAATGTTTTAGATTCCTATGGCTGCTGTAATGTATTATCACAAACTGGCTTAGAACATATCTTTATTATCTTATAGCTCTGTAGGTTAGAAGTCCAGTATGAGTCTCCCTAGGCTCAAGTCAAGGTGTCAACAGAGCTGTGTGTTCCCTTGTGGAGGCTCTGGGAACTAATATGCTTCCTTGTTGTTTCCAGCCTACGTTCTTTGACTCATGACCCCTTTCTTCCATCTTCAAAGCCAGCGATGGCCATTTGAGTCCTTTTCACATCTCATAGCTCTGACCTACTCTTCTGTGTTCTTCTTTTACTTTTAAGGATACCTGTACTTACATTGGGCCCACCCGGATAAACCAGATCATCTTCCTATTTTATTTTATTTTAAATTTTTAAAATGTTTATTTATTTTTTATTTTTGAAAGAGAGACAGAGCACGAGCAGGGGAGGGGCAGAGAGAGGGAGACACAGATTCCAAAGCAGGCTCCAGGCTCCAAGCTGTCAGCACAGAGCTCCATGTGGAGCTCGAATTCACCAACCATGAGGTCATGACCTGAGCTGAAGTCAGCTGCTTAACCGACTGAGCCACCCAGGCACCCCAATCATCTTCCTATTTTAAAGTCAGCTGATTAACAACCTTAATTATATCTTCTACTTTTATTCTCCATTGCCATGAACATAACATATTCACTATTCTGGGGAATAAGGCATGGACATCCTTGGGAGGAGGTTATTACTCTGCTTACCACAGCTACCAAATGTCATAGAAAGAATTGGCCTCTGTTATTGAAGACAAAATAGATTAGGGGTGCCTGAGTGGCTTAGTAGGTTAAGCACCCAATTCTTGGTGTCAGCGCAGGTCATAATCTCACGGTTTGTGGGTTCGAGCCCCACGTAGGGTTCTGCACTGGCAGTGCAGAGCCTGCTTGGGATTATCTCTCTGTCTCTCTCTCTCTCTTTCTCTTGCTCTCTCTCTCTCTCTCTCAAAAAAAAAATAAATAAATGAATTTAAAGAAACAGAATACATTAGGGGCAGGTGTGAGTTTTCAGCAATACTGACAAAATATTTAAGATTCAGGTGTTATTTATAAAATGGCCCACTATGGATCTGTTCTTAAATGGAAAGACAGCATATTTGTAAATATGACAATTTGCTCCCAATGATTTTCTAAATTTAACACAATTTCAGTTAAAAAGGAAAAATACGGGGGCACCTGGGTGGCTCAGTCAGTTGAGCATCCGACTCTTGATTTTGGCTCAGGTCATGATCTCGCGGTTTGTGAGTTCAAGCCCCATGTTAGACTCTGTGCTGAACTTGAAGCCTGCTTAAGATTCTTTCTCTCCCTCCCTCTGTCCCTCTCCCTTGCTCTCACATGCACACTCACTCTCTCTAAAAAAAAAGGAAAAATATGCAAGAAAACAAAAAGACTAGTCTAAAGAGTAAGAAATGAAGATTCATCTCATCACACATTAGAACAAGCTATAAAGCAGTAATCTTTAAGACTGTGTTGTTGGCTCATAAGTGAAATATTTATCAGCGGAACAGAGGAGAGAGATTGGAAATAGCTTTTAGCACAGATAATATGAACAGATGTCAAATAGGCACCATAAAACAATGACCAAAATATTGTATATTTAATAAGTGCTTTGAAACAACTGGATAGTGATGGGAAAAGCTAATTTAGAATTATGCATCTTCCACTACCTGGCACAAATGATCTCATCTGGGATTTTAACTGAGTTAAAATCAAGTAAAATCAGATCTAAAGAATAGAATAGACTATCCTTCATGAGCACAACTATTTGATAACACAGAATCCTGACTGTGGGAAAGAAAACAATTTGCAGAACAAAAGGCACACAGAATAAGTCAACACTTGTAAAAAATGTAAATCTCATTATGCGACAAGGAAGTATAAATACAAGAAAGTACCATTTTATACCCATTTAATCCACCAAAACATTGTTTTGAAAGATAAAATCCCAATATTCGTGAGGCTGTGGGTAAATACGTGTGTTGGCAGTGGTGATCATAGTAACACAGTAGCCAACATTTATTGTGCCCATCTTCCCCATAATATTTCTGTGCAGAAGTAATATTATTTCCCCCATCTCATAATTGAGGCAACTGTGATTTAGGGAAGTGGAGTAACTAGTCTATCCCCACATAGCTAGTATAGGCAGAACCAGCCTAACAACGTTTTATTGAAGTCCAAACCCTGTGTTCTTAACTAAAAGCCTGTGTACACTGCCTTCCATGGCAATATGTAGCTAGAGCAATGAAGAAATCCTTAGCCTCTGACTATTGTATTCCCGACCCCAGAACTTTGGCCTGAGAAAAAAATTTCAAAGAAAAAAAGATTATATATATATATATATATATATATATATATATATATACACACACACACACACACACATCTGTCTCTGCCCACAAAGATGTTTAGTAATTCAACAAATAGCTACTGATTGATCATCATCAGAAAAAAACATAAATGAATGATAGTATATGAATGCAAACATGAAAATGATCAATGTGAAGACTATGATAAAATGTGGAAAATATTTATGAAATACTGTTAAATAAAAAATGGAGCACACTATTGGCTATCCTCCATGTAGAAACAAACAGTTGGTCATAGGGTGAGATTAAGAGATAAATTTTGTCAGATTATGAGATTTGGGATGGGAACTGGGGGGAAACTTTCAGTAGGAACGTTTGCAGTGGGGACACCTACTGCTTGACTTTTGCGAAACCAGACTGCACATTTTTGTATTGATTCTCTATAGAAGACAACTTTGCAAAAATGGTCTGTGTGCCCCAAGGTTGGTGGGTAAACGCTTTAATCTCTGAGAGAACACCCCCTTCCCCCCCCCCCCCCCCCCCCCCCCCCCCCGCTCGCCCTCCGCCCTAGAGTGGCCTTGGCCGATGCTGCTCTTACCCGGTTTCCAGGGAGCAGCCTGTGCTTCTCAATGGGAAGTTAGGAGACGAAGGGACGCGCAGGCAAGTAGGTGCTCGGGCGTTCAGTGGCTTTGCGCTTGCGAAGGGCAGCTCCTGTGATAGCTCAGCTCAGCCCAACCCAGAGGAAGGAATAATTTTCAGTTTCACGTCACTACACTGATCCTTTTTATGACGGAGTTAAATCCTGTGTCGTGGGCTACGGGGGCATTCATATTACATTCACTATCCACTTTCCATATTACATTACTATCCACTATCCACAAAGCCGGCAGGCAGAGCAGAACAGGAGTCAGGGTTCTGGAAAGGTGGGGGGTGGGACTGGAAGAGGAGGCGGTTGGAGCGGCTGGGGTGGGGACCTTTTTTATAGTTTGTGTCCATTTGAATTTGTAGGTCCTTGCCAGTTATGGCATTGTTTAAGAGATTGAAAAGACTAAAATGATTTTTTAATCACTAATTTGTTTTTGAAAAGATTTAAAAAAATTAATTTCTTCCTGAATATTTCTTAGTCAATACAGAGTTGGGTCCTGACACCTTCCTGGGGCACCGGCTTTGTTGGTGTAACACCTGGATCACCAGGCTTTCTTCTCTGATGATGAATTGCTCTTGCTTTTTATAGGAAGGAGTTTCATGAAACTATTAGCCCGCTAGATTAATCAAATATTTTCCTAACCCCTCAACCAATTTTAATTCCACATTGGAAAAATTCTGCCATAAGTGGACAATTGACCTCACTGGGAGCGACTCAACAGCTGGTGGAGATGTTCTTTTTTTTTCTTCCAAGATTTTATTTAAATTCAAGTTAGTTACCATATACTGTGGTATTGGTCCCAGGAGTAGAATTTAGTGATTCATCACTTACATACAACACCCAATGCTCATCACAAGTGCCCTCCTTAATGCACAATAAGCTATTTAGTGCATCTTCCCACTCCCCTCCCCTCCAACGCCCCTCAATTCATTCTTTATCATTAAGAGTCCCTTATGGTTTACTTCCTTCTCTGTTTTTATCTTATTTTATTTTTCATTCCCTTCCCCTATAATCATCTGTTTTGTTTGTTAAATTCAACATATGAGTGAAATCATATGGTATTTGTCTTTCTCTGACTTATGTCGCTTAGCACAATACGTTCTAGTTCCATCCATGTTGTTGCAAATGGCAAGATTTCACTCTTCTTGATGGCTGGGTAATATTCCATTGTATAGATACACATTTCCTTATTCATTCATCAATGGGCATTTATACAATTCATAATCTGGCTATTGTTAATAGTAACATTGCCAACTGTAAACATTGGGGTGCATGTGCCCCTTCCAATAGTATTTTTTTTTTTTTTATCTTTTGGATAAATACCTAGTAGTGCAATTGCTGGATCCTAAGGTAGTTCTGTTTTTAACTTTTTGAGGAACCTCCATACTGTTTTTCAGAGTGGCTGCACCAGTTTGCATTCTGGTGGGGACATTCTAATGTCCAAAAGAAGCACCCAATGAAATGGACTGATGTGACCATTTCAGGATATTTTCAATCTAAAGATCTCATGTGCACATGTGTGCAAGAGAGAAAGAGAGAGAGAGAGAAGAGCCAGTGAATGACCTGGATAAAGCATTTCTGTGAGTGCTCTGCTGCATACCAGGCCCCTAAGGGAAGAGGTTATTTAGGTTTTTGATCTATTCTGACATATTTTTGCATATTGTGTAAGGTGAGGGTATCTTTCATTCTTTTGCATGTGGATATACAGTTTAACCAGCACCATTTGTTGAAAAGACTGCCCTTTTCCTATTGATTGGTCTTGGAACCCCCGTTGACAACAATTTGACTATGTAGTATACGTGATGCATGGACTACTTTTATAACTATTGTCAGATAAACTACACTAATAAACTTTTAAAAACACACTAAAATAAGCACAATTTGAAAACATTGGATTGAAAGGAGGAGTTAGCCACATTCATGCTCTGATCTTGCCTTGCTTATTTAAAGTATGACACTTCCAGATTCCAATGATATTGTGTGTTCACAGACTGCTTATCATTCACCCAGAGAAAGGGAAATTCCCTTTCTCTTTTTTTTAAAGTTTATTTATTTTGAGAGAGAAAGAGAGAGAACCCAAAGGAGGCTCCGAAAGGCCACTGTGAGCCCGATGCAGGGCTTAAACTCACAAACTGTGAAATCATGACCTGAGCCAAAGCTGTACACTTAACCAACTGAGCCACCCAGGCGCCCCCCTTTCTCTTTTAAAAAGGAGAGCTTAAAACAGAGAAAAGGGAACCCATTTAAATGATGAGTTGGAGAGCAAATTAAAAAAAAAAAACAGGTTGATACCTAATAAATTTGTCTGGTTAATATTTGTCCAGAAATATTGCATGATGATATATTGAAATAAATCCTTAAAGCATCAGAATGCTCAAGAAATGGGATTCTTCTTCTTCTTTTTAAAAAATTTTTAATGTTTATTTTGAGAGACAGAGAGAGAGAAAGAGAGTGCAAGAGGGGGAGGGGCAGAGAGAGAGGGAAACACAGAATCCAAAGCAGGCTGTCAGCTCAGAGCCCGAGCGGGCTCGAACCCACAAACCTCATAAACTGTGAGATCATGACCTGAGCCGAAGTCAGACACTTAACCACCTGAGCCACCCAGGTGACCCATGGGGTTATTCTTCTTAATGGAACTTACTGATGAATTGAAATTTAATAGGAGATTCATGTTTTTTGTGTATTTCTGTTGAACAAAATGTGAAACCATTAGTCTGTTTTCCTCTCAAATTTGAACAGGAATTCAATGAATTCAATGTTCGATTCAATGATTATGTATACATCAAAATGACAAAAGACTTTTGGTTTGAAGTCTATCATAGTCACTTTTCAGCTGTGTCATTTTGGGCAGGTTATTTATTTAAAATTTTTTTAAGTTTTTTTTTTTTAAATTCCAGTTAGTAAACATACAGTGTAATGTCAGTTTCAGTTGTACAATATAGTGATTCAACCCTTCCATACATTACCCAGTGATCATCATAAGTGCACTCCTTAATCCCCATCACCTTTTTCACCCATTCCCCCACCCACTTGCCCTCTGGTAACCAACAGTTTGTTCTCTAGAGTTAAGAGTCTGTCTCTTGGTTTGGGGTAGGTTATTTAAACTCTTTGTGTCTTAGTTTCCTCATTTGCAGAATGCAATAGTTGTCATTCATGCATATTGCTCAACACAGTATTTGGCACATTGTAAACCCTCAGAAAAATTTAGCTGTTACCATTATCACCGTTTATTATTGTTTAAATGTAAAGCACTAGAGTGGGTGCAATGAGGCATCCAGAAAATAGAGGAGACCCAGCTGGAAGCTTCAGGCACTAGTGTTCAGGTAAAGGAATCGAGAATTGCATCCACCAATGGTTAAGTTTCAGCGGAATGCCATAAATTATGAAGGCTCTGGTCAAATGAGTGATCTATGCCTCAGGCCTATAGAGATTCAGGGAGAGGATGTAATAGCTAGGTAGGCAGGATTGAGAAAGAGGGGAATGAAGAAAGGAGGAGTAAAAGGCAACAGAGAAGTGGTCAAACACTGAATGACCCAGCTAGATGAGGAAGGGGCACACAGGCATGGCACAAGCAGAGGTGTAGGGTCAGAAATGAGCATGGCATGGGGCAGTTGGTTGATTCAGTCGGTTAAACATCTGACTCTTGATTTTGCTTCAGGTTATGATCTCATGGCTCCTGGGATCGAGCCCTATGTTGGACTGACAGCACAAAGCCTGCTTGGGATTCTCTCTCTCCCTCTCTCTCTCTGCCCCTCCCCCGCTTGTGCTCCCCCCCACCCTCAAAGTAAATAAATAAACTTAAAAAAAAAAAGAGATGAGCATGACAGTTTCTGTGTTTCTGCTGTGTGAGGTTGTAGTGTCTCAGTGTTATCATTCCGGAGATCAAAATTCCTTACTCGGATGTGAGTAGGCAATTATACTGAGTGTGTGCCGATCCCTGGGACTTTCTTTAAATGGTTATACAAAGTACAGCACAATGAAAACAACAGGAAAAAAAAACCCTAAAATAAAAAAAAAAGACTTTAAAAAAGGGAAAGAGGAGGGGCTGCTGGGTGCCTCAGTCGGTTAAGTGTCTGACTTCGGCTCAGGTGATGATCTCACAGTTCGTGGGTTTGACCCACGCCTCAGGTTCTGTGCTGACAGCTCAGAGCCTGAATCCTACTTCGGATTCTGTGTCTCCCTCTCTCTCTGTCTTTCCCCTGGTTGCGCTCTGTCTCTCTGAAAAATAAACATTTTTTTAAAATTTAAAAGAAGGGAAAGAGGAAAAAAAGACTTTCCCGGCAACCTGCTTTTTCCTGCAATAAATATACAATCCTGATAAACTGAAACTCCCTGCAGGCATCGTTTTATTTAATTGAGATATGGGTGTATAACATTATGAAACTTATCAGTTATGTGGGAGGATGAGCTACACTTATGCAGCAGTCCCTGAAGTGTTGTGGAGAAGTTATTAATAGTTATTAAAAATATCATTTGAATTTTGCCTGTGGATTGAAGCTTTCTCATGGTTCCCAGGGGAGGGGATGATAAGGAGGAGTATGGTGAGGTAAGGGGACCTTGATTTCTGGCCTTGGATTTGCTTGTTACTCTTGGGCAGTGACCTCATAACTTGTAAAGATGACTTCCTCATCTTCATCCCACATGTTTACTAGGATCTTGTATCCAGTCTCCTTACTTTCTGTTTGGAGTGAATGGATTAACCACTCTCTGAAACAGAGTGTTAAGCAGAGTCATAAAGCTATAGAATATGTTCATCTGTGGAAGAACAGACTTGGCCATGGGATGTCTCAAGTCTAAACCTCTGTGTTAAATAAATAGAGGAACCAGTTTAGCACACTGCAGTATCTTTCTGACTCCCTGCTGGAGTTGAGGTTTTGAAATGGTATGTGAGCCCATGGAATTCACTGGACATCCTTGAAAATTCCTTCTGGTTAAAATGAAGAAATAAAATCCTTAGTGTTTTTTGAGGTGTTGGGGCTGGGGACCTGGGTCAGAGGAAATCACATAGTAGAACCCAGTCTCTCTCCTGACATTCCCTTATGCCTCATGAATATTTCAATCCTGGTGATACCCCTTAAGGTGATCATTTAAGGGGAAGTAGAGATGAAAAGATAAGAGAGAGAGCAGTCCCATTGCTTTACCTTGAGATGGGGACTATGGAAGGGGACTTATTTGCATATTAACCTGAGTTCTGTTTTTCCTTTCTTCTTTTTTGTAAAGCCCAGCTGGCCAGGGCCACCACCTTGTGCCCCACTGGCTACCTCCCAGGGACACTACCCAGTTGCCACTCACTACCTAGCTTCCTACCCTACAGCGACATCTTGGGGCCCAGCCATGGACATGGGTCTCTTTCTCCCTTGGGTACCCACAGCCTCCTTTTCCACCCCTGACTTTACAACATTTTTTGCTTCATCTTTTTTTCTCCCTTGTTCATGGAGAACTGGTCAGAGACTATTCTTTGGTCCCTACCCCACCTCTTGTTTTTTTTTTTCCCTACACCAAGAATCTTGGGCCAAAAATAGAAAAACTGTGCTCCAACTCTGTAGTTCTCAGAGGCCCTACTTTTGTCTGGGAGCTGTGCTTCAGAAGGATCCAGGTGTATCAATTATGCTGCCCATGCCTGTATGCCGCCTCTTCCATCACTTGTGTCCCCTTGTTAGTGAAACACAACAGAGTGTGCTTTCAGAAGGAGTCTTTTGTATTCCTAGAGTCTAAAAATATTTGCATGTAAATGTTGGGAATCCAGACAGTCTCCTTAAGATCTACACTTTGCATGGGGAGGCATACAGACCATTGGGGTGCATTCGAAAACTAAATTTACACCATTGCACCTTGTGTCCCTGCCTCATAGCATTGTGGTGACATCTGAGAAGGAGAGAGTGTGACATTGATTAAGCTAAAGCATAAATAACCACATTTCAAAATGAATACTAATTGCATAATGACAGTTTCTAAACTATTAGCCTACTTTACAAAAAAAGTTAATTCAACACAAGCCCAGAGCTGGCCGTTTCTTATGTGTTATGCTGCCAGTTGGCAGGCACAGCTTTGCAAGGGGATTGGGGGAAATGAGGGTTATTGTAGTGGAAGCACACTCGGACTTTTGTGAGGAGGGTACAAACTGCATCACTCTCTCAAGCCCCTGCTGTTCAGCGTTCAAGAGTGGACACCAGGATATTGCATGCCTTCAGGGGAAGTTGCTTACTTTTCCTAGAGGTAAAATGGCCCAGTGCCAAGACTTGGGGAGGGCCCTTGAGTTTGTAGCCCCTTGAAGGAAAGAGTTCTGGGGAGACGGAGGTGAACAGCACTGAGGAGCAGCCCTTAGCTGGGAAATCTTAGGCCTAGGGGAGGGCATGGCCATACAGAGCCTGGCCTTCTCCAGGATGAACTGTGCACACTACCTCAGGCAGGCCATTCCACCTCTTATGAGGGCCTGTGTTCCCTCATCTGTAGGATTAAGGGGATGGGCTGGATTACTGTGAAAGCCTCCTCCAGTTCCAGTAGAATACCAGGGTCTCTTCCTTTAAGCTGAGTGTCCCTCAGAAGAAAGGCACTTTGCTTGGAAAAGTGGCATGAATGATGGGACTGGTCCCCTGTCCCATCCTTTTACTGCAAGAATTAAGAATGTCTGTGTCATTTGCCAAATTGACGTGATCTTGTGTGAAAATACTTTGAAGGAAAATGAAAAAGTACCTGCTAAGAAGAGGAGCTGTCTGAGGCAAGGGCTCATTCTCTTTGGGACATCCTATCACCTTGACTAAGTGGGAGGGAACATCAGAAAAGCTACCAATAAGAATAATTTTGATCATCATTCTTAGAAAGAAGAGTGTGTGATAAGGGTTGTTTTATGATATCATCTGCCTCCAGCAGGTGTCCATTCAAGGTCTGAGAACCCCAGTTTATGGCTATGGGATTCCAATTAGACAAAGTTGAATTTACCAAACAAAAGATTCAGGGAATAACTCTATTATTGTACACCATTATTTTATTTTCATATTTTCATCAATTCCTAGAATCACACCAGCACTGAACTGGGTGGGAAGACACGTATATCCATATGTTCTCAGAGCATGTCCAATTTTAGGTATAAAACCCCATGATCTGAATTCAGGCAAATGTCTGATTATTCTTTCGAAAACAACTTTGATCAAACTCTATTCCTTTATTTTTTTACGTTTTTTTTTTAATTTAACAATGTTTATTTATTATTGAGAGACAGAGCATGAGCATGGGAGGGGCACAGAGAGGAGGAGAGGTGGAATCTGAAGCAGGCTCCAGGCTCTCTGAGCTGTCAGCACAGAGCCCGATGCAGGGCTCGTACTCACAAATGGCGAGATCATGACCTGAGCCGAAGTCGGATGCTTAACAGACTGAGCCACCCAGGCTCCCCTATTTTTTTATGTTTTTACAGTAGTTCTTCTCTTTGTTTAAAAAGTCACTTCTCACACCCATTTCAAGGGAGAATCCTTGTATGCTCAGCTGAAGAATTATTTCTAGTCCTTTCCTTCCTTGCCTTTTTCCCCTACTTGTCTTACCAGTGATGGCTGGGATTTTGATTCTCAGGCACCTCCCAGTTAGATCTCCAAGGTTCTGACTATATTTGTTTGAAACAAGATCCAGGTTATATAAGTTTAGTTTTAATCAAAAAGGCTTTATTGCCAGGGACCTTGGGTGGCTCAGTTGGTTGAGCAATCAACTCTTGATTTCAGCTCACGTTGTGATCCTGGGGTTGTGAGATACAGCTCTGCCTGAAGCATGGAGCCTGTTTGGGATTCTCTCTCTCCCTGTGCCCCTCCCCTCCATTCATGTGCGTGCTCTCTCTCAAATTAAAAAAAAAGACTTTACCCCAAATACTTCATATCTTGTTCTATTTGACCATGAAAGTTACTCTTGTGAAAGCTCCCTGTCATGTAGTCTTCAAAACGAAACAACTTTAGAAAAAGCATATCCATAATTATTACTGTAAAATGCTGAACCTCCTGTACTCCCCTGAAATTGTGATTTTTACAGTTCAGTCCAAATTGCAATCTATAAAGACCATCTATCTCAGATAAACCTATTTGCTAATGGCCAGTTTCTAAAGATTTTTTACCAAAATAATTTCCTTATATTAGAATAAATTAATTTATCTATGCTTTAGGGATATTTGAAATGCACTTTCAAAGAGTAATGTTCTTTGTGGGATTATTTTAAAAGGCCTCTCCCTTTTAAAGCCTAGACCAGGGGAACCTATTATCTGCAGAAATGTTTTGCCTATTTCCTCTGTTCACATCCCACCTCCCTTCCTTAAACCATCTGGCACTTGAAAGAAGTAGATATAATTTTCAAAATAGTATATATTACTCTTGAATATCCCACCTTATGGGAAAGGATGTTCACCTTCTCAGGCAACCTGAGTCAAAAAAAAAAAACATTCTAGGTTTGTGTGGGTCAGACTGCATATGAGAGTTAACTGCAGGATTTGTGTTCTGGGTAGTGTTTGACTTTGAATCTTAGGATGGCATGGCTGGATGGGGTCCTTGAACTTTTATTTGTATAGACCTGTATTTCCAAGACTTACAACATTCAGGGACCTGATGTTTTAACAAGAAGGAAAGTGGTCAATGATGGGAGATAAGAATGGTTGTGTTTCAAAATTACCTGGTGAAGCATGCAGATGCATTCCTGGATGTTCTTCCTTCCTAATCACCTCCTCCTCACTGCTGAAGTCCTTTATTAGATACAACTGCTTTGCTGACCTTTGCCATCTGTGCATGTGAAGGGAGGGAAGGAATGAACACTGGACAGGACAACACTGCAAAAATCATGTTTTCACATGAAAATAAAGCCTCACTTCAAGCTAGGAATGTGCAACTGCTGCAAAACCTGTCTTTGGGACCTCCTCTCTCCCCACTCCACCTCCCATGAAATTCTGGTGTCACTGTGATACACTTATCTGAAGTCACTAGAATCATTTCATGACTGTGGTCGTAAAATGACCATATACTGATAGGGATTGATGAAAAGCCAAAGTTCTACTGAAAAGAAAGTGATGTTTTAGGAATAGTGGGCCTAGCCTCCTCCTCCTTTCCATTTTGGTTTTTATTTTCTCCCCTGGCAGTTTTGCATGAAGTAAGCATGAACAAAGCTAAGGTGTGCTTCTTTTCAGTGAGTGCTAATTCCAGAGCATTGTTCAGGGGTCCATTTCTTGGATGTTGAAGGTGACAAAATATAGTTCAAGGTGTGACTGCTTCTGAGCTGAGGAAACTATAATAGGCTCTCTTAGGCTGGGGATGGGGATAAGAAAACAGAGAACAGCCCCTTTCTGACCTTAGCCGAACTCCTTCTTGTGTCTGTGAACCAGAATGATTCATATTTCCCTATGACTTCCACAAAATGGAAAGCAGTGAACAGAATTTGGGGTTTGGCTGCCACAGTCCCTTACAGCCCTGAGTAGCCTCTTAGGAAGATTCCCTTAGAGTCCATGGCTGTTGAACTTCCTGGCATGAATGGAACATGGCCCTGCCTGGAAACACACTGTTCTCTCACTAGAGACGCATCCCTTCTCATCTTGCACAGAGATGTGCTCCAAACAGGGCAGAGTGGGGCTGAGGATTGTTGGGGAGGGGACAGATGTGGAAGGAGAACATGTGGTCAGTGTAAACCAGCATGGGCACTTGGAAAATTGTGATGTGCATGGCCTATTGATGGTAACTCAGGGCTATTATGTTATGAAGGAGACCTATTTGACATTCTGTTTGAATGCTATTTCCTTATAATTTGCAGGAATACCCTACTTATCTCATTTGGCACTCAAAACCAATATATTACTTATTTGAAACTTTATTGAAAATGCTTTATTGAAAAGGTACTCTACAAGAGCAACAGGCACTGACTTTGTTCAGTTATTCAATTCATTTAACATGTATTTGAAGAATTAGTCAATATTGCACTATGCACGATTTATATCTGGCAGAAAAAAACACTTTGGAAAAATTGTCACAAAGACCATACTTTAGAAAATGGGACCTGTGAAATAACCATTGATGACATGGGCCCATGCCACCCCTACGGGGGCCAGTACAAAGGGAGGCACAGGTGGCAGGGGTTGCATAGGTATCATGGGTGGCCCTGGTGGCAGAGGTGGCCCAGGAGGCCCAGGGTGTAGGGGTGGCCCAGGAGGCATAAGGCCCCGAGGCACCAGAGGAACACATCTCCATGCCGGGTCCAGAACAGGGATTGCATGATAGGGCCCATCAAAGATTACTCCCACAGGAGGCCCCAAGGCAACAGGGGCCACATTTCTGAGCATCATTGCCCTCTGGTGTCTTCTCCACTTGGCCCTTCTGTTTTGAAACCAAACCTTCAATCAGAGGGAAAAAAAGGGATTGGTTTAGTACACTGGATAGTTAATGTCTTAATAGAAAATACGACAACATGCAATGCTGCCACTGAACTTGTAAACTGCAGTGGGAGAACCTATTTCCTTATTGCTAAAGTATCTTGGGAAAGTAAACTGCATACCTCCTCTCAGCTAACCCCATGGCTAGTCCAGACTTGGGCACATTGATTTGTCTCTCTTCTAATTTTTAGTATTCTTTCATGTTTTCCCCCCAGGTCTCAGATGCAGATCTAACTGATAAATTGCACTGGTTCTCCAACATTAATGCACATGCCTGGCAATGGGGTAAAGGGACATTCGACCATCAGCTGTCTGGTTGCTTCACCCCCTCCTCACCAGGGGTAGTGTCATCCTGGTTATGGGGGAAGCTGAGCATGGTATAAAGGAGGACCTGATTAAAATTATATGGACAGGAATGACCCCCTTTTCAAAAAACCCATCTGCAGTCTAAAGTAACTAATCCACTAGGAGGACATTGCAGTTTTAGCCAGAAAAGTTTCCTGTAGTGATATTTAAGGGATCATTCTCCTAAACCTCCTAAGAATTAAACATGTGGTATATCCAAAGAGGCCTGATCATGGGGTCTCAGGGACTGCTGGGATAGGAGAGTCGCTGAAGCCCCGGACGCTGCCTTGGTAGTTTAGCTTTTAGTGTTAAGGAAAGTTTAACCTAATTGAATCCAAATTCACTAAACTCAAAATCCTTTTCCCCAGATAAGAGATTGGGCATCCCATTGTCACTACTGTCAACTTTGCACGCTCTCATCTGCCTTACCCTCCAGACCTTCCTGGGCTCAGGAGAAGGTCAGGTCATTCAGCCCTAGCTATAGTTTTAGGATCCTGGACAGAAGCTGCTGTTTCTCAGAGGGGTGAGGCACGTTTGGCCCTGCCAGCTCCATTCCTTAAGTAGGAGACTCCAATCCCATCACTCATTCCTAAGGCAGGAAGGTCCAATTATGCATTTTAGGAAAATGTTCAACAGCAATGTGGGGGTAGGGGTCACAAAAGAGGCTCCTCCCTGAGTGTTTGCTAAATATTAACAAACCAACAGACAAAAAAAGCTGTCACTTAGACTTTACTGTTCTCTTGGTATACTAGTTAATAGGGTTTTTATTGTATTTAATCCTTTCGGAAGTTCCCAAACTGCAATATTATTTAATTGAGACAAAGGGCCTTTTCTCTCTGTCTGCTGTCACCTTTTCTCTTTCCCATCTTAGGATTTGGGGTCCTTCTGCTGCATGAATATATAGTCTGAAGAAGGCCAGTATAGTAGAGTTCATTTTGGAGGGATTCAAATATATCAGTGGTCAAATCTCCCTAAATGTAACCCAAATCTGGCAAATTTTGGTATGGGCCAATATTAGATCCATATTCCCAATACTGGTTTCATAAAGAGGTCTACTATATTTGCAAAAGGTGAGGGGAAGCATCTATTTAGTTTCTTGGGGGAAATTCATGCTGCAGAGTTTGAAAATATATGAGAACATAGTGTTTTTCCTTTTTTGGGTTTTCTGGCTCATTTCCCCTTCAGAAATCCAAAAAGAAGGCAACCAGGGAGGGGGAAAAGCTATTTAGCAAACTTTGTTTTTCTTTTCCTCTGAGATTACCTTGAGGGGGCACATACTTCTTTGATGTAACTATGATTTTCTATGACCTCAAACAGTCACCATTTGATCCCGTGACCAACAAATTAATAATCATTTCCTGAAAAGTATTTAAATTTACACATGTAAGAATCTGGTCTGAAGTGAGAGCACCCTGAAAATCAAATTCCAGAAAACCCCACCTTTTCAAAATAATGTCACCAAAAGGAAAGAAAAATTATTAGATGTTAAAAGTTCCTCAAGAGAATATACATTTACACATTTGGTAGTTTCATATAGTTGAATTTGTGAGGCATCTGCAATGCATATATTTGAATGTATACAATACTCCCCTAAACTTTCACCCCTTCTTAGGTCAGAGGAACTTTATTAAAAATTGTTGTCTTTTTTGGTTCAATTCTTTAAGACAATTTTCCAAAGTTTGCAAACTTTTCCCCATTACTAACAAAATCCCAACATTTTAGCCATGTTTTGGGGCTGATATCAAAGTCTTCCAAAAAAAATAAAATTTAAGGCTTTCATTTTCCATGCTGCTTTACAAAACACTTAAAAATGGCAGAAGGACCAGGCACTTGGAAGTTTAAGCTACCCTCCCACTCCAGTTTCAGTTTAACTAAACATGCTACTCATGCACTGTGTTCTGTGTGTGAATTACTCCTTCACCCCAATGTCTGAATACTTATAAATTCACTCATTTAGCCAAGAGCTTATGCCTGGTTTTAAATATTTCAAATAATTTAGTACTGTTGAACCTTCTTATAATCTAGGTCTTCAGTGCATTAATTTGTATACTTCCCAGGTAGGATTAAGCCCCAACATGATTATACATAGAAATATTCCTTTAGGGAAGACTAACATTCTTCCTGGAAGATACCAGTGTAAAAGGAGGTGAACTTTATTGGGAAAAAAGTGTGTGTGGGGTGGCGGTGGGGAGAAGTGTGCTCTATTTTTTTTTCCTTTAGGAAATCATATTTCCTCTGGTAATGGGCAATTTCCAGAAGCTTACTTATCCCATTTCCCATCCCCAAGGCACTCAATGTTCAAAACTTATTTATTAAACATAGAAAGACAACTAACACACCAACTTCAGAATATCCAGGACAAAATCTCAACTATGTTTTAAATGGCTACCCTGCCATGTGCTCTTTTAAGATTTACTGACCTGCACTTTGGCTTCAGTCAAATTTAGACGTCCTGCGATCTCTTCTCTGAGGGAGGAAAATTGCAAATGTTCAGTATTTAAAATAAATATATCACACACATTATTTCTATCTCCCCTCCCAGTGCAGTTTTCCATAACACAGCTTGAGGCTTGCTTTAGGGACTTTTCCCACGGACAACTTACCTGTACTAAATAAGATAGAAAAGGGAATATATATGAAAGTCCCTGGTAGTGTGTCTGTTAGTTAAATATGTCTCCACCGATTTTTCTGTTTGTGGAACAGCAGAGAATAATCCTGGAAATCTTTCCCTGGGAAAGGAATCTTTCCCCCGTGAAAATATATAAAACGCCAAAGCCTTTAAAGCGGAGTTTTGAACCAGAGTATTTCCACAGTTTATTGTAAACGCAGAGGGGAACTCTCAAGGAGGAACTCCAAACCATCGGCTCAAGGGAAATTCTTTCTGTGCTCTTTGGCGGGAGAAGGCTGAATGCAGCAGAACCAGAAGGAAGGCCCCTAAACCGCACACCGACTCATCCTGGTCCCCCATTCCTGCCGGCCCCGAATAGGCCTGCCCCTTCATACACTACCGGGATCGGGACCACAAGGGCTCCCCGGAAGGCAAGTTGAAGGGAAAACCTCGCTGGCTTTTAAACGCTCGAAACTGTGAAGCCTTAGCACAGCGCTCCACGTGGCAGGACAGAGACTAGGGTGAGGAAAGCGAGGTGCTCGCCTGGTGCGCAAAACTTAAAGTGCTTGAAAAAAATTGAGCAATCACGATAAATATTTTAATGCAATATTTAAAATATAAAAATTAATGCAAAAGACTCATGAAAAAATTATCCAAATTTTAAATAAAAGCACGATCAATTCGACCCTCTCTTACTCGCTTCACCCTAGCAAGCTCTCTGGAAGCACTGACCCAACCCCTGAGATCAAGGACGGACCCTGGCGCCCTCAACCCCCCTAAGCGGCTTTTGGCTTGGGAGAGGAAGAATAGGGTCCTGGGAAAGAGCCTAAGACTCCCGGGGATGGGCCCGAGCGCCCTGGAGAACTGCGCGCTAGCGTAACAAACCACTTACCGCGTGAACACGTCGGGGTATTGAACGCGATGGAAAATGTCCTCCAGTTCCTGCAGCTGCAACTGGGTGAACGCGGTGCGGTAGCGGCGCTGCTTCCTCTCAGCGATCAGTGGCCCCACCGCAGCCGGGGGGGGCGGCTCCTCCAGCTGCTGCGGGGGCGCCAAGCCGCCGCCAAAGCCGCCCTCCAGGTTTTCGTCGTCGAAGGGGTTCGGCTCTCTCATGCCAACGTAGTTTACTGCTGCCGCTCCGCACTTAGGTTCGGACGCTGTATTCTCCTCTCTTCCACTTAAAAGCAACGAGGCCAAGGTAGGCTTCGTCTCTGGGAAAGGACGAAAGCAAAAGAGAGACCATGGGGTAGGGGCCCACCGTACGTGAGCTGGAGGGGCCGTGGGGTCACGATGAAAGATAGTGGCGACAGCCTCGCAGCGTCCCGCGCACCCACCCCTCCCAGGGAAAGTTCCTCCCCTGGAGTTTGCCAAAGCACCTGTCCCCGTCTAGGCACTGACCATTCTGTTCTTCCTCCTCCCTACCGACCCCCAGGCTGCGGAAGCCCACGTCGTAGTGGCTGCACCCGAAATTACGCTCCATGTCCGAAGTACTGTCGATGAAGCCTAGCGCATACATAGACTTTTTCCTGGGGTCCGCGGCGAACCCTGGGTGGCGGCAGGAGCTAGGACGAACTGCCCGGTGGGGTGTACTTCTGGCTCCGGGACCTCTTCAGGCGCCGAGTCTGAGGCTGGCGCGCCTTATATAGGGGGTATGTTGCCCCCAGCAGGTTCAAAGTGTATGCGCTCGAGTCAGTTAGAGGTCCTCTATTAGCGTTAACGTTACCTCTAGTTGGTGTCAGTGGGACCTGATGGGGGCGCGCTCGCTGCCAGGGCGTGTTAGTAAAATAGGGCGAGTGTTTGTCAGAGTGGTGCTGGTAGTGGGCATGCTTGTGTGAGGAGCAGTGACTCCAACTTGCAGTTTAACTGACTACTCCCAACTCGGACGAAATATCTGATTGGAGGATGGGGCTGTGCTGTATCGAGAACGCAGTTTTTGGTGGCGAGAGGCAAAACTTGACTCTCGGTCCAGGAGTTCGCGGCGAAATATTTGTAACATATTCCTCCCCTCAACCTTCGATGTTCCCCAGACTGCAGAGGACGCAGTGTGCCTTGCTTCCTCAGGGGAAAAGACAGAGAGATAGGGGTGGTTGGGAAAGCGCGGAGCCCTCAGCAGCCCAAGCACACTGAAGCGAAGTTGTTAGTCTATCCTGCGTTGGGCTCTGAGAGCGGCATACCCCTCCTAGAACTTGGTGAATGATGGATAGGACTGTCTGGTTCCGTTCCATTCACACCCAAAGCCTGCGTATCTGGCTAGTGATTAAGACGAAACGATTAGCTTGGAGGCTGCTTGCACTGGGTTTTTGCGATCAGATCCCACCGTGCATTCTGGAGGGAGCGGTAGTTAGGTTTGCAGAGCAGTCCGGGTGCTCAGATGCACATTGCAAGAAATCCAACCTGCCTCTTGAGAAATCTCCAAGGACTTCAGATATTTAGTAATGAACCCACGTCTGAGTGCAAGTGTATAAACCTGTCAAGTGCTTAGTGCATCCAAGAATGCCTAGGGTGCACGGGCTCCTTCCTTCAGTTCTTGGCACACGCATTTGCTTTGCTTCTTATAGCACCCTGCTCTGCAAGGCGCTGAGAGCGCGCCTTATTCCAGGACCAGTATTGCAGGCCTCGGAAGAGTTCCCACCTTCCTCACTACTTCTCCACCCCTTTCCTTTAATACAATTATCTTTCTGAGCTGGTTTTCTCTACTAATGTGCCAAATAAAAAAGGATCAGGCCATAACTGAAGGCTCGTGGTTCCTCCAAACAGTGTTTGCAGGTGCTCCAGGATATGTTAATGTCCTTAATATCTAAGAATAACTTTTAATAATGGGCCCTCTGCTTGGCACTGTACACAATTTATCCTACTTTTACCTTTACAACCACCATTTTTACCATCTCCATTTTTTACACAGAACACTGAGCCCTAGGGCAGCCAGGCAATGCACCCAAACATGGTCATACCAGAAAGCTTGACTACAAATTCTGTGTACTTTTCACCATATTACTGCCATGTTGTTTCAAAAGAGTAAATAATGGTGAGGTTCCAAGGCAGAAGTGAAGGAGGGGGAAGGAGAACATTGGGCAGAGTCTTAAAAAAAATTGGAGTGCCCGGGATCTCCTCCTCCTCCCCATCTCTTCACTTTTGTTCAACACTAAGGGGACACTAACAGGACCAGGGTACTACATGCATTGGCTGTTGAGCTGGTTCCTTTTTTTTAAAGTTTATTTATCTTGAGAGAGAGTGAGAGACAGAGAGAGAGAGAGAGAGAGAGAGAGAGATACAGAGAGAGAGATAGTGCAGAGGAGGGGGAGAGAGAGAGAGAGAGAGAGAGAGAGAGAGAGAGAGAGAGAGAGAAAATTCCAAGCAGGCTACCTGCTGTCAGCATGGAGCCCAATGCAGGCTAGAACTTATGAACCTAGAGGTCATGACCTGAGCTGAAATCAAGAGTTGGATGCTTAACCGACTGAGCTGGTTCTTTGAAGACACAGGAGGTAGAGGTGAGATGATCCGCCCTCATGTCAGGGCCACATTAGGACTTTTGTGGACCCTAGGCATTTTTGCCTTCTTTGGCACCTTCCTCCATAAATTTTTTTTAATGTTTATTTATTTATTTTGTGAGGGGGAGAGGGACAGAAAAATAGAGAGAGAGAGAGAGAGAGAGAGAGAGAGAGAGAGAATCCCAAGCAGGCTCTGCATTGTCATCTCTGATCCCTACAGGGGTGTGTGTGTGTGGGGGTGGGGGATGGTGGTTGATCTCAGGAGCAGTGAGATAATGACCTGAGTGGAAATCAAGAGTCCAAAGCTTAACCACCCAGGCACCCCTTCTCCATAAAATTTTTTAAGACGATACTTTACAACTATATTGGTATAAAGATAAATATAATTTGGCTTGGATTACATTAATTTTTTCTTTTGATTTCAAAAGAAATTAAAGCATTTTCCTAGGTTCCTAAAAGGGTGGTGGGCCATGGATATCATGATTACTGTGACTAATGGAGAAATTCCCCTGCCTCACATTCCCAGAGATGGGAGGTAGGAAACCAGCTAATAAGATGGTTGACTGACCAATTCATTTTCCAAAAGAGGTCAAGGGATGACAACTCCACAGCCCCTCTCTGACTTTAATCAAGATATTTCTTCCTCAGGCTTGCTCTTGCTGAGTTCTGCTGGCCTCCCTCTCTTTGGGCTAGATACCTGGTGAATAATTTTGGCCTGGGATGAGTTATTATACAAGATATCCATATATGTTTTAATTATGGTGTGCAGTAGCTTACCTAGTATATTGGTAACAGCTCAGGTGTGTTTTCTCACATGGTAGATTTCCATAGTTTACTCCAGTGTTTTCTAAACCTCATTCATGTGCCCCTTGCTTGTTTTGCCAGACCTGGGTACCAGCCATGGTAGTATTTAATTAATGTGTTTACCTAAATTGATTCACATTTTGAAAACCTTAAATACCCAATTGAACCCCATGCTAAGCAAAAATAGCTATGACTTCAAGGGTTTGATATGCCAGATTCATGGGAGGTAGAATCTGACAGTAGTTGAGAGCAAAGGCCCTGAAGCCAGAACACTGGTGTCAGAATCCTAGTTTTGATCGCTACTTGCTAGCTGGATAACCTAGTGAGTTGCTTATTCCTGTGCCTTCATTTTTCTCATCTGTAAAATGGGAATGATTAATACCTACTTCCAGGGGTTGTTGTGAGGATTAGTTGAAGTGATTACAATAGCTAACGCTTAGCTAATTCTTGTTGTATAGCAAGCACTATTTGAATTGCTTTCTATATATTAACACATTTAATTCTCAAAGCAACCCTATCAAGGTAGATACTGCTATTATCCTTATTTCACAGATAATATTATTGAGGCACAGAGAGATTATGTAACTTGTCTAAGGGCATCCAGCTGGTAAGTGTTGGACCTTGGATTTGAACTTTCTTAAAATGATGCTTTATAGAAAGAACATATTCAATAATGGTACTATTATGATTTTTAAAAAATAAAATATAATAGTCATTTCTAGCATTTTGGTGTTGTACAACTGTTACCATTATCTAATTATAGAACATTTTCATCACTCTATAAAGAAAGTTGGTACTGATTAGCAGTCACTTCCCAGTCCTTACCTCCCTGCAGCCACTGGTGAACAATAATGTACCTTCTATCCCAGTGAATTTTCCTATTCTGGATATTTTGTACAAATGGAATCATGCTATAGGTGACAATTTGTGTCTACCTTCTTTCATTTGGCATCATGTTTTTGAGGTTCATGCATTTGTAGCATATATCAGCACTTCATTCCTTTTTATGGCTGAGTAATATTCCATTGTATAGATATACTACATTTTGTTTATCCATTCATCAGTTGATAGACATTTTCACCATTTGGTGATTATGAATAGTGCTGTTACGATTTCTGTGAACATTTGTGTACAAGTTTTGTTTGAATATGAGTTTTTAGGGTTTTTTGGATATATATTTAGGAGTGGAGTTACTGGGTAATATGGTAATTCTATGTTTAACTTTTTGAGGAGCCACCAAAGTGTTTTCTGCAGCAGCTGCAACCATATTACATTCCCACCAGTAGTGTAGGAGGGTTCTAATTTATCTACATTCTTGCCAATTCTTGTCATGTTCTGCTTTTTTTCAATACCCAAGCAGAGATCAAGAGTTGGATGCTTAACCAAGTGAGCCTCCTGGGTGCCTCTGCTTTATTATTATTATTATTATTATTATTATTGTTATTATTATAGCCATCCTTGTAGGTGTGCAGTGGTATTATTGTGGCTTTGATTTGCATTTTTACTTTTTAAAATTTTTATTTATTTTGAGAGAGAGAGAGGGAAGGAGAGACAGAGCATCAGCAAGGGAGGGGCAGAGAGAGGCAGAGAGAGAGAGAGAGAGGGAGAGAGAGAGAATCCCAAGCAGCGTCCACACTGTCAGTGAAGATCCCGACGTGAGGCTTGAACTCCAGAACTGTGAGATCATGACCTGAGCCAAAATCAGGAGTCAGATACTTAACCGACTGAGCCACCCAGGCACCTCTGGTTTGCATTTTTCTAATGACTACTGATGTGGAGCATCTTTTCTTGTGCTTGTTAGCCATTCATATATCTTCTTTAGAGAAATGTCAGTTCAAATCTTTTGCCCCTTTATTAATTGAGCATTTGTCTTTTTTGCTGTAGAGTTGTAAGGGTCTTTATATATTCTGAACACTAGACTCCTATGATATGATTCTTTAAGTTTCCTTTTCAGTTTCTTGATAGTGTTCCTTGATGTTTCCAGTCACAAGCCTGCCCTCATGTGGCTTTGGAGTTTAAATGAACACTATGAGCACAGTCTAATTCACTCCTGGTAGCAAATCCAGACATGTGTGAGGCAAAAGCAAATCTGATTTTTCTTTTTCTGGAGGAGTCTACCCTTAACTGAAGCTTTAACAAGATTCTCACAGACAACACCCAAACATATATTCTTTTTTCAAAAGCCACCACTGGGGTACCTCGGTGGCTCAGTTGGTTAAGCAGCTGACTTTGGCTCGGGTCATGATCACGGTTTGTGAGTTTGAGCCCTGCGTCCGGCTCTCTGCTGTCAGCTTGGAGCCCACTCCAGATCCTCTGTCTCCCTATCTCTATGCCCATTCCCTGCCTGATCTCTCTCTCTCTCTTTCTCTCTCTCCCCACTTCTCTCTTAAAAAAAAATTAAAAAAATTAAAAAGCCACCATTAGCACAAATAAACCAAAGATGTAGATTGCCAAAGACTTATTATCAGGTGCAAACTATTTAAAAACATGATTATCATGTTTAAATAAATGAGAGGATATATAAACACAAGGGAGAAATAACCAAATATAAAAAAGAAACAAAAAGAATTTCTATAAAAGTAACTAAAAGATTAATATTTTTCTTTTTTATTGTGGTAAATACACATAATGTAAAATTTACCATCTTAACCATTTTGAAGTGTACAGTTCAGTGGCTTTTAGTACATTCACAACACTGTGAAGTCATCACCACTATCTAGTTCCAGAACATTTTCATCACTCCAAAAGGTAACCTGTACCCGTATATACTCACTCCCCATTCCCACTTTCCCCAGTTCTTGGCAATCATAAATCTACTTTCTGTCTCTATAGATTTGCCAATTTGGACATTTTATATAAAGGGAATCATACAAAACGTAGCTTTTTGTGTCTGACTTCTTTCACTTTCCATAAGGTTGCCTGAGTTCATCCACATGGTGGCATGAATCAGTACTTCATTTTTCTTACTTGGAGGCATCAGATACTAGCCTCCAGAAGCTAAGTGCCAGGATTATCTGGAGCTGATGTCCCATTCAGAGGCTTGGGGTGCCCGAGTTGTGCCTAGCCACACCAAGATGTCACACTTATCTGCCTTCCCCTTGCTGAAGGGTGGCTGGCTGATGCAAGCTTATACTCCCCTGAGGAGTCCTTCTGCCAGGCAATAATCCCTTTGTGAAGGAGCTAATGATCCTTAAATAAAGACTAGAGATCTTTATTCTGGTCTGTAAACCAGATAGTTTTTAAAGACCTTTGCAGTCTGGATAGCTGTAATATTATGGAAGTTTCATGTTCATAGATTATGTTTCTGCTGCAGGTGAGGTCACCTGTCCAAGGTGTGGCTAGAGGCGAGGGTGGGATGGATGAGCTTTCTGTTTGTTAAGGCCTACAGGAGCCCATTCATAGCACTGTGTGGTTTCTAATTCTTACTTCTCCCTAAGAGGGGACTCTGTAGATAGGGCTTTAAAATTTTTTCAGTCTTTGACCAAAAGCCCTACTGTCCACTCCTGATAATCTACCACAGAAAGACTTGATAGGAAGAATGGGGTGGCTTTGACGAACACCCATGAAGTAATGTCTGTTTTTATTAAGTATACATAAATTATTCATTCATGTCAGAAGCCAAAAGTTTGGATTTTTTTTTAAAGGCATTATTTCTTAAAGATGTAAGGGTCATATGGAGGCTTCTCATATGTACCTTTGGTAGAACCACAGTTCTCTGTAATTTCTTCAGACTACTGAGACTGTCTCTACTCACAAAACGAGAGGAAAACTCACTGAGGCTATTTGCATATAGTCCTAGCCCTTAGAGAGGACAGGAGGGAAGGAAAAGGCAGCCTAGAGATATCTGTTACTGCTGGTGATTTTATGTGACAGTAAAATTGACTGAGTTTTGCATTTCCTATCCTGTCTTGGAACATCTGGGCCCTTCAGATTTCATTCATGAAACTGAATCATTTACATAAAAAATCCCAGTCCAGAGGCTGGGCTTTTTTGCTGTAACTAGGAGTCAAAGATGAGATTCCATGATTTTGCTTTAAATTCTGCCTAATTTCTTTGGCCATTGTGACCAGAAAGCTTGTAGAAATGACTGGCTACAAGCATTGATGCATGAATCGGACACCGTGCCTAAGGATTTCTTTACCTAGAGCACCCTGGGCTCAAGCCGCAAAAGGCCTGCTCCCAGAGCATTTGGGTGGCTCCATCGGTTAAGCATCTGTCTGACTCTTGATTTTGGCTCAGGTCACGATCTCACAGTTCGTGGGATGTTGGCTCCGTGCTGAGCGGGGAGCCTGCTTGGGATTCTCTCTCTGTATCTTTCTCTCTCTGCCCCTCCTTCTCTTGCTCTCTCTCAAAAATAAATAAATAAACTAAAAACAAAAAACAAAAAACATAAAAACCCTGCTCCCTACCACTGCATTCTTTATAGGGATCCTTCAGAGGGAAGCCTTTCATGACCTTCTTGATCCTTGCTGTGATCTGGGAATGTAATTTGTGTTCAGTCTACCTTATGGTGAAAAAAAAATACAGTGTGCTAATTACCATTGACTTTTAGCTCTTTGCATTTCTGGCTCAATTCCTATCTCTTGCGGAATGTCTTCCCATTCCACCCAGCCAACAGTGCTCTTGTCTTATGAGCTCTCACAGTCCTTGCAGTTTGAACTCTTACTTTTTAATTTTTTTAAAGTTTATTTTTGAGACAGAGAGAGAGAGAGAAAGAGAAAACAAGTGGTGGGGGAGGGGTAGAGAGAGAGAGAGAGATACAGAATCCGAAGCAGGCTCCAGGCTCTGAGCTGTCAGCACAGAGCCTCATGCAGTGCTTGAATCTACATGAACCATGAGATCATGATCTGACCTGAAGTTGGACACTTAACCTACTGACCCACCCAGGCGCCCCCAGTATGAACTCTGTATTTGAGTCTTATTACACACCACCTGGGTGTGAGTTACCTCTAAATGTATGCAGACATGAATGTAAGAATGTGTGGGTAAGTATGTATATTGATGTATGTTTTGATTTTTTGAACAACTTGTAAACTCTTTACACTTCATACATTTCTCAGTGTTCCCCAAGCAGTGCTGAGTACACAGCAGGCATTCAGGAAGGATTTGTTGATTGGTTGGCAAATAAGGAGACTATGAGCAGGGGTGGCTAGTCTTGTCCAAGGTCAAGACTGCAGAACTTTTCTAGCTGAGCTTGTCCAGCATTGCCTCCAGCCTCTCATTTTCCTCCCAGCTTAGCTGGCATTCTGAAGAGACAAACCTTGCGATGACAAAGTTCTTCCTAGGAGGGGTCTGGGATTTACATGATGCTTTTTAGATGTAGTTTGAGAGACTAGGTAGCATTACATTCTCCTCTCTGTCTGAGGAAGACTTTGGAACTCCTGTCTGCTTTGAGAATGCTCTTATGTCCTGTCCCTTTATCCTTCTTCACTGTTATCCTCCTTTTCCTGCCTACAGTGCACACATACACGTGTGTGTGTGTCTCTGTATCCCAGCTCAGTGTCAAGTGCTGTGTACAAGGCCACAGAAGTGAGCAAAACATGGAAAGAAAGACATGAGATTTTAAGATAAAGTGGAATAAGACAAATGCCAGAAGAGAGGAGCAAAACAATCTTATGGCATTTCAAAGGAGAGAGAGGTTGACATTCAGTAGAAATCTGAAAATATATAGGAGAGGTGAAATCTAAGATGAATCTTGAAGTATGGTTGGGACGGTTTTTTAAAAAAAAATTTAAAGTTTATTTATTTTTGAGAGAGACAGCATGAGTAGGAGAAGGCAGAGAGAGAAGAGGAGACACAATATCTGAAGCAGGCTCCAGGCTCTGAGCTGTCAGCACAGAGCCCGACACGGGGCTTGAACTTGTGAACCATGAGATCATGACCTCATGATCATGAGTTGGATGCTTAGCCGACTGAGCCATCCAGGTGCCCCTGGAGGTTTTTTTTTTTTTTTTAACTTGTAAAAAATAATCTTTTTCCTTCTAATTACAAAAGTAATGAATTATTGCTATGATAAATTTGGAAAATATAAAGAAACCAAAAATAATATAAAATAAAATAAGTTCATCCATAACCTTGTCTATCATTCAGAGGTGATAATTAAAATTCAATTTTTTCTACACTTTTTTACAAGTTTTCTTTTCCATTTAAGTACCTGATATTAGATTTTAGTTGTCTAACATTGTATCAGAAGTATTTTCTGGGGTGCCTGGATGGCTCAGTCGGTTAAGTGTATGACTTTGGCTCAGGTCATGATCTCACAGTTTGTGAGTTCAAGCCCTGCATGAGCCCTGCATTAGGCTCTGTGCTGACAGCCCAGAGCCTGGAGCCTGCTTCAGACTCTGTGTCTCCCTCTCTTTCTGCTCCTCTCCCTGCTTGTGCTCTGTCTCTTTCTCAAAATTAAACATTAAAAAAATAAAAAAGAGAGGTATTTCCTACACCTTAAAAATGTTTAGGGGCATCTGTGTGGCTCAGTCAGTTGTGTGTCCTACTTCAGCTCAGGTCATGATCTCACGGTTCGTGGGTTCGAGCCCCACACCCGGCCTTGTGCTGACAGCTCAGAGCCTGGAGCCTACTTCAGATTCTGGGTCTCTCTCTCTCTCTGCTTGTCCCCCACTTGTGCTCTGTGTGTGTGTGTGTCTCTCTGTCTCAAAAATAAATAAACATTAATTTTTTTTAAATGTTTAAAGCTTTGAATAAATGATTGCATAGTAGTCTGTTATTCATTCATCCATTTTCTCATTCAGTCATTCTATCAATATTTATTGCCAGCCATGCACACTATTGTATTTCAGTGTCAAGGTGCCTGACACATATTGGATGCTCATTAAATATTTGTTGAATCAATGAATGAATGGTTTTCAGCAGGATGCTAGATCTGTAACAACTTTCTTAATTTTTTTTGGCTTAGAAGTTTTTATTTGAATTCCAGTTAGTTAACATGCAGTTTTCTATTAGTTTCATGTGTACAATATAGTGATTCAACAGTTCTATACATTACTCAGTGCTCATCATAAGAGGGCTCTTTAATCTCCATCACCTATTTCACTCATCCCCCACTTGCCTCCCTTTTAATAACCATCATTTTGTTCTCTATAGTTAAGAATCTGTTTCTTGAGTTGTCTCTCTTTTTTTCTCCTTTCTTTGTTTTGTAACAACTTTCTTAACCATTTTCTTTCATGTTAAACATTTAAGATCCTCCTACCCCACCTGTTATCTAACCAGTGCATTTTTTTTCATATTTTAAAACATATATTTTGTTGTATTGATTGATCTGTAATTATACATCATACCATAGTTATTTCAATCACTATACTTTTCTAATATATAAATTTTGCTTTTTAAAAAAATTATTTATTTAAATTCAAGTTAGTTAACATACAGTGGAGTATTGGTTTGAGGAGTAGAACCCAGTGATTCATCACTTACATATAACCCAGTGCTCATCCCAACAAGTGCCCTCCTTAATGCCCATTACCAATTTAGCCTATCCCCTGACACGTCCCCTCCAGCAACCCTCATTTTTTTCTCTGTATTTAAGAGTCTTTTATGGTTTGCCTCCCTCTCTGTTTTTATATTGTTTAATTTTCCTTCCCTTCCCCTATGTTCATCTGTTGTGTTTCTTAAATTCCACACATGAGTGAAATCATATATTTATCTTTCTCTGAGTGGCTTATTTCGCTTAGCATAATACACTCTAGTTCTATCCACTTTGTTGCAAATGGCAAGATTTCTCTTTTTTTCTTGATTGCCAAGTAGTATTCCATTGTGTGTGTGTGTGTGTGTGTGTGTGTGTGTGTGTGTGTAGTCAGTGCATTTTTGTGCATGAATTATTTGTGGGGGAGAATTTCAATGGGTAAAATTCAGAGAGATGGGAGAGAGAGTCTAGGCAGATAGCTCAAAATGAAGATGACACAGAAACAGTGTATTCATGGGCCAGCTAATAGTTCAATTTGCCTGGAGATGAGCTAGGGGGGGCATGGGAGCCAGGGCTTAAAAGTGATAATCATTCTTCACATTTGTATAGCAATTCCTAATATAAAGAGTGCTTTTGTGAGCATTAGTTTACATAATCCTTATGGAATTATTATTTCCACTTTATAAATGAGAAAACTGGGATTTAGTTAGTTGCCTAAGTTTTCACAGCTAGTAAGTGGTGGAGATAGAATTGGGTTTTGAAATATATGTTAGGAGTTTGGGTTTTATCTTGAGAACAGTGAGGAGTCATTGGAGGGTTTTATTATTATTATTATTAGTAGTAGTAGTAGTAATAGTAGTGTAGTAGTAGTAGTAGTAATTAGTCTAACTTTTTGTTTTGAAATAGTTTGACTCACAGAATTTGCAAAAATAGTAGTACAGAGAATTCCTGTGTACCTTTTATCCAGTTTTCCCAATGATAATAACTTCTTTAACTATAATACTTTGTCAAAATCAGAAAATTGATATACGTACAATGCTATTAACTCAGGGTTTGTTCACCTTGGCATTATTGTCATTTTGAATTGAAAAATTCTTTATTGTGGGGGGCTGTCCTGTGATAGTAGGGTGTTTAGCAGCATCCCTGATCTCAACCCACTAGGTGGTAATAGCAACACACCCTTCCCCCATGTCAGTTTTCACAACCACAAATATCTCCCGACATTGCCAAATGTCCCTTAGGGATGGGGAGCACCATTGCCTATGGTTGAGAACCACTGCATTAACTCAAGTACAGGACTTAATCCAATTTGGTGTGTGTGTGTGTGTGTGTGTGTGTGTGTGTGTGTGTTGCGCGCGCACGCGTGTGTGTGTAGTGTTCTATGACATTTTATAGCTTATATAGATCCGTGTAACCATCATGACAATCAGGATACAGAACTGTTCTATCAACCCCAAAGAAACTTCCTGATATTGTACCTTCATAGTGCCCTAACTCTGGGCACCCACTGATCTATTATCATTCTCTATAATTTTGTTCTTTCAAAATGTTATGTGAGTGAAATCATACGTATATAACACTTGATACTGTCTTTTTTTTTCTATACTCAGTATAATTACCTTGAGATCTATTTTAGGTTGTTCCTTGTATCAATAGTTCCTTTTTATTCCTTAGTAGTGCTGCTTAACCATTCACTGGTAACAGACATTTGAGTTGTTTCTAGTTTGTTGTTGTTGTTGTTGTTATCAATAAAGCTGCTGTGAACATTCATGTTCAAGTTTTTGTGTGAACATAAGTTTAATTTATTTGCTATAAATCCCCAAAGTATGAGACTTCTGGGTCTCATGGTACTTATATGTTTAGTTTTAAAATAAACTGCCAAACAATTTTTTTTTTCAGGGTGGCTGTACAATTTTACATTTATACCACTACCATTAAAAGAGTTTCCTTGCATCTTCACCAACATTTAATACTGTCACTTTTTTTTTCTTAGCCATTCTTATAAATGTGCAGTGATCTCTCATTGTGGATATTACATTAAGGAAATTTGCATTTTTATAATGGCTAATGATGCTTTTCACGTGCTTCTGTGCCATCTGTATATCTTCTTTGGTGCATATCTATGCATGTTCTTTGCCCTTATTGTTAATGGATTGCTTGTTTTTACTGTTGAGTTTTGAGAGCTCTTTATATATTCTAGATTCTTTTTCAGTTATGTGGTTTGCAGTTATTTTCTTTTAGTCTATAGTTTGTCTTTTAATCCTCATAACACGGTCTTTGTCAGGGCAAACATTGTTTTAAAATTTTATTTTATTTTTCCAGTTTTGTTGAGATGTAATTGACATACAACCCTGTATAAGTGCGAGGTGTACTGCATAAAGACTTGGCATACATATATTGCATAATGATTACCACAATATTAACATCTTCATATAGTTACATTTTTTTTTCCTTTGGAGAACTTTTAGGATCTACTTTCTTAGCAATTTTCAAATATGTCACACAGCAGTGTTAATAATAGTAATTATGTGTAAATTACATTACCAGTACTTATATATCTTACAGTTTGAAATTTGTACTTTTGACCGCCTTCATCCAATTAAAAGCTTTTAGTTTTGATGACGCCCAGTTCATCAATTTTTCCCTTTATGGATCATGTCATATGTAAGAACTCTGCTTAGCTCCAGGTCCTGAAGACTTTCTTCTGTTCTTTTCTTTCTAAAAGCTTTATAGTTTTATGATATACATTTAAGTCTGTGATCCATTTTGAGTTAATTTTTACATGAACTGTGAGGTTTAAGTCGAGGCTTATCATCTTGCCTATGAATGCCCAGTTGCTCCAGCACCATTTGAATTCTTTTGCACCTTTGTCAAAAATCACGTGAGCATACTTGTGTGAGTCTATTCCTGGGAGTTTTTAATTCTGTTTCTCTTATCCATACATTTGTTCCTCTGGTAATACCACATAGTCTTGATTACTGTAGTTATGTCTGGAATTCAAGTAGATTGATTCCTCTCACTGTATTCTTCCTTTGCAAATTTGTTTAACCTATTATAGTTCCTTTGCATTTCCATATAAAATTTTTAAATAATCTTGTCTTTATTTACAAAAAAATCTTGTGTGGATCTTGATAAGAATTTTATTAAACCTCTACATCAATCTGGGAAGAATTGGCATCTTCACTGTGTTGAATCTTCCAACTTATGAATACTATATGTCTCTCTCATTGGAGGGTTTGAAGTAGAGTTGTAACATGGTTTGATATGCATTTTCTGCTGGCTGATATATGGAGAAATAATTCTTGAAGGTGGAACCTATAGAGGCACGGAGATCAGCTTGGAGGTTGTCGCACTCAATTAGGTGAGAGATGATGATGGCTTGGAACAGGTGATGGAGGTGGAGAGAAGAAACTAGCTTTGTGTTTATTTTTGAAGTGGAAGTAATGGAATTTACTGACAGACTGAATGTAGAGATTGAGGAAAGTGTCAAGGATACTTCTGGGGTTTCTGGCTTCAGCCACAAGATGACACCCCTTATTAAGAGGAATAGGGGAAGGACCAAATTTCAGATAAAAAGGATGAATTCAGTTGTGGACGTTGTAAGTTTGAGGTGTTGGTGGGCCTTCCAGGTATTTATTATATCTAATAGGCAGCTGAATATAGAATCAGAAGTTAAGAGCAAATTACCACTTTAGATATTGATACCTTTTCTCAAACTTGCCTTTTTTTATCATTTGAATGAAAGCTGGCTAACCTTGGCACTCAAGGATAGAAACTTAACTTCCAGGGCCCCAAGAATCTGCAGAGGTTCCTGTCCCCATTGCTTAGCTCATAGGTGGGGGTAGAAGAGGAAAGGGATTTGTAACATGGTTTCTTGAGGTTTGGGCAGTAATTATATGAATGCCAGTGCAGATGAACGTGAAAGAGGCATACAGAAGATGAACTCAAAATGTATGTGCACCCGTTTTAAAATCTATCACTGAAGTATTTACATTGCATGTGCTTAATGAATAGAGCTAGCATTTATTTCTGGTGAGAATGACAAGAAATGCCTGAACTAGAGTTCTGTTTACACTTTTGGCGATGATGGTGTTTTGAGGAAGACAGGGTGGGAATGAGAACTGTAGCTCATTTTAGCTCTGCTCTTATCTTACCCCAAAGGGAAAGATATGGGAACTATACTTCTATTCCAATGAGTTGGGTACAGGGTTCTGTTAAGGAGGAGCCAGAGCCATGAGCTGGGATCTATGGATGGTTTGTCACAGACAGGATGAATTACAGGTTTGAGACTTCTAAAATATGTTCTCTGGTATATTCCAAGTGCACATTTGTTCAGCTGGAACCATCTTAGAATGCTGCCAACTCTTGGGAACTTCTCTCTAGTGGTGGGAGGCAACCTGTCTGGCATACAAGGATCAGATGGAAGCTTCATGCATTCTGGCAGTGTTCCCTGGAGTATGTTCATCATACCTGTTGGCACTAATGGGAGGGGTTAGCCTCCATTTTCGGGCTGTAATTCCTCTTATTACTGTCTCCTTTTACCACTTCAAGCCTATTAAATATGGCAGTCTTAGTGGGAGGTTAGCAAGAAGCATCTCTTCCCATTCACTAGTGTTTTACCCATACCATTAAAGAAAGCATTTCTTAAGTTAATTAGGCAATTCATTTATTTTAAGTATTTGTGTTGTGTGATACAGGAATCCCCTAGTGTTAATTCAGATACATTATCTGGTTAGCTTTGCGAGGCTGAAGATTTTATAGGTTGAATAAAATGGGGGAAAATAGAAAGGAAAAAAAAAGGTTTGTTTCAGTGTTTTAATGAAACCCATCATCCTATCTCTGGACTGGTGGGACACCCAGCCCCAAAGCCCTGCTCAGGTTTCTATGGGGCAGGGAGAATTTGGCCCTAGTCCTCCCAGTAGGTGTGAGCCACCTTTCCCCTCTTCCTGGCTTCAGAGTATGTGTGTACTGTCGTCCTTCATTACAGGCAGGCTAGGCTGACTCCTAGGTAATGAAGGGTGATAGAATAACAGTCTGCCCTAAGGTCCTCCCCTGTACAGCAGGCTTGCCTCAGGGGCTAGAATTTCCACCATAGTAGTACTCCTTCGGAAGTGTGGGGTCCCCAAATATGAGTCATGTACTAACCCAGGCGATCATGGGTTTGATGTATTAGTTATTCTCTTGCCAAGGCAGGCCTTTGAGGCAGCAGCACTGAGCTTGGCCTGAGGGTCCAAAAGTCAAGCTCCCTCCTTTTTCACAGTGATGGACACAGGAGCCCCTGGAGTGTGTGTTCCTAGACAAAGTTTGCTATGGAGACTTTATCTCAGGCTCCACTCAGGAAGAGTGTATTTGTCAGGAATTTGTGCTTCTGTGACATATCTTCCAGTCACTCTGAGACAGAAGGTTATACCATCCATATAAACATTTGTAACCCCAGTTAGGTTGGCAAATGTCTCCACTGGAAACTTTCCATTCTGCTGGGTTGCCACATGTCTGCTGGAGTGGGCATTCAGAGCTCACAAGTCACCTCCACAGGGGCTGTACTTGGGCACATATGGGGTCCTCTTTGTTGGCTTTTTCCTCCATAAGGGATTGATTGTGAATGGAAACCAGATATCCTTGGAGTGACACATACAGCAATGCATATAACTATCCTTAGAGACCAGCCAGATTACCAGTTCATAAGGCACTAGTTCACTCAGGGCTCTTTTTCTGCATGGTATCTTATATTTTTTATGTTTATTTTTGAGAGAGAGTGAGCAAGAGCAGGGGAGGGGCAGAGAGAGAGAGGGGGATAGGATCCAAAGTGGGCTCTGTGCTGACAGCAGAGAGCCCAATGCAAGTCTCAAACTCACAAACCGTAAGATCATGACCTGAGCTGAAGTTGGATGCTTAACCAACTGAGCCACCCACGTACCCCTCCAGCATGATATCTTAAAGACCTCCCTTGGCCTTTGATACTTGTCCTGTGTCCTGTCCTTTCAGAGCTCCAATTATGAAAGCCCATTAGTTCAATAAATACTCAACTCTGTCATAATTAAAGGTGCTAAGTTTATATATTTGCAAATATTTACAGTGGAACCAGGGGCCTTCTGGAGACAATGCCTTTTTTTTTAACCTCAGTGTTTCCTAAAGAGTGGTATGAGAGAGAATGTTGGGTGCAGTATTGAATCCCTTTTAAAAAAATCGACTGTACATTGAACAACCCATGTTCTTGTTTCTAATTTGAGCACATTTACTGGTCTCAGTTTCTTCCCTGATTTATGGCTTTTTGGTATCTCCCTATAGAAGGAAGTATAGTGCACTAGATATGTGTGGGTACTTTGTAGTAAACAAACTGGACTTTGAATTCTGGCTCCACCACTTACTATTGAGATGAAGAGGAAAGTTCCATTAACCTCTTTGAGCCCTAGGTTCTTTATCTGTGAGGTAGAGGTGATAATGGTCTCTATCTCATAGAGTTATTTTGAAAATTAAATCGTAGGCAAAGCACTTAGCATAGTGCTTGGCACATAGCACTCACATCATGTTATCTATAGCAACAACAAAAACAATAATTTTTATTCTTGGGATTTTTGTGCCTTGTTGAGTGCTCATTGCTGACACTGCTATTCACCTGCTGTTTCATCTTAAATTACAAACTGAACACATCTTTTGTTGGAAAGACCCTGTGGCTGGCCCTGTGCTTCCAGCTTCCACCTATGTCCAGACATTGAGTTGTGCTAGGCTTGATAATGGACAAATTTCCTGTGCAGGGAGAAGGGGTCATTGGAAAAGGTTGGTGCCAAGGATGCAGTTTGAAGAGGTGATCTGCCAAGCCACCCCAGAACTGATCAGGGCTTTGGGTCTCCCTCTGCTGAACAATCAAGCTTCTGTCCTGAGTTTGCTCATGTGTAGTTTGCTCTAACTGTAGAATCAATTACAAGGCTAGAATAAAAAGAGCTGACAAGTGGAAGTACATAATGCACAATGATGAAAACATACAAATATATGGATACATACTGAGGGCTTATGGAATTCCAGGTGCTGAGAGAGGAAGAGAGGCCATAAATACAAATACAGCCTGGGTTTTGGCAAAGGAGACAGATGTGTGAGCAGACAAATATGAATGGGGTGCTAAGGGCTTGCCCTGAAGCCAGTAGCGGCACAGCAGGGGATGGGCGGACGGAACTACTAGACAAATCTACTGGCGGAGGGGAAGGTCTGTACAAAGGAAAGGCTTCACAGAGGACAAGGACCCTTAAGCTCAGTCCTGAAAGATAAGCAGTGTCCTCCTGGCACAGAGGAGGAGAGGGCAACAAAAAGTACAGGGACCTCACAGCTTGGCTTAGACATAAACGCTGTGATAATTTACATCCAGTTCTGAGGCATGCTGTGGGTGTTTTTGTTTGTTAACATCACACTACTTTCAGGCATAAAAGAATATTCACGCTATGAATCTTATGGGCATAATTGTTTCAAGTTAATTGTAAGTTAAATGGAAGGTATGAGATGTATAATGTGGAAGATTTTATTACGGAAGCAAGTACATTCCCAAACGTTGACTTTGGCAGTATTTTAGCTATTTGCCTTCCTGTATTTTTAGAAAAGTGATTTGGACTGGGACTTCAATAAGAAAATGATGTTACAGAGTTGAGTGTGTGATAGGCATTTGCCAGCTTCAGGTGGTGTGTTACTTCATAACTCCTTTAAAAAATATCACAAACTTTAGGGCATCTGGGTGGCTCAGTTGGTTAAGCATCCAACTTCAGCTCACGTCATGATCTCATGATCTCATGATTTCATGATCTCATGGTTCGTGAGTTCAAGCCCAGCATCTGGCTCTGTGCTGGCAGCATGGAGCCTGCTTCAGATTCTCTCTTTCCCCCTCTCGCTTTCCCTCCCCCCCACTCTCTCTCTCTTTCTATCTCAAAATAAATAAACATTTAAAAAAGCAACATCACAAACTCACAAAAATGTATTTACGCATTTACTTACTCAAAATACACAGTATCAGAGATGTATAAAGTATAGGGATCTCAATGACAAGGGACAGTCTCCTTAATGAAAGAGGCACACCTGCTTTCCAGGAGTTAGTAGTCTAAAACATTTCACCATATAGTTTCACCATTTTGGGTGAACAGAAGCATTCATTGCTTTGCCTCACTGGAGGGAAATCTCAACAGATCATGGCAGAATGGGCTAGGGAGTGGGTTTTGGAGCAGACAGACCAGCCTGGGGCACAGAATTTGATGGATAATTCATGAAGTTTATTCACACATACAACAGGTTAAAAAGGTTTGGCCTAAATTAAACTTTTAAAAAGGCACCTAAAATCAAGTGTATAATTATTAAATGAATAAATGGATGAGTTTACAAGTTTTTAAATTGGTTATTTAAGGTATGTATTGATAATCAGTATCTCTTAAAATAAATGGTGGACACTAGACGTTTTAAAAGAACATTATTCTAGGAAATGAGTGTTCCCTTAGATAGACTTAATTTCATGACACCACCAATTTCTCCAGAAGTCTTAACTGCCAGGATTGCTCTATCACCCCCAGATTTCCTCTCTGCTTTCAAATAAAGGAAATTTCTGCTTTTAGAGGTTAGAAGAAGGGCAACTACAAAAGAGTCAGCAATCTTTTCTTTACAGTTGTATTACACATTTTTTTTAAGGTTGTGAGAACCCTGGAGATTTGCCAAGTCCCCTGGTGGTGACTGTTCTTCACTCCAACTGCTTTCCTGCCTTCCAGACAGCACCTTTCTAGAATTCAGTTTTCAGTCTGGAAACTCAGATGTTCCCCACCAAGTCCCACAAGTCCCAGGCACCCTGTTCCCTTGCTTAGCTGGATGATAACCTAGCTCCCTTTTTGTCACTCAAAGTATGATTTTTCGAGGGTAATAAAAGCTCCTGTGGTCCCTCACATTCTTTTCCATCAGCTTTGAGGCTTGAATTTCTAATCTGAGCCTAATCCTATAGTTTAAGACATGGATTCCTGCAAACATTCAAATCTCTCTTGAGAGGAGCACATTCTGCTATCATGATCATCACCATTATCAGTTTCTTATGCTGTGACATTCTGCTATGGTGATTACCATCATTATCAGTCTTACACTGAGTGGGATTGAGTGCTTTGGGTAAAACTGTGGAATAAGGTGAAAGGGACCAAGAGGGTTCTGGATAGCTGGAGAAGAGAAAGCACTCTGACAATAAGGCAAAAGGGGGCAGGTAATGCAGGTAGAAGACAACGAAGCTGAACTCTGAGGGCAACACGGTTTTCTAAAGGTCAGAGCTACCACTTCTTCTCCTTTCTATCCCATCAAGACTCTGCAAAGGGGCCTGAAGACACCTGGGACTCCTACCTCCTATACACTTCCCTCCTCAGTGCCTGGAAATCCCACAGTTACAAAAAGTAATTTTAGCGCGCCCTCATGTGGCCAAATGAAATACTGCGGCAATGGCTTTTGATGGAAGTTGGCGCTGTGGACAAACATCTCGGAATTGGCACTGGTACTTGGCAAGTTGGTAGGCACCCGGCCGGGCAACCTGTGCGGAGATGGTACTATTCCCTCTAGGGTGCCAATTCTCAAGCTGATTGGTGTAGCAGCTTCGTAATAATCTTGCCAGGTTTATTTTGGACTGCCTGCATTGCCTCCTCCTCACGTGCTGCGTGGGGTAGGTCTATTTTTGAAATTAAACTGAACTTAAATTATTTCTTAGATTTAAATATTATTATGTGTTTCTTAAATTAGCTGGAGCTACCTATAGAGACACAGAAGATGTTGTGTGTATGGATTTTCCATCTAAAACATCCTGGAGCAACAGGGATGAGTAACCACAGATATTATAAACATTTTTTATTTTGGAATAATTTCAGATTTATGGAAAAGTTGCAAAGATAGTACAAATAACTCCCATATACTCTTCATCCATATTCTCCCAAAGTTAGCATTTTAGCCCATTTGTTCTATCATTCTCTAATTATAAATATGTATTTTTTTTTATCTGTTTGAGAATGTTACAGACATGAGGCTCCTTTATCCTTAAATACTTCCATGTGTATTTTCTAAAAACAAGAAAATTTGCTTATATAACCACAATACAATGATTAAAACCAGGAAATTAACATTGATACAGTACTATTTTCCAGTCTTCAGACTTGATTCAACTTTGCAAATTGTGCTACTAACATCCTTTATAGAAAATATATAGGGTGGCTCAGTCAGTTAGGCACCCAACTCTTGACTTTGGTTAGGGTCATGATTCGTGAGCCCGGCAATGGGCTCTGCGCTGACGGTGCAGAGTCTGCTTGGGATTCTCTCTCTAGTCTCTCTGTCTCTCAAAAGAAATAAACATAAAACAAAAGGAAATATACATAGAAAATACATGGTATCCAGTATCACTCATGGCATTGCATTTACTTGTGTCTGTTTAGTCTTCTTTAATCTAAAATAGTTCCTTAGTCTTCTTTGTCTTTCGTGACCTTTGCATTTTTAGAGTATAGGCCAAGTATTTAATAGAATGTCCCTGAATTTGAATCTGTCTGATGTTTCTTCATAATGAGGATCAGGTTATGCCTTTGGGGCGGGAATATCATAGAAATCATGTTACATCCTACTCAATGCACATGATGTTTCTTTGTTTTGGCCATGGGTTTTGACACACAGATATGAGAATAACTAATGTTGAAAATTCTACATGAAAATAAGGTCAGTTTTCTTATAGGCTCATGGGAACTTCATTTATGGGGTGAGAAAAAAGCAAGGAACCTGGAAAAACCATCCCCTCTCTTCTGATCAATCTAGGAATGTTTTATGGAGGGGCTGGGATTTCAGAAACTTTGGGCTGAGACAAGGTGGAATTTTTTCCAGAGGAATGTTTTGATTCATGAGGATCTTGATTATTGAGCCCCCCCAGGTTAGTTTTTTAAATTTTCTGTTCCTGTTGTTTTCTTTTTCTTTTCTTTTCTTTTCTTTTTTCTTTTCTTTTCTTTTAATATATATTTTTTAATTTACATCCAAGTTAGTTAGCATATAGTGCAATAATGATTTCAGGAATAGATTCCTTAATACCCCTTACCCATTTAGCCCATCCCCCTTCCACAACCTTTCCAGTAACCCTCTGTTTGTTCTCCATATTTAGGAGTCTCTAATGTTTTGTCCTCCTCTATGTTTTTATATTATTTTTGCTTCCCTTCCCTCATATTCATCTGTTTTGTATCTTAAAGTCCTCATATGAGTGAAGTCATATGATATTTGTCTTTCTCTGACTAATTTCTCATAACATAATACCATCTAGAACCATCCAAGATTTCATTCTTTTTGATTGCTGAGTAATACTCCATTGTATATATATACCACATCTTCTTTATCCATTCTTTCATTGGTGGACATTTGCACTCTTTCCATACTTTGGCTATTGTCGATAGTGCAGCTATAAACATTGGGGTGCATGTACCCCTTGGAAACAGCACACCTGTATACCTTGGATAAATACCTAGTAGTGCAATTGCTGGGTCGTAGAGTAGTTCTATTTTTAATTTTTTGAGGAAACCCCCATGCTGTTTTCCAGAGTGGCTGCACCAGCTTGCATTCCCACCAACAGTGCAAAAGAGATCCTCTTTCTCTGCATCCTCGCCAACATCTGTTGTTGCCTGAGTTGTTAGTGTTAGCCATTCTGACTGTTGTGAGGCGATATCTCATTATAGTTTTGATTTGTATTTCCCTGATGATGAGTGACATTAAGCATCTTTTCATGTGTTGGTTGGCCTTCTGGAGGTCTTCTTTGGAGAAGTGTCTATTCATGCCTTTTGCCCATTTCTTCACTGGATTATTTGTTTTCTGGGTGTTGAGTTGATAAGTTCTTTTTAGATTTTGAATACTAACCCTTTATCTGATATGTCATTTGCAAATATCTTTTCCCATTCCATCAGTTGCCTTTTAGTTTTGCTGATTGTTTCCTTCGCTGTGCAGAAGCTTTATTTTGATGAGGTCCCAGTAGTTCATTTTTGCTTTTGTTTCCCTTGCCTCCAGAGATGTGTTGAGTAAGAAGTTGCTGTGGCCAAGATCAAAGAGGTTTTTGCCTGTTTTCTCCTCTAGGATTTTGATGGCTTCCTGTCTTACATTGAGGTCTTTCATCCATTTTGAGTTTATTTTTGTGTATGGTGTAAGAAAGTGGTCCAGGTTCATTCTGCATGTTGCTGTCCAGTTTTCCCAGCACCACTTTCTTAAGAGACTGTCTTTATTCCATTGGATATTCTTTCCTGCTTTGTCAAAGATTAGTTGGCCATATGTTTGTGGGTCCATTTCTGGGTTCTTTATTCTGTTCCATTGATCTGAGTGTCTGTTCTTGTGTCAGTATCATACTGTCTTGATGATTATTACAGCTTTGTAATACAACTTGAAGTCTGGGATTGTGATGCCTACTGCTTTGGTTTTCTTTTATGAGATTGCTTTGGCTATTCTTGGTCTTTTCTGGTTCCATACAAATTTTAGGATTGTTTGTTCTAGCTCTGTGATTCTTCACAGATGCTGGTGTTATTTTGATAGAGATTGCATTGAATATGTAGATTGCTTTGGGTAGTATTGACATTTTAACAATATTTGTTCTTCTTATCCAGGAGCATGGAATCTTTTTTCCATTTTTGGGGGTCTTCTTTAATTTCTTTCATATGCTTTCTATAGTTTTCAGTCATAAGCTTTCTGTAGTTTTCAGTGTATAGAGTTTTCACCTCTTTGGTTAGATTTATTCCTAGCTGTTTTATGGCATTTGGTGCAATTGTAAATGGGATTGATTCATCGATTTCTCTTTTGCTGCTGCATTATTGTTGTATAGGAATGCAACCAATTTCTGTGCATTGATTTAATATCTTGTGATGTTGCTGAATTCATGGATCAGTTCTAGCAGTTTTTTGGTGGAATCTTTTGGGTTTTCCATATAGAGTATCATGTTATCTGCGAAGAGCAAAAGTTTAACTTCCTCCTGGCTGATTTGGATTCCTTTTATTTCTTTGTGTTGTCTTATTGCTGAGGCTGAGACTTCCAATACTATGTTGAATAACAGTGGTGACAGCGGATATCCCTGTCTTGTTCCTGACCTTAGGGGGAAAACTCTCAGTTTTTCCCCATTGAGGATGATATTTGCATTGGGTCTTTCATATATGGCTTTTATGATCTTGAGGTATGATCCTCCTATCCTTACTTTCTTGAGGGTTTTTATTAAGAAATGATGCTGTATTTTGTCAAATGCTTTCTCTGCATCTATTGAGAGGATCATGTGGTTCTTCTTTCTTTTATTGATGCAATGAATCACATTGATTATTTTGTGGATATTGAACCAACACTGCATCCCAGGTTTAAATCCCACTTGGTCCTGGTGAATATTTCTTTTAATATATTGTTGGATCTGGTTGGCTAGTATTTTGTTGAAGATTTTTGCATCCATGTTCATCAGGGAGATTGGTCTATAGTTCTCCTTTTTAGTGGGGTCTTTGGCTTTGGAATCAAAGTAATGCTGGCTTCATAGAAAGAATTTGGAAGTTTTCCTTCTGTTTCTATTTTTTGGAACAACTTGAAGAGAATAGGTGTTAACTCTTCCTTAAATGTTTGGGAGAATTCCCATGGAAAGCCATCTGGTCCTGGACTCGTGGTTTTGGGAGATTTTTGAATACTAATTCAATTTCTTTACTGGTTATGGGTCTGTTCAAATTTTCTATTTCTTCCTGTTTCAGTTTTGGTAGTTTATATGTTTCTAGGGATTTGTCCATTTTTTCCAGATTGCACATTTTATTGACTTATAATTGCTCATAATATTCTCTTTTTATTGTTTGTATTTCTGCTCTGTTGGTTGTGATCTCTCATCTTTCATTCTTGATTTTATTTATTTGGGTCCTTTCCTTTTTCTTTTTGATCAAACTGGCTAGTGGTTTATCAATTTTTTTAATTCTTTCAAAGAACTAGCTTCTGGTTTCATTGACTTGTTTTACTGTTTTTTTTTTCTTGGTTTCAATAGCATTGATTTCTGCTCTAATCTTTATTATTTCATGTCTTCTGCTGGTTTGCGGTTTTATTTGCTGTTCTTTTTCCAGCTTTTTAAGGTGTAAGGTTAGGTTGTGTTTCTAAGACCTTTCTTCCTTCTTTAGGAATGCCTGGATTGCTATATACTTTCCTCTTATGACCACCTTTGCTGCATCCCAGAGGTTTTGGGCTGTGGTGTTATCATTTTCTTTGGCTTCCATGTACTTTTTAATTTCCTCTTTAACTTCTTGGTTAGCCCATTCATTCTTTAATCTCCAAGTATTTGTTACCTTTCCAAATTTTTTCTTGTGGTTGATTTCGAGTTTCATAGCATTGTGGTCTGAAAATATGCACAGTATGATCTCGATCTTTTTGTACTTGTTGAGGGCTGATTTGTGACCCAGTATGAGATCTATTCTGGAGAACATTCCATGTTCACTGGAGAAGAATGTACATTCTGCTGTTTTAAGATGAAATGTTCTGAATATATCTGTTAAGTCCATCTGGTCCATTGTGTCATTCAAAGCCATTGTTTCCTTGTTGATTTTCTGTTTAGATGATCTGTCCATTGCTGTAAGTGGGGTGTTGAAGTCCCCTACTATAATGGTATTATTATCAATGAGTATCTTTATGTTTGTGGTTAATTGATATATTTGAGTTCTCCCACTTTTGGAGCATAAGTGTTTACAATGTTAGGTGTTTTTGGTGGGTAGACTCCTTAATAATGATATAATGCTCTCTTCATCTCTTGTTACAGTCTTTTTTTAAAGTCTAGATTGTCTTATATAAGTATGGCTACCCTGGCTTTCTTTTGTTGACCATTAGCATGATAGGTGGTTCTCCATCCCTTTACTTTCAATCTGAAGGTGTCTTTAGGTCTAAAACAGGTCTCTTGTAAACAGCATATAGATGGGTCTTGTTTTCTTATCCATTCTGTTACCCTATGTCTTTTGATAGGAGGATTTAGTCCTTTGATGTTTAGAATGAGTATTGAAAGATATGAATTTATTTCCATTATGTTTCTTGTAGATTTGGAGTTTCTGGTGGTGTTCTCTGGTCCTTTCTAGTGTTTGCTGCCTTTGGTCTTTTTTTTCTGTCTTTTCTCCCTTCAGAGATTCCCCCTTGAAATTTCTTGCAGGGCTGGTTTAGTGGTCACGAACTCCTTTAATTTTTGTTTGTCTGGGAAACTTTTTTTTTTTTTTACATTTATTTATTTATTTTTTAAGAAACAGAGTGAGACAAAGCGTGAGTGGGGGAGGGGCAGAGAGAGAAGGAGACACAGAATCTGAAGCAGGCTCCAGGCTCTGAGCAAGCAGTCAGCACAGAGCCTGATGTGGGGCTCAAACCCACAAACTGTGAGATCATGACCTGAGCTGAAGTTGGACACTCAACCGACTGAGCCACCCAGGCGCCCCATGTCTGGGAAACTTTTAACCTCTCCTTCTATTTTGAATGACAGCCTTACTGAATAAGGAATTCTTGGGTGCATATTTTCAAGTTCAGCACATTGAATATATCCTGCCACTCCTTTCTGGCCTGCCAAGTTTCTGTGGATAGGTCTGTTACAAACCTGATCTTTCTTCCCTTGTTCATTAAGGACTTTTTTCCCTGCTCTTTTCATGATTCTTTCCTCGCCTGAATATTTTGTGAATTTGACTATGATATGCCTTGTTGATGGTCGGGTTTTGTTGAATCTAATGGGAGTCTTCTGTTCTTCCTGGATTTTGATGTCTGTGTCTTTCCCCAGGTTAGGAAAATTTTCTGCTATGATTTGCTCACATAACCCTTCTACCCCTTTTTCTCTCTCTTCATCTTCTGGGACCCTTATGATTCTGATGTTGCTCCTTTTTAATGAGTTACTAATTTCTCTAATTCTTAAATCATGCTCTTTTGCCTTAGTCTCCCTCTTTTTTTCTGCTTTGTTATTCTTGTGTTTGTCCTCTATATTTCTGATTCACTGCTCTGCCTCATCCATCCTTGCCACCATGGCATCTATTTGAGATTACAGCTCAGGTATAGCATTTTTTATTTCATCCTGACTAGCTTTTACTTCTTTTATCTCTGCAAAGAGGGTTTCTTATCTATTTTCGACCCCAGCTAGTATTCTTATTATCATGATTCTAAATTCTGGTTCAGACATTTTGCTCTATCTGTGTTGATTGAATCCCTGGCTGTCATTTCTTCCTGTTCTTTCTTTTGGAGTGAATTTCTTCATTTTGTCATTTTGAATAAAGAAAAAGAATTAATAAGGTAAAAAAATTAAAATTAAAAAATTAAAAAGAACAACAACAACACACACACAAATAAAATAAATGATGGTATATCCTAGGTATGTTTTGTTCTGGTTGTTGAAAGGAGCTGGATAGATTAGAGAAAAAAGGGAAGAAAAAAAAAGGACAACATTTGAAAATTTGAAAAAATGAATACAGTGAAATAGAATAAAAGGAAATGACGGAAGTAAAATAGAATGAAAAATTTACAAAAAGGTCAAAAAATATAGTATGAAAAATTAAATAAAATATTATTAATAAAAATTGGAAGTAAAAATGTGTTTTCTCCTCTATATTTAAGAAAAGGAATGAAAAAGAGAAAAAAAGGAAAATTGAATAGATGTACCAGCAAACAGACTGAAAAATGATTGAAATTACATCCTTTTCTCCTAGAAGTCAAACTATGAAGTGCTTTATAGTCCATCAACTAAGCAGGCGGAGAGACTTGTGGTGTTCCTGAGGAGCAAGATTGGCCCAGTTGGGTGGGGCTTAGTGTAACAGCTCTGTTCTCCACTAGATGGTGTTCCTTAGCTTACTGGTGGATTCTTGTGGTGCTTGTAGGTGTGTATGCACCATTGTGGGAGGGGTGAAAATGGGGTCCTCCCGCTACCTAGACTCTAGTATCGGAACTCTGCTCTCCCCATCAGCAATAGTGCACCTGTCCTTTGTCTCTGGCTTCCATCCACTCCTTGCTTTTACACTGTCCGTGACCAAGCCGTCAGGTTGCCAGGTGGCACCTTCCTCCTGAGTTTTATCCTAGATGTGGCTGTGTTTCCCAATCTCTCACTTCTGAGGGACTGCGGCTTTGACCCACTCAGACCTTCTGTGGCAGGGTCTCACCAAGCAATGGCCAGGTGATGGTCGCTCCCAGGAACGTTCAAAGGACGATGTTGCTGCTGATGCCTAGAGACTATGGCTGGGTGTCAGCTCACCCCAGAAAAAGTTCACGCAATCATGTAGTTGCAGCATTTCAGGGATTGTGGAAAATCACAACACACATCTGGCACCAGGCTTCACCCTTAACGACCTTGTTCTAGCACCAACAAATGTGGTTGTTCTCTGGGGTCTGCTGGAATCTTTGCCTATGGGATGGCCACACAGCCTCTACCAAATGTTCTCCCAGCAGAGGAAACACCTCTCCCTGTGTGGCCTGAGGACCGCCCAGACCTCACTCTGCTCCTGGGGATTCGCTCTTCCCACCAGAGCACCACCAGGTATTGAGCTGCAGAGTTTCAGACTCTGTGATACCCCTGTTTACAGAGTCTTAATGGAATTTAAACCCTCTTCTTTCTCCTTTCTCCCTTCTATGGTTCAGTCCCTGCAGCTGTTTCCACTTTTCCACTTTCTCTCCAGCTGCTTTTGAGGGGGGCGTGCTTTTCCTATACTCTCCCCCCATCTCCATCCTCTCTCCACAAGCAAAAACAGCTCCCTGCACTCCACGGCTTCTCTCTTCCCCAGATAACCTCTCCATGCCATGTACCTGCTGAGTTCTGTGGTTCAGACTGTGCAGATTGTTGTGTTAATCCTCAAATCAGTTTTCTAGGTGTGCAGGATGGTTTAGTGTTGATCTGGCTGTACTTCATGTATGCGAGATACAAAAAAACCATGCTGTTCTTCCATCTTGGCTCTTCCTCTCTTTTGTTTTCTAATCATCCTTTGAGAATCAAAAGGCAAAGTTTCTGAGTTTTAGTCTCAACTGTAGTTTAGTTACTGTGTGACCCTAGGGAACAGACAAATGACCCCTTTTTGGGTTACATAAACTGTGAAATGACAATTATTCATATGGAAGGAGAGTGCTTTGGAAGCTTTGGCTAGAGAAAGGGGTAGTGGACAGGAGTTCATGAGACAAATTCACGTGGCACCTAACTAAGCTCCTTGTTTCTCTAGAATATTTTTGGCTGCTATAATCAGATTTAACATGTTTTCATATAGATCATTACTCTGGGTAGGGGATGCACAAATACTGGACAGAAAAAAAAACCCTCATTTATATTATAATCATTTATAATGGAAATGCAGATTTGAAACAAGTCACTGGATATCAGCCACTGAAAAGCAAGCTTAAAATTCCACTGGGTAACTGGATAAGTTCTATAGTACAAGATATTTATAGTTAGAAATATTGAGGGATGTGATTTATTTATTTATTTATTTACTTACTTATTTATTTTAATATGAAATTTATTGTCAAATTGTTTCCATACAACACCCAGTGCTCATCCCAAAAGGTGCCCTCTTCAATACCCATCACCCACCCTCCCCTCCCTCCCATCCCCCATCAACCCTCAGTTTGTTCTCAGTTTTTAATAGTCTCTTATGGTTTGGCTCCCTCCCTCTCTAACTTTTTATTTTTCTCCTTCCATTCCCCCATGGTCTTCTGTTAAGTTTCTCGGGATCCACATAAGAGTGAAAACATATGGTATCTGTCTTTCTCTGTATGGGTTATTTCAGTTAGCACAACACTCTCCAGTTCCATCCATGTTGCTACAAAAGACCAGATTTCATTCTTTCTCATTGCCATGTAGTATTCCATTGTGTATGTAAACCACAATTTCTTTCTCCATTCAACAACTGATAGACATTTAGGCTCTTTCCATAATTGGGCTATTGTTGAAAGTGCTGCTATAAACATTGGGGTACACGTGCCCCTATGCATCAGCACTCCTGTATCCCTTGGGTAAGTTCCTAGCAGTGCTATTGCTGGGTCCTAGGGTAAATCTATTTTTAATTTTTTGAGGAACCTCCACACTGTTTTCCAGAGAAGCTGCACCAGTTTGCATTCTCACCAAAAGTGCAAGAGGGTTCCCATTTCTCCACATCCTCTCCAGCATCTATAGTCTCCTGATTTGTTCATTGTAGCCACTCTGACTAGTATGAGGTGATATCTGAGTGTGGTTTTGATTTGTATTTCCCTGAGGAGGAGCGACATTGACCATCTTTACATGTGCCTTTTGGCCATCTGGATGTATTCTTTAGAGAAGTGTCTATTCATCTCTTCTGCCCATTTCTTCACTGGAATATTTGTTTTTAGGGTGTGGAGTTTGGTGAGCTCTTTATAGATTTTGGATACTAGCCCTTTGTCCAATATGTCATTTGCAAATATCTTTTCCCATTCCATTTGTTGCCTTTTAGTTTTGTTGATTGTTTCCTTTGCTGTGCAGAAGCTTTGTATCTTCATGAGGTCCCAATAGTTCATTTTTGCTTTTAATTCCCTTGCCTTTGGGGATGTGTCAAGTAAGAAATTGCTATGGCTAAGGTCAGAGAGGTTTTTTCCTGCTTTCTCCTCTAGGGTTTTGATGGTTTCCTGTCTCACATTCAGGTCCTTTATCCATTTTGAGTTTATTTTTGTGAATGGTGTGAGAAAGTGGTCTAGTTTCAACCTTCTGCATGTTGCTGTCCAGTTCTCCCAGCACCATTTGTTAAAGAGAATTTTTCCATTGGATATTCTTTCCTGCTTTGTCAAAGATTAGTTGGCCATACTTTTGTGGGTCCAATTCTGGAGTCTCTATTCTATTAGATTGGTCTCTGTGTCTGTTTTTGTGCCAATCCCATGCTGTCTTGATGATTACAGCTTTGTAGTAGAGGCTAAAGTCTGGGATTGTGATGCCTCCCACGTTGGCCTTCTTCTTCAATATTTCTTTGGCTATTCAGGGTCTTTGTGGTTCCATACAAATTTTAGGATTGCTTGTTCTAGCTTCAAGAAGAATTCTGGTGCAATTTTGATTGGGATTGCACTGAATGTGTAGATGGCTTTGAGTAGTATTGACATTTTAACAATATTTATTCCTCCAATCGAAGAGCACAGAATGTTTTTCCATTTCTTTATATCTTCTTCAATTTCTTTCATAAGCTTTCTATAGTTTTGAGCATACAGATCTTTTACATCCTTGGTTAGGTTTATTCCTAGGTATTTTACGATTCTTGGTGCAATTGTGAATGGGATCAGTTTCTTTATTTGTCTTTCTGTTGCTTCATTATTAGTGTATAAGAATGCAACTGATTTCTGTACATTAGTTTTGTATCCTGTGACTTTGCTGAATTCATGTCAGTTCTAGCAGACTTTTGGTGGAGGAGTCTATCGGGTTTTCCATGTATAATATCACGTCATCTGCAAAAAGTGAAAGCTTGACATCATCACTGCTAATTTTGATGCCTTTGATTTCCTTTTGTTGTCTGATTGCTGATGCTAGAACTTCCAACACTATGTTAAACAACAGCGGTGATAGTGGACATCCCTGTCGTGTTCCGGATCTCAGGGAAAAAGCTCTCAGTTTTTCCCCATTGAGGATGATGTTAGCTGGGGGCTTTTCATCAATGGCTTTTATGATGTTTAAGTATGTTCCTTCTATCTTGAATTTCTTGAGGGTTTTTATTAAGAAAGAATGATGAATTTTGTCAAATGCTTTTTCTGCATCGATTGACAGGATCATGTGGTTTTTATCTTTTCTTTTATTAATGTGATGTATCACATTGATTGATTTGTGAGTGCTGAACCAGCCCTGCATCCCAGGAATGAATCTCACTTGATCATGGTGAATAACTCTTTTTATATGCTATTGAATTTGATTTGCTAGTATTTTATTGAGAATTTTTGCATCCATATTCATCAGGGATATTGGCCTGTAGTTCTCTTCTTTTGCTAGGTGTCTGTCTTGTTTAGGAAGCAAAGTAATGCTGGCTTCATAGAATGAGTTTGGAAGTTTTCCTTCCCTTTCTATTTTTTGGAACAGCTTGAGAAGGATAGGTATTGTCTCTGCTTTAAATGTCTGGTAGAATTCCCCAGGGAAGCCATCTGGTCCTGGACACTTATTTGTTGGGAGATTTTTGATAACTGATTCAATTTCTTCTCTGGTTATGGGTCTGTTCAAGTTTTCTATTTCTTCCTGTCTGAGGTCTGGAAGTGCGTGGGTGCTTAGGGATTTGTCCATTTCTTCCAGGTTGTCCAGTTTGTTGGCATTTAATTTTTCATAGCATTCCCTGATAATTGCTTGTATTTCTGAGGGATTGGTTGTCATAATTCCAGTTTCATTCATGATTTTATCTATTTGGGTCATCTCCCTTTTCTTTTTGAGAAGCCTGGCTAGACGTTTATCAACTTTGTTTATTTTTTCAAAGAACAACTCTTGGTTTCATTGATCTGCTCTACAGTTTTTTTAGATTCTGTATTGTTTATTTCTGCTCTGATCTTTATTAATTCTCCTCTTCTGCTGGGTTTGGGGTATCTTTGCTGTTCTGCTTCTAGTTCCTTTAGGTGTGCTGTTAGATTGTGTATTTGGGATTTTTCTTGTCTCTTGAGATAGGCTTGGATATCAATGTATTTTCCTTTCAGGACTGCTTTTGCTCAATGCCAAAGCTTTATTATTGTTGTCTTTTCATTTTCACTTTTTTCCATATATTTTTAAATTTCTTGTCTAATTGCCTGGTTGACCCATTCATTCTTTAGTTGGGTGTTCTTTAACCTCCATGCTTTTGGAGGTTTTCCAGACTTTTTCCTGTGGTTGATTTCAGGTTTCATAGCATTGTGGCCTGAAAGTGTGCATGGTATGATCTAAATTCTTTTATACTTATGATGGGTTGTTTTGTGACCCACTATGTGATCTATCCTTGAGAATGTTCCATGTGCACTCGAGAAGAAAGTATATTCTGTTGCTTTGGGATGCAGAGTTCTAAATATATCTGTCAAGTCCATCTGATCCAATGTATCATTCAGGGCCCTTTTTATTTTATTGACAGTGTGTCTAGATGATCTATCCGTTGTTGTAAGTGGAGTATTAAAGTCCCCTGCAATTACTATATTCTTATCAATAAGGTTGATTACGTTTGTGATTAATTGTTTTATATATTTGGGGGCTCTCATATTCAGCACATAGACATTTATAATTGTTAGCTCTTCCTGATGGATAGTCCCTGTAATTATTATATAATGCCCTTCTTCATCTCTTGTTACAGCCTTTAATTTAAAGTCTAGTTTGTCTGATATAAGTATGGCTACTCCATCTTTCTTTTGACTTCCAATAGCATGATAGATAGTTCTCCATCCCCTCACTTTCAATCTGAAGGTGGCCTAGGTCTGAAATGAGTCTCTTGTAGACAGCAAATAGATGGGTATTTTTTTATCCATTCTGATACTCTATGTCTTTTGCTTGGAGCACTTAGTCCATTTAAATTCAGTGTTATTATTGAAAGATATGGGTTTAGAGTCATTGTGATGTCTGTAGGTTCATGCTTGTAGTGATGTCTCTGGTACTTTGTGGTCCTTGCAACATTTCACTCACAGAATCACCCTTAGGATCTCTTGTAGGGCTGGTTTAGTGGTGATGAATTCCTTCAGTTTTTGTTTGTTAGGGAAAACTTTTATCTCTCCTTCTATTCTGAATGACAGACTTGCTGGATAAAGGTTTCTCAGCTGCATATTTTTTCTGTTCATCACATTGAATATTTCCTGCCATTATTTTCTGGCCTGCCAAGTTTCAGTAAATAGGTCTGCCACTAGTCTTATGGGTTTCTCTTTGTAGGTTAGAGCCTGTTTATCCCTGGCTGCTTTCAGAATTTTCTTTTTATCCTTGTATTTTGCCAGTTTCACTATGATATGTCTTGCAGAAGATCGGTTCAAGTTACGTCTGAAGGGCGTTCTCTGTGCCTCTTGGATTTCAATGCCTTTTTCCTTCCCCAGATCAGGGAGATTCTCAGCTACGATATGTTCAAGTACACCTTCAGCCCCTTTCTCTCTCTCTTCTGCTTCTGGAATTCCTAGGATACGGATATTGTTCTGTTTGATTGCATCACTTTGTTCTCTCATTCTCCTCTCATACTCCTGGATTTTTTTTATCTCTCTTTTTCTCAGCTTCCTCTTTTTCCATAATTTTATCTTCTAATTCACCTATTCTCTCCTCTGCCTCTTCAATGCATATTATGACTGCCTCCATTTTATTTTGCACCTCATTTATAACATTTTTTAGCTCCTCATGACCATTTCTTAGTCCCTTGATCTCTGTAGCAATAGATTCTCTGCTGTCCTCTATGCTATTTTCAAGCCCATCGATTAATTTTAAGACTATTATTCTAAATTCTTGGTCTTTTATATTGCTTAAATCGTTTTTGATCAATTTGTTAGTTGTCACTACTACCTGAAGTTTCTTTTGAGGAGAATTCTTCCATTTCATCATTTTGGGTGGTCCCTACAGTAGCTCCAAACTGCAGGGCACATCCCCTGTGCTATTGTGAGAAACTGTGTTGGTGGGCTGGGCCACAGTCAGACCTGATGTCTGCCCCCAGCCAACCGCTGGGGCCAAAGTCAGACTGGTGTGTACCTTATCTTCCCCTCTCCTAGGGGCAGGACTCAGTGTGGAGTGGTGTGGCTCCTGTCTGGGTTACTTGCACACTGCCAAGCTTGTGGTGCTGGTTTGTTGGGATCTGGCCAGGGCCTATTAGCCAGAGTGGATCTGCATGGTGCACAGGTCCAGGAGGGGCAGGCATAGCTAGGTTTGCCCTCAGGGGTCCGCTTCAGGAGGGGCCCTGTGGCACTGGGAGGGAGGCAGGCCCGTTGGAGAGACGGATCCACAGAAACAGCATTGGGCATTTACACAGTTCAAGCAAGTTCAGTGATGGAATTGGTTTCCTTTGGAATTTCGGATGGGAGAGGGAAATGGCGCTTGTCAGTGCCTTTGTTCCCCCTCTGAGCTGAGCTCTGTCTTCCCAGGGCTCAACAACTCTCCCCCCCTCTCTGAGAGCAGACCTGTTCACTTTTAACATTCCAGATTTTAAGTCCTGCTGGCTGTTAGAACTCACGCAGTCTGGCCCCTTCCCTTTGGAAAGCCAGACTCGGGGGCTCTGCCTTGCCAGGCAGGCTGCCCCTCCACTGCCCTGGCTCCCTCCTGCCAGTCCATGCAGCACGCACCGCCTCTCAGCCCTTCCTACCCTCTTCTGTGGGACTCTTGTCTACGCTTGGCTCCCGAGAGTCTATTGTGCTAGTCTTCTGGTGGTTTTCTGGGTTATTTAGGCAGATGTGGGTGGAATCTAAGTGATCAGCAGGACGCAGTGAGCCCAGAGTCCTCCTGTGCCACCATCTTCTGAGTTTTGAGGGATGTGTTTTAAAATATCAGCAACAGTCCTTACCTTCTAGGCTTTCGTGTATAGCTGTATGCCATATTTTTTTGTGTTTCTTGTTGAATTTTTTTTTGCTGTTTGGGATCCCGTAAATTTGAATTCCATTAAAATTTATTTTAAAGTATTTTCTGAGCTGTGACTGGTGCTATAGAACTGCATTGACCATTACCTAAAGATGTGGACTGCTTTTGGCCATTGACCTTTTAAATGTCATAATAGCTTGATTGAATATTTGATTTCTTATAAATGTGCTCTCTGACACTATATTTATAATCTTGAACTTTTAATTTTCTGACATTGTGCAATGTTCAATCAGGTGCAAATGTCATAATGAGATGATATCATTTTCCAGTCTTAGCACAAATTTTTTCATAGTTTAAATGGAAGTTCTTATCATATCAATCTAGAAAGGAAATTTTTGTATCAAAGATCAGAATAAAACAACAGCAGATTAAAAGAGTTTTTTTGCTGGATGGGCAGTGAATACTACCTTGATAAAAGACTTGGTTTATATATTTAGTAAATTTATTTGATAATGATAAATATTAGCATGAAATAAGTTTATTTCATTAATAAATTTATTGAATACTTATTCTGTGGCAAACATTATGCCATGGGTTCTGATGTAATGTCATAAGATACAGGTAAGACAGACTAGTGAACGAGTATTTGTAATACAGGGTGTGTAGAAAAGAATAAACATGGAGAGCTGTGATTCCTGATCTAATATTGGGGAATCCCAGGGAAGACCTTGTGGAGGAAGTGATGTCCAATCTAGACTATCCATCATCAAGATCTAGATCTACCAACTCTACCTCCCCTTAAAACACATCCTAAATTCAATCACTTCTCCCTATCTCCACTGTCTCACCATTAGTACCAGTCATCATCACCTGCAGTAGTTATAAAGCTTGTCCCACTAAGTCACAAGCTCCAAGAGGATAAAAACTTTAGTCTGTTTCATTTGTTGAGAAATCCCGAACAGTGCCTGACATGTAGTGGGTGGTCAATACATAATCTTGAATGAATAAATGGTCTGTATTCTTACACTGTTGGCCCGCTACAATTCAGCAGCCAATGTGGTATTTTTAAAAGTGCAGGTGTGGGGCACCTGGGTGGCTCAGTCAGCTGAGCACCTGACTTCGGCTCAGGTCATCATCTCACAGTTCCATGAGTTCAAACCCTACATCGGCTCACTTCTGTCAGTGAAGAGCCCACTTCAGATCCTCTGTCTCTGTTTCTTTGCCCCTCCCCTGCTTGTGCTTTCTCAAAAATAAATAAAACATTTAAAAAAGCACAATTGCTTTATCCTCCATTACTTCTCATTTCTCTCACCTTACCTTCTTTCTATATATTACAACAGTTCTGAAGTGGTTAGTTTTTCAGTCCTGGGAACATTCCCCTTTCTCATGTATCTTTTAGGCACACTCATTTTAATCTTAAAAGTACAGTTCAAATACTCTTGCCTCCATAGAGCTTGCAATCACATGAGGAAGATAGACATCAAACAAGTAAATAGATTCATAAAATAATCTCAAAAGTGATGAGTGACATGAAATAATGACACAGGTTAATTGAAAGCATAATTGGCTGTTAAGTAGACTTCTCTAAGAGGTGACATGTGAGCTTACCCCTCAATCATTTGAAGGAGCCAGACAAGCATAGTTCTGGGGAAAGAACATTCCAGGACAGAGGAAACAGAAAATGTGAAGACTCTGAAGGAAGGAATAGTTATTCTTATTGAAAAAATTATGTGAGAATGGAACAAAGTAAGTGAGAATGATAGAGGTTGGCATAGGCCAAATCTTGGAGGGTCTTTTAATTATAGTAAGGAATTTGGGTTTAATTCTATGTGTGATTGCTTTCAAGCTTTTCATCACATGTAGAATAAAACCCACATTCCTTACTATGGCCTACAAACCCTGTACGATCTTCTTTTGTTTCAACTTCTCTTCCTCCCCCCTCTCTGTTCAGCCATCTGATGTTATTTCTGTTACTTAAACATGTCAAGCTTGTCCCTGCCTCAGGACCTTCGCACTTACTTTTCTCTATGTGGAGTGTACTTTCCCCAGATTTTCCCATGGCTGGCTACTTCTCATCACTCCAGATTCAGCCTAAAAATTATGTCCTTAGGGAAACTTTCCCTGGCTGTGTTAGTCTCCTAGGGCTGCCATGTCAAATTACCACAATTGACTTAAAGCAACAGAAAATTATTTTCATAATTCTGGAGGCTCAAAGTCCAAAATCTAGATGTCATCAGGGAAGTCCTCCTGAAGGCTCTAGTAGAGAATCTTTCCTTTCCTTTTTCAGTTTCTGGTGGTTCCAGGTTTGTGGCAGCATCACTCCAATCTCTGCCTCCATGTTCACATGGCCTTCTTCTGGGTCTGTATGTCTGTATCTTCTCCTTCTCTGTTTCTTATAAGGAAGTTCATTTTTGGGTTTAGAGCCCACATTAATCCAGGATGACTTTGTCTTGAGATATTTACCTAACTTATATCTGCAAAGGCTTATTCCAAGTAAGGTCACATTCTGAGATTCTGGGTGGGCATATCTTTTGGGGGGCTACCATTCAATGCACTACAATCACCTTTCAATTTAAGTCCACCATCTAGGCACTCTCGAGTACATCACCTTGCTTGATTCATTATGTAAATTATCTTGTTTATTTTTCTTATTTATTGTCTTTCTCCCCTAGACTATAAACTCTATGAAGGCAGTCATCTCATTTGTCTTGTCCACTGTTATATCTCCGGTGCCAATCACATGGAAGAATTTCAGTACATATATGTTGAATGAGTGAATGAATGAATTAATGAAGGAATGCAAAATTGAAATATAAAGAACGAATGGTGTTGGTCACACAAAGAAGGATGGAGAATAAGGAAGCATATTTCCAGGGAGAATGGGCAAAAGCTAATGGATGATAGAGAATATGACAAACATATGATTTCCTGGAGAAGGGGGTGAGGGACTACCAGGACCCAAAGAGCCTTATAAGTCATGTTGAGTGGTCTTTTCTAAAGTCCACCAGACTAGGTTACTCCCAGGTATCTGCCCTGAATACAATACATACAGGAGGGACTTTCTCTGGGCACACCCCTTCTCACATGGATCCTTACCTTTTCTGTGGCTCCTTAGCAATCTCTTTACCTATTGGAGCTGCAAGATGAGAAAGTTCTCTTTTGCTGGCCTCTGAAGGTGTTAATCTCACTGGGCTTCTTGTTGTCTCCCTACAGAGGCTATTTTAAAACTTCAGTGGTTTCGTCAAGGAAACCCCATGACCTCTCCCATTATTCCCAGCAAATGATTTTATAACCAAATACAAAATGGAAGCCACGAGGAGAGAATTTCCTACATGGAGTTTTGAGGAAATTCAGCTAGCTAAGGGATGTACAAAGGTTCATGATTCCCAGGGCTTAGAGTTTGAAGAATGAGAAGTAGCATAAATGAGGCTGGAGAGGTAGTCAGGGGTCAGATCATATAGGCAGTTGTAAAATATGTTTACCCTTATCAAAAATGTATAGGTCATGTGCGAAGTTGGGCAGATGTGGTACCTGTCTTCTGGCAGTTTTTTTAAAAAAAATTTAAATGTTTTTATTTATTTTTGAGACAGAGAAAGACAGAGCATGATCAGGGGAGGGGCAGAGAGAGACACAGAACCCGAAGCAGGCTCCAGGCTCTGAGCTGTCAGCACAGAGCCTGACAACCTGACATGGGGCTTGAACTCACAGACTGTGAGATCATGACCTGAACTGAAGTCGGACGCTTACCTGACTGAGCCTGACTGAGGGGTGACTGAGGCACCCCTGTCTTCTGGCAGTTTTATCTGAGATTTGTTTTCTGGAAGTTTTCCATGGTAAGACTAAGACTGAACTTGATTAATAGTACCTTTTTTCCTGTTTTTATTTGACCTAAAGATATGTGAGAATCAGTAGTGCAGTTTAATGAATATTTATTGTGTACCTAGTAAGAACCAGGAATTTTCCCAATGTTCTATCTTAAATCATCACTAATTTACTTTTAATTTTCATGCTCAATCTTTAAAAGCATCCTGAGAATTTTGCCTTTTACTCTATAATATTGCTGAGTTTGTTTTGGTACACAAATAATTTTGTCCCCTCTCTTCTCACTCTTTGAGTAAAATGAATACTCCAGGGAGATCCATATGCATCTTGTGGCTTCTTGCATCCCAAGTTTACGTCCTCCAGTTCTAGAATGTTCCTGGCCTTATAAAAGCATCTGTCTTACACAGATGGGCCTCCTGGAGTCCAGAGAAGTCCTGAAACCGAGTCTATGCCATATACCTACCATGTGCCAAGCAAAGATTTGGACTCAGCTCTCCCAAGACTTGTTTCCAATGCATCACAGCCACTCAGGTCTTGGGGACTTCTATAGAAAGCACAGGATTCAACCGTAGACTTCCATGAAGACATAAGGTACGATGCATGAAAAGATAGCTACCAGGACAGGATTGTTTATATGTGGTACAGCCAATCAGTAATATTGGGCTGAGAAAACTGTTTTGTCACCATAAATGTTTCTTTGGGGGTAAAGCCCCAAATTTTCACAAATCACTGTGAGATGAAGTAAAAATATGACCAGTGTCTTTTTGGGTAAAATATTTTGCCCTTCACTCCAGGAAGTTGGTTTTAAATGGTCCATATACTTGAGCCTTTTCTCCAGCCTAAGGCAGTACTGTGTCACTTCTGTTTGGGATTACATTCCTTACCCTTTCCTCTCCTCCCAGGGCCAGGTCATGTCTCAGCACTTTATGACTTCCTGATAGATCTTTTGTGATCCAGAAAGACAGCAGATTAAAGGAACAACAACGCTTTCTGGGCATCCACGAAGAGATGCTACTGAGCTAGGGGAAAGATGCATTTATCGTGGTGCCTTTATTTGCATGCCAAGCCCAGTGGCCAGTGGTGAGGGGGTGGTGAGGGGTAGAGATGAGTGGCAGGGCTATTTGATGGCCTCTTCAGAGCAATACAGAAAGGTAGTGGTAAGTGGTTCAGGCCCAGGGTTTGGAGAAGAGAAGTGGGCATTTCTGGCCTCTCACAGCTATGCTCTTGTTTTGTTAAGCCTGTGTGCCCCCTTTCCACATCACCAGTATGCTTGAGAATTCTTTTAGCTTTGCCTGGCAAGGGCTTGCCATTTCTGGATTTAAATAGATTTGAATAGAATCTAACAGGGGCAGTTGCATTTCTTTACTTTGGAGAGCTATATTTTCCTTTCGCAGGTTAAAAAAAAATACACATGAAAAAGCCCTAACTTCATTATGCTTTGGTCACAGCAGGGAATTTATAGCAAGAGCCCAGCTGTTTGCAGCTCATGCCAGAGTTTTTGATCCTAACATAATTGAGCTCACATTTTTGAATGGGGAAATAATATTCAGAGGAGCCGACTTCGGAAGTTTCAGGTTTCCAGGCCAAGCAATGGGTTCCTGAATCTATTTTGGGCTGTTCTTCCCTTGTACCTTTTCCTCTTCACCCTTAGAGCTCTGCTCCTTTCCTGGAACTAGGCCTATGTCTGTGCAAATCTCTTTCTGTGCTTGCGGGGGATAAGCTTAGGAATCCCCTGGTTTTACACCAATGGGTTAACAAGGCATAAAGAAATACAAAGTCATAAAATGGTCACACCCGAGTTTGGGTAAACCAGATCGGCACTCCAAGAATAGGGGGGTGCAAAGACACCTCGAGAATAGGGAGGCACAAAGGTGCCAGGATTAGGGAGGTGTAAAAGCACCCCCAAATAGAGAGGGGGTGCAGAGCCCCCAAAATAGAGAGAGAGAGAGAGGTAAAGGCTTTAAATAGAAATGGCACAAAAGGTGCCCAATACAAAGGAATAACAAGATTAAATATTCAGGGTGAAAGCACCCCAAATTTAGTATTATAGAAGAAAGCTGCTTTCACAGGAAAATAGGGCCACGTTGGGTAAATTGGCCAATTGGACTGTGGACTGCTGCACTGCAGGCAAAGCAGCACAGAGCAGAGATGGTTAACAGAGGAAAAGGTGCCTTGTTAACCCTGAAGTTATTTCCCCTATCTGCCTTATCCCCTAGGCTAGCTAAGATAAACAGGCACGACTCGTCCCGTCTGCTGTTAACAACCATTTACCTATCTGCCCTGCACTCAGATTTTGTTTTATATTGACCCAAACTCCAAACACTGTATATCTCCAAAACCCCCCTTTTTCACTCACGTCCCCAAGTTAATCTTCACAGTTTCTTTGTCTCTTTGTACACAGCAATCACGTTTGTAAGCCTTCTGATTTGAATAAATACGGGGCAAGGACCCTTATTCGGGGCGCTTGTCTTTTTCTGAACATTAGCCATCTCTCACGTTAATCCTGCATCTGCTGTTTTGCTGGCCAAAAGAGAACTTTAGACGTAGAGTATACGACATGTGCATACACTGCTCTAGCTATCTTTTTGATGGAAAAATAATCCCCATGATTTTATACCTTAACTCTTGCTTTGACTACTTAAAATTCTTTTCTATTAATTGGGCTTCCACACATGCAAGCAATACCAAGTATAACTCATTTCTTGGGCACAGGCCAGACATTGTGCTAAGGGCTTTATATGCATTATCTCTTTTGATCCTTCCAACAGCCATCTGAAGAAAGCTCTGTTATTGCTCCCATTTTGCAGATGAGGTATCTGAGGCTCAAAGAGCCGAACTAACTTCTCAGGGACCCACAGAGGTAGAGTTGGGCTTCGAGTACAGGTTGTTTGGATCCAGAGCCAGTAGTTTCAACCATGCTGCCATATTGATCTGACCACTTGAAACTGCCTACTAAGTGCTAAATTCTATGGGGAATAATAAGGGCAAAAAGACATAGTTCTTGTTCCCACAGAGCCTAAGTTGGAGCATAGCATAGAGTCAGGACCTCACTTCTACCAACTTTATGAAGTTCTTGTTAGTGTCAGATGAAATGGCACGTAAAAACACTTGGTTCAAGGTAGAGTGGTATATGGATGCTAGTTATTGGTATTATACCAGCAACAGCCCAATCCTGGGCCAGTTACCTGCATGTCTGTCAGGGCAGGTATAGGAGAGTGGTGCAGTACAAATCATTAACAACATACACTTTATTATTTTTTTAAAATTTTTAAATGTTTTTATTTATTTTTGAGACAGAGAGAGACAGAGCATGAGCAAAGGAGGGACAGAGAGAGAGACACACACACAGATTCTGAAACAGGCTCCAGGCTCTGAGCTGTCAGCACAGAGCCCGATGCAGGGCTCGAATTCACAGACTGTGAGATCATGACCTGAGCTGAAGTAGGATGCCTAACCAACTGAACCATCCAGGTGCCCCAGCAACATACATGTTAGAATCTCTTGTTGAATATGGAACTTCTGTGTATCCTGGTTAGTCTGGCATTTTACACTTTCAGTTTGGGAAAATAATAATGATCATTAGTAAGAACCCCTATAGCTCTTATTATATAACAGGCACTGTTCTAAGGACTTTACAAATATTAACTTATTTACTTTTTTGAAGGATTGTATGTTAATATCACATCCTAGATACCTCACTTAGTGTACCCTTCTCCATCAGTGACTAAGTCCTGTTGATTATAGTTCTTAAATATCTTTTAGACTTACCCCCTCTTCTCCATCTTCACTGCCTTTGCCACTGTTTTAATTCATGTATATATCATCTCTCCCCTCCAGGACTATAGCAACAGCCTTCCTGGGCATTGCCATTACTACACTGAGCCTCTCAACCTTCCCAAGAGAAGAGAGGGCTTCCTTTAATTGTTGCTATTCTTGGTGGTTTGCTTTCTCTCTGTTATTCTAGTGTGCTTAATAGAGCCATTTCTCCTCCTTTAAACTGCCAATCCAGTTTAATCCTTAAGACTTTGCTTTCTGCTTTTACTGATTATATGTAAGGGGTTTACTAATGATTGGGAGGTAATCATGTAGGTTGGAACTCTGTGTGCTGTGAATTATTTCCCCTGTAGCAGCTCTGTAGTGATTCCTGGGTTTCCCATGCTTCTTCACAGTTCTCTCTTCCAAAGTGGGGCTCAGGGCTGCATTTACCTCGCACTGGTAGGGTCCAGGGAAGTTTCAGTTTCTGTCCATTTGTTAGCCTATCCCTGCTGCTCTGTAAAGGGGAGATGAGGCATGAGGAAACAATACTCATTGTGGATGAGACTTAGCTTTTCCTCAAAACAGCCCAGTGAATAATGAATCAGACTCCGAATATCCTGGAACACTAAACTCAATGCCACTGTCAGCTTCCCCCAAATCGCAGTCATTTCCAGGTAATGGCTCAGTCTAGGCATGGTTCCCCAAACCTCCAAATGGAGAGGGGAAATCATCCCCAACATCCAGAGCACAATTTTGCCACAGAGATTTATTTTCACATTGATTTGGAACATAAATACTGTAAGTATCCTCCACTCTGTTAGCCTTTTTTTTTTTTTTTTTTTTCAGAGCCATAGTTAATGGGCTAACTTTCTAGCTTGGCACTTTACCAAGTTGATAGAACTATTTATTGAAACCCACGGAGATTGGGCAATTTAGTCTAACGGTCAGTTGCAACCCTTGATGTAACTAATTTCCAGCAATACTGTATGCATCAAATGTCCAACCTGCCAGTGGTTATCAACATCCATTATACTTTTGGGTGGCTTGAACCTGTCAGATTTAGCAATTAGGCCATCTCTACTTGCCAGAGGAAATTGTTTTTCCCTAACTGATGATATTGGTTTTGTGGTTGTGCAGATAAGTACTCGGTCAACATGTTTGGCACATTCCTAGCTGGGGAGTGAGTCTTTTTGAAAGATAAGGAGCAAGAGCTGAAGTTCAAGAGGCTAAGAGGAACCTTAAGACAGTCTCTGAGAAAATGTCATTCCAGTGTATTTTTATAGAAGTAGCTTAATTATCACTGGTGCTCTCCAGTGAAGGATTTCATTTGATGTTTCACCCAGGTGGGACCACATGTCTCTACGGAGCATCAGCTAAGCCAGAGCATTCAAGTTTGATTAGAAATGTGAGCTCTCTTGGATTCTTCAGAAAGCATATCAGGGGCACTTTTGGGGCTTTGCCATTTTGTACACTTTCAAAAGCAAGATGAAGAGGAGAAAAGAGGGGAAAAGTTCAATAGAAACCAGTAACCCTCCTCTATGCTGTTTGCTTCTGGTCTCCTGAAGTTTTTGGTTTTGTGACTTTCAATTTCCATTTTCATGTTACTTTCTACCTTTGTGTTTTTGCACATTCCAGTAACCTCATCTGCTGTGCCTTCTTTCTCCCTTTAACCAGTTTTCATACAACCATCACCTTGAAGACCTGGCTTGAAAACCCCTTACAGAGAGACCTTCCAGAGTAAGTTTACCCATTCTGATCATGCATTTACTCAAGGTCCTCTTATTCCTATGTCATGATTTCATATTTATTGATGCATTGCTTTTATGCTGTTTTTAAAATTTTGCATTTTCTATTTTTATTTTTCCTAAATACAAAAGGAATATGAGTGCAACTCAGAAAACAGAAAACACATTTGAGGCACAAAGGAGAAAACCAAAAATGACCCAAAGTCCTGCCACCCACAGATAACATTTGATGTATTTCATTCATTCATTCATTTGTTCATTCAGCAAGGATTTATTGAGCAAGGATTTTTTGGCTCTCTTGTAAGTTTTAGAGATGTAATAGCAAACAGGATCACTGTCTATCTCCATGGAGCTTGGACTCTAACGAACATTTTCCCATCATCACAAATTAAATATGCAGTTACAAATTGTGTTAAAGGTCATGAAGAAATAGCAGTGTGTTGTGAGAGTGTGTGGGAGAGGAGACTGATATGGGTCTAGACATAAAAGAATGGTTTCCTTAGGAAGTGACATTTGAGATGAAATCTGAAAGATAATCAGGAAGTAGGCCAAGGAGGTTTGAGTGATGGGAGATTGGGGAGGGGAGAGGTGGGTGAGATGGAAAGATCTTTTCAAGCTGAGGTGATAGCATGTGGGAAAAGCAAAATATCAGTGACTAGGGGGGATATGGGATGCTCTAGAATGGAGTGGGCAAACTAGACTTGCCATAACATTACCTGTTTTTATAAATAAAGTTTTATCTGAAGACAGTATGCCCATTCATACACATACTGTCTATGGTTGTTTTTGTCCTACAACTGTGGAGTTGAATGGTTCAAATAGATATTGTATGGCCTCTTGTAAAGTCTAACATATTTTTTATTTGTCCTTTTACGGAAAACATTTGCCAACTCCTGTTCTGGGACCTAAAAGTAGGCTAAAATGACAGGAAAGGAGGAATGCAGGCGATAATGAGGCTGAATCTAAGGCAAGGACCAGATAAAACCTGCAGGTTAAGGGTTTTAAACTTTGTTCTAAGAACAATGGAAAAATAATGAACCATTTCAAGCAGGGGCTTGAAAAGGCCTGTCCTTCTAACAACATACTTGTTTTTAATAGTTTTGTTTCTAATTTGGCAGTTCACCTTGTATATTTTTCTCATTCTTCAGTTATATAATCTTTAATGGTGTGTCTATTGTTTCATAATATGGATGCTGAAATTATGTGTACTCAGCAGTGAACATCCTGTACATATTGTTGCTAATTTCCTCATAATTTCTTAGAAATGGAATTGCTAGGTCAATGGGTATGTGCATCTTAAAGGCTTTTGCTTATCCTGTATTTCCATTGCTCCAGAATTTATGTTTATTATGAGCAGCAAGGTATGAGAGTACTTGGTTTCCCCACTCTAGTTAAACATGTAATATATTTGCCAATTTATACAAGAAAAAATATATTTTAGCATTGCTTTTATATGCATTTCTGTGATCATTAGAGAGGTTAATATTTATTTCCCATAAATGTTGCATTTCTTCTTTTGTGAAATGCTTATTAATGTAATTTGCTTATTTTTCTATTAGGATATTTATCTTTTATTATTGATTTTTATGAGCTCATTACAAATTGGGTATATTAACTCTTTGATATCCATATTGTAAATATTTTTTTCAAGCTTGTCTTTTGCCTTTACATTTTATTTATGGTATTTTGAAGAGAATTTATAAATACTGATTTAGTTAATAAGTCATTTTTTCTTTTGGATTTTCTGCTCTTGGGGTTATGTTTGGAAGCACTTTCTCCATGCTGAGACTATGTAACATGCATATATACTTTCTACTAATTTTAATCTAGTTTCTGTTCATATTTTAATCTTTAATTCATTTGGTATTTATTTTGGTAGTGGTGTGAGATCGAGAGCTAACAGAGTTTTAGAGGGGAAACTCTTTTCAGGGAAGAAGAAGCGATATCTCTTAGAAAAATTGGGAACTCTTTAGGAATCTCAAACACTGTATCTGGAAGAAAAACGGTTTTTGGATGAAGGTAGGCATTTGAGATATTTCAAAACTAAACAAGTTTAGTTATTATAGAACAGAATTCTTAAAAAAAGTTTTTAATGTTTATTTTTGAAAGAGACAGAGTGTGAGCAGGGGAGGGGCAGAGAGAGAGAGAGGGAGACATAGAAACCAAGCAGGCCCAGGCTTCGAGCTGTCAGCACAGAGCCCCACGCAGGGCTTGAACTCAGGGACCACAAGATCATGACCTAAGCCGAAGTTGGCCGCTCAACTGACTGAGCCACCCAGGTGCCCCAAGAATTCTTATGTTTGTTTTCTGAAAAAATTACTTTCCTACTCCAAAGTTGGTTTCCCCAACCACTTCTACAACTAAACACCTATTGCCCTAAAACCTCAAGTTTCATTACATCAAGGACTCTTTAAATGCCTTTTTTTGTGTGTGCGGAAGGAATTTATGCACTCTTTTGCTCTTTTATCTTGTGTGCATTATGAGGCATGCCTTTCTAAATAGAGCTGTTTTGTGACTTTTATTTATTCTGTCTTAGAGGGGACTCACTGTCAACCACCACAAGAAGAAACTGAAGTCTGAATTCATAGACATCATGATGCCATCTCAAAACATGAATCATGTGGTTTAGAGTTTTCACATAAGCCTTTTTAGTTCTATTATATCTCTAACAGTCCTATCGATGTCTATGTGGATATTGCCATGTATTATATATGTGCTTTATTTTGTTTTTTTTTTTAATTTATTTTTGAGAGAGAGAGAGAGAGAGAGAGAGAGAGAAAGCGAGTGAGCATATGAGCAGGAGGGGCACAGAGAGAGGGAGACCAGAGATCTGAAGTGGGCTCTGTGCTGCCAGCAGAGAGCCTGATGTGGGGCTTGAACCCATGATCCATGAGATCATGACCTGAGCCAAAGTTGGATGCTTAACCAACTGAGCCACCCAGGTGCCTTTGTGTGTGTGCTTTTATTGTAAGCCATCTAGAATCTCTTTAGATGTAGGCAGTGTATAAATTAGATTAAAAGTCTGAAATGTGCCCAAAGTGAAATAATCTTAAGACAAAAGAAATTAATTTATAACCTTAAAACAAATGAAAGTAATTTGCACAAATGTTAATGGGAGTTTTATAACCATTAAAAAGCTGGAAACAAGTAAATAGTGAGAGGTGGGTAGCTAAACAAAACCATGCATGTTAATGAGATGGAATCTCATGTATATTAATCCCATGTATATTAAAAATAACAAATATGGGACTGTATTGATATATGGACAGTTGAATTTGAAGTAATATTAAATGAAAAATGCAGAATAAAAATAATAAGTACACACATAAATATATGACAATATATGAATACATATGACACTAATCAGAATATAATTTGGATTGATTCCATAGCTAAATGTAGCATTGTTAGGGTTTTGGGGATAGGGTATTTCAAATCATATTTATAAAACACATTTTTGGGGGCTCCTGGGTGGCTCAGTCGGTTAAGTGTCCAACTTGAGCTCAGGTCATGATCTCATGGTTCATGGGTTCCAGTCCCACGTCGGGCTCTGTGCTGATAGCTCAGAGAATGGAGCCTGCCTCAGATTCTGTTTCTCCCTCTCTCTCTGCCCCTCCACTCATGCTCTGTCTCTCTCAAAAATAAATAAACATTAACAAAAATAAAAGATAAAAAAACATATTTTTTTAGGCAGAAAGGAGTTGCTCCCTTGATAGTCACTGTTGTACTTTGGGTCTAGGAAGGGGTCTCAAGGATATTTCTAGGTGGTCTGGAAGAGGACCTTTGACATTTTCCCAGGAGGGCTTGTAGTTCTCTGTGTTCAGGAAGTGCATCATGGGCTGCCATTTGGAAAGGATCCCCATCAGTATCTTGTCATCATCAGCTGGGAATGAGGAGGCCAATTTAGTGGAAAGCTTGGGAAGAATGCTGAGGGAAAAGCAAAGGTGGCAGAATTGGCTCTGGTGGGAGCTGTGCAATTAGAAATGAAGTCTAAACTGGGGCGCCTGGGTGGCTCAGTCGGTTAAGCGGCCGACTTTGGCTCAGGTCATGATCTCTCGGTCCGTGAGTTCAAGCCCCGAGTCGGGCTCTGTGCTGACAGCTCAGAGCCTGGAGCCTGTTTCGGATTCTGTGTCTCCCTCTCTCTGACCCTCCCCCGTTCATGCTTTGTCTCTCTCTGTCTCAAAAATAAAAACGTTAAAAAAAAATTAAAAAAAAAAAAAAGAAATGAAGTCTAAACTGAAGCTTGGCAAATCCCATCCAGTCTGGCAGGTTCAGGGAATATGGTCTAGGAGTGTCCAGCCCATTCTACTACAGAAGTGCAGGGTAGATAAAGAGAAACTTCAGATGTAGATCAGGTAAATCCAGACTTAGGGGAGTGGCAGAACCAGGGCCAACCTATGGGAAGTGGTGCCAACAGCAAATGATACAGGTAGCTGGAACCTACAAATTGGCTGAAATATAGGGCAAAGCCTTCCCTACCACTGGACACCAAAGCTCTGAGGAGAATGGAAATGCGCTGAGTGCCCAATAGAAGTGGGCAGAAGGGGGCCAGAGAAATTCTTTTTCTCTCTTCCAGAGGTGTTTGTTGGTGTGGTAGTTTTAATTATATGTGCTCAAATTCTTTGACATTCCTCACTTCAAGAGATGGAGCTTAATTTACTTCCCTTGAATGTGGCTGGTGTCTTGCTTCCAATGAACAGAAATGATGGAATATCACTTCCAAGATCAGGTTATGAAAAGATTTGTGGCTTTCGTCTTGGGGACTCTCCTAGACCACTTACTCTGGGGGAATCCAGCTGTTATGTCATTGAACAGTCTTGTGGAGAGTCCCCCGCTGGGAGGAACTGAAGCCTCCTTCCAGAAGCCACAAGTGTGAACTTCTCCAACTCCCTCAGATGACTGCAGCCTTGGCCTACAGCTGCAAAGTCCTTACAGACCCTGAACCGGAATCATTCAGATAAGCTGGTGCTCCAGGATTCTTGACCCTCAGAAATTGGGATATGTTTGTTTAAGCTGCTAAGATTTTGGATTATTTGTTTTGGAGCAGTAGATAATTATTAATAGAGTGGTGGCCTGGTGCCTAATTATAGAGTGAAAAAGTCTTGCACATTGTCCTAGTGGTAGGGAACAGCCAAGATTGGGGCAGTGTGGTGGTAGCTGAATGCTTATTCCAAACATTTGGGATGGGGCTGAGATGGGGCAACCACTGACATTCCTGGATGGTAAGTGTTCAGTGAGATGCTGTTGTGTGTATGCTGATGAGAGGTATCTATTTTTATTCTCTGTGTGGAGAAGTGGTGCAGGAAACATCTCAGCTGGTTGGTCCTACAGTACCAGGGCCAGTAACTCCAAAGTGTGTTGTGATGCTCAGTGCCGAGTGAGGAACTGTGGTTGGGGCTGCAGGGAACAGAGGGAGAGTGCTGTTGAGCCAAAAGTGAAAGTCCAAAACAGACTGTTAAATGAGGGAGACTAAGGAAGTTGAATCTGGAGGCAAAGATGAGCAAAAGGGCCAAGAATATGAAGAACAGAGTGACCCAGCAAGAGGTGTATTGGCCTGTATTCCTTCCACAGATGTGGTGGCAGATTGCACATGCAGTAGCACACACCAGGAGCAAGGATCTTACATTACTGACTCAAGGATGGGTGAACTAGATCCACTTGGGCCAGGCAGGTTGGGAAATGGAACTTGGCTCTTCTTTCAATGATTTGAAGAGAGTTGGGGGTGGTTGTTGAGTTTTGGTTGATAGTCCATTTCTATTTCACTCCTCCTCTTCAAACATTGTTTATTCATTGGACTTAGGAGAAGTGAGAATCTATAATAGGGGCTCCATTGGGTGCATTGTTTCCTGCAACACTAGAAATATGTCACATGTAGCTAAGCTATCCTTGGCTCTGGCTACTGTTGAGGCTCTGATGGTCCTTCCTGAGAAACTTACATCTGGATATATTAAATATCTCTAGAGGGCCTAGCAGCTGGTGCTAAAATACATGTTCAAGTGTTTGCTAATTCTATTGACTGAATGCTGCATAGCCTTCTCAGCAGAATGACATTTCACAGCTTTCAGCTGCCATAAATAATTGACCTCAAGAGCCTCAGGGTTCAGTACCTAATCCATCAGGCTAGCCAGGCACTTGAGGCACACTTTAAGACCTCAAATAGAAATAGACCCAAAGACATACTGTCCCTCAAAGCCATTCCATTCCAGAATGATTAAATGTCTGTGCACCGAGAGGTTTTCTATGATAGGTTAGAAGATTGTCACAAATATACCCAAACATTTTTTTTTTTTTGCGTGTGTATTCAGGCAGCAAAATCTTGATGGAGATGAATTTGTGCCATTGCAACTTTCTGGGGGTATCTCTGAGATGCAAACTCTTTGTTTTAGCTAAAATGCATTTGGGCATTAAATCCCTCCCCAGGGGAGGGATTTGCACCTCTGAGGTCAAAAGCTTATATTTGAAAATAACTGTACTTTGTGTTTTAGGTGAATTTGCCATTAAGGAGATGCAGAGAAAACTAGGAGAAGTGAGCCAATTGGCACCTTTAGCTCATCTTGCTCTTGGTTCCATTCCTAGCTAAGCTCCTCATGTACATCCTCTGCTATAGAACAGCCCTGTATTCCTTCTGGCATAGTTGGATAATGTAGCCAATCTCTGAAATGAAAACTATTTTGTAATTTGTCTCTAAGGTTAAAGTTCAATTAAATATACTGGATACATGGATTTGCACAGTCAGCATACAAGCTTATATGGGATGGCAAACATGGCTAATTAATCACCAAGAAATTAATATTCCTAATATATATAGAATCATCATAGGGATTGTATTTCTGAGCTCCCTTTGTATCTAGGTGGTGCCATATGACTAATACTTGCTGATGGAATTTGAGCGGAAGTGATTTGGTCACTGTTAGAAGAAGCTGTTCATTCTAAACTCTCTCTTTCCATTTCAGACAACAATACTGATCTTGGCATTAAGTGTGTTGAAGATAGAAGAGTCAAAAGATGTAAGGTGCCTGGGTGCTTATATTTCCATCTGGAAAGTCACCTACTAACTGGGATCATCCATATTGGACTGTTAAGTGAACAAGAAGTATATTTGTATTGTGTTGAACCACTAGGTTTATTTATTACAACAGTTATCATTGTCTTAATATACCTGGAGTGTTGAGATACTTAGGTAAAATGTGCTTTATAGGGTTATGATTAGATAAGTTGTATCCTTGGCTAAACTGAATTTTTAAACTGAATGTCAATAAGATGTATACAACTCTGTCCTGAATATTTTCACTGCTACCTCCTCATCCTAGTTCATTAATTTATTCCCCAAAAATATATGGAGGGCTTACAATGTGTCAGGTACCATGCTAGGTAGGCACTGGGGATACAATAGTGATCAAAACAGACATAGTCCATACTCTCATGAACCTTAAAGTCTATAGAGGAGAGATGATGAATTCTTGAACTAAGACAATAGAAGGGGTATTGGAGAAGAGAGGATAGATTAGAACAGTGATGCTGAAAGCTTTATCCTTGGGCCATTGGCCTCCTAATCACCTGGTGAACTTATAAAAATATAGACTTCAGATATTGTCCCTATGAAATCTGAGTTGGTAGGACTGGAATGGAGTCCAAGCAGTTGATTTTTTTTAAAAAAAGTTTATTTCTTTATTGAGAGAGAGAGAGAGAGAAACTGTGAGTTGAGGAGGGACATAGAGAGATGGAGAGAGAGAATCCCAAGCACATTCCATGCTGTCACCATGGAGCCTAACATGGGGTTCAGTCCCACAAATGGTGAGGTCATTACCTGAGCTGAAATCCAGAATCTGAAGCTTAACCAACTGAGCCACCCAGGGGCCCCACACAATTGCATTTTTAACAATATCTTCCCAGGTGATTGTGGTGCAGAATTTCTTTCGAGGTGGGGGGAAGAAAAAGGAGAGAGGGAGAGGGGCGGGAGAAAAAGGAGGGAGAGGGAGGAAGAGAGAAAGAGAGACTGAGATTTAGAAGGTAGAGTTGACAGGCCTTTAATGACTTCTTGGAAATGGTAGCTGAAAGAGAGGGAACACTCTAATGTGACTCCCAGCTTTCTGACATGAACCATTGGGTTGGGGTATTGGTCTGTGCTTGAGATAGGCAATATAAGAAGAAGGGCTGGCTTCTCTTGAGGTGGATATATATAAGTTCAGCTTTAGACTTAATGAGTGTGAAGCACCCATGCATTATCCAGGTGGAGATGCAGTATGTTTGGTATGTATGCTGGGAATAGAAAGCGAGATTGTTGGAAAAATAGGAGACCAGCAGAACTGAGCCTGACAGCTGTTAGGTATGAATTGAGATGCAGTCCCTGCTTTCAAGGAGCTCACAGTCAAGTGATCTCAAGGAGTATTGGGTGGCTCAGTGCTATTCCATCTCTCTACTATATAAACAACATTTTGGGTTGCTGAATACAACTGAAACAGTGGGGTGAATTTAACAAAAAAACATTTGGCCCTGGCTCTTTAAAGCTAGCCATGAACACAGCACTTTTCCTATTCATTCATCCAGGTCCAAATCCACCTTCCCATTGTTGTCTCTGACATCCCACTGTCATATTATTACTGGCCTTCCAATTTCTGGCATTGCTTTTTTTTCTAAATTATGTATTCATCTTCATAGGTTTTACTGATCTTTCCTAAATTCTCTTGGCTTAAAAGGAACAGCTCCCCACCTAATTCTCAACTCTACCCGCTCCTTGGAATATGGGATCTCTTGATGTTTTGGGTGACAGGGTCTACTAGCAAAGGTTTCCCTGGACCCCTGTAGGGCAGATGGAGTCAGACAGAGATCATATATGTGAAAGTACTCCACACATGTAAGCTAGTATTCTGACTTGTTTCGTAAGTAAAACAAGGTTCCAAATGATCCTGCAAAGGGACTTATAAAAGGCCAAAGTGCTCAGAATTCTGTTCTTTCAGTTCTTCATGCCTTTCTGTCATCTCTGAAAATTTTCCTGAAAAGCAAACTCATGTCAGTGAACTCACAAAGCTATGGAAAAGCTTGATGAAAACCAGTGGAGAACTCTCCAAAGAGAACAATTCAGTGATTTCCTATCCAAACCAAGTTCAAATTTGAAATTTTCCTCTGGCCTCACTTTTGGCTAAAATCATTTCATATCTAACATACCAAGGTTTGGGCATAATTACTTGGGCAGATCTAAATTTTCTGTATCTAGCACTTTAAGCATTGAGGCTGTCAGCTTGAAAGCACCCAGTTAGAGTTTGGGGTACTTTCTGATTGGGGTTAACATTGAACTCCAGCGAGTGATTTATATAAAATAACACTATTAAGCTCAGGGAGAAGGGAAGCAACTTTTCTTGAACTCTTATTATGTGCTAGGTATTATATTATGGACTGTGTATTGATGTTATTTTATTTAACTCACACAACAAGCTTATTACCTTCTACATGTGGATGTCAAATCAGGCCCAGAGAGGTGAATAACTCTGCTCAAGGACACACAGTTTATTAGCAGTAAATTAAGTATTTGACTGGCCTATTGATTTCAGAGCCTATGTGTACTTTATATTAGTTTAGCACCGCAAAAATTCAGTCATTTTTAATTTAGGTACTGACTCTACTATTGTACCTGATTTTTTCTTTTAATTATCTTTTCTTTCCTTCTTTTATTTTCTTTCTTTTTTTATTTACTATTTTAACCTCCTTAAGCAAAGATATCTTGAAAATCATGGTGTGTGTGTGTGTGTGTGTGTGTGTGTGTGTGTACATATATTATTCATCTGGGTGTCACCTCACATCAAGTCCTATATTACTTATGGAACACATACCATTCTTTGGAAGCATTGCACATCCATCAGTGGAGGAGTAAAGGGGAGGCCGGTAGGTGCTTGAGTCACTGCATTTCCACCAGCCTTCCCCAAAGCAACCTCAATTAAAAAAATCAATATATACAAATAAAATATCAGCTAAATATGTGTATGAAGCCTTCAGGCTGTTGGTAACAATTTTTAGGAGAGGAAAAAATGAGTGCATATTATAATCCAGTGATTTCCAAGTTTTTAATGTCATAGGACACAAGGAAAATATTGGTAGGGCACAGTGAGGTCAATGGGTTAGGTTGCTCCCAGCTCCAGGCTCCATCCAGCAGTCATGGGAGTGGATGGGACTGATATCTCAGCAAAATCGTAACACTTTTGTGGCACACCTAGTCCCTATAACTCATAGGGTTGGGGAGTTTTGCTATAATCTACTATTGGAATAATTGACTTTTAGGAAGGAAAATAATGCACGTTGATATAATCCAGTTAAGTACTGGGCCATGTGTCCTTATTTTGTCCTTATTTTTGTTTCATTCTGCTGACCCATCCTTGTCAGTTGATTATATCACTCAGCACTCAGGCAAATGCATCTTTACTTTAGGACATGTCTTAGTGCTCCTCATTTCTTCTTATATTCTTTTATTAAAGAAATTATGGAGATGCCATACTAATTCATTCAGGGTCTTAAGGTTAATATGATTAATAATTATACATATATAAAATTAATATAAAGACATATCAGTCATTAAACTAGATTACTAGTAAAAGGTGTTTAAGACTAGCATACATTGATACCCAAGACATTATTACTTAAGCAGTCTTTGCTCTTATCCCATACCCGATACCCCATACCTTGTGTCCCTTTTTAAGCCTAAATTCTACTACCAATGTATGTATAGTATACACTCATTCAAGTTGTTTGTGCCTTCCACATTGCTTTGGGTCCCTGGAGATCAGTTTTAGTTTCAGAATTCAAGATGTATAGACATACACCTCACAATCTAAGCTTCCAGTTGACTTTTGTTGGGGATCTCTTTCCTATATCGAACATTAACCACCATGACCTACTACCCTAACCCATTTTGCTCTGTCTTGTAGACTTCCATGATCTGGAAACACCTAATAGGCACTGTATTACAACTCAGGACACAATTGGCCATGGTTCAGTTAACTGTTGCAGCAGTATAAGCCTGGCAAGGGCAAAAACCTGGGACTAGATCTAAACATTGATTGTGTGACCACTTGAAGGGTGTTGAGAGTGGGAAGCAAATACAGTCAGCAAACTCAGGTTAATGTCAAGGCAAATAGTTGGTGATGGGAATGAATATATCTTAAACATATACTTTCAGCTCAGACCTCTCTTTTCTGAGTTTCATTCCTATATATCCACCTATATACTTGGAGTCCCACAGTCACCTCAAACTCAACATAGTCCAAATTGTACTTGTGGTGTACATTTGCCCCAGCCTGTTTCCTTTCTAGAGTCCTCTATATCAGTAAAACACTTCATGATCTATCCATTTGCATCAACAAGAAACTCAGTACTGATGGGGTTATTCTTGACCTCTTTCCTCTCCCACCTACATTAAATCCCTTCCCAGGTCCTGGCAATTATTTTACCTCGTAGATGATCTCTCAAATCTTTCCATCTTCAGTGACGTCTCTGTAGACCACAACACCAATATCTGTAACCTGGACAACTGCAGTAGGCTACCAACTGGTCCTTCTACCTCTATTCTTACCTCCCTTAAATCCATTTTCTTTATAGCAGCCAGAGTAAATCAAAACTTGTCACAACTATCTTTCTGTGCCTTTCAGATTGACCAGCAATATTTCCCATTGCCCTTAGGATAAAGACATTCATTTCTATGGTCTGCAATGGCCTGAATAGTCTACTCTGGCCCCTGCCTATATTTTTAGCCATCTTTCATAACACTTTTTACCCCACTCAGTGTTGGTACAAAGTTTCGTGCCCAGCTATTCAGTAAATGAGACTGGAGCTTCAGCTTAATTAGGTTTTAAACTAAGAAGTCTATGAAATGTAACATAAGATGATTTACAAGTCAACACAGAAACTTGTCATCTTAGGATGATTGATGGAGATAGCAGTGGGAGGGGGATTGGCTGATTCATGCTGGGTTGACTGTTTTATTAAATTATGTGTCATGAGAATAATGACTGCTAGAAGCCAAGTTACACTACTCCTTACAATCTGACATTCAGATTGGCTCTTACATTTTTTTTTCAAAGCATATGCACAGTTTTGTTATCGCCACATACTGGTGAAGTGGGTAGAGCAGTTTATTTGTATTCTTTGCTTACAGATAAAGCAACTGAAACCCAGAGTAGTAAGATGAATGTCACATAGAAAGTCAGGGGCCCATTTCAGTCAAAAAGCACTGAGAAATAATAAGTGTAGTAACAGATACTACTTACAAAGCCCTCACTATGGTAGATTCAGCTAAATACTTTTATATATTATCTTATTTAATCCTCTCAACAACTCTGTGAAGGAGAGAATATAACTATATTTATTTGAGAGGTTAGGAACCCAAAGCAAGGGATGTCACTCAGATGGTCAGTGTTACTTTGACGTCAACATATCTTGAATCCATCTGGTTTTCAAGTCACTTCCAATCACTTACTGCTTTTGTTTTGCTAGGGCCCTATATAATATAAAGCAAAAAGGGGACCCCAAAGGTGAATGCATGTCCTTCACTAATTGCTGGGGTTTGGTCTCCAAATTCTTATACTCTATGACTCCAGGAAAGCTGGCCTGAACCATTCATGAGACTTGAGTCTCTCAAGTCTCTTCTCTCGCTTGATTATGAGACTGGAGACAGAGTACTCTCAGTCTCTTTTTCCCTGTAACATCTTCTTGGTTCCATCCATTTAATCTTTTGGTTCCTATCATTCCAAAATGGGGGAAGGAAGGAAAGAGAATGAGAGAGAGACATAGAGAGATTCTCATGAAGATTACGAACAGAGAAAATGTAAGCCACTCATGCCTTTATTCCTTTCTCTTGGATCTTACCCTCTTCCTCCTGGCCTTCCAAAGACCTCCAGCAGGATTGTCTAGGCCTAGTCTTCCCATTTCAACCACATGAGACTTAAAAGAAAAGGTGAATACTAATCCCCTTCACTCTTCTCACCAGATATCTTTGCATTTGGGAATTCTGCTAAAGTAGATCTTTGTGATGCTAAGAACCCCTTGATATATTGAGGGATTCTTCTCATTGGTAGGGGATAAAGTGGCCCTGAATGTGCCTAGAAGTTAAAGTCTTTGACTCACAGTCAGCACTGGGCATGCCAGATGGCAAATAGTAACACATCAGTTACTGAGCTGCGACTCAGAGGCAGAAGCCTCAGTTCTTAGGTGGCTCTGATATCAGCAAAGCAGGATTCCCTTTATACATGGTTGGGATATTAGATTCCAAGGAACAGGAATTGAGACTAATACAAAAACTGATTCCTCAGTGCAACTTATAGCTAATGCCAAGGCTACTGATGTGGGAAGTTCTTTGTCCTTCTTACTCATAGTCAAGATTTTTCCTTTAAATAGGAGTAAGACTAAGCCTGCAGGTATAGAGAGGCCAAGAGGCAGATAGGTCCTCCAGCCCATACCTGATATCAGGATAAACTCTTAGCTAGTGCCTTCCCACCATCTCCATCTCCTCTAACTACAAATTGTCAGTTATCTCATGTCCTCATGGATACGCCAGAGCTTTGTCTCCTGTCTGGAATCCCCCATGGCAGTGGTTCTCAAAGTGGTCCCAGAACCTTCAGTATTGGCATCAATTGGGAACTGGTTAGAAATGCAAATTCTAGGGTGCTACCTGATACCTAGTGAATCAGAAAATCTGGGCTATAGGCCTAAGAACCTGTGCTGTGTGACATACCTCCCAGGGGATTCTGAAGCCTACTCAAATTTGAGGACCACTGCTCTGTGTTGCTCTGCTGACCCAGGCCATGAGTTCAGGGTACCATCAGTTCATTTGTTCCAGAATCCTTATGTGCTACAATCTCTGACTTCTAGTAAATGCATAGCTCTTGTCTCTTTTGGTCCCTTGTCTGGTGCTATTGGCTCTGCAGCTCTCCAAAGGGGCAAATAATAACTCAGACCCTCTTGTGTGATACTAGTACAGCCAGTTTAGTGTGCAAACACGAGCTCAAATCATCTCTGCCTGCATAAAACCAAATCATAAATATAGCATAGTGCTTAAGGGCCCTAGCTTTGGAGGCAGGCATATCTGGGTTAATATCAGTCTCTACCTCTTAACTAGTTCTGTATCTTGGACTCTGGAAACCTCTATTTCCTCATCTAAAAATGGAGATAATAACAACCTTACAGGGTTGTTGTAAGGACTAAAAGAGATAATACACATAAAAAAGAGATAATACTCAGTACTTGGCATTTAACAAGTGCTCCATAATGGCAGTACTTGTTATTGTTGGATCCCCCCCCCCGCCCCGCTTTTCAGTTATCACGGCATTGTGTAGTCATATTATAACTTTGGAGAGTTGGTTTTTCTCATTTGTTTTACCACTGAAAATATTTTGTCTTCCCGTTTGGAGGACAGATGGTGCCCACACCACTGAAGATCAATGTGAAGGTTGAGAAGCATTATAACAGAGTGGTTAAAAGTGTGGGCTCTAGAACAAGATAGCTTGCATTTGAATCCTGAGTCCGTTACTTATTAGCCATGTGATCCTGCACAAGTTATTTACCACTCTGAGCCTCAGCTTTCCCATTTGTAGAATGGAGATAATAGTCGTACCTGACTTAGTGTAGGGATTAAATGAATTAGTATATGTAAAGTGCTCGGAATGGAGCCTGACACACTTTATTTTGAAACTGTTGAAAAGCATTGCATGGACAGAGTTTACAGAGGAAGGGGATGGCATAGGAGTGGAGGGCACTTGTATAAATGTGGCCTCAAACCCAGCCACAGTATCTAAGGGCTATCCTGAGTGAGTACCTGATTGAATCACATGTGTTTTGGCATTGTGTACATCCAACTTTCTGTTTAGCACCACCCAGGTGTACTTTGCTTTGATAATATGTATATAAAAGCCAGTAGAGAAATAACGAACATCTACCAAAAGACTCTCGGCTTAATGCTGGTGACTATGGAAATACAGATGAAGAAGAAGAAATGCTCCTTTCCCTTTGGAAATCTACAGTCTGGCTGGACAGATGAGATTAGCAGCATGAAACATTATGGAAGTGTACAAGACAGTGTTAAGTGCTAAATGGACAAGTGTTGCAAGAATCCAGACAAGGGGGAGGAGAGGGAGGCTGGAGAGAGGAAAGCCTTCTTAGAAGTGTTCTGAGCTGCACTTTTAAGGACGGGGAAGATCTGGCTGTATAGAGAGAAACGTAAAGGATAAGTGTTTTTCACATTGCAAAATGACTCATTAAGGATTCCTTTTAAGTAGTTGACACCCTTAGGACATTTAATATCTGACTCAATTTACAAAGTTCTGTTTACACGCAAATATTTTGACTCACACTGGATTGGGAGAGAAAAAAATCGCTTCATCCTGTCACCAAGTAGTTGTGACCACCTGTTCAAATGCTTTCTCATTTTCTAGACCTCTGTTTCCTCATCTGTAAAGGAAGAAGGCTGAACAGAGTGACCTCAAAGATGCATTGCTACTCTGAATAAAACCATACTAACTACTAATGTTTATTGAGTGCTTACTCTGGAACAGGCATCATAAGCTCTGTATACAAATTAATTCACTTAACACCCTTTTGATGTGGATGCTCTCTTATCACCCCTTTTATGGATGAAAGAACCAAAGCACAGGAGGGTTGAGTAAAATGTTCAAGTTTTGTCATGCAAAGAAGTCATGGACATATACCATTAGGACCACACAGTAAAGGCATAACATAGGGTTTCTGTGTGGGCATTATTTACAAACAAAGAAGTAGCAAAGTGTATGCAGTCCCCTGAACTCTCATCATGCCACAGCACAGGCCAGGCATTGATGCTCTTTATGCACCATGGCCAAGGTTCCAACAGGGGTAGATCTGCCTGGACCAGCATACTAGACTTGGGACAGAGAGCCCTCCAAATATGAGAGTGAAACCTGACCACAACTTGCATTACATATTTATAGGCTAGATTAAGAAGAACTAGGGAACACCTAGTTTTTTTTTTTTTTTTAAGTGACAAGAAATATTACAAAGGATCTCCTAGCCTAGGTACCACACTAGGGTACAGGAATATGTAACACCAGGATCTGCATACTAAAGATGCTAGGAATAGCCTTGCCTACTAGGAATGGTTAAACTAGCCAACAGTCTTGTCTTTCTGCACTCAGGTTCTATGCAAATGGTCTAGGTCTTGGTAAGACCACCAAAAAGGGGGAGGAAATGAGCCACTAGGGTCATATGTATACATTTCCTGTCAAGGACATCCAGCAGAGTTGATGCCAGATCCCACAGTGGTGTGTGTGCCATCTGTCCTCCAATTTGGCATCAAACTCAAGGAGTGTGGTGCCAGATCCCACACTCTTAACCAGTGAAGTATACAGTGTCCATCCTCATACTTCTGCTAAATATAGTGGTGGTTTTATAACATAAGGAAAGCAAGTTAACTTTCAAACCAGTAAAGTTTCAATTTGATTCCTGGCGCTTCCACTTGCCAGATGTGAGGTTTTGGATAAGTTATGTAATCTCTCTGAGCCTCAGTTTCTCTGTCTGCATAATGAAAAAAAAATCCCTACTTCCCAGGTTTACTCTGAATATTAAGTGAGATAATAAATGTAAGGTACCTAGTACTGTGGCTGCCTGGCATATAGAAGTGTTTAGAAAGGGTGGCTGCTATTATCAGTGGTGTTGTTCCTATTACTGGCTTGACTTCCAGAAATGTTCAGTTCCGAGATAATCCACAAGATGTCCCCCTCTCTACTGAATGTTCTGTAGCACTGGCATGTGTATAAATATGTATATTTGAGGATCTCAGTTCTTGAAAAATGACTTTCATGTCCATGCCTGCTTGTGCAAAAACATATATTGAACCATGTGCCCAGGAGGAAATTATAGTTGGCTTTGCAACCGGTGCACATATGGCTCTTGAGGCAGTTCTAAGGCAAGCCGGTCACTTTCTAGGCTGTGTGTGGGCGGTGACTACATCCCTACAGTACAGCCCAAGCATGATGCAGTAGGAAGAGTTTGAGGATCTGTAATTATGTTCCTTTCTCAATTCCTGAGGGAGGTATATGGCTCTTGAGGACTGTGTGTGTGTGTGTGTGTGTGTGTGTGTGTGTGCGCGCGCATGTGTGCATGTGCACATAGTGGCGGGATAGAGAGGTTGGGGACATACCATTCCCCTTAGAATATTTTGTACCAGACATGGAAATATCCTTTCACTTACTTCTACTCTTTGGATTTTATTTTTTGGTAGGTTCTTGTGGTACAGGACAAAAGTTCAGAAAAATACTATGCTGTTTGTGCGGAACAGATAATACCAGACCTAGAATAATTACATGTATTCAGGACAATGGAACAATAAGAAATCTAAGTGTTGAGGCTGCCTTTGCAGCAGAAGCAATATAGCTGTAGACTCATTTATTTTTTTAACCACTTGAAAAATTGTTTCCTCCTGGTCAACACAGGAAGAAAGAAAACAGAACAGTTGTTTTTGATTCTTTCTTTCCTTTAATTCAACTCATTTGCATACTGAATAAGAGGCCTACAGCCTGGCAAATATTTTGCCCATTAGTCTATTGTACATGGGCTTGTGTCTCCTAAGGATAATTTCCTTTGTTGTTTCTGAATGAAGGACAACAGTGTCTCTCCTGCTGTTGCTGCATTGCATCGCTTTGTTCTGGGAAGAGAAAATGGACTTTCTGTTGCAAACTTCATTATTCTCGATATTTTAGGCAAAGCTTGTGCCCTTGTTTGGGGGCACAGCAGGCCTGAATTGGGAATGTTGAAAGATCTTTCTTCCCAGAGAAACTCAGAAATTGGGAGTCCCAAGAAAGGTCTTTAGCACCCTGTAACCAATTCTCCCTTCCCAGGCACAGTGCCTGTAAACAGCCTCCACTCTGCCCCAGTTGTCTTATCTACACTAGGCCTTTCTGGAAAATACTCCAAGATCCAGATTTTTTTTTTCAGATCTCCTTCCTTTGCCTGAGTTTCTGTTCCTCAGTGTCTTTTCCTCTATTTCCCAAGGTTGTCCTTTGTGCTTTTCAAACCCTAGGTGTATGTAGCAGTGTACCAGTGAGTATGTATAGCCTCCTCCTGGATTGTCACTTTTCTTGGTGGCAAGTAATTTATATGTTCTGTAATAGAATGCAAAACTCTGTCATATCTTTAAGATAAAATAATAAGTAATGCCCATCAGGTGCTTACTGTGTACCAAGCTCTGTTCTAAGTGCTTGGTACATATTAGATTAATCTTCACAACAATCCTGGGAAGTAGGTTACTATGTTTATTCCAGTCTTTTTAAATGTTTATTCACTTTTTTTGAGAGATCGTGTGTGCACAAGGGAGGGAGAGCAAGAGAGAGAGAGCATGCACACACTTGGAGGAGGGGCAGAGAGAGGGAGAGAGAGAATCCCAAGTGGGCTCTGCACTGAGTGGGGCACATGGGGCAACTCATGACCATGAGATCATGACCTGAGCCAATATCGAGAGTCGGATGCCTAACCAACTGAGTCACTCATGTGCCCCTATATTTAACCCTGTTTTATGGATGGGGAAACTGAGGCATGGGGAGGTTAAATGACTTGTTTAAGGTCAAATAGCTGGGCAAGTTGTAGTCTGGCTGAGAGTCCATGCTCTTACCTATAGTACTGTATTTCCTGTCAAGGAGAGTTTTCTGTGCCATTAGGGTAAAGTGCAGTTCTTGCGTTATTGGATTTGTAGTTTAACCTAGACCTTTGAGTGAGGTAACCTTCATTTAAAGGAATTATCTGATATTGGGTTTGGGGGTGAGTGGCAGGTGAGTGGAGAAAATTGATTAAGATAAGTGTACCTCTTGATGTCCTCATATCAGATCAGGCCAGAAATCAATCATCTTTTCTGTCTATTCATAAGATCAGGGATATAAATGGGTATAGTAAGTATGGGTTGTAGTCCACATCACTAAGGGCAATGTTATGGACTGAACTGTGCCCATACCCCTCATTCATACGTTGAAGTCCTAACCCTCAAGGTCTCTGTTTTGGGAGATAGGGCCTATGAGGAAGTAATTAAAGTTAAATGATGTCATAATGATGGGACCCTGATTTGATAGGATTAGTGTCCTTAATAAGAAGAGACAGTAGAGAGTGCTCTTGCACTCATATGCTTGCTTGCCATGCTCTCTCTCTCCACCTCCTCTCCTTCCCTCTCCCTCTTCCCCATCCCCTCTTTTTACATATGTGCCCAAAGAAACAGTCACGTGAGCTAACAGAGATGGAGGTTAGTCTACAAGCCAAGAGAAGAGGCCTCAGAGTAAAACCTACCTTTCTGGTACCTTGATCTTGAAGTTCCCAGTCTCTAGAACTGTAAGAAATGAATGTCTGTTGTTTAAGCCACCTAGTCTATGATATTTGGTTATAGCAGCCCTAGTAAACGAATACAGGCAAGATATTTTTTCTTTTGTTCTGTAAATTTATTTCTATAAATTAAATATTCCTTTATTTGTATAAATTAAATGTAATCTTCAAATCCCCAACATGTTGTATGGGCAGAAAATTAAACCTTGATTATTTTGGGGGTTTCCTACATTCCTCCGTTTGATCACAGAAGAGTCCTGGCCTTTTGTTGTGCCAGAAAACCAGGCAAGGGCTGGGTTTTTATTTCTTAGTGGTTTCAGTTTTACTGTTGCTCCTTGGCTCCCAGAGGTTGCCATCAACAGGTTTCTGTTGACTGTCTTTGGGCACTGCTGCTCTGAGTGGGCCCAGACATACTGTTTGCAGAGGTCTTCCCTTTTGATTGCTGACATGTCTGGGGCACTGTGCCCCAGTGCACTGACATTGTCACTCAGTTATGACTTCTCCCAGTGTCAGTGGAAGGGAGTACAATCTCTGTCTCAGGCTCAGAGGGTTCCCTCTTCCCAACTCAAAACCCTTCTCTCCATGCAATGATACAGCATAATTTTCTTTATTAATCGTTCAGATCTGAGGTTGAAGAACTGTGAAGGTTGAGATATTCTAAGTTCGTGGGTCTCTGTTGCAAATACTTAACTGAGCTAGAAAGCTGTCATACACAATATGTAAATGAATGGACATGCTGTGTTCCAATAAAACTTAATTTATGGACACTGAAATTTGCATTTAACATACTTTACACGTGTCACAAAATATTCCTTTAATTTTTTCCTCCAACCATTTAAAAAATCTAAAAATCATTCTTAGCTCAAAGGCTGTGCAGCAGCAGGCAGTGGGCCAGATTTGGTTTGGGACTATAGGTTGCTGATCTCTAGTTTAGACTTTTGCTACTTAAAGTGTGGGTATATGTACCAGCAGCCTGTCATCTGCAAGTTTGTTAGAAATGCAGCATCTCAGGCATCACCACAGACCTACCCAATTGGAATTGGAATTTTAATAAGATCCCCAGGTGATGCACATTAAAGTCTGAGACGTACCAATTTAGAAATCCAGCACTGGCTTCTCTTTTCTGGGCACTGGGGAGGGGAGAGCAGATTCTAACATTATTTATCAGTTTTTTCCTTCTGAATACCATCCATTGCTATCTCAAAGTTGACCTTCCTCCCTGATTTCCACTGTTGCCCTTTCCTGAGTGTAGCAGCACTTAATAAAGTGAGTTACAGCCAGCTTTCCATTAGCTATGCTAATCCACAGATAATTAGCACCTGACCTAGAATGAATCATTTGATGATTGTGGCAGATCTACTTTCCAAGTTCTGGTTTATTCTTTCAAAGTTAAAATTCCCACTTGCGGAGTTGAGCACCACCTGAGTATTAAGGAAGAGATGGCCTTGGAACATTCTCAGAAACAAGGTCGAAAACAGTCTAGTATTAAAATTTCATTTTGTGACAAACCAATTCCCTCAGTGTATGCAAATTCAGTAATACAGTGCATGGACCATTACTATGGAAAATATCAACAAAACTGAAAGAATTTTTTTTAGAACTGAACATGGTTTTGGGTACTATATTAATTTTTGTTTTGTAGCCTTTTTCTTAAGTGTATTTTTTTCCAGACTGATATTAAAATGTTTGTATTCCAGGGGCACACATCTGCAGATGTAGGAAGCTCAGCAGCATGGACAGAGGGTGTGCCATGTGTCTACATACCACCTAACTTGACTCTTAATCTTCCTTACCAGGGTCCTGTGTGCTAATTTCCACTTCCTGTTAGATTGGAATAATAATACTAGGTGACATTCCGAGGATCCCAGTTTCTGGGAAGCAAGAGACAGACTCCTGCTTTTCTCTTCTTTCCAAATCTTGCAATCATTAAAATTTGATTTCCATTAATGCATGAATGTCACACCCCAGTGAAAAGGCAACTGTTCTGTGTGTGTTTTGATTACCTTGTCAAAGGCCAGGCAAGGAGAGCTTGAACAACAGTGCTGCTCCTGCACTGTTATTTCCTCACCAGGGTCCTGTGTGCTAATTTCCACTTCCTGATAGATTGGAATAATACTAGGTGACATTTATTGACTGTTTACTCTGTGGCATGCACTGTGCAAACACTATCTCATTTAGTCTTTTGATAGCAGGCTTTCAAGATAGATACTATTGATATCCCCAGTTTACAGATGAGGAAACTGAAGAATAGTGAATGACTTGCTCAAGGCCACATGCCTAGTATGTTCTGGAGCTGTGATTATGGCCCAGTGCGCATGCTTTTAACTACTGTGTGACACTGTACTCAACTGATCATAATTGCTAATGATTACTGAGTGCTTACCTTTTGGCCAAGCACAGTGCTAAGCTCTTCATATGTCTTACTAATCATCTTAACAATCCTGTAAAGTAAGTTTTATTATTATTCCTGATTGTAGAAGAAGAAACTGAGGCACACAGATTTTAATTAACTTACCAAGTCACTCCATTAAACAGTCATAGATAGAAGCAACTTTTGGACACAAAACAGTTGGACTCCAGAATCTATATTCTTTTTTTTTTTTTTTTTTTTTTTTTTGGAAGAGGCAAAATAGTGTTACCTGGCCTGGACCCAATAAAAGAAAGGATGGGTTTCTTTTATTTTTTTCTTTATTTTTTTTTTCCTTTTTAAGTGTTTATTTAAATTCCAGTTAGTTAATGTACAGTATTATTTTAGTTTCAGGTGTGTAATATAATGGTTCTTTTATTTTTTTATTATTTTTTTAATATATGAAATTTATTGTCAAATTGGTATCCATACAACACTCAGTGCTCATCCCAAAAGATGCCCTCTTCAATACCCATCACCCACCATCCCCTCCCTCCCACCCCTCATCAACCCTCAGTTTGTTCTCAATTTTGAAGAGTCTCTTATGCTTTGGCTCTCTCACACTCTAACCTCTTTTTTTTTCCTTCCCTTACCCAATGGGTTTCTGTTAAGTTTCTCAGGATCCACATAAGAGTGAAAATATATGGTATCTGTCTTTCTCTGTATGGCTTATTTCACTTAGCATAACACTCTCTAGTTCCATACATGTTGCTACAAAGGGCCATATTTCATTCTTTCTCATTGCCACGTAATACTCCATTGTGTATATAAACCACAATTTCTTTATCCATTCATCAGTTGATGGACATTTAGGCTCTTTCCATAATTGGGCTATTGTTGAGAGTGTTGCTATAAACATTGGGGTACAAGTGCCCCTATGCATCAGCACTCCTGTATCCCTTGGGTAAATTCCTAGCAGTGCTACTTCTGGGTCATAGGCTAGGTCTATTTTTAATTTTTTGAGGAACCTCCACACTGTTTTCCAGAGTGGCTGCACCAGTTTGCATTCCCACCAACAGTGCAAGAGGGTTCCGATTATTCCACATCCTCTCCAGCATCTATAGTCTCCTGGTTTGTTCATTTTAGCCACTCTGACTGCCATGAGGTGGTATCTGAGTGTGGTATTGATTTGTATTTCCCTGATGAGGAGCGACATTGAGCATCTTTTCATGTGCCTGTTGGCCATCTGGATGTCTTCTTTAGAGAAGTGTCTGTTCATCTCTTCTGCCTATTTCTTCACTGGATTATTTGTTTTTAGGGTGTGGAGTTTGGTGAGCTCTTTATAGATTTTGGATACTAGCCCTTTGTCCGATATGTCATTTGCAAATATCTTTTCCCATTCCGTTGGTTGCCTTTTAGTTTTGTTGGTTGTTTCCTTTGCTGTGCAGAAGCTTTTTATCTTCATAAGGTCCCAGTAATTCACTTTTGCTTTTAATTCCCTTGCCTTTGGGGATGTGCCAAGTAAGAGATTGCTACGGCTGAGGTCAGAGAGGTCTTTTCCTGCTTTCTCCTCTAAGGTTTTGATGGTTTCCTGTCTCACATTCAGGTCCTTTATCCATTTTGAGTTTATTTTTGTGAATGGTGTGAGAAAGTGGTCTAGTTTCAACCTTCTGCATGTTGCTGTCCAGTTCTCCCAGCACCATTTGTTAAAGAGACTGTCTTTTTTCCATTGGATGTTCTTTCCTGCTTTGTCAAAGATGAGTTGGCCATACGTTTGTGGGTCTAGTTCTGGGGTTTCTATTCTATTCCATTGGTCTCTGTGTCTGTTTTTATGCCAATACCATGCTGTCTTGATGATGACAGCTTTGTAGTAGAGGCTAAAGTCTGGGATTGTGATGCCTTCTGCTTTGGTCTTCTTCTTCAAAATTACTTTGGCTATTCGGGGCCTTTTGTGGTTCCATATGAATTTTAGGATTGCTTGTTCTAGTTTCGAGAAGAATGCTGGTGCAATTTTGATTGAGATTGCATTGAATGTGTAGATAGCTTTGGGTAGTATTGACATTTTGACAATATTTATTCTTCCAATCCATGAGCAGGGAATGTCTTTCCATTTCTTTATATCTTCTTCAATTACCTGCATAAGCTTTCTATAGTTTTCAGCATACAGATCTTTTACATCTTTGGTTAGGTTTATTCCTAGGTATTTTATGCTTCTTGGTGCAATTGTGAATGGGATCAGTTTCTTTATTTGTCTTTCTGTTGTTTCATTGTTAGTATATAAAAATGCAACGGATTTCTGTACATTAATTTTGTATCCTGTGACTTTGCTGAATTCATGTATCAGTTCTAGCAGACTTTTGGTGGAGTCTATCGGATTTTCCATGTATAGTATCATGTCATCTGCAAAAAGTGAAAGCTTGACTTCATCTTTGCCAATCTTGATGCCTTTGACTTCCTTTTGTTGTCTGATTGCTGATACTAGAACTTCCAACACTCTGTTAAACAACAGCGGTGAGAGTGGACAGCCCTGTCGTATTCCGGATCTCAGGGAAAAAGCTCTCAGTTTTTCCCCATTGAGGATGATGTTAGCTGTGGGCTTTTCATCAATGGCTTTTATGCTGTTAAGTATGTTCCTTCTATCCCGACTTTCTCGAGGGTTTTTATTAAGAAAGGATGCTGAATTTTGTCAAATCCTTTTTCTGCATCGATTGACAGGATCATATGGTTCTTACCTTTTCTTTTATTAATGTAATGTATCACGTTGATTGATTTGCGAGTGCTGAACCAGCCCTGCATCCCAGGAATGAATCCCACTTGATCATGGTGAATAACTCTTTTTATATGCTATTGAATTTGATTTGCTAGTGTTTTATTGTGAATTTTTGCATCCATGTTCATCAGGGATATTGGCCTGCAGTTCTACTGTTTTGCTAGCTGTCTGTCTGGTTTAGGAATCAAAGTAATGCTGGCTTCATAGAATGAGTCTGGAAGTTTTCCTTCCCTTTCTATTTCTTGGAATAGCTTGAGAAGGACAGGTATAATCTCTGCTTTAAATCTCTGGGAGAATTCCCCAGGGAAGCCGTCTGGTCCTGGACACTTATTTGTTGGGAGATTTTTGATAACTGATTCAATTTCTTCACTGGTTATGGGTCTGTTCAAGCTTTCTATTTCCTCCTGATTGAGTTTTGGAAGTGTGTGGGTGTTTAGGAATTTGTCCATTTTTTCCAGGTTTTCCAGTTTGTTGGCATATAATTTTTCATAGTATTCCCTGATAATTGCTTGTATTTCTGAGGGATTGCTTGTCACATTTCCATTTTCATTCATGATTTTATCTATTTGGGTCATCTCCCTTTTCTTCTTGAGAAGCCTGGCTAGAGGTTTATCAATTTTGTTTATTTTTTCAAAAAACCAACTCTTGGTTTCATTGATCTGCTCTACAGTTTTTTTAGATTCTATATTGTTTATTTCTGCTCTGATCTTTATTATTTATCTTATTCTTCTGGGTTTGGGGTGTCTTTGCTGTTCTGCTTGTATTTGCTTTAGGTGTGCTGTTAGATTTTGTATTTGGGATTTTTCTTGTTTCTTGAGATAGTCCTGGACTGCAATGTTTTTTCCTCTCAGGACTGCCATTGCTGTATCCCAAAGCGTTTGGATTGTCATATTTTCATTTTAGTTTGTTCCCATATATTTCTAATTATTTCTCTAATTGCCTGGTTGACCCATTCATTCCTTAGTAGGGTGTTCTATAACCTCCATGCTTTTAGAGGTTTTCTAGACTTTTTCCTGTGGTTGATTTCAGGTTTCATAGCATTGTGGTCTGAAAGTGTGCATGGTATGATCTCAATTCTTGTATACTTATGAAGGGCTGTTTTGTGACCCAGTATGTGTTCTATCTTGGAGAATGATCCATGTGAACTCGAGAAGAAAGTATATTCTGTTGCTTTGGGATGCAGAGTTCTAAATATATCTGTCAAGTCCATCTGATCCAATGTTATCATTCAGGGCCCTTGTTATTTTATTGACAGTGTGTCTAGATGATCTATCCATTGTTGTAAGTGGAGTATTAAAGTCCCCTGCAATTAACACATTCTTATCGATAAGGTTGCTTATGTTTGTGAGTAATTGTTTTATATATTTGGGGGCTCCCGTATTCGGCACATAGACATTTATAATTGTTAGCTCTTCCTGATGGATAGACCCTGTGATTATTATATAATGCCTTTCTTCATCTCTTGTTACAGTCTTTGACTGAAAGTCTAGTTTGTCTGATATAAGTATGGCTACTCCAGGTTTCTTGTGACTTCCAGTGGCATGATAGATAGTTCTCCATCCCCTCACTTTCAATCTGAAGGTGTCCTCAGGTCTAAAATGAGTCTCTTGTAGACAGCAAATAGATGGGTATTGTTTTTTTTTTTCTTTATCCATTCTGATACTCTATGTCTTTTTCTTGGAGCATTTAGTTCATTTACATTCAGTGTTATTATAGAAAGATATGGGTTTAGAGTCATTGTGATGTCTGTAGGTTTCATGCTTGTAGCGATGTCTCTGGTACTTTGTCTCACAGGATCCCCCTTGGGATCTCTTGTAGGGCTGGTTTAGTGGTGATGAATTCCTTCAGTTTTTGTTTGTTTGGGAAGACCTTTATCTCTCCTTCTATTCTAAATGACAGACTTGCTGGATAAAGGATTCTCGGCTGCATATTTTTTCTGTTCATCACATTGAAGATTTCCTGCCATTCCATTCTGGCCTGCCAAATTTCAGTAGATAGATCTGTCACTAGTCTTATCGGTCTCCCTTTATATGTTAGGGCACGTTTATCCCTAGCTGCTTTCAGAATTGTCTCTTTATCCTTGTATTTTGTCAGTTTCACTATGATATGTCATGCAGAAGATTGATTCAAGTTACGTTTGAAGGGAGTTCTCTGTGCCTCTTGGATTTCAATGCCTTTTTCCTTCCCCAGATCAGGGAAGTTCTCAGCTATGATTTGTTCAAGTACACCTTCATCCCCTTTCTCTCTTCTTCCTCTGGAATTCCTATGATACGGATATTGTTCTGTTTGATTGCATCACTTAGTTCTCTAATTCTCCCCTCATACTGCTGGATTTTTTTTATCTCTCTTTTTTACAGCTTTCTCTTTTTCCATAATTTTATCTTCTATTTCTCCTATTCTCTCCTCTGCCTCTTCAATCTGAGGTGTGGTCGCCTGCATTTTATTTTGCAGCTCATTAATAGCATTTTTTAGCTCCTCCTGGCTGTTCCTTAGTCCCTTGATCTCTGTAGCAATAGATTCTCTGCTGTCCTTTATACTGTTTTCAAGCCCAGCGATTCATTTTATGACTATTATTTTAAGTTCATTTTCTGTTACATTGTTTAAATCTTTTTGATCTTTCCAGGGGGGAGAAATATAGGAATTCTTATTTTTTTCATGTATAAATCTATAGATACACTGCTTTCAGCATCCTGATATTCACTTGGTAAACGACAGTGATTTTCCCTATATGTTGATGAAGTGGTAATAAAACTACCTAAAACAGTGACAAAAATTGGCACAAGTAACTTTGATAGGCATTGGCCAGAGAAAGAGTTGACATATATGCCCCTTTCTTATTCTTCACTCAAAGTTCTGATGCTCCTTTGCAATGATTGTGTATGAGGGGTAACTATTCTCTTAGCCAGTGGGAGTGTACATCTGACACTTTGTATTACTAGACTTACTATTTTTGTTTTCTAGGAAAAGATAATTCATTTTTTGAAAGTTTTTATTTTTAGATATCTTTAGACTAACTGTAAAAATAATACAGAGTATTTCTACATACTCATCACCCTACTCCCCTTTATATTTAAATCTTATACAACCATGGTACAATTATCAAAACTAAGAAAATAATCATGGCACAATAATATTAACTAACAGAATTTATTAAGATTTTATCAGTGTTTCTACTAATGCTCCAGAATCCAGTTCAGGAACTTACATGGCAGGTAGTTGTCATATTTTCTTCTCCTCCAATTTGTGACAGTTCTTTAGTCTTTCCCTGTCTTTCATGACCTTGATACTGTTGAAGAGTACTGGATAGTTATTTTTAGCGTATCCCTCCATTGAGGCTTTTCCAATGTTTTCTCATGATTAGATTGAGGCAACACATTATTGGAAATGCTAACAGATATTCCCTTTTTTGTACAGTCTCTCAAGGGGTACATGATGTTATTATATGTTAGAGGTAATGATAATCTTGATCACTTGGTTAAGGTGGTGTCTGTTAGTATCTACTGTAAATTTACTATTTTTCTATTTGAAATTACTAAATATTTTTGGGAAGATACTTAGAGAATATGCAAATATCCTATTTCTGCTTAAGCTTTGCCCACTAGTATTAGCATCCATCAGGTGATCTTCCCTGCAGCAATTATTACTATGATGTTCTAATGGTGGTTTTCTATTTCCCTCATTCTTTGTACATTTATTAATTAGAAATTGGACTTCTATAAGAAACGGTTGTTTTTATATTATTCATTCATTCATTCATTCATTTCTTCATTCATTTATTCACTTATGTTTTATACCAGAACAAACTAATAGATATTATCTTATTCTTTGGGTTATAATTCTATATTATCTTTATTTAGTTTGTTGCTCAAATTACTCAACCTTTGACCATTGGAATCTCTTTCAGATGGGCTCCTGTGCTCAACATGCCCTTTATCTTTTTTTTTTAAATCACTTCCTTATTTTCAATACCACAAGATGCATCAGGTTTATCTTTTGTTTTCCATATTCCAGACCTGGAATCAGCCAGTCCTTTGTTTAGTGGAGAGTGATATATATATATATATATATATATATATATATATATATATATATTAGAGCAAGAGAGAGCAAGCATGTGAGCAGGAGAGAGGGGAAGAGAGAGGGAGGGAGGGAGGGAGAGAGAGAGAGAGAGAGAGAATGAATATCATAAACAGGCTCCACACTCAGTGCAGAGCCTGATGCAGGACTCAATCCCATGACCCTGAGATCATGACCTGAGCTGAAAACAAGAGTTGGACACTCAACTGACTGAGATACCCAGGAGCCCCAAGAGGGTGATATTTAAAACCATGATCTGTGTCTTAAGTGTGCTTGCTATTGGGATATTTCTGCTTCTAACCCCTCTCAGTGGATATAGCTAGGAAATATATGTATATACATACATACATATATACATATATACATATATTTCCTAACTTATATGTACACACATCTATATTTATTTCTGTATGTATCTGGATTACATTAAGAAAAAAACATGAGTGCATATTAATACCTATGACTCCAACCCAGTATGCAGGGTTCATTTTAGCCTCCTCCTTTTCATTATTTGTACCTTTTCTCTCTGACACTGAGAAACCTTGTTCTCATTATCTACAACATATTTACTTAGTTTTAAACTCTAGTATATTAATTAGGGAGTTTCAGAATCCTTATGAGAAACACATTTGTGAACTAGAGTGCAGTGTTTGTATAGCTTTTTTTTTTTTGTTTTTTAGCCTTATAATATCCAGTCATCACATTGTTTTTCAAAGTTATATAGGTTAGCTCTTTTTTTCCCTTCTCCTTCACCATGTGACTTGATTGTAATACAATTATATTTATTTGTCACAGTCTTCAGTTCATCACCCTCTCCCCTGACATTTGGGCTGAATGTTCTAAAATTTAAATACAACTATTCCATGGGGTTTTTGACAAATGCAGATAGTAGGGTTTCCACTAATACCATACAGGACAGTTCCATCACTCTGAAAAGTTCCTCCTGATGCCCCATTATGATCAGACCTTCCCCTCACCCCTAATGCTTGGCAACCACTGACCTTTTTTTATCCACATGGATTTCTGTTTTCCAGAGTGTAATATACATGCAATCATATGATGTATATGATTTTTTAACTTGAATTTGGCTCTTTAACTTAGCAAAATGCATTTAAGATTCATCCAAGTTGTATGTGTTGGTAGTTCCTTTCTTTTTAGACCTGGTAGGATGCACCATCGTTTGTTTAACCATTAACCGATTGAAAGGCATTTAGATTATTTCTACTTTTTCACTGTTATGAATAAGGCATAATAGCTCTAAGCATTTGTGTATAGGTTTTTGTGTGAGCATAAATTTTCATTATTCTTGGGTAGGTACCTAGAAATGGGATCAGTAACTTTAAAAAGTATTTATTCAAGTATCCAGAGAAGAAAAAGGAAAACCTAAGTATTCAGTACCATATTTTGGTTATTACCACATTAATCCTGTACCATTTCAGTGTAGTTTCATAACTCCCAACTTTACATCACCATCACCATTTACTCTCAGAATCTTCTGATTTTGAATCTTCTTGTTTTATAATCCTGTTCCTGTTTTATAATCTCCATAGTGATCCAACATGTTCTATTCTGGTTTATTTTTCCATAGATTAAGGTAGGCCCTTGATCACACCTTCCCTGACAAAAATATACTTAGGTGCAAAATGGGTATTCTTGAAGCCAGGTCCTAACCCTGTTTACTAGTTTCTGAAAAACATTGACTTTCTAATGACTATTTTTTAAGGAGATTCCCTTTGTGTACTCAGAATAAGCAATGACCTACCTGACATTGATTGAGAGTCTTCTTAAAGAACCCCTGTCCTAATATATCAAATGTATCAACTTGCTACAGAGCTCGGAGTTGCTGTCATTAGCATCACTCTTTTGGGCCAAGGTTCAGTCGTTTTATTGTTTCTGTTAAAAATGCATATTTTTAATCTGTGAGGGCAGATGTTTAGCACATTAGCTAGTTGTCACCTCAGAGAGATTGCAGCTCTGATCTCTGATATTCTTCTCTACTGACACTTTTCATTAGTCTGCAAATACCCAGTTCTGTTTCACTAAACTGTGAGCTCCTAGACTGAGGGTAGAGTTCATCTCTGTATTCCTAGTGGCTGGAATGTAGTAGGTGGTCCATATATACTTCTCGAATGGATGAATAAATGCATGATGAGTACATGATGCTTAGAGGGTGAGGAATTTGTAGGGAAAGGCTCTTCATATTTTGCATATGCAGGAAAAGGCAAACCTAAATGGAAGGACATAGTAGGAGTTTGGAGCACCAGAAAGCAGCAGGATGGTATAGTTCTGTCATGGGAACAATGGACACGTAATACGGTAACTAATTGAAGGCCAGCCACAAAGTTCAAAGCTTTTAGGAAGCTGTGGCTGGGGTGTGGGGTGGGCTCTGGGGACAGGATGGGCTAAAATCTCAATCTTGTTATTTCTACAGGAATTTGGTTCAAGTAATATGGTGATCAATTTGGGATGCAGTGTTTGATTAGAAGAATAACTTAATCTGACTTTTATTTTAACAGGATCACTCTGATTACATTCTTGGGAGTAGAATGAGGTGGGAGGGCAAGGACAGCATCAGAGGCATCAGTAAAAAGGCTATTTCAGTAAACGTAAGCTGGAGGTGAGAGTGGCTTGGATTCATGTAGATGCAGTGGAAGTTGTGAGAAGTAGTCAGATTCAGCATATATGCTGAAGGTAGAGTTGTTGGCATTTTATGATGTGTAATACTAGATCTCTTTCCTCTGTGTAACAAAACAGAATAAAGCAAAACAAAACACTATGATATCTACCAACTATAAAGTAGAAATCGATATTAATAGTTAAAGCAGAACTAATTTCCCAGTAAAGCAAAACTTTCTTGATGTCAAGTTACCTTGGAATCAGTGTGTTTCTGCCAGCTGATATAAAGCCTTCAAGTCCATGTTTTCCAGCTACCTTCTATAAGGAGCTTTAGCAGAGGAATATTTACATTACCTCTATTCCTGCTGATTGAATCTGTAGCAAACAGAACAGTGTGTATAATTTTATCTTACTTGAGAAGATTTCCGGCTGTGGATCTGTCACTCCTCATATGGGGAATAGAATTCTTTCAGGGTACGTACTGCTTGCAGGAAAAGCTTTTACCTAGTGAGGTAAATATGCTAAGAAAACAATTTGATCAGATACGGGTTCATGAAACCCACCTATCCACCCATGTACACACATTCAGCTTCATGTGTTTTAAGTGAAAGTCTCTCTGGTGCTGATATGAGAAGACAGAGTCTTGGTTAGAATAACAAGTGATACTTTAATCCCTGGGTAAAATTTTCATTGTTGAACTTCTTCTACTGATTACCCAGATGGTTTATTGGATTGTGTAATACCTGTTCTGAAAGCATATTAATGAGTATGTAAGTCTCTGATTTGTATGTTGATTTATGTCACTTGGATTGGAATTAAACTCCTTAATTCATTAGCACCTCTCAGAATAGTGCCCCTTCCCGTTTATTACTATAACATAACTAGGCATACAAGCAGCAAGGGAAGTGATGTTAAGGGGACCTGAATCCCTCAGAAGACTTGTAGTTTCATGATTGAACCTAACTTGATTGAAAAATATAATCTACCTTCACTCCAGGGTCTGTGGCAGTGTCTGACAGCAATCTCCAGGAATCCTGTCACCAGGGACAGCAAGCAGATGCAGTTTGGTTGAGATCCCTCCTTTGCAGGGATGACATTTGGCCCTTTCTTTGAGGTGAGAGCTAGAGAAGTTCTTTTTATTTCTGTCAGTGTCTCTCTCTACAGGGTAGTAGCTAGAGACTGAAGCTTGCATGCAAGAGGGTGCCTATAACGGAAATAGTTATATCCCAGTTTGTCTGAAAACTCAAGGGAAATTAGGTTTTGATGGACCCCTCTTTGGACAGAAGTAAAATTTTCAAAATCTAAGTATTGAAGATTTAAGTGATAATTCTGGATCTTTGTCTCTTATTGTGCTTCAATTACTGTGAAAAGTATAACAAAGTCAGAAAGTTTTCTCTTGCATCATTATTTAAATAGATTAGAGTTCTCAGAATGTTCATAGGCACATTACTAATTCCTGGAAAATCTATTTTTACAGAGTGCATTTTATGTCTGTCCATTCTGTAAAATAGAATTTTACTTGGTGAAGATATATATGTATATATGTACATACGTATATGTATATGTGTGTATATATATATATATATATATATATATATATGTATATATATTCAGAGCCAGTATATGAACCTCATAAGAAAATCATTCTCATGATTTTGTAGTCTCATGACATATACACAGAGAATAACACAACACAATCCACAAGCAGGCAGTAAGAAACAAAAAGGTATCAGTAATAAAAATATTTTAACTTATTAAAATTTTAACAATTATTTATCAAGCAATTGTTATATGCTAAGAACTGTTGTAGGAGATATAAATACACATGTGGGCAAAACAGATGAAATCCCTGTTCTCATATGTTCTATTATGTGTGTTAATTGGGGGTGTGAGACAATCAATAATAAATAAGGCAACATACAAGGTGATTTTCATAAAGAGACAAATGCTATAAAGAAAATGGAGTTCTGTGATAGAGTGCCTGTGGGCCTGTGTGATGAGGCTAAGCCAGAGTTTACAAGGTAATCAAGGAAGGCCTTTCTAAGAATGGGATGTTTGAGAGTTGAGACTTAAACAACAAGGAGTGGACCATGTGTAAACCACAGTACAGTGACTTCCAGAAGGATTAACAAGGGCAAAGGCCCTAAAGTGGCAACCACCTTGGCATGTTTGGCAAGAATGGAGGTAGGAAGGACAGTTAGGATGTTCTTGCAGTGGTATAGGCATGAGATGATGGTGGCCTTGAACTAGCAAGAGAGCAATGGAAATGGAGAGAACTGAATGGGTTCAGGGTATATTTTGGTAGTGGAGTTGATAAAATTTATAGATGTATTGCATATGGGAGGTAAGAGAAAGAGATTCTTAAATAATAACTCCTAGGTTTTTGGATTAAGCAGTTGGGTGGGTGGTGGTATGACACTAACTGAGGTGGAAAATACTAGAAGAGAAACATATTGGGGTGTGAATGGAAATCAAGAGTCCTGTTTTGTACATGTTAAGTTTGAGATGCCTATTAGACACAAAAATGATTGTCAATAGTCATCACTATAAAGCTCATGTTCATACAGAAGCTCCTTAGGTCTTCTGTCAGGGTAATTTTTTTTTATTTCATGCACAGATTAAATGAACTTGGTTCTCCAGGTTTTTAAACCACAACAGTAAAAACTTGAACTCTCCCTCTCTTTTGCAACAGATACCATATGTCAAACTGCCTACTGAAATTATTCACCCAACCTAACATGTTCAAAGCTAACTCTGTGATCTTCCTCTTCATGCTTGTTCCTTTTACATCTTTTATCTTTATCAGTGATTCACCCCATGCCCCAAGTTTATTCCTAGACTCTGCCCCTCATCACCCCAATGTTTAGTGGATTACTAAATCGTGTCTCAGTGTCTCTCTGATATCTCTCTTGCTCTTCATCTAAGCTGCTACTACCATTCAAGATCACATTACTTCTTGCCTGGGTTAGCATATAAACATATGCTGCTATACCATCTTCTTAAATCACCTTTTACCCTCTATGTTTTGGGTAACTCCTGCTTATTCTTCAGAGTTCAGCTCAGAGATAACTTTTTCCAGGAAGACTTCACAGACATCTTCAACTTGTCCCTCACCCCGTTTAGATTAATTAACCCCTATTATATGACCCTATAATGCCCCATAATTATTGTTATTATAGTATATATCACTTGGTGTTATAATAGCTTCTTTATTTGCCTCTTCAACTGCACTGTGAGCTTGTAGATGTCAGAGATTGTATCTCTTATTGTCACATCTGCATTGCCCAACATGGTGTCTGACATGTGATTGGCATTCAATTTTTTTTTACTTTTTTAAAAGTATATTTATTTTTGAGAGAGAGAGAAATAGAGAAAGAGAGCAAGCACAGGGTTGGGGCGGAGGGGCAGAGAGTGAGTGAGAGAGAGAGAATTCAAGGACCCTTAACTGACTGAGCCACCCAGGTGCCCCTCAATAAATGTTTTTGAACAAATGAATGCTTGAAGCAAATTAGAATGAAAACCTTGTTAAAGGTAAACTGACAATGGTAAGTAATGGTAGCTTATACTTGTATAAGTAAGGAAGGAAACAATGAAATAAGCCATAAAAATCTCAAAAAATACCATACTCTGGGGTCATTTATCATTGGGACTGTAAGTATTACACTGCATTATGATTTTGCATTATAGATTATATAGCATAATGCAGTCATTCCCATTAGTTTTAAAGACACTGGGGCATCTAGAAAAGACTATATTTAGTTGTCTCCATTTAAGAAAGTGTAGGAGTATGTACTACCCTAATATGTCCTATGACTGATGTACATCAAATCAAGTTGAGGAAAAATCAGTTCTGGAACTTATGTGTTTCCCTCCAAATTGATATGCAGGTTTAGATACAGACAAAGAATATAAGAACTGAAGCTCAAACCAACCTCTTATTTATACACCAAGGTGCTACTGAGCTCACTTTTCGAGAGCATCCTAAAAATCTCATATACTAGACAATAACAGAAAACATTTCCCTAAATAGAAATGTCTTCAAAATGCACATGATATGTGTAAATAAAGTTGTTAATGATTTGATGTAAATAAGGATGGAATTGATGACTTCTGCCTAGACCCTCTGCTTGATTGCTCTATACCACTATACATTGTACTCTTTGGCCTCATTTTCCCGTCCCTGATATTTTCCCTAAAGCTCTGTCTCCAATTGACTAGCTCAATAAATTGCTATAGTATACAGAATATAGATAATAAAGATCTGAGCAACTATGAATCCACAGTAAGTGGTCAGCAACCTTATAAATATTTATTAAGATGTGGTTAATGCCCATCACTTAGAGGCAGCCAAACCAGGATAAATTGGCTATAATCCACTCACTGCTTACATCTTCATAGAATTATCTTTTGCAGGGATGGGTGTTTGGAGTTGGAATGGGTAAACTGAGTAGACTGGGGGATGAGGGATTATTGCAAACCAATAAAAAAAAGTGCTAACTCCATTCAGAATCCTTTTCTGAACATGTAATACTAATCAAACTCTTAAAAATATAAATTACTTTTTCTTAGTAGATAAATCTCTCATTAAAGTGAGAGAGAACTGTATGATTTCAGGATGGGCAACTGATAGCTTTCTATTATCCAGTTTTGAGTGGGCCTGGAAGTGTGACATGTAGTAGTGGGATGGGACTGAGAGAAAAACACCTTTTAAGGACACCAAGATTCATTTATGTTTTTAAGGTCAGGATTTTGTAAAGAACACAAAAATAAAAACACAAAAATACTTTTTATGCAACAAAAAATTATTCTACACTCGGTGCCTAATACCAGAAGGTCTACACATAGGGAGTTGTCTGATAAGAGTTGACATGAAATCTACAAGTCATGAAGATAAACTAATATTTATTTACTGTTTACTGTGTGCTATGTTTCACAGTTTTCCTTTTCTCTTAATTTAATCTTCACAACAATCTTATGAGGTAGGTACTATTATCTCATTTTCCAGATGAGAAAATTAAGGGCTCCAGGAGGTGACATTAATTGCCCAAGATAACATAGGAAGTGATGGAATTGTTATTCAAATGCAGATATCTGGGACTCCAAAAACTATGCACTTTCCACTAAAATATGTTGTTATGTCCACCTGCAAGCACCATATTCCTTTCCATTCTCTACCTCTTCACCCATGTTTCTTGGTAGGGAGATAAATTTCACATGTTGGCTTTGCAAAATCCGAAGTGTGAATGTGGAAACACCTGGTCACAATTCTGTAACCCCAGAAATGCTTGGATTGTTTGCACAGGTGATTTATAGCAGGACTGGATTTAACGTGATTTGAGTAATGCATAATCTGAGGGGCTCAGAGAGCTCTCTCACCAGCATGCCGTATGGGCCAAGGAAGGTTGTATTAAAGATTCTAGGTAGAAGTGAGAGCTCTGTAGGAGTGAGAGAATAATCCTGCTGAGTCTTAAGTAGTGCTCAGATACTTGTAAGATGCTCTCCTGGAAGTGGCTTTGAGGATGGAGTCACATTAAGGCTCCAGCATAGAATTATGTGGTTTATAAATACATTGCTTCAGCCAAGTGTGGCACCTCTGATGGATACTAATGGATATGCTAGTTATAATCAGAACAGGATTTTTAAAAGAAGAGAAATATCAGAATGCATTTAATGTTTTACACTGGAAAAAATGACAATATTTCTTTCAACTGAGATAGAAACCAAAATATTTCAGTTGCTCCTGTGACACTAATGAATCACAGACATGGTGAGCTTGCCAAAGACATAGAAACAAAATATATTCTTTGTTGAGCCTGAAGAGTGTCAGGGTAGAAGTGTATTTTTATTCAGGCTTCAACTTTGAATAAGTGAATGAATGAATGAGAAGTTCTTTTGTATTCTTCTGTTCCTCCCTGAATTCTGAAAACATTTTCTCAAAGACACAATGTTAGAAATGGTGTTATTTCTTCCAGTATGAAAAATTCACTAAGACCTATCTGTATACAAGTTGTAGTAACAAAAACTGTTTATTGAGAACTTACTATGTTTTAAGCACTTTCAAATGTAATACCCACAATAATCATGTGATACTGTGCACTATTATTGATATTCCTTTACAGATGAGGAAATAGGCTCAGAGAGCTTACATTTATTGGTCTATGTCACACAGCTAGAGCCTAGTGTGTATTTATTTATGTATTTATGTATTTATGTATGTATATATTTATTTATTTTCAGCGTTTTATTTTTTAATTTAATTTATTTTTTGCCTATTATCAATGTCTTTATTTCTTTTTCTTTTAATATGAAATTTATTGTCAAATTGGTTTCCATACACCACCCAGTGCTCATCCCAACAGGTTCCCTCCTCAATGCCCATCACCCACTTTTCTTTCCCTCCCACCCCCCATCAACCCTCAGTTTATTCTCAGTTTTTAAGAGTCTCTTATGGTTTGGCTCCCTCCCTCTCTAACTTTTTTTTTGAGCCTAGTGATTTTTAAATAACTCCTATAACTACTGTACTGTTGCTTAAGGATTACGTGTATAGAGTACCCTTAAGTAACTAGACCAAGATAAAGCACAGAAGTAGTAGTAGAGATAAAGAATTAAACTCAGTCTTACTTGAGGAACGAACATTTAACAGAACATTTAACCAGAACCTTAAAATGCCCCATAAGTACCTAACAGTAGTATCTGGTCCAAGGCTTGTTTCTATAAATAAGACATAACTTATGTAAAGTAGCTATTATCACTGATTGTTACAGGGTAGAGGTGAAAGGGCAAGGCAGTCACCTTTCTATATTATATCTACACTAAAAGTACATCGTTCTACTCAAAAACCTTTAATGCTTTCCTAATGCCTAGAGAACCAAGTTCTGATTCCTTATCTTCATGTTCAGGGTCTGCCATACAACGGCCACAACAGAACTTGGCAATTTGATCTTAGACTATTTACCTATGCTCCAGACTAACTGCATCACTTGCTCATCAAATATGCTATGTACTTACTTGTTGTGTCTGTGCTTTTGCTTAAATTGTCTCCTTTTTCTGTTCACCTCTGGAAGATGATTTCCCTTCTGCTCCTTCTATGCCCTGCTCCCCCCAACAATCTCTACCTGTCAAAATTGTATCATCCTTTATTGCTCTTCTCAAATACCACGTATTAAAAATAATTTTTTTATTTTTATTTTATTTAGGTATTTTATTTTATTGACACACAGCTTTACCTTAGTTTTAGGTATATGGACATAATGCCCCGCCAGACAATAGCTTAAGTACAGAGAAACGAGTAGTTTGGAAACTCATTTACTGATTGTAGAGCTTACCCCTCTCAGAGCAGTTCTTCCCAGGTGTGGTTGGAGGATCATTGTAGTGAAGGATAGCAAAGCGTTTTTTTCACAGTTTTATTCATATTACTTCTTTAAACTTTTTTTTATTGAGATACAATTGACATAAAACATTATGTGTACAACATATTGATTTGGTACTTTTATATATTACAATATGATTATCACCACAGTATTAGCTAGCCCCTATATTATATCACATAATTATAATTTATTTTTTGTGGTGAGAACAGTATTATACAGCAACGAGAAAAAAGAAATCCTGCCATTTGTGACCAATCCTGCCATTGGATGGACCTTGAGTTGAGGTAAGTCAGGCGAAGAAAAAGACAAATACTGCATGATATCATTTATATATGGAATAGAAAAAGGCTGAACTGTAAAACCTGAATTGAATAATGATTACCAGGTAATGGAGTAGGGGAGTGGAAGGACTGGGAAGATGTTAAAGGTACAGAGTTGCAACTAGTAGATAAATTCTGGAGATTTAATATATAACATATTGATTGTAGTCAGCAATACTGTATTACAAACTTCAAACTAGATCTATGATCCATTTGGAGTTAATTTTTGTGAAGGGTATTCAAATATCTCTTCTTCTGGCAGCCTTTTCAGAGTACCTTCTACCATGAAGTGGATATGACTTCGCCCTCCTTATAACATACTGAACACTTGTTTTTTTCTTCTGTCGTGATTGGGGTGACCATATAATTTTTTGTTCAAATTGGGATACTTTTCTGAGCGAAAGAGTGTGCTACTAATAATTATATCAGGATAACAGACACAAACTGGAACTGTCCTTATGGAAGCATTAATTATAGTATATCTTATCTTACCCATATTTTAGTCATTTCTGGACTTCACCCAAGCATTTTGTGAACGTCAAAGGATTTTCTCAACTCCTTAGCATCATCTTCCTATTTCCTGAAGTTCCCAACATGACATTTTTGAATGTACATAGAAACCCTCTTATCTAAAGTGATTCTACCTACTTAGTTAATTGAAAAAGTTAGGTAAAGGAAATATCAAGTAAACATGATACCTACTTATCTTACACATTATACTTTTTCTCAAAATATATAAGTATTTATTTGTTCACTTATCTTTTGATCTGGGAACTACCAAGTCCTTTTCTTTGAGGGTGAGTTTATTGACCGGTACTCCATGAACTCTTTTTTTTTTTTTTTTTTTTTTTTTTTCAGAAACAACACTTATAAGGCATTAATTCTGATTTTCAGGGCAGTTTTTTAAAGTAGAGTGAGATACTAAAGATGCTTGCAAAGTAATAATTCTCTCATTTTTTTACAATTAAAAAAACATAAAATTTACGATCTTAACCATTTTAAGTATACAGTTCATTGTTTTTAAATACATTCATAATTTTGTGCAACCATCACCACCATTTACCTCCATAACGCTTTTCATCTTGCAAAATGAAATTTTATACCTATTAAACAATAACCCTATATACTTCTCTCCCCACATATCCTGGCAACCACCATTTTATTTTTCGTCTCTATGATTTTGACTACTCTAAGTACCTAGTGTAAGTGGAATCATACATTTGTCTTGTTGTGACTGTCTTATTTCACTTAGCATAATATCCTCAAGATTCATCTATGTTGTAGCATGTGCCAGAATTTCTTCATTTTTTAGGTTGAATAATATTCCATTATATGTATATACCACACTTTGCTTATCCATTCACCCATTGCTGGACTTGTGGGTTGTTTCCACTTTTTAGCTATTGTGAATCATGCTGCTGGTATGAACATGGGTGTGTAAATATCTCTTTGAGACTTTGCTTTCAATTCTTTTGAGTATATACCCAGAAGTAGGATTGATAGATCACATGGTAATTCTATTTATAATTTTTTTGAGACATACTGTTTTCCACAACAGCTGTTTTTATATTTACATCAACAATGCACAAGGGTTCCAATTTCTCACATCCTCTCCAACACTTGGTATTTATTTATTGTTTGATAGTAGCCATCCGAATGGGTGTGAAATGGTAGCTTATTGGAGTTTTGATTATTTCGCTAATGATTAATGATGTTGAGCATGTTTTCATGTGCTTATTGGTCATTTTTATCTCTATTTTTGAAAAACATATATTCAAGTCCTTTGCCCATTTTTGAGTTGAGTTTTTGTTGAGTTTTAGGAGCTCTCTATGTATTGTGAATATTAACCCCTTATCAAATATATGATTTGTAAGTATTTTCTACCATTCTGTGGATTATTGCCTTTTTACTCTGCTGATATTGTCTTTTGATGCTGATATTGTCTTTTGATGCACAAAATTTAAAAATTGTCATGAAGACCTATTTGTCTTTAGCAGGTCTTTCCAAATCTTTTAATGTAATTTTTCAGAGAAAGGAATCTCTTTCATACTTCATTTATTTGCATAACATTTTATTAAACTACCTAATCAAATAACAATTAGAAACAAGTTTTGTAAACAATCCCAGTTGATTCTTGATAAGCACTTTGGGTGGGAGCAGAAGCACATGACAAAATTAGAGACTAACCTACCAAAAGCAATGGCTCAGTGAACCTCAGATATCAGTTAGTATGTTTTACAGAGTGTGTGGAGAAGTTTTGTTGATCTGGTGTGTTAGTTAAGTGGAGATTTAGTTAAGAGACCATTTAGTGTATAAGGTTCCAGTAAATACTAGTTGAGTTTAATTGAATTTAACTAGTAAATACTTGTTGAGGTTAATTGAATTTATCTGAGTCTTTAGGAGGACGTTTTTCCACCCTCCATTTTTATTGATTTATCCTCTGTGTCTGTGAAAGAAGAAATGCACATAGGAGGACCCATTTTATTAAAATTTAAATTTAAACCCTTGTTCCTCTTGGCATGGCTTATCCTTCCTCAGCACTTATTTTTTTTTCTCTATAGTACTTTCCACCATCTGATATACTAAATATATTATTTTTTTAGATGTATATTGTCTGTCATCTTACACTAGAATCAAACAAAGGTCAATAAGTACAGGAATTGGGGGCTCTTTTATTCACTGATGTATCCCTAGAGCCTAGAAATAGTGACTGAGATATAGTAGGTGCTCAGTAAATATTTACTGAATGAATACATGCATGATAAGATGGTTTTATAGTCTGTCAAAGCTGCAAGGAATCTTTGAGATAATCTAGTTAAATCCTTTTATTTTCTATAGATATAGCATAGCATGGAAGTTTAGTCTGGGACACATAGGTAGATCTGGGTTCAAATTAATCACTTACTTGCTGTGTGATTTTGGGCAGATTACTTAACTTTTCTGTGCCTGAGTTTTCTCATATTTAAAATGAAGTTAATAACAGTGACCTATTTTATAGGGCAAATTGAGAGGATTTACTGGCATTATGCATGCAAAACACTTAGTATAGTGCCTAAAACATGGTCGATTTGTATCAGTCAAGCTTAAGAAATTGATATCAGTTTAAGGATTGACTATAGAAGGAATTTAATGCAGGGAATTGGTAATTAGGGGATGGATGAGCTAGGAATCAAACAGGGGATGGTAAGGTAATCCATAGACTAACAATAATAGCAAGCTAGGACTCAGAGGGATGAATAGGAGGTGGTGGTATTACCAGAGCCCAGAGGCTTAATCATCTGAGGTAAGCTTGAAACTTAGCCTGTCAGGAACTGAATCTATAGGGAAGATTCAGCTGCTATAGGAGATGCCATCCCAGGTGGAGAGGCAAGGAGAAATACCCTGGTTTTTCCTTCCTAGTACCTAGGGTCCCTCCAATTTCTCCTGTGGGATGAATGTAGCTGTAAACCAGCTCATGTGGGAATGTGGAAAAGGCAACCTGCAGAAGTCTTCCTCCTTTCTGCCCTGGAAAGATACAAAGCAGAGCCTGGAAAGGATGAGGAATGGCATGCAGTTTAATTAAAAAGAACTATCATTGCTATTACTGGCCTCACTAACACAATGCAGAAATGACTAGAGGCAGTCTGTTACATAAGGGAAAATGTGTTAAATGATGAATCAGCCATATTTTGTCATGTTTAACACCATTTACATTAGTCATGATGCAACTGACTCACAAGGGATTGACTGGATATTTTAACCCTTTGAGGTTCAACATATTGTGTTTCTGGGTTGGAATATTATGTGTTAGCTTTGTGCATAAGCTTTTCCCTACCCCTAAACTTAGGATACTTCCCAATTTACAACTAAATGTTACTTACAGTTCCATAAGTTCCAACCAAAATTAATGTAAACTGAAATGTTTAATGTTTTTGATGCTTAAACAGCCCAATTATGGACTAAATTTAAATTAAAAACTCAGCATGAATTGGATGGCTTATGTCTCTGGGTCATGGCTTTTATATTAAATGGTTTACATGAATGCTTTTGTTTATCTTAGAAACAGGTTGTCATACATATTAATGAGACCCAGGTGTTAACTTCATGCTGTTTTCTTTCCAATGAAGAAAATATTTACATTAAGTTAAAGTGTTTTTACAAGTATTTGTTGTAATAATTATCAGACGACATTTTATGCATCGCAGTATTTACCAGGTTTATTTCCTAATTCCAGCCCACTTCTTAATTCCTCTCCTTTCCCACTGCACTTTTGTTTTTGTATGCTGAGGGCTTCTAGCCAGACGTGACAGTAGCATGAAGGTCCTGAGGAGCTCAAGAAGGACAAACCTTCCTCCAGCAGCTGTTCAAATGGCAACACTTCATCTGTGTTCTGCCCAAGGTCTTCTTATATGTGCCCCTTGTGGTTTTCTCCTTCTCTACCAGGAAGGGAGATTGGCCAAGTGATTGCAAGCTAGAAGACCCCATGTCTTTTAAAATTTTCTAATATTTCCTTAGGGTGCTTCCTTTTTACTCCTTAGATAATTTCTGTGACTTCTCTGTAGCTCTCCAGCTTTTCTTAAAGTTCAGACACCTGTCTGGTTGGACTTCTCTAAGAGGAACTGACCAATGTTACACATAGCAGGACAATAACTTTGTGTCTTGCTCATCTTGGAAAAAGTTCTCAGAGCAGCAATAATCTACTTAATTCTCTGAGATCAATATTGTGGGTTGTGTTCAAAGAAACCACTGTCTGAATGAATGCTGGGCATACACTTTTCTCAGTTTCACAGTTTTTGAGCACCTACTATATGCTGGGCATTTTGCTATGTTCTGGGAATACAAGCATATGAAAGACATCATCCTCGTTCTTGGGGGAATTTGTAGACTTATACAGAAATTTTTTAAAAGCATACTGCTGTTTTTGAGGTACTCATTGGGTAATTCTGAATCTCAGTAAAGGCACCCAAACCAGTCTTGGGTAGGGATCCTACAGGATATGATACCTGGAGTTAAGTCTTGAAGAAGTAGGAGTTATTTGGGTGAAGAGGTGAAGAAAGAGAATTCCTGGAAGAGAGAACAATACGAACGAAAAGCAAGGAGGTGTGAAGAAACATGGTCTATTCAGCAGTACAGTATTAACTATGGATTTATGAGTGAAGTGCAATGTGATTGAGAAAGCAGTGGGGTCAGGTTGTGAAAGGCCTGCTTGTCCTGATATGGAGTATAGACTTTCACCTTGAATTTGTTCTTGGGGCAAGAATGAGATGTGATGGGATGAGGAGGGATGGAAGGATTTAAGAAAGAGTATGTATTTTCTTTGAGGCTAGAAAGGAAAAGATGGTATGAACAACACCTTATCTTGAAATGGCATTTTTTTCCTCTAGATTTTTCCAAAGCTGACATGTACATCCTGAGGCTTCTGTTTGTATGGGTATGTGAAGATTTTTCAATTATGAAAATTAAAAAAAATAAGAGCCCAAATCCAAAGGACTCAATTTTTAAAGTAACATTTATTGTGTGTTTTTTTCTGATTCGAAGTAACACATGTTCATTTTCAAAACGTGGAAAGTACAAAAAAGTGCAAAGGAGAAAATTTAAATTACCAACAATTCTGATATTCAAAGAATATATTGGTAATATTTTGGAGCCTTTCTTTCCAGTTTTTTCTACACACACACTCACACACATACACATACATACATTCAAACCTACATACAATGCATTTTATAGTGTTGGTATCATTAAATACATTGTTTTGTAACCTGCTTTTTTCCCCACCTAATCATATATAATGAATATTTTTCCAGGATATTAAATATTCTTTTACAAAAACTTTAATAGTTGCATAGTATTTCATTAATCTTATGTGCACACTATTTCTCCTTTTTTGTTAGACATTCATTTTTTCACTATTATACATAATGCTGTGATAATCATGCCCCCCCACATAAATATTTATGTATCTTACCGATTATTTGCTTCTTGGATGAATTCTTACAGGTAGTATGGTTAGAAAAAAGGGTCTGCAAATTTTTGAGAACTTTAATAGGTTTTGCTAAATTGTCTTCTATAAATGTTACTCTATTGTTACTTCCACTTGTTACAAATGTTTGAAAAAATGCTGCCTGTTTCTCCATATTTTTGCTAGTTTTATAGGTTAAACTGGTATCTTATTTGTTCTAATTCATTTGATCACTAGTGAACTTTACTAACTTTTCTTTTTTTAACTTTAATATTTATTATTTATTTTTGAGAAAGAGAGAGAGACAGTGCAAGCAGGCAAGGGGCAGAGAGAGAGTGAGACACAGAATCGGAAACAGGCTCCAGGCTCTGAGCTGTCAGTACAGAGCCCAATGAGGGGCTCAAACCCTCAAAATGAGAGATCATTACCTGAGTCAGAGTCTGACGCTTAACCGAGTCACCCAGGCGCCCCTACCAATTTTTCTTATATCAGCATGTCATTTTTATGTCTTTTATGAATTTCTTGTGTGTATTCTTTCTGAATTTGTTATTGGCATGCTCTTTATTCATTATTGGTTTTTAAAAATGTTTATGTGGGGGCACCTGGGTGGCTCAGTCAGTTAAGCATGGCACTCTTGATTTCTGCCCAGGTCATGATCTCACGGTTTGTGGTATCGGGCCCATGTTGGGCTCTGTGCTGACAGCATGGAGCCCGCTTGGGATTCTCTGTCTCCCTCTCTCTCTGCCCCCTCCCCTGCTCTCACTCTCTTTCAAAATAAATAAACATTAAAAAAAGTGTTTATATGATAACAATATATTACTATTCATCTGTCCTTTACATTGCATTTTTCCCAGTCATTTAAATTTTTTTTAAAAAATTAATGTTTATTTATTTTTGAGAGAGACAGATAGAGCTCGAGTGGGGGAAGGGCAGAGAGAGGGAGACACAGAATCTGAAGCAGGCTCCAGGCTCTGAGCTGACAGCACAGAGCCCAACGGGGGGCTCGAACCCACGGACGGTGAGATCATGACATGAGCCGAAGGTGGATGCCCAACCTACCAAGCCACCCAGGCACCCCTAATTTTTTTTTTATTCATGGCATTTTTATATACATTTTGATGTTGTCCAATATATAACATTGCACCATGATTTCTTTTTTTTAATTTTTAAAAAGTCTTTATTTTTGAGAAAGCGAAGGACAGAGTGCAAGCAGGGGAGGTGCAGAGAGAGAGAGACACACAAAATCTGAAGCAGGCTCCAGGCTCTGGGCTGTCAGCACAGAGCCTGACGGGGGGCTTGAACTTGTCAACCATGAGATTATGAGCTGAGCTGAAGTCAAATGCTCAACCGACTGAGCTACCCAGGCACGCCCCCATGATTTCTTTTTTATTCTTAGAATAAAGAATTTCCCCACTTTATGTTCAGATAGTCACCCATAATTTTTTCTTTTTATTGAAAAATATTAAAATTTCTACTCTGTATGGAATTTAGTTGATATATATTGTGAGAAAGAAGACTAAATGTTTTTTTTCCAAATAATATGCCAATTAGTCCAGTATAAGTTATTGAATAATAGAGCTATTCCTTTGCCATACTAAAATGACGTGTTGTATATAGAACACTCACTTAAACCCCTATCTCTTTCTGGACTTGTTATTCTCTTGCTCTGAACTGTCTCCAGTGCCTTTACAATTATTATAGTTTTATAATATATTTAATATCTGATTGTATATGGTTTTCCTTAATAATCTCATTTAAAAATTTTAGCTATTCTTTCTTGTTTTTTATCCCATATGACCTTTAGATATATTTTGTTCATTTCCCAAAGTAAAATCCAATTGTGATTTTGATTAGAATTATGGTACATTTATAGATTAAAGAGAGAGGAATTGATATCTTTATAATATTTGGACTTACCACCCAGGAACATTATATGGCTGTTATTTGATTTTTTTTTTTAAAGATATGTCCTTAGAACTCAATTTTGAAAATGCCCTGTAGACTAAGAGAGACAGCTTGCACGTAAAACCTGTATCTTCATATTGAGGATTAGTTGGTTCATTATCTGACCTGATGGGACAATTTGACAACTGCAAACACATGGAAAGAAATAGCATGAGAAAATTGGTAAGACTCTTTCAACATTTAGCCCACAGTGTTCTTCAGATGTTCACAGTTGCACATATCCTCCTAGGTCACTTTGGGCTTTTTATCCTGACAAAGGCACCCTGCCTGAGTTTTATTACTGTTGTGGAAGAACCTGGAGCCTCCCTTGTGAATAGCAATATGTCAACACTTTACTAATTAGAAGAGACTTTACAACTAAAAAGAGCTAGGGAAGGGCTGGGATTTCAAGCAGAGACCTAATTTTAAAGCACAAAATGTAGCCAGAAATCTCTTAACTGATAAGATTCTCTAACTTGGTTGTTGGATTCTCAGACCCACCCACTCAGTGCCAGACACATACAGACACATAAGCACACACACAATTTTCTGTTTGAATTGTTGAAGTAGGAAACTTGTTCAGAAGAAAAAAATGTAACTTGCATTACTGTATCACCTCATCTTATTTGAAAATTGGAGAAGTTAAAAAAGATTCTGTATGCAATTAGGGAAATACAAAGATTATTGGCCTGAGAGCCTTTGGAGATAAGTTGGAGGTTAGTAAACCCAAATTCCGAAGTAAATAGGCAGCAGTGGTAGAGGTCATATCAATGGTTACTTCAAAGAATAGAATTCCATTGGCCATATTAGTTTGGTTATGTATTGGGGGGCATAATTAAGCTCATTAGAGGACTCTAATCAAACCTCATCGGGATATTACTATAATCTGTGATGTAGGGTTTATAGTAGATTTCACTCTATACAAATAAGTATCAGGATTCTTTTTGGATCGCTGTAATACCATCATATAGATATCAAAGAATATGTCTGGTTAAGAGGGGACAGAGAGACAGAACTTCTGCAATGGTGGAGTAAGGACTTCCATAAATCCAGATGAACCTCAAAAATATTATGCAAAGTGAAAGAAACCATTCATAAAAGATCACATATGCATGATTCAATTTTTATGAAATATCCAGGATATGAAAACCTATAGATACAGAAAGTAGACTACTAATTACCTCAGATTTGTTCTAATAATTAACTGGTTGCCTAGGTTTAAGGCAGGGCATGTGTGGGAGGGCAATGGGGATGATTGCATACATGTATGGTTTCCTTTTTGGGGTGATGAAAATTTTCTAAACTTAGATTGTGGTGATGGTGATTGTAAATATGGTAAAAACTACCGGATTGTACATGTTGGGTAAATTTTATGGCATGTGAATTAAATGTCAATAAAATTTTTTTTTAAAGTGGGTACAAAATAAGAATTTAGCAGAGCAGGAGTGGTTGAGCTGACACCATGGATCTTGGGCAAGACCTAACTATTCTGGACCTTATTTTCTTCATCTATAAAAATCAGAGTATTAATATCAACATCAGAGAGTTATTTTGATAATTAAGTGGGGTAAGTTAAATCTCTTAACTTAGTAATTGACACATAGTAGCTTTTATAGGCCATTAACAAAGAGGTCAAATTCCAAGTGACCCATCGCTAAGGTGGAGAAAAAATAGTTACAGTACATTCAAGTGGGCAATCGCGATCAAGAGTCCAGGAAGTCTGAATCAGCAGAAATGGCATATATATAGGGTTGGTGCCCACTAATCCCTAGAGTAAGTGTCCTTTGTTTTATTCTGTTTTTATATTGCTTTCTGGGTTGCATAACCCAGAGAGGACCATCAGATAGTGATTTCAATTAGGTGGAGATAAGGGCTTACAGGTTATTTTTCTCTTATGTGACAATCGAGGCAAAGATACTAGGGCTACCTTACACAAAGTGCTGGTTTTTCTAGTTAATTTTCCTATCAGATAGGAACAGGCAGCATCTGCCATATATCTTCTCTTCCTATTGTCACCAAATTAAGAAGCTCTGCATTTTCATCAAATAGAGGGAAAATTATGATTTCTCAGTTGAGAGTTGTCTTGGGAACTTGTTTCCCATGTATGCTAGGGGGAAATCATTCCTTATCTATTAGTCGTCTCCTTGCCTCTCCTAGAAATGGAAAGTATTGGGCCATCTTCCCCATTCTTGGAACCATCTGAGCTACCCATTTGGGTTTCTAATCACAGCAGCTTGCTTGGTCAGCTTCTCCTAGATGGTCTGGGGGAATTGGAGAACTGTCGAATGTTTGCCTTTGAGAACTTGTCTGAAACCAACATAGCTCTTTCTCTTTTACCAATTAACTTAATGAGGTTCTTTAGGATGGCTCCACTGAGGTTTGGTAAAAGTGAGAGGAATATTGAAACCAATTAAACTTCAGTCTTGGAAGAAAAGGCATAACGGTGGATTGAGGTTACCACCAGAGACAGAAGTAGCTCAGAACCTTGGCCATGAAAGATCATAATACAGCTGGTGGGGAAATGGGAGGCAGGTGGAGTCCTGGAGCTTTGCAACTGGAGGCAAGAAGCCTCCTAGTCAGACAAGTTTTATAAATCACTTTCACCTCACTCAGTCGTGGTGCTTATAGGAAGCACCTCCTATAGGCCACATGTTATGGTCTGTGGAATCTACACTGCCACTTTCATCTTTGTTGGGATAAAATGAGTCAGGATTTTTTGGATTCTTTAGAAGTTATACACATGTTAACCATTTTCACAGGATTGCTAAAATTCGTCAGTCTTATTGACTGATTAGTCAGTACTCTTCATAAGATACGGTATGACAGTTTTTCAATTTTGTATGGCAGTTTCAATGATGAAGTCTTGGGTACCTAGAATGTCTTGGAAGCATTCCTTCAGTGAACTGCAATTGAAGCAGGAAGTTCTTCAGAGCTCTGTGAAGGGAAATCAATCCTTGGGAAGATCAGGGAGGGGCTCTGCATGGTACTAAAGCAAATTTTGTAAGACATAGAAGTAGGGAGAAGAGAAAGATACTTTAGAAGCTGGTGTCAAATAATGTCTTAGGGATTGAGTTTGTTCTCAATGGGAGAAGATGAGTATGACACGTGTAAATACTGCTGGGAATATTTCAATTGACGTGACATACATTGGTAATGGATTCCTTCAAGCAGCTGAATGCCTTATTCTCATTCTCTCACTTCAGGGAGACCAGGTGGCTAAATGGAAGAAGAAAGAGTGCAAGTGCCCCTTATTCCCTGACCTAGCTTCTCTGGTGACTTCCTATTCCTACTTGTTCTTAACCTACTCAGTGACTCATTCATAACATTTGTGTGTTGAATGGGATACCAGTCTCATTTATTAAGGTTATTTAGATAAATGGGAAATGTGAGCAGAAAGAGTTACAGTTGAATACCTTGCTTATAGTAAATGCTGCTTTTGGTGTCTCAGAAGGAGAAAGCTAAATAACAAAACTCACTTAGCCCTCACATAAACCTATGAGGTATCATTATTATTTCTATTATATAGATGAGGAATCCATGGATCAGGAAAATTAGATAACTTGCCTAAGTTCGCACACTATTTAAAGGCTAGAACCAAGGGACACCTGGGTGGCTCGTTCAGTTAAGTGTCTGACTTCGGCTCAGGGCATGATCTCACGGTTCATGAGTTTGAGCCCCGTGTCAGGCTCTGTGCTGACAGCTCAGAGCCTGGAGCCTGATTCAGATTCTGTGTCTCCCTCTCTCTCTGCCACTTCCCTGCTCATGCTCTGTCTCTCTGTCTCTTTCTCTCTCAGAAAATAAATAAACATTAAAAAAATAAAGGATAGAGTCAATTTTGGGACTTAGGTTATTCAGGCAGATTGAGAAGCCCACATCTTTAACCATAAAACTGTATTGCTTCTTTGTATGGGAGAGTGACTTTACCTGAAGCAAACAGGGCTTACCAAACACTTTGCTTATATTAAATACAGTTTGCTTATATAAAGTGAGGGAAGAACTCATTTTCAATTACCTATAATAAAAACAAAATGGATCTTCTGAGTTGTGTTTCCTGGTTAACTGAGAATATTCATGGGTACTTGTTCTCTTCCTCATTCACATGGTGGTGGCTGCAGGATTACCAACAACAGAAGAGGGCAAGCCTCAATGCACCAGCACTTTTCAGGCCTCACATTTGCTATTACCACATTGGCTAAAGCAAGTCAAACGGCTGAGCTCAGACTCAAAGGATGGAGAAACAGTCTACCTTTTGGTGGTAGGGGTGGCAAAGTTGCAAAGGGGTGTGCATACAGGGATCTGTGGACAGATTAGGCCATTGTTAAAACAGTCTACCACATACCTCATATTTCATGTCTCACTAGGTTTTAAAGTTTGTTCCTTAGCCATACTGGATTGCTTCCTTTTCTCTGGATGTGTCATGCTGGTTCATGTTTCTGTGCCTTTGCTTGTGCTGTTCTCTCTACTTGAAATACACCACACTACCCATGTCTCCTCACTCTACCACCATCTAGTTGGTTAATAACTATTTATTTATTCCTTGGAGGTCACCTCCTTCTTCTTCAATCTCCACTGTACCATGTGCAGAATACCATCATTACACTTTGTTGTATTTATCTGTTTACATATTTATCTTCTCTCTATATTACATATTTATCTTATATTTAATCCCCTTGAGGGAAAGTAATGCATTTTATTTTATGTACCTTGAACTTGACAGTATATTTGTTACATAGCAGGAGCTATATATATACATATATATGCCTAATGAAAAATTAAGTGGAGTGCTTCCCAGTATTTTGGTAACTGTGGTGCTGCCTGTTTTTTTTTTTTTTTTTTTTTTTTTTAACCCTGCAAACTGATATTTTAGTTGAAGTTGTAACCACTTGTTCAATTTCCTCAAAGTTCTATAAGACTTTCAAAACTTAGAGTTGATTTTCTATTGAGACTTTACAAGACCATTTTGAGATATGGGGAGATACTGTGGGATATTATCAAGACTAGTATTGGGAAGCACTTGCTTAGATGGGCACTAGCCAAAGCTATTGCCCTACCTTGCTGAGAAGAATTGTTCATATCTCATATTTGATCTGAAAATACAAATTCTTATAGATACAAAGTGCTAAACCAAGTACCAAAGGGGAAGGTAAGAGTGTTGCCTAGCAATTGAACATGTGTATCATACACGATATTTGTGTTTCTGGATCACAGAGGTCAGAGAGATAGCTAACATGCTGTAGAAATATGGTGACAACTATTTGTACCCAGAGATAAGAAAATGAAATGTTGCTTATGATGTACAGGAGGTGCTGAGAATGATTGAAAGTTTGTGAACTTGTATGTTTTCATATCTGTCAGCAGATATTTTTCTCCTTCTTTCAAAGCACCAAACTTTTCATAGTCTTTATTCTTCACCCTGTTTCAAAAAACAAAAAATCAACCCAGCATTTAATAGCCTTTGCTGAGAAAGAAGTGAACACATTCTAATGAGTCAGATACCCATTTAGCCTAGTCTGGCAGAGGCTCTCACTTAGAAGGCTGCCATAATGGACCCACAGAGCTTTGGTTGCCCAGGGATTTCAAATGCTTTAATGGTCCTAGCTCATTGTTCTCCAATGCCATCGTCTTCAACAAAAGAAGCAGTGGCTTTCTTCACTTCTGCAAGCTTCCTTGTCTTTTGTCCCTGCTCAGTCTTTACCTCCTATAAAAGCATTCGTCATCTAGCTCACCTTCTGGTTGGATGGAGATACTGCCTTTTTCCTCCAATGATAGAGGCCTATCCAAGGGAGATGTTAAGGCCCTTGAAAAGAGCTGGATATTTGAAGAAAGGTGAAACGTGGGGAGTAAGGTATAAAACCAAATACTATATGTTCTTTTTCAGCATATGACCTTTGAAGCTCACAGAAATTCTTGTCACAGCTTAAAATTTCTAAAGCCTCAGACTCTAAAGAAGCTCTTTGTGGAGCTTTATTTTTAAGGATGCAAGGACTTGATTTTAATGGGCCACATTACCCCATATTGGGTCTCTCATTTACTATTTGAATTTTTGCAATGAGCAAGGCCTTTGCAAAGCCACAAATACATGAAAGTTGGCTTCATTTTTCTCAGCCCTTGTCTTCTAGTCAGCTTTATAATGTAATTGTCTCTAAACCAACACTTATCATTGCCTGTAAGATTTTGAAAGTGCTTCTTCAAATCTTATGAGCAGGAGCTTTCCCACACAAAGCCATCAACAGAACTCAAAATAGTTTGTCAGCACAAGTTTGGGATATGAATAGGATGCTGAAGAGCAAGGCAGGTGTATATAAGGGTGGTAGAGTGATGTGGGTAACTGACTTCCTCTAAAAGGTTGGTGGATGAAGGGAATTAGGAAAAGACTGGATTTTACAGGAGTGCATGAGTTCCTGAGGGAAAGGGATGTAATTTTTAGAAGGATCTTCCAAAAACAGTTATTAATTTTCTAAATATTCTAGAGTTTTATTTTATATACAGAAGCAAATATGAATATAGGATTATCTCCATCTTTTTTAACATAAATAATAGTATAACATACACATCAACCTGCCCTTTGCTTTTTTCACTTAAGAAATTTTAGAAATACTTTGATAACAATATGGAGAGGACTTCATCATTCCTTTTCACAGATGTACAGTATTTTATTTAATAACCATGCCCCAGTTTTTCAACTAGTCCCTATTTATGGAATTGCATTTTTGCAATATATAGGATAATGCCTAATCCTGTAGCCTCATCACATTGTGAGTTATCAGATTTTTTTTATTTTTGCCAATCTAATATATAAAAAGGCATATTTAAGTTTTATTGTATAATTCTCTTATTACTAGTGAAGTTGCACATTTTTCCATATGTTTAAGAGCCATTAGAATTTTTTTTCAGTGACCTGTTACATTCTTTGACTTTTTTGTTATTGTTATTGTTGTTGTTGTTGGCTTTTTAACATAGTGTACTAATCTTTGGAATTTGAATCTATTAAGAAGCCTTCCCCTAATGTACAAAATGAGATGAAGAATCCCATTACATTTAGTGTAAAATACTGGGGTTCATACTGTCCAAAGTAGAGCTGGGTTGTGGTGAGAAGAGCATGGGAGGAGGTTGTCCCCATGAACACAATCATATTTTTAATTTCTAAGAGCTTTTTCTTGTTCTCTGGTTATTTCTATTTGTAGCATTCTGTTTTTGGTTCATGGATACACTATCCTTGATCTCTCTGGGGTTATTAATCATAATCTTTACTACTCTCAGCATTTTCTATGGCCTGTTTTTTTTAACTTTTTTGTTAGTGCCTTTCCTAAAATGTTTAGTGATTCCTGGCTGTCCTTTATGTTTAATTGTGAGGCATTAGTAAATATGAAAGGACATGAGTGAATATGTATCTGTGGGTAGTACTTGACAACAAGTAAAATTCACACTGGAAAATGATGTGAAGACAAAAAAATTTTAATAATTTTTACAGTTGAAGTGTCTGGGTGGCTCAGTCAGTTAAGCATCTGACTCTTGATTCTGGATCAGGTCATGATTTCATGGTTCATGAGTTCAAGCCCTGTGTTGGGAATCCCAAGCAGGCTGTGTCCTGTCAGTTCAAACTCACAAACTGTGAGATTGTGACCTGAGCTGGAATCAAGAGTTGGATGCTTAACCAACTGAGCCAACCAGGTGCCCCATGAAGACACAAATTTTTAACTAGGAGTCCATTAATATCTATCTATAGATCTTTTCTCACGGGCTGCTCAGTACCCCTGAAGAATTATCTTTCAGTTTCTTGCCTGAGAAGTATAATCATGTCTGCTGGTATTGTGAGAGATGCATGAGGGAAGAGAGCTCAGGGTTTCACTATTTGGCATGTGGACACTCATTTACTGCCTTTTATTTGAATAAGATCTTTCATTTGCATCTTCAACTGTTCCTGGGATCCCCCAAGTCCAGATCCTGTCTGATTTAACCTTATTGAAAACTGATCTGGGTGGAGTAGGAAGTAGTTGTCTGTCACTGGCCCCATTCTGTACCGCTTCCTTCAGTAATATCTTATATCTCTAATTCTTGAGCCTTTCCAGGATTTTTGAGGCCAAGATAGTCTTGCTGACTTGACAAGATAGTCAAGCTGACTTGACAAGATAGTCAAGATGACTACTATTATTGCAGCTTTAGATTTCAAGTTTATCTGGCCTGGTAAGTCATCTACTACTTAGTCATCAGCTTTCCATTTTTCTAAGATGTTTACTTGTCTGCTGATTTCTTCCCTCCCATTCTCTTTGTACTTAAGGGTTTATGCCTTTTTATTCATTTATTGTCATTTCAGTGGGGATTAAGGAGAAAGTGGAGATAGACATGTGTGTTTAGTTTTCCATTTTTAGCCAAAAGTCTGAGCATTTGATTTTAAGAATTACTCTCATATAAAAATGGTTCCATCGGCCTGGTGTGTTTTCTAACTGCCAGAGTCTCAAGAATGTCTACTGTATGAGCTTTGGCATGTTTTGCTGCGCTGGCTGCTTAAAGTTGCAGAGCTGTTCTGGACAGCACTAATCTAACTGCCTCAAAGTGAATAACTGAATAATTTTACTCTCATATAAGCCTATGATTTTTCTCTAAAGGTACAAAAGGACAGAGCTATAGCATGCTAGAGGTGGAAGAGCACTTATAGATCATTGATCACAGAGTTCCTCAAGTTGTGATCTATGGAGCATTTATTTGTTAAAGTTCTCTGACAGAAAAGATTTCTGTGATCAAATAAATTTAGGAAACTCTATAGCAGAGCTCTACTTTGAGATTTCACAGAATATATGTCTTTAGTCTCTGAGAAGTCTGTAGGAACTTCCATTTTCAGCATATGGTAGACTTTGCTGAGTTCGCACAAAAGCAACAATTTTACAGAGGCCAAAAAATAGTTGAAAACAGGAGAACCTGAGAGGTAAGCTAGCCTTCAAACTAACTTTTTCCCCCTCAAAGCTTTTCTTGAATTCCAGAGACCTTGAACTTCTCCCTTAAAGACTACTTTTGGAATGGGGAACAGGAGGTAAAGCCTAGAGCAAAGACAGATGGTTTTTACAGGAAATCCTCATATAAAGCTGGGACTCCAAAGACACACCCTCAATGTGATGGTGAATGATAACTAGCTAGTCCTATAAAATACTTTAAAATTGTCCCATAATGAGAACACCAGACTTAGATTGTTTAGAGTTCAAACACTTAATGAAGAGGTAATTTCAATTTTATACAGATTATTTTAGAGAAAGTAAAACGGAATATACCTCAGCTTTTTCTATGGAGCCCTAAAACCTCAATAACAAAATTAGATAAGGACAATTAAAGAAAGTAAAATTATAGGACAAAGTTTTTTATGAAAACAGATGTAAAAATCTTAAGGAAAATATTATAAAATTAACTTCAACAAAGTATAAGACAGATATTTCAGAACAAAGCAGGGGTATTCCTAGAAATATAAGGTCAATTTAACATTAGAAAATAATTTAATGTAACTTATCTCATTAACAGATGATAATATATGATGATCTCAATAAATGTGAAAAAACATTGGGCAAAAGTCCATTGATTAAAAAAAGAAAAAGCTTTTGCAAACTAGAAATAACAGGGAATGCCTGTAATCTGACACAATCTGTAAGTCAACACCAAATATCATCTCTGATGGAGGAATATTGAAATTAGCCCTTTTAAGTGAAGAGAGAAGATAAGGATGCTGACTGACTCTCATTTCTTCTGTTTAGTAGTATGTTAGAAGTTCTAGCTTTTGTACAAAAAACAAGGGAATAAATATAAGATATAATTGGAAAGGAAGAAATAAGCTGTCATTATTTGTACATTATATGATTTTGTACTGTAAAGAGCTTCAAGTATCTAAAGATAAATTATTTGAAGTAATAAGAATTTAGCAAGATTGACAGATTACACAGAAATTGATTGCATTTCTATTCATCAGTAACAATATTAGAAATGTTAGAAAGTATAATAAAAAAGAAAACATTTGATAGCAACCACAAATATAAGGCAATCAAGAATTTTTTTTTGGTGGAAGCCCTTTACAGTAAATATTATAAAAATGGAGAGATATACTACAGATAGGGAGACTCAATACTAGTAATTAGTGAATTCTTCCCACTCTCCCAAAATTTATCTATAGTTTCAACACTATTCCATTCAAATTCTCAATAGAATTTTCCATGGAACTTGATAAGCTGCTTCTAAAACATATGGAAGAGCCAACAGCTAGTAATAGCCATTATACTCTCAAAGAACAAGAGGCCATGGGTGGGAGTGGGTTTTTTTTTCTCTCCAAAGCATAATATAAAAATATAATAATTAAGAGTGCATACAAAATGAGACCAATTTTATTGAAGTATAGCGTATGCACCATAAAATGCCCCTATTTAAAGTATATATGTTAATGAGTTGGACAAATGTATATACCTGTGAAATCACTACCTCTTTACAATTGACTGCTTCATTGAACCCTCAGTCCCTGGTGACCACTGATCTACTTTTTGTCACTATAGATGTTTTTGGAGTTGCCACTTTTGAAACTCAGTTAAAGTTGAACTTCTGCATATCTTCTGATCCAGGAATTTGACCTCTAGAGATATACTCTAGAAAAACACTTGCACATGCACACAGGAAGCAGGCACATGAGTTGGGATCATTGCTGCTTGCAGCACTCATCCTTGCTATGTGTTGCTCTTGCTCCTTGGGTATACTGCCCCACTTTGACTCACTTTTTCCTTTTCCTTTTTTTTCCCTTTTTAATGTTTATTTTTGAGAGAGAGAGAGAGAAACAGCGACAGGGAGACACAGAATCTGAAGCAGGTTCCAGGCTCTGAGCTGTCAGCACAGAGCCTGACATAGAGCTTGAACTCACAAACCATGAGATCATGACTTAAGCCAAAGTCAGATGCTTAACGGACCAAGCCACCCAGGCACCCCCCCCCCTTTTTTCTTTCTTTTTTGTAATTTTTGTCTTGCTTGTTTTCCCTGTCCTTTTCGTTGTTGTTTCTTCATTGCTTGTGAGTTTTTGTTTTTCAAATTTACTTTATTGGAGTTTTCTTGGCTACTTTTGTCATCACCCAATCTTCACCAATTGTTTTCCACAACAGATACAGTTTTAAAAAAGGAAAAAAATTAAAAATCCCTCATATTTCATGCCTTTCTGGTTGCTGCAGGTGACAGAATGCAGACTTCAAGGCAAGTGGGGGTCTTGGGATAGCAACACATTTACCTGGCAGTCAGGCTTCCGGAAATCTGAGTTGCTTTGAATAGTTGTGACTATAAGTAAGTGAGCAATAATCACACCACCATGCAGTTTACACTACAAGAGAGATGTGGAATTAGTTTTAAGCTGGATTTTTATTTATTTAGAATTGTGTAAAATTTAGGATTACTTCTTCCTTGCTATAGGCTGTTACCTTTTTGCATATAAACAGATTCCCATCTCTCCCATATATTTATTTTTATTTAATTAATTTTATTTTGAATTGAAGTATAGTTGACATTTAGTATTATATTAATTTCAGGGGTACACCACAGTGATTGGACATTTATGTACGTTACAAAATGCTCACCATGATAAGTTGTAGTTATCAACTCTCCCATCTAAAAAAATTATTTTTTTATTTGAGGTCCACTACTGGCTAATGCGTATGACTCTCCTTTCATAGCTACATTAAAAAATATTTTAAATTATTTTTAAAAATAGTTCCAGTGTAGTTAAAATACAATGTTATATTAGTTTCAGGTGTACAATATAGTGGTTCAACAATTCCATATATTTCTCAGTGCTCATTAAGATAAATGTGCTATTAATCCCCTTCACCCATTTCACCCGTCTCCCCACCCACTTCCTCTCTGGAAACCATCAGTTTTTTCTCTATAATTAAAAGCCTGTTTCTTGATTAGTCTCTTTTTTCCCTTTTCTTTACCGTTTTGTATCTTAAATTCCATATATTTGGTATTTGTCTTTATCTCACTGGCTTATTTCACTTAGCATTATATTCTCTCGATCCATCCATGCCATTGCATGGCAAGATTTCATTCTTTTTTTATAGCTGAATAGTATTACAGTATCTATATCTATATATCTATATCTATAATCTATCTATATCATTTTTATACATACATATATACCACATCTTCTTTTTTAATGTTTATTTATTTTTTGATAGAGGGAGACAGAGCATGAGTGGGGAGGGGAAGAGAGAGAGGGAGACACAGAATTCAAAGCAGACTCCAGGCTCTGAGCTGTCATCACAGAGCCTGACATGGGGCTTGAACTCACCAACCAAACGTGAGATCATGACCTGAGCTGAAGTCAGATGCATGATCGACTGAGCCACCCAGGCATCCCATACCACATCTTCTTTATCCATTTTTCTATTGATGGACCCTTGGGCTGCTTCCATAATTTGGCTGTTGTAAATAATGCTCAATAAACATTGAGGTGTATGTATCCCTTTAAACTAATGTTTTTGTATTTTTTGGGTAAATAGTCAGTAGTGTGATTACTGGATCGTAGAGTAATTCTATTTTTAACTTTTTGAGGAGTCTCCATTCTGTTTTCCAGAGTGGCTGCACTAGTTTGCATTCCCACCAACAGTGCATGAAAGTTCCTTTTCCCCCACAGCTTTGTTTTGTGTTTTGCTGACACTAGGCATTTTGAAATGTGTGAGGTGATACCTCATTGTATTTTTGATTTGCATGTCCTTGATTATGAGTGATGTTGAGCATCTTTTCATGTATGTCTTGGTCATTGCATGTCTTTGGAAATGTCTGTTAATGTCTTATGCCCATTTTTAACTTGGACTATTTGGTTTTTGGGTGTTGGGTTGTATTAACTTCCTTATATATTTTGGATACTAGCCCTTTACAAGATATGTCATTTGCAAATATCTTCTCACATTCAGGAGGTTGTCTTTTAGTTTTGTTGATTGTTTCATTTGCTGTGCAGAAGCTTTTTATTTGGATCTAGTCCCAATAGTTTATTATTGCTTTTGTTGTAAATAGAAAAATGTGACAATGGCTGATGTCAGACAAATTACTGCCTGTGCTCTCTTCTAGGATTTTTATGGTTTCAGGGTTCACAGTTTAGGTCTTTAATTCATTTTGAGTTTTTTTTTTACATTTATTTATTTATTTTTGAGAGACAGAGAGAGAGAGAGAGAGAGAGTACACAAGTGGGGGATGGGCAGAGAGAGAAGGAGACACAGAATCTGAAGCAGGCTCCAGGCTCTGAGCTGTCAGCACAGAGCCTGACGTGGGGCTCGAACTCACAAACCGCGAGATCATGACCTGAGCTGAAGTCGGGTGCTCAACCTGCTGAGCCACCCAGGCACCCTAATTTTGAGTTTATTTTTGTGTATGGTATAAGATAGTGATCCATTTTCTTTTTTTTTTTTTTTTTTTTTTTGATAGTGATCCATTTTCATTCTTTCGCACGTAGCTGTACAGTTTTCTAAACACCATTTGTTGAAGAGACCTTCTTTTTCCCATAAGATATTCTTTTCCCGCTTTGTCAAAGATTAATTGAGCATTTATTTATTTATTTATTTATTTATTTTAAATTTTTTTTAATATATGAAATTTATTGTCAAATTGGTTTCCATACAACACCCAGTGCTCATCCCAAAATTGTGGGTTTATTTCTAGGTTTTCTGTCCTGTTCTATTAATCTATGTGTCTATTTTTGTGCCAGTATCATACTGTTTTGATTACTATACCTTTGGAATATAGCTTCAAGTCTGGAATTGTGGTACTTCCAGCTTTGCTTTTCTTTTTCAAGATTGCTTTGACTCTTTGGGGTCTTTTGTGGTTCTATACAAATTTTAGGACTTTTGTTCTAGTTTTGTAAAAAAAAAAGATGCTGTTGGTATTTTGAGAAGGATTGCATTAAATATGTAGATTGCTTTGGATAATACAGACATTTTAACAATATTTGTTCTTCCGATCCATGAGCATGGAATGTCTTTCCATTTCTTTGTGTTATCTTCAGTTTCTTTCATCAATGTTTTAATTTTCAGAGTATAGGTCTTTCACCTCTTTGGTTAGGTTTGTTCCTAGGTGTCTTATTATTTTTAGTGCAATTGTAAATGGGGTTGTTGTCTTATCTTTCTTCTGCTTCACTGTTAATGTACAGAAATGCAACAGATTTCTGTACATTGATTTTGTATCCTGTGACTTTACTGAATTCGTTTATCAGTTCTAGCAGATTTTGGGTGGAATCTTTCGAGTTTTCTAAATAGAGTATCATGTCATCTGCAAAATTTTACTTCTTCCTTGCCCAATTGGATACTTTTTTTATTTCTTTCTGCTATCTGATTTCTATGGCTGACTAGTACTAAGTTGAATAAAAATGGTGGGAGTGGACACCCTTCTCTTGTTCCTGACCTCAGAGGAAAAGCTTTCAGTTTTTCCCCATTGAAAATGATGTTACATAGCCACCATTCTTGAAAGAATCTCTATATTTTTTTGCTTCCTCTCCTCTTTGACCTGCTGAACCTACTGCAGTCTGTTTCACTTACATCGTTTTAGTACATTGGCACTTTACTAAGATTACTGATGAACTCCGTGTTGCTAAATTAGATGAACAGTCTTCTGTGCTTATATATCTTTGACCTCCCTTGCAGCATTTATTTCTGTGGATCACTCCTTTCTGGAGAATTTGTCCCTCCTTGGCTTTTGTGAGCCTATTCTTTCATGATTTCCCTCATTCCTTTCAAGCCACTCCTTTCTCTAAGTCTCTCTTAATGTTGATGTTTCTTTGAATTCTCACATTGATCCTGTTCTCTGTTCACTCTACATACTCTCAGTGACTGATTTCATCCACTCTCATGACCCTCAAATCTGATTTCTTTAGTTCAGGGCTCTCACCTGAACTCCAGATGCAAATCTCTAACATTCTCATGTAGAAATCATTCAACCTGGTGAAACCTGAACAACAGGTTTGCAGAATGAGGAAGAGCAGAGAGAAGGTATTTAATGCCTTTCCATTTAAACTGTGACCTCATCAGTACCTACAGTAAACTTCCTGTTTTCTGATAACATGGATGCTAAAGTTCAGCTCCTTCAGAGCTGGCTGTGAATCCTGGTTCTCTTAAAATGAGACATTATCCAAGTCACTTAACCTCTTTGATCCTTAGTTTCCTCATCCATGAAATGGGGATCATAATAACAGTATCTTTCGTATAGGACCGTGGTGAAGATTATGTGAATAAGGGATTAAATCACGGAAATTCCTTGATACTGATTGTGACACTTGGTGAGCACTCAGTGGCATTTGAAATTATTATATATCATTGTTATTGATATTTTTGTTATTGTGTTTTTTGAAGTTTCATCCACGTTCTACTACTTACAGGATGTTGTAAGCCTCACCTTTATCTTCTGTAAAATGGGGATTAATATATCACCCAAATGATACATAGTTTTTTCTGTGATGAGCATGAAATGAAATAATGCATGATTCTATAAACTTCTTTTTTGTAAACAGCCAGGTGGTAAGTATCTTCAGCCTTGTAGGCCATAAGGTCTTTGTCACAGCTATTCAAATCTGCTATTGTGGCACTGAAGCAGCCATAGACAATATGCAAATGAATGTGCATGGGTGTGTTATATCATTTTTATGTTTCATGAAATAGTGCTCTTTTGATTTTTTTAATCATTTGAAAATGTAAAAGCCATTCTTAGCTCTCTGGTCAGACAAAAACAAGTGGGAACCAGATTTGACCCAAGTGTTATAGTTTATTGATCTGTGAAATGATGCATGCAAATTGGAGATTCTAGCAAAGGAGTAGAAGTACGTAGATTCACTTGACTAAATAATAGTTCTTCTCTATCTGGGAAGGTTTTTCAAGCAAAGGGGACAGCTGTCCTTCTCTCATATGGAGGCTAGCACTGGCCATTGTCATTCCTGCTGTGTGGAAAGAAGGAGAGATTGTAATCAGTCTTTGGCTTCTTTGAAAGCTCTGCTGTATAAAATGTGCTCCCCTAAAAGTGTCCTTACATTGGACCAACCAGATCAGTATTTTTTTTTTTTTTTGGAGAAGAGCAGAGAGTGGATATTCAATGCTTTTCCATTTAAAATCTGATCTAGCCAGAGAATTAATTTCTGTGCCTCTCACAAATGTTATTTGATAGGTACTATTTCCCAGGAAATGTGGTTGGTACTAGAAATACAAGGAGCATAACACAGACAAGATTTCTGCCCTCATGGAGCTCACATTTGGGTGGGGGTGACAAACATTGATAATTATTTGGGGGGAAATGTAATTGACACTAGTTTATTTAGATACTTCACCTTTCTTATTCTTTATGATTGCTTCTGATACCTATATTTGCTTGGCTATTTGACATCTCCACTTGGATGTATCACTAGCTTCTCAAACTTAGGTCGCCCCACATGGAATTCTTCATTGCTTCCATACTACTTCAAAACCTGTACTTTGCCCAAGTCTTTCCCATCTTACACAATTGCAACACCATCTACTCAATTATTTAAGCCATAAATGGGGGATCATTTTTATATTTTCCTCTCTTTCTCACCTCTCACATCTGGTCAACCACTAAGTTCTGTCTCTTTTGTCTCTACAATATATCCAAAATTCGAGCACTTCTTACAACTTGTGGCAATTTAATACCCTTCTCCAAATCATCATCATCTCTAGTCTTGACTACTGCAACAGCCTACTATTTGGCATCCTTCTTTCCATTCTAGTCCTCCTGCTGTTTACACAATAGGCATCAAATCAGATCATATGCCCCCTCCCTTTAAAATCTTCTAATAACTTCCCATTGCATCTAGAATAAACCCTAAACTTCTTATGATGGCCTATCACCTCTGCATAATCTGGCCCCTGCCTACCTCTCTCATCTCATCTTGTACTAATTCCCCACCCTGACCCCCATTACTAATTCAGTTCTAGTTACACTGGCCTCTTTCTCTTCCTTAGGCACATCAAGCTTCTTCCTGCAGGCACATCAAGCTTCTTCCTGCAACTGGGACTTTGCACTGTTGCTCTTAGAGACAGAGAAAATAGGTGTCAAGTTTAAAGGTCATCTCTTCTCAAAAGTCTTAACAATCTCATCTGAAATAGCTACATGTACCTTCTCATATCTAGTCATTATCACATTGCCATAATTTGTTTTCTTTGTAGTGGTCATCACAGCTTGATATTATATATTTATTTATTTCCTTATTTATTATTTGTCTTCTTCTGTTAGATTATAGGCTCCCTGAAATCTTTTCTGTCTTTAAGAGTCTTATTTTAGGCATGGTAAGGTTTAAGTACCTATGAGACCTATAAGTAGCAATGTCAAATAGGCAGTTGAATATATTTAGCTAAAATGCTTAGGCCAGTGCCTGACACATAGTACACACACAATGCCTGTTAGCTGTTGTCAGCAAAAGCACCAGCAATAGCATCATCATTATGATCACCATCATCATCTAAGTCATTAACTGAAAAGGTATTTGGCCATCTTCTATCTTATGTTGTTGCATGAAACAACTGACCTGATTGAACTAAGTAGCTCTTTTAAACTTCTTGACGCAACTTTCAGGCAAAAAGTAACAGAAGAATTTAGGAGCCCTTCAGGATTTGTGTTGCAGAAATAACTGCCTTTTTTAGGGTAGGGGGATGAGCCATCCCATAGTCAGCTTTGGTGTCCCTCAAGAAAACTAAGTCAGAGGTAATTTGGGTGGCATTTAGAAACTTCCTCCCACCACAATGTTGCTACTAGACAGATAGAGTGATGTGTTTTGATGTTGTGATTGTGTTTCCTTGGGCAGGGGCAACTTTTTTTTTATATGAAATTTATTGTCAAATTGGTTTCCATACAACACCCAGTGCTCATCCCAACAGGTGCCCTCCTCAATTCCCATCACCCACTTTTCCCTCCCTCCCACCCCCCATCAACACTCAGTTTATTCTCAGTTTTTAAGAAACTCTTATGGTTTGCCTCCCTCCCTCTCTTTTTTTTTCCTTCCCCTCCCCCATGGTCTTCTGGTAAGTTTCTCAGGATCCACATAAGAGTGAAAACATATGGTATCTGTCTTTCTCTGTATGACTTATTTCACTTAGCATAACACTCTCCAGTTCTCCCCATGGTTTCAAGCTACATCTAGGATGTCAGTAAGAGACATAAGGTTCAGTGTTAGAAAGAAGTAAAATTCTCAGTGGTATCTCTCTCAGTGGTGACCAAAGTAGCACCAAATAAGGTGTTTCTGGAGCATTTAGATGATCTGCAGACAGTGTGCTGGAGACAAATGGGTTTTGACACAGAATGTAGACGGAATGGTTTGGCTAAAAGTGTGATATGGACTGGAATTCCAAAGTCTAAAATAATTTAGTTAGAATACCTATAGAGGTGTAAATGTTTTGATTCCCATTCTCTCATCCCAAATTTATTCCTTCTCTAGTAGTCTCCATTTTAGTAAAAGGCACAACCATCTACCCAATTGCTGAAGCCAGAAAATTCATCATCCTTGATTTCTCTCTCTCACACTCCAAAACCTTCCAGTCTTATCTGTTTCCAATATATGTCATACATTCACTTTTCCACCTTGACCGCTACTTCCCTAGTTCATTCCTCCATTATCTCTCATCTGGACCACTGTAATAACTTCCTAACTAGTCTTCCTTCTTCCGCTCTTGCCTCATTTACAATTTATCCTCCGGAATGATCTTTTAAAAATATAAATCACAATTTGTCTCTTTTCTAGTGGCTTTTAATAACACATAGAATAAAATAGCAGCACCCGGGTGGCTCAGTAGGTTGAGCGTCCAACTTCACCTCAGGTCATGATCTGTGGTTTGTAAATTCAAGCCCCACATTGAGATCATGTTCTGCAGTTCGTGAGTTCAAGCCCCACATCAGAAGCCCACTTTGGATCCTCTGTCCCACTCTCTTTGCCCCTCCCCCACTTGTGCTCTCTCAAAAATAAATTTAAAAAAATTTTAAAAAGAACAAAATAAATACTCTTTAGTATTTTGCTAAAATAATATTTTTATAAGAAAAAAAGAAGGAAAGAAATAAAGAAAAGAAAGAAGGAAAAAAATCTTTACTAATAAACAAAGTAACTCCTTACTTTTACTAAAAGACCCTTTAAGACTTGGCCTGTACTAAACATTATATACACCATATTTATTTTGTTTCATACATACTGGCTACTTTCAATAAACAAAATGTTCTCTCTTTCAATATCTTGTATTGTTCTTCTTCCAGATATTTTCATGCCTGTCTCCTTCAAATCATTTAGGTGTCAGATTACATGCCACCTCTTCAGAGAGATTTATTCTAACTATTGTTCAGTTAACTATTCTCTTTTCTCATTACTACATTTTATTTTCTTCATGTCACTCATCACTTTTGAAATTATTAATATTTTTATCTATTTAGTTGATTGGTGTTTATCTCCCTCACATAATTGTAAGATCCATGAGAGCAGTAAGTATTTGAACTAAACTTTTAGATTTAATAGGGATTTGCCAAATGGATATATGAGAAAGAGGACTTTCCAAGAACTGAAAACCACTGACTCAGAACTGCTAAAGTATGTAGTCAGAGAGTGAGATGGGCAAGATACAAAGTGGTGGGAGATATGACAGGGGCCAGTTAGGCAGGGACCAGATTATTAAGGGTCTAGTATACCACCCAAAGGATTTTGGACTTTGTGCTGTGGCTGATGAATCCCCATTGAAGGATCTTGAACAGGGAAGTAAAACTATCAGATTTGTGTTGTGAGGATTACTCTGGAAAAATAGTGGAGGATGGATTGGAAGTAGGTGAAGAAAGCAGAGGTAGACCAGCCAGGAAGTCATTGGGAAAATGTGAGTGAGAAGTGAAGAGTATAATAACTAAGTAGTGGGAGTGGGTAAGAGCATAGAGAAGAAAGGGCAGAGCTGAATAATATTAAGGACACAGGAGCACAAGGAGTTGGTGACCTTTAATGAGGGAGTCGTTGGGGATGGGCAAAGGGAAGTGGTAGGAAGAGGAAGAGAGGGAGAGCAGGAGGAAGGGAGGAGGGAAGAGGGCAAGGGATGGGAGGGGAAGAGAGAGAAGGGGAGAAGAGGAGGAAGACTAGGGTGACTCTTGGGATTCTATATTTGGACTGAGAGGATGATGATGCTACTAGCTGTAGGGAATTAAGGAGGAGGAAAAAAGTCAGAAGGTTGGAAATTATATTTTCAGTTTTGGTTATGTTGAATCAGCAGTAATATTAGTAAGTAGCAACAATAATTAGAATTTATTGAATGCTTACTGTGTCAGGTCCTGTGATGTGCATATTATGTTTAGTAGCTTAATTCTCACAGGTAGATACTGTTTTCATTCCCACTTTACAGGTGAGAAAACTGAGGCATAAAGTCAAATTGCTTGCTTATAGTTATAAATGTCAGAGCAAGAATTTGAATCAGAGTTCACACTATAAACCAGTAGGCTAGATTGCCCTTCAGTGTGGAACATTACAAGTGATGGTATCTAGCAAGTATTTACACACATGAGTATGAATTTTATAGGAAATCTGGACTTGACATTTATATTTGGGAGTCATAAGTGTATAGCATATAGTAGACACTTTAGGAGTCAATGAAATCTCCCAGGGAGAATAAGATGAGAGTCTTGGGTGGAATCCTGATGCTCACCAATATTTAAATATGGGTAAAGTAAGGAAGCCAAGAAAGAAGACTGAAAAAGAGCAGCCAGAGACGTAGGAGGAAAACCAGGGCAGTATGTCATCATAAAAGCCAAAGGAAGGGGAAACATAAAGATGAAGGGAGTTGTCAAATATCACATGCTTCTGAGGGTTAAGATAAGAACTGAGAAGGCTCCATGTATTTGGGAAACAAGGAGGACATTGGTGACCTCAGTGAGAACAATTTAAGTAGATCAGTGAGAACTAAGGCCAGGTTATAGTTTGAAGAGAGAGTTAGTGGTGAGGAAGGAGAGATACCAAGTACAGATTACTTGCTTTAGAACTTGTTCATGTAAGTAGAGGTGATGGACAGTAAAGAAGGGATAGAGTATCAAGGGAGGCAGGAATTTGTTTGTTTAAGATGAGCAAGATTTGTAGATTTTAATTTGTGGAGGAGAATGAGCCAATTAAATGTTAAAAATAGGGGGGAGATAAAGGCTCATCATTGGAGATGTATGATGGGATTAAGAGCCCAGGTGGAGGTTTGGCCTGGGTTAGGGGGAGGGCCCCTTTTAGATAAGAAGGTAGGCATTAGTACAGATATAGTAAAGTATGGAGGGAAGGGCTCAGGAAGTTGGGGAAATTTATACACAGTGTTTTTTGTTTACTCTGGGCCAGGAAATAGACCATCTGCTGAGAGAACCATATTGGGAGAGAGCTGGGAGCACTTTGTGATGCAAGTCTTAAATTGTCAGTTTGGGATTAATGTTTACCTAGCTGCTGAGCAGGGTGGCATCATTAAATTTGTAGTGTGTGGCCCATCTGGCCATTGTTGATCAAGAAATCTATCATTTCCTGATCTCTGAAGAAAGCCATGGCCTCTAAGCCTGGAGAACAGAACATCTGCCTCACTTATCTTCTCCAATTGGAGAAAAAAATGTCTTTACCTTAATCAGAAACAAGTTTGGAATTCTTCAGAAAGAACTTTTAGTAGAAAATTGATGGAAGGAACCAAAGAATATAGGCATGAACAACCTTCAAGTATAGACTCCTTATTTGAACTACCCCTCACATGGTGCAAAAGATCAACTTGCTTTACCCAAATTTCAAGGAGCCCAGGTTCCTTTTCCTCCCCTTGGCCCATTTTTATAGATTTTCTGTAGCGTTCCCTTTACCGGTGTTGCATCATATCAGCTAATCACTTTTTCACAATCCTTTGTTGACTTCATGTTCCTTGTTCCTCCACTGCAGAAGATTCACTTCCTTCTGTCTGTAGCCTAAATATTGCTTACTGTGATGATTGGTTTTATGTGTTAACTTGACTGGCCATGGTGGTGCCTAAATTAAACATTATTTCTCTGCGTGTCTGTGTGTTTATAGATGAGATTAACATTTGAATTGGTGGACTTAGTTTCACTTAATTTGCCCTCAGAGTGGGATTTACACCATTGGTTTCCCTGATTCTTATACCTTTAGTTTCAGATTGAATTATGCCACTGGCTGTCCTGGGCCTCCAGCTTTCAGACAGAAAATTATGGGATTTTGCAGCCTCCATAACTGCATGAGCCAATTCCTCATAATAATTCCCCTTTACAAGTCTGTCTATCATTTATCTGTCCACCTATCTCTGTCTAATCTCCAGTGGTTCTGTTATTCTGGAGAACCCTGACTAATACACTTATCCTTGAGGACTCTGATGAATATTCACATTCTCTCAGAAGCCTTTCTTTTTTTAAAAGTGTTTTTATTTATTTTTGAGGGAGACGGAGCACAAGGGGGGGAGGGGCAGAGAGAGAGGAAGACACAGAACCAGAAGCAGGCTCCAGGCTCTGAGCTATCAGCACAGAGGCCAATGTGGGGCTTGAGCTCATGAACTGCAAGATCATGACCTGAGCTGAAGTCTGGTGCATAACCTACTGAGCCACCCAGGTGCCCCTACTCAGAAGCCTTTCTGACCAAGGTTATCCTGTGGTAATCTCTTAAAGCTGTTCAGCACCTTAAAACTGTAGTGCTCAATCCTCACTAATCATTGTAATCATTGTAATTATCTGGGTAGAATCTGATTCAGTTAATCTGTGGTGGGGCTTGGGCTTTGGTTCAAGCTGATTCAAGTGGTCAGTTAATGTTGAGAAGCCCTGTCTTAAAAGAGCTCTGGGGAGGAGTGCCTGGATGGCTCAGTTGGTTAAGTGTCTGGCTTCAGCTCTAGGTCATGATCTCACGGTTTGTGAGTTTGAGCCCTGAATCAGGCTCTGGGCTCACAGCTCAGAGTCTGGGGCCTGCTTCAGATTCTGTCTCCCTCACTCTCTCTGCCCACCCCCCCCCCACACACTCAGTCTCTTTCTCTCAAAAATAAGCAAATATTAGAAAAGAGCTCTGGGGGGGGGGTGGTGGAAAAGCAGCTAGAATTGTTCCTTAGTCCCTTGTGTCACTTTTGACAATCACATTGACATTGATTGATCTTTGACTTCCCTTGGTATTCTTCTGTCTGCTGTTGTGCCTTTGCCCTGTCTGATAGGCCATCCAGTACCTGCCTGGTTTGATCTGCCTACATTTTCAGGCTCCTGTTACTATGTCTGTCTTTGAACCAGGCTGCTTTCCTGCCTCTATGTTTTTAGCTATGATCTTCCAAGCTTCCAGACTTGCCTTCACTTGGAATCTGATTCCACTTTCAGTTTCTGACTCTGACATGTCATGAGAATCCTCTCCTCTGCCCTGCTTGCTCCCAGCAGCTCAAGTTTGGGACTTGATAACTCCATGGTTTTGAATTACCTCAGCGTCCTAGAATGTTCTCTAGATCTCTGCATCTTAACCTTGTTTACAGTGTGCACTAGTCTCCAGTGTTTGATACAAATATATCTAATCATCTCAAATTTACCACAAGCTCCTTTAAGGCAAAGTTCAGGCTTTTTCTGCTGGGTGCTAGGTGCCTCCTAGCACCTAAAACAGAGTTTGACACCTATTGGTTACTCAGTAAGAGTGCTGGGTTTGGTTTGTAGACTTGTAAGCTTATGAAGTTAGAGAAAGTTTGGGTTCCAGAGATAGTGAAGGGCCTGGCTTGATGTCCCTCTACCGGGACATCTCCATTGTCTGCATCTGATTCTAGGCCATGCTTATCTGATTGGGACTCATTGCTATTTGATTTAATATTGACTTTTCAAGTATTGATCAGATTGTTCCATTAGCATACAACTGTGCTGACATTAGCAAGGAAAGAAGATTCTTTTTGGGAGAAATAAAAAAGGCTCATGCTTTTCTGCCTGGTAGCAGACTGTTGGAGAAGGTGATAAGCTGATGATGATGTTCTCTTTTTATGTCATGCCCCAAACACCTCCTGTTGTCCATAAGCTCTCTGGCTGGGGTTTGCCATGCTTGGTGGCATCCCAAGATGAGAAGCTAACTATTCCCTTTTCATTTCCCCTTCCCTTCAATAAGCTTACAGTTTCCTGGCTGATGGTAGCTTAACATGCCATTCTTTCTGGAGTGATATACGTTTTAAAAGAAGCTGCTTCAAGGCAGAAAAACTGGAAATTCTGTCAGTGAAACAAACAAATTGAGCAATCTCTTTTTTCCCTAGAAGGAGGGAGAAGCAGTCTTTTTAGTGCCCTCAAACTACATTATGTTTAGTGCAGCTCTGTAGGCCATCAAGTAACAAATAAGAAAAACTAAAAATTTTCAGCCAAAGACCATTTGGTGATACTTAGATTATAAACTAGCTTTTCCAATGTAAGTCAAACATCTTAATTTTACAGTGAAGAAACTGAGGCCCAGAGAAGGAAAGTGATTTGCCAAGTATCACTCTGTGGAAGGTTTAGACTCTAGGCCTCTGTTGTTCCAGCTAGATGAGAGTTATTTGTATTTGGCTGTTCTGATCTCAACCACTGTCTTTGCTAAAAGTTGATATGAGATCTTTAGTATTTTTCACAAATAGTAGAGGTACAAGAAAATTTTTTTTTTTTTGGTGTGTGTGTGTGCAGATGTTCCATCTCCAGACCAAAGTGTCACAAGAATGAATGCATACTAATAACCAGGTTGGAGTAGAGCATAAAACTGAGGTGAATGGGTTGTTCCTGGCAGCTGGATTAATGAAGCACCCACCGAAAGGAGAATGGTAGTATGAGAAACCTGAATTGTCGCAGGTTTCCTTTTCAGCATTTTCTAAATGAGAGCTTTTGGCTTTGGTTTAATAAGGAAGCTTTGGAGAAAGACTCCCTTTTGAATTGGGCCAGGGCATCCCAGACAAAGCTGCATAATGCACATGGGTACCCAAAGAGGTCCAACTTCCAGTTACTTCCATCTCAAGCAGGCCAATAACCAGAATTCTTATTTGATGGATTTCTGAAGTCTTTTCATCACATTGTGGGTTCCAAGCAAACTAAGCCTTCAAATACAATTTCAGTTTCTTGATGTAGTAGAGCAGCAGCTGGGGTCTGTTTCCATCACTTCAGAGGAGTGGAGTAGTTTGGGAACCTTGATTCCTCCTGTGCACTTTTGGTTTGGGGAGAACGTGGTAGAAGTGGGGAGACAACATAAGGTCAGTCTCAGTTGTGATTTTTGTTTTTGAACAGTGAAGTTTATAGTGCTGGATAAAGACATTAGAAGCCTTTTAAATCTTCGGTGCTGATACTTCCCAGGAAATACCTAAGGTATTTGCCCTAACACTGCCATTTTCCCTGCCTATGCCTTTCTTGCTCATTGTTCATCTCACAGCCTCTGGTAACAGATGTAAGATTGCAGAAAACCTCTGAATGCCCAGCCTTTTTCATTGAACACATAGAAACACTTCCCTTTGATCCCCATACTCCTACTTTGCTAGTTGATATGGTCTATTAGGCCATTGTAGTCACTGGGTCCATTTCAAATCAGCTGACCAACCCTGAGGCTGAGCTTCAAATCTTCATCTCTTCCTGGAAGCACAGAGAGCAGCTCTCTGGTTGCCAGGGAGAGGAAGAATTAGGATGGTCCTTCTCTGGCAATTAGAATCATATTCATTGACACATTGTTTTAGAACTCTGGTGCAGGAATCCTTCAGGAGTGTATAAAAGGCTTCCTTGACTGGGTAAAGTAGCACACCACCTCTGCTAAAGTAGCAACTCAGCTGCTAAACAAAATGAAGTAAGGCTGGATAAAGAAGCGAAAGGATGAGAACAGTGTCATAGCAAAATCTGTCTTGCTGAACAGAGATTCTTATTTGCAGTATCACACTGGGTATGGAATGCTGTGAGTGCTGCCACCAGGAAAGAGCAGATAGGGGAATGACATAACTCTCAGCAACCAGGACTAGATATAGACATAAATATAGAGGCTAGAGGTGGCTTTTTGAAGTCATCATGAAACAGAATTTATTCAGAATCACACCGAAACTTCCTGAGATTTTGGAACAATTGAAGCAGAAAAGGTGCTGAGCAGTTGCCCTAAACTGTCAATAACAGTGAATCTAACACTCATGAGTTTAAAATCATAATAAAGCCTATAGACTTGAGGCTAAGTGTGAATTATGGCTAATATTCAGTTGAGAGAATTACCTGTCCTAGACTCTTCCTTGAGCTACCAAGACCTGAAGTTGGTTGTGTGTATCCATATAGCTAGGAACTTTGTTTAAAGTATGTGTTTCAATCTTTATTTCATTCTTTATGGTGGCTTGGTTAACTGGATTGATTTGGTATCAATTCAGTAGGAAGTGAGCATAAAATAGTTGATCCTCACCACAGTATTAGTTTGATTTCTATTTTAAAACCTCTGAGAAAATTTAAAATCATTGATATTAGAGTAGACCCAGTAACCTATTAGACATTTTTTAAAAGTTTACTTATTTATTTTAAGAGAGAGATTGAGAGAAGGAGGGGCAGAGAGAGAGAGAGAGAGAGAGAGAGAGAGGAAGAGAGAGAGAATCCCACGTAGGCTCCACTCTGTCAGCACAAAACCTGACACAGGGCTCAGTCTCACAAACTGTGAGATCATGACTTGAGCCAAAATCAAGAGTCAGATTCTTAACCAACTGAGCCACCCAGGTGCCCTGTAGACAATTTTTCAAAAGAGTTCTTGAGTAGCTTTACTTAAATGAGTGAGAAGGGAATGCTTTTCTAACTTGAATTCAGAATGTCTGTTATCTTTAAATGAATAATAACAATTATCTTGGCCAACTCCCTGGGTGATGTTCTCTGTTTAAGAAAGGGGATTTATCACTAATATTTGCCAGGATAAAAGAAGAATATGCAGGAAATGGATTCTAGGAAGTGTCCAGCAATCTCTTTAGCTCCAAGGGCTCCAAGAAGAACTAAGAAAGATATCTAGGTATGAAGCCTCAGGCATGCTGAAGGCATAATTAGAGAAGTGTAAATCAAGGAGATGAGAAAAACAAAATATTGAAGCAGAGAGAAATCCCAGAGAAGAGACAGAGAGAAGGTAGTAAAAATGGGTCAAGGGCCACCCAAAGTGCTAACAAGTTATATTTTTCTTTCCTTGTTTTAGACTTTTAGAAGCATTTGAGGCTTACAAGGGGGCTGGGACACTGATGTTGTTCAAATGTTGATAGCATCAACCTGGAGACTGACTCTTTAGAACATCTTTGGCACCTGCCACTTTCTATCACCACCACCCCTTCTTGGTTTGTTTATTTATGCAACAAATGTGTGTGCTTCATGTCAATAAACAGAACAGTCAAAAATCACTCCACTATTAGACTTTATTTCCTAGAGGGGGAGGAAGATAATTAACACAGGACAAAAGATAATTTCAAATAATGGTAAATGTTTTGAAGAAAACAGGAGTATGTGATAAATGACACACAATGCATGTGTGTGTGCACACACTTGTACTAATTTAATCTGGATAGTAAGAGACACACCTCATTACCTCTTACTTGGACTATTGCGATAGTTTACTAAAGGGTCTGTCCCTCGTTTCTTCCCACTCTAGTTTCTCTTGAATGCTATTACTTAATTTTCTAGACTCATGTATGAATTTCATCATATTACACAAACGAACAAAAAAAGAACACAATTCTCAGTGGTTCTCCTGTGCCTTACATGTTGAGTCATAGTGTCCAAGAGCTGGAAGGAAAGAAAAATTATCTAATATCTATGCCTTTTAGGTACAAAATGGGCAATAACTTGCCCAAAGTCAAACAGCTGCTCAGTGAGGCAGAGCTAGGGTCTGGAAACAGGTCTCATAAATCAAAGTCTAAAGCCTTAGCCCCATTAATGGCAGCCAAAAGTGATAAGAAAGGCTAGGATCTGGATGAGATTTCCCCATTCTTAAAAGTCTACTCTGACCCATTCTTTACAGTTCCACAGCTATCACCTCAGTTCAGGCCCCTATCACTTCTTATTTGTATGATCACAGTAATTTCCTAAATATTTTGATTCTTAGTTCACACTGCCTCTTTGAGAGATCACATAGCATAATGATTAGAAAGATGGGGATTAAGGAGTGCACTTGTCATGATGAGCACTGGTTGATATATGGAATTTTGAATCACTATATTGTACACCTGAAAATAATACAACACTGCATGTTAACTATGCTGAAATTAAAGTTTAAAAAAGGGTAGGCTGTGTCCTTAATACTCTTACAGAAAGATATTTTACAGTTTAAGTCCTACCTCTGCCACTTACTAGCTAGGTGACCTTGGGAAAGTTAAATAATCCTCTTGAGCCCTCAATTCCTTTATAAAATTGCACTTCAAGCAGGGCAGAACAGGTTTTTTTTTTTTTTTTACCATAGCCCCACTATGTACTATTTTATAAAAACTGAGATCAGAGAAAGAGTACAAATGAAGGCCCATGGAACTTATGTCTAAATATTTAATAGTTATTAATAACATTAACAAATAAAATTTGCTCTAGCCTTCACCTTGACAAAAACACCTTCATAATGACAGAACTGGAAAAAAACCCCATTTAAATGTTTTTGTATGACTGAAAGTAAGAAAAATATCAAGATAACTGGATTTAATTATTATTATACATCTGGATATTCTGTGTTGGGCTGGTGATGTTAGGATAAGTCATAAAATAAGGACATATAATTAATAAATTATTATGTATTTATTCCATAAAATTTGTTTTTCTTGCCTTTATATCAGTAAAATCATTGATTATATTGTTATAATCAAAATTTCTATATAAATTGTTCTATGGATCCCATGGAGAGTAATTATCTAAAGAATTAAATAAAATAGGTCAGAGGGAAGATGGTGGCGTAGGAGGAAGCTGGGCTCACCGCGCATCCTGCTGATCACTTAGATTCCACCTACACCTGCCTAAAGAACCCAGAAAACCAACAGAGGATTAGCAGAACGGAGTCTTTGGAGCCAAGCGCAGACGAGAGGCCCATGGAAGAGGGTAGGAAGGGAGGTGAGGCGGTGAGCACTCCACGGACTGGCAGGAGGGAGCCGGGGCAGAGGGGCGGCTCGCCAGCCAAGCAGAGCCCCCGAGTCTGGCTGGCAAAAGCGGAGGGGCCTGACGGACTGTGTTCCGACAGCAAGCGCGACTTAGCGTCTGGGAGGTCATAAGTTAACAGCTCTGCTCAGAAAGCGGGAAAGGCTGGAGGACAAAGGGAGGGAGAGCTGCTGAGCCCCTGGACGACAGAGCTCACTTTGGCGGGGAACAAAGGCGCTCGCCAGCGCCATCTCCCCCGCCCATCCCCAGCCAAAATCCCAAAGGGAACCAGTTCCTGCCAGGGAACTTGCTCACTCCACGCAAACACCCAACTCTGTGCTTCTGCGGAGCCAAACGTCCGGCAGCGGATCTGACTCCCTCCCACTGCCACAGGGCCCCTCCTGAAGTGGATCACCTAAGGAGAAGGAGCTAAGCCTGCCCCTCCTGCCCCCGTGTACCTTGCCTACCCACCCCAGCTAATACGCCAGATCCCCAGCACCACAAACCTGGCAGTGTGCAAGTAGCCCAGACGGGCCACGCCACCCCACAGTGAATCCCGCCCCTAGGAGAGGGGAAGAGAAGGCACACACCAGTCTGACTGCGGCCCCGCCCACCAACTCCAGTTATACACCACAGCACAGGGGAAGTGCCCTGCAGGTCCCTACCACTCCAGGGAATATCCAAAATGACCAAACGGAAGAATTCCCCTCAGAAGAATCTCCAGGAAATAACAACAGTTAATGAACTGATCAAAAGGATTTAAATAATATAACAGAAAGTGAATTTAGAATAATAGTCATAAAATTAATCGCTGGGCTTGAAAACAGTATAGAGGACAGCAGAGAATCTCTTGCCACAGAGATCAAGGGACTAAGGAACAGTCACGAGGAGCTGAAAAGCGCTTTAAATGAAATGCAAAACAAAATGGAAACGACGACAGCTCGGCTTGAAGAGGCAGAGGAGAGAATAGGTGAACTAGAAGATAAAGTTATGGAAAAAGAGGAAGCTGAGAGAAAGAGAGATAAAAAAAATCCAGGAGTATGAGGGGAAAATTAGAGAACTAAGTGATACACTAAAAAGAAATAATATACGCATAATTGGTATCCCAGAGGAGGAAGAGAGAGGGAAAGGTGCTGAAGGGGTACTTGAAGAAATTATAGCTGAGAACTTCCCTGAACTGGGGAAGGAAAAAGGCATTGAAATCCAAGAGGCACAGAGAACTCCCTTCAGACGTAACTTGAATCGATCTTCTGCACAACATATCATAGTGAAACTGGCAAAATACAAAGATAAAGAGAAAATTTTGAAAGCAGCAAGGGATAAACGTGCCCTCACATATAAAGGGAGACCTATAAGACTCGTGACTGATCTCTCTTTTGAAACTTGGCAGGCCAGAAAGGATTGGCACGATATCTTCAGTGTGCTAAACAGAAAAAATATGCAGCCGAGAATCCTTTATCCAGCAAGTCTGTCATTTAGAATAGAAGGAGAGATAAAAGTCTTCCCAAACAAACAAAAACTGAAGGAATTTGTCACCACTAAACCAGCCCTACAAGAGATCCTAAGGGGGATCCTGGGAGACAAAGTACCAGAGACATCACTACAATCTTAAAACATACAGACATGACAATGACTCTAAACCCGTATCTTTCTATAATAACACTGAATGTAAATGGATTAAATGCACCAACCAAAAGACATAGGGTATCAGAATGGATAAAAAAACAAGACCCATCTATTTGCTGTCTACAAGAGACTCATTTTAGATCTCAGGACACCTTTAGATTGAGAGTGAGGGGATGGAGAACTATTTATCATGCTACTGAAAGCCAAAAGAAAGCTGGAGTAGCCATACTTATATCAGACAAACTAGACTTTAAATTAAAGGCTGTGACAAGAGAGGAAGAAGGGCATTATATAATAATTACAGGGTCTATCCATCAGGAAGAGCTAACAATTATAAATGTCTATGCACTGAATACTGGAGCCCCCAAATATATAAAACAATTACTCATAAACATAAGCAACCTTATTGATAAGAATGTGGTCATTGCAGGGGACTTTAACACCCCACTTACAGAAATGGATAGATCATCTAGACACACAGTCAATAAAGAAACAAGGGCCCTGAATGATACATTGGATCAGATGGACTTGACAGATATATTTAGAACTCTGCATCCCAAAGCAACAGAATATACTTTCTTCTCGAGTGCACATGGAACATTCTCCAAGATAGATCATATACTGGGTCACAAAAGAGCCCTTCATAAGTTCACATGAATTGAAATTATACCATGCATACTTTCAGACCACAATGCTATGAAGCTTGAAATCAACCACAGGAAAAAGTCTGGAAAACCTCCAAAAGCATGGAGGTTAAAGAACACCCTACTAAAGAATGAGTGGGTCAACCAGGCAATTAGAGAAGAAATTAAAAAATATATGGAACCAAACGAAAATGAAAATACAACAATCCAGATGCTTTGGGAAGCAGCAAAGGCAGTCCTGAGAGGAAAATACATTGCAATCCAGGCCTATCTCAAGAAACAAGAAAAATCCCAAATACAAAATCTAACAGCACACCTAAAGGAAATAGAAGCAGAACAACAAAGGCAGCCTAAACCCAGCAGAAGAAGAGAAATAATAAAGATCAGAGCAGAAGTAACCAATATAGAATCTAAAAAAACTGTAGAGCAGATCAACGAAACCAAGAGTTGGTTTTTTGAAAAAATAAACAAAATTGACAAACCTCTAGCCAGGCTTCTCAAAAAGAAAAGGGAGATGACCCAAATAGATAAAATCATGAATGAAAATGGAATTATTACAACCAATCCCTCAGAGATACAAACAATTATCAGGGAATACTATGAAAAATTATATGCCAACAAATTGGACAACCTGGAAGAAATGGACAAATTCCTAAACACCCACACTCTTCCAAAAGTCAATCAGGAGGAAATAGAAAGCTTGAACAGACCCATAACCAGCGAAGAAATTGAATCGGTTATCAAAAATCTCCCAACAAATAAGAGTCCAGGACCAGATGGCTTCCCAGGGGAGTTCTACCAGACGTTTAAAGCAGAGATAATACCTATCCTTCTCAAGCTATTCCAAGAAATGGAAAGGGAAGGAAAACTTCCAGTCTCATTCTATGAAGCCAGTATTACTTTGATTCCTAAACCAGACAGAGACCCAGTAAAAAAAGAGAACTACAGGCCAGTATCCCTGATGAATACGGATGCAAAAATTCTCAATAAGATACTAGCAAATCGAATTCAACAGCATATAAAAAGAATTATTCACCCTGATCAAGTGGGATTCATTCTGGGATGCAGGGCTGGTTTAACATTCACAAATCAATCAATGTGATACATCACATTAATAAAAAAAAAAAAAAAGAACCGTATGATCCTGTCAATCGATGCAGAAAAAGCCTTTGACAAAATCCAGCACCGTTTCTTAATAAAAACCCTTGAGAAAGTCGGGATAGAAGGAACATACTTAAAGATCATAAAAGCCACTTATGAAAAGCCCACAGCTAACATCATCCTCCACGGGGAAAAACTGAGAGCTTTTTCCCTGAGATCAGGAACACGACAGGGATGCCCACTCTCACCGCTGTTGTTTAACATAGTGCTGGAAGTTCTAGCATCAGCAATCAGACAACAAAAGGAAATCAAAGGCATCCAAATTGGCAAAGATGAAGTCAAGCTTTCGCTTTTTGCAGATGACATGATATTATACATGGAAAATCCGATAGACTCCACCAAAAGTCTGCTAGAACTGATACATGAATTCAGCAAAGTCGCAGGATACAAAATCAATGTGCAGAAATCAGTTGCATTCCTATACACTAATAATGAAGCAACAGAAAGACAAATAAAGAAACTGATCCCATTCACAATTGCACCAAGAAGCATAAAATACCTAGGAATAAATCTAACCAAAGATGTACAAGATCTATATGCTGAAAACTATAGAAAGCTTATGAAGGTAATTGAAGAAGATATAAAGAAATGGAAAGACATTCCCTGCTCATGGATTGGAAGAATAAATATTGTCAAAATGTCAATACTACTCAAAGCTATCTACACATTCAATGCAATCCCAATAAAAATTGCACCAGCATTCTTCTGGAAACTAGAACAAGCAATCCTAAAATTCATATGGAACCACAAAAGGCCCCGAATAGCCAAAGTAATTTTGAAGAAGAAGACCAAAGCAGGAGGCATCACAATCCCAGACTTTAGCCTCTACTACAAAGCTGTCATCATCAAGACAGCATGGTATTGGCATAAAAACAGACACATAGACCAATGGAATAGAATAGAAACCCCAGAACTAAACCCACAATCGTATGGCCAACTCATCTTTGACAAAGCAGGAAAGAACATCCAATGGAAAAAAGACAGTCTCTTTAACAAATGGTGCTGGGAGAACTGGACAGCAACATGCAGAAGGTTGAAACTAGACCACTTTCTCACACCATTCACAAAAAGAAACTCAAAATGGATAAAGGACCTGAATGTGAGACAGGAAACCATCAAAACCTTAGAGGAGAAAGCAGGAAAAGACCTCTCTGACCTCAGCCATAGCAATCTCTTACTCGACACATCCCCAAAGGCAAGGGAATTAAAAGCAAAAGTGAATTACTGGGACCTTACGAAGATAAAAAGCTTCTGCACAGCAAAGGAAACAATCAACAAAACTAAAAGGCAACCAATGGAATGGGAAAAGATATTTGCAAATGACATATCGGACAAAGGGCTAGTATCCCAAATCTATAAAGAGCTCATCAAACTCCACACCCGAAAAACAAATAACCCAGTGAAGAAATGGGCAGAAAACATGAATAGACACTTCTCTAAAGAAGACATCCGGATGGCCAACAGGCACATGAAAAGATGTTCAACGTCGCTCCTCATCAGGGAAATACAAATCAAAACCACACTCAGATATCACCTCACGCCAGTCAGAGTGGCCAAAATGAACAAATCAGGAGACTATAGATGCTGGAGAGGATGTGGACAAACGGGAACCCTCTTGCACTGTTGGTGGGAATGCAAATTGGTGCAGCCGCTCTGGAAAGCAGTGTGGAGGTTCCTCAGAAAATTAAAAATAGACCTACCCTATGACCCAGCAATAGCACTGCTAGGAATTTATCCAAGGGATACAGGAGTACTGATGCATAGGGGCACTTATACCCCAATGTTTATAGCAGCACTCTCAACAATAGCCAAATTATGGAAAGAGCCTAAATGTCCATCAACTGATGAATGGATAAAGAAATTGTGGTTTATATACACAATGGAATACTACGTGGCAATGAGAAAAAATGAAATATGGCCTTTTGTAGCAACGTGGATGGAACTGGAGAGTGTGATGCTAAGTGAAATAAACCATACAGAGAAAGACAGATACCATATGTTTTCACTCTTATGTGGATCCTGAGAAACTTAACAGAAACCCATGGGGGAGGGGAAGAAAAAAAAAAAAAAGAGGTTAGAGTGGGAGAGAGCCAAAGCATAAGAGACTGTTAAAAACTGAGAACAAACTGAGGGTTGATGGGGGTTGGGAGGGAGGGGAGGGTGGGTGATGGGTATTGAGGAGGGCACCTTTTGGGATGAGCACTGGGTGTTGTATGGAAACCAATTTGACAGTAAATTTCATCTATTAAAAAAAATATATAACTGTATTCAAAGTGCGAAATTTGAATATATGTTTATTGGAATGTTAAAGTGTGTAGAAGTGAAAAAGCTAAAATTATTTTTCATGTTTTTAAAAAAGTAATTTTTCTTAAGAAATATTCAAGATTATCTCTTAAAATAAAGAGTAAAATTGTAATTAGCTATGAAGTTTTTAAATAAAATTATTTAAATTTGACTAAAGATTTTAATTAAGTACACTGAACAATTAAATATAAATGTCTTTATAAAAATAAAACAATTATCAGTTCTAATGTTCAATGTTCATTAAGTTGCCAGTATGGGAATTGGTATCATGCTTGATGCATGTATCATCTATATCTATATGTATATATTAAGATTAATAAATATTGTTTAATATTGCAAACTATTCTTTAGTGGCCATGTGCTATTGCCACCTGCATGAGCTAATTCATGGATACCTCTATTACTATGAACTAGAATATAAAAGGAAACAAGAAAATGGATAATTGGCATTACTTGAAATTTATACTTCCTTATGCAAGAATCTACTGTATTCATATGGACTATTAATTTGGCAATTTACCTTTTCTCTTTCCAATGTGTTTATCTTGCCTAAATCCTCCCCATATGCTAAGACATTGTCAATCTTCAAAGTTTGCAGAGGTGCAACCTCCAACGCCCAAGGGCATTCAGTTTTGGTTACTTTTTGTTTTGAGAACAGAACAAGAGATATAGAAACCACTGCCTGAACAGCATTAGTCATAAGAGTGTATATATAGGTTTACGGATTGATTCATGACAGTGCTGAATCCTGAATCTGGAGTGACAGAGACAGCTATGTATTCTTTAATAAATGTAGTGTGTGTGTGTGTGTGTGTGTGTGTGTGTGTGTGTGTGTGTTTATGAGCAGGGGGCTGGGGAGGACAGGTCCCTTCTTGCCCAGAACTAATGGTGGAACTGATCAGAACATTTGTTATAGATAATATTGCTTTTCCTGTTTGTCTCCCTTGCTAGATTGTGAGCTTCTCAAGAGGCTTATTGACATTTTATTCCATGTCTTTATTTTATGCCTTATACCACAGTCCAGAGTTCAGGTTACTATTATCTCTTACTTAAATTAGTTTTTTAACTTGTCTCCATGTTTGCCTTTTTCAAGCCATATTACACACTCTGCCTTCCACAGGGACATTTCTAAGATGTAGAACCTCTGTGAGAAGTATTAGAGCTTTTATTTTTATTCATTGCTTAATTTTTTTATATTTGTGTGTTCTATAATGTCCATAATATATTAGTACAGGACTAACTAATGTCTAAATCAATTCATATATATGTGAATCAGAAGTGCATGCTCAAATTCTTTGCTGTCAGGAGAGTGATATACCAAAAGTGCTATAGACAACTGGTCTCTAGTATCATTGGAAGCCCTGCATGATCTTTTCCTGCCTTTTCTCTCATCAAGGGAAAGAACACACCCTGGGGAGCATACAGTGCAGATAATAGAAGTAATTGTGATCCAGCAGGCAGAACACAGCAGAACATGGCTTGGCAGGTGATAACCCTGGCATGTCCTCCCTGTCAGGGGCTTCAGTGCAAAGTAGTACAGATGTCTTGACACGTGGGTGTATCATGGTGCAAAGTAGCACAGATGTTTTGACGTGGGTGTATCATGGGGACAGGAATCCAGACACAGATGCTAGAAGTACAGGCAGGCTGGAAGTTGGCCAGCATCAAGGAAATCTGTTAGGAGGTAGAATGACCCAACTTAGAATGGCCTGGGGCACAGTCCCTGGGAAGGATGTAACTAGAAAGAATAAGGCAATGCTATAGTCCTTGAGGGATGGGACAACTATAAAGGGTACCTGCACTGGGACGTATGAAGGGAAAAAGTAGCAAGAACTATGGAGCGGTCATGAAGGCAACTGAGTCTCAAGAGTAAAATGAGTATCTATTTTCTCAGAGCTGGGCCCTAAGGTCAAGGCTGGCCCAGCAGCAAGGGTGACCTGAGGAAAAGTCCTGGGCAGGTATGCTGGGCAGGTATGGCTGATATTCCTCTAGCCTGTGGTCAGGGTGGATCCTAGAGCCCAAAGCAGAGCTGAGTCTGCAGCTTGGAGTGTGTGACCCCCTGCAAGTAATTCCAGTCATAGAGAAGGGAGTAGAGACTGAAGAGGAGACAGGACCTGACCCCACCTTGTTCTCTCTGGCTACAATTCTAAGGCCTTCACAATCTGTTTCCATGGAAATGATAACAGTTAACATTTATTGAGCACTTCCTATGTGCCAGCCACTGTTCCAAGTTTATATATTTTTGAATCCTCAAAACAATATTAAGACCATTCTGTTATTTTCCCCATTCTTAAGGTGGGGAGACTGAGGCACAGAGGTTTAGTAATGTATCCAAGATTACTTACATAGGAGCTAAAATTCACACTTAGGCAGTTTAACACCAAAACTCATGCTCTTAACCACTGCATTGTGCTTTTCTCCGTATAACATGCCGGACTTTGTTCCCATTGAATTTTAGGCATTCAATGCTGCAATCAAATTGGGCTTCTTTCTCACTGTCTCCCACATGTTTTATGCTTTTCTTCCTAAGGGCCTTCTCATTGTTTCCTTGCCCCAGTGATATGACTGGAATTGTCTTCTTGCTGCTCTCAACCTATCCAAATTATACAGGTACTCCAGGTCCCAAATCAGATATTCTTTCCCCTGACCCTTAGTCACTAAAATGGCTGAGCTTATGGCTTGAATTGAGACTTTGGAGGCTTAGCAGATAATTGGAGCTTAAAGGACAGAGTCCTAGTCCCAAACCTGCTATCAGTAGCTATGAAGCTGTTGGGTAATTTCTGCCCCTTTATCTAAGTTGTGTGTGTGTGTGTGTGCGTGTGTGTGTGTGTGTGTGTGTGTGTGTGTGTTCACAAGAGTAAGACTACCTAGGAGCTGGTCCTGTGATGGGCTCTGGTTCCATGGTAGGGAAAGGGTGTTTCCCCAAAAGATTTGCCTTTGAATGACTATACTGGAGGTTTTTCCAGAGTGTGCTGGGGTGAGATTATATTTGAGCTTGGCTTCCTCTGTTGATTTTGGAAAATAGCATGTTTCCACTTCCTCAGGAGTATTGACTGGGATGGTATCACTTGTGTTGTTTCCCAACAATCTTTAAAGAGCATCTAATTACAGGCTGGCAGCAGAGAGAGAATGTAGAGGAAATGCATGCTGTGACAACAGCTAGACAAAGAGCACTCTGTATAGTGAAGAACAGTTGTAATGAGTGGGGATTTGGGGGGCAGGGAGAAGCAGGAAGCAGGCAAGGAAGTATTCAAGAAAGGATGGTGGCACTAGTTATGCCCATGCCTTTTAGAATAGGATTTTTCTATCTTCATAGTTCTTCAGGAACTCAAGCAGTTTTGCATGAAAAGGAATCAAAAGTCAACCTGTCCTTATTATCTCACCTGCTCATATTCCTTAACTTTCCCTATGGAATTTATCTGGTGATCAGAGATTATTTGGTTTCAGGCACACATGTTCCATGAAGGCAATACCAAGAAATCTTTTTTAGGCAGGATGTGTTATTTTCAGGGTTCCCTGTCTCCTCCACAAACCTGTGAACTTATTGAGGGCAGTAATATATCTTCACCATTGTTTTGGCCATTCCTAATACCTTTCCCAGGACATAGTGGTTATTAAATGTATGTTGAATGAATACATGGATACTGTATGTCAGATAGATAAAGAGATCATATTATAAAAGTTTCTTTTAAGAAAGAAAAGGCCATGGAAATTCTGTTGATTTTATTCAGAGGGCAGTATAGAGGCTAGGAAGTGCATAAGGTAGTGGCATCAGTACAAAGGAGCCATCAAGTTAAGTTTTGCATCAGAACACAAGTGTATTAATGCTCTCGTAGGTGTTTACTGTAGTCCAGCACAATCAGAAGAAAGCAGGTGAGCCCTGGCCCTATGTGTGGTAGTGGTAAAGGGGTTGGAGTCCACTAATGGCCCATAAATATTCCTGCCAAATGTTTCCCATTTGCTGCCAGAGGAACAGGCATATACTAGGTATTCAAGAAAAATACATTGAATAGGGTGACAGGATGGATAAAAAATAAGACCCATCTATATGCTGCCCAAAAGAGACTTATTTAAATTTTTTTAAATGTTTTATTTATTCTTAAGACAGAGAGAGAGAGAGCATGAGTGGGGATGGGGCAGAGAATGAGGGAGACACAGAATCTGAAGAAGGCTCCAGGCTCTGAGCTGCGACTACAGAGCCCGACGTGGGGCTTGAACTCACGAACTGTGAGATCATGACCTGAGCCAAAGCTGGACATTCAACCTACTGAGCCACCCCAAAAAGAGACTCATTTTAGACCTAAAGACACCTGCAAATGGAAAGTGAGGGGATGGAGAAATATTTACTATGCAAATGGATGTCCAAAGAAAGCCAGAGTAGCAATACTTGTATCAGGCAAACTAGACTTTAAAAGAAAGACTATAACGAGATGAATTAGGGTACAATATCATGATAAAATGGAAAATTAAACAAGGAGACATAACAATTCTAAATATTTATGAACTCAGCATAGGAGCACCCAAATACATAAAACAGTTAATAGCAAACATAAAGGAACCAGTCAATAATGATACAATAACAATAGGAGAATTTAACACCCCACTTACAACAATGGACAAATCATATAAACAGAAAATCAACAAGAAGAGAGTATTTCTTTTTTCTTTAATATAATTTATTGTCAAATTGGCTTCCATACAACACCCAGTGCTCATCCCAACAAGTGCCCTCCTCCCTGCCCATCACCCACTTTCCCTTCTCCCCCACCCTCATCTACCCTTAGTTTGTTCTCAGTCCTTAAGAGTCTCTTATGGTTTGCCTCCCTCCCTCTCTGTAATTTTTTTCCCCCTTCCTCTCCCCTATGGTCTTCTGATACATTTCTCAAGATCCACATATGAGTGAAAACATATAGTATCTGTCTTTCTCTGCCTGGCTTATTTCACTTAGCATAATGCCCTCCAGTTCCATCCATGTTGCTGAAAATGGCCAGATTTCATTCTTTCTCATTGACAAGTAGTATTACATAGTATATATAAACCACAACTTCTTTATCCATTCAGCAGTGATGGAAATTTAGGCTCTTTCCATAATTTGGCTATTGTTGAAAGCGCCGCTATAAACATTGTGGTACATGTGCCCCTATGCATCAGCAGTCCTGTATCCTTTGGGTAGATTCCTAGCAGTGCTATTGCTGGGTCATAGAATAGTTCTATTTTTAATTTTTGGATGAACCTCCACACTGTTTTCCGGAGCAGCTGCAACAGTTTGCATTCCCACCAGTGGTGCAAGAGGGTTCCTGTTTCTCCACATCCTCTCCAGCATCTATAGTCTCCTGATTTGTTCATTTTAGCCACTTTGGCGTGAGGTGATATCTCATTGTAGTTTTGATTTGTATTTCCCTCATGAGGAGTGACGTTGAGCATCTTTTCATGTGCCTGTTGGCCATCTGGATGTCTTCTTTGGAAAAGTGTCTATTCATGTCTTCTACCTATTTCTTCACTGGATTATTTGTTTTTCAGGTGTGGAGTTTGGGGAGTTCTTTATAGATTTTAGATACTAGCCCTTTGTCTGATATGTTATTTGCAAATATCTTTTCCCATTCCGTTGGTTGCCTTTTAGTTTTGTTGATTGCTTCCTTTGCAGTGCAGAAGCTTTTTATCTTGATGAGGTCCCAATAGTTCATTTTTGCTTTTAATTCCTTTGCCTTTTGGGATGTGTCAAGTAAAAAATTGCTGCTGCTGAGGTCACAGAGGTTTTTTTTCCTTCATTCTCCTCTAGGGTTTTGATGGTTTACTGTCTCACATTCAGGTCCTTTATCCATTTCGAGTTTATTTTTGTGTATGGTATAAGAAAGTGGTTTAGCTTCATTCTTCTGCATGTTGCTGTTCAGTTCTCCCAGCACCATTTGTTAAAGATACTGTCTTTTTTCCATTGGATACTCTAGGAAAGAGTGGTTTTGAATCACACACTGGACCAGATGGACTTAACAGATATACTCACAACATTCCATCCTAAAACAGCAGAAGACACATTCTTTTCAAGTGCACATGGGACCTTCTCCAGAATAGATCACATATTAGGCCACAAAACAAGCTTCAACAAATTCATGGTATGAAGTCATACCATATATCTTTTTTGACCACAACACTATGAAACTAGAAATCAACCACAAGAAAAAATCTGGAAAGACCACAAATACTTGAAGGTTAAATCAAATGCTATTAAACAATGAATGGCTCATCAAGGGAATCAAAGAAGAAATAAAATATACATGGAAACAAATGAAAATGAAAACACAATGGTCCAAAACTGTTAGGGTGCAGCAAAAGCAGTTCTAAGAGGGAAGTTTATAGCAATAGGCCTACATCAAGAAGCCAGAAATATCTCAAATAAGCAATCTAATCTTACACCTAAAGGAGCTAGAAAAATAACAACAAAACCTAAAACCAGCAGAAGGAAGGACATAATAAAGCTTACAGCAGAAATAAATGACATAGAAACCAAAAACAAACAAACAAACAAAAAAAACCCAACAATAGAACAGATCAATGAAACCAGTAGCTGGTTCTTTGAAAAATCAATAAAATTGATAAACCTCTAGCTAGACTTATCAAGAAAAAAAGAGAAAGGACCCAAATAAACAAAATCACAAATGAAAGAGGAGAAATAACAACTGACACCATAGAAATACAAACAATTATAAGAGAATATTATGAAAACCTATATGCCAACAAATTGGACAACCTAGAAGACATGGATAAATTCCTAGAAACATATAAACATACAGAGTATCAAAACCGAAACAAGAAGAAATAGAAAACTTGAACAGACTGATAACCAGTAAAGAAATTGACTCAGTAATAAAAAAAACAAAACAAAAAACTCCCAACAAACAAAAGTCCAGGCCCAGGTGGCTTTACAGGCGAATTCTACCAAAAATTAAATAAGACTTAATACTTCAAAACTATTGCAAAAATTAGAAAAGAGGAAAAATTTCCAAATTCACCCTATGAGGCCACCATTACCCTGATACCAAAACCAGATAAAGACACCACTATAACAGAGAACTACAGGCCAATATCCCTGATGAACATAGATGCAAAAATTCTCAACAACATACTATCAAACTGAACCCAACAATACATTTAAAAAAATCATTCACCATGATCAAGTGAGATTTATTCCTGGGTTGCAAGAGTGGTTGAATATTCATAAATCAATCAGTGTGATACATCATATCATTAAGGGAAAGGATAAGAAACATGATCATTTCAATAGAAGTAGGAAGGGCCTTTGACAAAGTAAAACATCCATTCGTGATAAAAACCCTCAACAAAGTAGGTTTAGAGGAAACATATCTCAACGTAACAAAGGCCATATATGAAAAAACCCACAGTTAACATTATTCTTAATGGGAAAAAACTTGGAGCTTTCCCCCTAATTAAGGTCAGAACAAGACAAGGATGTCTACTCTCAACAATTTTATCCAACATATTACTGGAAGTCCTAGCCAAAAAAGTCATAAAACAAAAAGATGTAAAAGGCATCCAAATGGGTAAGGAAGAAGTTAAATTTTCACTGTTTGCAGATGACATGATACTATATTTAGAAAACACAAAACACTCCACAAAAAAAAAAAAAACCTGCTAGAATGGATACATTAATTCAGTAAGGTTGTAGGATACAAAATCAATGTACACAAATCTGTTGCATTTCTTTTTTAAAAATTGTTTAATGTTTATTTATTTTTTAGAGAGAGACAGGGCAAGAGTGGGGGAGTGGTGGAGAGAGAGGGAGACAAATAATCCAAGCTGTCAACACAGAGCCTGACATGGGGCTCGAACCCACGAACCTCGAGATCATGACCTGACCTGAAGTCAGACTGAGCCACCCAGGCACCCCTTATTTCTATACACCAATAATGAAGTAACAAAAAGAGAAATTTAAAAATCATTCCATTTACAATTGCACCAAACATAGTAATGAATTAACCTAACCAAAGAGGTGAAAGACCCGTCCTCTGAAAACTGTAAAACATTGATGAAAGAAATTGAAGATGACACAAAGAAATGGAAAGACATTCCATGCTCATAGATTAGAAGAACAAATATCGTTAAAATGTCTATACCACCCAAAACAATCTACACATTTAATGCAATCCCTATCAACATACTAACAGCATTTTTTATAGAACTAGAAGAAAAAATCCTAAAATTTGTAAGGAACCACAAAAGACCCTGAATAGCCAAAGCAATCTTGAAATAGAAAAGCAAAACTGAAGGCATCACAATGCCAGACTTAAAGTAATAAAACAAAGCTGTAGTAATCAAAACAGTATGGTGCTGGCACAAAAATAGACACATAGATCAATAAAACAGAATAGAAAACCTAGAAGTAAACTGACAACTACATGGTTCATTAATCTTCGATAAAGCAAGAAAGAATATGCAATGTAAAAAAGAAAGTCTCTTCAAAAATGGTGTTGGAAAAACTTGACCGCAACATGCAAAAGAATGAAACTGGCCCACTTTCTTACACCATGCACAAAAATAGACTCAAAATGGATTAAAGACTAAATGTGAGACAGGAAACCATAAAAATCCTAGAAGAGAACATAGGCAGTAACTTCTTTGATATTCACCAAAGCCACTTTTTTCTGCATATGTTTCTCAAGGCAAGGGAAACAAAAATAAAAATAAATTATTGGCACCACTTCAAAATATAAGGTTTCTGCACAGTGAAGGAAGCAATCAACAAACTAAAATGCAACTGACAGAATGGTAGAAGATATTTGCAAATCAACATATCTGGTAAAGTGTTAGTACCTAAAATCTATAAGAACTGATACAACTCAACACCCAAAAAACAAATAATTCAGTTAAGAAATGGGCAGAAGACATGAGGACCACATGGGTGGCTCAGTCAATTGAGCATCTGACTTTGGCTCATGTCATGATCTCACAGTTTGTGAGTTTGAGCCCCACATGGAGCTTGCTGCTTTTACCACGGAGTTCACTTTGGATTTTCTGTCTCCCTCTCTCTTTGACCCTCCCTTGTTCATGATCACTCTCAAAAATAAGTAAATATTAAAAGAAATAAATGGGCAGAGGACATGAACAGACATTTCTACAAAGAAGATGTGCAGATGGACAACAGACACATGAAAAAAAATGTTCATTTTTACTTACCATCAGGGAAATGCAAATCAAAACTACAATGAAATATCACCTCACACCTGTCAGAATGGCTAAAAGCAATACAAGAAACAACAGGTGTTGTTGAGGATGAAAAGAAAAATGAACCCTCTTGCACTGTTGGTGGGAATGCAAATTGGTGAAGCCACTGTGGAAAACAGTATGGAGTTTCCTCAAAAAATTAAAAATAGAAATAACATAGGATCCAATAGTCCAACTACTGAGTATTTATGCAAAGAAAATGAAAACACTAATTTGAAAAGATATATGTACCCTTATGTTTGTTGCAATATTATTTACAGTATCCAAAATATGGAAGTAACCCAACTGTCCATTGATAGATGAATAGATAAGAAGATGTGATATATATATAATGGAATAGCCATAACCATAAAATAGGTTAAGATCTTGCCATATGTGACAACATGGATGAACCTACAGGGTATTCTGATAAGCAAAATAAATGAGCCAGAGAAAGACAAATACCATATGACTTCACTCATATGTGGAATTTAAGAAACAAAACAAATGAGCAAATTCAAAAAAAGAGAAAGAGACAAATCAAGAAACAGAGAACATACTGATGGTTATAGAGAACATACTAATGGTTTCCAGAGAGGAGGGGTATAAAAGGATGTGTTAAATAGGAGATGGGGATTAAGGAGTGCACTTGTGATGAGGACTGGTTGATATATGGAATTGTTGAATCACTATTTTTTTTTAAATAGCATCGAAGTTTATTTTTGAACAACAAAAATGCAAAGGTAGACAGTCTTGGGCTAGTATGGGCAACTCCACAATCTAAATGAGAGACTCAGGCCTTTCTGGTATTTTTCTCTGATATTCGTAGGCCATCTTTGTGGTTCAGAATGGCTTACTGTAGTTCTAGCCATCATGCCTGCCTTCCTACCAGCAGGATGGAGGAAGAGAGGAAGAAGGTGGCACTGTGTTCTTCATAAAGAGATTACCATGAATTCTCACAACACTTTCACCATAACTTAGTCAAATTGTTACTCTAACCTCCAAAGGAGATAGAACTTTAGTTGGAAGGCATTGTGCCCAGCTGAGTATCATGATTCTGTTAATTCGAAAGACAGGGAGAATGGATATTTGGTAACTAACAATCTAGGGCCTAGGAAAGTGGAGAACTACAATTCAATTCAACCAGATTGATTACACAAATTCAACCAAATTGATTACACTATCTATCTATCTATCTATCTATCTGGAATTGTGATGCCTCTAGCTTCGGTCTTCTTTTTCAACATTACTTTAGCTATTTGGGGTCTTTTTTAGTTCCATACAAATTTTAGAATTATTTGTTCCAGCCCTGAACATCAGAACGCTGGTGTTATTTTGATAGGAATTTCATTAAATATGTAGATATCTTTGGGTAGTATCAACATTTTAACAATATTTCTTCTTTCAATCCATGATAATGGAAAGTTTTTCCATTTATTTTGTGGCTTCTTCAATTTATGGTTTTCGGTGTATAGATCTTTTACCTCTTTAGTTAAGTTTATTCCTAGGTATTGTATGACTTTCGGTGCAATTGTAAATGGGATCAATTCCTTTATTTCTCTTTCTGTTGTTTCATTATTGGTGTATAGAAATGAATCCAATTTCTGTATGTTGATTTTAGCGACTTGCTGAATTCATGTATCAGTTCTAGCAGGGTTTTTTGGTGGAGTCTTTGGGTTTTCCACATAGAGTATAATGTCGTCTGGGAAGAGTGAATGTTTGACTTCCTCCTTGCTGATTTGGATGCCTTTTATTTCTTTGTGTTGTCTGATTGCTGAGGCCAGGACTTCCAACACTATGTTGCATAACAGTGGTGACAGTGGAAATCCCTGTTGTATTCCTGACCTTAGGGGGAAAGCTCTAATTTTTTTTTTTCCCCATTGAGGATGATATTAGCTGTGGGTCTTTAGTATATGGCCTTTATGATCTTGAGGCATATTTCTCCCATCCCTACTTTCTTGAGGATTTTTATCAAGCAAGGATGTTGTATTTTGTCAATTTTTTTCTGCATCTATTGAGAGTATCATGGGATTCTTATCCTTTCTTTTATTAATGTGATGTATCACACCAATTGATTTGTGGATATTGAACCAGCCCTGCATCCCAGGAATAAATCCCACTTGATCGTGGTGAATAACTCTTTTAATGTATTGTTGGATCTGTTTTGCTAGTATCTTTTTGAGAAATTTTGCATCCATGTTCTTCAGGTAAATTGGTCTGTAGTTCTCCTTTTTAGTAGGGTCTTTGTCTGGTTTTGAAATCAAAGTAATGCTAGCCTCATAAAATGAGTTTGGAAGTTTTTCTTCCTTTCTATTCTTTGGAACTGCTGCAAAAGAATAGGTCTTAACTCTTCTTTAAATATTTGGTGGAATTCTCCTGGAAAGAGCCCTGGACTCTTGTTAATTTTGAGATTTTTTTGATTACTGATTGTATTTTGTAACTGGTTATGGGTTTGTTCAAATTTTCTATTTCTTCCTGTTTTAGTTTTGGTAGCTTACATATTTCTAGGAGTTTGTCCATATCTTCAAGATTGCCCAAAGTTTTTTGCATATAATTGCTCATAATATTCTCTTATTATTGTTTGTATTCCTGTGGTCTTGGTTGTGATCTCTCCTCTAATTTGTGATCTTATTTATTTTGGTCCTTTCCTTTTTTTTTGATAAATCTGGCTAGAGGGTTATCAATTTTGTAAATTCTTTCAAAGAACCATCTCTTGGTTTCGTTGATCTGTTCTGCTGTGTTTTTTATTTTGATATCATTAATTTCTTCTATCATATGTATTTCCCTTCTTCTGCTGGTTTTGGGTTTTATTTGCTGTTCTTTTTCTCACATGGCTGGCTGTGTATTTGAGACCTTGCTTCCTTCTTTTAGGAATGCCTGAATTTCTATATTCTTCCTTCTTATGACAGCTTCTGTTGCATCCCAGAGGTTTTGGACTGGACTGTCCTTTCTAGTCTTTGCTGCTTTTAGTCTTTTTTGATTTGTTTTGTCTTTTATCCACTCAAAGAGTCCCCCTAAAAAATTTCTTGCAGCACTGGTTTAGTGGCCATGAACTCCTTTAGTTTTTGTTTGTCTGGGAAACTCTTCATCTCTCCTTCTATTTTGAATGACAGCCTTATTGGATAAAGAATTCTTGGCTGCATATTTTTCTGATTGAGCACATTGAATACATCCTGCAACTCCTTTCTGGTCTGCCAAGTTTCTAATGACAGATCTGCTTTGAACTTGATCTGTCTTCTCTTGTAGGTTAAGGACTTTTTTTTTAACCGTGCTTCTTTCATAATTCTTTCTTTGTCTATGTATTTTGTGAATTTGGCTATGATATGCTTTGCTGATGGTCAGTTTTTGTTGAATCTAATGGGAGTTTTCTGTGCTTCTTGGATTTTGATATCTGTGTCCTTCCCCAAATTAGGAAGGTTTTCTGCTATAATTTGCTCAAATAAAACATCTGCCCCCTTTTCTCTCTTTTCTTCTTCTGGGACTCCTATGATTTGGATGTTATTCCTTTTAAAAAATTTTTTTAAGTTTATTTGTTTATTTATTTATTTAGAGGGCACAAGCACAACTCGGGGAGGGGCAGAGAGAAGGAGAGACAGGATCCCAAGCAGGCTTTGTCATCTTCGTACAGCCTGATGTGGGGCTCAAACTCACTCAGCGTGAGATCATGACCTGAGCTGAGATCAAGAGTCAGACGTTTTCAACAATTGTGCCACCCAGGCACACCATTATTCTTCTTAATAAGAATATTCATTTTAATAAGTCACTGAGTTCTCTAAGTCTTATATCATGAGCTTTTGCCTTTGTTCCTTTCTTTTTTCTGCTTCATTATTCTCCATAATTTTATTTTCTGTATCACTGATTTGCTGCTCTGCTTCGTCCACCATTGCATCTTGGTTATAGCATTTTTAATTTCAGCCTGACTAGATTTAGCTTCTTTTATCTCCACAGAAAGGGATTCTCAGGTGTCTTCTCTGCCTTTTTAATGCCAGCTAGTATTCTTACAATTGTGGTTTTAAATTCCAGTTCAGACATCTTACCTCTATCCGTGTTGATTAAATTCCTGGCCGTCATTTCTTCCTGTTCTTTCTTCTGGGGTGAATTCCTTCATCTGCCAAGTTCTGTGGCTCAAGTTATGCAGATTGTTGCATTAATCCTCAGATCAATTTCCTAGGTTTTCAAAATGATTTGGTGCTGCACTAGCTGCATTTCAGGGATGAGACAAACTCAGGGTCTCCATACTGCTCTGCTATGTAAACTCTTTTCCCTGAATCACTAGTTTGTACATCTGAAACTAATATACCACTGTGTATTAACTAACTAGAGTTAAGAAATATATGTTGAGTAGTAACAGCTCACTTATATTGATATTTACTATGCAGGTGAGGAAACTAAGACACAGAGAATTTAAGTAACATGCCTGCAGTTACACAGCTAGTAAATTGAAAGAGCTGGGATTTGAACCTCTGTAGTCTGGTTCAAGCACTAATAGGTTTAAGCACTCTGTTATCTCACATCAAAACTTGATTTTTGTCAACCATTTGAGTGAAGGCAATGAAATTACTCTTAAAATTGCAAATATTTGGGTAGGGAACACCTTTATCAGCTTATTCGTCACTCAAGATTTTCTTAATGCAATGTGCACCCTATAAATACATAAATCTGAATTAAACTTATCCAATTTAGTGTTTTTACACATGTGTACCATCAACACAATCAATATAATAAATATATCCATCAGTATGAAGTTTTCTTGTGCCCCTTTACAAACCTTCCCTGTCACTCCTCCCTGCCCTGTGCCTTGGCAACTATTGATCTGCTTTTTGTCATTATAGATTATTTTACATTTTCTAAAATTTCATATAAATTAAATCATAGAGTATGTATTATTTTTTGTCTGACTTCCTTCAATATGATTATTTTGAGATTCATCCATGTTGTTCAGTGTATAAATAAATCATTCTTTTTTATTCCTTGTTTGTGTTGTTCTACAGATATACCATAATTTGTTTATTTCTTCATCTGTTGATGGACTTTTGGGTTGTTTCAAGTTTTTAGCCATTACAAATAAAGTGCTCATAAACGTTTGTGTACAAGTTTCTGTATAACATATTTTTTATTTATCTTGTGTAAATAACACTTTTTAAAAAACTGCTAAAATGATTTTTTAATTTTTTTAAAAAAAGTCCATCAACTGACGAATGGATAAAGAAGATGTGGTTAATATATACATTGGAATACGACTTGGCAATGGGAAAGAATGAATTCTGGCCATTTGCAGCAATGTGGAGGGTATTATGCTAAGTGAAATAAGCCAAGCAGAGAAAGACAGATACCATATGTTTTCACTCATATGTGGATCTTGAGAAACATAACAGAAGACCATGGGGGAAGGGAAGGGGAAAAAAGTTACAGAGAGGAAGGGAGGCAAACCATAAGAGACTCTTAAGGACTGAGAACAAACTAAGGGTTGATGGGGGTGGGGAGAGGGGAAAGTGGGTGATGGGCATTGAGGAGGGCACTTGTTGGGATGAGCACTGGGTGTTGTATGGAAACCAATTTGACAGTAAATTTCATATATTAAAAAATAAAAAAAAAATAAAAAAAAAAGAAACCAATTTGACAATAAATTATATTTAAAAAATTAAATTCAAGTTAGTTAACATACAGTGTAGTCCTGGTTTCAAGAATGGAACCCAGTGATTCATCTTTTACATATGACACCCATTGCTCATCACAAAAAGTGCCCTCCTTAATGCCTATCACCCATTTAACCCATCCCCCCACCCACCTTCTCTCCAGCAGTCCTCAATTTGTTCTTTGTATTTAAGAGTCACTTATGGTTTGCCTCCCTCTCCGTTTTTTATCTCATTTTTCTTTCCCCTCCTCTATGTTCATAAGTCAGTCAAAGAAATAAAAATATCATATAATTTCACTCATATATATGTGGAATTTGAGAAACCCAAAGTAATTTTTTAATGTTTATTTATTTTTGAGAAAGAGAGAGAGACAGTGCAAGCAGAGAAGGGGCAGAAAGAGAGAGACACACACAAAAAATCTGAAGCAGGTTCCAGGCTCTGAGCTGCTCACATTTCTTGCCATGTGGCCCCCTCCATCTTCCAGCAGAGTTTGTTTAAAAAACAGCAACAACGGGGCGCCTGGGTGGCGCAGTCGGTTAAGCGTCCGACTTCAGCCAGGTCGCGATCTCGCGGTCCGTGAGTTCGAGCCCCGCGTCGGGCTCTGGGCTGATGGCTCAGAGCCTGTTTCCAATTCTGTGTCTCACTCTCTCTCTGACTCTCCCCCGTTCATGCTCTGTCTCTCTCTGTCCCAAAAATAAATAAAAAACGTTGAAAAAATATTAAAAAAAAAATAAATAAAAAAAAATAAAAAACAGCAACAACTACCAACTATCTTTTTCCCCTGAAGTGCCTTGCAGGTAATAAAAAATCACTATCCAAATATATGTGAGCCTATTTCTAAACTTTCTATTCTGTCTCATTGATCTATTGATCTTTATTTCAATACCATAATGTTTGTGTTTTATAAGTCTTGAAATCAGATGCTGGAAGTCCTCCAACATTGTGTTTCTTTTTCCAAAGTGTTTTTGCTATTCTATATTCATGTATTTCTATATGAATTTTAGACTGAGCTTGTTCATATCTAAAAAAAAGCCTGCTGGAATTTTGATTGGGATTGCATTGAATCTATAGATCAAGTTGGGGAGAATTGACATCTGAACATTTTGAGTTTTCTGATTCATGAACACAGTATACTTACATCATTTATTTAGATCTCCTTGATCTTTCATCACTGTTTTTCAGTTTTCAGAATATAGATCCTACACAATTTTATTTCCAGATTTATCCATGAATATTTCATATTTATGATGCTATTGTAAATGGTATTGTTTAAAATTTCAGTTTTCAATTCTTTATTGCTACCATATTGATATACATTTAATTATGTATATTAATCTTGTATCCTTCAACCTTGCTAAAATCACTTATTCATTGTAGTAGTTCTTATGTAGATTACATAGGAATGTCTACATAGACAATCATGTCATCCTCAAACAAAGATAGTTTTAATTATTTATTTCTGATTTGTATGTCATTTATGTCTTTTTATTGCCTTATTGTACTGACTAGGACCTACAGTATAGTGTTGAAAAGAAATTATGAGAATAGAAATTGTTGCCTTGATTCTGACTTAATGAGAAATCATTCAGTTTTTCACTATTAATTATGATGTTAACTGTAGTTTTTTTCCCATAGATGTTCTTTATGAGGTTGAGGAAATTGTCTTTTGTTCTTAGCATCCTGAGGATAATTTGATATCAGGAATAGTTGTTATATTTTATCAAATGCTTTTTATGCCTCTATTGAGATTATCATATGTTTATTAAAAAATTTTGTCAATGTGGTGAATTACACTAATTGATTTTGAAGTATTACATCAATCTTGCATTCCTTGGATAAACCCCATTTGCTCATGATGTATCAAACCTTTTTAAAAATATTGTTGAATTCTATTTGCTAAAATTTTGTTTAGAAGTTTGCATCTATGTTCATGTGGGATATTGGTCTTTGGTTTGCTTCTTGTAATATCTCTGTCCACTTTTGGTATCAGAATAATACTGGCCTCTAAAAATGAGGTGGAAAATATTCCTCCCTCTTCCATTTTTTGTAAGAGTTTGGATAGAATTGACATTATTTCTTCCAGTGAAGCAATCTGGTAATGGAGGTTGTTTTTTTTTTTTTTTTTTTACATTTTTATTTATTTTTGAGAGAAAGAGAGGGACAAACAGCGAGTGGGGGAGGGGCAGAGAGTTAGGTAGACACAAAATCCGAAGCAGGTTCCAGGCTCTGAGCTGTCATCACAGAGCCTGACATGGGGCTCGAACCCGCCAGCTGCTGAGATCATGACCTGAGCCAAAGTCGGACGCCTAACCGACTGAGCCACCCAGCAACCCCTGGTAATGGAGTTTTTTTATGGGAAAGTTTTTAATGACAAATTAAACTTCTTTAATAGATATAGGACTATTGACATCAGGTCCAGGACTAGGATAAGGCAAGAGAGCACTCAACTTTCAGGTTTGTGCAAGTCCTAGAGAGGGATCAGCATAGACCCATCAATACCTTCACCAGATGGGAAACAAGTGTCTTAGTTCTGAATAGTGGAACTGGGAGGCACATCATAGCATCCACTACACTGTTTAATACACTGTAATTCATTTCTTAGCATTGATATGGACATTCTTAATTTCCTGTATTTATTAACTTTGGCATGTATTTTTTTTTCTTCCAAGATTTCATTTAAATTCAAGTTAGTTAACATATAGTTTAGTATTGGTTTTAGGAGTAGAAATTAGTGATTCATTACTTACATATAACATTCAGTGCTCATCCCAGCAAGTGCCCTCCTCGATGCCCATCACCCATTTAGCCCATCTCCCCACACACCTCCTCTCCAGCAACCCTCAGTTTGTTCTCTGTAGTAAAGAGTCTCTTATGGTTTGCCTCCCTCTCTGTTTTTGTCTTATTTTTTTCCTTCCCTTCCTCTGTGTTCATCTATTTTGTTTCTTAAATTCCACATATGAGTGAAATTATATGGTATTTGTCTTTCTCTGACTGACTTATTTCATTTAGCATAATATACTCTAGTTCCTTCCACATCATTGCAAATAGCAAATGATTACACACACACACACACACACACACACACACACACACACCACATCTTCTTTATCCATTCATCAGTCGATGGACATTTGGGCTCTTTCCATACTTTGGCTATTGTTAATAGTGCTGTTATAAATATTGGGGTGCATGTGCCCCTTTGAATCAGTATTTTTGTATCCCTTGGATAAATACCTGGTAATGCAATTGCTGGATCACAAGGTAGTTCTATTTTTAACTTTTTGAGGAACCTACACACTGTTGTCCAGAGTGGCTTTACCAGTTTGCATTCCCACCAACAGTGTAAGAGGGTTCCCCTTTCTCCACATCCTTGCTAACATCTGTTGTTTCCTGAGTTGTTAATTTTAGCCATTCTGACAAGTGTGAGGTGGTATCTCATTGTGGTTTTGATTTGTATTTCCCTTATGGTAAAGTGATGTTGAACATTTTTTCATGTGTCTGTTGGCCATTTTTATGTTTTCTTTGGAGAAATGTCTGTTCATATCTTCTGCCCATTTCTTAACTGGATTATTTATTTGTTGGGTGTTGAGTTTGATAAGTTCTTTATAGATTTTGGATACTAGCCCTTTATCCAATATGTCATTTGCAAAAATTTTCTCCTATTCTGTAGGTTACGTTTTAGTTTCATTGATTGTTTTGTTTGCTGTTCAGAAGCTGGGATTCAACAATCTCCCTTCCCCCAATTATTCTTACTGTGATCCACATATTAACAGGACTTAATTTATCATAAGGCTTTGGCATGATGGGACATATTACAGGTTCATTTTCATGGGACCAAGGTTCTGGCCCAGACAGTTCACGTATGGGTGGGGGAAAGAGTCCAAAGAAGAAAATAGAGGTCACTGGAAATAAACAGAACTGCTTTTGTGCCATTTTCTCAGTCCTGCCCTGCTGTGAGCTCTGGGATGTAGTGTTCAGGAAATGAACTCTTGTCCCCACTTCTATATCAAGTAGTGACTTTCATTTCCATCCATGGTCCAAAGAGAAGCAGAAAAACTGCATTGCATATCAAAATGCTGAATTTGAATGTGATAGAGAACATTTTGAGAGGACACCCTTCACCAGATTGTATCTACTGCTGCCTGTGAGTAAAAAGGGAATTCCCTACATAAAGACATCATTTTACTTTGAAAAAAAGAAAACCAAGTCAAAGTATCTTTATCTTAAGATATATTCAGATGATATGTAGTAAATAATGAAAGTTTAATCCCAGTTCCCCCTTGACATGCCATGAACTGAGAGATTTAAAAAATACATCTTTAAAATAACTCCTTTTTCCTTTGTTCTAATCCTTGTTGGATTCTTGGCTCCATAGCTGGACCACTTAATTTCCACATGTATGAAGGCCCAGCCCTAACTCATGTACTGTTTCTGGTCAGGGGAAATCTATGAAGTCCTTGACCCATAGCACACAGCTCAGCATTGAGTCAACCTTATTGTCTGCTTCCTGATGGATGTTTCCCATGCCTAAGTGCCTATCCTGATGTGGTTGTGCTCTTGTCTTGTGCTTGCCTGTCCTCCTGAGCATTAGAGGCTTACCTCTTGATTCCAGGCCTGATAATAGGATCCTTCTGCTTTACTTCCCCTATATAATGCCATGACTGCCACCCTCCCATTCCCCAGACACTGCTAGAATTCCCTGATGTCAGTTACCTATTGTCCCGCTATTCCTCTGTCAATTTCTTGCTGATTCTTCCTCTGCAGGCTCAGAAAATTTCCTGGTACTTTTATAGCAGCGTGGTATAGCAGTTAAGAGTACTGGTGGTGGTTTCAGACTCTCTAGATTTGAATCTGCCACTAAATTGTTATGTGACCCCTGGGAAGTTACTGAACATTTCTGAATCTCATTTTTATATCTGAACTTTCAATGATAATAACAGTACCTATCTTATGGGACTATTGTGAAAATTGCTAGTCAGAATGTCTGGCACATACTTACTGAATACTCAATAAACATTGGCTATTACACTGGGAACTCCATGGATCACCCATTATGCCCAGGTGGGCTTGTCTCAGCCCCTCTTCCCAACTGTCACCTGATCCATCTAATTCTGTCATGGTTAATGGAAAAGCCACCCCTTTCTTTCTTGTTCCAGGTACTGGGGAGGAAGTGAAAAGAAAAACGTATAGGCTGCTTGGTTGGCAAAGCTCTGATTCTGACCTGAGTGACTTTTCTCCTTAGGCTGGGGAGAGGAAAGCATGTTTCTTCTGAAAATTAGAATGATTTCTCTAGAAGGAACAAAAAAGGAAGATTTCAGTTTTTTTCCACTGCCTATCTTTCAAATTTCAGTGATAAGGCAGAAGGAGGGAGAAACCCATAAATTCTCTGCTGGGTACATGATGGATATTTCAGGTAGATGGTATGAAAAAAGCACCTGTTTTAGTGTCATAAGTAAGTGCAGGACAACTGAATGAAAAAGAACTTGCTCCCACTTTAGGCCCTGGATTCATTAACAGAAGGCTTTTGCCATTGAATCAATTGGCCCAGAAACCTGCCTGAGTCCAGCTTTGTAGATTCCTTCTGGAGTTCTTCAGGGCTCCAGGTAAAGTGGTATATGCTAGAGGCCTAGCCCACTGAGAGTCTTTTCTCATCTGTTGTCTGGAAATTGTCCATGTTCAGGCAGAGATGACCCAGCAAAGAGGCCTGCACTTTTGGGATGAGTCAAGTTCTCCAAATAGCTTCTACATCAGTCTTGAAGCCATTGTCTAACATTCTCACCATTAATTATTTCTTAGGGGTTTTGGGAGACTTATTCATTTTAGCCTGATTAAGACAATATATTATCTAGGAGAGATAACACATTAACGGGGATTATTTAGTGATTAATTCATTATTATCCACTGACACACCAGCAGAGAGTGAGGACCTGTTAGACTTGCACTTGTGTTGGAGCTGAGATAGATAAGATTTGACACAGATAGTGATACAGAGTGGGGAAAGGTGGTAGGGAAAATCAGGCAGTGACAGTTTTGATGATGTGGGTTTAGAAAATGGAAACTCATTTTGGCATCTGATGAGGAGAACATAATTAGGGAAGTTAAATCTGCTGAGAAAAAAAAGAAAAAAAATAAATGATACCTTCCAAAGACAAATTGAAATGATTCTTGGATTATTCAATTTTAAATGAGATGTATATTGGCTGTGCCTTCTTTGGTCATAAGCTCAGGGAATGAAGTCTATCAGTGGACAAAACTGCCCAGGGATCCTATAAGGACTTTAAGAAGTACTTGGGAATACCTGTCTCTGTCTGTTCTTCAATCAAACTCCAAACATAACTGAACTAGTTCTTCCTCAGATTTTGTCTTATCTTTATGGTCCAGCTCAGCAATCTTCTCTTTCTTGAGGCCTTCCCTAACCACCCCAGTCTCTAGTGTTCTTTCCTCTTATTAACACTGTGCTGGATATAGATGGGTATTTGATTTTGCAGAATCTTTTCTTGTATTCATGTGCTGTCTCTCTGCTTGGAAGAAAAGCCATAGGAGGACAGGGCCCATTGCTCATGTTTCTAGCCCCACAGCATCTGCCACATAGTGTGCTCTCAATAAATGTTTGAAACCTTGTCTAGACAAACCTGCAATTTCACCTTTGCCCTGAAAATACATGTATGCCTTTCCTTTCTTTTAGCATTTTTATTTATTATAAATTAAACACATATGACTACATTGTCATTGTAAAATTTCGAATGATTTAAGTTTGTGTTAAATTCTCTTTGACCTTGACCACCCTTCTCATCCCAGTCCTCTTTTTGTAGATAGTCACAATTTAAGTTTGGTGGGTATCCTTACATTTTTCTCTGCATTCACATGTATATATGTATACATAGAGATATATAGGTATGTGTGTGTGTTTTCCCACCAATGGGTGTTATACTGTATTATTCTGCAGCTGCAACTGGCTATTTATGTATATATGTAAGTATGTAGGCTCCACACCCAGTGCAGAGCCCATCGTAGGGCTTGAACTCACAACCCTGAGATCAAGAACTGAACTGAGATCAAGAGTCAGATGTTTAACTGACTGAACCACCCAGGCACCCCATATGCAGTTTCTTTTTAAATTTAATGGCATATATTGGGGATCTTACCAGGTTTGTAAGGCAGGTTTACTGCCTTCTTTTATTTATTTATTTATTTTTTAAATTTTAAAAATGTTTATTTATTTTTGAAAGAGACAGAGCATGAGGGGGAGAGGGACAGAGAGAGGGAGACACAGAATCGGAAGCAGGCTCCAAACTCCAAGTTGTCAGCACAGAGCCCGATGCAGGGCTCGAACTCACAAACCATGAGATCATGACCTGAGCTGAAGTCGGACGCTCAACTGACTGAGCCACCCAGGCGCCCCTTCTTTTAAATTTCTGTATTGTATTTCCTAGGATAGATATATTGATCCCTTACTAATGTACATTTAGTGTTTTTCTAATTTTTGGTTTAATTGTTACAAACAATAGTATAATGAAAAATCCTTATACGCAGCTCCTTGAGCACACATGTGAATGTTTCACTAGAGAAAATATCAAAAAGTGGAATTGCTGAGTCATAAGGTATGTGTTAATTTTTTTTTTAATGAAGCCTTCCAGTGTATTGGGATATTATAGGCCTTTCTGACCCATGTGCAAGCAGCTGGGAGACTGTCTCTCCCTAAGACATACTTCTTACAGCATTAATGAGATTATTTAAAAAAAAAATTCTTGTCAATGAGGAGATAGTAAAACATACAAGTCATTTCCTGGGTTTTATGGCTGTTATTTGGAGACCCCTAAACAATGTGATTTTACTGCCAGTGTATAGCCCTAGGTGGAATTCAGAGTAACATTTGGGGTTGTAAGAAAACACAGCAGATAAACCAGTAAAGCAAAGTAGGGTTACTACCCAAGGAATCTTTTTCTGAACTTTACTACCAATCTGTGCTCCAGAAAGCCACCTGGCAATTGTGTTGTTGACATTGGCAGGTAATGAGTGAGTGAGTTTAGAAGGTTTAGAGACACATTTCCCTTTACTTGAAAAAAAATAGTCCAAAGCCTAGCCTTGCTATCAGTGCGATGGTAAGCCATCCTGGAATATAAGGGGTGGCCGAGAACATTAAACACTCAGCAGTAGTTTAACAATAAATACAGTTCAATTAAAATAATTATAAAATTAAATATTGAAGCAGTCTTTAGATGATACTAGGAATTGTTAATTTTTGGTGCTTGGTGTGATAATGGCATTGGGGATGTGTAATAAAAATGTCTACACTATTTAGAGACAGATACTGAAGAGTGTAGGGGCTAAAGGACATGTTTGAATTTGTTTTTAAATATTTTAGAAATAAAGAAAAAAGGATTGCTAAAATGATAATTGCAACATTTTGTTACATGTTGCTTTGGATGATAGATTTAGTTCATTATATTCTTTCTACATTTTTGTACATTTGAAAGTGTTCATAATGCATGTTTATGAAGAAAGAATGATAAAGATCTATGTGGAGAAATGGCACATTCAAAGCAACCTACTAGAGGAGACTATGGATTCATCTCCTGAGATAAATTTTTATGTACAGTTGGATATTCTATTCTCGGATGAGATTTAGTTTAGATATGGCAAAATAATGGAGGCCAGACCAGATGACATTTGAGGGTCTACTCTGATATTGTTGTTCCATGGTAATACAGCCACAGGCATCTATATTCAAGCCTAAGGTAAGGAAATCTGAATTCTTCTTACTGCTGTAATCTTTAGGGCATTTCTTTTCTTCTTTTCTTTCATTGAATATATTTGACATCTAACATCGTGCAAAGAGCATTTTTTAAAATTAAAAAAGTCACTTCAGAACTCATTTGAATAAGCAGTTGCCCATTGTTTGATTGAATGAAAAAAAAATTAAAGTAATCTCTACACACAATGTGGGGCTTGAACTCATGAACCTGAGATCAAGAGTTGCACAGCCTACCAAATGAGTCAGCCAGGTTCCCTAGATTAAAAAAAAAATTAATAGCCAAATAGTTATAAGAGCATATATAATATCTATGTGCATTTATGTATGTATTTTAATTCGCAAATGAAATTATATATATTTAAATTGTGCAATGTGATGATTTTATATACATACAATTTGTGAAATCATGAACACAGTCATGTTAATTAGCACATCAATCACCTCACATAGTTACCATTCTTTTTGTGCATAGTGAAAATGCTTAAGATCTACTCTTTTAGGAAATTTCAAGTGTGCTATAGAGCATCATTAGCTATAGTCACCATGCCATACATTAGATCTCCAGAACTTATTCATCTTATAACTGAAGACTTATATCCTCTGACCAATATTTACCCATTTCTCTAGCCCCTGGCAACCACTACTCTACTCTCTGCTTCTATGAGTTTAAATTTTTTAGATTCCACATATAATTGAGGTCATATGGTATTTGTCTTTATCAGTCTGATTTATTTCACTGAACATAATGTCCACCAGGTTCATCTATGTTGTTGTAAATTGCAGGGTTCCCTTCTTTTTTTATGGCTGAATAATACTTGATTGGGGATGTGTAATAAAAATGTCTATACTATTTAGAGACACATACTGAAATATGTAGAGGCTAAAGGACATGCTTGAAATTTGTTTTAAAATATTTCAGAAATAAAGAATAAAGGGAGAGCTGTGTGATTATATTTCTGTCTCTATCATTATCACATTGTTTTTAGCCATTCACCTGTCATTAATCTATCAACAGACAGGTTGGTTCTGTATCTTGGATATTGTGAATAATTCTGCTGTGAACATGGGGGGGTGCAGCTATCTCTTTGAGATCTGATTTCATTTCTTTTGGATATATACCCAGAAGTAGGATTACTGGAACATATGGTAGTTTTATTTTTAGTTTTTTGAGGAACCTCCAAACTGTTTTTCATAGTGGCTATACCAATTTACATTTCTACCAACAGTGTACCGGATATACTCCCACACCCTCGGCAACACTTGTTATTTTTTGTCTTTTTGATAATAGTCATCCTAACAGGTGGGAGGTGATAGGTTATTGTGGTTTTTGCATTTTCCTGATGATTAATGATTTTGAGAACCTTTTATACACCTATTGGCTATTTTTATGTCTTCCTTTGGAAAAATATCTATTTAGGTTCTTTTCCCATTTAAAAAAAATTGGATTATTTAGTTTTCTTTGCTATTAAGTTGTGTAAATTCCTTATATATTTTGTATATTAACCTCTTATCAAGATAGATATTTGCAAATATTTTCTCCCGTTCCATTGTTTGCCTTTTCAGTTTGTTGACTCTTTCCTTTGCTGTATGGAAGTTTTTAAGTTTGATATAGACCTGCGTTTATTTTGTTTTTGTTTCCTATGCTTTTGGTGTCATATCCAAAATATCATTTCCAAGACTATTGTCAAGTATGTTTTCACCTATGTTTTATTCTAGGAGTTTTATATTTTCAAGTATACATTTAAGTCTTTAATCCACTTCAGATTAATTTCTGGGAATTGTGTAATATAGGTGTCTAATCTCATTCTTTTACATGTGGCTGTCCAGTTTTCCCAGCACCATTTATTGAACAGACTACCCTTTCCTCATTGAATATTTTTGGCTCATTTATCAAATATTAGTTGACCATTTATACATGGGCTTATTTATGGGCTCTTTGTTCTGTTCCATTCGTCTATGTGTCTGTTTTTATGCCAGTCCCATACTATTTTGATTAATACAGCTTTGTAACACAGTTTGAAATCAAGAAGTATGATGTCCCTCCCAGCTTTGTTCTTTCTCAAAATAGCTTTGGCTATTCAGGGTCTTTTGTAGCTCCACACAAATGTTAGGATTGTTTGTTCTATTTGTGTGAAAAATGCCAAAAGAATTTTGATGGCAATTGCATTGAATCTGTAGATTGCTTTGGGTAGTTTGGAAATTTTAACAATGTTAATTATTCTGATACAAGAACTGTCGCGACCGGCGCCACAAACACCGAGGTCAGGGTCCTGAGGGTAGGGGAATGCAAGAAAAAAAGAGAGAAGAGAAAGTTTGGGAACAGGAGGGTCCCCTGGGCTAATGGCCCAAGTGACGGCTTTATTGTTGCTGTACACAATCTTTGATATCCAGACTCTTATGGGTCAGGCCATTCTAAGAATAAACAGGTTTCACATAATCGCTGCCAACCAAAACATTTAGTTCTGTGTTTCTTGTGCATTTTCTAGACGGGTCACAAGACCTTGTTGATAAGATTGCTAGCAAAACACAATTCCCATGTTTGTTTCTATCTGACTCGGGGTAGAAAAAGGGAGGTAGCATTACTGCCAACACCTGCAGACCACAGGCTTCAGGAATTAACTTTCTCAGCCTTGACAAGGCTTTCGTATGCCCTTGAAAGTGGGGGAATGGGAGGGGGAACCACCAGGTTGGCTGAGTCAACAGGGAATGTTGACCGGGTCTCAGCCTGGCGCCGGGGCGGCCTCCCACATGAATGGGAGGGGGAACCACCGGGTTGGCTTGAGTCAACAGGGAACATTGCTGGACCCGTCTCAGCCTGGCACCGGGCCCGGCCCCCCACAAAGAACACGGGATATCTTTCCATTTATTTGTGTCTTTCTCAATTTCTGTATGTGCAGTTCAAAGAATAAAAACAGAAAAAAATAAAATCAGCACTTAAGTAATCACCACCCAGCTTATGAAAATAAAAATTGCCAGTCATTCTAAAGCTACCTATGTGTGCATCCCCATTCTGAAGTTACCTGTCTATGCATCCACTTTCCTCCCATCCAAAGGTAACTGCTAGCTTGAAATTTGGATAAACCATTTACTTGATTTTCATTATTTTTATCACACATGTTTTTACTCATAAATATTGTGTCATATTGTTTTAAAAATTCATATAAATTAAATCAGACTGTATCTTATTCTTTTGCTCAATATTATATTTTCCCAGATTTATTCATGTTAATGTGAGTAGCTATAGTTAATTTTAATTACTGTATGATAATTCAATTGTATAATTATATTAGGGCTTATTTACACTGTTAATGGATGTATGGGTTATTGCCAGGTTTTTGGATATTAAAAGTATTGGTGACATTCATATGCTTGTTTGCCTTTTAACATGTGTAAGAGTTTCTCTAGGTATAAAGATAAAAAAGCAATTTCTGGGTTGGTTACATGGTATATACATATTCAACCTGAATTATGTTAGAATTCTTTCAGACATGATTTGCATATGCTTTTGCCAGTAGTCTGGAGGATGCTACTAACCTTGGGACATTTGAAGTTGAATTTTTTTTTTTTTTTTTTTTTTTTTTTTTTTTGCTTAGGATTTTGTACACGTAGTATGAATCCCAACCAGAGATTCACATGGAGGCCCACTTGTGGTTACAAATTCTCAGGGGAATTTTTTTTTTCCTGATTTCTTTTTTTTTACTGTTCAGATCCTTCAGGTAGTTATTTTTGTGTGTGTGTGTTTTGTCCAGAGTTTATCATTATTATCTGCAGGAGGGTAGGTTTCACTAGCAGCTTACTTCTCCATGCTGGCCATGACATATTGTTGAGTGAAAAAAAAGGTACAAAATAGCATAAATGAAATGATTATATAGCTTAATAAAATATGGAAGGATATATACAACTTTTTTATTTTTAGAGAAGTGGCATCATGAAGGACTTTCACTATTTACTTTCTAGACACTTGTATTGTTGAATGTTTACACAGAACATGTATTACTTCTATAATCACAATAACAATGAAGATATTTTCATTTCTTAAAAAGAAAATCTCACTCCCAGAATAGGCTCTAGTCTCAGTCATTAAAATCACAACTTATGTATAAGTAAATGTGTTACCCTTCCCAGGGGTATATGCATCTTAAGGCGTCTACCTCATTGCAAAGCGACAGGTCTTTTTTTTTTTTTTTTTAAATAATGCTTTTATTTATTTTTGAGAGAGAGAAAGAGAGAGAGAGAGAGAGAGCGAGCGCAGGAGCATGGGAGGGGCAGAGAAAGAGGGAGACACAGAATTTAAAGCAGGCTGCGGCCTCTGATCTGTCAGCACAGAGCCCGACGCGGGGCTCAAACTCAAGAACTGTGAAAATTATGACTTGAGCCGAAGTCCGATGCTTAACCAACTGAGACATCTAGGCGCCCTATGACAGGTCTTCTATAGGGAGAAAATGATTTTTGTTATCTTGGGTCAGGGTAGACCTTTCAGCAGTTGGACCTTCCTTGGCCTTCTGAATAACTCTTTGGGCCTGGGTCTGAATTGAGGTAGTTTATAGATTGAGATTTTGACCTAAGTGATCTCTTTCCATAGGAGCTATCATAGCATTGCTTTGGTTCTGTTAAAAGAGTAACTTGGAAGATGTTAGTGTCAGCAGGAAGATGAATCCTTTTTCCATGTGCTCTCATTGAAATAACGTCATGGAAGACCTCAGATTGGATCTAGAAAAATATAATGTGTTTAATAGTTGTCTTCTGGGGGACCTCTAAACTCTTTTTCAAACACACTAGATGGGAGCTGCTTCCAGATATCAGTGCCCTGGCCTTTCCCCCATTATATTACCACATTCTAGTGTGTCTTCCTGGTAGGACACTACATGCTGCAATCTTTAAGGTCTCTCTGTTGCTTCATTTTCTCAAAGTCCATGCTCCCAAACTGACAGCAAGGTAATATGACACCAAGCTCCATGCAAATGTATTTGTGGGTATCACTGGGTACCCATGTGTTACTGGTTGATCTCTCTCATTTCAACATATCTTCACAAAAAATAGCCTTAGCCCAAATAAGTGACTCTAATACTTGGGAATTCAGGCACTATGGCTGGTTTGTTGGGGGGAGTATTTTAGGTACATAGACAGGGAGTCAACATAGTCCAAACACAGAGATGAAGTTTTAAGATATGAGGTGAGAGACTTGGAATTTGGAATGATCTGAGCTTCACATTAAAACTCTCCAGGAAGCCAGAGTGACTCCTAATAACTCCCCTTGAACTTACTTATTGACCAGGGCTTGTTCTTCATGTAAATCACACAGCTCTAGCCTTCTCCTGTCCACTGACAGGAAGACAGTTCTAGAACTGTTGAGCCCTGCATGCTAAAAAAAATAATATCAGCTTAAATTTTTTTCCCTGTTAAAAATAGCAGCTAGGTTGGTTGCTCCACTGAGTCATTTGTCTCTATTAAGACTCTTGAAGTAGAAACGTGGAAAGTAGGCTCTGGTCAGATAGCATTTACCTTCATTTGAGGCCCGAGCCTTATTCTTACAGGAACCAGTGGTTCAGAAGATGCTTTAAATATCCCCGTAACTACCCTTTGCTGGGAGAAAAGAAGGCCTTCTGTTCTTTCTCAGTCACCACTATCACCAAACCTCCTTTGACCCTCAAAGCTCCTGTCTCCCCTTTTGAATCCTTTCATTGTATCCTTAACACATTCCTCTCACTACTTCCACCTGTTCTCAACATTGCTGTGTGTTCCAATGTATTCTTTCCTCATTCCGTATCCTAGTAATGGAAAATGTATACCCCCCTCTTGCCACTTTGGACCAGATAATCTTCAAGTGCTCTTTGGAAACTTCTGATTTTATTCTTTCTTTTTCCTGTATCCTTCATTTTTTCCAATCCCATAAGTTATTTACCCTGGGTTTAAAAGAAGGTTCAGGGATTACCTAGTCCAAATAAAATAGATGGCTTCCCTGAAAACACCTTCCCCTGCTGGAGAGGATATGGAGAAAGCTATCTCCGTAAAGCTTCTATTCACTGTCTCCATCCTTCCCTTTGCCAGCAAATTTCTTAAAAGTTTAGCCTACAGTTATGGCCTCTATTACTTACCCACCCACTTGCCTCAACCCACTGCAGTTTGACTTAAACCTTCACCACTCTGCTAGAACTGCTTTTTTAAAAGTCACCGGTGGCCTCCTGCATGGTCAATCTCGTGGCCTCTTTTTAAACCTTTATTTTTTTTTATTTTTTTTAACATTTATTTATTTTTGAGACAGAGAGAGAGCATGAACGGGGGAGGAGCAGAGAGAGAGGGAGACACAGAATCAGAAGCAGGCTCCAGGCTCTGAGCCATCAGCCCAGAGCCCGATGCGGGGCTCGAACTCAAGGACTGCGAGATCATGACCTGAGCTGAAGTCGGACGCTTAACCGACTGAGCCACCCAGGCGCCCCTTAAACCTTTAGTTTTAATTAAGGAAGGTTTCCTGGGTACATTGGTGTTCTCAGTCACTTGGCGAAATATAAAAGGTCCAGTCTCTATTTTTGAGGGACAAATGAGAACTCATGATAATGATGCTTGTTCCTAGAATGGCACTAGGGAATGGGTGGTGGGGTGGGGAGGAGCTCTGGGTTTTCTTTTCTTGCTGTGATTAAAAATCAAATAAGCATTTTATTCTTTCATTGATTTATTTGATGTATAATTTTGTGTGTCTACCATGTGCTGGCAGGATAGCAGTGCACAACTCTCTGGGATGTGGTGAGGCTTCCTGCTGCTTCTGTAAGGACCAAGAGATAAGCAAACCCACAAATTGTCTTAGTATCTGAGTTACTGTGCTAGACTCTCTGTAGGCTTAGCAATCAATTGCCACACCTGCCTGCCACTAGTCAAGAGCAATGTTCACTTACCTAATGATGAATTTTAAAAGCCCACCCTAAGATACAAAATTATCCACCTTACATCAGTTTTAAAATACCACTAGGATGAGGTGGGAGGAATGATCTGAGTGTAATTTATTTGAAAACTTGGTTCTGGCAGAGGGAATTTAAGTTAATGTTAATAAAAGAACGTCTTGAAAAGAGGTCAAGTGGGTAACATAGCTTTAAAAAATTCTGTTTCATAATCCTGTCCATTTAGAAATAGGAGGAGTGCAGTTTGTCTGAAGGAGACAAGGGAGAGCTTTGGCCTCAGGTCCTTGCTTTGAACTTCTGAGCTTATTAGCAAAGGGAATCAATATTCAGAACAATTTTCCCACAAGCTGCAAGAACTTGGACTCTTCATTCAATGTGATTATTTCCTACCCTCTAGCTGTCCATAAGGGAGGCTCTTAAACATGCTGTTCAGGCCTGAACAAAACATTAGCCAAGCCTTATGATGTTTGGACATACTAGGCAACACAGGAGTCATTAATTATGGGGTTACTGACAGATGCTAAGTACAAGCATCTGTGTTGTTAAGATTTCTTTTACTGATCAACACATAACAGGGCCTGAGAACTGGGGGAAAAAAGATAAAGCATATTTGAGGATGCACAGTGCATGCAGATTTGATTCAGATTTAGGAATAAGAAAATAAAATGCAAAGTGGGAATCTTGACATTGCTAACCACACTTGAAGAGTACTAAACATCTTAATTCTCTTAATGATCCTGAATGTTTTAAGGATAAAGTTAACTACAATAAAAGGATTCACTTTTCAAAATACACATGGTGAGCATATTCTGAGAATATGAAATCATACATTTCTATTTTTCAGGTAAGAATTAATTTGTAGAAAGAATATACCAGTAGAAAAATGTTTATTTAATGCTTCTATTTTTAAAGGTACTAATTCCTTAGAAATTTTCTCAGTAACCAGGAAGAAGTTTCCTATATTATTCTACCAGTCTAATAGATAAGTGTGTTAGTCACTTAAGCCTACAGGAAATGCATTTGTTAGGGTATAATCTATGTTATTAAGTACTCAGGGGACTCACTATTAAGTTATAAATCAGTGTCACTATTGATTCAGGAAAAAAGACCAATGAGTCTTCACACATTATACTAACTGATGTCCAGGCATCTAGGGAAAATGAGAAAAACCTCAACCTTGGAGCTTAAATATATGCATGTAATATGACTCCTTTATAAAGGAAGAATAGAAGTCCCTTTGGGGTTGGCATATTTTAATTCCAACTACATGAGATTATGAGAAATCTATTGTATAACTGTATTGGAGACATAAAATTGTTTGAAATGTGCTTCAGAGGTTCACAATGAAGGAAGGACAAAGTCTTTTACAGAATCCAAGCTCAAAAGCAAACAAGTACCAGAGTGGACTATTTGTGGCAAAGATTGTCAAAAATGCCAAATGGGACAATGTAATTATTTAATACTTAGCTGTATAACTGAGGTGAATGAAAAGAATCACAGGTAACACTAGATGTATATTTGTATGGTCTTCATTGAATTTTTTAATTATCTTCATGACATTGCATTAATAAAAGAAAATAATTAAGAAATATTGAGGACTTGGGGCACCTGGGTGGTTCAGTCAGCGTCCTACTTCAGCTCAGGTCATGATCTCACAGTTCATGGGTTCAAGCCCCACATCAGGCTCTGTGCTGACAGCTCAGAGGCTGGAGCCTGCTTCAGAGTCTGTGTCTCCTTCTCTCTCCACCCCTCCCCTGTTCGTTCTCTCTCTCTCTCTCTCTCTCTCTCAAAAATAAAATAAAAACACTAAAAATTAAAAAAAAAGAAATATTCAGGACTTAATTGGTGTCAAGTACACTTGTACATGTATGACCTCAGTCAAGCCACACAGCAGCTCTGTTATAAGTAAGTACTATTATAATTCTCATGTTATGTTGTTACTCCCATTTTACAGAAGAGGTAACTAAGGCTTATAAAAGACTTGCCTAGGATTACATACAGTTAGCAAGAGATAGATCTGGGATTCAAACCTAGGCTGTCGAATTCTGCATTTATAACCACTTCATAGGAATAGGGGCTTCTCCTCTTTATACTCCACTGGAAGGAACCTAATAGATCATTTATACCAAGTCCATCCCCCTCCCTTATATCCATATTGTGGAGGTATTTAATTTGAGACCCAGAGTGGGGAAATAAGTAGCCTAACTGTGGCTGCTGCTGGGATAAGAATTGCTAACTTCATCATATTCAAACAGAAGAAGAGTATCCTTAGTCTTTATTTATTACCAAAATAAATAAGTAAATAAATAAGGGAGCTCATGGCTACTTGGGTGGCACCCTATGGCACCAGGTTTAATGACCTGTATGTCAGGGTACTTCTGGGGCTCTGTGGTTATGAAGAAGATAGAAGTGGTTTTGCCCTCAAGTCAGAGGGTCACAGCAAGTGTGAGGCTTGTGGGAGAATGCTTGCCTGCCTGATGTGTCTCTGTCCTTGTGCTGTGCTAATCCTGCTTGGCTGAAAGGCTAGCCTGATTCCAAGTCTCAGCTGAAGCTGGCAGCTCATGATCAAATGGATTCTAGGAGGGCCTTGCTCAAAGCTCAGGCTCCAAAGCTGGTGGGTAGATAGGAGCAGGAAGAAGGGGAAGGACAATGTGCTTGTGAGAATAGGGAGAACAGGGAGGGAGGGACTGAGATGCAGTCAACAAGGAGCATCTCCTCGAAGCTTCCCCTTTATTTTCCACCATACCTCAGAGCCTCTCCCTTCCCACTCTGACTCCCTCTTCTTCCTTTGTTACTGGTAACTCTTAGGACCAGTTAATAAGGAGAGGGAAAATTAGCTGCAATTGGAACAATTAGTCTTTGTTTACACCCCCGCTCAACTTTGGGCATTTAGAGAATAGAGAAAAAGTGGTGAGCCCTGAGCTTGAAATCTTATGCAATCAGGCTGCTGGAAAAAAAAAAAAAAGAAAGGAAGTCATTATTTTTAGGTTTGTCATGTTTGTCTCACCATGATAAAGCGAACTATCTAATTCAAACTGAGGCCAGAGAACGAGCCCAGTGCAGCTGTCAAAGAAGCTTGGAGAAAAGGAGAAAAAATAGTTTTCACGTGCTGTTCCTTCTGTCTGGAATGCTCTTCCCCCCACACTTGAGACTGCAACTCAATTCATGGAAGCATTCCCAGTAGCATTCTACCACCCCTTTCAAGGTCATAGTCCCCTCTTACCTGTTTCCAGAGAACCAGAAAATTCTCCTTGGTATCACCCATCCCAGTTGTGATTTTATTCTTACTAGTGTGATTTTTTTGATGAATGTGTCTCCCACATTAGACTGGAAGTTGCACAAGGGCAGGGACTTTTCCCCTGTCCTTCAGGCTCTTCAGTGTTGACATAATTCTTGGCACACATTAGGTGCTCAGGAACAGTTTGCTAAATAAATGATTTATCAAATAATATCCAGTACATGGGAGTAGAATATTTTTCACTATTTCCTCTGTGAAGAGAGTCAATATAGCATATGAATGCAGCACTGGAGTCAAAGTAGTTGGGTTCAAATCCCAGTTTGCTTTTTACCATGTAACCTCAGTAAAATCACTTAAGGTCTGTGCCTCAGTTTCCTCATCTGTAAAATGGGGAGAAGAATTGCATCTTTTTCATAGTTTTGTTGTAAGGACTAAATTAATTAATACATGTAAAGCATATACTTGGCATACTTACTATATTCAATAAATGTGAACTATTATTAAAGCCTTTGCTTTATTAAGCAATTGTGTATAGCTTCTTTTTATACAAATTATGTCTTCTGACACCAGTGGCAGAGATATTGTACTGCCTTTTGATTCATAGTCCTTGGGTTCATTCCTAACCACCCCCTCCCCTGGCCCACATTCTCTATTTCACTCCATTACTTGATTTAATGTCACTGAGGCAGGTAGTGAGTGAGTCCTTTTTTTTTTTTTTTTTTTTTTTTTTTTTTTTTTTTTTTTTTTTTTTTTTGCTCCTGCCTTCTGAATGTCACGAATGTTTCCAAAGAAGGAATAAATATGAGTGCAAAGCATAAATCTAGCAGCTGCCTAGGCTTCCCAGGTTGCAAAGTAGTAAAATGAAGTAAGTGTCTTGTGTGTTTCACTTTGAAGTGACAGGAAAATAAGTGGCCCATCAACCACTAATTACTTGGCAGATCACTGATGAGAGGTTCTGGCTCCCATAAGATTGCGTTAGAGCCAGCTAGGTGCTTGCAGTTTACTACATTGGTTATTATGTTAATCAATGAAGAGGAATTGAATGAAGTACAGGGTTCTAATTTATTTGGTGCATAGGTTTTATGCATGAAATTGCTAGGCTTTGAAACAAATGACGATAAAGAGGAAATTGTGCCTTCTAATCCTGCCACCCTTAGGCAACCGTGGTGGGTATCCCATCCATGAGCATTGCAGATCCTCATCTCCTTGACCCTTTGTGCAATGTTGATGCATTTGTGTTCTTATGTTCATATTGGATCCAGAGATTTTAGGATGGATACTTGGTTTTCTGCTTCCAGTGAATACAGCACCTTTGACTTTTGTAAAAGGGGAATTCCATGGTTATAAGCTCAGGTTCTGGAATGAGATAGCCTAGATTTAAGTTCTAGAGAATTACTTATGAGTTCTGTGACCTTGGCCATGCTACCTAATCTCTCTATTCCAGTTTTTTAACTGGCAAAAAGATCTCAATCTTAAAGATTTTTGTGAAGATTACATGAGTTATTATGTATAAAGCATTAGTACACACTATCATATAGAGTAAATGGTCAACAAATTATTATTAGTAATAATATGAGCTTCCTCTTTTTTTTGGTGCTTCCTCATTTTGATAACCTTTTGGAAAGTTTATTAATTATGCAGCCATCTCTGTGGTAAAAACTTTACATAATTATCTTATGTAGTCCTCTCAATCACAGCTGTGAGATAGGTATTATTCTTACCTCTGTTGTACAGGTGAGAAACGGAGACTCAGAGATTAAATCACTTGTCTTAAGGACATGCAACCAGTAAGTAGTAGAACCTCCTCTCTTCCCCACCACATGGTGAGAAAGGGAGGAGGCTGTAAAGAAGAGGGAGAGCTATCAAGGCTCCAGGCAACATATCTGTTCTGTCCTCAGGGCAGACTGAAAAGGAAAGTTCAAGAACCCCAGGCAATCAATCACTCTCAGGTGAGCAAAGCATGTAACATGTCACTGGACTTCTCTAACATTTATACTCATTGTCACCATGATAATTGCTCCCTTTGCAATATAGCTACCTCCTTCGTCCCTGACTTGAGAGCAAACCAAAGACATCTGTTTTAGGAAGACAATATAAACCAGTGATTAAAAAAGGGGCCTCTGGACTCAGACTGCTGTGGTTCAAATCTGAACACTTTTTTTTTTCAAAACGGCACCATACTGTTTTATTTCAACTCTCAAAGAATATAAAGAGAAAACAATTTCTGATGCTGAGCCATGCAAGTAATAATAAAAGAACAAAAAATATTGACAACAAAAAGACAATTATTTATAGGTATTTCACATTTCACAGAAATGCTTTGGCAGTACTGGCAAGTATTTCTGGCCAATTGCTTTCAACAACAGGGGTCTGAAAGAATCCCCTGATCTTAGCAAGAGAACCACCACATTTTCTCCAAATCTGACCACTTTTTGAGTGATCTTCAACACTTATTCAACCATCTAGGCTGATAGTTTTGAAAGTGTGGTCTGAGGATCCAAGAAGTTCTTGAGATCAAAAAGTTTGAGGACCATTGCTGTAGACTTTTAGTTTCTTCTGCATATTAGGAATGATGATAGTATTCACCTTATAAAAATCATTAGATTAAATGAGATAAGGCATATAAAACTCCTAGTCCAGTGCCTGGTATATAGCATGTGCTCAGTAAACAGCTATGATTTTCATTGTCATTATTGATCTTCCATTTTGTTCTGGATTTTCTGAGGGTCTACAGCTAATCTTGTTAACATACATATGTTTATTTACTAGGAAAAACACATATATTATTGGTCCTTTGTGTGGCCATCATAGTGCTGGGTACAGTAACAAAACACATAAGAGCTTTCAAACTATCTGCAGTGACAGAATTAATATGTAAAACAACATTCACCCAGGTAAGATGGAGTGTGACTATTAAATCAAGTAGAGTATATGTGCAAAGTTGCACAGAGTGAGACCCTCTGTACTTATGTTCTCTAGGATTTCAGTGAAGGGGAAGACCAGAGCCAGAGATTGAAGGAGGTTTGGCTGGGTAATACATGTCCCAGTAATATCCTAACCATAAGAGGTTAAGAGTGTGTACCTTCTCAGAAAACCTATAGGGTATATGCCAGGCTCTTAATATCTACATTGGAAATGGGACACTCCTTGGTATCTGGGAATACTCTGGTGTGATTTAACATAACAAAAACCAAATTCCTACTTCTTAAATTGTGTTACCAGGAAATGCAGGGATTTGGAGTCAGTGACCTGGTTTCAAATCCCAATTCTGTTACTTCAGTAGCTGTGAGAGCTGGGGCATGTCCAGTCACTGTATGAAGTCTTGTGATCCTGTTGTAGCAAATGAGGTTGGTAGTAATTGGCTCCCAACATAAAGAAAGCAAATGAGATCATGTAGGCGATGGCATGTTGCAAACTATAAAGCCCTAAATGAATGTGCAGTGGTGTCACCACATGGGCTTTTGCCTCTTTTGCCTAGTACATCTCTATCCCCATGATGTTCTGAGACTGGTGGCATCTGCTCCAGAGAGGAAACAGGCCTGGAATAGACTGGGTATTTACGGAGGAGATTGGCAGAGTCTGAGCTGTGAAACTCAGTGGTCTGCTCCAGATCATCCTGAGTTCCTCACTGTCACAAGCACTAAATTTACTTTCCCCATTTAAAAAAAATAGCTTTGTAATTTTGCTTATTACGTTTCTCTTCACTTTATGTTGGGGGGAATTTAAGAATACTCTCATGCACAGGGCTGTTCCTTACCTCAGAATAATCCTGTTGGGCTCATAGCTCACCTCTCATTGTCAGGTGCACAGCAGGAGAGCAACTTCCTCAGAATTGATGGCCTTTTCTAAACCCATTAAAGAAACTCTAAAGAATAGCTCTTCTGTTCCCAGGCATGAGAAGGCTTATTTTATATGGATTTGATGCCTCCAATAAGCTAGTCACTTGTGGAATAGTAGCTGCAGCCTGTTCTCATATGTGACCTAAGGACAACTAAACAAGTCAGTTTGAGATGTGCTTACCCATGCATGCTTTGGAACCTTCTCCTCTTACTGTGTAACCTTAGGCAACTTACCTCATTTTTCTGATTCATTTTATGCCTCTTTCAAAAATATATCATGAGTACTGATCCTATAGGACTAATATGAGGACTGAAGAAGGTGATGGATGTACATTGATCTCCATGGCTGGCATATAGTCAGCAATCAGCAAATGATAGCTACTATTACCATGATTATGCTAGGAACTGGTCATAGTGTTAAGGAAGCCATATCCCTGACCTCTGAGAGCTTGTATTCAAAATGAGATAAAATACAGAAGCACAAACAATCCAAATGTGGGTGGAAAGGGCAGGGAGGCTGCATTCAGTCCAATGACCATAACTCACTCCTGGTGGTTTCACTGAATTCTTCTTCCTTTCTATCCCTTCCAAACCCAAATTGTTGACCTTAACACAGAACAAGGCATTTTTTTAACCACTTAGAAACCATTTTTCTTTTTGTTTTTTCCCTAAGCGGAGTGAGGGAGAAGGGATGAGGGAGAGGGAATAAACACCATCTGGGATGAGAATATGAAGAAAAGACAGGTTTCTTTTTTTCTCATTAAAAAAAAAAAGTAGGGTAGTGGGGACAGGGAGAAAAATGTGTTCTTGTTACAGAGGGGCTGTAGGGAAGAGCTGCATGGGTGGTTTCACCAAGGCACCCCTTCTTCTAATCATCTTGATGCAGGCAACGCTCTGGCCCTATCCAATCATTTATTTGCACCAAAAGGTGCAGACGCCAGAGGCAGGTGTCAAAACAATTAATAACACTCCCAGAAATGAATAGTCTCTCCCTAACTCTACAAGCCTGAAGGGAATCTGCTTCTCAGGAGAGCTCCTTGTGAAACTGTGTTCCTAGCCAGAGCAGTTGGGTGGGTGCACCCTGAGAACAGTTGATCCTGATCTGCAGCCACATTCCAAAGCCAGTTGAAAATAGGGATAAAAGTCTATCTTTTTAAGGGATCCACCTTTCCTCTTCCTTGTAGTACCTGGCACCCCTGTAAAGCTAAATCTTTGCTTCTAAGTCTTTGAGGTTTCCTGCCCAGAGAAATGGAGATGCAGATAGGTGACTTAAAATGGTGGGAGCTGCTGTTCTTTGAAGATAAAATAGAAATAGAGATGAATTCTAGAGTTGAGGATTGAGAAAGTTTTTATTTGAAATTTAAATAGAAACTGAGACACAGGAAGACTAAGCACTTTCCTAAAGTAGCAGAGGCAGAATTTGAACCCAGGCAAGTCTGGCTCCAGTGCAGATGCTCTTCATCATTACACACTCTGTTTTATTCTCTTTTGTTCAGTTCAGAGACTGTACAGCTAAGGTGGTTGTTACAGCACCTTATCTGTATCCTTTCTACAACTATATGTGTTGGTATTTATTTCTCACTTCAGTTAGGAATTTGTTGATGCTTTGAATGCCACTTCAGTCAGGGATTTCTTGGTGCTTTGAGTGCCTTCCTACCCATTCTGTGCACAACTGCACATACTCTCAAATAATTAAAATATTTTTCTTCTTTATTTAGTAAGTATAAATTGTTCTCTTTGGAGCTGGTGTGCCTTATGACTGCACTGTAATATGAATTACACCAAAAATCAGGGGAGAAGCACTCAGTTTTCAGCGAATGGCTTGCCATTCTAGGTTTGGAGAAGGTATTTCTCAGTGACTTGACCTATAAATTCTGCACTTGAGCTCTCCAGACCACATGATTCTCTTAGAATCCTCAGAGATTAGGTAAGCATCTGAATCTTGGAATTTTCAATCTCCTGGGGAAATCTTTTTTCTTCATCCCTTCCCCTAATCCTGCCCAGTAGATTGCTGGGCCATGGGCAGTAGAGGCTGGAGATGATTATCAGATTGCACTCAGTCAATGATTGTTGGTGGGTCGATTGCTAGAATCTGCTACAGAAAAACTTTTGGAACATCCAAGCAAAACAGATTGTCTCAGATTGTATCAGATTCCAGAGCCAGGTTCAACCTCCTTATAATATTTAGGAGGTCAGAGTTTCCTAGGTAAAAATCCACTCTGGGCAGTCTCCAGAAAGTTCCTATCACCTGCAAGATGGAAGAATCATGATCTCTAGGGAAGGTATTAAGTACTTACTTTATGTTTTGGCTTTCATTACAGATGGAAGCAGCAGCAGCAGCAGCATAACCTTGGACCAACTGAGCATTTAATTGAACTTCACCCGATGGAGTGACATTTTGTTTCTCAGGCAAATTCGGTTGCTATTAACTGAGAGGTAGTTATCATGGTTAAATATACTCTGATTCCAACAGAGCACTAGGGGAGCTTTTTAATATTTATGTGACAATAATTGATCTCTTACCACTGTCAAGTACTGCTAAAGACTTATCAGCTTGCTGTTTCAGCACCATATGTTGTAGCCAAGATACTCTCCATGTGTCCTTCCTGTGCCTTGGAGAGAGAACATTTGCAGTGGATCAGAATAGAAAATGGTATGGGCTTCAGAAAAACTCCTTGCACATAGATTTCTCTTCAATGACCAGATATGTGAGTTATGACTATAAAGTAATGAGATTGCCTCCTCAAAGCACTTGTGAAATGAAGCCTCAGTCCTTAATTGTTCCCTTTATCAGGTATGGACCAAGAATGGGGTCACCCAATTAAACGGGACTTCTTGTAAATTCACCTTGTATTGTGTATAACTGATTTCAAATAGGCCATTCTGTGGAATCTGAAAACCCACCTACAATTAAAATGCTAACATCTATACCATTTGGTTTTTCATAATGAGCCATGTGCTGACTTTGGTTGTCTTACTTTAGCAGTCAGAAAGTTTAGCACATACATACCATAAATTTCCCAGGAACCTAAAGAGTAGGTTTAAAAAAATTTTACTTGAGTCAGATTTTCATTAGGAATTTATTTATGGGCCTGAGTGAACTGCTCAGGGACAGATTGTTTAACTGTTTGAAACTGTGAGGGTCCCCTTATGTAAACTGCATCTGTGAATCACAGTGGGGTCAAGGAGCCTAAAACATTACTGTAAGCATCCACAGCCTTATTTACAGGGAGACTGGCCCAGTAGCTTTTCCTTCCCATTAAGCTGGGTTTGCCATGACTGTTGGATTGTTGTGACTGGAGGGTCATAACTCAAGTGGATGGGGCATGTTGTGTTACAGGCAGGCATGTTGTGTTACATGTCCATGATAAATATTTATGTATAAGAAGCATCCTAACATGATGGGTCTTTTTTTTTAATTTTCGTAATGTTTATTTATTTTTGAGAGATAGAGAGACAGAGCATGAGCAGAGGAGGGACAGAGAGAGAAAGAGGCACAAAATCCGAAGCAGGCTTCAGGTTCCGAGCTGTCAGCAGAGAGCCCAACATGGGGCTGGAACTCACAAACTGCGAGATCATGACCTGAGCCGAAGTCAGCTGCTTAACCGACTGAGCCACTCATGCATCCCACAGGGTGGGTCTTAAAGAACTGATATCCATAAGTATTTTCCCAGATACACACTATGTATGAACTGAATCACATAGTGAGCTTTTTCTACTAAAAAAAATCAAAACATAGCAAACATTTTGGAAAAATTGGATATGCCAACCACATTAGAATGATTGTTCCTCAAATCAGGGTGCTACCTTTTTGGGATGGAAACTCTTTCCTATTTGTTCATTTGTTTGCTTGCTTATTGGGGCAGGAGGGGATAGGATGTTATCCAAGCTTTTTGAAAGAGACTTGAAGAACATGGACATTTAATCCTTCCCCAGAGCAACTGATAAGGACCTGAGAGAAAGTTTTCCTGTTAAAACTTTCAGGGAATTCCAGAAACATGTTGAATGTGGTCATCAGGGGCCCTGGGCCAGTAATGTCAATGTATTTCTTAGAAAAATTTCCAAATATTTGGAAATTCTAATCCATAGCCCCAATGCCACAGTTCAAGTGAATTATTTCTTAAAGGTCCACTGGATATTGTTTTCCCTCATCTTCCTTTTTTTCTTGATCTGATAAGCCATATATATATATATATATATATATATATATATATATATATTAAAGGAAATTAACTTTTAAACAATTTATTACCATGCTTTATTCTTTTTCTAAACATTTTCATACCTATAATCTGACCTGGTCCTCATATACTTCTGCAATTGTAATTGATCATTCCCTTTCCCCAGATGAGGAAATTAAGTGACATCTGGGCTCATGCTTAGGTTCAGAGGTGTTTCTATTTCCAAGTTAATAACTTGAATCTGGTGCAACTTTTTTTTAATATTCCTTCCCTGTTGCCACTGATTTTCAACCCACCCCTGACTACTTTTTGCCTTTTACCTATGCAGTTAGGCTTACTAATTTTCTGGGAAAATTTGTGAAGAAATTGTTCCTGCTATGGATACTTTCCCCAGAAAAATGCAAACCCATTCAAAATTTTTTTCATAATTCCATTCATAAAGGGATTCCCAAGGAAGACCATGACCTGGATTTAGAACATCTAGTTGGGGGTGTGCCTGTTCCTTTTGAGATTATAGTCTATGAAGGTGGATCTCTTAGAAAGGTTATGACCTAAACCAGGGGTCAGCAGTAATTTTTTTTTCTGTAAGGGGCCAAATAGTGAGTATTTTAGGCTGTGTAGGCCATAGGGTCTCTGTTGCAATTATTCAGCTCTATGTTAGGAACTCAGAAACAGCCATAGAAAATCATCCTAAAATTTGTATGGAACCAGAAAAGACCCCGAATAGCCAAAGCAATCTTGAAAAAGAAAACCAAAGCAGGAGGCATCACAATCCCAGACTTCAAGCTATACTACAAAGCTGTAATCATCAAGACAGTATGGTACTGGCACAAAAACAGACACTCAGATCGATGGAACAGAATAGAGAACCCAGAAATGGACCCACAAATGTATGGCCAACTAATCTTTGGCAAAGCAGGGAAGAATATCCAATGGAATAAAGACAGTCTCTTCAGCAAGTGGTGCTGAGAAAACTGGACAGTGACATGCAGAAGAATGAACCTGGACCACTTTCTTACACCATACACAAAAATAAACTCAAAGTGGATGAAAGACCTCAATGTAAGACAGAAAGCCATCAAAATCCTCGAGGAGAAAGCAGACAAAAACCTCTTTGATCTTGCCCGCAGCAATTTCTTACTCAACACGTCTCCAGAGGCAAGGGAAACAAAAGCAAACATGAACTGCTGGGACCTCATCAAAATATAAAGCTTCTGCATAGCGAAGGAAACAATCAGCAAAACTAAAAGGCAACCGACAGAATGGGAGAACATATTTGCAAATGATATATCAGATAAAGGGTTAGTATCCAAAATCTACAAAGAACTTATCAAACTCAACACCCAAAAAACAAATAATCCAGTGAAGAAATGGGTAGAAAACACAAATAGACACTTCTCTAAAGAAGACATCCAGATGGCCAACAGACACATGAAAAAATGCTCAATATCACTCACCATCAGGGAAATACAAATCAAAACCACAATGAGATACCACCTCAGACTTGTCAGAATGGCTAACATTAACAACTCAGGCAACACCTCAGATGTTGGTGAGGATGTGGAGAAAGAGGATCTCTTTTGCATTGTTGGTGGGAATGCAAGCTGGTGTAGCCACTCTGGAAAACAGTATGGAGGTTCCTCAAAAAAACCTAAAAATATAACTACCCTATGACCCAGCAATTGCACTACTAGGCATTTATCCAAAGGATACAGGTGTGCTGTTTCAAAGGGACACATGCACCCCCATGTTTATAGTGCACTATCAACAATAGCCAAAGTATGGAAAGAGCCCAAATGTCCATCGATGGATGAATGGATAAAGAAAATGTGGTATATATATACAATGGAGTATTACTCAGCAATCAGAAAGAATGAAATCTTACCTTTGCAACTACGTGGATGGAACTGGAGGGTATTATGCTAAGTGAAATTAGTCAGTCAGAGAAAGACAAAAATCATATGACTTCACTCATATGAGGACTTTAAGAGACAAAACAGATGAACATAAGGGAAGGGAAGCAAAAATAATATAAAAACAGGGAGGTGGAAAAACAAAAGAGACTCATAAATATGGAGAACAAACTGAAGGTTGCTGGAGGGGTTGTGGGAGGGTAGATGGGCTAAATGGGTAACGGGCATTAAGGAATCTACTGAAATCATTGCTTCACTATATACTAACTAATTTGGATGTAAATTTTAAAAAATAAAAAATAAAGTTAAAAAAATACATATATGAATGGGTGTGCTGTGATTCAACAAAACTTTATTCATGGACACAAATTTAAATTATATATGTGTGTGTGTGTGTGTGTGTGTGTATACATATATTTGTTTCATGTGTTCTTAAATATTATTTTTCTATTGATCTTGTATGCAACCATTTAAACCTGTAAAAAAAATACTTAGCTTATTGGTTGTAGGAAAACAGGTGGCCAGCTGGATTTGGCCTAAGGTCTGTAGTTTGCCAACCCCTGCTCTAGACCAGCAGTTTTCAGCTCTGGTTGCATATCTGCGGAGACTTTAAGAAGTACTGATGCTGGACTCTGTCTCTTGTGGTTCTAAGTTGGTCTAGGGTCATGCTTGGGCATCAGGTCTTTTTTAAACCTCCTCAGGTGATTCTAATGCAGCTGTGGTTGAGAAGAACTACTGGTCTAGAGCTGTGTTTTCTAGCTCCAGGTTTAGCCCAGATCTTTTGTAAATCATGGAACTACAAATTCTTAAGGGTATCAACATACTCCATAGGATAAAGCTGATATCCAAAACAAGTTTCTCAATCATTTTTAAATACTGCTTGACTTACCCTTATTCAAGAGGCAGTAAGAGAAAGAGTACCAGACACGATGATTATTTATTTATTTATTTATTTAAATATAATTTATTGTCAAATTGGTTTCCATACAACACCCAGTGCTCATCCCAAGTGCCCTCCTCAATGCCCATCACCCACTTTCCCCTCTCCCTTACCCCCCATCAACCCTCAGTTTGTTCTCTGTATTTAAGAGTCTCTCATGGTTTGCCTCCCTCCCTCTCTGTAACTTTTGTTCCCCTTCCCCTCCCCCATGGTCTTCTGTTAAGTTTAGACACGATGATTTATATAGGCAAAAGAGAAAGAATAAAACAAAATTATTTATATTCTGTGGGTACATGCCTGTGTATATAAATGCATAGAATTAGTTTGGGAAAGCTACCTAACAGATGATTCCAGTTACCTCTAGGGAGGGAATTAGGACTTCAGGGGTGAAGGTGGGGTCAAGAGGACTTTTGATTTCAGCCTGCCTAGCTTAATCCTGACTCAGCCAGTTACTAGCTATGTGACCATAGGTAAATGATTTTACTTCCCTGCTCAGTTTTCTCATCAGCAAAATGAGGAAAATAGCAATACCTACCACACAAAGTATATGTTGGATTTAAGTGAATTAAATACATGTAAAAACATTTAGAGCCTTATCTGGCATGTAGTAAATGCTCAATAAATGTTAGTCATTATCATTAAAAATGGTCTAGAAAATACAAAGTGTTATATTGGTAGTGATCAACCTTTTTTCCTGCCTCTGTACTATTTTAGTAACTAGACTCTCTGAATGCAGTGATTATCACCCAGCAGGAGTACTCACCCACTAAGGAGGCACATCAGACTTCCTGTAAACAACCCTCTAGAAATTCTGATATGCATTCCAAGTGGGCACAACCCTCAGTCTGTATGAATGAAATTACGTTTTCATTTATTGTCAAATAGAAATCAACCCTCTCTTACAGACAGTGCAGGGTTGGGTTCCCAAGGAAATAATTAGGAATAAAGTGATATAAATATGGGACTTTATATAGCTAAAAATTCCCACAACTAAAACCATCTTACTGCATACAAATACAGCTTCAAAGAAAGATTAACTGTATACATCCAAAAGGAATATTGAACCACAGCACCACTTCTTATATACAAGTGGTCTTTAAAATACATTGACTCCCCAATTCTCAGCAATATGAATGATATGGTATATGTTAGTGATCAAAGAATGAAAAATGAGTAATTTGAGTATCTTTGACTTTGTTTTTATAGGTAGCATATTTGCCTTCTAAATTATAAGACACTGAAATGAATATTATTATGAATTTGTAATTTTGACTGGTAGGAGAAGCTGGGAGTGTTTTGGGTATGAATGATAATTTGATCTGAAAAGGAAAAAAAAATTGGTTTTAAATGACCTATCAAACATATAATTAAAAATGGTCTATGTAAGGATGTAGTGAAGTGAGAGTGGTTATTTAGTTGTCAAGCTGACCAATCAAGGTGGTAGCCTTACCAAAGAATTCAGAAGAAAGGATGAGGCCATGTATTTTAGAAAAATAACGCTTGTTTGGTTATTAGAAGACCTGGCTTCTGGTCCCTTCTGTTACTGTCTTTGGGTTCATCAATTAAACTCTCTAGGCCTCATTTTTCTTTTCCATAATTTGACAAGACTGGACTTGATGAGTTCAAAGGTCCCCTCGGCCCGAATATTCTATTAATTGTTAATAACAGTGTCCACAGCCATGAAGTTCTGCCTGGGGCCTTACTCTGAGGAAACCATCTATGGTATGTGAGGGAGAAACAAAGCTCTATAATGAACTCTCACCCATTTGTGAAACCAAATTAAACTTTAAGACATTAGTTTTCATTGAAATGTCATCCCTAGATTGACTGCTTTTTATAAAAAACAAAGGCCTTTTGATGCATCTCTGCATTAGTCAGTGATGGTAAGCTTTGGGAATGTTTTCTAATATGATGGTACATTAGGATTCTTTCTTTGGAAATGACTTCAACAGAGCAGCCTTATCAACTGTTGTGGAAGATGTACATCAAGATGACTGAGGTGTTTGCACCAATGCTATATGCTTGTGAAGGAATCTCTAGGAGAACTATACCACTGTTCTTCACTTCCTTTGAAACTCCTGCTTTTGCTGGTATTATTTAAAGAAACTCATGGTTCTGATTGCTCTGTGCTGGCTAGTGCTGACTGAGAGAAGCCATGGGGCCTCTGGATAAATGGAATTTCCTTCTTCACCCTCTGCCTTGTCAGTCTGCTTTATTGCCCAAAGGCCTCCTCAGTTGTGGTGGTGGATCACTTTAGCTACAATGGGGGAGAGGTGGCTATGGCATTGCCCTGATATTTTGTAACATTTTCCATTAAGTGCTCTGTGGTTCTTGCTCAGGATAAATCTGAAACAGCTTGAACCAGGGATTTGCCTTATTTTGGTAAAAGGTTTTATTCTTAAAAAAAAATCCAATAATTCTGTGAATTGCCAAAAGAAGGCTAGAAGGTCAACAAAACAGTGACCACTAGTTTAGTGGAGAACAAAAGTAACAACTATCCCTTTACTTTATATAGCATATTTATATCATCCTTTTATTCTGTTCTTTGTGTGAGCAGGAGATGGAGATGGTACCCCCATTTACTGATTAGAATACTAATGAGTCTAGTGACTTGCCAAAGGACAGTTATTGACTGAAATGAGACTCTAATCCTAGCCTTTGGTCTCTAACCTAGTGCTTGATTAGAATGATTACAGCCTTGCTCCTCTAAACTGTTTCTGGTAGGTCGCCACAATGGCATACTATGGTTGAGAGCAGGGCAGTGGGAATGGTCTGCCTAGGTGCAGGCAGTTAGGGAGTATATTGCAGAGAGTTTAAAAACAATAATAAAACTAATTCTGAGTCAGTCTCCTCTTTATTATCATAGTGACTTGGGAACTCTAAACAGTGTCAGTAATAGAATAATTTTTCCTTCTGCAGTAAACCATTTGCACCACTCTGTCCTAAGAGGCAAAGTTTCTCAGGGTGTCTATCCAGTGCCAGAGGTTCTGCTTAAGGCCAGAAGAGAAGACAGGAAGCCAGTCAGCTGGATGTAGACTGGAATAGCCCCTTACTAGGGCACTGAATCAATTAACAAGTGAGTATTCAACACTATTTCCTTGCTCAGCTTTGGATTAAGAGCTTGGAGGGAAGAGTAGTTAGGCATGATCTCTGCCTCAAGGAGCTCAGTAACCTTGAAGAGCTAAGACTTATGTTGAGACTACTGTCAAGCTCACACTTGACACAGCACATAATTAAGAATGTGATAGGGCAGACTATACATTCTCCAAGAGCATATTTATTCATTCATGAGGGGGATCTGGGTTTGGATTTAGATTTTTTCAGCAGCATTCACTAGCTCTGTGATTTGGGGCAAGTGATTTAGTCTCTGTTACATTTTCCTCACCTGTAAAAACAGAGTGATAAACTGGGTATTATAATAGTATCAATAGGATTCCTTTGAGGATTAAATGAGATAGGAAGTGCTTAATAGATTTTTAGCAATTATTTATTCACCAAACATTTATTTATTTTTTTAAATTTTTTTTAACATTTATTTATTTTTGAGACAGAGAGAGACAGAGCATGAACGGGGGAGGGGCAGAGAGAGAGGGACACACAGAATCGGAAGCAGGCTCCAGGCTCTGAGCCATCAGCCCAGAGCCCGACGCAGGGCTTGAACTCACGGACCGCGAGATCTTGACTTGAGCTGAAGTCGGATGCCCAACCGACTGAGCCACCCAGGCGCCCCCACCAAACATTTAATGAGAATCTCTGCTCTTTGCCATGTACTGTGCTAGCTAGAGATATGGCCAGTCCTCAAGGAGCTTCTGTGACTCATTCAATGTCGTCTATAGTTGCAAGACAGTATAGTGCATTAGAGTTCAGGGTTTGACATCAGATCACCTAGGATCAAATACAATCTCTCATGTTCTTCCTGTGTGTTCTTATGCAGGTTACCTAATCTTTGTGTGCTTCATTCCCCTCATCTGTAAAATAGGGACCACACTAGTACATGTCTCATTTAGATTACTCTGAAGATTAAATGAATTAAAATATGCTGAGTACTTAGCATAGTGTCTGGAACATAGTTAACTCTTAATAAGTTTTAGCAGTTACCATTAATATGGTTTGTTCTCTTACCAGCACTAATGGAAATAACATTAATTTGGAGATTGATAACAGGCTACTAAATCAATTACAGAAATGGCTGAAATTACAGATGATGTTTACCTTTTGACTGCACTCTGTTTACAGTAAAACCTTGATTATCCAGTATGGGGTATTATGCTGAGCTTCATTTTCTGGTTAATTAACCAAGGGTTGACTAGGATGCCCTATTGATTTCAACCTTTGTGGTTGGAAATCTTTCTTAAATGTTGGTAGTCACTTTCTCACTTTAGTAAACAGAGTCTAGTGATTATCTCCAAGGCTGTGATAGAGGCAAAGGGTCTAATGCCAAGATTATGGGTTGGACCTTAAATACTCTAACTGTGATTGCAGTGAGCATGGTGGCTCTTAAATACCAGTAGAATCATTGGGATTTCTAGTTTAGGCTTTGCCAAGGAGTGTTTTTCATGGTTTTAGTAACTTACAATGCAAGGAGAAGTTAATGGCTTTATAATTTTTCATGTCCCCAATGTAGGAACTCAATTGAAGGTTGCTATATTTCTAAAAGCAAGGACTAGGCAGCTGTGTGTCACTTTCTTCCATGTACCTTTATGGTTGGGTGGGGCATAAAATGATTTTTTTGGCAAAGACCGGGAGTCTTTTTGGGCACCAACAAAGAGAATATTCTGTACAGGCAAAAGCTATCTCACAGAGAGTTCAGAGTCCTTTTTCTCCCTACATCTCTCCTACTAGCCTTACCAGCCTACCACAATGCCTGAAAGTCCCAACCATAAGAGTCAATACTGCCTAATAGAAATTTCTGCGATGATAGAAATGTTCTATATCTGCACTATCCAGTACAGTAGCCACTAATCGCATGTGGCTATTAAGCACTTAAAAATTAAAGTTTAATGTAATTTAATGTAAAAGTTTAATAGCCACATGTAGCACTCAGTGGCTACCATATCAGATAGTATACCTATAGATGCTTCAAGTAAAATACTTAACATCAACTTTTTTCCTAAAGACACTGCAGGTCCCTTTTTAAAACAATTATTTGAGTATAGTTGACACACAATGTTACATTAGTTTCAGGTGTACAACATAGTTATTCAACAGCTCTATTCATTATGCTATGCTGACTACAAGTATAGCTATTATCTGTTACCATACAATGCTATTACAGTATCATTAACTATATTCCTTATGCTGTGCCTTTTTTTCCCTATGACTTATTCATTCCATAACTAGAAGCCTCTATCTTCTACTCCCCTTCACCCATTTTGTTCATTCCCCCACCCCCTTCCCTCTGACAACCATTAGTTTGTTGTTTATATTCATAGGTCTGATTCTGCTTTTTGTTTGTTTATTAATATGGTATTTGTATTTCTCAGTCTGACTTATTTCAAGTAGCATAATACCTTCTAGATTCATCCATGTTGTCACACATGGCAAGATCTCATCCCTTTTTAGGATATCTATCTATCTATATCACATCTTCTTTATATATTCATCTATCTTGGCTATTATAAATAATTTTGCAATAAACATAAAGGTGCATATATCTTTTCAAATCAGTGTTTGCATTTTCTTTGGGTAAATACTCAGTAGTGGGATTATTGAATCATATGGTATATTTATTTTTAATTTTTTTTGAGGAACCTTCATACTGTTTTCCGCAGTGACTACACAAATTTGTATTCCCACCAGTAGTGCACAAGGGTCCCTTTTTCTCCACATCCTCACCAACACTTGTTATTTTTTGTCTTTTTGATTGTAACCATTCTGACAAGTGTAAGGTGATATCTTATTGTAGTTTTGATTTGCATTTCCCTGATGATTAGTGATGTTGAGTGTCTTCGCATGAGCCTCTTGTCTACCTGTATGTCTTCTTTAGAAAAATGTCTATTCATGTCCTCTGCCCATTTTTAAATCAGATTCTTTGTTTTCTGGTGTTGAGTTGTATCAATTCTATATATGTTTTGGATATTGATCCCTTATTTGACATATCATTTGGACATATCTTTTCCTATTTAGTAGATTGCCTTTTGTTTTGTTGATGGTTTCCTTCACTGTGCAAAAGCTTTTTATTTTGATTTAGTCCTAATAGTTTATTTTTGCTTTCATTTCCCTTGCCTTAGGAGACTTGTCTAGAAAAAGCATTACTACATTACTACAGCTGATGTCAAAGAAATTATTGCCCATGTTCTTGAAGGTTCCTGTTAAATTCCAGGTGTGATACTTCAGAGAAGAATATTAACTTATTATCCTATGTTCATAATTGATTGTTGTACAAATTGGCTTTTTTATTCTTATCACCTAAGAGGGCCCAATATGTGATGGATGCAGATTATTTAAAACTGAGGGTGATGAGTATTTTAAAAGAGAAAGGAATCTGGGCTGGGAAAACTTACAAAAAATAGAAAACAAGACACCACTGAAGAAGCAAGTTGGGAGCCTTACGTTAGGTGCTAAAAGATGGCAAGAGAAGAAGCATATTTTTCCTAATTTATCATATTGTTTAGGTCTGGTGCAGAATTGAGGACACAAAGTGCAAGAGGAGATGGGGGGCCTGGGAAGTGAGAGCATGGAGTCATTTTTACCTTATTGATGAAGACTCTTTCTTTATCCTGGCCTGTATATACGGGGCTTGTCTGGGGGTGGCTAGCCCTGCAGTAGGCCAGGACTGTACCTCACAGGCCAGATTTGGTGAGTCTTAGATCAGGGAGAGAAGACAAGAGGGCAAGGCACAGTTCTGTAAAAGCTTCAATTCTGAGGGACTTTCACCAACCTGCCAATGGAGGTAAAATCCACCATCTTCTCTTCAGTAGATGATGTTCTTAATACATAGATGAAATGCCAATCAGCAACCTACTACTTCTCGCTGGGATCCCTGAGACTTCTGCTGGCCATACTGCCCACAAAAAAGTCAGCCTTTTCAACACAGAAACAGGTGAGTGATTTTCTTATTATTTGTAAGTGTGATGCATTGGACATGCCATAGCTACTCATGGTAAAACAATCACCATTTGAAAAGTACTTGAAGCTGAATAAGCCTTTTTTATTATTTAAATTCAAGTTAGTTAACATAAAATGTGGTATTGGTTTCAGGAGTAGAACCCAGTGATTCTCACTTACATATATAACACCCAGTACTCATCCCAACTAGTGCCCTCCTCATTAATTTTTAAAATTTAAATGCAAATTAGTTAACATAGAGTGTAGTTTCAACTTCAGGAATGGAACCCTGTGATTCATCTCTTACATATGACACCCAGTTCTCATCTCAAAAAGTACCCTCCTTAATGCACATCACCCATTTAACCCATCTGCCGACCCACGTCCCCTCCAGCAACCCTCAGTTTGTCCTCTGTATTTAAGAATCTCTTATGGTTTGCCTCCCTCTTTGTTTTTATTTTGTTTTTCCTTCCCTTCCCCTATGTGCATCTGTTATGTTTCTCAAATTCCACATATGAGTGAAATTATATGATATCTGTCTTTCTCTGACTCATTTTGCTTAGCGTAATACTGAATAAGCATAATGATGGATAAGCTTTTAAAGACAGTATTAGCAATACTTAGTCTCCTGGATGAGGTCTTGTTTTACTGGAGACCATTATTTTTTGGTGGCTTAAATTTTTTCTGATCCATTTTAAGTGTTTGGCGTTAAATAAGTTTTATGCTTCAGGATTTACCCTGGAAAAGATCAACAAACCCATGGTGAAGGTTAATAGTGTTGAGTACTAATATTTCCCAAGGAGAGTGAGTGCCAGCAGGTGGGTGAGATCCAGCAGGATCTGGAGCTAGTAAATTTCAGTGTCCTCTTTGTGAGAAACAAGTATTGAATAAAGGACAGGGAAGTGTTCATACTGTGTGTGAAGAAGGAGAGGGGAGAATTCCAGGGGTAAGGGCACTCATGAGGATGTTTGGGGCTGTCTGATGTCCTCCTGTTAAGAGGGGGCTTAGGGTTCATCCTTAAAGCAGATCTGCTTAGTGACAGTCACAGAATAAAGGTGGTGGGAGAAGAGCTTACTTATTTTGGAAACTAGCTGTGGATATGGAAGGCTTTATTGAGTCCCAGATTGGAACATGTGGATGGACACATACCTGACATAGGATAGAATGTTTGAAATTGGCCTATTCTGGAAATTCTCGGCATTATGGTTGATTCCACTATGGATTACTCTCTCCTGCCAAAAAGAAGCTTCTACTTAGTGAGTCACTGGATATGTTCTATTGTGGTGGGTGAAGGATGGGGCTAACATCCCTCTGCCTATTCCATGTTATTCATAAAAACATGCAGTCTTGCTTCTATTTACAAAGCATAGGGCAAAGTTACAAATGAAATCATCTGGCCTAAAGTCTGCATACCTCTGTCCCTTCATTTGTCCACTCCTGGTTTTCTTTCCATACCACCAGAGGCCTCATTCACATGGACATGCCAGGCTGTATGTTCAAGCTCCATGCAGCACTTCCCCATCCCAAACAGCTGGCTCTGGACCACCCAACAGGTTAAGGATATGTAAAGCTATGCTGCTGTTTGCTCTTGGGAGGACAGACCTGGAGAAGAGGCCTGTAAAAGCCCCTAGCGCAGACTTCATGCTGTTTGGACAGAGAATTCCTGGGTCTATGTACCTGGATGTTGGCCTAGAAGCTGTGTCTAGACTCAAAGTGGGTATGTTCCCTTGGCCTTGTAGACTCCTCACTTTGTAGGGAGAGGTGCAGCCAGAGGAGAGCTAGAGTTGGGTCCTCTAAAGTGCAGGCCTTACGGGAGGTCCTCTTGCCTGGGTCTAAAGGCAATGCTGTTAACTTGATACCAATGAAATAATGTGGACAGACCACGGGGTTACTGTTTTTGGTCAGAGACTCCATAAATCAGTGATAGAGTATTGTGAAAATAACTTCAATGAGCTGAAAATGAATGGACACCAAGTACCAGCTGAGGTAGTGACTGCCTACTCCTGCTGCTTAGTGTGTGCCATTTCTGTGCAGCCGAGCACAGTGGGAGTCTTCAGGACAAGACTCTAAAGCTGATGGCTGCCCACTTAGACAGTTAGCAGGGAGTAGGCAATTTAAATGCAGTGAGTCAGGGATAGTCCTCAACAGCCTTAGGTTTTAGGGCTGAAGCCTAAGAAAGTAGTAGAATCAAAGCATAAATGCTGAGTCCCACTGTGTGGCTTGCTTCATGAAGTTCACTTGGGTATTATTCCTAGGAAAAAAATTGCTGGTATTACCTAATGGAAGGGACTATCCCAGCAGTTGACATTTTGCCCTTGTCTTTAAGAGGTGGTAGGAGCTAAGATGTGTATCTGTGCACAGCCTTGGGTCTCTTTCTGGCTGTCCTACTCATTGGTGAACCATAGGGCTCAGAAACACTTCTGGTCAGGTGATGGCCAGGACATCTGAACCCCATTAGCTCCTGTGCCCTCCTTCTATGTTGTGCCTCCCCCAAGTAAGGTAGATAGCCTAGCTGTCTGAGGTATGCTCCTAAGAAGGACCTGTGGGCCTTTCATTAGATTATATCATTAATAAAATTGACTACCATTAAGTGGTTTTTAAAAGTATTTAGGGGCGCCTGGGTGGCTCAGTCAGTTAAGCGTCGACTTTGGCTTAGGTCATGATCTCACAGTTCATGAGTTCTAGCCCCGTGTCAGTCTCTGTGCTGTGGGCTCAGAGCCTGGAGCCTGCTTTGGATTCTGTGTCTCCCTCTCTCTGTCTGCCCTTCCTCCGCTCACACTGTGTCTCTCTCTCTCAAAAATAAATAAAACATTAAAAAAAATTAAAAAAAGTTTTTAGTTTATTTCCAGTTAGTTAACATATAGTGTTTTATTAATTTTAGCTGTACAATATAACATTCAACAATTCCATACATCACCCAGTGATTATCACTGACAAGTGCGTTCCTTAATCCCCATCACCTATTTAGCTCATTAGCCCACTCACCTCCCCTCTGGGAACCATCAGTTTGTTATCTATAGTTAAGAGTCTGTTTCTTAGTTTCTCTCTCTTTTTTCCCCTTTGCTAATTTGTTTTGTTTCTTAAATTCCACATATGACTTAAATTCCACAAATTATATGGTGTTTGTCTTTCTTTGACTTATTTCACTTAGCATTAGACCCTCTAGCTCCATCCATGTCATTGCAAATGGCAACACTTCATTCTTTTTTATGGCTGAATAATATTCTTTGTGTGTGTGTGTGTATCACATCTTACCATTTTTATTCATTCATCAATCAATGCATACATGGGCTGCTTCCATCTCTTGGCTATTGTAAATAATGCTGCTATAAACATAGGAGTGTGTGTATCCCTTTGATTTAGTTGTTGTTGTTGTTTTTTTTTTTTTTTTGTATTCTTTGGGTAAATACCCCATAGTGCAATTGCTGGATTGTAGGATAGTTATATTTTTAACTTTTTTTTTAACGTTTATTTATTTTTGACAGAGAGAGAGACAGAGCATGAGCAGGGGAGGGGCAGAGAGAGAGGGAGACACAGAATCGAAAGCAGGCTCCAGGCTCTGAGCTGCCAGCACAGAGCCCGATGCGGGGCTCGAACTCACAGACCGCGAGATCATGACCTGAGCCGAAGTCGGACGCTCAACCGACTGAGCCACCCAGGTGCCCCTATATTTTTAACTTTTTGAGGAAGCTCCATACTGTTTTCCACAGTGGATGCACCAGTTTACATTCCTACTCACAGTGAAAGAGGGTTCCTTTATCACCACATTCTTTCCAACACTTGTTTCTTGTATTGTTGATTGTAGCCATTCTGATAGGTGTGAGGTGATATCTCATTGTAGTTTTAATTGCATCTCCCTGGTGATCAATGATGTTGAGCAACTTTTCATGTGTTTGTTGGCCATCTGTATGTCTTCTTTGGAGAAATGTCTGTTCGTGTCTTCTGCCCATTTTTAATTGGATTACTTTTGGGGGGTCTTGAGTTTTATAAGTTCTTTATGTATTTTGGATACTAACTAACCCTTTCTTGGGTATGTCATTTGGAAATATCTTCTCTGATTTGGTACTTTGTATTTTAGTTTTATTGATTGTTTCCTTCACTGTGCAGAAAGAAGCTTTTTATTTGGATCTAGTTCCAATAGTTTATTCTTGCTTTTATTTCCCTTGCCTTAAGAGATATATCTAGAAAAATATTGCTATGGCCAATATCAGAGACATTATTTCCTCTGCTCTCATTTGAGTTTTATGGTTTCAGGTGTATCATTTAGGTCTTTAATCCATTTTGATTTTATTTTTGTGTGTGGTAGGAGAAGGTGGTCTAGGTTCATTCTTTTGCATGTAGCTGACCAGTTTTCCCAAACCATTTATTGAAAAGACTGTCTTTTTCATATTGGATATTCTTTCTGATTTGTCAATGATTAATTGACCACATAATTAGGGATTTATTTCTGGGTTTTCTATTATTTTCCATTGATCTCTGTGTCTCTTTTTGTGCTGGTACCATATTGCTTTAATTACTAAAACTTTGTAATATAACTTGAGTCCAGAATTGTGACACCTTTTGTGGGGAATAAGCTTAGGAATTCCCTGAGCTTGTACTAATGGGTTAAAAAGGAATAAAGAATTAGAAAGCCATAGGATGCTCACACCCAAGTTTGGGTAAACAAGATTATATAAATAAGTATAGATACGGCAGGGCAAAGGCCCCAGTATAGAACAAAGGTATATGAGGTAAATAAGATTAGGTATACAGGGCAGAAACGCCCCCAACTTAACTACAATAGTAGAAAGCTGCTCTCACAGGAAGGAAGGACCAAATTAGGTGAACAGATAAATAGAGCTGTAGACTGATGCAGGGCAAAGTTGCCCAGAGTGGAGCTAATTAAAAAAAGAAAAGTGCCTTGGTGATCCTGAGGTAGCATGCTCTTTCTTGTCCCCTAGATCAGTTTAGGTAAACAGAGGTGGTGCCTCATGTCTGCTGTAAACATCCTTCCACCCGGCGCCAGGGTTTTGTTTTGTATTAAACCAAACCCCTAACCCTGCATATCTTCGAAACCCCCTTTTCCCTCACGCCCATGAGTTAATGTTCACAGTTTCATTGTCTCTTTGTGCACATCCATCACCATGTTTGTAAGCCTCCTGATCCTAATAAAAATTGAACAAGAACCCTTAATTGGGGCTCTTGTCTTCTCCTGGACATTAGCCATCTCTCACTTTTTAATCCTGTGTCCAGCTTTCTTGCTGGAAAAGAAAGAACTCTAGAGCCAGAGTCTATGACAACCTCCAACTTTACTTTTCTTTTTCAAGATTGCTTTGGGTATTCAGGGTCTTTTGTGATTGCATACAAATTTTAGGATTGACTGTTCTAGCTCTGTGAAAAATGATGGTGGTAATTTGATAGGGATTGCATTAGATGTATAGATTGTTTTGGTTAGTATAGACATTTTAACAATATTTGTTCTTCCAGTCCCTGAGCATGGAATGTCTCTCCATTTCTTTTTGTCTTCTTCAATTTATTCCATTAATTTTCTATAGTTTTCAGAGTACAGGTCTCTTTTGTTAGGTTTATTCGTAGGTATCTTACTATTTTGGGTACAATTATAAGTGGGATTGTTTTTTTTTTAATTTCTCTTTCTGTTGCTTTATTATTGATGTATAGAAATGCAACAGATTTCTGCCCATTGATTTTGTAGACTATGACTTTAATGAATTTTTTTTTATCAATTCTAACAGTTCCTTGATGGAATCTTTTTCATTTTTCTATGTATAGTATAATGCATACTGCAAATAGTGAAAGTTTTACTTCTTACTTACCAATTTGGATGCCTTTTATTTCTTTTTGTTGTCTGATTGCTGTGGCTAGGACTTCCAGTACTCTGTAGAATAAAAGTGGTGAGAATGGGGGCACCTGGGTGGCTCAGTCAGTTAAGCATCTGATCCATGACTTAGGCTCATATCATGATCTCATGGTTCATGGGTTCATGCCCTGCATCTGTCTCTGTGCTGGTAGCGTGGAGCCTGCTTGGGATTCTCTCTCTCTCTGTCCCTTCTCTGCTTGCATTCTCAATCTCTCTAAAAATAAATGAATAAACTTTTTAAAAAGAAAAGTGGTGAGAGTGGATATCTTTGACTTGTTTGTAACCTTAGGGGAAAAGCTCTCCTTTTTTCCCCATTAAGGATGATGTTAGCTGTGGGTTTTTCATATATGGCCTTTATTATTTTGAGGCATGTTCCCTCTGAACTTACCTTGTTGAGGGTTTTTATCATGAATGGATGTTGTACTTTGCAAAGCCTCTTTGTATCATATGGTTCTTATCCTTTCTTTTGGTGATGTGATGTATCACATTGATTTACAAATATTGAACCACCCTTACTACCCAAGAGTAAATCCCACTTGATTGTGGTGAATAATTATTTTAATGTACTGTTGGATTCCTTTTGCTAGTATTTTGTTGAGAATTTTTGTATCTATGTTCATCAGGGATATTTGCCTGTACTTCTCTTTTTTAGTGATGTCTTTATCTAGTTTTGGTATCAGGGTAATGCTGGTCTCATAGAATGAATTTGGAAGTTTTCTTTCCTTTTCTGTTTTTGGAAAAGTTTGAGAAAAATAGGTATTAACTCTTCTTTTAATGTTTGGTAGAATTCTCCTGTGAAGCCATCTGGTCCTGGACTTTTCTTCGTTGGTAGTTTTTTGATTACTGAGTCAGTTTCATTGCCATTCAAATTTTCTATTTTTTCCTGTTTCAGTTTTGATAGTTCTATTTCTTCTTGTTTCATTTTGATAGTTCATATGTTCTAGGAATTTGTCCATGTTTTCTAGGTTGTCCAATTTTTTGGCATATAGTTTTTCATAATCTCTTAAAATTGTTTGTATTTTTATGGTATCAGTTGTTGTTTCTCCTATTTCATTTGTGATTTTATTTATTTGAGTGCATTCTCTTTTTTTCTTGATAAGTCTGGCTAGAAGTTTATCAATTTTACTGATTTTTTCAAAGAACCAGATCCTGGTTTCATTGATCTGTTCTATTGTTTGTTTTCTTGTTTGTTTGTTTTTCCTTTTTTTGGTTTCTATATCATTTATATCTGCTCTAAGCTTTATTATGTACTTCCTTCTTCTGGTTTCAGGTTTTGTTGTTATTTTTCTAGCTCCTTTAGGTGTAAGATTAGATTGCTTATTTGAGATATTTCTTGCTTCTTGATGTAGGCCTGTATTGCTATAAACTTCCCTCTTAGAACTGTTTTTGCTGCATTGTAACAGTTTTGGACCATTGTGTTTTCATTTTCATTTGTTTCCATGTTTGTTTTTTTTTTTTAATTTCTTCTTTGATTTCCTGGTTGACCCATTCATTGTTTAGTAGCATTTTATTTAACCTCCATGTATTTGTGGTCTTTCCAGATTTTTTCTTGTAGTTGATTTCTAGTTTCAGAGTGTTGTGGTCAAAAAAGATGCATGGTATGACTTCAATCTCCTTGAATTTGTTGAGGCTTGTTTTGTGGCCTAATATGTGACCTATTCTGGAGAATGTTCCTTGTACACTTAAAAAGAATGTGTATTCTGCTGTTTTAGGATGGAATGTTATGAGTATATCTGTTAAGTCCATCTGGTCCAGTGTGTTATTCAAAACCACTCTTTCCTTGTTGATTTTCTGTTTAGATGATCTGTCCATTGATGTAAGTGGAGTGTTAAATTCTCCTATTGTTATTACATTATTATTGTGTAGTTCCTTTATGTTTGTTATTAGCTGTTTTATGCATTTGGGTGCTCCTATGCTGGGTTCATAAGTATTTAGAATTGTTATGTCATGTCTCCTTGTTTGTCCCCTTTATCGTGATATTGTGCCCTAATTCATCTCTTGTTATAGTCTTTGTTTTAAAGTCTAGTTTGTCTGATATAAGTATTGCTACTCTGGCTTTCTTTTGACATCCATTTTCGTGATAAATATTTCTCCACCCCCTCACTTTCAATCTGCAGGTGTCTTTAGGTCTAAAATGAGTCTCTTTTGGGCAACATATAGATGGTTCTTGATTTTTTTATCCATTATGTCACCCTATGTTTTTCATTAGTGCATTTAGTCCATTTACATGCAAAGTAATTATTGATATATATATATATATATATATATAGTCATTTTATTATTTTGTGGTTGTTTCTAAAGATTTTCTTTGGTCCATTCTTGTCTTCCTGTCTTCCATGTTTTGCTGATTTTCTCTAGTAATATACTTGGGTTTTTTTCTCTTTATTCCTTATATATTTATTAGTGATTTTTGATTTGTTTTTACCATTAAATTTGTATATAACCTTTTTTGCATATAGCAGTCTATTTAAGCTGATGCTCATTTAAGTTTGAACCCATTCTTTACTCCTCTCCTCCTCCCATTTTAGGTATGTATATGGCATTATATTTTATGTCTTTTTATTTTGTGAGTTCTTTGATTTTTTACAGAAATATTCAATATTACTGCATTTGTGTTTCCTACCTTTATATTGTAACTTTTGGTCTCTCTTTTCTACCACTGAGTGTTTTTTACATGCCAGACTATGCTAAGTGATTAACATTCAATTTATCATTAAATTTTCTCAGGAGCACTGTAACAGGTTTTTTTTTTTTTAATTTAAGTATAGTTGGCACACAATGTTACATTAGTTTCAGATATTAAACAGTGATTAAACAGTTCTATACTTTATGTTATGCTATGCTCACCTTAAGTGTAGCTACTGTTTGTCACCCTACAATGCTACTACAATATCACTGACTATTTCCTATGCTGTGCCTTTTATTTTCTTGATTTATTCATTCCATAACTGTAAGTCTGTATCTCCCACTCCTCTTCACTCCTTTTGTCCATCCCCCCTCTTCTCTCCTCTCTGGCAGCCATCAGTTTGTCCTCTGTATTCATAGGTCTGATTCTGCTTTTTCTTTGTTTATTCATTTGTTTTTTTTTTTTTTACATTACACATAAAACTGAAATCATGTGGTATTTGTCTTTCTGTGAGCAGAATACCTTTAGGTCCATCTATGTTGTTACAAATGGCAAGACCTCATCCTTTTTATGGCTGAGTTATAGTCTATTGAATGCATCTGTCTATGTATCTATCTGTCTATCTATCTATCTATCTATCTATCTATCATCTATCTATCTATGCCAACACTGTATGAGTTTTTTGTTTGTTTGTTTGTTATCATCTCCATTTCATCAATGAGCAAACTGAGGTGGAGAGAGGTTAAGTAACTTACTCAAACTCATGCAGCTTTAAATGGCAAAACAACTATACAAACTCAGGTCTGCTTGACTCCAAAGGCCATGTCCCTGATAGTAATCCTAACCTCCTGGCTGTTCTCGCCTCCATCTGGGCCTGGTGTCTATGCAAAGAATTAGCAATGAACTTTTCCCCACTTTTTATTACGTGCCAGGCCATCCATTTACATCTGGTGAATTCTTACTGTGTGCATAGTCCTCTGTGCTTCTGTGTGAGCATAAAGAGTAAAGACAGCTGTTGAGAGCATGTTAGCAGAGTTGAATGAATTGAATTAATCTCAGCATCTTGGAAGAGAAGCCTTGAAATGAGCTTGTAAAGGACCAGAGAGACATAATTTATCAGAGATGAGGGGATTTGGTGTTGAGGGCTTGGCATGGTGTTTAGAACATTGCAGACTCTCAATACATATTTGTTGGGTGCAGTGAGAGACTTAGAAGGTAAGAGCCAACCACATCATTCTTCCCTCTCCCTGACAGTGAGAAGTATTAAACTAACATTCAACCTCTCTGCCTACTGGCATGCTTTCTGTCTCCTATACTCTTTGTTCCTAGCAAATGGCCAGAGTGCACCTAGCCACGTCCCACCTGAATGGAAAGGAAAAGCACTGTTGGCAGAGGGCAGTGTAGAGGGAGGCTGGGTTTCATTCTCAGTTCTGTCACTTGATAGCTTTCTGACCTTGGGAAATTCACTTAACTTCTTTTTGCTTCAGTTTTAATGTATGTCAAGTGGAGATCATAGTGGTATCCACCTCATGAGGTTGTTATTAGGGTCAAATGATATATGCATGTAGCACTGGGCCTGGCATATAGCAGGCACTCAAGAACTGTTGACTATTACTATTATTAACTTTGTTCAGAAACTTGATGACATCCAGGCAACCTTCAAAAATCTGTATCTCAAAATCCTTTCCAAAAGCAAGAATGCATTGAGTATACATAGTATACATAGTATACATAGATATATATTTTTAATTGAAGTATAGTTTAAATATAATATTGTATTAATTTAAGGTGTACAACATAGTGATTCCATAATTCTATGAATTGCTCCATGCTTACCATGGTAAGTGTAGTTATTATCTGTCACCATACAATGTTATCACAATTTTATTGACTCTATTTCTTATGCTGTACTTTTCATTCCCAGGACTTATTTGTTTTATAACTGAAAGTTTGTACCTCTTAATCCTCTTCACCTATTTCACCTATCCGCCCCCCCCCCATGCACCTCTCATATATACAGAGGACAAACTAGTGTTTTTCAGTTTGCCTATTTTTGAAGGTAAACATGGACACACACACACACACACACACACACACACACATACACATGCATGCATGCACACATGCACAATGTCTGATTTAATTTTAATAAAAGTCTGTATAATTTGAAAGCTCTGAGTTTTGTTGTTAACAAAGTTACAGTACAAATAGGGAAATGTATGAGTTAAAGTCTGAATACCAAGTAGGCACAGGTTAATTGCATGTTATTACCTTAAAAATAAAGGATGCATTTTTTTTTTTAAAAAAAGGAAAACAACATTTTGGAAAATAATAGGGCATTAGTTGAAACCAGTTTATTTTGAAAAATTTTTCTCCTCAAATAACACCTCAACAAGATTGGAGGATAGATCCTGGATTCTAGATTCCATCTCAGTAAAGAAAATGGTAGTCTAGGTCTATTACCATAAGCTGAGAAGAGTAGTGAACCAATTCATTCATTAGAGTCATGAATATACTTCTGTGGTAAATATTAATGAATAATTTGACCTCAGCTCTCCTGCTTTCACTACTGTCACTAATACTGTCAGTAAACAAGAATATTTTTTGAATTTCTACAGGAAGGAGTGATTGTCACTCTGCAGCAGGGCAAATGTATTCAATAGATTCATGTACAGAATCCATCCACTGATAATGCTAACAAACTGTGGGAAATCAAATAGCTATGTCCTGGTTAGGGAGATTGTAGGGAAGGGATTATACTGCTTTCCAACCCTGCTGGAAACAGCTGACCAGTATCTAGTAAATGCATATTGAGGAGTTGGGTCCTGCCTGTGCTCATGAATTCCTTAGACCGTGTTATTTTGTTCTCCACCCTGCTTTTTTTTTGGGGGGGGGGGGAGTCTTTTGTAGTATTGGGAATGCCTTGTTTTCTTTTTTTTGCATGCTTTCTATATGTTCTTACTGGCACTAGCCACTGACGTATTGTGCAATGTTTTCCCTATAATGTATGCCTAATAGATACAGGAGCTTGAGAGCAGCTCGGGGAGACTTCCTTTAGCCTCCCTCTGACCTCTCTTGACTTGTGGAGTCTTGACTAATCCTTTCTGCCGCCCTTGGCTTTGCTGGACAAAGCTGAAAGCCGAACCCACAATTGGTGACCCCGATGTGATAAGCTGAACCCACAACAAACACTGATACAGTATTTGCTGCATGCCAGGCACTGTCCTAAGAAATTCACATTTATTAACACATTTAGTTTTAGTAACAACCCATTTTCTAAACTGAGGCAGTGAGAAGTAAAATATCTTACTCAAAGTCACATAGCTAATAATGAGCTGGGATTCAAACCTAGGCATTCTGGTTTCAGAGTTGTTGCTCCTAACATACTACACTATGTTGCCTCACCAAAACAGGCTAAAGAGAATTTTGCTGTATGTCTTATTGATCAGATTCACCTGCTGTCCCAAATATTAGTGTATTCTGGGCTTTCAGGAAATGTGGACTGTTTCTCAGTGTTCTTTCTGCCTTAAAGACTTACCTGTGATATTAAAAAGGAGAGTCCTATAATTTGGTGGTTACCTTCAGAGTGTAGGAGCTCAAGCAGTTTGGGAGTTGAAATATTGAGACAGAGAATAAATAGCACCATCTTCCCTTCCCACGTTCTGAAACAATTGAATTGTAAAGCGAACAGACTACAAAACATTGCCTTTATTCCTGATAAAATGTAGGTTGGGGGAGGTAGCTAAGTGTGAGAGCCAAATGGGCTTGCTAAATGAACTTCAGGGTTAGACAGATGTACCTATCCAGCTACAGCAGGCCCTGTACCACCACAGTAGCATCCTGCAAGGGCAAAACCTTCAACCCTGAACTTGAAACCTAGTCCAAAATGTGGTCTCAGATGGTAGGCTGGTTTGCAAAGAGGAAGGAAGGAGGAGTAAGGTCATGCCTATTTAATGTATTCTCCCTCATTTTTGCCATCCAGTTAAGATCTCTTCTTATAGGAAGCAGTAAGTGAAGAAGGAAGGGAGAAAGATCAGGAGTGTTCAGGCAATGCTCTTCCGGAAACTGAGTTGTGAAGAATTGTCTGCTCTAACACTGGGCCAAGTCCCATGATGCAGAGTTTTGGGGAATTTCTGCCATGGTTGCTCCTTTCTGTTTCTAGACAAACATATGATCCTTGGGTGAGTGATTTTTGAGTGAATCTGACCTTGTGTTTCTGTTAGGGAGTCATTCTGAGGCCACCAGCCTCTGTAAAGGTCAGATCTCAAGGAAAGTAATAGTAGCCAGCAGTTGTGTAGCTTCACCTAGGGTCATGGAACAAACTAACCACAAACTCTGTTCTTGTTTTTGTTTCTGCTTCACAGAGGTTTCATTCTATCACCTTGGAAGCAATTTGGCAGTTAAAACATTTGTGTTCCAATTTTAGCTCCACTACTTCTGGGCTGTGTGGCTTTGGACAATTTACTTTTTAAGCCCCAGTTTTCTCATCTGTAGAGTGGTTATAATAGCACATACCCCATAGGTTTTGATCAAGAATGAAGTGAAGTATAAAGTGCTTAAGGTCATGCCTGCCCTGTAGTAAGTTCTTAGTTAATGGTTTCTATGATTGCTCATGCTTTTTCCTGTTTCTCTATTTCCTGGAAGCCAGTTTAAAGCCTACACCTTACCAGATGTGAATTTGGGGAACCAAAATGGCTAACCCCATACCTTTCCTTCCTCTTCTAGTGTATATTGGCCTTTTTCTTCCCTGGACTCCTCTTATAGCCTGTACTAGACAATTTCATATGATTATTTAATCAATGGTATATATCATTCTGTGGTTGTTTTTACCTAGAATATAGCTGGGCTCCTTGAGGACAGAAAGGTCATCTAATATTTCTTTATAACAATATGAGATATACAGCATTGTGCCTACAGTTGACAATACTGTTTTATATACTCAAAAGTTGCTCAAAAGTTAAATATTCTTACCGCCACCAAAAAAAAAAAAAAAAAAAAGGTAAATTATGTGAGGTGTTGGAGCTGTTAACCAACCTTATTGTGGTAATCATTTTGCAATATATAGGTGTATCAATTTGCCACATTGTTCACCTTAAAACGCTATATGTTAATTATAGCTCAATAAACCTAGAAAAAATAAAAGAAAAATAATATGAGTTATATAATGCCCATAGTATATATAGTGTCTGCCACATAGTAGGTGTTCAAAGTATTTTTTCTTCCTTCCATTCTTCTTCTTCTTCTCTTTTTGTCTCCTCTCTTCCTGCTCTGCCTGCTTCTTATCTACTGAAGCACCTAGTGCAGTACTGAAGTCCCAAGAAATGCTAAATACATAGCTGTGATCTCAAATTCAGTGTATTTTATGTGAGGCGAGGACTGACCAGAACCATTTATTCTCTCAAAACTGGTAGTTCCTGTTTGTGAAATGCCTGCTGTTTATTCCATCCAACATAATTCCTTTCTTCCCTTGTTGACTCTGGGGAGAGAATTAAGCAGCAGCCAAAGTAGAGCCATGTTTTAGTCTAAATTGGACCCTAATAATGTATCTGGCATCCTACTTAGGTTTCCTGTATATATCCTTGTGTGACTGCTGGACTGTAAATTACCCAAAGGTAGGCACTGTGTTGTATTTAGTGCCATATCCCCAGTACCTGGCACAGTCCCCTATCTACAGTAATTGTTCAGTAAATCTTTACAATGACCAATTAAAGAAACTCTGCACTATCAGAAAGTCAGCTGGCTTCTTAGTATAAACTGACATGCTGATCTTAACATTCATATGGAATTGGGAGTAACCCCAAATAGCCAAAACAATATTGAAAAAGAAGAATAAAATAAAGGATTCCCACTTCACTGTTTCAAAATTTGCCAAATAGCTGCAGTAATCAAAATGACATGTTACTAGCTTAAGGATAGATATATAGACCTATAGAGTAAAATTCAGAGTCCAGAGCTAAATCCATACACCTATGGTCAATTCATTTTCAACAGGTGTGTTAAAACCATCTAATTGAGAGAAAGTATATTATTTCTAGCATATGGGTCTGAGACAGCTAGTATCCATATACAAAGGAAAAGTTGGACGCTTACCTCATTCAATATACAAAAATTAACTCAAAATGGATCAAAACATAAATGCTAAGTGCTAGAACTAAAAATTCTTAGGAGAAATCATAAGGGTAAGTATTCATGACCTTGAACTTGGCAACAAATTATTTGATATGACACTGAAAATGAGTGACAAAAGAAAAAATAGATAGGTTGGACTTCTTCAAAATTTTAAACTTTTGTGAATCAGAGGACACTATTAAGAAAAATGAAAACACATCCCACAGAATGGGAAAAGATGTTTATAAATCATATATCTGATTAAGGGCTTTATCTAGAATATATAAAGAATATTTAAAACTGAATAATAAAAAGACAAGTAAGTCAAAATAGGCAAAAGGTCAGAAGGAGATTCTTCCAAAGAAAAGAGACAAATGTCCCATAAGTGTATGAAAAGATGCTCAACATTATTAGTCATAAAAGAAGTACTAATTAAAACCAAAATGAGATACCATTTCACACTTACTAGAATAGTTATAACCAAAAAGGCAGATAGTAACAACTGTTGGTGAGGATGTAAAGAAATTGGAACCCTCATGTGTTATTGGTGGGAATATAAATTGGTATAGCAACTTTGGAAAACATTCTGGAAGTTCTTCAAATAATTAAACATAGAGTTAACTTTGACCCTGCAGTTCCACTTCCTTTCAAGAAAGCTGAAAACATAGGTCTATGTAAAACTTGTACACAAACATTAGTATCAGCATTATTTATAACAGTCACAGGGTGGAAACAATATGAATGTCCATCAGCTGATACATGGATAAACAAAATGTGGTATATTTATATGATGGAATATTATTTGGCTATAAAAATGACTGAAGTACATACTACAATATAGATGAACCTTGAAAACATTATGGTAAGTGAATAAAGCCAGACATGAGAGGCCACATATTTTATGATTCCATTTGTATTAAATGTCCAGAAATTCCAGATAATAAGGTATTATTATTATTCACCTCCTGTAGTTAAGGAATCAAAATACTGAAGGTTAAGTAACTTGCCCAAGGTTACACAGATAGTATGAGTTGGGACTGGGATTGGTTCAGACCAAGGTTTCTTTTTTTGGTTGATGGAAGTGTTCCAAAATGGATCATGGTGTTGGTTGTACAATTCCGCAAATACACTAAAAGCCACTGAATTACACACTTTATTTATTTAATTAATTTTTTAACATTTATTTTTGAGCAAAAGCAGGGGAGGGGCAGAGAGAGAGGGAGACACAGAATCTGAAGCAGACTCCAGTCTCTGAGCTGTCAGCACAGAGCCTGACGCAGGGCTTGACCTCATGAACTGTGAGATCATGACCTGAGCCAAAGTCAGACACTTGACAGATCGGCCACCCACGTGCCCCTATACACTTTAAATGAGTGAAATGTATGTTTTGTGAATTATAGCTCAATAAGTCTGTTAGCAAACAAAATCTATGCTGAACTGTGCTTAATAAATGATGTTGTATTTATTCTTCCAGTGAAAAAATCAGAAGCTTTAGGGGTAGGACCCCAGCTTCAGTAATTTTTAGTTTTTAAACATTTATTTATTTTTGGGAGACATTCAGAGCATGAGTGGGAGAGGGACAGAGAAAGGAAGACACAGAATCTGAAGCAGGCTCCAGGGTCTGAGCTGTCAGCACAGAGCCCAATGTGGGGCTCGAACCCACGAATCACAAGATCATGACCTGAACCAAAGTCAGAGGCTTAACTGACTGAGCCACCCAGACTCCCCTCTTCAGTAATTTTAATTCTAATATGCAGGCATGACTGAGAAACTCTTCACTAAGGGAATGAGTGACTGCATTTTATGTAAACTCTGATTAAGTGAATCAATGAATGGATGGATAGTGGAGGTCAGCCTTTCTTGTTTTGCCTGGCTATGAAGCACAGGCAGCCATAGTGAGTGGAGTATATCAGGTGTCCTACCTGCACCCAGACTACCAGGGCTGCACTGAAGAGACAGCAGGTACATCTGGGGATTAGAACTCCTTACGGAGAAAGAGTTCTGTCAACACAAAGCACATTATTGCATTTTTCTAAAGCTTTATGAATTTCCACATGCCATCTGCCTGTTATTTTTACAAGTTCTTGCCTGAAGTAGGTTTGCATTTATGATGACTGAATTTGAAGGCAAAATTGCAATATTGTTCCTCAGAATTATTATTGTCTTCCTAGTGGTTGTTTTTTTTTTTTTTTTATGAGTTTTATTTTTCTCCCAGGGAAGCCTCCATGAGTGAATTTAATGCATAAAAATGAGGGCACTTAGATCCCATCCTTAGCACAAAGTGGTTAGAAAGTTAATGAGCTAATGTATTACTAATCAGCCCAGCTTACAACATAATTTAATAGAGATAATGGAAATATTGGATAGAATCAAGTATGTTGCATTTTGAACCATTTCTATTTTTCGTTCATTTTCATTAAACAAGTTAAAAGTGTATGCTTGCTACCTTAACTCTTTTGTTATATAAGCTAAAAAGGTAAACCTGTTGGAACAGGTACATACAACTTTTCACCCAAGATCTCTAAGCAGACCTCACCTCTATTGATCAGTAACAATTCTTAGTTTGTAGCACACAATTTGAAAAATCCTAGAACAGTTAGGCCCTGCACAATCACATGTATAGCCATGAAACCTGGGAGTTTTTCTGATCCTGGGTTCAGTGTGACCCTTTTGGAAGGGACTGAAAGATATTTTCAGCACCCTGTACACCAGGCAGAAGCCTTACAGATATGACTACTCCCCTTCAAATGTCAGGCAGGATCCTCAGTGCTTTGTATGGCACCTGACATGATCTGAAATCCTCCTTTCTCCAGGTACTTCCTTGATTTTTTTTCTAGGTATTTTCACTAGCTGACATCCCATCCTCTACCTTGTTTTGGGCCCCTTTGCTCTGTTAGGCCTTACTTTGTAACACCCTTGATCTTAGGGTTCCTGTTCATTTGTGTGCCAGTACATTATCTTGTAATATTTATGGCACAATTTGCATCCAGTCATTTTAAAATAAGGACTGCAAGGTGCAGTGGTGTTACTTATTTTACCAAAATTTTCACTTACACACACACACACACACACACACACACACACACACACTTTCCTTTCTATTCTAACCTCTTAATGCTGTAGAGAAGTATACTAAGTTCATAAAGGCAACATGGAAAACTATAGGTAATCAAAATCTTCAAAATCCTGCCCAAAGTGCTATATTCTTGATTAATATTACCTAGAAGATAGTGTCCAATATTATGGACAATGCAACCACCAAAATTAAAAATGAATAACATTTAAAGACAATGGTGGAGTATATAGTGACCATATTTCAGTTCAATAAATATTTTCTAATAGATTTATTCATCTCACACAAACCTCTGTCTTAGTAATTCCACACAACCTTGAAATACAAAAACAAAAAAGAAACAAAAGCAACAGGCTTCCTCTCAATAGCATATTTTATTTGGAGATTCAGAGCGAAATGCAGATAAGAATTATCCTAAAGGAAAACTGAGCAAAAGTTTGCTGAGCTAATCAGCAAAAAGGGCAGTGGCTCTTATACTTGAGCATGCATCAGAATCATGGAGATTTCCAAGCTCCACTTTCAGAGTTTCTGATTCAACAGGTCTAGGGTGGTGCCCAGTAACTTGCATTTCTAACAATATCCCAGGGGATGCTCCTGCTGGTCATAAGGTAACTAACCATCTTAGTTTGCCTGGGACTGAGGAGTTTTAAGGACTTGGGACATTTAGTGCTTAAAACTGAAACAATCCCAGGCAAACCAGGGTGGTCAGTCATCCTGCTGGTCCAGGACCAGACTTTGAGAGCCAATAGTTTTGGAGGTTGTATGGTAACCAGCAAGAAACCCTACATGTTCAGGCAATACCAGTATCCCATACTGTTTCAGTTCTAGATAGCCAAACTCAGTGATTGAACCAATTCATAGAACAAAGAGGTACTTGGAAATTCAGTGTTGTCTCATAGGCTCTCCCGACTCCATTTCTAGACCTCTGCCCTCTCCAGCCCCTCCCCCACCCGTCTTTGGACTTGAAGGGACCTCCACTTCAGCTCTTCCCTTTCATCAGGTGGAGTCTGCTTTGAAACAAGGAATACAGAACTGTGGGAGGCAATGTGTGGAAAGAACAGGATCCTGGGTCAGAGAGACTTACATTTGACTCTACTACTTCTTAGCCATGCAGCTTTTCTTAACTCACTCAACCTTCCTGACCTTCCGTTTCATGTAGAAAATGAGGAGCATAATGCTTTCCTTACAGGCATTGTTATGAGAGCCCTTGTGAGAATGAAAGTGAAGGTATGAATTGAGTCATATGTATGGTACCTGGCACATAGTAGGAACCAACTAAGTGGAAGCTATAAGCATAAAAATCCTAAGGCCTGAGGCCCATTATTGGATAGCTGAAGATCATAGCAAAAATACTAAAGTGGAAAGTTCACCCCTCCCCAAACAGTTGCAGTCACTGATATGAGGTATTTTTACATTGTTGTGTGGCTTGAAGTGAAAGCACAGAAGATATGTCAAAAAATCAGTTATGTTACAAAGAAAAAAATCAAAGAGAAATAACTCCTCTGCCTACCTTGATAGTTAGAAGTGTTAATGAGTTCTGAATCATTTTAAACATTTTCAATTAACAAGTCTTCTCCCTATACCCACGCAGCCACCATCAGCCATATTTTTAAATAGATGGTTCATTTCCTCATCCTCACAGGCATCTAACATGTTCAGGCTAACCCTCTAACTTTGAGTGGGGAAACATTCAGTTTTCTGTCTGCACATCATTCAGGCAGTCCTGTATGTCACTTATTTGATTTTCACACATTGTATTTTTTTCCAACTCTTTGCTCTTATAGACAATAGGGAAAAAACCCAATAACTCAGTATTTATGCTGAGGAATGAATATGTTCAACATAATGAGCTTGAGGTCATGTTTTTACTTAATTTTCTTTACTAACAGAATAAAATTTTGCTTACAAGATGATGCTGTGCTATTCCTTTTTTTTCTATGTGTTTGAATTCACACCTTGAAACTGAGGAGGTTTGGACTGGAAGATTGTGTTTCCACAGCTCAGAAACTTATTCTTATCAAAATATGTTGGATTCTGTGCATGGGAAATCTGAGCTGCTCTGCCTTTTTAAGGGATGGGTATCTGCCTCATTCACACATATGATGCATGCGTTGTCCCAAAAGGATTAATCATAGCTATGATTTTTATGGCGCTTACTGTATACCAGGTACTGTTGTAACTTTTCTCTCCCTTCTCCTTCTCATATCAAATTTATTGCTTGGAACTCACTTCCAGAGCTTTCATAAGCATCTTTCTAGGGTCTCTCCTTCCAAAGGCAGACTTCAACACTAATGTACATATCTCTATGCCCAACAATGACTACTTATGGGATGTGTGGGTGGATCTTTCATACATAGATTGGACTGTCCATCCATATACATATAAGACAGGATGGTGCAGTGGGGAGCCAGGAGTAGGAAGAGAAAGGAGGTAGTGGGTGTACTTTCCCTGTGCTGACAAAATTTTATGAACTCTGAGGAGTCCAGGAATTCTGCAAACCTAGACTGCCATGCTGTTATAAAGGTATATTTATCAAGGTAGGCAGATAGAACATATTTTATTTAACAGTTTGTTAAACTTATTTGGACATATGGTATATGGAGCTCCATTTGTACACTTGTCTCAGTTCCCCACACATGATAGGGAGAGACTTGTTTAAGGCTGTATAGGTATAGCCAGAAGGTTTGAAAAGAGGTGGGATGGAGGAAGAAGACAAGGAGGACATATACCTGGCTGGGGCTAACTCATTACTTCTCCTCAAAGATATGTCTGGAAAGTTCCAGTGAAATAAGTGATTTAGTACCTAGATTCTTGAACCAGACTCTCTGGGTTTTAAATCCTGGTTCTATAATTTGTTAGCTGTATAACCTTGAGTAAGTCCCCTAACCCCTGTGTTTTTCAGTTTTCTCATTTGTAAAATGAGGATGATATTAATCTATCCCATATGGTACTAAAGTACTTAAAACAACTCCTGGTGTATAGTATGTGCCACACAATTGTCAGCTTTTAAATTTGTTTCTATTTTAGGCTAGTTAGATGTGATATGAAAATATCTTGGGGGAATTCTCATCAAGGTATCCCTATTCATCTTATGCTTTTTCCAGTTTCTAGGACAGTATGAGCACCCTAGAATATGATGAGAATGGAAACAGGTATTCCTTAAATAGGCTTCTCTATAGGGTGGGAGGAGGGATATTGGGCTAGGGTTGTCTCTCAGTCATGTTTGGCCTCAGAAGGTAGAAGGAAGGCCTGGGTGATGATCCTCTGGGGCAAGTGTTTTCAGTAGGAGCCTCCCAGAGGGTAGCTGTAGCTACTTGGAAGGCTGAGTAGTCACCTGACTATGAAATGGACAGCAGTGGACTTGTATTCTTGTCTTTTTCTCATGATTAGGGTGTCTTGGAAGTAGCTTGACAGAAGCTGTGGTAGTAGCCACATTCAAATAATATATATTCAAATAATATGCCACTTAGACCACAGAGTAGTTTCCAAGGTCCAGAGCCCATAGACAGTAGTGACTTCAGCCAGAGCAAACTTCTGGGTGGGAATAGTTCCTCCTAGGCACTTTTGGGACCTGAGGTTGCAAAATCTTCTGACAGCTGTATCAGTAAGTGATGACTGGGAAGGACTTATGGACACTTGTAAGCACCCCTGAGGATTTCTAGAAATATTCTGTAAAAGGTTGAACTTCTTGTATTCAAACATGCTCAGAGCTATTGTGATGTTGGTAATAGTGTTAACGTGACCTCATTTGTATTCTCTGGTTGTCAAGGAGCCAAGTCTTTTTGAATCCAGAAGGATTTTAAGCAGTTGAAAGATTTTGTTGGATTTGAGACTTCAGACACCCTGGTATTAGTGTAGAAATGGGATAGGAGTTTTGCAGAAGTAGCAATTAAGAAGGGGTTACAATAGCGTTCTGGTGCTAAATGAAGGACTAAAACTAAGTTGGTGAAGAAGAGATGGAATGGAAGGGAGAGACTTAAAAGAATACTTCAGAAACAGACTCAATATGACATCATATTTATTTAGATACAGAAGATGAAAAAGGAGACTCTCCGGGTAAGGGAGAGTTTTGTGAGAGGCCAGTCAAGTGATTCTCATGATGAAATCAAGTAAGAGAATAATTAAGAAATGTCGACTGAATGGGAAAATTAGGAGGTCATTGGGTCTTTGGTACTTTGTCTTCAATGATTCATCCACTCCTGATTCATACTCTTCCTTTATGTTTATGTTTACCTTGTATGTTCTTGGTCCTCATGGAAGTGCTACAATTTGAGTCTGCCTTCTTACTCTGACATTTTCTGAAACCAACTCTCCCCAACTAGAATGTTTCAACCCTGGGTTCCATTCCCTTGGGATTTCCCCAGGTGACACAAAAGTTTCTCACCTGATTTATACTAATGGGATCATATATATCTCTCCCAGGAATCTGAGCATTTTAAAAGGTGACTTTGGGGGTAGTCATTCAACCTAAATGAATTAATCTCTGGTGGTGGAAGTTTCTAGTTACATGGCAAAGGGGGAGGTGGCTTCTAGAGAGGATATTTAACTCGCTTACAAAAAGAAAAAAACTCTAAAATAATAATAGATTTGGGTCCGGCAGAAGATGGCAGCATAAGAGGACGCTGGGCTCACTGCGTGTCCTGCTGATCACTTAGATTCCACCTACACCTGCCTAAATAACCCAGAAAACCACCAGAAGACTAGCAGAACGGAGTCTCCGGAGCCAAGCGCAGACGAGAGGCCCACAGAAGAGGGTAGGAAGGGTGGAGAGGCGGTGCGCCCTACATGGACTGGTGGGAGGGAGCCGGGCGGAGGGGCAGCTTGCCGGCCAAGCAGAGCCCCCGAGTCTGGCTGGCAAAAGCGGAGGGGCCTGATGGACTGTGTTCCGACAGCAAGCACGACTTAGCCTCTGGGAGGTCATAAGTTAACAGCTCTGCTCAGAAAGTGGGAAGGCTGGAGGACAAAGGGAGGGAGAGTTGCTGAGCCCCCGGACGCAGAGCTCAGCTTGGCGGGGAACAAAGGCGCTTGCCAGCGCCATCTCCCTCGCCCATCCCCCAGCCAAAATCCCAAAGGGAACCAGTTCCTGCCAGGGAACTTTCTCGCTCCGCGCAAACACCCAACTCTGTGCTTCTGCGGAGCCAAACCTCCGGCAGCGGATCTGACTCCCTACGCTGCCACAGGGCCCCTCCTGAAGTGGATCACCTAAGGAGAAGCGAGCTAAGCCTGCCCCTCCTGCCCCCGTGCACCTTGCCTACCCACCCCAGCTAATACGCCAGATCCCCAGCACCATGAAGCTGGCAGTGTGCAAGTAGCCCAGACAGGCCACGCCACCCCACAGTGACTCCTGCCCCTAGGAGAGAGGAAGAGAAGGCACACACCAGTCTGTGGCCCCAGCGGTGGGCTGGGGACAGACATCAGGTCTGACTGCAGCCCCGCCCACCAACTCCAGTTATACACCACAGCACAGGGAAGTGCCCTGCAGGTCCTCACCACTCCAGGGACTATCCAAAATGAACAAACGGAAGAATTCCCCTCAAAAGAATCTCCAGGAAATAACAACAGCTAATGAACTGATCAAAAAGGATTTAAATGATATAACAGAAAGTGAATTTAGAATAATAGTCATAAAATTAATCGCTGGGCTTGAAAACAGTATACAGGACAGCAAAGAATCTCTTGCTACAGAGATCAAGGGACTAAGGAACAGTCACAAGGAGCTGAAAAGCGCTTTAAACGAAATGCAAAATAAAATGGAAACGTCCACGCCTCGGCTTGAAGAGGCAGAGGAGAGAATAGGTGAACTAGAAGATAAAGTTATGGAAAAAGAGGAAGCTGAGAGAAAGAGAGATAAAAAAATCCAGGAGTATGAGGGGAAAATTAGAGAACTAAGTGATACACTAAAAAGAAATAATATACGCATAATTGGTATCCCAGAAGAGGAAGAGAGAGGGAAAGGTGCTGAAAGGGTACTTGAAGAAATAATGGCTGAGAACTTCCCTGAACTGGGGAAGGAAAAAGGCATTGAAATCCAAGAGGCACAGAGAACTCCCTTCAGACGTAACTTGAATCGATCTTCTGCACAACATATCATAGTCAAACTGGCAAAATACAAGGATAAAGAGAAAATTCTGAAAGCAGCAAGGGACAAACGTGCCCTAACATATAAAGGGAGACCTATAAGACTCGTGACTGATCTCTCTTTTGAAACTTGGCAGGCCATAAAGGATTGGCAGGAGATCTTCAATGTGTTGAACAGAAAAAATATGCAGCCGAGAATCCTTTATCCAGCAAGTCTATTTAGAATAGGAGGAGAGATAAAGGTCTTCCCAAACAAACAAAAACTGAAGGAATTTGTCACCACTAAACCAGCCCTACAAGAGATCCTAAGGGGGATCCTAGGAGACAAAGTACCAGACACATCACTACAAGCATAAAACATACAGACATGACAATGACTCTAAACCCGTATCTTTCTATAATAACACTGAATGTAAATGGATTAAATGCGCCAACCAAAAGACATAGGCTATCAGAATGGATAAAAAACCAGGACCCATCTATTTGCTGTCTACAAGAGACTCATTTTAGACCTGAGGACACCTTTAGATTGAGAGTGAGGGGATGGAGAACTATTTATCATGCTACTGGAAGCCAAAAGAAAACTGGAGTAGCCATACTTATATCAGACAAACTAGACTTTAAATTAAAAGCTGTAACAAGAGATGAAGAAGGGCATTATATAATAATTACAGGGTCTATCCATCAGGAAGAGCTAACAATTATAAATGTCTATGCGCCGAATACCAGAGCCCCCAAATATATAAAATAATTACTCACAAACATAAGCAACCTTATTGATAAGAATGTGGTAATTGCAGGGGACTTTAACACTCCACTTACAGAAATGGATAGATCATCTAGACACACAGTCAATAAAGAAACAAGGGCCCTGAATGATACATTGGATCAGATGGACTTGACAGATATATTTAGAACTCTGCATCCCAAAGCAACAGAATACACTTTCTTCTCGAGTGCACATGGAACATTCTCCAAGATAGATCACATACTGGGTCACAAAACAGCCCTTCATAAGTATACAAGAATTGAGATCATACCATGCATACTTTCAGACCACAATGCTATGAAGCTCGAAATCAAACACAGAAAAAAGTCTGGAAAACCTCCAAAAGCATGGAGGTTAAACAACACCCTACTAAAGAATGAATGGGTCAACCAGGCAATTAGAGAAGAAATTAAAATATATATGGAAACAAACGAAAATGAAAATACAACATTCCAAACGCTTTGGGATGCAGCAAAGGCAGTCCTGAGAGGAAAATGCATTGCATTCCAGGCCTATCTCAAGAAACAAGAAAAATCCCAAATACAAAATCTAACAGCACACCTAAAGGAAATGCAAGCAGAACAGCAAAGACACCCTAAACCCAGCAGAAGAAGAGAAATAATAAAGATCAGAGCAGAAATAAACAATATAGAATCTAAAAAAAAAACTGTAGAGCAGATCAAGGAGACCAAGAGTTGTTTCTTTGAAAAAATAAACAAAATTGACAAACCTCTAGCCAGGCTTCTCAAAAAGAAAAGGGAGATGACCCAAATAGATAAAATCATGAATGAAAATGGAATTATTACTACAACCAATCCCTCAGAGATACAAACAATTATCAGGGAATACTATGAAAAATTATATGCCATCATATTGGACAACCTGGAAGAAATGGACAAATTCCTAAACACCCACACTCTTCCAAAAGTCAATTAGGAGGAAATAGAAAGCTTGAACAGACCCATAACCAGCGAAGAAATTGAATCGGTTATCAAAAATCTCCCAACAAATAAGAGTCCAGGACCAGATGGCTTCCCAGGGGAGTTCTACCAGATGTTTAAAGCAGAGATAATACCTATCCTTCTCAAGCTATTCCAGAAATAGAAAGGGAAGGAAAACTTCCAGACTCATTCTATGAAGCCAGTATTACTTTGATTCCTAAACCAGACAGAGACCCAGTAAAAAAAGTGAACTACAGGCCAATATCCCTGATGAATATGGATGCAAAAATTCTCAATAAGATACTAGCAAATCAAATTCAACAGCATATAAAAAGAACTATTCACCATGATCAGGTGGGATTCATTCTTGGGATGCAGGGCTGGTTCAACATTTGCAAATCAATCAACGTGATACATCACATTAATAAAAGAAAATATAAGAACCATATGATCCTGTCAATCGATGCAGAAAAGGCCTTTGACAAAATCCAGCACCCTTTCTTAATAAAAACCCTTGAGAAAGTCGGGATAGAAGGAACATACTTAAAGATCATAAAAGCCATTTATGAAAAGCCCACAGCTAACATCATCCTCAACGGGGAAAAACTGAGAGCTTTTTCCCTGAGATCAGGAACACGACAGGGATGCCCACTCTCACCGCTGTTGTTTAACATAGTGCTGGAAGTTCTAGCATCAGCAATCAGACAACAAAAGGAAATCAAAGGCATCAAAATTGGCAAAGATGAAATCAAGCTTTCACCTTTTGCAGATGACATGATAGTATACATGGAAAATCCGATAGACTCCACCAAAAGTCTGCTAGAACTGATACATGAATTCAGCAAAGTTGCAGGATACAAAATTAATGTACACAAATCAGTTCCATTCTTATACAATAACAATGAGGCAACAGAAAGACAAATAAAGAAACTGATCCCATTCACAATTGCACCAAGAAGCATAAAATACCTAGGAATAAATCTAACCAAAAATGTAAAAGATCTGTACGCTGAAAACTATAGAAAGCTTATGAAGGAAACTGAAGAAGATACAAAGAAATGGAAAAACATTCCTTCTCATGGATTGGAAGAATAAATATTGTCAAAATGTCAGTACTACCCAAAGCTATCTACACATTCAATGCAGTCCCAATCAAAATTGCACCAGCGTTCTTCTCGAAACTAGAACGAGCCATCCTAAAATTCATATGGAACCACAAAAGGCCCTGAATAGCCAAAGTAATTTTGAAGAAGAAGACCAAAGCAGGAGGCATCACAATCCCAGACTTTAGCCTCTACTCCAAAGCTGTAATCATCAAGACAGCATGGTATTTGCACAAAAACAGACACATAGTCGAATGGAATAGAATAGAAACCCCAGCACTAGACCCACAAACGTATGGCCAACTCATCTTTGACAAAGCAGGAAAGAACATCCAATGGAAAAAAGACAGTCTCTTTAACAAATGGTGCTGGGAGAACTGGACAGCAACATGCAGAAGGTTGAAACTAGACCACTTTCTCACACCATTCACAAAAATAAACTCAAAATGGATAAAGGACCTGAATGTGAGACAGGAAACCATCAAAACCTTAGAGGAGAAAGCAGGAAAAGACCTCTCTGACCTCAGCTGTTGCAATCTCTTACTCGACACATCCCCAAAGGCAAGGGAATTAAAAGCAAAAGTGAATTACTGGGACCTTATGAAGATAAAAAGCTTCTGCACAGCAAAGGAAACAACCAACAAAACTAAAAGGCAACCAATGGAATTGGAAAAGATATTTGCAAATGACATATCAGACAAAGGGCTAGTATCCAAAATCCAAAAGAGCTCACCAAACTCCACACCTGAAAAACAAATCACCCAGTGAAGAAATGGGCAGAAAACATGAATAGAATAGACACTTCTCTAAAGAAGACATCTGGATGGCCAACAGGCACATGAAAAGATGGTCACCGTCGCTCCTCATCAGGGAAATACAAATCAAAACCACACTCAGATATCACCTCACGCCAGTCAGAGTGGCCAAAATGAAGAAATCAGGAGACTATAGATGCTGGAGAGGATGTGGAGAAACGGGACCCCTCTTGCATTGTTGGTGGGAATGCAAATTGGTGCAGCCGCTCTGGAAAACAGTGTGGAGGTTCCTCAGAAAGTTAAAAATAGACCTACCCTATGACCCAGCAATAGAACTGCTAGGAATTTATCCAAGGGATACAGGAGTACTGATGCATAGGGGCACTTGTACCCCAATGTTTATAGCAGTACTCTCAACAATAGCCAAATTATGGAAAGCGCCTAAATGTCCATCAACTGATGAATGGATAAAGAAATTGTGGTTTATATACACAATGGAGTACTACATGGCAATGAGGAAGAACAAAATATGGCCCTTTGTAGCAACGTGGATGGAACTGGAGAGTGTGATGCTAAATGAAATAAGCCATACAGAGAAAGACAGATACCATATGTTTTCACTCTTATGTGGATCCTGAGAAACCTAACAGAAACCCATGGGGGAGGGGAAGGAAAAAAAAAAAAGAGGTTAGAGTGGGAGAGAGCCAAAGCATAAGAGACTGTTAAAAACTGAGAACAAACTGAGGGTTGATGGGGGGTGGGAGGGAGGGGAGGTTGGGTGATGGGTATTGAGGAGGGCACCTTTTGGGATGAGCACTGGGTGTTGTATGGAAACCAATTTGACAATAAATTTCATATATTGAAAAAATAAAAAAAAATAGATTTGACTGAAGTCATTCTAAGGAAGAGATGAGGTCACTACTGCTGCATCACTCTCCCTAGTCTCCTTGTCCCTGATAGAACCCCTGCTACCCAGCCTTCTCTATCCATCAGACCCTAAGCACTAGCCCTTGGTGTGATTGATATGTTTTTTTCTTTGTACTCCAGGCTTTGTGTGCTTCAGTGTATTGCTTTTGTCATCTTCTGTGTGATAAGCTTCCCATGATTAGCTTCCAGCTCCTTCTCAGGCCTGCTCTGTCTTGCTGCCAGGAAAATACTCTGATTTGAGGATGAATTCCAAAATGTGTTAATCACCTACAAAAACAAACGGGATAAAGATGCAATAAGTGACACTTGAACAGTGTTTACTTCTGTCTGAGGCCCTTGTTTTGGGTGACAGAAAGTGCATATAATATCAGGTCGGCTGTCAGATTGTGGGTAGTAACATTATCCTTGGAAGGATTCTATAATCAGAGTAAAGATAATTGGGATTTGGGAAAGTGACCAAGGAGTAAGGAAGGAAATATATGGCAGTAGACAATATAGTTTTATGTAGAGAGGAAGCATAGAGAATCTGGCTTTTAAAATGCAAAATTTGAGAGTTTAATCATAATAACAAGAGTGATTACTGTATGCTAAGCACTTTCTATACATTATGTCTCATTTTATCCTCACAACTTTGTAAGGCAGGTACTGATATTATCCTCATTTTACAGATAAAATAATAGAGTCTTAGGTAAATTAACTTGCCTAAGGTCACATAGCTAGTAAGGTGTAGAGCTGGGAATGACACTCGGGCCAAACTTGTCTCCAGAAACCATGCTCTAACCATTTACTATAGACAAAGTACTGTCCTAAGTACTTTACATGCAATTTAGCATTTATCCTTCCAGAAGTGCTATGACATAAATGCTATTATTATCCAAACTTTGTAGATGAGGAAACAGAGATACCTAGAAATTATAAAATTGGTCTTTTTAATAAATGGCAGAGCCAGTGCTCTTATCCATTACTGTGTAAACAAAAGCCATACCATTGGAGACAAACAGGAAAATTCTAAAGCAAAGCGATGGTATAAGCCATGAAAATGAGGAATGGATCATTGATAGGCCACGATGTCAGTCATAACAGGGATGGGTGGCAGTAGATAGTTTGTTAAGGCCACTTGTAGGTTCTTGATGTAGCCTCTTTTAATTATTGAATGAGCTCTATTAGCCAACTTGATTTTAAGGTGGATCCTAATATTCCATAGTACCTTCTGAAGAAGTTAACTCATTTGGATGGCTCACTAATATCTGCTATCAGGTCTTATATAAAGTTCAATTTATGGCTTTGTTCATAATCTTGAAACAAAATGGCAGCCAATGAAATTTCAGGAGACATTAATCCTTCAAGTCCCTCTATGTTATGGGTCCAGCTACCTTTCTCATTTCATATATGACTATATTTCTCATTCTACTCTATCTGTACTTTGAGAACTACAAGTTCATGGCTGCTTATATACCCAATGCCGAGGAAAGTGGTTGCCACATATTAGACACTTAACTATTTGTTGAATGATTAAAAGTTCCTGTATAAATGGAAGAGATGGGATGTTAAGCACAGGTGGAGGAATTTATCTTAGCTAGGAGGAATTCTAGTTCATTTAATATGACAGGAGGAAAGGATGATGATGATGATGATGATGATAATAATAATAATACCCCAAATAGAAAATAAATAGGGCTTACCATGCACCACATACTATTCCAAGAACTTTATACATATTAACTCATAAAATGTTACAGAGTATTAATTAGGTATTAATTTTGTCCATATTTTATAAAAAGACAAAAATCACAAAAAGCCTGTTATTTGATAAAATTCACACAGCGAGTGACTAGTAGAGCTGGCTCTAAACTGTAAAAGGATAATATACACAGGTGTTAAGTAGATATTTATGTTTATAATCAAGAAGAAGACAGCATTTATGTCTAATGGCTTTAATTTTCCCTGTAATTTGCTGAGAGGGAGGAGGATGGAGTCAAGGAATGAAGGTCTGAGGAGAATGGAAAAAATTTGAAGTATCCTCTGGAGGGTGGGGAATGACATAATTACCAATATAGTGACCAAAGACATATATTAGGATTACAGGTAGTATTTAGAAAATGTGTGAGGCTGGTGGTCATGAACACACAGTAGTCCCAGTCTTCCATGTGTATGACTTTATCTAGCAATTATTGATCACTCTGATACAGACATAGTGAATGTGAACAGTAGTGTTCATCCAGAGTTAAGGATTTGCCAGATATATGCAATGAAATGACAAGAGAAGAGTTAGGGTTTTGGCAAGAATTATTGAAAATATATGACTAACAGATCTACATTAGATAAAAAACAAGGTAAATAAAAACTAGCTGATGGATTGGGAGAGCATAAAGATGTCAGTGAACTGGAAATGTTAATGAAGCCAAAGAATAGTTACAGTGGGAAGTACTTGAACATGCAAAGTAGAAAGAGAAGAGGTTATTGGCAGAGAACAGAATGTTGGAGTTAGTGATATGGAAGGTGAAGTAGATTCAAGGATGTTAGAGATGGATGGTTAAGCTGGAGTTGAAGGGTAGGTCAATAGAAATTCAGAAGTCAAGGAAGTAAGAAGCCAGGGATTTGGAACAGCCATCTATATGGATATTGGTGTCACTAAGAATGATGACAAGGCCTGAGTTGAGGAGGATGATGCCAAGGTCTGATAAACAAAAGAATTGCTGACAGCTACAGAAAGAGGGAGAGAGGGAGGTTGGTATAGTTGTGATGTAAGCCAAAAGAGAGGTTTATAAGAGGAAAGAGCACTAGAAATAGCAATGGGGAGCAAAGATGACACTTGCTAAACTTCTGGCCCTGAGGTACTTGGGGTGTGGAAAATAATCAGCTACAACTTCAGAGTGATGCAGGGAAAGCAGTGTCCACATTCCATGATTTATTTCAGTTCTCATATACCTAAGGGTTCTCTCCTCCTTGTTCTTATTTCCCCTGATTATTTTCATATATTGACTAGGGTGTGTGTGTGTGTGTGTGTGTGTGTGTGTGTGTGCGTGCACACACACACACACACAATAAAAAGGACTAACTAAGACACACACACACACACACACACAATGAAAAGGACTAAGACAATCACTGACAATATTTTAGAAAAATTCTAGTTCAGGTGATAGGCTCTCACCCAGTTAAGAAAATGTTTTTTAAGATGCTAACAGCTCTTTGGAACTGTAGTTAGAGCAGGGTTAGATGAAGAAAGTTTTCCAAAATAATCTTTAAATGGCCTGGAGGTTCTGCAGCTCTCCTCTACCAGCCTGGAGATGTCAGAAAGCTGTAGTGAGCGTTCTGTGAGTGGCTAGGAGCAAAAGTGGGCCTGCCGTGTGTGTTTCACACAAAGAAGTACCTTAAGGGGCCAGTCAACTGCTGCCTTCAATGCAATTGCTTCAAATAAGTTATTGAAGAGTTAAATGCCTAAGAGTATTTCCTGGCTTGGTAGTGGGAAATGAAATCCTCTTATATTTGGAAAGACCATCACTATTCCTTTCCTGAGTGTGATGGACCAGAGGGAGGGAGGAAGTGAGGGAGAGACAGAAAGGGGAGAAGGGAGAAAGAACAAGAGCGAGTTAACTTACATGCTATTTAAGCAAGAGCCCTGCTCTATTTAGTCTCCTTTACATTGAACAAGCACCAAGTCTTGGATTGTGACTAGATCTCATCTCCTTCAATCAAGTCTTCCTTTGGGCTTTCCTGGTTTAATTAGTTCTGGATATTTGGTCAGTATAGTGAAAATCTTACCTAGGAAGCCAAGGGAATAGTCCCTGTGCTAAACCCAGGTCTAGCAGGGAGCCAGGGCACTGGCTGGCTGTTAGGTCTTTTATTTATTCTCAAGAACCTTATCTCTAAGGAGTTTTGGGTTGAATTCAGAAGCTGGAAATTTTTACACAGTCATTTTGAAACAGATGGCATTATGAGAGCCCTGTCAAACTATAAAAGCACCATTTATTTTTAATTATCAATAATATTCACAGGACATCCTTGATGGGCCCTTGAGCCAGGCTATCCCATACCTCATGCTGAAAGCCTTTATGTGTATAGTTTACTATTTAGCTGTATGGAACAATGGTTAAACCATGTTAACCTAGACTGCTTGGATCTAAGTCCTGGCTCTATCATTTATTAACCATGTGACTCCAGGTAGGATATATGGGCTCTCTAGGCTACAATTCCCTCTTCTGGAAGACGTAATTATGATAATAGTCCCATGGATATGTAGTAGTTAGAATAGTACCTTAGTTAAGTGATTAGTCAATATCAGCTATTTTTATTATTTTATTCTGTACTTAAAATTTTATGAGCATATATTCATTTAATCATCAATAAAGACAAAGATTTTATGAAAACCTACTAGAATTGGGCTAGCCTCTAGTCCTGTTTGAAACATTTCTATAGAGACATGTACTCATACTAAATATATGTACATTTCATAAGAGTTCTGTGGAAACTGTTAAGTCTATAAATGAAAATAAAGGATCATGTTGTGGTTTTTCTGGTAACACTGTCTAATAGATAACTGATCATATAAAACTTGTATAATTGTGAAGCCTATAAATATCAGAGGTGTCCATCTTCTGGATATTTTAATTGAAACTAAATTTTATTATCAAGCAATTAAATTTATCATTAAAAGCAAATTGTATCTCTGAAGGAACTCTATATGAATTTGAGAAGCAGACTTTTCAGAAAGCAAGTGAATTCCTCTTTGCTCAAAGAGGAATTGCTCAGAATGATCAATGGCCCTTTTTGAGATGAGCATGTCTGATAACCATGAGACATTTGGTTAAATGTGGAGCAATTGCAAGATGTGTCTAACCCCCAATCTTATCCCTGACCCCTCTCTCATCTTCACCTCATCTGTGATCCTATTTTTCACATTGAGTTGAGGACCAGGACAAATAAGCAGCAAAAATATAAGGGTCAGTATTCAACCTCCTTTTCTTCTTCTCTACTCTTTTGCTCCTAGATGCCTATTCAAGGTTTTCATCACTTTTGCTTTCCCTGGCTCTCCCTAGTGGTACTCCCTCCATGTTTCCTAACCCAAAAGTCTGCCTTTGTTCTTTATTCTCCTCCCCAACCAAATAGTTCTGTCCTATATTCTGTCCTCTGGTTGATATGATACAGTAATACATACTTTGTTGGTAGCTGATAATTTTCAAATTTTATTTTTTATTTTCAAAATAATATTATCACATTTTAGAAGTTTAGGGATGCAAGAAATAGAGGAAGTGCTATGAGAACATAAAATGGGTGGCCTTAGGCTGATCTGAGGGCACATGGAAGGTCTGTCTGGGGGAAGGGACATTTTTTTTTTTTTGGTTTTTTTTTAATTTTATTTTTTATTTATTTTTAATGTTCCTATTTATTTTTTTCCTTTTTTTTTATTTTTTAATATATGAAATTTACTGTCAAATTGGTTTCCATACAACACCCAGTGCTCATCCCAAAAGGTGCCCTCCTCAATACCCATCACCCACCCTGCCCTCCCTCCCACCCCCCATCAACCCTCAGTTTGTTCTCAGTTTTTAACAGTCTCTTATGCTTTGGCTCTCTCCCACTCTAACCTCTTTTTTTTTTTTTTTCCTTCCCCTCCCCCATGGGTTTCTGTTATGTTTCTCAGGATCCACATAAGAGTGAAACCATATGGTATCTGTCTTTCTCTGTATGGCTTATTTCACTTAGCATCACACTCTCCAGTTCCATCCATGTTGCTACAAAAGGCCATATTTCATTTTTTCTCATTGCCACGTAGTATTCCATTGTGTATATAAACCACAATTTCTTTATCCATTCATCAGTTGATGGACATTTAGGCTCTTTCCATAATTTGGCTATTGTTGAGAGTGCCGCTATAAACATTGGGGTACAGGTGCCCCTATGCATCAGTACTCCTGTATCCCTTGGATAAATTCCTAGCAGTGCTATTGCTGGGTCATAGGGTAGGTCTATTTTTAATTTTCTGAGGAACCTCCACACTGCTTTCCAGAGCGGCTGCACCAATTTGCATTCCCACCAACAGTGCAAGAGGGTTCCTGTTTCTCCACATCCTCTCCAGCATCTATAGTCTCCTGATTTCTTCATTTTGGCCACTCTGACTGGCGTGAGGTGGTATCTGAGTGTGGTTTTGATTTGTATTTCCCTGATAAGGAGCGACGTTGAACATCTTTTCATGTGCCTGTTGGCCATCCGGATGTCTTCTTTAGAGAAGTGTCTATTCATGTTTTCTGCCCATTTCTTCACTGGGTTCTTTGTTTTTCGGGTGTGGAGTTTGATGAGCTCTTTATAGATTTTGGATACTAGCCCTTTGTCCGATGTGTCATTTGCAAATATCTTTTCCCATTCCGTTGGTTGCCTTTTAGTTTTGTTGGTTGTTTCCTTTGCTGTGCAGAAGCTTTTTATCTTCATAAGGTCCCAGTAATTCACTTTTGCTTTTAATTCCCTTGCCTTTGGGGATGTGCCGAGTAAGAGATTGCTACGGCTGAGGTCAGAGAGGTCTTTTCCTGCTTTCTCCTCTAAGGTTTTGATGGTTTCCTGTCTCACATTCAGGTCCTTTATCCATTTTGAGTTTATTTTTGTGAATGGTGTGAGAAAGTGGTCTAGTTTCAACCTTCTGCATGTTGCTGTCCAGTTCTCCCAGCACCATTTGTTAAAGAGACTGTCTTTTTTCCATTGGATGTTCTTTCCTGCTTTGTCAAAGATGAGTTGGCCATACGTTTGTGGGTCTAGTTCTGGGGTTTCTATTCTATTCCATTGGTCTATGTGTCTGTTTTTATGCCAATACCATGCTGTCTTGATGATGACAGCTTTGTAGTAGAGGCTAAAGTCTGGGATTGTGCTGCCTCCTGCTTTGGTCTTCTTCTTCAAAATTACTTTGGCTATTCGGGGCCTTTTGTGGTTCCATATGAATTTTAGGATTGCTTGTTCTAGTTTCGAGAAGAATGCTGGTGCAATTTTGATTGGGATTGCATTGAATGTGTAGATAGCTTTGGGTAGTATTGACATTTTGACAATATTTATTCTTCCAATCCATGAGCAGGGAATGTCTTTCCATTTCTTTATATCTTCTTCAATTACCTGCATAAGCTTTCTATAGTTTTCAGCATACAGATCTTTTACATCTTTGGTTAGATTTATTCCTAGGTATTTTATGCTTCTTGGTGCAATTGTGAATGGGATCAGTTTCTTCATTTGTCTTTCTGTTGCGTCATTGTTAGTGTATAAGAATGCAACTGATTTCTGCACATTGATTTTGTATCCTGCAACTTTGCTGAATTCATGTATCAGTTCTAGCAGACTTTTGGTGGAGTCTATCGGATTTTCCATGTATAATATCATGTCATCTGCAAAAAGCGAAAGCTTGACTTCATCTTTGCCAATTTTGATGCCTTTGATTTCCTTTTGTTGTCTGATTGCTGATGCTAGAACTTCCAGCACTATATTAAACAACAGCGGTGACAGTGGGCATCCCTGTCGTGTTCCTGATCTCATGGAAACAGCTCTCAGTTTTTCCCCGTTGAGGATGATGTTAGCTGTGGGCTTTTCATAAATGGCTTTTATGATCTTTAAGTATGTTCCTTCTATCCCGACTTTCTCAAGGGTTTTTATTAAGAAAGGGTGCTGGATTTTGTCAAAGGCCTTTTCTGCATCGATTGACAGGAGCATATGGTTCTTCTCTTTTTTTTTGTTAATGTGATGTATCACGTTGATCGATTTGCGAATGTTGAACCAGCCCTGCATCCCAGGAATGAATCCCACTTGATCATGGTGAATAATTCTTTTTATATGCTGTTGAATTCGATTTGCTAGTATCTTATTAAGAATTTTTGCATCCATATTCATCAGGGATATTGGCCTGTAGTTCTCTTTTTTTACTGGGTCTCTGTCTGGTTTAGGAATCAAAGTAATACTGGCTTCATAGAATGAGTCTGGAAATTTTCCTTCCCTTTCTATTTCTTGGAATAGCTTGAGAAGGATAGGTATTATCTCTGCTTTAAATGTCTGGTAGAACTCCCCTGGGAAGCCATCTGGTCCTGGACTCTTATTTGTTGGGAGATTTTTGATAACCGATTCAATTTCTTCGCTGGTTATGGGTCTGTTCAAGCTTTCTATTTCCTCCTGATTGAGTTTTGGAAGAGTGTGGGTGTTTAGAAATTTGTCCATTTCTTCCAGGTTGTCCAATTTGCTGGCATATAATTTTTCATAGTATTCCCTGATAATTGTTTGTATCTCTGAGGGATTGGTTGTAATCATTCCATTTTCATTCATGATTTTATCTATTTGGGTCATCTCCCTTTTCTTTTTGATAAGCCTGGCTGGAGGTTTGTCAATTTTGTTTATTTTTTCAAAAAACCAACTCTTGGTTTCGTTGATCTGCTCTACAGTTTTTTTAGATTCTATATTGTTTATTTCTGCTCTGATCTTTATTATTTCTCTTCTTCTGCTGGGTTTAGGCTGCCTTTGCTGTTCTGCTTCTATTTCCTTTAGGTGTGCTGTTAGATTTTGTATTTGGGATTTTTCCTGTTTCTTGAGATAGGCCTGGATTGCAATGTATTTTCCTCTCAGGACTGCCTTCGCTGCATCCCAAAGCGTTTGGATTGTTGTATTTTCATTTTCGTTTGTTTCCATATATATTTTAATTTCTTCTCTAATTGCCTGTTTGACCCACTCATTCTTTAGTAGGGTGTTCTTTAACCTCCATGCTTTTGGAGGTTTTCCAGACTTTTTCCTGTGGTTGATTTCAAGCTTCATAGCATTGTGGTCTGAAAGTATGCATGGTATAATTTCAATTCTTGTAAACTTATGAAGGGCTGTTTTGTGACCCAGTATGTGATCTATCTTGGAGAATGTTCCATGTGCACTCGAGAAGAAAGTATATTCTGTTGCTTTGGGATGCAGAGTTCTAAATATATCTGTCAAGTCCATCTGATCCAATGTATCATTCAGGGCCCTTGTTTCTTTATTGACTGTGTGTCTAGATGATCTATCCATTTCTGTAAGTGGGGTGTTAAAGTCCCCTGCAATGACCACATTCTTATCAATAAGGTTGCTTATGTTTATGAGTAATTGTTTTATATATCTGGGGGCTCGGGTATTTGGCGCATAGACATTTATAATAGTTAGCTCTTCCTGGTGGATAGACCCTGTGATTATTATATAATGCCCTTCTTCATCTCTTGTTACAGCCTTTAATTTAAAGTCTAGTTTGTCTGATATAAGTATGGCTACTCCAGCTTTCTTTTGGCTTCCAGGAGCATGATAAATAGTTCTCCATCCCCTCACTCTCAATCTAAAGGTGTCCTCAGATCTAAAATGAGTCTCTTGTAGACAGCAAATAGATGGGTCTTGTTTTTTTTATCCATTCTGATACCCTATGTCTTTTAGTTGTCGCATTTAATCCATTTACATTCAGTGTTATTATAGAAAGATATGGGTTTAGAGTCATTGTGATGTCTGTATGTTTTATGCTTGTAGTGATGTCTCTGGTACTTTGTCTCACAGGATCCCCCTTAGGATCTCTTGTAGGGCTGGTTTCGTGGTGACAAATTCCTTCAGTTTTTGTTTGTTTGGGAAGACCTTTATCTCTCCTTCTATTCTAAATGACAGACTTGCTGGATAAAGGATTCTCGGCTGCATATTTTTTCTGTTTAGCACACTGTAGATATCGTGCCAAGCCTTTCTGGCCTGCCAAGTTTCAAAGGAGAGATCAGTCACGAGTCTTATAGGTCTCCCTTTATATGTGAGGGCACGTTTATCCCTTGCTGCTTTCAGAATTTTCTCTTTATCCTTGTATTTTGCCAGTTTCACTATGGTATGTCGTGCAGAAGATCGATTCAAGTTACGTCTGAAGGGAGTTCTCTGTGCCTCTTGGATTTCAATGCCTTTTTCCTTCCCCAGTTCAGGGAAGTTCTCAGCTATTATTTCTTCAAGTACCCCTTCAGCACCTTTCCCTCTCTCTTCCTCCTCTGGGATACCAATTATGCGTATATTATTTTTTTTTAGTGTATCACTTAATTCTCTAATTTTCCCCTCATACTCCTGGATTTTTTTATCTCTCTTTCTTTCAGCTTCCTCTTTCTCCATAACTTTATCTTCTAGTTCACCTATTCTCTCCTCTGCCTCTTCAAGCCGAGCCATCGTGGTTTCCATTTTGTTTTGCATTTCGTTTAAAGCGTTTTTCAACTCCTCGTGACTGTTCCTTAGTCCCTCGATCTTTGTGGCAAGAGACTCTCTGCTGTCCTGTATACTGTTTTCAAGCCCAGCGATTAATTTTATGACTATTATTCTAAATTCACTTTCTGTTATATTATTTAAATCCTTTTTGATCAGTTCATTAGCTGTTGTTATTTCCTGGAGATTCTTCTGAAGGGAATTCTTCCGTTTGGTCATTTTGGAGAGTCCCTGGAGTGGTGAGGACCTGCAGGGCACTTCCCCTGTGCTGTGGTGTATAACTGGAGTTGGTGGGCGGGGCCGCAGTCCAACCTGATGTCTTCCCCCAGCCCACCGCTAGGGCCACAGTCAGACTGGTGTGTGCCTTCTCTTCCCCTCCTCTAGGGGCGGGATTCACTGTGGGGTGGCGTGGCCCTCTGGGCTACTTGCACACTGCCAGGCTTGTGGTGCTGGGGATCTGGCGTATTAGCTGGGGTGGGTAGGCAAGGTGCACGGGGGCAGGAGGGGCAGGCTTAGCTCGCTTCTCCTTAGGTGATCCACTTCAGGAGGAGCCCTGTGGCAGCGGGAGGGAGTCAGATCCGCTGCCGGAGGTTTGGCTCCGCAGAAGCACAGAGTTGGGTGTTTGCGCGGAGCGAGCAAGTTCCCTGGCAGGAACTGGTTCCCTTTGGGATTTTGGCTGGGGGATGGGCGGGGGAGATGGCGCTGGCGCCTTTGTTCCCCACCAAGCTGAGCTCTGCCGTCGGGGGCTCAGCAGCTCTCCCTCCCTTTGTTCTCCAGCCTTCCCGCTTTCCGAGCAGAGCTGTTAACTTATGACCTCCCAGACGCTAAGTCGCGCTTGCTGTCGGAACACCGTCTGTCCGGCCCCTCCGCTTTTGCCAGCCAGACTCGGGGGCTCTGCTTGGCTGGCGAGCTGCCCCTCCACCCCGGCTCCCTCCCGCCAGTCCGTGGAGCGCGCACCGCCTCGCCGCCGGGAAGGGACATTTTGAACAAATCTGAAGTAAGAGTAGGGGGAATTTGGATGAATAAGGATGAGGGTAAATGGCATTCCAGGTAAAGAGACTATTCAAAGACTCAGAGATGGGAAGAAACTTGACACTTAAGAGAAACTCAAAGGCCAGTGTGAATGGAACATATGGATGAGGGTGGGGAAATAGAATGATATAGACCTTATATGCCATGATACAGGTTTTGACTTCATCCTAAAAGTAGTGGAAAACCATTAACATGTTTTGAGCAGTAGAGAAACATGATCCAATTTGTGTTTTGAATGAAGAAATATACCTTTTGGGTTCAGCTAGAGCTGGTCCCAGTTTACCTGACTGTGATTCTGTTTTCTTTCCATTTGAATGTGATTCTTCTCTAGAAAGGGAGAGATGATATACTAATTAAGGGAAATTCAAGAGACAACTATTTGATTTTAGAAATGGGTCTTTCTAAATATCTTGTATTTATCTGTTGGGATCACGCCCCTACCCTTTTTAAGCTACTATTCTTGGAGAAGGTGACACACTAAGTCTCCTGAATCAAATTATAAAGGCTCTTAGATCAAGCCCTTATCCTATGGACTGGGTAACAGCTTCTGAATCACTAAAATGCCTCCCAAGTATTCCTAAGACTCAACAGGTCACCATTGGATTGCCACTGCATTCAGTGCTGAAGACACTCAAAATCAATACTATTGCTTTTGGCTTTGAGGCTGAATAGCACATCAAAATTGGTAATTGAATGGTTTACTGTGCTTTAGTGTGGTTACATTTCATGGAGACAGACTAAATGGAATCAATTGTGGGCTAATTGAAGTGCTCCCTGCTTCTCTCTCAAGTTTCCCCTTGGGCTTTGGCTGCAATGAGTTGTGTAAGTTGCAGAAAACTGTAAATTATGACTTGGCTTAAAGAAAAATGGATTGCTTTTCTAATATGTATTGAACACTTAAAACAGATGTTTAAATCTCTACAAGTTTTAGATAATTAAAATTATAAATCTGTGCTCTTTGCACAAGAACATGAGTAGGGATCAGAGGTATAAATAGTACCATGCTGAGGTTATTCATCTTGTGGCTTCAGGTTTATTACTGTAACAAGGGCTGTCCCCAGGAAAATAGCAAAGTATAGAAGTTTGTCTTTGCTGCCTCTTTCCCTCCTAGGATTCTAGACCCCCTGAGCTGCCCTATACCTGCCCAGTACTTCCTATTGTAGGACCCATCCAATAGCCAGTTCTTCTTTCTGACATCAAAGGTTTATCTGTACTATATCTCATTCTCTAAAGGCTTTGTTGGATGTGGGAGATAGGGTAATGAGACTGCAGTAACAGTTAAACTCTCAACTCTCAGTTGCTTGACACAATAGTTGATTTTTCATGCACAAAAAGTTCAAAATCAGCACTCCTGATTGTTTGGAGGTCCCTCTCTAGCAACTCATGCTACTTTCATCTTGTGGCTTTATCATCCTCATTATGTCTATCCCAAGGTTGACATGCTCATCTGGATCAAGCTGGCAGAAGAAAGAGGATGGAGAATCATGTGTATGAAATTTTTATGAGCTAGGACTGGAAGTATAGCTTGTGCTCACAGTCTATGGCCATGCGTAACTTCAATGGAGGCTTGGAGGTATACACTAGGTGTATGTTTAGGATGGAGAGAAAATGGGTTTGATGGATAGCTAGTCAGTCTCTTGGTGACTAAAACAAACCTGATAACTTTGCAGTAGGAGTTAGTGGCTTGCCCTCCTACTTTGGTATTTTCATTTCAATTGGAGCTTTTTGGAAAAAAAAAAGATAGTTAAAAAACTGGTTGATGTATTAAACTGGGAACCACTTTTATTTCATTGACTATCAGTAACATGTCAAATGTCATCTATCCAAACTTCTCTAAATCCTTGATAATGGCCGAATGAATACGTTTTATGCCATACAGAGTGCTCTCTTTCTGTCTCTCTTGCTGTATCTCTTTCTCTCTCTCTGACACACACACGCACACACACACACACACACACACACACACACACAATGGTAGTGATGATGATGATGTTGATTGAAAAAATAATGAGAAGCATTTCCTGGTCATTTCCCTCTTGAATTCAACTGGGATTTCTGGTCAGGACTGCTGTGATCACAATTCCAGTATTGTTTGCCACTGAAACAGTTGTCTGAGTGTTCGCCCATTAAGTTAATAATCTAATAAGGAATTGGTGGCTTAAGTTGTTTTAAAGCAAAACATGTTCTAACATTTTACATTCACTAAAAGATATGAAAACAGAACAGTATATCGATTTGAAAATGTGAAATGGCAATTTACTCACGTATTATATGTGTATGTATATATATATGTATATATATATACATATATATATTTAATTTATACATACATACATACACACACACACACACATATATATATATATATTCAGTTTTCTTGGTCAAGGATGGGAAATTAACTAATATCTCTGTTCCTTTGTTTATCAGTTTATTAGGATAGTGAGAACTTTAATAAAAATAAAATAAATGTATAAGCTTTATTCAGGTCTTTATTTTTAAGCAATTGATTTCCCTTAAATGGCCCTTTATTTCACTTTCCAGAAACAAGTTCTGACCTTTAAACTATCCTTGCTGGGGGCTAAGAACATCTCTTGTCCTGTACCAATGTCATAATATATAAATACAGTGATTACTTACCTAGTCACTATAGGACTAAAAGAATTTCTTAAAGCATTTGGAGACACATTTTAAGACCAAATACTGTAATACTCCTATTTTTGACTTGGTGAAATTTTAAGAGCTTGACTCACTGGAGTTGTTAAAGATGATTTTGAAGCTGTTGCCCCATCTTGGATAATGTAGGTTTTACATATTCCCAATTAAGAGCCTTTATGATATGTAAGCTCTATTCTCTTATCTGGTTTCACTGTCTTTCCCCATATTAAAACACAAAGCTAAGAAAAATTTCATTCTATAGTGCTATATCTGGTTTTGGTGCACATAGAGTTCTACTTTCTCTGAATCTCCAGGTTAAGCCTATTGTCAGTATAGGGTTCAATATTTTTCCCCCTTCAGCTTGCCCCTCCACACAAACTCTACTTTCTACTCTGCCTCTCAACCAGTATCTGAAACTTAAGTTATTTTAGGCAATAACACCTCTCCCAGTATCTTGCATGAGCAGGAACTTTGTAATATTGATTTCCTAATTATTATGCATAGATTATATATGCCTTCTGTCTTCAAGAAACTTATATTCATTGATAGACATTATGGCTAAACAGACCTATTGAAAATGACTCTTTGGAATTTTTCTATGTGAACTCCTTCCAGTGACACCAGTGTCTTTCAGCAGTTATAGATAGGGCAATCTGGATGTGAACTCTAAAGTCAGACAAGTCTCTATTCAAGTCCAGATCAACCAGTTCCCAGCTGCATGATTTGTGGAAAGTTATCTAATTTCTTTCAGCCTCAGTCTCCTCTTTTGTAAAGAATGATGATAATACCTATCTCATAGGTCATTTTGTGGACAAAATTAGATAATAAATACAAAGTAGCACAGAATAAACACCTCATAAATATAACATGCTATTAATGCAGATGGTACTTATGAAATCCCTGATCATACTGATCCCTGACCAGGGGACTGAGAAATAGAAGATATTTGCCCATGTTAAAGAGCTAAATATTTTCTCTTTTCCACTCTTAATTCAGATGAGTTGAGGGGACAGTGGCATGCTGACTTATAGCAATCATCATTCTATGATTTTAGAATGTGGAAGGAGTAGCAGGGTTCATCTCTGGAAACGGTCCAGTGTTTCAGTGTCAAGGAAATTGATTGATTCCTCCTTTCCCCAGGCTGATGTAGGCCAGCACCTGGGCCAAAAGACTTGATTTGGGATTTAAAGGTTTTATTTCCAAAGTGACAAGAAATGGGAGTCATGTACTTACTGAGTGCCAAAAATTAAAATCAAAGAAGCCAACGCTTATTTTTTAGAGTAGAAGTAGAAACAGTAGATGAAAGAAAAGACTCAGAAGCAGGGCAGAATTTGTTTGGAGTAGGGGAGAGGTGAGCATGAACAAGAATAGAGGGAAGGTGAGGGAGCAGAGTTGAACACTGGCTTATTTTATGAGTTCATGACCACATAGTACATGAGTTAGTGACCTGGTCTAAATGTATACAGTTGGTTGCACAGCATTTAACCAATTTTGTCACAACTCTGTCCCTGAAAAGATACCTGGTCTTTCCTATGGTCCAGACAAAAATTCCATTTTTGAAAGGGTACAAGGGGAAAGTTGAAGAGCAGATGTGTCTTTTGTTGATGACATTAAAACTTTCTTAGGTTAGGGATGTCCTTCGACTTCCTAGTTTCTATTAGTGTCCTGCATTGGATCTATAATTTCCAAAATATTTATGTATATTCTATTTTAATTTCCAAATTATTTATATATATTCTCTTTTGAGGGTAACAAATTCTTTGAGTTCATTAGTCATGGTGCAAAGTAATCCTTTTGTTTCTTCTTTTCACCCATTTTTGAATGTGCTTTCTGGATTTTGCTGTTGAAAAATCCTCTTCATCTAGTGCATTTTACTTGACAGCTACCCATCCATTGATCAATCCACGACCAACCTGGCAACGCATTTTGACCTTCTATTATGTGCCCAACATGGTGTTAGACATTGTGGGGGAAATAATAGGAGGAAAAACATCATCTCAGTCTACAGAAAGCCTAAGATTTTGCTGGAGATTGCTTGGAGATGGAAAAATATTAAAGAAACATAAGTCTTATATAATCAAGAGCAGAGTAGCCCCTGGCTGGCTCAGCTGGTGGAGCATGTGGCTCTTAATCTGAGGGTTGTGAGTTCAAGTCTCACATTGGGTGTAGAGATTGCTTAAATAAATAAACTATAAAAAATATCAACAACAGAGACTGCAAGCCTTCTAGGTCAGTGGTCTTATACATTAGTATGCTTCAGAATCACCTGTGATCAGTTAAACACACAAATTCCTGATCTCCAGGGAGCCGGATGCTGCAGGGTGCAGATGGTGCCCAAAAATCTGCATTTTATCAAGATTTCTAGGATATTCTCCTGTCAGAGGCCCCTAAACCATACTTTATGAAGCAGTGGGCTAAAAAAAATATGTGAAAATGGGGAGACACATAGGGCTGGGAGTGACCATAGAAGGTTTGATTGGAATTGGGAAGGGTGAGCTGAATTTGGAGAAGAGGTGGTGAGAGGAGATTTAGGAAAGGGTTACTGGGGGGTGGGGATGAAAATGGGATATGTTGCAAAGACTGGCTAGCTATTCACCAAATCAGTTTTCTTTTACTCCTTGGCACATGAACTACATTTCTTAGCCTCCACACAATGAAGTGTGGCCATTTAACTGAATTCTGGCCAATGGAATGTAGGTAGAAGTTGTAGTGTCACTTTTAATACGGGCCCATAAAATTCTCCCACGTGATCTCCTACTGTTTCTCTTTTCCCTTCTACAGGTTAGATGTTGATGCCTTGAATCAACGGAATCAACGTAGTAAAGCTGGCAAAGCCTCCACCAGTGTGGATACACAAATAAATGTGACTATCCCTCTCCCATAAAGAACATCCATTTTGGGATCATCTGGGTGGCTCAGTTGGTTAAGTGTCTGACCGACTTTGGCTCAGGTCATGATCTTGTGGCTCATGAGTTGGAGCCCTGAGTTGGACTCTGTGCTCACAGCTCAGAGCCTGGACCTTGCTTCGGATTCTGTCTCTCTCTCTCTCTCTGCCCCTCCCCAACTCATGCTCTCTCTCTCTCTTTCTCTCTCAAAAATAAATAAATATTTAAAAGAAAAGAATATCCATTTTGGACTACTTCACTTGAGTAAGACTTCTATTGTGCTAAGCTACTGAGATTTCAGGGTTTATCTGTTAAAGCTTCTAGTATAAAGTTAACATTAAAGAGGACCAGGCTGACCAAGGCAGAGAGTCTCTGGGGGTAGTTATCATTGTCTTTCTTAGGATTTTTATAGGCTCATCATTACTCAGAATTAATGCATGGACACTAGTCTTTCAGGTCAATTGTCTCATGAATCATAACATTTTTCAAGATGCTTTGTAATTATTTCTATGTGACCTTTATTGATCAGGGATCCCAGCTGGACATTCTATTATCCCTTAATCCCTTTACCAAGAAGGAAAGGATATGAAAACAAACATTCTACTGCAATAGAGAGTTCAGTTTCTCTGGACCCTTTAAAGTCTTGGATAAGGAAAATGTAGCTTAAAGCACATTAACATGCATTGGAAAGGACTTAATTCATCTCCTACCCACATCCTGCCTTTCCCTTGCTCCACACCTGCCTAATGGCTCCTGGGAAGTAGGTTGGCTGGCTGCAGTTAAACTCAAGCACCTCCTCAAGCACTTGGTAAAAAACAGCTTTGGCATAATGATGCTCCTGCTCCTACTCCATAGAAGGAAGGTGAAAAGATATTAGCAATTGACTTAGAAACTTGTGAAGGTCTTGCCATTTGAATTCCCATAATTAGTTGGTTGCTTAATTGTTCCTGGTTATGGGTGTCTTATGTGTATATATATATATATATATATTTATATATTTTTACAGAATTTGTCACTTTTATATTTGTTAATCATTTTTTTAGTAGAAAACACTGACCTTCTTTCAATGGGATGGGTATCGTCTACCCCTGGGTAATTCAGTTTATCTTGCCTGGCAACTTCTCACACTACCCTCTTTTTTTTTCAGGGATGGATGCAGCAGAACCCTGCTGACTGCTGACATGCAGCAGACTTGTGATCTGGACCAGTCCTGCTATTGGATGCTGTTTAAGGTATGTTCTAGAGGCCTCTGTCTATACCAGTTTTTTTCCTGACAAGAAGGATCTCTCCCTGCCTCGCTTTCTAGTATTTTCATTATTGAAGTAACTATTTGGGGGCCACAACATTATCTCCAGAAAGTTTCCAGTTAAGACATAATAAATTACAAGCGCTTGAGTAACCCATTAACCACTAACAAAAGTGAGCTTATTAGCATTGCATGCAAGATAAGACATTGATAGAATGGTATTCAGGGCAGAAAAAACTGAGCAAATAGAGTACTCTCTGCTTCAGTGCAGTGTCCTGGTAGAGAGGAAAGGATTCCTTTTATCTCTGGGGTCAAGTTAGACCACTGACAACTTGGAGAAGTGTACCTTGGAGCCTCAGAAAGGGTGTATTCTTTAAAGAACCAGAAATGTTGGACAGCCACAGAAATTACGAGAAGGAATGAGAAGCTTGAAATGGAAAGAAAGAGCAAGGATTTGAAAACTGGAAGGCCACATCCCTGGAAGGAAGCACTAGAGTGGATAACAGAATAATAAACCAAGCCACATCTCTGAGAGAATAAAGGCATATTTGGTGCTCCTCTCCCTCAAACCTGACAGCTCTTACCCTCACTGCCACACTAATCCAGTTCTCTTGTGACCCATATATGAAGCAAATATTTAATGTGACTTGTTGGTTATCTTCTTAATATCTGTGTTGAGCCTGCTGAAGCCATTCTGCAACCAGCTGGACTGCCAGTAAAGCTCATAACATTAGCCTCAGAGAGCAGGACATGGCAGTGCCTAGAAGCAATTCAGAGACCTCCAGTGTATCCTTTCTGTGAATATCTAAGACTACAGGCACTATCACATGTTGTCAGAGATAAAAGTACATTCCTGACTAAGTCCTGTCAGTCACCATGAAATTTCTGCTGACATTTCTCTTCTCTCTAGAATTCCTTCTGTAACTGATAGTTACCATTGTTAGGGGGTACTGGCAACTCACAATAAGTTTCACTGAGCCTTGCCAATAAACTGGTATTGTGTTTCTATTTTAGTTCTCAAGGCTAGTCGTAAGTATTATTGCTGTAAATAATAAGTATAAAAAATATAAAATATGTGTATAAGAAAAGGATGCCAATATAATGCTGCTCATTGATCCATAGTAGCCATTACTTATAGATATTATCATTTTTTAAAGTTTTATTTATTTTTGAGAGAGAGAGAGAGGGACGGAGAGAGAGAGGGGGAGAGCATTGGTGGAGGAGTGGCAAAGAGAAAGGGAGAGAGAGAATACAAATCAGGGATTGGGATTCAGCACAGAGCCTGACACAGGGCTTGATCCCACGAACTGTGGTATCATGACCTGAGCCAAGATCAAGAATCAGACACTTAAATGACTGAGCCACTCAGGTGCCCCAAGAATATCATTTTTAATAGCCACATTTTCCCATGTTAGAGATAAGCAGAGAGGTCCTCAAAAGGTTCATCTGTTTTCTAGAGACTGAAGCCAGCTTAAGTACACAGGAACCCCAAAGATCTGTCTTTTGTCTTTACCTCAAGATCTACTTTTGTCTCCTATTATACTCTTTGAGTGCTTTATTGACTCTTTGCCTTTGTCTTCAGTCAATGAAATCTTGCATCTGGATTAGCACAAGAAATATACCTGCAGTTTATCCTCCATATTTTTTCCAGGATAAAAAACGTTCTTGCCTGTCAGGGGAATATAAGCAATATGTTCCAGTGTGAATACTTATTACTTTCCTGTCAGAAAAACGTTACAGAAATTTCCCTTTTGGGAGAATGCCATGAAGATTTTTTTTCCTCCTGCCTAGTAAATTTTTTACAGATGTACCTCTATGGGCACTACAGTTGCGATTCCCTTTGGAAGTTCACCTGGCATAAATGCACCATGGAGGCAAATTCCCATTACAGTAAAATATTCCAAATATTTTTCTCCTGAAATGAATATAGAATGTTTTCCTACTGTGGAGAAGTTCTTGAAACAGTGTGATGTATTGGTATTTGATTTGGAGAGTCATGATCTTTCAGTTAACCATGGGCTACCATGGGGTTATGGGACAAGATTAACATTCTTGTTGGACTCTAAAGCATCTAATAGGAAGCTTTGACTGGAGTTGTTTTGGGCAACAGGATTTGAGCACTGATATATCTAAAATGAAGTAGTATTACCTTGCCTATGAGTACCGATATTCTCAGATCTCAGGCAGACACAACATGAAAGCAAATGTACTAATGCCCAGGGAACATGGAGAGATTTCCCAGCTGACAGCCAGGTTGGCACCTGCCCACCATTGCTTATAAAAGCTATTCCCTGAACTGCTACCCTAGTGACTATCAGGTAAGAGGCCTTCCCCAATTCAGGAGTCAGTAGAGAGTTATTGCTAGGTCACCAGCATCACCTCTTTGTTGTGTTTTGCTACGTTGCACGTGGCTGACGTCATTGCAATATGTCAGCCCTTTCATATAGATTTATTGATATGGATAGAACAACCAGTAAAGTGTTCACCAGCGAACAAAGACCCACAACTACAGCTACACCCTAGTGAGCTAAGCTGACCTAAACCACAGACCAGATGTAATCTCTTTAATATAGACTCTGCCCTGACAGAATTGAATCATTGGAAATATTAGGGCCTTATATCCCTGCAATAATAATAATAGCTAGCATTTATTGAGTTATTACTATGTGCCAGGCATTGGTATAAACAAGCAAATTTGATAAACTTTTCATCCACAATAGTCAAATTCATAGAAGAAAAGAATAGAATGGTGGTTGCTAGTGGCTGGGGGTAGAGGGAAGTAGGAGTTGTTAATCAACAAGTATAAAATTTCAGTTATTCAAGGTCAACAGGTTCTAGAGATCTAGTGTACATTATAGATAAGAATACTGTATCATACACCTATAAAACCTATAAATAGGGTAGATCTCACATTAAGTGTTCTTATCATAATAAAATAAAATGTTAACAAGACATATGTATGTAACCTTGTGTAGCCATCACCCCAATCAAGAAAATGAGCATATCTACCAGCCCCAAAAAGTTTCCTCCTGACTCTCTGTAGCACCCCCACCCACCCCAGCTTTGACCCCAGGCAAACACTGATCTGCTTTCTGTCACTATAGATTAGTTTGCATTTTATATAGTTTTATATAAATGGAATCATATAGTATGTACTTTTTTATGGCCTATTTCCCTCAACATATATATTTTGAGATCCATACTCCTGAATTTTTATTACTGTGAACTATTCTACTATATTGGATATACCACAGTTTGTGTATTCAAGTGTAAGTCTGTGTATACAAAGGCTTTCATTTCTTTTGAGAGAATACCTAGAAATGGAATTGGCTGGATCATGTGGTAGATGTATGTTTAACTTGTTAAGAAACTGCTGAAATTATGGTTTATCCATACAGTAGAACCACTCAGCAATAATAATAATAATAATAGTATTTATTGAGTTCTTACTATGTTCCAGGAATTGGTACAGTAGTTTCCCTTTATCCCCAGTTTCGCTTTCCATAGTTTCAGTTATCTGCAGTCACCTGCAGTCCAGAAGCAGATGATTCTCCTTTCCATGCATTGTCAGAGGTCAGTAATAGCCTAATGCTAATGTCACAATGCCTATGTCATTCACCTTACTTCATTTCATCATGTAGGCATTTTATCATTTCACATCATCATCATCAGAAGTGTGAGTACCTCACAATAAGATATTTTGTGTGTGTGAGAGAGAGACCATATTTACATAACTTCTATTATATTGTTATAATTGTTCTATTTTATTATTAGTTATTGTAGTTAATGGTTAATTTCTTACTGTTCCTAATTTAGAAATTAAAGTTTATCATTGGTATGTATGTACAGAAAAAAAAAACATAATATATATATAGAGAGTTTCGTACTATCTCTGGCATCCACTGGGGGTCTTAGAATGTATCCCCTGCATGTAAGTGAGGACTGCTTGTATAAGCAAGTAGGTATTACTCATGTAATTCTCACTACAATGCAGTGAAGTGATACTATGATTTCCCCCAGTTCATAAGGAGAAAACTGATGCACAGAGAGGTAAATTCACTTGCTCAAGGTCACATAGCTACTAAATCAAAGCACCAGTGCTATGATTTATGATTTCCACATATCAGGAGTCTGGCTCCAGCATCAAAGCTCTTCACTACCACATGTACTGCGTTCTTGCTGCTATCAGAAAGGAAGGTAAAAACAGTTTTTTATGCTAGTATTTTGTACTCATACTTCATTTTGCCCATATGGAAACATGCCTGAATTTACAAGTTCTTCAACCAATTTAGAAGCACTAATAGTTAGGTCCCACCACTGACTTGCTATGAGACCTTTGTAGTTCACTTGATTCCCCAAGACCCCACTTCCACATCTAAAATTGTGACTAATAATATTCACTACATCCACCTAAGTTGTGAAGAGATGTGAAATAAAAGTTCTTTGAAAGTAGTTCATCATTTAAAAGTAGTTTTTGTTGAATTTCTCTGTCTGAAGCTTGGTGAATCTCAAACATTAGGCAGCAGTGGAGGTAAAACACAGCAGAGGCTCCAAGTTAAAAGAAAGTGAAGATTAATACAAGTTCAGGCTAGGGAAAGGTGGAAGGGAGGCCGACCTCCAATATACACCAAGAGGACCCAACAAATTAGAAAGCCAACCGGCAGATCAGGGTTAGAGGAATAAAGAGGGAAGAGCAAGTTTGAGAGTAAGCTGTCTCTTTTCTTGTTGATTTGAGTGGTTTACCTTTTCCTGAAAGAATAGCATTATTTGAAGGGAGAAGAACTAGAGGTAGATATCAGGATGTATTGTGCATGAGCCTGTGAAAGTGTGCAATACTCACCATACAGAACCATTCTAAGACCAAACACTCTTTCATGCCAGAATTTTCCTACTGAGAAAATAGAATTGCATTTGGCTCCTGTGGGAAAGGAATGGAGTCATCCAGGACCTCAAAGGATCATAATGGAATTAGAGAAATGAACTACATTGAAAGTATTTTGTCTGACAGAAAATCACATTATGTCCAGGCAGTGTTCTTAAAAGATAAGAGGCTCAATAATATTCATTAAGGGAAAAAATTCTCTTTGACTCACTAGGGCATTTGGTATCCTCTATGTTCATTATAGTTTTATTATAACAAAACAACAATGATAATAATATTTGCTACTCATTTCCTGCTTATAATAGGATATGCTAGATGCTTTATACATATAGTTTCTCACTCTCACGACAATGTTATGAGATAAGAACTATTATTATCCCCATTTTCTAGATGAGAAAACTGACCTTCAGAGATTGGTGACTTTCCCCTTGTCATGTAGCTTCACAAACCTTCTTAGATGCTTTCCATCTTCTTTTTTTTAGAAGTTTATTTATTTTGAGGGAGAGAGAGAGAGAGAGAGAGAGAGAGAGAATGGGGGAAGGGCAGAGAGATAGAAGAGAGAAAGAATCCCAAACAGGCTTAGCCCTGTCAGCACGGAGCCCAATGTAGTGCTCAATCTCACCAATCATGAGATCATGACCTGAGCTGAAATCAAGAGTCTGATGCTTAACAGACTGAGCAACCTAGGCTCCACGAGGCGTTCCAACTTCTTAGAGGCTTTCTATCCTCATAGTCATTACTACTAAGTATCTGAATTTATTTTTTTTTTGCGTGTTTGTTTTCCTGTTTATTATCTTTCTCTTACACCAGGATGGAAATGACATGAAGGTAGACATTTTGTTAAATTCAACAATGTATGCCTTGCATTAGAATAGTCCAAGGCATTAAAAAATATATATTTTAGAATGGTCTGAGGCATATAGTAGATGCTCCTTGTTCATAGCTGAATGAGTGACAAAGTGACAGAAGTGGAACTAAATCCCATGTGTAAGCATTTCCAAAGCCTACGAACTTTCGATTATTCCATATTGCTGCTTTCTTTCCATACTTATTTTTTCTATTTAACTAGAATAAAATTTGAAAAGTAGTTTTTTGTTCTTTATCTGTGCTCACTCTGTCCTCAGCAGTGTCAGCAAAAGCAAATAATCAGCTGAGGCTTTTATTTTTCACTTAATTTAACCCCCAAGCAAAACAACAACAACAAAAAAAACTTTGTTTTTATAGGAAAAATTCCTCTGAGAAAAGAGAAAGAAACAGGAATATGATAAATGAAAAAGGTAAAGAATTGACTATAATCTGCAGCATGGGAGAGTCAAACTCTAGGGGGTTTTATCTGTTGTTATTTGTGGGGGGTGGGGAAGGAATTTAATTTTAATTCTTATCAGCAGGTGGCAGCACTTTTCTTAGGCTGAAAAGACAAAGGGAATTTAGCAAACCTGGTCCAGATGCTGATAGATAAAGAGATTTTTAAAAGCCAAAGTTCGTAAGTTCACCTTTCCTGGAGAATGGCTAACTTCTAATTGAAACAGAGATTGAAAAGCACAATCTGTTGAACATAATGTCAGTGCAGATTTTTTTAACAATTGCATCCTTAAACTATGCTAATCATTTTCAGTCTCATAGGAATTACACAATTCTATCTTAATCATATGCCCCAGAAATGTAATATATTGATCATTCTTGGTTTGCTTATGTAATCTCCATTCTCTGTCCCACCTTTTACAAAATTGCTTAGCTGGTTTACATCATGGTGTGACTAAACCGGAGCCTTCTTCCTCCTTGGTAGGGTTATTCTCTTTCTGTAGAGGATGTTCAGAAGGTGCAGGGCAAGATATATTTAGGTTAAAGCAGACTGAGATTGAGGTTGAATACTATTAGAGCTATATGCTTTGTAATTTTTCTGTAATACAGCCTTCATATGACTGGCTACACAAGAGATGGTCAGTGGTTGTTCATGTACTTGTCTGTGTCTTCACTGGTTTAAAAGCACTTTTAGAAAATGGATCATGTTTTTACTTCTTTTTCTATCCCCAGTACCCAGCACAGGACTTGGGGTATTAAATTAAACCTAGGGGGTGCCTGGGTGGCTCATTAGGTTAGGTGTCTGACTCTTGATCTCGGCTTAGGTCATGATCTCACAGCTCCTGAGATTGAACCCTACATCAGGCTCTGCAGCTGACAGCTCAGAGCCTGCTTGGGATTCTCTCTCCCCCCCTCTCTCTCTGCCCCTCCCCTGTCATCTTCTCTCTCTCTCAAAATAAATAAACTTTTTTTTTTTTTTTTCAACGTTTTTTATTTATTTTTTTTGGGACAGAGAGAGACAGAGCATGAACGGGGGAGGGGCAGAGAGAGAGGGAGACACAGAATCAGAAACAGGCTCCAGGCTCCGAGCCATCAGCCCAGAGCCTGACGCGGGGCTCGAACTCACAGACCGCGAGATCGTGACCTGGCTGAAGTCGGACACTTAACCGACTGCGCCACCCAGGCGCCCCTCAAAATAAATAAACTTTAAAAAATAAATTAAAGTTTGTTCTTTGGATACTTGGTTGTATTGTTCTGAAGCTTGCACAGTAGCAGTAACCCTGTTGGACTTTATACATTCTGGTCACATGACTCTGATTCAGTGCTATTTTCAGGAAATAGTTGAAGAAAATGCCTCAATGTACAATCCTGTGTATAAATTTGTACAAATGTGAAGCTTTATTTGGTCAATTTTGTTCTTATTTGTTGATCTTTGAGAGCCTTGAAGGACAAATTGATATACTCACATTCTCATTATCAACATCAACTGAGATTAACTTTATGCTAGACTCTGGTGTTGCAGTACACAGACACAGTTCCTATCTTTCGGGAGCTGAGATGCAAAACAAGGCCATGCAATCATGAGGAATAATACATTTTATCACATATTTCAAGTGCTCAGTTGAACAAGAATGAATAGGAAAAGCTCAGGTAAAAGTAAAAATTGTAGCCAAGATGTTCTGCTACAGAGTATAAGCAATCTAGTTATTTGAAACAACCTAGATAACAAGAAATTTTCACTTTTATTAGAAAACTTGTTGTTGTAGATACATAGCCATGCTGTGCTTGGTGCTGAATGTTCACCTCTCTTAAATATCTTCAATGTATAAATTAGCCCCAAAGAGACTAAAAACCTAATGGTTTATTTTTAAAGGGATTCTTTGCTGATTCAGTTATTTTTCCATGTGCTAATAATAGGTGAAAGAACATACCATAAATAGTTTCATAAAGTGATTGTGATTTCAGTTTTTGTAGTTAATTTTAGCCTAAGCTGGCTGAAAAGAAATGAAAAGCTCCAAGATAAAACCCGTGGTTTGATGAAAAGCAATTGTTTGATTATTTGTATAAACTACTTACAGAAGAGTCATGGTTCTGAAAGCAATGGAACTATATTTTCAAAATACCAGTCATTCCCATTTTGTTTTCTTTAAAGAAATTTCCATATGAAGTACATAAATTTGCAAATAGAAGATAGAAAGTAAGGGTAATGCCATTTAGTGATTAAAAATATAAAGTTGATTAAAGGGCATCAAAATGATGATAAAACTAAGCAAGCTTTATGAACTATTAAGTGAATCATCTTCTTTGAAGGGAGAAAAAACCCTAATGATTTTCACTGATATTTGCAAATAGCATTTGGGAGTGATTAATACTTATAGCATTTGATATTGTAAGGAATTTACTTTATGCCCCTTTCCAAAAACACTTTCTCACCATTCTTACCCCAGGATCTTATCCAAGATGCATTGATTTCTCTATCAGTGATTTCTTCTGAATAGCTAACTCACTCTTCAATCCTACAAGATTAACTACATCTGCAACTGCTATGGCCAATTTCTGAAGTTTACGGTCCATTTCATAAAGTCTTGTAAATCAGCCCTTACTTGGTTTTAATTATGTCTCCCTCTAGAATGCATGTGCCAGATTGCTTCAAATTTATATGTGAGGCCAAGAACCAGACAACCTTATCATGGGATAATTGTTTTAAATCCTATTAAGTTCATTCTGTATTAAAATGACTAAGGTTAGGAATAGCAAGTCTGACGATCAACCCTTTTTGTTTTTGTCTGGCACAAAACTGATTATTTCTAAGAAGAATTCTCTGACCAACTATTCTCCAAACATATCCACAACCCTCTCCACACCTGTAGTCTCCCCCACAATATCCCTCAATATTATTCTTTTATTGTACTTCTTGGCATTTAAGCAGACTTTTAACTTTAACAATATGTTTTATACACTTACATTCTGCATTATAGCACAGTAGATAATAACTTGAGCTCTGGAGTCAGACTGTCAAGGTTTGGTGCTGGTTCTGCCATGTAATTGTAGTGTGATTTGGAGCAATTTTCTTAACCTATTCATGTCTCAGTTTCCTAATCTGAAAAATGGAGATGATAATAATAGCAATTCCCTTATAGGATTATGAGAATGAAAAACGTTAAAATGTATACAGCGTTTAGCACATCCTTGGCCAATAGTATTATGTAGCAAGTAGTAGTATTATATATATTAGCTATTTTGTTATTCTGTTTTTTGATGTTTCCCATTTCTGAATTATTTTTTAAGGCTGTCTGAGGACAAGAACATGAAGACATGTTTTCAATATTCACATACCCCTGATGATAGTTAAACTTATGCATCAACTTGACTGGATTGAGGGGTTATCCAGATAGCTGGTTAAACATTATTTCTGCATGTATCTGTGAAAGTGTTTCTGGATGAGATTAACATTTGACTTGGTGGACTCATTAAAATAGATGGCCCTCCCCAGTGTGGGTGGGCAACATTCATTTAGGGCCTAAATAGAATAAAAAGGTGGAGGAAGGAGGAATTCACCCTGTTTTTCTGCCTCATTGCTTGATCTAGAACATCTCATCTTCTGCTCTTGAACTAGGATTTCAACCTTTGGATCCCCAACCTTCAGACTTGGACTGAATTACACCACTGGCTTCCCTGGGTCTCCAGCTTGCAGAAGACAGACCATGAGACTCCCCAGCCTATAACTGTGTGAGCCAGTTCTTCATAATATAATTCCTTTTATATTAAACTGGTTCTGTTTCTCTGGAGAACACTGACTAATGCACTCCCTCTGTGCCCATAGTGTGATGCATACAGGAGGTCTTATAGTATTTCCTGAAATAATGGACAAGTGAATATATCATTGTAAAGATTCCAGATGTATGTATGTTGTGACTCCAATATAGCTGATATGTTCAGAAAAGATATTTATAATCAAGAAAAAAATTTAAGCAAGTGTCTGTATAAAAGGAGGCAGTGGATGGTTAGGAGTTGGCCAGACTGAACCTGGGTTCAGATCTGGGCATGAAGAAAGTTTTGAGAAGTCTTCCTGGAAAAAGTCTAATCTCAGAATTCAGAAAAGCCTAAAATTTGTGTCCTGAGAAGCAGTGCTGGCAGCTTGAGGAAAAATACTTTGAGGGAGGTAGATAAACAGGTTGTCCTCTGATGCAAGGGAAGGGTTAGCCTTAATCTATGTTGCCCTGGTGTACAGAGCTAAGGCCAATAGATGAAAATTACAGGATGGTATATTTGAACTCAATGTAAAGAAATACTTTCTAGTCACCTGGGCTGCCCGACAATGGAATGAGTAGCCTTGCAAAGTTGTTTGCCTAGATTCACAGGTGGCCACTTTTCCTTTACACAGGACAGATGCAAAGATGGTCACTTCTGTGGTGGGAGCTTTGAGTTGCATTCATGGTCAAGACACAGGCAGGATCAGCTATAGAGCCACACATAAGAGTTAAAATTTCTAATCCTCCTTTCACTTCATGTTAATAGAAGATAGAGGGAGGGCAAAGGTTGTCAGTGCCATAATTCTTGTCGAGATAACATGCTGTGAAAACTCATAGAAAGGAGAGTAGGGTATATTTTCTGAGCCTGGATCATTCAATATTTTGTGAATCTGAAAAAATCATTTAAGACAGTAATAACCAAATTTTGATTTCACAAATTAATACCACCCCCCACCACAAACACACCAAATCGATAGACTGACATAGTGCTACCAACATTTTATCGTGTCAAGTAAGGACATTAAAACAACAACAACAACAAAAAACACCTCACCTACCATCTGCTTATATTATCATTTTATAATTGGCTTACAATAAAAATACTGAATGATTTTAGCATTATGAAAAACATACTTTGTCGCTGTTTTTCTCATTTCACCATGGTCAAGTTATATCATCATGGACTGGCATGACTTCACAAACAAGCACTTGGGAATCACTATTTTGGCTTTAGTGGTATTCTCTACTTGTTTAAATCAGGAGTTCTATACACCTCCCTTCCAGACTTCTAAACCTCTTATGGGACTAAGATTGCTATTTTAAGTGTTAATCCCTAAGAGTAATATTTTGTCCCATAGACCCCACAGAATTCAAAGTGTAAGAAATATCCCCAAGGGTAGATTAGGTCTCAACATAATTTAGTTGTTGCTGGGGTTTGACATCATCTGTAGGGATCCCATGAACATTTATCATTTAGTCAGTAAGTCTGTGCTGGGGTGTCTTCCAACTACTCTAAAGACTCAGAGAATAATATGGTGTAATATTCCTATTTCTGATGCCAAAATTCTAGGAATTATAGATGCCATTAGAAAAATAACTTAATCCATGAATAATTGCGACTTTAGGTCTCCTAAAAACCCTTTGAACTTGCCTGCTATAATAAGTGAGGTAAAATTCCATTTTTCTATAATGGAAAATGTATTAAGGAAGCTCCTGGGGAAAAATGTTCTAAATATCTACTCTGACAAGAGAAGGACTCTTATCATTTTTTAACCTTTAATTCCATTTCAGAAACATTGACATACAATTGCTACTAAGTTGGAATTTGTCTATATGTGAAATCACTTTTTTGAAGCATATTATCTGCTAATGGAATCATAGAGCATTTTCTGGAGAGAAAAAAAGACTAATCTTATGGCTGCACAGTATTGGCAGTAGATTACCATTTGGATTAATGATTTCTATACTGTATTATTTTGCTTTTAAATTCCCAGGTTCTTATTTTAAAATCACATTATTCAGAAGCTCTTATGATATTTTCAACATCTCAGTTTTTAATATAAGGAATGTATTTTTTTTTTTTGCCCTTGTGAAAATCCCATGTCTAGTGGGACTCCAAATGGGTATTTTCCCAGAGGGTAACCCTCAGGTTTTGAATTGCTAAGATCCAGCAAATATGTCTATAACATTACAAAGCTGGACAAACCCTGCTGAGATCATTGCTTGGGGGTATTAAGAACATCCTCAGCCAAACCAGACCAACTCTGACTACTGAATAAGTTCCATTATGGCCTATAGCTTGGGGTGCCTGGGTGGCTCAGTCAGTTAGGCATCCAATTTCAGCTCAGGTCATGATCTCGTGGTCCATGAGTTCAAGCCCAGCGTCAGGTTCTGTGCTGACAGCCCGGAGCCTGGAGCCTGCTTCAGATTCTGTGTCTCCTTCTCTCTCTGCCCCTCCCCCACTTGCGTTCTGTCTCCCTCTCTCTCAAAAGTAAATACCCATTAAAAAAATTTTTTTATGGCCTATAGCTTGAGAATGCTCCAGGAAGAGGCTCCTTCATATATCACTTCTCTCCTTTCTATCACTACTGCTATCATCACCTTATTCTAGGCTCTCACTTGGACTGTTGCAAGGGACAATAAACTGATCTCTTAAACTTCCATTCTTGTCCACACACAATCCCCACAGAACTTATAGTGATCTTAAAACTTAGATCCTATCACTGTCTTGCATAAAATTCTTCATAAATGGCTTCCCATGGCACACAGAATAAAATGCAAACTCCTAATATTTGCCTGCAAGACCTTGCATGATCTGGCCCCTGCCTACTTCTATATTAATGCAGTTTTTCAATTATTCAACAAATAGTTATAAGTCTCTACCATGTTCAAGGTGAGTAAAACAGATGAAAATCCCTGCCCTGACATTTTGGTTTAGAAGGACAGATAATAAACAAGACAAAAAGGTAAAATATATAGTAGGTTAGATAAAGTGAGTGCTATAGGGAAAAATAAGGCAGGAAAGAGGAATAGGGAGAGTAGTAAGGGGCAGGTAATTTTATTCAATCAAGGTCTTGGCAGGAAAGAGATGGAACTCTCAGACTGGATACTTTGAGGAGTGTTTCCTAAAGGAACTATTTATGAAGGTGTGGGCAAAATAGAGGTAAATCAAAGGATAGTGTACTGTAGGCTTCAGTTGTTACCCCTCAAACTTGAAGGGTCAAAAGAATGGAGAAATCATCAGAATAAGGAGCAACTGAGGATTATGTGGAGAAGTCTTCTGACAAACACTGTGATTTCAGATCAAGGGAATCAGCCACCTCTAGATGATTCTGCAAGGAGGGAATTGGGTTAATAAACATCCAGACTCTCCTTCTCTCTCAGATCTTCTGGTATTTCACTGGCCAAACATAATAGAAAGCCAGAATAGCAAGGAAGCCCAGCTTCAGGATGTCAGTCCTAAAGAGAGGAACAGAGAACAGGATGAAGAAATGCAGAGAGTCTGGAGGACCAATAGAACATATATAGTACAAGGTTGCAATTTTAAATTGGGTGGTCAGGGGAGACCCCAATAAAAATGGGGAAAATGTATGTGCACAACAGTACACATACCTTGAAAACATATTTTTTAAAAAAAATCATAGTATCACATTAAAATTCTTGGCTGTGGAGATAGGGGATGGAAATGCAGGTTAAAGGAAATAAGTCAATAAGTAAACAAATAAATAAAACTAGTGACCACTTATGGTAATGTACCAGGAACCAAAGAATATGGTTAATTCAACTATCTACCTCAGAGTAAAACACCACACACACACACACACACACACACACACACACCAAAAGTTTCCCAGGACTGTATATCATCCTTGGAAACTCTAATGCCACCTTCCTGCCTCAGATTGATTTTTGGTTGCCCAACACTACTTTAGAAGAATGTGGTTTCTTTACTCCACCACTAGTAGCCACTTCAGAAATCTATAAACTTGTCAGGCTAATGATAGCTTAACTAAAATCTTCTTGCCCAGAAGAATCCAAAGTAATAGAATATGGCATTTGCCCTCCACACTGCAAGATTTTCTGTCTCCTTGAATTTTCCTCCAGTGCATCTATTTATATTCAAGCCAAGATCTCTCTGTCAGAAGTTGGTACTTGTCTCAGTCACAAATTCTCAGTTATGTGCTCAGCTAGAGTTGGCTATACAGTAATTGGTTTCTGCTTTCACAAGTCCATTAAATCTTTTGCAAAGGGCTAAGTAAAATGCCTCAGTTTTTCAGGTTCTTTTCGTTGCTCTTTTCTTATCTTTATCCTTATTCTCTTCCTATAGTCTTCCTGGGGTCAGTCTATTGGCCTGAAGTTTCATTTTTCCACCTTGCTCAGACCCTAATAAGTATGACCTCCTGCTGCTAATTTACCCACTAAACTTTTGACTTTTTGGACACTCTGTGCCTTCTATTGCCTTTGAGCCAAACTCCATCTTGCTTGGATGGTTCTGACTTGAAGATTTGCTATAACCTTTTGTTTCTGGTTCCCTACCCTTACTCCAATTCTGGAATGCTCACACCAGCCCCTGCCTTGGGCACCAGGTCCCAGGTCCTTCCCCAGGACTGCCTCATTCTTATGCCACTTCCCTTTCTTCTGTCTCAGACTTACCTCGGCTCTTCTGATCCTGGATCCTACATTTGCACTCATGAGTCACTGCCATATATATTCCTCAGGGCTGACAATCTCATAAACTTCTCCCCACTTGCCCTGCCCAGCCACCACCAAAACAACCAAGGACAGTAGTTTACATTTTGAAGCGGTGTCAGCACCATTTCATGAGCTGTTGGGAGGAGTACACGGGATGAGACCTTTTAGCCTAAATGGACAATATTTCCACTTACCAAATGAAAAATAATAACAATAATTACCAATAAAGAATTTTTTATGCGTGCTTAGTGCCACAGAGGGCAAAAGCCCTTGCTATCACATGGAAATCTGAGAGAGCAGAGGATTTGGCTGTGAAAGAAGGTTTCAAAGGGTCATGTTATGCTTATAGTTCCCATTCTGAGCTTGGCCAAGGAGACAGAGAGCTGCATTGATTTTCATAATGGAAAATAGATTTTTTTCTATTGTGGGGGCAGTAGTGGGGACAGGGCAATGATTAAAAGGAAAAAAAACAATTAATTAAGAATCTCAGGAGTCAATAGAATATGTCAGTTGAAGTCCTCTAGATAGCATGTTTTTTTTTTTTCTTGATATGGAAGATTTATTTACACAGTTCCAGAATTCACATTAGTATTAGTGAAGGATTTCACGTGTAAATTTCCAGAAAATCCAAAGGAGTGCTAATTCTTTACACCTGGACGGTGCTTTAAGCAATCCTTTTTCCCTCAAGAAATCCTTTTTCCCTCTTAGCTTTTCATAATACAATGGGTAAAAAAACACACAAATTTGGAAATTGCCCTTCCAAATGACATAAGTTACAATAAAAGACAAGGTGTTTCTGAGAAGTTCCTTGCTTCTAAGACATAAGAGGCACTAACATCAGCCTTTTTATTAGCTGCTGTTCAGAGAAAAGGTATTATGTAAATCTAAGGCACAGTCTTATAATTTCCCATTATTATCACTATATATTGTTGAATTTGTTAAGTTAGGTTGATTATTGTTCTGATGTTTCCATAGGAAATGATAGTAATTATCTGCCTCTATGGATAAAAGAGAAAAGTATCAGCTATTTTCTTATTTCCTAGACTATATGGAGAAATAATTATTTATTTCAACATTCTAAAAAAGTCCACCCAAAATGCTTTCTTACTACATTGGGAATGAGGAGTAGGGAAAAATATGAACCAAAGGTTAAAATTGAAAGGAGGCAGATTTCAGGTCAATACAATGAAAAGTTTTTCAAGTATTAGATCTGCTTTTAAATAGATAAGGCCCTCCACTCCTGAAACCAATACTACACTATATGTTAATTAACATGAATTGAAATTTAAAAAGTGAAAAAATTAATAGACTCCATTGGCAGGGAGTGAGTTTTATGTCAGTGGAAGTATTCAAATATGTTAGGGAAATTGTGCAAGAGATCTCTGTATCAGCTAATGTGAATAATTTCTAAGATCCCACTCAAGTCTGAGGGTTTTTTAAACAAAATTTCAAAGTATTTGGAGGAAAGGAATCAAATTTTTAGTTTTAATAAATGATTATACTCAAGAGCATCAGAACCATTACACATTTACCCCTTTCTAAAAACACTTTTCTTATTTTGAAGTAATTACAGATTCATATAAATTGGAAAAATAGTACAGAGAAATCCCATCCATCCTTCACCCAGTTTCCCCCAATGGTTACATCCTACATAACTGTAGTACAATATCATAACCAGGATACTGACATAGTACTTTTATTAAAAATTGTACTTCCCTGGGGCACCTGTGTGGCTCAGTTGGCTGAGTGCCTGACCTCAGCTCAGGTCCATGAGTTCAAGCCTTGCTTTGGGCTCACTGCTGTCAGCATGGAGCCTGCTTCTGATCCTCTGCCCCCCCCTTCTCTGCACCTCTCCCTCTTGTGCTCTCTCAAAAATAAACAAAACATTAAAAAAATTGTACTTCCCTTAAATAGTCTGAGGTCACCAGAGAATTTTTTTTCATTTTTTTAAATGTACACATGATTACATCATATTTTCATGAATGGGAACTGTGTTAGGTAGGAGTCTGTGTATGTATAAGGGAGTGTAGAAGAAATATGCCTGCAATCTAAGATCCTCTACATTTTCCCACTGTTCTCTTTTTATTTCAGCTTCATAACTACTAGGTATAATGAAGTTCAATGACTTGATCATTATCAGAAAGCTGGTAAGTGAGGTTGCAGAGCAAGAACTAAAACCTAGGTCTGGCTGACTGTACATCTCAGATTTTGTGGAGACACTTCTGTATCTGTTGATTTGTGAGTGATGTGATGGTTAACAGGCTTCTTTAGACAAATACTGGGTGTTAAGTTATAAGTGGGAAACTGCCCTCTCTGCTGAAATGATTATAAATAGTAGTAAAAGTTTAAATCCAGGATCCCAAGAAAACATCTAAAAAATTGACCTTTGTTTATTATAAAATATGATGATGCCCAGGTGCACAAGGGGCTTTGCTATACACAGTGGCAGCTTATATCGGGTTATGCCTGTTGTAGAAGAAATACATTAATAGTCTTTTTTAAACTTTTATTTTGAGATAACTATAGATTATTATACAGATTTAAGAACTAGTGAGATCTTGTGTACCTTTTACTCAGTTCCCCCCAAAGATATCTCGCAAAACTATAGTACAGTAGTATATTATATATATAATATACATTTATTATATGTAGTACTATAATATAACATATAGTACAACCAGGAAATAGACACTGATATAATACATTGGTCTTATTCATATTTATTTAGTTTTAAATGTGTTCATTTGTGTGTGTTTGCATGTACTTAGTTCTACGTAATTTTTTTAAATTTTTAAAATTTATTTTATTTTATTTTTTATTTTTTAAATTTACATCCAAATTAGTTAGCATATAGTGAAACAATGATTTCAGGAGTAGATTCCTTAATGCCCCTTACCCATTTAGCCCATGTAATTTTATCGCATGTGTAGATTCTTGTGACCACCACCGAAGTCAAGTTACAGAACAGTTCCAGCAGTACAAGGATCTCTTGTGCTACCCTTTTATAGTCACAGCCATCTCTCCTTCTCCCTCTTTCTAACTCCTAGCAACCACTGCCCTGTTCTCCATCTCCATAATTTGTCATCTTAAGAATGTTATATAAATTGCATCATACAGTATGTAACGTTTTGAAATTGGCTTTTTCACATACAGAGAAAGACAGATACCATATGTTTTCACTCTTACGTGGATCCAGAGAAACTTAACAGAAACCCATAGGGTAGGGGAAGGAAAAAAAAAAAGAGGTTAGAGTGGGAGAGAGCCAAAGCCTAAGAGAATCTTAAAAACTGAGAACAAACTGAGGGTTGATGGGGGGTGGGAGGGAGGGGAGGGTGGGTGATGGGTATTGAAGAGGGCATCTTTTGGGATGAGAACTGGGTGTTGTATGGAAACCAATTTGACAATAAGTATCATATATAAAAAAAATTAAATTGGCTTTTTCAGGCAATGCAATTCCCTGGAGATTCATCCAAGTTGTTTTGTATATCAATAGTTTGTTTCCTTCCCACCCGTTTGTTTGATTTTTTTGTTTTGTTTTGTTTTTTGAAGAGTAGCGTTACATGGTATGCATTACCAGTTTGTTTAATCATTCATCTATTTAAGGACATCTGGGTTGTTTCCAGTTTTTGGCTATTACAATCAAAGATGCCATAAACATTCATGTACGGGCTTATATGTGAGCATAAATCTTCATTTCTTTTGGATAAATGCCCAGGAGTACATACAAATTTTTGGTCATATGTTATTTGTATGTTTAATTTTTAAGGCTCTGTTATACTCTGTTATAGAGTGGCTGTACCATTTACATTAAATGTCTTCTATTGAGTAGTAACTTATTTTATGCTATCTATGTTCCAGGTCCTGTGCTAAGTACTTAACATGCATCATCTCATTTAATCCTAAAAAAATAAAAAACAAAAACAAAAAGAAAAACAAAAAACCTTCCGTTTTAACATATGAGGAAATTGAAGCTCAGAGAGATTAAGTAATGTTTTCAAGGTCACACAGATGGGAAGTTGCAGAGCTGAACTTCAATCCAGGCCAATCAGATGCCAGAGCATGTATGTACTCTTAAAAATGACACTATCCTACTTACTCCATTGGAAAAGGGCTCCAAGTAAAGCAGATGGTAAGTTTTTCAATTTGTCATACAGCAAATAAATAATGCAACATACTTCTTAGAAAGTATTGGTTCGACATTTAGGCTTAAAAACTCTATTTTGATGACTCAGAAAATATCTGGAGAACCCGTTTCTAAGTTTGTAGGGACATGATGATTCTACTTTGGTTGCGTTAAAATTTATACTCCTAGTGGTTTGGCTGTGGTGGAGTGGGAAGTACAGTAGACATGTAATTGAACAACTGAGGTCACATTGTGTATTTCTTATTAGATGTGTGATCTTGAGACTTAAACTCACTGAGACTCAACTATGCCCTCATCTATGAAATGGGGCTAATAATCCCTTTCTCACAGAAATTTTTATGAAGATTAGATGAGCCAGTGGATATAAATGCACTTTAAAAGCTATAAAGCACTGTATAATTGTAAAAGATAAATGCTATTATCTGAAATGATTATAGCAGCATTGCAGATGTAATGTACAGGACAACTTGGATGTGCAGAGAAAATCAACTTGTACAATTGTGCCTATATCTAATCTGGCCTTTCTTTTGAGCCCATCTATCTACCCACTTAAGAAGAGTGGGTACCAAAATTATATATATCTAATTTGCTTAAAACTTAGTCTGATTTGGTAATTTAAACCATGGATTGGCAAACTTTTCTGTAGAGAACTACATAATAAATATTTTAGGCTTGTGAGCCTATAGTCTCTGTTGCAAAGTACTCAACTCTGAGAATGAAGGCAGCTATATACAGTATACAAATGAACAGGAGCTGCTAAGTTCCAAAAAACTTTATTTACCAAAACAGGTGGCAGATTTGACCCATGGACCATTGTTTGCCAACTTCCAATTTAAATGATCTTTTTAGATAGTGTTCAGTTTCTCTTAAATAAAAATGCAGTGTCGGATAACCTTTCCCTACTTTTTCCATAAGATGGTGTCTGAGTATATGAGGAGAGGGCTTGTGGAAGCTCTTAGTGTTGTTAAAAAGAAAGCCACAGGCACAAGGTGGAGTCATTTGCCCCCAAGGTAGCAAACCAAGACTTAAGTGCAGTTTCAACCTCTCCAGGAGTAGTATTTTAAGTCAGTGAATCTGGAAATTTTCTAGTCAGCACCAATGAGGTAATTGTCACATGGGCCCTCTCCATCCCCCAAAGCAAGAGGAAGTAATAAGACCTAGTAAGACCCTTTCCCTTTCCCCTAGGGGAAGGTGACCTTTCCTGAAACAATCCTTTTTTTTCCCCCTTTGCTAATAACTTCCTGCCCCACCCTCTTTCCTATAAAAACCTTTCCATTTTGTACAACTCCTATGAGCATATTTCTGCTTGCTGTGTGGGATGCTGCCCCATTTACAAATCACTTAATAAAACCAGTTAGATGTTCAGATTTACTTGGTTGAATTTTGTTTTCTTAACAGTGTAAGGAGAAGATCAGGATTCTTGGATTCAGGTAGCCTTTGTGCTCTGGTTCTGGTGGCTGACTGATGCCCCTTGTCTCCTGTTTACTGCTTGTTCCACTGGTGTTTACAGCTGAAAGTTCCAGTTTCACCAATTGTAACTTGACTCCCTTTTCTTGGTTTGGTCAGAGCCTGGAAATGTGCCCTGTTTGCCTCAGCTTCCTCTCAGCCCCTACTGTCTGAGTCTCTGCCAAGTCTTCTAGCCCACTGGCAAGTCTCTGGAGTGGACTCATTTCTTTGCCACAGTGGTTTTCATGGCAGGCACAATGTCTCTTACTTCCATATCCATTCCTCCTGAAACTGAAGTCCTTTGGGGAAAACTAAGCTCCAGGGTCTCTCTGCCTTACCAAAGAGATTTTAATGTATATGTCTATAGGGAAGTATGTGAGGTAGCCTCTCATAGTTTAGCTGGGGAGTAGTTTTACCCTTACTTACCTTACTATGCTTCTCTCTGCAGACTTATCTCTCTTTCCTGCCTCTGTCTCTCTTTTATTCCTCTCATAATTTCCCCCAGACCGGGAAAGTAGAAATATTCTTTTACCTCTACTAGGTTGTATCCTAGTACATAGGAGTTGGCCTATGCTGTCACGAGGAAATGTCTTTTTCTGGGGCACTCTGTAACCTGAATCGTTAAGACTTAACCCTTGATTTGCTAAAGGAGGAGACAAAGGAATTTGGAATATATATATATATATATATATATATATATATATATATATATTTCCTAGCAAAGAAATGGAAAATAGACATGTAGGTAATAGTAAAAATCCTATCAATTACACTTGTTACTGTCATAAGACAAAAGCCTGGATTATAAGGCTATTGCCCTACTCCATAATCTTATTTTTTATGTTAGAAGTGAATACTGCCCTGACTTTCTCTTCATTTCTTCTCCTTCTGTCATAAATGCTAATGTCTCCATTCCTATCCTCTCACCAAATGATTTCCTCAGGCAGAATAAGGTGTAAGTTAAGTACTCAAGAAGGCAAAAGAGAAAAGCACAATAATTTTCTAACTATTACTTCTTTTAAATATTTTTTTTTGCCTCTTGGAAGAATTGATCTGACTGAATGGCAGTAAAATATAGTGATCAAAAGCACAGGCTTTGGAGTCATACATATTGGTTTGAAGTCTCAATTTCATTACCAGAAGTTAAACAATTTCTCAATGCCTTAGTTTTAAAAACTGTAAAATGCAGGTAACAGTAAACAGTGAAGGTGAAATGAGATGGAACAGGTAAAGTGCTTTGCAACAATAAGTAATCAATAAGTAGTAGTGGTTTGTTTTATTGTTTGCAACAACAGTATACCTATTGAGCAAATGAGCTAGATTCTGTATCTGGGTCACTATCTCAAGATCTGGTCTCAGAATGTTAGATGAAATTCATTTCTACCAGGAGAAATGTAGGAAAAATTGTGCAAGTACCAATTTACATGTAAGACTTAAGGTGGTTAGGAGAAAAGAGAAAAAGGAATTTTTCTCATTTTTTTTCCTTTTTTCAAAAACTCACACTATCTGCCAGGAAGGTAGAAAGGGCAAACTGGAAGTAGAAAAAGGAAGAGGAGGCACTAAAGTGTGGCTTTCCCTCAGAATGGATCCAGAACACAGTTACATACTTCTCCCAGAACACCTTCCATGCATTCTGGTACCACAACAATTAGAGAAGACCACTGCAATTTTTGCTCAAATCAAAGGATACTGGAGGGTCTCAACCACATGAAGTCCAAGCAGTATAGTTGTATAGGGCTCTTCCATGGAAATACAAATGAAGGTAATGTTTTATGTTGGTTTACAAAGAACTGCACAGGGAGAGGTTTAAAATATGTCAGAAAAGTAGAAAATCATATTTATTTGATCTGTTGCATTACTTGTGTATCTTGAAAGGGGAAGAAATAATTGGTTATAAAAGATTGGGCTCTGATGAAAGTTTGTTAATTTTGTGCTGTTTTGTTTCTGTCCTTTGATACTGAGCATTAGTTCACAGTAAGGAAAAAATAGTGTCTGCATTTTTTTTTCTTGCACCTAACACCCTTATATTCATTAAAATTGTCTCTATATCTTGGGAAGTGAACACCCTTATATTCATTAAAATTGTCTCTATATCCTGTGAAGTGAGGCTCATTGCTCCTGTTCCCTGAAGTAGGGGGGAAAAAGTAAGAGCTGGAAGAAATGGAAGGTGAAATGTCAAGTACCTAAGTTATTCCTCTGGGCAGGGCAGAGGGCCAGCTACTGAATGCAGAAAGTATTAAGGCAAACTCTAGAATGTGTTTTTATAATGGGATGGCTTGCAAGCCCTGCTGACAGAGGGCTGTACTCTCACAGCTCTATTTATTTATAACTCCCCCCACCCAAATGCTACAGAACAAGTATTCTGACAAGTTGGAATGCTAATAGATTATGCAAAAAGCAAATCAATAAAAACTCTTTTCAAAATGTCTGCCTTCCTCCAATAATTAGGAAATGGGAGACTGAGTGTTCTTTCTCATATCTAATGAAATAAGGATCAGGAAGTTTGGTAGGGATAAAATACATGCCTTTTGACCTGATCTGTAAGATAGGAGGGATTCCGTTAGATTTAGAAATTCCACCCAGTATTTCATATTTATACAATTCTATTCTTCTGGCCAGTGCCTTTGTGCCCTCTAATTCCTATGGTTGGGTGGTCTTTGAGACCAACTCTCTGTATCATAGTCTTTAAATTTGGAGTGTTGTTCTAACCAACAACAGAGTAACTATTTGTTGGCTTTTTAAACTTGGCCCTGATTTGTCTATCTTTGGTCAATGATTTTTCATTTAGGAAAAGCTATTTACTATATAGACATATGGGACCATACTAGATGCATAAGGGTGTTTAATAATTAGGGACAGCTGCTTCAGGTAAATGCAGTTTGCAGATGGCAAAGGAATACCAGATTATGCTCATTTTTCCAAAATAACTTTTTCAAAAGCTTATTAACAGAGCAGAGTCTTATGCTGTGTTCCTGAAACAATGATAATGCGAAGAGTAATGACAGTAATGGGCATGGGTGGTGTCTATCCTCTCTTTCCCTCCACCCTGTGATTACAGTCTTGGATGATTTTGAAGTATAGTCCAGAAGGCAAAATACACCAAAGTGAAGGAAGCAATCCGCTTATTTATTATGGTTCATGTTAACTAGCACCATGTTCTTTGAGCTTCCAGCACAAAAACATGGCATAACACCCAAAATGAAGCCAACCTTATAGACCATGAAGTGTATTTTTGCTCATCTCGTACTGTGGCTTTAGCCTGGCACAACTGAGGGGTTTCAGGAAAGTCCTGAGGCCTGAGTTCTAATCTTAGTTAAGCCACTTGTGTGACCAGGGGCAAAGTGGCCTCTAGGTTTCTATTCATTCATCTTTCAAATGGAGCAAGGTGAGTTCACAGAAATATATTGAAGATGCAGTTAGTTAATACAAGTGCTTTGAAGAAAATATGTAAGTCTTTAAACAAAACATTAGTTTAGTTATTTTTCAGTGGCTCAGTGCTAGAGATAGTTTTTTAAATTTTATTTTACTAAATAAATTTCTGTTTATGTTTCCCAAAATCTTAAATGCCATTTTCAGGAACACATTTTACTCTGGTCACTCCATTTGCTTGCTAGCCCTGAGTATTTTGCCCCCACTACATAAAGTGACACCTGCTCTAGATTTTCTTATAAGCATTATTCTGGTCTCTTTATGATGTGTCCTGCCTTTTTACTATTAGAACAGTTCTCAATGTGTGGTCCTTATGCCACCTGCACCAGAATTACCTGTTAAAGTGTGAGTTCCTGTGCGAGTGCTGTAAGATCCACATCAAGGAGGTCTGATGAGGACTTTTGCAATCTAAATTTTCACACTAAAGTTTGAGACAGATAATGTTAAGCTTGCCTAGGCCAGAGATAAATACATGATTTTTTCCCTTTATCTGTTCTAGTCTAACCAGTGTCCAGCAAACATGGACAGCTAATTTGTACATGTTATTACATACTTTACCCCCTCATTTCTCACAAGTGTGGGTTACCATTCCGTGTAAACTTGCATAGTTCTAGTAAAGGGTGGAATAATACTCTGTGATCATTTCCTCAGATTGGCACAGGCAAACAGGAATCTTATTTTTCTCTCTTGTTGTATGCCCTAGGAGGATTTTTGATCTATGGAGTCAGAGTCAGAGTCAGAGTCAGGCAGGCTTGCATCAGTAAGATTCCAAGCCTCTTCACCACAGTTTCCAAAACAGTGGTTCTCAAAATGTGGTCCCCAGACCAGCAGCATCACTGTCACCTGGGAATTTGTTATGGAAATGCAAATTCACAGCACTCTCTTCTCCACTAGACCTACTGAATCAAACTTGAGTGTTCTTAGCATCCATGTTTTGACAAACCCTCCAGGGAATTATGATGCATGCTGAAATTCAAAAGCAACTGCCCTAAAGCATTTATTACCCCAAACTGCATTCTCTCTAAACCTTGAAGCAGCTGGAAAGGTAAAGGAGGAATTGATTTGAGCAGGAAAATATAGGTATGGATTAAGGAATTAGGTAATTAAGGAATTAATTACTTAATCACAAAGATCTTGTTTAGGGTATTTGTGCTTAAGGGAGATCAGATCTTTAAACAGCAACTTTCCTGAAAATGGCTATAAATATTGTACACACACACAGAATTACAACATTCAACCATATATGTATATATGTATGTGTATGTATGTGTATATATATATATGTTTGTATATGTATGTAAATATGCATATATGTATGCATATAATTACATATTATATACATAATTAAAGCAAATTGACTAAATTAAAATAATCTTTAGAAAGGAACAGAACATAGCAATTACCAGCAAGGAAATTGAATCAGTAATCAAAACACTCCCAACAAACTAAAGTCTAGGATCACACTTCTTCACAGGTGAATTTTACCAAACATTTAAAGAAGAGTTAATACCTATTCTTCTCAAACTATCCCAAAAAATAGAAGAGGAAGGAAAACTTCCAAATTTATTCTATGAGGCCAGCATTATGCTGATAACAAAACCAGATAAACACAGCACTAAAAAAGACAGCCACACAGTTGGAGGTTCCTCAAAAAATTAAAAATAGAACTACCCTACGACCCAGAAATTGCAGTACTAGGTATTTATCCAAGGGATACAGGTATGCTGTTTCAAAACGGCACATGTACCCCAGTGTTTATAGCAGCACTATCAACAATAGCCAAAGTATGGAAAGAACCAAAATGTCCATCAATGAATGAATGGATAAAGATATGGTATATATATATATACACACACACACAATGGAGTAATACTTGGCAATCAAAAAGAATGAAATCTTGCCATTTGCAAATACATGGGTGGAACTAGAGGGTATTATGCTAAGTAAAATTAGAGAAAGACAAATATCATATGACTTCACTCATATGAGGACTTTAAGACACAGAACAGATGAACATAAGGGAATGGAAACAAAAATAATATAAAAACAGGAAGGGTGACAAAACATAAGAGACTCCTAAATATGGAGAACAAACAGAGGGTTACTTAAGGGGTTGTGGGAGGGGGGATGGGCTAAATGAGTAAGGGGCATTAAGGAATCTACTCCTGAAATCATTGTTGTACTATATGCTAACTAACTTGGATGTAAATTTAAAAAAAAGAAAAAAAAAAGAACTACAGGCCAATGCCTTTGATGAACATAGACGTAAAATTCCTCAACAAAGTCCTAGCAAACTGAATCCAACAATACATTTAAAAAAATCATTCACCGAAATCAAGTGGAATTTACTTCCAGGATACAAGGGTTCAATATTTGCACATCAGTCAACATAATACATCACATCAATAGGAGGATAAGCGACATGTGATCATTTAAATAGATGCAGAAAAAGCATTTGACAAAGTACAACACACATTCACGATAAAAACCCTCAACAAAGTAGGGTTAGAGGGAACATACCTCAACATTTAAAGGCCATGTATGGGGGCGCCTGGGTGGCGCAGTCGGTTAAGCGTCCGACTTCAGCCAGGTCACGATCTCGCGGTCCGTGAGTTCGAGCCCCGCGTCGGGCTCCGGGCTGATGGCTCGGAGCCTGGAGCCTGTTTCCGATTCTGTGTCTCCCTCTCTCTCTGCCCCTCCCCGTTCATGCTCTGTCTCTCTCTGTCCCAAAAATAAATTAAAAACGTTGAAAAAAAAATTTTTAAAAAAAATAAAGGCCATGTATGAAAAACCCACAATTAACTTCATCTGCAATGGGGAAAAACTGACTGAGAGATTTTCTCCTAAGGTCAGGAACAAGGATATCCACTCTCACCACTTTTATTCCACACAGTACTGGGAGTCCTAGCCACAGCAATCAGACAATAAAAAGAAATAAAAGGCATCCAAATTGGTAAGGAAAAGTAAAACTTTAACTATTTGCAGATGACATGATACTATATATAGAACACCCTGAAGACTCCACCAAAAACTGCTAGAACTGATCAACAAATTCCGTAAAGTTACAGTATTCAAAATCAATGTACAGAAATCAGTTGCACTTTTATACACTAATAATTAAGCAGCAGAAAGAGAAATTAAGAAAATAGTCTCATTTACAGTTGTACCAAAAATATTAAGATTCCTAGGAATAAACCTAACCAAAGAGGTGAAAGACCTGTACTCTGAAAACTAAAACATTGATGAAAGAAACTGAAGATGACACAAAGAAATGGAACACAGTCTATGCTCATGGATTGGAAGAACAAATATGGTTAAAATGTCTATAGTGCCCAAAACAATATACACATTTAATGCGATCCATATTAACATACCAACAGCGTTTTTTACAGAAATAGAAAAAAAGAATCCTAAAATTTGTAGGGAACCATAAAAGACACTGAATAGCCAAAGCAATCTTGAAAAAGAAAAACAAAACTGGAGGTATCACAATTCCATACTTCAAGGTATATTGCAGAACTGCAGTAATAAAATCAGTATGGTACTGACACAAAAATAGATACATAGATTCCATTCTATTGAATGGAATAGAAAGCCCAGAAATAAACCCACAGTTATATGGTCAATTAAGCTTTGACAAAGGAAACAAGAATATGCAATAGGAATAAGAGAGACTCTTCAACAAATGGCATTGGGAAAACTGGTCAGCTACATGCAAAAGAATGAAACTGGACCACTTTCTTGCACCATACACGAAAACAAACTCAAAATGGGTTAAAGACCTAAATGTGAGACCTGAAACTATAAAAATCATAGAAGAGAGCACAGGCGGTAATGTCTCTGACATTAGCCATAGCAACATCTTTCTAGATATGTCTCCTGAGGCAAGGGAAACAAAAGGAAAAATGAACTATGGACTACACCAAAATAAAAAGCTCTGGAAATCAAATGAAACAATCAACAAAACTAAAAGACAACCTACTCAATTGGAGAACATATTTGCAAATAATGTATCTGATAAAAGTTTAGTGTCCAAAATATATGAAGAACTTATACAAATCAATACCAAAAAAAAAAAATCCAATTTTAAAAATGGGCAGAAGATATGAACAGACATTTCTCCAAAGAAGACATAGAGATAGCTAATGGCTACGTGAAGAGTTGCTCAGTACTCATAATCAGGGAAATGCAAATCAAAACTACAATGAGATATCACTTCACACCTGTCAGAATGGCTAAAATCAACAACACAAGAAACAAAAGATGTTGGCAATGATGTAGAGTAAGGGAAAAGCTCTTGCTCTGTTGGTGGGAATGCAAACTGGTGTAGCCACTCTGGAGAACAATATGGAGGTTCCTAAGAAAGTTAAAAATAGAACTACCCTACGATCCAGAAACTCCACTACTGGCTATTTACCCAAAGAATACAAAAATACTAATTCAAAGATATACATGCAGCCCTATGTTTATAGCAGCATTTTCTGCAATAGCCAAATTATGGGAACAGTCCAAGTGTCCATGGATTGTTGAATAAATAAAGAAGTTGTAGTGTATATGTATACACACACACACATACAATTGAATATTACTCAGCCATAAAAAAATGAGATCTTGTCATTTGCAGAAACATGGATGGTGCTAGAGGGTATAATGCTAAGCAAAATAAGTGAGAGAAAGACAAATACCATATGGTTTCACTCATATATGGAATTTAAGAAACAAACAAGTGAAGGAGAAGAAAAGAAAGAGGAAGAGACAAACCAAGAAACAGACTCTTGAGAACAAACTGATGGTTACCAGAGGGGTTGTGGGTGGGGGGCGGGATGGGTGAAACAGGTGATGGAGATTAAAGAGTACATTTATTATGATGAGCACTGAGTAATGTATTAAATTATTGAATCACTATATTGTATACCTGAAACTAATATAACACTGTATGTTAACTATATTGGAATTAAAATAAAAACTTAATAAAAGAAAAGAAAAAGAACAAAAAAAAGAACAGAAAGAGTAGAGACCTTTGAGTGTAATAAAATTCTTAGCGAGAGCGACTGATAAAAAAGAAGAAGAAAGCAAGTGAACAAATTTGAAATATATACTAATCAGCAGGTCCAGATAATATGCATTCTGGGATCTTGAGGGAATTCACTAATGATTTCACTAAGACACTGACAACTGGAAAACCTGAGAAAACCCACTTGGGTATGCACCACGTTTTGCCCTGTCAGCATTCTGCATAATGGAGGTATTCTGGAAGCTGTATTCACTGGGCCCTGTCTGCCCTCCATCCCCCTCCCACCAAGGAAAGAAAATATTCAATTTCTAGGTATAGATGATATAAAAATTAACACAATATACTTTAAAAAAAGTTATTTTTATATAAATGGATCCTTCTCAGCACTGCATGCTGTAATTCAAGACCCTGGTGTGTAACACATGACAAATGTTTTTCCCAAGGCCTACACAGGGCAGCTGGGCCTATGTGGCCTTCATCTGCTTGTGCTGAGATTTACTAGTTTACAATATGGCAGTGGGAATGTAGAGAGCAAGATAGGAGCTTTTCCACAGAAAAGGGAGTTTGAGATCAAGGCATATTGCATCCTGATGATGTTTTCTCCTTTTGTATGGTCCTGAGACTAAATATGGAGAGACTGGAGAGGCTGGAGTGGCTGAAGAAATATTTGGCTGGAGATACAAACTTCTCAGGGATGAATGAAATTCTCTGATTCCTGGTGCTTCTGGAAACCAAAGGGTTGGGGTGGGTTGGTCACTTCATCAGACCTAAGGCTTAGAAATTCAAGATACAAGTTGGTATCACTCCTTCTACAAACCAGCTAGTGTCCCCACCATACATTAATAGGTCACACTCCTGACCCTAGCCATATGTTTTATCCTTAGTGATATCCATTCACTTCAGAAGTTACTGGGAACAATGCTAGAGCATTCTGTGCAATCCCATCCTGGGGACAAAGAACTCTAAATATGTATTCTTCATGGACAGCACAGATGTTTTGTGGTGATTAATGATTCTAGAGAATGTTGGATAGGGATTTGGTGTGTTAATGTTCTTTTCCTGGATACATTTACATATTCTTAACTAGCTTTTCTCATATTCTAATGAAATCTAGCCTTTCTCTCAGCTCATTTTGATGTGTTGTTTCAACCTCTTATGTAACTTCATGGACCCATACCAAAAAAAAAAAAAAAAAAAAGTAGAAACAAGGCCATGTGTATTTAGATTGTCATATGTCAGTGGTAGTGATCATTAATGGAAAGTTCTATTAATGGAATTACTGATCTAGGGGGTTGTTTATTATCCCAGGACTATCACTATCTAGCTTGGTCATCGTGGAGTCATCCTTTTTCCATTATTTGTCCTCAATTTCCTCATTTATAAAGGGTAGGTATTGGATAACATGACCTCTAATATCCACTTCCCCTTCTAAATGGAAGTGAATTGTTTGTAGGAGATCATTAACGGATATAATTTTATCATTTGTTGTGTTGACTCTTTAAGAATAACACTTCATGTCCATGGTGGATAAGTTTGTCATTTTGTTAAGACATGAAAGTGAATTTCATAGATGAGGCTGGGGTTTGGGAGAGAGTTGCCTAGCTAGTGAGTGAGCCTAACTAACAACCTAGCACCTTCCTCTCAACAGGGTTATATTCTCCTCTATTAGATAGTTTCATGAGGGAAATTAGATGCAATGGTGAATTTGGAAACATAATCCTTGTTTACATGAATGGCCTATTAGTAGACATGAGACTGAATGTCACTGCATATAAAGCCAATTTGGTCTTACATTCTTTGTACCTTAATTTCATCTGTTAAATAAGGATGTATTGATCAGAGGCTTATTTCTCTGTCATGCAAAGCTGATATGGAGAATAAAGACAAGGATACAGCATACCAGCTCTTACGTACTTTGGCCTCTAAATGACACATCACTTCTGTTCATAATTCAATTGGCCAGAACCAATCACAAGGCTCTACCCTTACTGCAATGGAGACTGGGAAATATAAGAGAATAAATGGACTCTTTGGTGGATACCAATAGTCTCTGCCACTAGTACCTGCAAAGATAAAGGGATTACTCTTTTCCTCTCATAGCATACAGTGATGTTAACAACAACTACTACTATTTATTTTGAGCCAGATAATTTGCTGAGTGTTATGCATACATTATCTGAACAAATACAACCCTGTAAGGTAGGAATTATTATAACCACAGTTTACAAGTAAATGACAAACTTTGGCATGTAGCAATTAAAAGACTAGCCCAAGATCACGTGTGTAATAAGTATCTGCGCCCAGGTTGAGATAGAAGTACATTTAGAATGTAGCAAAGTTCTCCTTCTAGGAAACTAGCTGTCTATCCCATTGATTTTAGACAATGGTGCATAGTACCTAGGCCTGCTCCTGGATTAGAATTCTTAATAGGATTATATTGCCAGAAGGGGTTGTTTTGAAATTTTGTCAGGGTGTTTTTAGTGGTCACATGTTAAAGGGCTCTACTCAGTAAAAGGAAAGGTCAGTAATGTTAGATGTTCTGCAATGAGGACATTCTAACACAATGAAGAATTGTCCTAATTATGTCCCACAAGACTTTTGAATGTTAAGGTGTTCAAGTAGGTGTAAGACATGTTTAAAATTACCCAATCCTAGAACCTAAGTAAATTTTGCTTGTAAACAGTTTGCTTGCACTTTATTAAGATATGCTAAATTTTCTGAGAATGAAATGGTTGGAGTGCCTGTGTGATTCAGTTGGTTGAGCATCTACTGATTTCAGCTCAGTTCATGGGATTGAGCCCCACATCAGGCTCCGTGCTGAGCATGGAACCTATTTAATATTCTCTCTCGCTCCCTCTACCCCTCTCACCCACTCATGCATGCACTCTCTCTCTCTTTCTAAAAGAAAAAAAAGAATGAATGGTTTATTGAACAAAGATTTTACTTTGTTAGAACTTTATTAATAATAATAGCTAATATTTATCCACCTTACTATGTGCCAAGCATTGTTGTAAACATGTTATATATATTAACTTTATTGATCCTCACAATACCCTAAAAAGCACATACTATTATTATTCTCATTTTACAGATGAAGAAACTGAAGAGAAGTTAAATAACTTGCTCAAGGCCAGCCACACAGCCTTAGTAAATTGCAGTCACCATTTTGGAAAATTCTGTTACTGATGGCAATGCTTCTCATAGTATTTTACTTCATTTTCTAATTTTTATTTTTATTGGTTTTATACATTTATTTATTTAAATTCACACTGTTAACATGCAGTGTAGTATTGGTTTCTGGAGTAGAACTCAGTGATTCATCACTTACATATAACACCCAATTCTCATCCCAACAAGTGCCCTCCTTAATTCCCATCACCCATTTAGGCCATCCCCCCATACACCTCCCCTCCAGCACCCCTCAGTTTGTTCTCTGCATTAAAAATTCTATTATGGTTTGCCTCCCCCTCTGTTTTTATCTTATTTTTCCTTCCCTTCCTCCATGTTCTTCTGTTTTGTTTCTTAAATTCCACATGAGTGAAATCATATGATATTTGTCTTTCTCTGACTGACTTATTTCATTTAACATAATACACTCTAGTTCCACCCATGTTGTTGCAAATGGCAAGATTTCATTCTTTTTGATTGCTGAGTAGTGTTATTTTATATATGTGTACCACATCTTTTTTATCCATTCATCAGTCAATGGACATTTGGGCTCTTTTCACAATTTGGCTATTGTTGATAGTGCTACTATAAACATTAGGGTGCATGTGCCCCTTTGAATCAGCATTTTTGTATCCTTTGGGTAAGTACCTAGTAGTGTAATTGCTGGTTGTAGGGTGGTTTTATTTTTTTATTTTTTACATTTATTTATTTCTTTTGACAGAGACAGACAGAGTGTGAGTGGGGGAGGGGCAGAGAAAGAGGGAGAATCTCAAGCAGGCTCCCCTGTCAGCAGGGCCCATGTGGGGCTTGAACTCATGAAGCTGTAAGGTCATGACCTGAGCTGAAATCAAGAGTCAGACACATACCCAACTGAGCCACCCAGGCACCCCTCTATTTTTAATTTTTTGAGGAACCTCCATGCTGTTTTCCAGAGTGGCTGCACCAGTTTGCATTCCCACCAACAGTGAAAAACATTGAGACTGGTGTGAGGTGATATCTCATTGTAGTTTTGATGTAAGGGAAACAAAAGTAAAAATAAACTATGAGGACTTCATCAAAATAAAAAGTTTCTGCCTAGTGAAAGAAACAATTGAAAAAATTAAAAGGCAACTGATGGAATGGGAGAAGATATTTGCAAATGACATATCTAATAAAGGGTAGGTATCTAAAATCTATAAAGAACTTACAAAATTCAACACCCAAAAATGAAACAACCCAGTGAAGAAAAGGGCAAAAGCATCAACAGAAACATTTCAAAAACAGATATCCAGATGGCTAACAGACATATGAAAATATGCTCAAAATCACTCATCATCAGAAAAATACAAATCAAAACCAAAATGAGATACCACCTCACATCTGTCAGAATCGCTAAAATTAACAACTCAGGAAACAGGTGTTGTTGAGGATTTGAAGACAGGAGAACCATCATACCCTGTTGGTAGGAATGCAAACTAATTTAACCACTCTGGAAAACAGTATGGAGGTTCCTCAAAAAGTTAAAAATAGAACTACACTACAATCCCGCAATTGCACTACAGGTATTTACCCAAAGGATACAAAAATACTAATTCGAAAGGATACATGCACACTGATGTTTATACCAGTGTTATCAACAAAAACCAAATTATGGAGAGACCTGTGTCCATCGGTTGATGAATGGATAAAGAAGATATGATATTGATATATATATATATATATATATATATATATATATATACACACAATGGAATGTTATTCAGCCACGTCATTTGGATGGAGCTAAACAGTATTATGCTAAGCGAAATAAGTCAGTCAGAGAATGATATGATTTCCTTCCTATGTGGAATTTAAGAAACAGATGAACATAGGGGAGAGAAAGAAAAGACAGGGAGACAAACTATCAAAAAGACTTAATTATAGAAAACAAAATGATGGTTACCAGATGGGAGGTGGGCAAGGGTGGGGGGATGGGTTAAAATAGGTGATGGGTATTAAGAAGGACACTTGTTGTGATGAGCACCAGACGTTATAATGTAAGTGTTCAATCACTTAATTCTACAAGTGAAACTAATATTATCCTGTATATTAAATGCAATTTAAGAAAAACCTGGAAAATAACCAAACAATAGCCACTTCAGGATTGGTACTATATTTTCCAAATTTTCTATAGTGAACAAACATTACTTTATAATCAGGAACTAAAAAAGAAGACTTGAGGGTAAACAAATAAAATAAAAACAAAGAATTCCCCAAGTTGTATTTGTAAGGCTTTATAGTTGACAAATATTTGGATAATTAATTTTATTGTACTTTTAATTTATTTATTGTTTAATTTACACCCAAGTTAGTTACCGTATGGTGCAACATTGATTTGAGCAGTAGATTCCTTAATGCCCCTTACCCATTTAGACCATCCCTCCTCCCACAACCCCTCCAGCAACCCTCTGTTTGTTCTCTATATTTTAGAGTCTCTTATGTTTTGTCTCCCTCCTTGTTTTTATATTATTTTTGCTTCCCTTCCCTTATATTCATCCATATTGTATCTTAAATTCCTCATAGGAGTGAAATCATATGATATTTGTCTTTCTCTAATTTCGCTTAGCATAGTACCCTCTAGTTCCATCCAAGTATTTGCAAATTGCAAGATTTCATTCTTTTTGATTGCTGAGTAATACTTCATTGTATATATGTACCATATCTTCTTTATCCATTCATCCATCGATGGACATTTGGGTTCTTTGCATACTTTGGTTGTCAATAGCACTGCTACAAACATTGGGATATATGTGCCCCTTTGAAACAGCACACTTATATCCCTTGGATAAAAACCTAGTAGTGCAATTACTGGATTGTAGGGAAGTTCTATTTGTGATTGTCTGAGGAACCTCCATACTGTTTTCCAGAGTGGCGGCACCAGTTTGCATTTCCACCAGCAGTGCAAAAGAGATTCTCTTTCTCTGCATCATAGCCAACATCTGTTGTTGCCTGATTGTTAATGTTAGCCATTATGACAGGTGTGAGGTGATATCTCATTGTGGTTTTAATTTGTATTTCCCTGATAATGAGTGATGTTGAGCATTTTTTTCATGTGTCTGTTAGCCATCTGGATATCTTCTTTGCAAAAGTGTCTATTCATATCTTTGGCCATTTCTTCACTGAATTATTTGTTTTGTGGGTATTGAGTTTCATGAATTCTTCATAGATTTTGGATACTAACCCTTTATCTGATATGTCGTTTGCAAATATCTTCTCCCATTCTCTCAGTTGCCTTTTAGTTTTGCTGATTGTTTCCTTCACTGCGCAGAAGCTTTTTTATTTTGATGAGGTCCCAATAGTTCATTTTTGCTTTTGTTTCCCTTGCCTCCGGAGACATTTTGAGTAAGAAGTTGTTGTGGCCAAGATCAAAGAGGTTTTTGCCTGTTTTCTCCTCGACGATTTTGATGGCTTCCTGTCTTACATTGAGGTCTTTCATCCATTTTAAGTTTATTTTTGTATATGGTGTAAGAGAGTGGTCCAGTTTCATTTTCCTGCATGTCGCTGTCCATTTTTCCCAGCACCACTTGCTGAAAAGACTGTCTTTATTCCATTGGATATTCTTTCCTGCTTTGTCAAAGATTAGTTGGCCATACGTTTGTGGGTCCATTTCTGGGTTCTCTATTCTGTTCCATTGATCTGAATGTGTGTTCTTGTGCCCGTACCATACTGTCTTGATGATTACAGCTTTGTAACACGTCTTGAAGTCCAGGAGTTTGTTGCCTCCAGCTTTGCTTTTCTTTTTCAAGACTGTTTTAACTATTCGGGGTCTTTTCTGGTTCCATACAAATTTTAGAATTATTTGTTCTATCTCTGTGAAGAATGCTAATGTTATTTTGATAGCAATTGCATTGAATATGTAGCTTGCTTTGAGTAGTATCAATATTTTAACAATTTTTGTTCTTCCAATCCAGGAGTATGAAATGTTTTTCCATTTCTTTGGGTATTCTTCAATTTCTTTCATAAGCTTTCTATAGTTTTCAGTGTATAGATTATTCACCTCTTTAATTATGTTTAGTCGTAGGTATTTTATGGTTTTTGGTGCAAATGTAAATGGGATCAATTCCTTGATTTCTCTTTCTGTTGCTTCATTATTGGTGTATATGAATGCAACCGATTTCTGTGCATTGATTTTATATCCTGTGACTCTGTTGAATTAATGGACCAGTTCTAGCAGTTTTTTGGTGGAACGTTTAGGGTTTCCATATAGAGTATCATGCCATCTGCGAAGAAAGTTTGACTCCCTCCCAGCCTATTTGGATGCCTTTTATTCCTTTGTGTTTTCTGATTGCTGAGGCTAAGACTTCCAATACCATGTTGAATAAAAGTGGCCAGAGTGGACATCCCTGTCTTGTTCCTGACCTTAGGGGGAAAGCTCTCATTTTTTCCCAATTGAGGATGATATTAGCATTGGGTCTTTCATATATGGCTTTTAGGATCTTGAGGTATGATCCTTCTATCCCTACTTTCTTGAGGTTTTTTTTTTTTTTTTTTTTAATCAAGAAAGGATGCTGTATTTTGTCAAATGCATTCTCTGCATCTATTGAGAGGATCATGTTCTTGTTCTTTCTTTTATTGATATGATGAATCACATTGATTGTTTTGCAGATATTGAACCAGCCCTGCATCTCAGGTATAAATCCCATTTGGTCCTGGTGAGTAATTCTTTTAATGTATTATTGGATCTGGTTGGTTAGTAACTTGTTGAGGATTTTTGCATCCCTGTTCATCAGGGAAATTGGTCTATAGTTCTGCTTTTTAGTGGGGTCTTTGTCTGGTTTTGGAATCAACATAATGCTGGCTTCATAGAAAGAATTTGGAAGTTTTCCTTCCATTTCTACTTTTTGCAGCAGCTTCAAAAGAATAGGTGTTAACTCTTCCTTAAATGTTTGGTAGAATTCCCCTGGAAAGCCATCTGGCCCTGGATTCTTGTTTTTTGGGAGATTTTTTATTACTATTTCGATTTCCTTACTGGTTATGAATCTGCTCAAATTTTCTATTTCTTCCTGGTTCCGTTTTGGTAGTTTATATGTTTGTAGGAATTTGTCCATTTCTTCCAGATCGCCCATTTTATTGGTGTATAATTGCTCATAACATTCTCTTATTATTGTTTGTACTTCTGCAGTGTTGGTTGTGATCTCTCCTCTTTCATTCTTGATTTTATTTATTTGGGTCCTTTCCATTTCTTTTTGATCAATGTGGCTAGTGGTTTATCAATTTGTTAATTCTTTCAAAAACCACGTTGTGGTTTCATTGATCTGTTCTACTTTTTTTGTTTGTTTGTTTTGTTTTGGTTTCAATAGCATTAATTTCTGCTCTAATCTTTAGTATTTCCTGTCTTCTGCTGGTTTTGGTTTTTTTTTTTTTCTGTTCTTTTTCCAGCTCTTTGAGTTGTAAGGTTAGGTTGTATTTGAGACCTTTCTTCCTTCTCTAGGAAGGCCCGAATTGATATATACTTCCCTCTTATGACCACCTTTGCTGCATCCCAGAGGTTTTGGGTTGTGGTGTTATCATTTTCATTGGCTTCTATGTAGTTTTTAATTTCCTCTTTAATTTCTTGGTTAACTGATTCATTCTTTAGTAGGATGTTCTTTAGTCTCCAAGTATTTGTTATCTTTCCAAATTTTTTCTTGTGGTTGATTTCGAGTTTCATAGCGTTGTGGTCTGAAAATATGCACTGTGTGATCTCATTCTTTTTGTACTTGTTGAGCGCTGATTTGTGTCCCAGTATGTGATCTATTCTGCAGAATATTCCATATTCCCTTGAGAAGTATGTGTATTCTGTTGCTTTAGGATGAAATGTTCTGAATATATCTGTTAAATCCATCTGGTCCAGTGTGTCATTCAAAGCCATTGTTTCCTTGTTGATTTTCTGTTTATATGATCTGTTCATTGCTGTAAGTGGTCAGTATAATACCATACTATTATGATATTATAGTAGTTTCTTTACATTTGTGATTAATTGATTTATATATTTGAGTGCTTTCATATTTGGAGTATAAATGTTTACAATTGTTAGGGCTTCTTGGTGGATAGGCCCTTTAATTATGACATAATGTACTTCTTCATCTCTTGTTACATTCTTTATTTTAAAATCTAGATTGTCTGATATAAGTATGGCTATTCCGGCTTTCTTTTGGCGACCATTAGCATGATAGATGGTTCTGCATCCCTTTATTTTCAATATGAATGTGTCTTTAGATCTAAAATGGGTCTCTTGTAAACAGTATATAGATGGACGTTGTTTTATTATCTGTTCTGTTCCCTATGTCATTTGGTTGGAGCATTTAGACCTTTGACGTTTAGCTTGAGTACTGAAAGATATTAATTTACTGCCATTATGTCCCCTATAGAGTTGGAGTTTCTGGTAGTATTTTCTGGTCCTTTCTAGTCTTTGTTGCTTTTGGTCTTTTTTTTTTTTTTTTGTCTTTTTTACCCTCAGAGAGTCCCCCTTAAAATTTCTTGCAGGGCTGGTTTAGTGGTCACGAACTCTTTTAGTTTTTGTTTGCCTGGGAAACTTTTTATCTCTCCTTCTTGTTTGAATGACATCCTTGCTTGATAAAGAATCTTGGATGCATATTTTTCTGATTCAGCACACTGAATATATCCTGCCAGTCCTTTCTGGCCTGCCAAGTTTCTGTGGATAGGGTCTGCTGCAAACTTGATCTATCTTCCCTTGTAGGTTAAGGACTTTTTTTTTTCCCTTGCTGCTTTCATGATTCTTTCCTTGCCTGAGTATTTTGTGAGTTTGACTATGATATGCCTTGTTGATGGTCGGTTTTTGTTGAATCTAATGGGTGTCCTCTGTGCTTCCTGGATTTTGATGTCTGTGTCTTTCCCCCAGGTTAGGAAAGTTTTCCACTGTGATTTTCTCACAGAAATTTTCTACCCCCTTTTCTTTCCATCTTCTGGGACCCCTATGATTCTGATGTTATTCCTTTTTAATGAGTCGCTGAGTTCTCTAATTTTTATTTCATGCTCTTTTGCCTTAGTGTCCCTCTTTTTTCTGCTTCATTATTCTCCATAAGTTTGACCTCTGTATCACTGATTCTCTGCTCTGCCTCATCCATCCTTGCCGCTGTGGCATCCATTGGAGATTGGAGCTCAGTTATAGCATTTTTTATTTCATCCTGACTAGCTTTTATTTCTTTTATCTCCACAGAGAGGGATTATAATCTATTTTCGACCCCAGCTAGTATTCTTATTATCATGATTTTAAATTCTGGTTCAGACATCTTGCTTGTATCTGCGTTGATTAAGTTTCTGGCTGTCATTTCTTCCTGTTCTTTCTTTTGGGGTGAATTGCTTCATTTCATCATTTTGAAGGACGAAAAGGAATTTGTAAAGTAAGAAAAAACCCTTAAAAGTAAAAAATTAAAAATAACACAAAGAAATCAAAGGATGCTAGATTCTAGGTGTGTTTTGGTCTGGTGTTGAAAGGAGCTTGATGGATACAGAAAAAAAGTGAAATATAAGAAAAGAAAAAAAGATAAAAGAAAAAAGGGGAAAAAAGGAAAAAAGGGAAAACATTTGAAAATTTGAAAAAATGAATAAAATAAAATAGAATAAAATGAAATGATGAAAGTAAAATAGAATTCAAAAAATTACAAAAAATTAAAAAAATATACTAGAAAAAAATTAAAGAAAAATGTTTTTAATAAAAATGGAAAATAAAAATAATTTTTTTCTCTTTCTGTATTCAAGAGAAAAGAAAAAGAAAAAAAATTAAATAAAAGGACCAGCCAACAGAATGAAGTATGTTTGAAATTACATCTAGTTTCCCATAGAAGTCAAGCTATGAAGCACTTTATATTTCATAAACTAAGCGGCGGAGAGACTTGTATGTGTCAAGAGTGCTGTTGGCCCAGTTGGGCCGGGTTTAGTATAACAGCTCCTTTCTCCACTAGATGGTGCTGCTTAGCTTACTGGGGTGAATTGCTGTGGCATGTCTAAGTGTGTATGCACATGCGTGGGAAGGGTGAAAATGGCATCACCCAGCTACCCAGTCTCTAGTATCAGAGTTCTATGCTCTCCACAACCAGCAACCAAGCACCCCCATTTGTCTCCAGCTTCCATCCACTGTCTGCTTCTACACTGTCTGTGACCAAGCCATCAGACTGCCAGGTAGCACCTCCCTCCTGAGTTTTATCTCAAATGGGGCTGTGTTTCCTGATCCCTCACTTATGAGAGACTGCAGCTTTGACCCACTCAGACCTTCTGAGGGAGCATCTCACTGAGCAATGACCGGGTGCTGGCCTGTCCCCAGGAATGTTTGGGAGACTGCGATGCTGCAGATGCCCAGAGACTGTGGCTGGGTGTCAGCCCGCCCCAGAAAAAGTTCATGCAATCTTATAGAAGCAGCATTTCAAGGTTTATGGAAAATCACAACACACATCTGGTCCCAGGCTTTACCCTTAATGTCCTTATTCTAACACCAGCAAATGAGGTTGTTCTCTGTGGTGCTGGGACCTTTGCCTGTGGGATGGCCACACAGCCTCTACCGAATGACCTCCTAGCAGGGGAACCACCACTCCCCATGTGGCCCATGGACCCCTTGGACCTTGCTATCTGATCCTGGGGATTCATCCTTCCCACCAGAGCACCACCCGGTATAGGACTGCAGGGTTTCAGACTCTGCACTCCCCCTGTTTATAGAGTCCTAATGGAATTTATACCAACTCCTTTCTCCTTTATCCCTTTTTTGTTCAGTCCCTGCGGCTGTTTCCACTTTTTCACTTTCTCTCCAGTTGTTTTTGGGTAGGTGGGGGGGGGGATGCTTTCCCATACTCTCCCCCTGTCTCTGTCCTCTCTCCACAAACAAAAACATCTTTCCTCTGTGGCTTCTCTCTCCCCCAGCTCACCTCTCAACTCCACATACGGGCTGAGTTCTGTGGTTCAGGTTGTGCAGATTGTTGTGTTAATCCTCAAATCAGTTTCTAAGTGTGCAGGATGGTTTAGTGTTGATCTGGCTGCATTTCTGGGATGAGAGATGAAAAAAAAAAACTTTCATGCTTTTCTGCCATCTTGGCCCCTCTCAGAAAATTTATTTTATATTGTGTATTAAGAGTAAATAATGACTTAATGTATCGTATTCAATTATCCTTCCATAGAAAGAAATATTTTAAAATGTTTATGAGTGGACAATGTCTTTGAGATTTAAGTACCTACCTTGAACATTTTAGGTACTGTAGGGACATTCTAAAGTAGGTGCTATTTTAGGAGCTTTGTAGTTTTGTATTCCTGCACAATAAGTTTCACCCAAATTTATTTATTTTTATTTATTTTTGTTTGTTTGTTTTGCATGATCACTTTATAGGTATCAGTGTGTGCTTTCTTTTTCTTTTTTTTTTATTTTTTAATATATGAAATTTACTGTCAAATTGGTTTCCATACAACACCCAGTGCTCATCCCAAAAGGTGCCCTCCTCAATACCCATCACCCACCCTGCCCTCCCTCCCACCCCCCATCAACCCTCAGTTTGTTCTCAGTTTTTAACAGTCTCTTATGCTTTGGCTCTCTCCCACTCTAACCTCTTTTTTTTTTTTTTCCTTCCCCTCCCCCATGGGTTTCTGTTACGTTTCTCAGGATCCACATAAGAGTGAAACCATATGGTATCTGTCTTTCTCTGTATGGCTTATTTTACTTAGCATCACACTCTCCAGTTCCATCCACGTTGCTACAAAAGGCCATATTTCATTTTTTCTCATTGCCACGTAGTATTCCATTGTGTATATAAACCACAATTTCTTTATCCATTCATCAGTTGATGGACATTTAGGCTCTTTCCATAATTTGGCTATTGTTGAGACTGCTGCTATAAACATTGGGGTACAAGTGCCCCTATGCATCAGTACTCCTGTATCCCTAGGGTAAATTCCTAGCAGTGCTATTGCTGGGTCATAGGGTAGGTCTATTTTTAATTTTCTGAGGAACCTCCACACTGTTTTCCAGAGCGGCTGCACCAATTTGTATTCCCACCAGCAGTGCAAGAGGGTTCCTGTTTCTCCACATCCTCTCCAGCATCTATAGTCTCCTGATTTGTTCATTTTGGCCACTCTGACTGGCGTGAGGTGATACCTGAGTGTGGTTTTGATTTGTATTTCCCTGATAAGGAGCGACGTTGAACATCTTTTCATGTGCCTGTTGGCCATCCGGATGTCTTCTTTAGAGAAGTGTCTATTCATGTTTTCTGCCCATTTCTTCACTGGGTGATTTGTTTTTCGGGTGTGGAGTTTGATGAGCTCTTTATAGATTTTGGATACTAGCCCTTTGTCCGATGTGTCATTTGCAAATATCTTTTCCAATTCCGTTGGTTGCCTTTTAGTTTTGTTGGTTGTTTCCTTTGCTGTGCAGAAGCTTTTTATCTTCATAAGGTCCCAGTAATTCACTTTTGCTTTTAATTCCCTTGCCTTTGGGGATGTGCCGAGTAAGAGATTGCTACGGCTGAGGTCAGAGAGGTCTTTTCCTGCTTTCTCCTCTAAGGTTTTGATGGTTTCCTGTCTCACATTCAGGTCCTTTATCCATTTTGAGTTTATTTTTGTGAATGGTGTGAGAAAGTGGTCTAGTTTCAACCTTCTGCATGTTGCTGTCCAGTTCTCCCAGCACCATTTGTTAAAGAGACTGTCTTTTTTCCATTGGATGTTCTTTCCTGTTTTGTCAAAGATGAGTTGGCCATACGTTTGTGGGTCTAGTTCTGGGGTTTCTATTCTATTCCATTGGTCTATGTGTCTGTTTTTATGCCAATACCATGCTGTCTTGATGATTACAGCTTTGTAGTAGAGGCTAAAGTCTGGGATTGTGCTGCCTCCTGCTTTGGTCTTCTTCTTCAAAATTACTTTGGCTATTCGGGGCCTTTTGTGGTTCCATATGAATTTTAGGATTGCTTGTTCTAGTTTCGAGAAGAATGCTGGTGCAATTTTGATTGGGATTGCATTGAATGTGTAGATAGCTTTGGGTAGTATTGACATTTTGACAATATTTATTCTTCCAATCCATGAGCAGGGAATGTCTTTCCATTTCTTTATATCTTCTTCAATTACCTGCATAAGCTTTCTATAGTTTTCAGCATACAGATCTTTTACATCTTTGGTTAGATTTATTCCTAGGTATTTTATGCTTCTTGGTGCAATTGTGAATGGGATCAGTTTCTTCATTTGTCTTTCTGTTGCTTCATTGTTAGTGTATAAGAATGCAACTGATTTCTGCACATTGATTTTGTATCCTGCAACTTTGCTGAATTCATGTATCAGTTCTAGCAGACTTTTGGTGGAGTCTATCGGATTTTCCATGTATAATATCATGTCATCTGCAAAAAGCGAAAGCTTGACTTCATCTTTGCCAATTTTGATGCCTTTGATTTCCTTTTGTTGTCTGATTGCTGATGCTAGAACTTCCAGCACTATATTAAACAACAGCGGTGACAGTGGGCATCCCTGTCGTGTTCCTGATCTCAGGGAAACAGCTCTCAGTTTTTCCCCGTTGAGGATGATGTTAGCTGTGGGCTTTTCATAAATGGCCTTTATGATCTTTAAGTATGTTCCTTCTATCCCGACTTTCTCAAGGGTTTTTATTAAGAAAGGGTGCTGGATTTTGTCAAAGGCCTTTTCTGCATCGATTGACAGGAGCATATGGTTCTTCTCTTTTTTTTTGTTAATGTGATGTATCACGTTGATCGATTTGCGAATGTTGAACCAGCCCTGCATCCCAGGAATGAATCCCACTTGATCATGGTGAATAATTCTTTTTATATGCTGTTGAATTCGATTTGCTAGTATCTTATTAAGAATTTTTGCATCCATATTCATCAGGGATATTGGCCTGTAGTTCTCTTTTTTTACTGGGTCTCTGTCTGGTTTAGGAATCAAAGTAATACTGGCTTCATAGAATGAGTCTGGAAGTTTTCCTTCCCTTTCTATTTCTTGGAATAGCTTGAGAAGGATAGGTATTATCTCTGCTTTAAATGTCTGGTAGAACTCCCCTGGGAAGCCATCTGGTCCTGGACTCTTATTTGTTGGGAGATTTTTGATAACCGATTCAATTTCTTCGCTGGTTATGGGTCTGTTCAAGCTTTCTATTTCCTCCTGATTGAGTTTTGGAAGAGTGTGGGTGTTTAGAAATTTGTCCATTTCTTCCAGGTTGTCCAATTTGCTGGCATATAATTTTTCATAGTATTCCCTGATAATTGTTTGTATCTCTGAGGGATTGGTTGTAATCATTCCATTTTCATTCATGATTTTATCTATTTGGGTCATCTCCCTTTTCTTTTTGAGAAGCCTGGCTAGAGGTTTGTCAATTTTGTTTATTTTTTCAAAAAACCAACTCTTGGTTTCGTTGATCTGCTCTACAGTTTTTTTAGATTCTATATTGTTTATTTCTGCTCTGATCTTTATTATTTGTCTTCTTCTGCTGGGTTTAGGCTGCCTTTGCTGTTCTGCTTCTATTTCCTTTAGGTGTGCTGTTAGATTTTGTATTTGGGATTTTTCCTGTTTCTTGAATTAGGCCTGGATTGCAATGTATTTTCCTCTCAGGACTGCCTTTGCTGCGTCCCAAAGTGTTTGGATTGTTGTGTTTTCATTTTTGTTTGTTTCCATATATTTTTTAATTTCTTCTCTAATTGCCGGGTTGACCCACTCATTCTTTAGTAGGGTGTTCTTTAACCTCCATGCTTTTGGAGGTTTTCCAGACTTTTTCCTGTGGTTGATTTCAAGCTTCATAGCATTGTGGTCTGAAAGTATGCATGGTATAATTTCAATTCGTGTAAACTTATGAAGGGCTGTTTTGTGACCCAGTATATGATCTATCTTGGAGAATGTTCCATGTGCACTCGAGAAGAAAGTATATTCTGTTGCTTTGGGATGCAGAGTTCTAAATATATCTGTCAAGTCCATCTGATCCAATGTATCATTCAGGGCCCTTGTTTCTTTATTGACCCTGTGTCTAGATGATCTATCCATTTCTGTAAGTGGGGTGTTAAAGTCCCCTGCAACGACCACATTCTTATCAATAAGGTTGCTTATGTTTATGAGTAATTGTTTTATATATCTGGGGGCTCCGGTATTCGGCGCATAGACATTTATAATTGTTAGCTCTTCCTGATGGATAGACCCTGTAATTATTATATAATGCCCTTCTTCATCTCTTGTTACAGCCTTTAATTTAAAGTCTAGTTTGTCTGATATAAGTATGGCTACTCCAGCTTTCTTTTGGCTTCCAGTAGCATGATAAATAGTTCTCCATCCCCTCACTCTCAATCTAAAGGTGTCCTCAGATCTAAAATGAGTCTCTTGTAGACAGCAAATAGATGGGTCTTGTTTTTTTATCTATTCTGATACCCTATGTCTTTTTTTGGTGTATTTAATCCATTTACATTCAGTGTTATTATAGAAAGATATGGGTTTAGAGTCATTGTGATGTCTGTATGTTTTATGCTTGTAGCGATGTCTCTGGTACTTTGTCTCACAGGATCCCCCTTAGGATCTCTTGTAGGGCTGGTTTCGTGGTGACGAATTCCTTCAGTTTTTGTTTGTTTGGGAAGACCTTTATCTCTCCTTCTATTCTAAATGACAGACTTGCTGGATAAAGGATTCTCGGCTGCATATTTTTTCTGTTTATCACACTGAAGATATCGTGCCAAGCCTTTCTGGCCTGCCAAGTTTCAAAGGAGAGATCAGTCACGAGTCTTGTACATCTCCCTTTATATGGGAGGGCACGTTTATCCCTTGCTGCTTTCAGAATTTTCTCTTTATCCTTGTATTTTGCCAGTTTCACTATGATATGTCGTGCAGAAGATCGATTCAAGTTACGTCTGAAGGGAGTTCTCTGTGCCTCTTGGATTTCAATGCCTTTTTCCTTCCCCACTCAGGGAAGTTCTCAGCTATAATTTCTTCAAGTACCCCTTCAGCACCTTTCCCTCTCTCTTCCTCCTCTGGGATACCAATTATGCGTATATTATTTCTTTTTAGTGTATCACTTAGTTCTCTAATTTTCCCCTCATACTCCTGGATTTTTTTATCTCTCTTTCTCTCAGCTTCCTCTTTTTCCATAACTTTATCTTCTAGTTCACCTATTCTCTCCTCTGCCTCTTCAATCCGAGCTGTCGTCGTTTCCATTTTGTTTTGCATTTCGTTTAAAGCGCTTTTCAGCTCCTCGTGGCTGTTCCTTAGTCCCTTGATCTCTGTGGCAAGAGATTCTCTGCTGTCCTCTATACTCTTTTCAAGCCCAGCGATTAATTTTATGACTATTATTCTAAATTCACTTTCTGTTATATTATTTAAATCCTTTTTGATCAGTTCATTAGCTGTTGTTATTTCCTGGAGATTCTTCTGAGAGGAATTCTTCCTTTTGTTCATTTTGGATAGTCCCTGGAGTGGTGAGGACCTGCAGTGCACTTCCCCTGTGCTGTGGTGTATAACTGGAGTTGGTGGGCGGGGCCGCAGTCCGACCTGATGTCTGCCCCAGCCCACCGCTGGGGCCACAGTCAGACTGGTGTGTGCCTTCTCTTCCCCTCTCCTAGGGGCGGGATTCACTGTGGGGTGGCGTGGCCCATCTGGGCTACTTGCACACTGCCAGGCTTGTGGTGCTGGGGATCTGGCGTATTAGCTGGGGTGGGTAGGCAAGGTGCATGGGGGCAGGAGGGGCAGGCTTAACTCACTTCTCCTTAGGTGATCCACTTCAGGAGGGGCCCTGTGGCAGCGGGAGGGAGTCAGATCCGCTGCCGGCGGTTTGGCTCCACAGAAGCACAGAGTTGGGTGTTTGCACGGAGCGAGCAAGTTCCCTGGCAGGAACTGGTTCCCTTTGGGATTTTGGCTGGGGGATGGGCGAGGGAGATGGCGCTGGCGAGCGCCTTTGTTCCCCGCCAAGCTGAGCTCTGCCGTCCGGGGGCTCAGCAGCTCTCCCTCCCTTTGTCCTCCAGCCTTCCCGCTTTCTGAGCAGAGCTGTCAACTTATGACCTCCCAGACGCTAAGTCACGCTTGCTGTCGGAACACAGTCCCTCCGGCCCCTCCGCTTTTGCCAGCCAGACTCGGGGGCTCTGCTTGACCGGTGAGCCGCCCCTCCGCCCCGGCTCCCTCCTGCCAGTCCGTGGAGCGCGCACCGCCTCGCCGCCCTTCCTACCCTCTTCCGTGGGCCTCTCGTCTGCGCTTGGCTCTGGAGACTCCGTTCTGCTAATCCTCTGGCAGTTTTCTGGGTTCTTTAGGCAGGTGTAGGTGGAATCTAAGTGATCAGCAGGACGCGCGCGGTGAGCCCAGCGTCCTCCTACGCCGCTATCTTCCCTCGATCCTATCCAGTTTCACCCAAATTTAGCAGGTTAAAACGTTAAACACTTATTATCTCATAATATCCAAGGGGCAGAGTTCAAATGTGTTTTATTTTTTATTTATTTATTTATTTATTTATTTTTAATTTACATCCAAATTAGCATATAGTGCAACAATGATTTCCGGAGTAGATTCCTTAGTGTCCCTTACCCATTTAGCCCATTCCTCCTCCCACAACCCCTCCAGTAATCCTCTGTTTGTTATCCATATTTAAGAGTCTCTCATGTTTTGTCCGTTTCCCTGTTTTATATTATTTTTGCTTCCCTTCCCTAGTGTTCATCTTTTCTGTGTCTTTAAGTCCTCATATGAGTGAAGTCATATGATTTTTTACTTTCTCTGACTAATTTCACTTAGCATAATACCCTCCAGTTCCATCCACGTAGTTGCAAATGGCAAGATTTCATTCTTTTTGATTGTTGAATAATACTTCATTGTATGTATATATACCACATCTTCTTTATCCATTCATCCATCGATGGATATTTGGGCTTTTTCCATACTTTGGCTATTGTTGATAGTGCTGCTATAAACATTGGGGTTCATGTGTCCCTTTGAAACAGCACACCTGCAATCCCTTGGATAAATACCTAGTAGTGCAATTGCTACCTAGTAGTGCAATTGCTGGCTCATAGGGTAGTTCTATTTTTATTTTTTTGAGGAACATCCATATTGTTTTCCAGAGTGGCTGCACCAGCTTGCATTCCCACCAAGAATGCAAAAGAGATCCTCTTTCTCTGCATCCTCACCAACATCTGTTGTTGCCTGAGTTGTTAATGTTAGCCATTCTGACAGGTGTAAGGTAGTGTTGCATTGCAGTTTTGATTTGTATTTTGCTGGTGATGAGTTATGTTGAGCATTTTGTCTTGTGTCAGTTGGCCATCTGGATGTCTTCTTTGGAGAAATGTCTATTCATGTCTTTTACCCATTTGTTCACTGGATTATTTGTTTTTTGGGTGTTGAGTTTGATAAGTTCTTTATACATTTTGGATACTAAACTTTTATCTGATATGTCGTTTGCAAATATCTTCTCCCATTCTGTCAGTTGCCTTTTAGTTTTGCTGACTGTTTCCTTCACTGTGCAGAAGCTTCTTACTTTGTTGAGGTCCCAGTAGTTCATTTTTGCTTTTGTTTCCCTTGCCTCTGGAGACATGTTGAGTAAGAAGTTGCTGTGGCCAAGGTCAAAGAGGTTTTGTCTGCTTTCTCCTCGAGGATTTGGATGGCTTCCTGTCTTATATTTAGGTCTTTCATCCATTTTGAGTTTATTTTTGTGTATGGTGTAAGAAAGTGGTCCAGTTTCATTCTTCTGCATGTCACTGTCCAGTTTTCTCAGCACCACTTGCTGAAGAGACTGTCTTTATTCCACTGGATATTCTTCCCTGCTTTGTCAAAGATTAGTTGGCCATACGTTTGTGGGTCCATTTCTGGGTTCTCTATTCTGTTCCATTGATCGGAGTGTCTGTTCTTGTGCCAGTATCATGCTGTCTTGATGATTACAGCTTTGTTGTATAGCTTGAAGTCCAGGATTGTGATGCCTCCTGCTTTGGTTTTCTTTTTCAAGATTGCTTTGGCTATTCGGGGTCTTTTCTGGTTCCATACAAATTTTAGAATTATTTTTTCTATCTCTGTGAATAATGCTAGTGTTATTTTGATAGGGATTGCATTGAATATGTAGATTGCTTTGGGTAGTATTGACATTTTAACAATATTTGTTCTTCTTATCCAGGAACATGGAATCTTTTCCCATTTTTTTTGTGCCTTCTTCAATTTGTTTCATAAGCTTGCTATAGTTTTCAGTGTATAGATTTTTCACCTCTTTGGTTAGATTTATTCCTAGGTATTTTATGGTTTTTGGTGCAAATATGAATGCGATAGATTTCTTGATTTCTCTTTCTGTTGCTTCATTGTTGGTGTATAGGAATTCAACGGATTTCTGTGCATTGATTTTACACCCTGCAACTTTGCTGAATTCATGGATCAGATCTAGCAGGTTTTTTTTCATGGAATCTTTTGGGTTTTCCATATAGAGTATCATGTCATCTGCGAAGAGTGAAAGTTTGACCTCCTCCCGGCCAATTTGGATGTCTTTTATTTCTTTGTGTTGTCTGATTGCTGAGGCTGAGACTTCCAATTCTATGTTGAATAACAGTCAAATGTGGTTTTTAGTTGGATTATTCTGGCTTTGGATCCTTTATGAGGTTTTAGTCAATCTGTAATCCAGGGCTGTGGTCGCCTGAAAACTTGACAGAAGCTAAAGGGCATACTTCTAAGCTCAGTCATGTGGCTGTTAGCAGAAGTTTTCAATTCCTCCCCATGCGGGCCTTTCCATAGTGCTGCTTACAACATGGCAGCTGGTGAGAGAGAGAGAGAGAGAGGTATAAAGGAGAGAGAGAGAGAGAGGTTCTGGTAAAGTGGAATAGAGGATGGCTAATGTGATGTGGTTTGAGAATCAGGGAGGGAGAAATTCAATACCTAGGGTGCTTGCTTAGAGAGGACTCACCTTAGGAGGCAGCATGAGAGAACTGGGGAAGGCAAGCAGTGGGTGCTGGAAGGTGACAAATGGGAAGAGAGTTGTGAGTACAGAAATGTTAGGTGACAGCCAAAGACACCCCAATTAATTCTACAATTTTTTCTGAGAATCTGATGAGTGTGTGTTGTATGTTTCCTTGAAGAAAAAAGCCCTTTAGTCTTTCTTGGTGTAGAGTGTATTGCAAAAGTGCCACATTTAGACAATGATATTGGTAAAACCTTTTCCCTTCAACTTCAAAGCATGCATGTTTCACACAGTTATATGCTGGGTGCTTCTTTCTTGTGATTTCCAACATGGGAATTTCTCAAAATGCCCAGCCATCTTACCTTCAATAGGAGCATTTGGTATGTACCCCCTAAAAGTATCTTCACTTGGATCAAATGGTGTGGTGGGATGGAAATTATTCTGTAATAAGGAGGGATTTTCACATCATTCTTGCAGGTATTTCTGGATTCCTTTAGACTTTTTAGTGCAACCTTGGCTTTCACTGTCAGATGCATCAGGTGCTAAGGAAATCCCCATCTCCATTCCAGCACAGTAAAGCAGACGCTATGAGCTATGAGCACAAATACCATGGACACTCACATTCTAGGGTCAGAGACTAAATGTGATATGAAAAAAAATCCATGCTGAATGTAGAGTTTTCATGTAGATCACAATTTGCCTTTCACTTTCCAATCTACTCTGTGCTACTGCTTTAAAACGATTTCTGACAGGAGGCTAGTCTAGAAAAACAATACCAAGTGCATAAACAAACCCCAAATCCCTCATTAAGCTATTAGCACTAATAGAGCTCATTATTTTTCACTTCCAATTATTGACTTTTTAAATTAGAGAACATGCTCAAAGCTGAACTGCACCCAGTACTTTCTGCAGAACTTCAAGCCAATTTTGCTATATTAAAATTTTACTTTGCAACAGAAAGCTTGGAAAAACCAAAGTGGCTTGGAAGGAATTTTCACTCTTTCTATCGTGTTCTTTTTCAGATTCAAATAAGAAACATTCACATCTATGTGACAAGGTTTGCTTGCTGTATTAATAGCTAAAAAGTTATCAGAGCTCAAAATTACCTCTTCTTAATCTAGAGATCTCAAATTACATTTTACTCCTTTGCCACCTTAAAATTGGATAGCAATGCGCAGTGCAAGATGTTTAAAGAATAGTGACAAATCAGTGTGATGTATTTTTAACTAGCAACACAGGTGATTTTGATGCACTCTAAGTTTGAGAATCCCTGATTATGGCAGATGTTTTCAAAATCTTGGAAAAGTCACTTCAGTGAATTTAATTTGTGGAAGAATGAAAATAGTGAACATAGAAGGAATTAATTGAATTTACTAAGTGGAAAGATATATATTTAAACCTTATAGCATCTGTGAAAAATGTTTTATCTGTACATTACATGAATCACAGGACCCTGAAGAGGTTAATAAGCTCAGATTCCTGATTCCAGCAGGTGAATATTTAAATAATCAAAGGGGGGCACCTGGGTGGCTCATTCAGTTAAGTGACTGAGTTCTGATTTCGGATTAGGCCATGATCTCAGGAGATTGAGTCCCACATTGGGCTCAGAATGGAGCCTGCTTGTGATTCTCTCTCTCCCTCTCTCTCTTTGGCCCTCTCCCACTCACACACACTCTCTCAAAATAAATAAACTTAAAAAAATAAATAAACCATCAAAGGGCAGATGATAATGATGATACTATCAATAATAACAGCAACAGTAAATGACAGCAATAGATAACACACGGCCTCTATTTTCATGGGACTTACAGCAAAGCAAAGAATGTGGACGTTAAGTGAATTGTATGTAGGATGAGAGTTATTAAAGGAAAGTAAAGGGTGCTATGGTAAGTCCAGAAAGGGATCCTAATCTTATTTGAGGGGTAATGGGGGAAGGCCTGCCTGAGTAGCATGAACCCTAAAAGCTAAGAGAGGATAACCAAGGGAAATGGGAGAAAAGTGTTGCAGGCAGAGGAAATGGCATGTTTAAAGGTACACAATAGAAGTTAAAAGTGTAGTATGACTAAGGTAGGCCAAGGCAAAAAGTAGATAGAGAAGGGTATGTTAATATGTTCCCTGAGAGTAATAACTATCTTTCAACTCATTGTGTATCTCTCTCCTTGGAATACTCTTCCACCGGAACTTGACTGCCTCCTTTTCACCATTCAGAACCCACCTCCAATATCACCTCCACATCAAAGCCTTTCTTGACCACCTTGGCCATGTCTTTCTATCACTTTTCACTCTATCATGTTGTTTACTATACTCATCAGTAACTGAAACTATCATTTTATGTTACCTTATTTATTGCCTGTCTTCCTCACTGGAACATAAGCCCATTGAAGGTACAGACCTTGTCTATGCCATTCACCACTGCATCTCCACTGCCTAGAATAACACTTGGCAGAGAAGAAGTATAATTGATATTTTGTAATTGATATTCAATTAGTGGCTGACCACTTCTACTCATATTTAGCCAAACATGGATGCTCAAACTAATGTCCCATGACTTTGTATAGCTCCTCACAGCTTCAGATAGGGCCAAAAAACAAATGTAAAGAAAAAAAATACCACCTACTATCAAATGATTTTGTGATTAAAATTGACTAGGTAGTTTTCAATACATAGAATTATATAGCAAAATAGAGACACATGACAAAATTTAAAAGATCAGAGTAGTATTTTTATTACAATAGTAATAGTATTTAAGTTGTCCTTTGTATGTAAGATTTAGATTCATCGTGGACCTTCATCAACGATAGTGGTGAATTCTCTTACTGTTTTTTAAGCTATTATCCTTGGTGTAAGTTCAATCTCCCTTAGGGCATGTGCCAAATACTGCAATATAAAACTTCTTAATTATATCCAGTGACATTTCACCTGCTATATCCCCATATTTTTTCAGAGGTCAATTCATAGGGAGATTGTTATAATTTGTTATAAGTTTCCCTGCACAGAAGTGTGTTGGTTGCTACCTAGAATCTGAATCTCTTCTAAGTGATGATGTCAGCAAGGATTTACTAAGCATCAATCATAAATCCCACTTTGTTCCTGGTACTAGGGAAAGAAAGAGGAGTTCGCTTTTCATATTGCAGTGAGTTAATGAGCCACAAGTAAAGTAAACCAACGTGTTTTAAACTTGGTGATCTACGCTGTGTATTATAGGCTTGGACACTGCTAAAGGAGATAGCTAAGGCTTCACATCTGCGAGTTTTCTAAATTTTAATGCTCTTTTCAGATGGTCTCGTCCTTCCTATGGTCTGACATGCCATCATTCCTTCACTAGTGGCTTTTATTTTGGATAACTGATAACACCTGGACATTTTCAGAAAGACCAGGAAAAGAACTTTGCTCAGTCACCTACTCTCAGCTTTTTCTCCTCATTTATCTGAGGGGCATCTGAGCATGTTCTTTGGTCCTTTTTTACCTTGTGTGATCTTGGAATGTTTTCCTGTTATCTTTTATGTCTTATATTATTTGTTTTTACTCTTCCTTAGAGATCTAATTTGGTTTTCCCTTTTTTGTGGCTTTCCTTTTTCCCTATCAGGTAACTATATTACATTAGTTTTTAACCAACTTGGCATCTGGTAACGTTGTAAAACACCCCTGAAATGTGATATTAGAGTGAAATTACTTTTCTGTGAATCTTTTATGTTCCATTAAAACTAATTTATTTTTAATGTTTATTTATTTTTGAGAGAGAGAGAGAGAGAGAGAGAGAGGAAGAGCAGAGAGAGAGAGAGAGGGAGACACAGAATCTGAAGCTGTCAGCTTCAGAGCTCGATTCGAGGCTCAAACCCGTGAACTGTGAGACCATGACCTGAGCCACAATCAGGCACTTAACCAACTGAGTCACCCAGGTGCCTCAAAACTAATTTCTAAATAACTTCTCCCATAGCCACCTAAGAGATAGGTTGGTACATGAAAATATACTTTCTGTTTTCCTTATGAGCATTTTATCCAGAGCCAGTGTTTTAAGAGGGCAGATGAATGAGGCAAGCTTATATAGTCCTGTCTTAGCACAGGTTGCCATAACAAGTACCAAAGACTGTGTGGCTTAAACAACAGACATTCATTTCTCACAGTCCTGGAGGCTGTAAGTCCAAGACTAGGGTGCCGGCGTAGTCAGATTTTGGTAAGGGCACTCTTCCTAGCTTGCAGAAGACCACCTCCTCACTTTTTCCTCCTATGATATAGTTGTTAAGAATAAAGACTGGAACAAAATTACCTTGGTTTGTCTCCCAGATAGCACTTTCTAGCTGCAAATCTTTCACTATCTATGTACCTGGGTTTTTTCGTGTGTAAAATGAATATAATAATAGCACTTACCTCATTAGTTGTGCATATTACATGAGTTAAACATATGAATATTAGAACAGTGTCTGGCACATAGTAGTTGCTCAATAATTGTCATTATTAATATAACCACTGTAATTGTTAATGTAGTCTCTGTTCTAACTTTGCACTCATTCTGGTCTGTTCTTGCCTCAGAAGGTGCAAATATGAGGTCACCCATCTTCTCCCACCCCTAAAACATTAACTGAGAACCTGAGATTGAAATGGAATTTTTTCATTCATCTCTTGGAGGGGGACCTGTGTGAGTCTGGCAGGGGTTCTGGTCAAGTATGCAAGGGCCTTAAAGGAGTTTCAGAGTCTGGAGTTGGACTCAATGTGGAGTGTTAGTTATTACCTATTGCTGTGGTGTGAACGTTTGTGTTCCCTGCCAAATTCATGTGTTGAAACCTTAATGACCATTGTGATGGTATTAGGAGGTGTGGCCTTGGGAGGTGATTAGGTCATGAGGGCAGAACCCTCACAATTGGGAATAGTGCCCTTATAAAAGAAGACTGAGAGAGCTAGCTCATCCCTTCTGGTATATGAGGACACAACAAGAAGTCTGTGACCCAGAAGAGAGCCCTCACTAGCTATTCTGGCACCCTGTTCCCGGGTTTCCAGCATCCAGAACTATGAGTAATAAATTTATCTTGTTTATGAGCCACCCAGTGTGAGGTATTTTGTTATAGCAGCCCATATGGACTAAAACACCGAGGGAGGTGAGAAGTAGGAATAGCCAGAGATAAAGATCTTAAATAAAAGCATCAGAAGTACAGTTCTTTCTGTCTTCTGAGGGGCAAGGGAAAGCACATAAACAAAAAAGGAAGTCAAAAGGATTAGCAGCTGGTTGACATTGCAAAACAGCTAAGAGCAATAGTCCAACATGGGACATGAAGCCAGAAGTGATTCCAGAATCATTTCTGTGAGTGGGGCTGAATAGCTTAATCTAGTTTTAACTGATACTGGCTTCCTGAGTGAGTCTTGTTCAAAGGCCTAGGATCAAGGTGAACAGAAGTGGATGCTGAGTTCCTTCAAGGATGGAGCCAGTTGCAACAGTGACCATTCTTATTTATATTCTGATATTACTTATTGTCAAAAATTAAAAGCATTAAATCCAAACCCAAGGCATTGGTCATTTGAAGACAGCCTTTCCTATTAAATTGCGAATTATAAATTTCTTGCGATCTGCTTAAATCAAAATACATGTGACTTGAGACCATTATTTTCTAGGGAAAGATACCTATGTTACCAGTTTCAAATGAATGTCTCATTCAGCTTGTTGGGAAGTAACCCTTCCTTTTAAAGACTTAAAAGTCAAAACATAGAGATCCCCTTCTCCTCTTCAATTTTAAAAAAGTAGTAACTCTTGCATTAGAACCTATCTCTTAACTAGAAGTACGAGCTTACTTCTGCTTAAGAAAATTTGATATGTTAAAAAATGCTTTGTAAAATAAAGCAGTTAAAAGGAGAGGGGGAGGGCAAACCAAATAGAAGACAACTCCAAAAGGAAATTTAGTATATTGACAACACTAATAAACTGCTTCTACCAGGGAAAGACCAGAGGGAAAGGAATGGGTTTTCAAAGAGGCTGCTCTTCAAACTTTGAACTTCCATTGTTGTACTTCCCAGAAATCCATCTTTTTCAACAGTGCTCCTCAGCCTGGCCCATGATGAGTAAGTCAGTCAATGACACTATTTCTTTACTGCAGCATGTAGTGGTTTTAAAGTACACTCTACATACAAGTTGATTAGTTACAGGACATGGATCTCATCACTTAATTCTCATGACACTGGAACTCACTAGTAAGCAGAATTAAGTTGACTGACTCACCCCTACAACTCTCCCAGTCCTCCAAAATTTCTCCTTCACTTTTATCCTGGGCCAAGTTTACAGCTGTAAAGCACAGAGTTGGGTGTTTGCGCGGAGCGAGCAAGTTCCCTGGCAGGAACTGGTTCTCTTTGGGATTTTGGCTGGGGGATGGGCGAGGGAGATGGCGCTGGCGAGCGCCTTTGTTCCCTGCCAAGCTGAGCTCTGTCGTCCGGGGGCTCAGCAACTCTCCCTCCCTTTGTCCTCCAGCCTTCCCGCTTTCCGAGTAGAGCTGTTAACTTATGACCTCCCAGACGCTAAGTTGCGCTTGCTGCCAGACCACACTCCGTCCGGCCACTCCGCTTTTGCCAGCCAGACTCGGGGGCTCTGCTTAGCTGGCAGGCTGCCCCTCCGCCCCGGCTCCCTCCCGCCAGTCCGTGGAGCGCGCAGCGCACCGCCTCGCCGCCCTCCTACCCTCTTCCGTGGGCCTCTCGTCAGCGCTTGGCTCTGGAGACTCCGTTCTGCTAATCCTCTGGCGGTTTTCTGGGTTATTTAAGCAGGTGTAGGTGGAATCTAAGTGATCAGCAGGACGCGCGGTGAGGCCAGTGTCAGCCTATGCCGCCAACTTCCAACCTCATTGGGCTCCTCCTTTCTTTACTCAGCAGATGTGCCATCTCTGTGTTATATCAAAGTTTCATTCATGGGTGGGTATGTTTCCTCTATCCAGCTGATTATTTGATCTATCTCTGCTCCAATACTATACTGCCTTAATTATTACAGCTTTATAATACAGTAAAACATTGGAATGCAAGTAACATCTTCTGCAAGTGTTCCACAAGATGAGCAATCATTGCTAGTAAATTTTAACTTGATAAATGAGTGATGTCTTATAATACAAGTAGTATGTGACATTGAACATCACATGATCACAACTGAGCCAATGGTTGTTGAAATTTGCTTTGATATATCAGTGCTTTGGATTACAAGCATGTTTCTGGAATGAATTATGGTCACAAACCAAGGTTTTACTGTAATTCTTAATATCTGGTAGGGCAAATGCCCTATACCTGTTCTTCATCATCACTTATGTTCTGACTTATCATTGAACCTTTTGTCTTCAATACAAATGTTATAATAATCAAGTCATGTGAAAACAGAATATAAGTTCAAATTTCATTGAATTTATTTCTAGAGAAATTTGGAGAAACCCAGTATCTGTAAGATATTAAATATTCTTTTCAATAAGCATTTTTAAGATCTTTAAAAACATATATTAATAACACTATAATTTTCCCTATAGATGTCTTGTGCATCTTATATTAGGTTTATTCCCAGATACCTGACATTTCTGATACTATTGTAAATTGTGTCTTCTCTATAAGTATACTTTTAACTATTTGGTGTTAGTGAAAAGAAATGCAAAATACTCATATATTAACCTATCTTAAGCCACTTTGATAAACGTTTCTGATATTTCTAATGATGTGAATGTATTTTTAAAAAATTACTTTCCAGGTTTATTTACTTATTTTGAGAGAGAGAGCGCACGCACAAGTGGGGCAGGGCAGAGAGAGAGGGAGAGTGAGAATCCCAAGCAGAATCTGTATTGTCAGTGCAGAGACTTAGGTGGGTCTTGATCTCATGAACTGTGAGATCATGACATAAGCTGAAATCAAGAGCTGGATGCTTAACCAACTGAGCTACCCAGGCACCTAATGTGAATGTATATTATTTGCATTTTCTAGAGAAATTATCACATCATCTACAAATAGTCGCAATTTTTTTTTTCCTTTCCAATCCTTGTATACATTATTGTCTTACTTCACTGGATAGGACTTCCAGTACAATACTGAATAAAAGTGGCAATAATGGGTTTCTTTGTCTTGTTCCTGATTTTAGTGAGACTGCTTCCAATATGTGCTCATTTAAAGTAATGCTAACTTTAGGATTAATTTACAGATGCTTTTTTTCTTAATTTTTTTTAACGTTTATTTATTTTTGAGACAGAGAGAGACAGAGCATGAATGGGGGAGGGGCAGAGAGAGAGGGAGATACAGAATATGAAACAGGCTCCAGGCTCTGAGAAGTCAGCACAGAGCCCGACGCGGGTCTTGAACTCACGGACTGCGAGATCATGACCTGAGCCGAAGTCGGACGCTCAACCGACTGAGCCACCCAGGCGCCCCCAGATGCTTTTCATCAGGTTAAGAAATCTCTTCAATTTCTTTTATTTATTTATTTATTTATTTATTTATTCATTCATTCAGTTATTTTTGAGAGAGCATGTGTGCATGAGTGAGCAAAGAGCAGAGAAGGAGTGAGAATCACAAGGCGCAGAGAGAGAGGAAGAGAGAGTGTGGAGCCAGGAGCAGGGCGCAAGCTCACCTGATGTGGGATTTGAACTCATGAACCGTGCGATCATGACCTGAGCCAAAGTTGGATGCTTAACTGATGGAGTCACCAAGATGCCCAAGAAATCTCTTCTATTTCTAATTTAAGAAGAGTTTTCTTTTTGTCACAAATAGGTTTCAAATTTGATGAAAAGTCTTTTCATATGTACTGAAATGATCATGTGATTTTCCATAAAAATTTGTTAATATATTAAAGTATATTTATAGATTTTCTTGCATAGCTGGGATAAAGTCCATCTGGTTATAATAAATTGTATTTTTATATGCTGTTGCATTTGATTTGCTAATATTTTGTTAGGATTTTTCATCTGTATTCATAAGTTAATGTAATCCATAATCTTCATTTCTCATAATTCTTTGTGTTCTGATGTCAGGGTATACTTGTCTTGCAGAATAGGTTAGGTGATAATCCCTCATTCTATTATATTAAAGTGATTGTATAAAATTGGAGCTATCTCTTCCTTGAAAGTTTGGTAGAGCTTGTCTATAAAACAGTCTTCATCTAGTGTTTCCTTTGAAGCAAGATTTTAATCACTATATCTTTAAAATAGTTTTAAGGTGATTTAAGACTTTTAAATTCCTTTTTGAGTTCTGGTAAGTTATGTTTTTTGACAGATTTGTCCATTTCTCCAAAGTTCTCAAAAGTGTTGGCCTTCAGTTTTGATGACACTGCTTTATTATCTTTCAAAATACTATTATTTGGAGATCCAACATGGCAGAGAAGTAGGGGGACCCAAAATTCCCTCATCCCTCAAACACAGCAATGTTGAGGCTAAAGGACTTTGAATTCCAAGAGTACAGGCTGTAAAGTGACAGAGACATCTCCAGGGGCCCATGGGGACAACCTGGCAGGCCATAGGTGTGTGATTCTGAACTGGGAGAGATAAAACGGTCAGTGTAGGCACAGATGGGAGGGATCCCCTTCTGTGGAGAGAAAAAAGGAAGAGGAAGAAAGATTGTGGAAGTGTGTATCTGGACAAGAGAAAAACAACAGACCAGGACAGAGAATGATCCAATCTCTAACTGCGGGGCTTTCTCCGGACTGGGGCCGGCTGCCCTGTTCACACACCTGGGGAGGAGGGGAGCCAGCCCTGGGCTAGGTAACTAGTCTAGAGGTGCAGTCTGCAATACAAGAAAGCAATTACCTCCCTGGAGTGCTGTGGGAAGAAGGTATATAAACGTTCAAAGGACAAAGACTGCCTGTGCCCACCAGCCAGAGGCGATATATTGGCGACATGGAGCAGCACTTCCCTGGAACCAGGTGCATGGAGCAGGACACTAAAAGATATCAGGGTTTAAAGCCCAGCCAAGTGCCAGGGAAGCGTGGGAGTCAGCAGAGTAGGACAAACTGCCTCGTTTGCGCCCACAGCACTGTGAAGATGGCCTGAACAGAGTGGTTTGTGACACGTGGTCCATGGAGGAGTGACTGAGGTGTCACCATTTTTCTTCCCATCACCAACAAGGTGGGGCTTCAGGGAATGGACAGTGGGCCCACAGTGGAGGCAGGACCCGCCTACACCAAACCACACCCCTCCACGCCAGGTAACTGCATATCTACTAGAGCAGGATTGACGCTGACCAACCAGGCAGCCCCTCCTCCAGACCAGCACTGCCACCAGTTCCAAGGCACACAGTAGTTTTGCATTTTCTGATTTAGTTCTTGGACAAAATATATTATATATATATATATATATATATATATATATATATATATATATATATTTCCTTCCTCTTCTCCCTCTTATTTATTCCCTTCTCTAGTCTCATTATTCTGGTTTTTGGTTTGTTTAAGAAGACATATTTAATCTATTCTCTTTATACCTGTTCTATATCCCTTTCTTTATCTCTCTCTCTCTCTCTCTCTCTCTCTGGGTTAAGCTGCATAGTTTTTCTGCCTGGTCAATTTTCTTTTCTTTTATTTTTCCCTGCCCCTGTCACTTTTTTCTTTGTATGGGATAAGGCCCTTTCTTTCAACACTGCCCTCACCCTGGTGTTTTGTTGGTGCTGGTGTTTTTGTTTGTTTTCCTTTCCAGGGCTTTGTAAAGGAACAAGTCAAAGCACACCTGGTGGAGAGTCCAAAACATCACTACAAGTAGGGAGATAAAGCAACCATAGTCACAACAACAGAGAGAAAGTAACACACTCCAAAAAACACCTCCTGAAGGGCCAGGCCCTGGACAGTGTATGACCCCTCTTTACTATAGTAGTGCTCACAGGTGTAGGGCACATAACAAGCTTTTAAAACTCATAAGGGACAGAAAACTAGCCAAAATGATGAAATGAAAGAATTCTCCTCAAAAGAAATTCCAGGAAGAAATGACAGCTAAAGAATTGATTAAAACAGATATAAACAATATAACTGAACAAGAATTTAGAATAATAGTCATAAGATTAATTGCTGGGCTTGAAAAAGGCATAGAAGAAAGCAGAGAACCTATTGCTGCAGAGATCAAGGAACTAAAAGTCATGATAAATTTAAAAATTCTGTAAAGAGGTGCAAAATAAACTAGAGGTGGTGACAGCAAGGATTGAAGAGGCAGAGGGGAGAACAGATGAATTAGAAGATAAAATTATGGAAAAAGAGGAAGCCGAGAAAAAGATAAAAAAAATTCTAGATCATGAGGGGAAAATTAGATATCTAAGTGACTCAGTGAAATGTAAGACTATCCATATCATAGGAGTTCCAAAAGAAGAAGAGAGAGACAAAGGGGAAGAAGGTGAACTTCAACATATCATAGCTGAGAACTTCCCCAATGTGGGGAAGGAAACAGACATTGAAATCCAGGAGGCACAGAGGACTCCCTTCAATCATAACAAGAATAAGTCTTCTGTACAACATATCATAGTGAAACTAGCAAAATACAAAGATAGAGAATTCTGAAAGCAGCTAGTGACAAACGGGCCTTAAACTACAAGGGTAGACACATAAGGGTGGTAGCAGACCCATCTACTGAAACTTGGCAGGCCAGAAGGGAATGACAGGAAATATTCAATATTCAAATATTCAAAGTGCTGAATAGGAAAAATATCCAGCCAAGAATCCTTTCAGCAAGGCTGTCATTCAGAATAGAAGGAGAGATAAAGGTTTTTCCAGACAAACAAAAACTGAAGGAGTTCATCATCACTAAGCCAGCCCTCCAAGAGATCCTAAGGGGGACCCTGTGAGTGGAATGTTGCAAAGAGACCACAAAGGACTGGAGACATCACTACAATCGTGAAATCTACAGATAACACAATGACTCAAAATCCATATCTTTCAATAATAACACTGAATGTAAATGGACTAAATGTTCCATTCAAAAGACATAGGGTATCATACTGGATAAAAAAAAAAATACCCATCTATTTTCTGTCTACAAGAGACTATTAGACCATTTTAGAACTGAGGACACCTTCAGATTGAAAGTGAGGGGATGGAAAACCATCTATCATGCTACTGGAAGTCAAAAGAAAGCTGGAGTAGCCATACTTATATCAGACAAACTAGACTTTAAACTAAAGGCTATAACAAGAGATTAAGAAGGGCATTACATCATAATTATGGGGTCTATCCATCAAGTAAAGCTAACAATTATAAATGTTTATGCACTGAATTCAGAAGCACCCAAATATATAAAACAATTAATCACAAACATAAGCAATCTTATTGTAAGAATGTGGTAATTGCAGGGGACTTTAATACACCACTGACAACAATAGACAGATCACCTAGACAGAAAATCAATAAAGAAACAATGGCTCTGAATGATACACTGGACCAGATGGACTTGACAGGTATATTCAGAATTTTTCATCCTAAAGCAGCAGAATACATTCTTCTCAAGTGCACATGGAACATTCTCCAAGATGGATCACATACTCGGTTACAAAACAGCTCTCAATAAACACAGAAAACTGGGATCATACCATGCACATTTTCAGATCACAATGCTATGAAACATGAAATCAACCACAGGAAAAAAGTTTGGAAAAACTCAAATGCATGGAGGTTAAAGAACACCTACTAAAGAATGAATGGGTCAACCAGGCAATTAGAGAAAAGATTTAAAAAAATATGGACAAAAATGAAAATTAAAACGCAACAGTCCAAACCCTTTGGGATGCAGCAAAGGCAGTCATAAGAGGGAAATATGTTACACTCCAGGCCTATCTCAAGAAAAAAGAAAAATCCCACATACAAAATCTAACAGCACACCTAAAGGAACTAGAAACAGAACAGCCAAGAACCACAAGGTCAGCAGAAGAAGAGAAATGATAAATAGCAGGGCAGAAATAAACCATATAGAATCCAAAATAACAGTAGGAAAGATCAATGAATCAAAGAGCTGTTTCTTTTGAAAAAATAAAATTGATAACCCCCTAGCCATACTTCTCAAAAAGAAAAGAGACAGGACCCAAATAGATAAAACAATGAATGAAAATGGACTTATCACAACCCTCAGAAATCCTAGAAATGTCCAGAAATGGATAAATTCCTAGACACCCACACACTACCAAAACTCAAACAGGAAGAAATAGAAAATTGAGCAGACCCATGACTAGTGAAGAAATTGAATCAGTTATCAAAAATCTCCCAACAAATAAGAGTCCTGGGTCAGATGGCTTCCCTGGGTAATTCTACCAGACATTTAAAGCAGAATTAATACCTATCCTTCTCAAGCTGTTCCAAAAAATGGGAACAGAAGGAAAGCTTCCAGATTCATTCTATGAAGCCAGCATTACCTTGATTGCCAAACCAGACAGAGACCCTGCAAAAAAGGAAAATTACAGGCCAATATCCCTGAAGAACATGGATGCAAAAATTCTCAACAAGATACTAGCAAATCAAATTCAGCAGCATATAAGAAGAATTATTCACCATGATCTTATAGGATTAATTCCTGGGCTGCAAGGCTGGTTCAGTATTCATAAATCAATGTGCTACATTACATTAATAGAAGAAAGGATAAAAACCATATGATCCTGTCAATAGATGCAGAAAAAGCATTTGACAAAATACAACATCCTTTCTTAATAAAAACCCTCAAGAAAGTGGGAATAGAATGGGAACATGCCTAAACATCATAAAAGCCATATACAAAAAGCCCAAAGCTAATATCATCCTCAATGAGGAAAAACTGAGAGCTTTCCCCCTGAGATCAGGAACACCACAGGGATGTCCACTCTCAGCACTGTTGTTTCACATGCTTTGGAAGGCCTAGTATCAGCAATCAGACAAAAAAATGAAATCAAAGGCATCCAAATTGGCAAGAAGTCAAGCTTTCACTTTTCACAGACGACATGATACTGTACATGGAAAACCCAATAGATTCCACCAAAAGTCTGCTAGAACTGATACATGAATTCACCAAAGTTTCAGGGTACAAAATCAATGTACAGAAATAGGTTGCATTTTTATACATCAATAATGAAGCAACAGAAAGAGAAATCAAGAAATTGATCCCATTTACAATTGCACCATGAATCATAAAATACCTAGGAATAAACCTAACCAAAGATGTTAAAGATCTGTATCCTGAAAACTATAGAAAACTTAAGAAGGAAATTTAAGAAGACACAAAGAAATGGAAAAACATTCCATGTTCATGGATTGGAAGAATAAATATCATTAAAATGTCAATACTACCCAAAGCAATCTACACATTCACTGCAACCCCAATCAAAATTGCACCGCCATTCTTCTCAAAGCTAGAACAAACAATCCTAAAATTTGTATGGAACCACAAAAGTCCCTGAATAGCCAAAGTAATGTTGAAAAAGAAAACCAATGTGGGAGGCATCCCAATCCCAGACTTTAGTCTCTACTACAAAGCTGTAATCATCAAGACAGTATGGCATTGGCACAAAAACAGACACATAGACCAATGGAATAGAATAGAGAACCCAGAAATGGACCTGCAAATTTATGACCAGCTAATCTTTGACAAAGCAGGAAAGAGTATCCAATGGAAAAAAGACAGTCTCTTTAGCAAATGTTGCTGGGAGAAGTGGATAGCGACATGCAAAAAAAATGAAACTAGACCACTTTCTTACACCATTCACAAAAATAAACTCAAAATGGATGAAAGACCTCAATGTGAGATAGGAAACCATAAATACCGCTAGAGAAGAAAGCAGGCAACAACCTCTTTGACCTTAGCTGCAGCAATTTCTTGCTCAACACACCTCCGAAAGCAAGGGAATTAGAAGCAAAAATGAACCTTTGGGACCTCATCAAGATAAAATCTTCTGCACTGCAAAGGAAACGATCAACAAAACTAAAAGGCAACCTCTGGAATGGGAAAAGATATTTGCAACTGACCTATCAGATAAAGAGTTAGTATCCAAAATCTATAAAGAACTTACCAAACAAAATCAAATTGCAAATCAGTTGCATTCTTATACACTAATAATGAAGCAACAGAAAGACAAATAAAGAAACTGATCCCATTCACAATTGCACCAAGCAGCATAAAATACCTAGGAATAAACCTAACCAAAGATGTAAAAGATCTGTATGCTGAAAACTATAGAAAGCTTATGAAGGAAATTGAAGGAGATACAAAGGTATGGAAAAACATTCCGTGCTCATGGATTGGAAGAATAAAAATTGTTAAAATGTCAATACTCCCCAAAGCTATCTACACATTCAATGCAATCCCAATCAAAATTGCACCAGCATTCTTCTCAAAGCTAGAACAATCAATCCTAAAATTTGTATGGAACCACAAAAGGCCCTGAATAGCCAAAGTAATTTTGAAGAAGAAGACCAAAGCAGGAGGCATCACAATCCCAGCCTTTAGCCTCTACTACAAAGCTATAATCATCAAGACAGCATGGTACTGGCACAAAAACAGACACTAGAACTAGTTCTGAACTAGAACTAGTTCTGAAACCCAAGAACTAGACCCACAAACGTATGGCCAACTAATCTTTGACAAAGTAGGAAAGAATATCCCATGGTAAAAAAGACAGTCTCTTTAACAATTGGTGCTGGGAGAACTGGACAGCAACATGCGGAAGAATGAAACTAGACCACAGGTTTTTCCTGCCTTCTCCTCTAGGGTTTTGATGGTTTCCTGTCTCACATTCAGGTCCTTCATCCATTTTGAGTTTATTTTTATGTTTTCACTCATATGTAAAACTTGAGAAACTTAACAGAAGACAATGGGGGAAGTGAAGGGGAAAAATGGTTACAGAGAGGGAGGGAGACAAACCATAAGGGACTCTTAAATACAGAGAACAAACTGTGGGTAGAGGGGAAAGTGGGTGATGGGTGTTTAGGAGGGCACTTGTTTGGATGAGCACTGAGAGTTGTATATAAGTGCTAAACCATGGGAATCTACCCCCCAAACCAAGAGCACACTGTACACACTGTATGTTAGCCAATTTGACAATAAATGATAGTATACATAAATAAATAAATAAATAAATAAATAAATAAACAAACAAACAAATAAATAAATAAGAAACTACCAAACAAACAAAATACTATTATTTGTAGTTATGCCCCCTCTTTTCATTCACATATTTTATATCTTCTCTTTTTCTCCCCCCTTGATCAATCTGGTTAGAAGTTTGTTTATTTTGCTACCTTCCTTCCAAGGAGAAAATGCACTGGTTGTGAATATTTGTTTGTTTTAAATATCTTTTAAATGTTTATTTATTGATTTTTTTAAAATTTTTTTTTAACGTTTATTTATTTTTGAGACAGAGAGAGACAGAGCATGAACGGGGGAGGGTCACAGAGAGAAGGAGACACAGAATCTGAAACAGGCTCCAGGCTCTGAGCTGTCAGCACAGAGCCTGACGCGGGGCTCGAACCCACGGACCGTGAGATCATGACCTGAGCCGAAGTCGGACGCTTAACCGACTGAGCCACCCAGGCGCCCCTAAATGTTTATTTTTTTTTACAGAAAGAGAGAAAGTGTGTCAGCACAGAGCCTAATGTAGGGATCAAAATCACAAACCATGAGATCATGACTTGAGCCAAAATGAAGTGTTGGACACTTACCTGACTGAGCCACCCAGGCACCCCTGTATATTTGTGTTTTTTAATTTCCTTCATTTATAGGCTTGCATTTATTATATCTTTCCATGTATTTTCATTGGGCTTATTCTCTTGGGTTTTTTAAAAATAACTTCTTAAGAAAGACAATGATCTCATCATTTTTTTTACTTTCTCTTTATTATAGGTTTTTAAGGCTATAAATATCCCTAAAAATACTGCTTTTATTTATACCCTGGAAGTTTTATTATATATTTTTACTTTATTCAGTTCTAGGTATCTTTAAGTTTCCATTGAATATTTTGCCTTTAGGGCCCAAGTGATTGAGCTGCTTGCTTTGCAGCCTGACCATCCTGGAGAATCTCCTAATGCTCTGGGCCTCATTCAGAGCATTGACAGAATTGACAGAATTATGAGTTACCTGCTAAATCAATCAAATGAGCTCATTAAAATATGGTATAGGTTGCCACCAAATTACAAAGAAGCCCCCAAGTATTGTGCCTTTTTATTTAGTGGTTGAAGCTGTGAGATTCAGAAACTTATTTTTCTCATTGGAGAGAATACCCCAGTATATCTCTGGCCAGTGGACCTCTAGAAACTTCAATGAGGTAGCAGGCCCCGATTTTCATGGATTTTAATCTTCCTACCACCAAGGCATCTGAAGTTCCTGAAAATCCCTATCACCATGATGTCATCAATAATAGTATACTATTTGGAGTGCCTGGGTGGCTCAGTCTGTTGAGCATCCAACTCTTGATTTCAGTTCAGGTCATGATCCCAGAGTTGTGGGATCAAGCCCCACTTCAGGCTCCATGCTAAGCATGGAGCCTGCTTGGGATTCTTTCTCTCTCTCCCTGTGCCCATCTCCCTTGGTCAATCTCTCTCTCTCTCTCTCTCTCTCTCTCTCTCTCTTCCTCTCAAAAATAAAATAAAATAAATAAAACAAAATAAAATATTATTCTAGCATCATTAGCATGATGTCCTATGGGGTAATCAATGTTCTCATGTTCTAAATTATGACCAAAAAGTTTATGTATCCCTGTAATAAAAGTGTCCATCTAAGATCAGTACCTGTTATATTAGGACAAGTTGCTTCTGGTCTTTCCTGCTGAGTGGTACAGAGGTAAATAAGCATTTGCCAGATTGATAACTGCATACTAGGTGCTGAGAACTGTGTTGATTTGCTCCAGTCTCTTTAAGAGGCTACATCTAGAACAGCAGCTGCAATTTGGAGTTTTTCACTGATTAAGCTGTCAGTCCCAAAGACCTGAGTCTTCAGCAAAGGCAAATAAACTGCTTAAATGGGAAGTGATAGGGATCACACTCCCTTCACACATCTTGGATATCACTACTCTGTGTGCTTTTCCCAGGAATATAGTGTTAACTCTTAGTGTACTCTTTTGGTGGGGAGAGAAGTTCCATACGCCTTCACTTGGCCCTTCTTTCTGTAATAGTCCTTGCTTTACAAGTTTGGGGGATTTGGCAATTACCAAATAATAATTTCAATTTATGCATTTGGGAACTGGAGAAATAGTCACACGATCAGTTTACAGACCTACTGAGCCCACTGTGAGATGGCCAGAATTCCATTTTGTCATCTGATTCCTATAAGCCCCTGCTTATAAGCACCAGTAAAACACAATGATGTTTTGGATCCCCTGGGATGAGCATAATGCAAACCATGTCCAATGATCCCTAAAGGTTTTAGGTATTTCCCTTTCCCCAGTAGGCAATAATCCTGGTAAGTGACTACAAGTTCCTTTTGGTAAATCTATGAAGAAAGATGTATAGTACATACTCATCATGGTATTATAGGATCCTCCCTAAAGGGGCTTTGTCCTGGGAATTGTCTCATGTTTGGGAATTGGGTAAGGAACCATGTTATATACACCCAGTAGGAATTTAGTAGGCTGCTCACCTATTTTATTCCAAAAGTCTCATGAATAATTAACTACTATCTAAGTCCTATGCAGGTCAAACCATTCTGAATAATATTCTTGCTCTGCTGCCTATTACAGTAAACATGCTCACCTTGCCTCTGGTGGTTAGGTAGGTGTTGCTTGTTGCTATCTGCATTCTTTGATGCCATCATTCCCACTGAAATAGGGGGTTCCATTTCCCACCTTCATCTCCAAACTACAGCCAGTATAGTGGTTATTTTAAATCCTTTTTTGGGGTAAAATATTACACACACTCAGAAAAATGCTTAAAATAAAAATGTACAGCTTAGTGAATTATGGTAAAGTGAATATTTGTAGATCATGCAAATTACAAAATAGAGCAAAGACTATACCCAGAAATCCTCTGCATGCCATTTTCTAGTCAAATAACTCTCCCTTTCACCAAGGTATAACGATCATCCTACTTTTTATCCAAGCATTACATTACATTTATTTATAATTTTACCACCTTAACATGCATCCCTAAACACATAATAATATTTGGCCTATTTCTGAACCTTGCTTAAATGAGGTATATATTGGAAGTTTACCTTAAATGGGAGTCTATATTATTTTATCTGGTTTCTTTTGCTCATCTTTATAGTTATGAAATTTATCCAAGTTGTCGCATGTAGCTATAGTTCATTTTGATTGCTGTATAGTATTCATTTCATGAATGTACTACAATTTATACATTCTGTTGAAAAACATCTGGGTTATTTTGTTTGGTGCTGTTACAATAATACTATAATGAATATTCTTCTATATGTCACTTGATGTACATGTGCATGCTTTTCTGTTGGGCATATACTCAGAAGCAGAATTGTCACCCTCCCGTTTATTTTCCCATACTATTGCCTCTCCATGGATCTTTCTCGACATGTTCTTCAAACTATATTTTTGTTTACAAATTCTCTCTTCCTCTGCATCTAAACTCCATTTAATTCAACCACTAATTATTTTCTTTAAAGTTGTTTTTAATGTTTATATATTTTTGAAAGAGAGACATAGCACAAGCAGGAGAGGGGCAGAGAAAGAGAGGGAGACAGAATCAGAAACAGGCTCCAGGCTCTGAGCTATCAGCACAGAGCATGATGCGTGGCTTGAACTCACAAGCCAGGAGATCATGACCTGAGCTGAAGTCTTACAACCATCTGAGCCACCCAGGCGCCCGCTAACCACTAATTCTTAATGTCAATTATTACATTTTGTACTTATAGAATTTCTATGTTTTTATTTTTTTTAATGTTTATTCTTGAGAGAGAGAGAGAGACAGAAAGAGAGACAGAGAGAGAGAAAATGAGTGGGTAAGGGGCAGAGAGAGAGAGAGAGGGAAACACAGAATCTGAAGCAGGCTCCAGGCTGGAGCTGTCAGCACAGAGCCTGACATAGAACTCGAACTCACAAACTGCAAGATCATGACCTGAGGCAAAGTCTGACACTTATCCAAGTGAGCCATCCAGGCGCCCCTAGAATTTCTATTTTTAAAATCTGCTTTAGGGCCCCTGGGTGGCTCAGTTGGTTAAGAGCCAGACTTCAGCTCAGGTCATCATCTTATGGTTTGTGAGTTCAAGCCCCACATCCGACTCTCTGTTGTGGGCACAGAGCTCTCTTCAGATCCTCTGTTTCCCTCTTTCTGCCCTTTCCCTACTTATGCTCGCTCTTGTTCTCTCAAAAATAAATAAACTTTTTTTAAAAGAATGCTTTATATTTTCCTGCCCCTGATCTGTTTAAATTTTCAATCATTTCCTTTATCTTTAGAAACTGGCAAACATAGTCATTTTAAAATCTACATCTCAAGATTTCAATATGTGGAGTCACATGGGTCTTTTTCTATGCTCTGTTTTTCTTCTATTTCTTTTTTTTTTTTTTATTTTTTTTCAACGTTTTTTTATTTATTTTTGGGACAGAGAGAGACAGAGCATGAACGGGGGAGGGGCAGAGAGAGAGGGAGACACAGAATCGGAAACAGGCTCCAGGCTCCGAGCTGTCAGCACAGAGCCTGACGCGGGGCTCGAACTCACGGACCGCGAGATCGTGACCTGGCTGAAGTCAGACGCTTAACCGACTGCGCCACCCAGGCGCCCCTTTCTTCTATTTCTTGATCAAGTTGCCTGCTTTGGTTTATCTTTCATGTATTCCAGATGCTGTATTAAAACATTTGATTTTAGAAATAATGTGAAGCTTGAAATAATGCTATCTTCCAGAAATGGAGTATTTTTTGTTGCTTCTGCCAGTTACCTGGGAACACTAGCAGTCCGGGTTCATGTTAATCCAATATTAGGATCGAGATTTTCTGGGTCATCACAATGACTCAGAGCTGAGCTGCAATCTGTACGAAAGTTATTTTACTTCCAATCCTAGGGTGCAATTCTCTAGGTGTCTGAGCTAGCACATTGAAGTCAGAGATTATTTTAGTTATACCCATTTCTACAAATCCTATCAAAAAGTATGCTTTTTCCCCTTGACTTGTGTCCTTAAATCCTTTCCTACTTATATGCCACAAGTTTATGCTGACAAAAATTAACAGCATATTGGAATGCTTTCAGCATGTGCTCGTTCTTTTCTCAAATCAGACTTTGAGGGGTGGTAGCACTATGGGATATTTCAGCAATGCAGGACCACCTTCATCAATAAGTGAGAAGAGGCTTCTTATGCTGGCAAAGGAAATTCAATGGACTTTGGAGGTTCAGATTAATTATCTTGCTATGAATTATCTAAATTTCTAGGTGTAATATTCAGTAATTTTTCAAACTGGTGTGTTGGAGGCATTGACCAATTATAATCAACATCTGATTAATTAGTATGGATACTCACTACTTCCAAGTCACCCATCATGTTATCTTCTTAATGAAGAATGTTATGGCCACATCACTTAAAATTTCATCTTGCTCCAGACTCAGCACTGCCTATCCCTCTTATTTTACTTCAATAGCACTTTCACTTTCTAGCATACAATATCATTTACTTTTTTATTTAAGTTTATTTATTTTGAGAGAGACTGAGAGAGAGAGAGAACAAGCAGGGGAGGGGCTGAGAGAAAGAGAGAGAGAGAGAGAGAGAGAGAGAGAATCCCAAGCAGGCTCTGGTCCATCAGCACAGAGTCCCATGCAGGGCTAAAACCCACGAACCATGAGATCATGACCTGAGCAGAAATCAAGAGTCAGACACTTAATTTAGTGAACCACCTAGGCGCCCCATGATATCATTTACTTTTAAAAGATATATTTATGGAGAACAAACAGAGGGTTACTGCAGGGGTTGTGGGAGGGGAGATGGGCTAAATGGGTAAGGGGCATTAAGGAATCTACTCCTGAAATCATTGTTGCACTATATGCTAACTTGGATGTAAATTTAAAAATAAAAAAAAGATATATTTATTATTTTCTGTGCCCTTCCACTAGAATGTAAGGTATTCTGTGAGGGCAGGGATTTTTATTTGTCATGTTACTGTAATAAACATGGTATCAGTATTCACTTATAAGAAATAGAACCACTCTGGCAATTTTAGGCAACAAATTATTTAATATAGGCAACCAGGTGCTTACAAAATTCTTGGCTAGAGAAGTGAGTTCTAGGCTAGTTTTCCCCAATCAACACTGTCAAACTGTCTCATCTGGGGTACTTCTAACTCTGCTACATTCAGGAAGCTTAGGAGTGACAGCAATGAGGAAGCCATGCCTGGAACTTTGAAGTCGACCCTAAGAACCATGTTGGCATATCTGCAATCCAGCAATACGGAATTTACTGCCTTACTATAACTACTTCTCAATACTCACAAATCTAGTGATTGGACCCTGGAATGTTGCTTCAGCAAGACCCAGTGTTTCCAGATCTTGCTTGTGACGATTAGCAATGGTCAAATTGGCGGGAAGATGTCCCTGTCTCACTTAAATTTTCCTAATTTGCAAATTGCCTCCAGCACCCTGGAATTTCTAGTCTTCTAGTATCTGTATTATGGGCAGGGATACTAGGAGGACACGGGAATGGATGCTGTGTGCGAATTTATTGTATCTACTACATCAAACAAAGCAGGGTGTGTGTATATTATAACTACCTATAATGTGCTCTTATTCAAACATCACTATTCTCTTGCAAAAAAAGGGGGGGGGTAGAGCTTATTATTATGCAAACCTAGTATAGTTAAAGAATGCCTTCTTTCCCTAAATTGTTTTAACACCTCTAGAAGATTCTTTATGCAAAGATGTATTTCTTGTTCTCTCTGTTGTGAAATTAAAGTTGAAATCAACAGATAGCAATTGCATTTCCCCCACTTGTTTATGAAAGTGATTATTCGTTAGCAGAGGCATACTAAGAGAAGAAGGCAGTGGGAGCAATCTGCCTTGTGAGATTTTATCACTTACATTGTTTAAAATGATGGCACATGGTGATGATGAAAAGCAAACTGACTTTTAGTTAGTTATATTATTGTTTAAGATTCTCTACAGAATATATACTCCTTATTGTCTGCACCCAGGGCAGTTGCTCCATTGCCCTATCCTTGTTACATCACTGTTTGTTAGTATTATTAAGGTTATTTTTACTTAGAATAAGTGATTTTCTTCTTGCTCCCTAGGTAAACTCTAGAACAGATTTAAAAACAAAATTATGAGGTGTGAAGTTAGAGGACTAATATTAAAAGCATAGACGTAGAACAGTGATTCCCAATTATGGCTGTACATTAGAAAATTCTGAAGAGCTTCTAAAAAATGCTGATCTGGGTCCCACCACCATACATTCTGATTAAATTCTTCTGGGACGAGGACTGAGCCTGGATACTTTTTAAAAGCTAATATGATTCTAATCTACAAACAATGTTGGAAAGTACTTTTTTCATACAAGTAAAGCACTTGTGGGGTGTATTTTAAGCTCTAAGTGTGGATGTTTGTAGATGGGGTAAAGTGAGCATTCTGCTGCTGTGCATTAAATGACCAAGTCTTCCTAAAGGAAGTAGGCTTGATACATGGTATAGGGTAGAGCAGCAGGAGAGATTGGTAACATGGCAGTTTCAGTCCAGATTTGGAATTGGATGGTGATGAGAAAGCAAGCTTTATTAGAAGGGTAGGAACTAATTGGGAAAAAGGTAGCAATTTTGGAGGTATTTGGAAGTCCCTGATTTGTGGCAACATTCTAAGGTTATATATCTATTATATATGATCAAGGCAATGGATTCTATTAACCTACTATTATCCCAGGAGTGGAACCCATCTGGAGCTCTTTCTAAAGTTTGGTGGCAGGGTTACACTTGTATCTAGGTCAATGGTTATCAACCTTGGATGTACTTTAGGATTACCTTGGCAGCTGTAAAAAATACTGGTACCCAGGCCCCAACTCTCACAGATTCAGATTTAATCAATCTGGAATGGTACATGGGGAATTAATATTTCCTGTTTTTGTTTTTATTTTGTTTGATCTCACTTAAAAAATCTCTTCAGAAGGTCCAGTGCACACATAGGATTGAGAACAACTGACCTAGATGGATCACAAAGCCTTGCAAGGATGTCTACCCCAAGTAGATTTTCTACATGTTTTTCATAATGTTCTCTTCCTTTTTTCAACATGTTGTATGAGCATCAGATTTCGCTGATAACCCTACCCAGACCCCAATAATTTTTCCCTCTTATGCTAATTTAGTACTCTCCCAAGCAGTTATCACCATTTGACATGAGTAAAAATGTTGTAACCAGTCTACTTCTCAACATCTCCATGGCTGCCACTCTGGTCTAAGCCACCATCATCTCTTAGTTGGATTTCTGCTTCTGCCTTTTCACTCTTTACTGTCTATCTCAATACAGCTACAGAGTGATTTTTAAGATATGTGTCAGATCATGTCACTGCTCTGCTTGAAAACCTGCCAATGGATTTTCATCTCTCTCAAACTGAGTCAAATTCTTTACTATGGCCTACAAGGTCCTACATGATCCTTACCTCTCTGAGATTCTATTACTGTCTCCCTCACTAACACTGTTCCAGTCACAGTGGCCTCCTTGCTGTTCTCTGAATATACCAGGCATCCTCCCACCTGACATTATTTGTACTTGCTGTCTTCTTTGCCTGGGATTATTTTCCCCCAGATATCTATATAGATTTTTCCACCTTGAGCACCTTATTTAGTATTGCAACTCTCCCTGTCTACCCCACAAAAGTTATTCCTTTGTCATTGCTTTATCTCTCTTCATATCACTTATCAACATCTGACATTATATATGTATATATATATATGACATGTTTTATATTTTACATTTTATATCTATATATACCTGTTTATTTTTTAGGGTCTGTATCTCTTCATTAGAATATGAAGCTTCACAAGGAAATAGGAGTTTATCTATTTTGTTCAGTGCTAATCCCTGGAACCTAGAAGAGTGCCTGCCACTCTTTGATTTGATCCACAAATATTTTGTTGTTTGAATAGAAAAATCAGAGAGATTGGGTTATAACTTCACTATGCAAATATAAATGTGTTTTCTTTTCTCATTTGGGGGAAAAGGAAATAGCACTTATTGAGTATCTATCTGCCAATATGATAGGTACTTTTCACATGATATACTATTTAATTCTCAAAATATATCTAATGAAGTAGGTATGATTATTATTATACCCGTTTTACAGATGTGGAAATGAGGCACAATTAGACTACTTTGCCCAAGTTCATATAGCTTATAAGTACTGGTGCTGCTAGATTTTGAATCCAAGTTTATCCAACATCAAGGTTCATGTTATTGCTGTAAATGACCACCCCTCAAACTCATTATTGGAAATGAGTTTAACAAATTAGTTCTTATTTTAATGATTTTGGGGGAGGACAAGGAAGGGACGGTGAAAGACAGAAAGGAGAAGTAGAAAGCTTATTGGCTGATGAGCTTCAATGGAGCAGTTAGGGACAACAAGCTCTGGAGGGGACAGACACTTGTGGGGAAGGGTCAGAGTTAGGAGTGTGTCACTAAAAAAAATCTCCATGGTTGGACTGACCATTTGGTTTGGCATTAAGTCATTGACCTATATCCCAGGAGCAAAGTAGAGGCATCCCAGCCCCTTTAATAGGAGTTAAAGGGTCTATAACCATTAATAAGACTATGGAGATTGTTCCTACACCTGCCCTGGGTTTCATGTACTGTAGCTTGCATTCTCCTCCTCCCCTCATCCTCATTGTGCTTGACATTACAAGGGGGAAAGGGTTGTGGCAATGGCTGTAACAGTCACCTAGTCTCAGGGCAGGGATGAGACCTTTAGATGTCCTAAGCACTAAAATTTTGACTCCATAAAAACTCCAAACCTTAAAATAATGAAAGAAAGGTTTTTTTTCTCCCATATGACTAAATTGATGCTTTTCCCCCTTTATTTATCAAATATCAACATCTTTCAGAATTTGTTCTTCTTGATAAGGTAGTGAGTGGGCATAGCTGATTTGTTAGTGCTTTAAGTAGCACTCTGTGTGCATTTGGGTAAATAGAGAGCAAAGACTCAAGAGGCTAGAGCAAAGAGAAGTTCAAGTTTGAAGGGTGAGAGGAGAAGAGGAAAGGCTTCAAGTGTGGAGTGCTACTGGGAAACAGAAGGACCAGGTGAAGTGACTAAATGGGAACCGTTGGACAGCTAGAGGGGCATTCTGGGCTTCTGGGGGTCTGGGTAGCAAAAGGAAGGAAGAGCAGCATCAAACTGACCATTTTTACTAAAGATTCCCCCACCTGGGTATTGATGCCGAGTGGGTGAGCTGTGGCATGGTGATGGTACTACAGAGAGGGCTTAAATAGGGCCTTTGTCTCATCACTATTTCTGTGCCAACCCAGAACTCCAGGGAGACAAAACTGTGACCTTGTAAGGGTTAGATCTATAGCTTCCATTACACCACTGATTCCTGGTCCTCACCCTTGCCCGTTCTTCACAGCTAACTAGGCATGAAGTGAGAAATCTGTGCTCACCAAGGTCCTTAGGGGATAGGAGAAAAGTGCACAGGCAAATTGTAGTAACAGGGAAGAAGAAATAGGTCCTTAGTGCAGTGTTATCAAATAATGAATTTGATAATTCATAAAAATCATAAAATAAAAAATTGATTTTATGATTTTTAAGAAAATCATAAAAATAAAAAAAATTATAAAATCAATAAACCTCAAAAAACAAAACCTAAAATGTTTGGATGTCTAAATTCTATTTTAATCAATGGTAACATTTTTGAGAACTCATTCTTTATTCTATCACACAGTAAATGCTCAATTTCGCTGGAAGTATATTCTCATCTGATTTATATTCTACAACATTGACATTTCTCTTTTCATTCACTCTTAAGCCTATTCTGAGTAAAGACTGCCAACTGTATCATATTAGCAGTGGCTGTGAAATGGACTATTTTCCACTAGTGGCTAGGATCAGACCAGAATATGGAATATAAAGCTAGTTTTAGAAATTCAATTTGCAGTAGATATGTATGAATAATTTATGTGTCCTTACATTATAACATAATAATTAAGGTACCATTGATTTATTATAAAAAGTTAAGGTATGTTCAATGATACCACTTTATCTTTGCATTTAAAATTAAAATATAAATCAAAGGTATCATTAAAAATAATTTCACCTTACTGTATATTTCAAAGTCCATGGGTTATTTTATTCCAATGCTTCTAATCTCTTAATTCAGCTAAAAAAAGAGATGACTCTAAGAAGTGACATGATAAATAATTTAAAGCATAACACTTTTATGCCATAATCCTGACTACAGAAGTGAAAGATGATCCAAAGTGGCAGAGGTTCTAAATTGCTGAAAAGGTATTAGCATTCTTGTATGAAGTTCTGGCATATGAAAGTGAAGTTCTGTTTATTGGCACCTTCTTATTGAAAGATTTAGAAAGATTCAAATTGATAATGGGTTTGTTGATCTGGAATGGATTTGTATGATCACTGTTGTGTCTAGAGCTTGTGACTACAACAACAAAAAGAGAAACAAATTTGAGTCCTGGTCATCATATAAGGTGATTCACTCAGAGGACTTGAAACTGATGTCTGTGATGATTCATGGTGGAATAGCAATACTAGGAAGAAGAGAAAGAAAAATATCAAGATCCAGATCCATTCTTCTATGGAAAAATGTATTTTATGTTATCCTAGCATTTTCACTAAATGTGTCTGATTATTTTTAGCTTATTAATGATACTATAATAGTAGCTAGTTGGTATTTATCTCCAAAGCATTCTAAATGCTTTGCAGGCATTTTCTTATTATTCTATACCATATTCTTGTCAGGTGACAATATCTGCCATCCCCACCTCCCAAGGCAATTTAAGAGAGAGAAAAACAGAGATACTAAATGAGGAAACAACAACAGCAGCAACAGAAAGTTTTCTCAGATTTTCTGATTCCTACCTAGTATGTTCTGCATGGAGATTTGCTGCATTGCTTCAATGTGTATGATCTAAAATAACCAGCATGTAGTGCAAGTCCAACAATGTGAAATTTTCTTTTTTGAAAGTTAGTGATGTTTTTGACAAATGTGAGTTCTCTTTTGTATTTTCATGGGAAGTAAATACAGCTACCCAGATCCTTAAGATGTTGTCTTACATTCTAAGAAGAGAAGATTCATATTGGTGGGGGTGTTTGGTGAAGTTCTTATTGGAAGCTTTCAGTGACTCCTGGTATTTTTAAGTTAAGCTGCCAGTTCAAAATGGGCACTTTTAGAGACTAGGGTTTTTTTACGGACTGAATGCTTGTGCCCCCCCATTTATATGATGAAATATGAACCCCCAGTGTGATGGTATCAAGAGGTGGAACCTTTGGGAGGTAATTAGGTCATAAGGTCAGAGCCCTTATTAGTGAGACTAGTGCATTTATAAGAAGAGACAACAGAGAGCTTACTTCCTTTCTCTTTCTGTCTCCATTATGTGAAGATAGGAGGAGGCCAGAAAGAAGACCATCACTTAGGACCCAATCATGCTGGCACCTTGATCTCACACTTCCAGGCTACAGAATTGTGAAAAATACATGTTTAAACCACCTAGTCTATGGTATTTTTGTTATAAGCAGCCTGAATTGACTAGCACAGGGTTTAGAAATTTTGTTAAAGGAACTTTGTCTTTAAGTTTCGAGATTACAAAGCTATAACATGCAGTAATAGAGCTAATCCTGCTTTTTGTTCTTGTTCTTCAACAATCCTTTCTAGTAACACATGATTCTTCTTGTGCTAAAATATCAGCTATTGGGTATGGCTAAGGAAAATGATGTTCAGGTTGATCCAGCATTCTGGTTAATAAAAGGTATCATGCATATGCCAGTTTTCAAATACTGAGAGAGTAGTATCATATACTTGGAAGTAAATTGATGTCAAGGATACATAAATTTTTCTCTGATCTAAAATACACTACATAATCACAAGATATTGTCAGGGTATCTTAATAAATAAAGGAGTTTTCCTAGTGCCACAAATAAGCTAAAGTGACAGCTGAGAGTTTCAGTTGCTAGAATGCTGTATAAAAATGTTTATCTAGAAACACACAGCAATGATTAATTTACCTTATGGAGCTCCTTTTAAGATTGGACCCAACTTCTCAGTGCTTTAAAAGTACTCATGTCAAAATCAGAAACCTTAACCTACAGCATTGCTATTTGAAACTCAACTCCAATTCAAAGCATCATTATTGAGACAGTATTGGTTTCTGATGTAGCAAAACCAGTTCCCCAAGTGTCACAGGTGCTTCTTTAAGCTCTGGATTGATGCTTTTTGTTGTTGTTGTTGTTGTTATTGTTGTTGTTCTATGGTGGGGTTGTCTTTTATTATAATACAGAAGATTTTCTTCTTTTAGTGATAAAAGCCTGAACTCAAACCAATTGATTTAGAAAGCTGTTTTTAACTGACTTTACCCTTTCTGGAAAATGTGCTGATGCTTAGTGATATCAGACTTTCCTTTGACACAGGGATCCTTGGTGATTATAAAAATAAATAAATATTGACTTCCTTTCTTTGATATTGATAGAGGTTTTTTAGTCTGAGGCTTATTTTTATCTGTTCTCTTCAGAAACCCAAGCTGATGGAAGAGTTACTTGCTTCTCTAAAGAATAAACCAAAGGTAAAGGGATTTAGGTGAAATGTAAAGAGAAGTTTCCTGACAATATAGTAAAACATGGGAGTTAGTTTTGTCAAAGCAAGCTGTTGCATATTAAGAAGGAATATCCTCCCCACCAAGAAGTCAATCAAGGCTTGAGATGGGAGAGGGGAAAGCCAGTGCAGTGGATATCATTGTCTGTACCCACATTCTGATGCTTGACCTTGCTGCTTGCCCACTTTAGACCTCAGTAGGGAGATGGAGATAAAACAAGGAGGAGGATAAAGAGAGAAGAGAAGTGACATATACTACCTCCTTATGAGTCTGGATTTTGAAGTATAATACCTATGAAACTCCTTCTCACTGAGTTAAATACAAACTTCTCAACCTGACATTTGAGGCCCTCCACAATTTGGCTCCAATCTATTGTTCCAGGTTTTTCTCTCACTCGTCCTTTGTAGGGACGCTGGGCCACAAACCACATTGGATAGGCCCCTTTCCTAATAAAATGCACCACAAATTTCTGCTATATATACTTACTTATTCTTAGACTTTCTGGCCCTTCTGCTGTTTCATTGAACTTGAATTCCACCACTTTTTGCCTCACTTCGTCCTGGATGGGCATATTCCCTTATCTCCTTTAAGACATTCCTCAAACCTTGATTTTTCTGTGAGGCCTTTTGTGACCACTCTATAGTCTTCTTGGTTCTTTCTATATCACCTACCGTACTTTACTTTTTTCATAGCACCATTCCCTGCTATATTATACCACTTGCTTATATGCTATATTTCTTATCAGAATTTAAGTTTCATTCTGGCAGAGATATTTGTCTGTGTTGCTCACTGCTATATACCCAGTACCTAGAAACAGTGTCTGGCATATAGCGGTCTCTCAATAAATATTCACTGAGCAAATGAATGAATTAATGCTATGCCTTCTGTCTGAAATACCCCTTATTCATATCCACTTATCTTTTAAACTACATTAAAATGGTACCTCCTTAGTGAAGCCGTTCCTGATTCCTCCCAACAATATTTTCCCTCCTGTGACTTCCTACAATTTCTCTTCTTTGAAGTGATCTTACTATATTTTCACCTGTGCCATTGGGATCTATGAATTTTCTTCTTCCCTCCGGTAAACATATGCTTCCTGAGGGCAAAGATTGTGTTCATATCCATACCTCCTTCACAAAGGCCTTCAAAACTCATTTAAGAGTTCCATTTCTGGAATGGCAGCATGAGGAACTCCATGAGGAGCTCTGGAAATTGTCCTAGGGGCATACAGCAAATAAAGAAATATTTATTTAAAAAATCTAACTCTTGGTAAGAGCAGTTTGGCATTGTGGCACTTGATCCATGACCCATTCATTCCCTCCTCCTCCTCGACTCAGCTCAGCTTAATAAAAGCTTCACTCCATGTATATGTGGCCGAGAGGACAGGGCTCCCTCTTTCAGTTCCCAATGAGGTGGTATATGTATATGTGGCCGAGAGGACAGGGCTCCCTCTTTCAGTTCCCAATGAGGTGGTATAATATCTTATTAGGAGGAGCAGGTCACCAGCATTTTGTATCTGATCCAACTTGAACTTGAAGATGCTAAATTCCTGGTGAATGTGGCTGAGTGATTAAGAGCTTCTTTTTTCCACTCAGCCCACACTCAGCATGGAGACTCTAACCAAGCCATAGCAGGATGGGAGTACTGGGGCTCTGACCACACTCACAGTAGCTATATGGTAAGGGACAGTTTCTTGCCATGGAAGACAAGCTAAGAAGATCAAAGGCTACAACCCTCGCCTGGAGTAGTGGCTCAGAGATTTTGCCAAGGTAGAGAGACAGCCCATAAGAACAGAAAATTCTGAAGCTTTCCTGAAACGAACGGACTTACATGAAAAAGAATGTGAGGGAAGTTCAAGCTTAAAGGCACCTTTGAAAACAATAACGATTTTGGTTGTAAGCAAATAAGTAGAGGCTAGTAGCTCCTCTTAAGAACAGCAAGGTAAATTATAGCATAGCTAGTTCACTAGAGAGAATCAGAGAAAGAGCTATGAAGAGCCCCCCTGGGGTCAGAGAAAATCTCAAAGATGGCCCCCAAAACTAGTCCTGCCCAAATTTACCTGTGTAAGACCATGGAGCAATTTATGCTCAGGGCATCATTGAAAACAATAAAGGAACCCAACAGTGGAGCATGACAACTGAGTATGATACCAAATGAAGCACACACCCTAACAGAGAGGTCAAGGAAAGATACAGAGCCCTGGTAAAAACTGTAGTCAGCCCAGGATAATTGAGTGCATGGTCAGATCTTTGTCTTCCGAGGAATGACACCAAATACTCTAGCAAGAAAAGACAAAAACAAGCCCCAGAGAGTGGGGAGGGGAATAATTTTTCAATGTTACTGTATTACCTAAAATCTCCAACTTTCAACTCAAAATTATAAGATGTGAAAAAAGTGTGACACATATACAAGAAGGAGAAAAAAACAACAACAATCAGGCAACAGAAACGTTCTGTGAGAGAGCCAACATGACCAATTTAACAAAGACTTCAATAAGTCATTATAAATGCTTTAATAATTAAACTATGATTAAAGAAGTAAAATAAGTTATGATGAACTTGTAATCAAATAGAGAATATCAATAAAGAGATAGAAATTGTTCTTTAAAAAGAACCAAATAAAAATTCTGGAGTTGAAAAGTATAGTAACCAAAATGAAAAATTTGTTAGAGGAGCCCAACACTCGATTGGAACTGGCAAAAGAAAGAATTGATGAACTTGAAAATAGATAGTTATATATTAATATCTGAAGGACAGGGGAAAAATAATGAAAAAAAAAGAATAGGGTCTTGGTGAAATATGGGACACTATTAAAACACACTAAATTATGTATAGTGGGAATACCTGAAAGTTAAGAGAGAAAGGAGCAGAAAAAACAATTGTGGAAATAGTGGCTGAAAATCCATTTGATGGTTATCGGTAATCTATATATCCAAGAAGTTCAGTAAACTATAAAGGATAAACACCAAGAGATCCATGTGTAGACACATCATAGTAAAATTGTTGAAAGCCAACAAAGAGAAAAATCCTAAAAGCAGCAAGAGAGAAATGACTCACCACATACAAGAGAACCCTAATAAAATACACAGATAATTTCTTTCAGAAACAACGGATGGCAGAAGGCAATGGGATAGCATACTCAGTGCTGAAAGAAAAAGAAACTATCAATGAAGAATCCCTCTACATTCAGCAAAACTAGCTTTAAAAAATTAAGGCAAAATAAAAAACATTCTCAGATAAAATAATGAGAAAATGTGTTGCAAGAAGACCCATTTTGTAAGAAATACTAGTTGAGGTTCTTCAGTATGAAAGCAAATGACCCAACAAAGTAATTTCAATCCACATGAAAAAACAATACCAGAAAGATAATTATATATTTATAAAAGGCAATATAAATATTTTTCTTTATTCCCTTCAGTTATTTAATTGTATAAAATAATACATATCCATATATATGTGTATATATATATATATATATATATACACATACATACATATGTATGTGTGTATATATTCATATATGCATTATATATAATTATGTTGCTGGGCTTATAACATACAGAAATGCAATATATTTGACAATAACAACACAAATTGGGTGGGTAGGAACAATGTTATATTAGAGTAAGGAAATTGCACCAGATGATAAATTATATCCACAAAAGAAAATGAAGAGAGCCTGACTTGTTTTTGAGAGGTCACTGGTTCCTTCCCCGTTTTCTTGGCCTCTTGTTCCGGTTTGGACTCTTTATTCTTACATTCCTCAAATTCTTTGAGATCTCTTCATTTAACCACAAACCAGACCAGTAGGAAGGATTAGCCAAACAAGTGGCCCTCTTTGATGGATAGGAAGAGCCTTTTCCCATCCAAAGCAAACCCATTGATATTCCATGGTCCCTTAAATTCCCAGTTCTGGAAAGTCTTCTTAAGATCTTGGGTGAAGGATGATATTACTCAGGAGAGTAAGGTAATCCTGCCTAGTCATTTATCAGACTGGAAAACCCACCACTCTCAGCAGTCCTCTACTGGAAGATGGTAAGTACACAGAGAGTAAGTTTTGATGGCATGGGAGGGACAAAACTTGGACACATAAAGGGACACAGGGTGTTAGAGTGAAGCTGGGTGAAATTAGGTAAGGAATCCATAGGATAGGAATATGGGGCTTTTGTTTTTTGTATTTTTTTAATGTGTTGTCTACTTCACAATTTGCCAAAGGATATTATTGGCTGCTATCCTCAATGAGCTCCCTTCACTCCTACTGCTAGCTCCTTAACACCCTAAATGTGAGACACCTCATGGTTTGGCCAAAAGGCCTTACCCATGAGAGCCTAGCTGCTCAACTCAGGCCCAGGGTCTGAGGGCCTGGTCCTTTTAAAAGGCTAGATTGGACACACCAGGCACCCAACAAGACAGGTTTACCCTGCGTTGGTGCAGTCACTGGCAGGATGGAAGCATATGGCATTGAACACAACATGAATATAGGTCAGGCAGGCTGGAAGCAGTGAAGCAGGCTGTGTAGGGCAAGTACACAGGCAGAGGGAAGTTTACATGAACTTTCTAGCAAAGAGGAAGGGAAATTGGCTGTCTAGTACCTGTCAGAAGAATGGGTTTTTATCTTAAGTGTTGTTACAAAACAAGAAAAAACTGTAGCACATTTCCCCTGTTTCAAAAATATAGTCTCCTCACCCACCCCCACCCTATGCATATAAACAACAAAAATCTGGGAGGGTAACTTAATATTGGTTCCTGCTGAAAGGACTTTTCTGAAGTGTCTTGATTCCCCAACTTAACCTCAATCGCAGAAGGAATTTTTCAGGGTGGGGTTTGGAGGGATATGATGGGTGAGATGGTTCATGGGAAAAAAAGAATGCATAAACTTGGTAGGAGAGGTGAGGAAGGGACTGTAATTTTATTTTTTTTTTTTATTTTTTTTTTTTTGGGACTGTAATTTTAATTGTGCACAGGCTCAGGCTCAGACTTTAAAAATCCAGTTGATGGTGGACCAAAGCTAAGTGGCCAAGGAAGGCGGGCTTGGGTCTGTGCTGCGCACCAGGCACAGAGTTCTCAGTTACCCCCTCTCAGTCCCTGTCTCCATCTCTGGCTCATTTCACTCTCCGTAGCTAACGCAGAGCGATGGAGCAGCCTCAGGAGAACAGCTGGAGAAAGCTCAGAGAAAGACAGATAGGATCCCAGCGCAGCAGAAAATGCTTGGGCACAGCGCTCAGCTCACCCCTTACATGAGCAATCCTGTTAAGTGTGTTAATCAGCAAGAAGCCCGTGAGCCAAGTGGAACGCTCTGGGAGATACCTGGAACTGAAACGGGACTCTTCCTGGGCTGCAATTCAGATCCTGATGGTTTCTAAGTCGCAGTCCCTCTTCCCTATCACTCTTAAAGGAGCTCCTGAGCTGTGTGACCTTGGAAAGCAGGTGGTCAGGATCTTCTCTGGTGAGCCTCAGGCATTCGGCCTGAACAATCAAGGTCCAGGTTACACCTCCAACCCCCTCCTGGGGTCCCAGAACCCTCCTGCTCACTGTTCGGTTGTCAGGGCTGGAGAACCCTGAGATTTAGGGATCTCTAACGTGGGAGGGGTGGAAAGGAGTTCTCTCTGGGACTGGGAAACTCGCATTATGAACACAATTGGACTGTGTTATTTTTTTTTTAATTTTTTTCTTAACTTTTATTTATTTTTGAGAGACAGAGACAGAGCATGAGCATAGGAGGGACAGAGAGGGGAGGAGGCACAGAATGTGAAGCAGGCTCCAGGCTCTGAGCTGTTAGCACGGAGCCCAATTGGGGGCTCGAACTCACAAACCAGGAGATCACGACCTGAGCTGAAGTCGGATGCTCAACCGACTGAGCCACCCAGGTGCCCCCGGACTGCGTTTTTAATATTAACTTCTTGCCTGGGGGGAACCGAGCCGGTAAACTCCTGGTTGAGCTAGATACCTATTCAGTGTTTGGAACTAGGGACCAGGATTATTGAAAAACTTTGCTTTGTGGCTTCCTAGCCTGCACTCAGTTGAGCGCTCCCCCCAATTCTGTATGCCGGCCTACTCTGGTACGGACACTAGACGGCGCTGCCGGGACGCACTTTCCTTCTCCTAGGAAAGGTAAGAGGGAAGTGCCTTTTTTTTTTTTTTTTTTTTTTTTTTTTACCCGGGGATGGGGGGACTCGGGTTTGGCAGCCTTTCCCAGTCTCCCTCCCCTTCCCTCCCCGAGCTCCCAAATCCAAAAGGGTGTGGAAGAGGAGGAGCAGTAGCAACCCTTTTCCGTGACGCGCCTGACCGGTGCTTTCTAATCTCCACCTCCCTCCCGGTGCAATCAGTCAGCCCGGAGGCACCAAACTGTTAGCGTCGGAGACGCAGCTCTAGGTGATTTCCACTACCTTCATACCCCCACTCTAGGCCTTTTGGAGGCAGCAACAGCCGTGGCAGAATGTAACGCGAGCCTGGAGCGCACTTCCGGGGCGCTGCTCCCTCTTCGGAGCGAGGAGGGACGTGTAGGTTTTTGCGCGCAGACTGGAGAGAGTTCCGGGGGAAAGCCTGGAGCAGCGAACAGGCGGGAGAGAGGTGGGCAGGCAGAGTTGGCACCTGCAGCCTGCGCTGCGGTCTGGGCGGTAGGGCTGCTGCCCTTTAGGGCATGCGTGCCTCATGAGGAGAGAGAGCCACAGGCTGAGGCCCCTGCATCCCTCGGTGTACCATTTGGCCAAGACAAGGTGTGGCTGGAGCACTACTGCTCCGAAGCAAAGTCGCAAAGGAAGAGGTTGAGAGGCAGGCGACTTAGAAGAGTCTGGTCACGGAGCCAAGAGGAGGCTCCCGAGGTTCTAGCGAAGGGGAAGAGTAATTTAGGAACCCGTTTTAGCCTCTCCCTGCCCAGCTCCCCCTAAAGTCCACAAAAGCTCTCCTGAACTCTAGAAATCCTCCCTGGGTGGGGACAAGTTTCCTAGCATTCTCTTTGGCTAGGACCGGGAGTGGGCTCCCCTTCACAGGCGGGGCTGCTCCTTCTGCTGCTCTCAAAGACACGTTTTCCTCCAAGCCGCCTTCAGCTCCAATCGCCTTTGGGTAGCCTCCCTTTTCGCCCTGGAAGCTCAAGCCCACGCTGTTTGGAACCCAGCTCTCCATTTAGCCCTGGAATGCGGCCCATCGCCCCAGACGTGGAACTGCATGCCTGAGCCCTGCTGGACGTCGCCGGTTGCTGTGCAAGACTCAGGTAATGCTCCTGTGCATAACGGGACAGTTGGCTGGGGAGGAGAGAATGTGCTAGGCTCTCAGGTGACAGAAGGGAGCAGGCTGGTTGCGGCCAACAGAGACTCTACCTCTCCTTCAGCCCTGGTTCCTGCTCCTGGAAACACTTGACAGTTTTGTTTCTCTCCCTTCACCTTTCCCAGAAAGTTTAGGGACTCCCAAGGCCAGGGGCTCCTCGCCTTGAAGGAGCGCGCGCTGCCTGCCAGGTGCAGGAGAGCAGTTGCGTTGCATTCTTGCGACCTTATCTTTATGGTTTCTTCTTCTGACGCGGGACTCTGTAGCCTGGAAGGCACTTTCCCACTGGGCTCTTCTGATTCTGCCCACATTTTTGCCCGCCGCCAGGAGAGCAAGCAGTGCAAGGATAGGGCTCAAGGAGTCTCCTAGGCGAAGGAGCAGCGATGTGCTCCAGCTCCTGGGGGATTCCCAGCAAGCAGGGGAGAAGAGAGAGCTCGGTGATCTGAGACCATCTCTACCTGCCTTCAAAACCCAAGGGACCCCAGCGCAGACTCTGGGACCCTCAATTTTCTCTCCCCACAGGAATCCCTGCTCCCCATTGAGCCGGTTTTTCAGGTTGAGTGACCCTATCAGAACCATTGCTGAAGGGCTTGGAGAGGACCCACCTGCCCTAAGCAGTGCTTCAGACTTCCCGAGAAGGAACCCTTGAGAAGGAGGGAAGGGTGAGGAGGGACAGCCACTCAGTGTGACCTGCCTTGTTGCTCTGGGTCCGGATTGGAGTAACCAACTTGATTTGTTACTTACTGTCAGACGTCTAAGAAAAATGCTTTGGCAAAGAAACCTAGCAAAGGAAGTGTGTATTATAATTCTTTGCTGTAAGGGTTTCTCCTGGTTTCTACAACCGCTCCTCTTCCCCATCTCTGGGACCCAGGGACCAAGGAGGGGAAAATTAGTAAAGGGGTATTTAAGGTTTTCTCTATGACACCCACAAAAGTTGTGGCTGGGCTGAAGTGCTAGAAAAGTACCTCTCAGCTAAAAGCTACTTTTCGGACTATTATGGGTGTTTTGTTTTTTGAGGGGTCTATTCAGGAATAATTTACCCCCTCCCCCCACCATGACATTCAATCCCACCTTCTGTAGACTTCCAAGAAGAAATCCTTCTCCCTGTTCCTGGCCAGGGGAGACAAGTTGTGGATTACTGAACAGGTGGCACAGCTAGGCATCAGATGTCAAGTAAGGAAGGAGGGAGGAAGGAAAAGACAGGTCCCTGAGGTCTTGCAATTTCAGCCTCAGGAAGGCTACCTCAGTTACAGGGCCCCTGGGAAGGAAGGAGTTAAGTGTCCAGGACAGGTGTGGGGACTGGGGGCCATTTCCCCACTGACACCCTCAGGCTCTCATGAAGAGTTGGATGAAACATAGTGCTCATGCAAATGCTGCATGACTGGGCTCTTTCCCAACAGGGTAATAGGCACTTCAACTTCTGTGGGTCTTGCACCTCAGAACATGTTTTTGTTTTTTTTTCAGAGCTCCTTACTTCCACAGACAGGAATTAGGCAACAATTCTGGGGCCTGGAGAAGTGAAATTCCCAGGTATGCCTCACCCAGAGTCTTCAGGGGAAGTTTCTACCTCCTCCCATTTCACTCTTTCTACCCCTCCGCAGAGTAACCCCTACTATAGGGCCACTCCTATTTGGCCACAGTTGTCTTGACCCATGCGGTGGCTCCAACTCTGAGCTGCTGTCTCACTATGTGAGCTCTCCAATTTGGGGGCTACCTTGGGCTAGACAGCCTGCAATACCAGTGGTGGAAGCAGATGATTTAAATAGAAAGCATTTATGGGTGAGTAAAAGGCTTTGGCACCAAAGGCTCCTGGTTCCCCTATTCTAGCTCTAGCTGGTCTGGTCAGAAGGAGGGGCAGGAAGCAACCAGAGCTTCCTCAGTGACAGCCCAGCCTTGGCAGCCTTTGCTTCTGCCTGATAGGCCAAGGACAGGCCTTCAGAGCAGTAGGGCTGGGAATTTAAGCCAGGCTTTGCAGTATGGTCACTGCTGCCCTCACAGATTTCTGGGTGGTCTTCACTCAGGTTGAGCAATGGGCCATTATCATTTTCTATGGGACTCCTAAGCCCTCTCTATGAAGAAGCTAAAGGCACTGGTCAGACATGGGGGTGGGATGTAGGGTTTTTACAGGTGAAATCAGGTTTGAGTCTTGATTTACCCATTCACTTCCTGAGGCCTGGCTTTTTAATTGAGTAGAACTTTCTTGTGTGTCAGTAATTGGTGATATAGTCCAAGCAAGCATATGCTGCTTGCCAGGTGAAGGGATGGTGTGGCTATCTGGAGAATAGCCCAAATTACCCACCTGGCGTGTGTTTCTATAGGTACAAAGCTACTGGAAGTTTTATTTAGCTTTAAGAAGACATATACCAAAGAGTCCAGCCTTATAAAAGAGGTGGATTTTGAAGTGACTCTTCCAATTTCATTTAAAACAATAAACTTCACATTACCAATTATGTTGGGTTGCATAGTTCACTGAAGTGGCTCAGGGTAAAGCATTTGCCATTTGAGAGGGGGAAAAGCAGGGAAGGTGAAATAAAATAAGATTGAAGTGATCACATGCTCAGTAAAACAGAATTGTGTGTTCACATCTGCCCCTTAAAGGAAATCGTCACTGTGTGCAGTTTGGTCTGTAGTAGATTCTGTGACAGGTTGTTGCAGCATGATGAAACTTAAAGGAGAAAAATACATTTTCTCCTTTGTACTTGGTGATTTCTGTAACTACAACAGTACTGATTATAGCCAGGACTGTTAGAAGAATACACACGTTGCCTTCTTCATTTGAAAAGTGCCATAAGTTGGGGCGCCTGGGTGGCGCAGTCGGTTAAGCGTCCGACTTCAGCCAGGTCACGATCTCGCGGTCCGTGAGTTCGAGCCCCGCGTCAGGCTCTGGGCTGATGGCTCGGAGCCTGGAGCCTGTTTCCGATTCTGTGTCTCCCTCTCTCTCTGCCCCTCCCCCGTTCATGCTCTGTCTCTCTCTGTCCCAAAAATAAATAAAAAACGTTGAAAAAAAAATTAAAAAAAAAAAAGTGCCATAAGCTATTTGATGAAAATGCACCACAACCAAGTAGAAGGAAAAAAAAGAATCCTAAGTTTCAGCTGTTTAGTAAAAAGGTGTAAAAGTAAGAAAAAATCACCAAACCTCAAGGTGTGGGCTAATGGGGCTTTTTAGGACTGGTTTCTAGCTGTAGCCAGTAGCCCACACCCTTTAATCCCTAAGGTTTATTTCTTGAGCCTATAGCAGGAAGCCATGATCAGAGCTAACCTGGTGGAGAAGGAGAAATAAATGTTAAATGTGCAATGTGTACCTTAATTATCCTGAGATAGGACTTGAAAATAAGCTTTTTATTAACTTTACACTCAGAGCTGTCAGTGCCAAGGGATTTGCCAAAGTGAAACATGCCTGGCCAATATAAGATACAGAGATGTACTGCATGGGTCCATTTGGCTAAAGCTATTATGAATTCAGACTCTGGACTGGTTCACTTTGAACTGGCTCCCAATGAGCTTGGAGGCACTGGAGTGAGTCCATTATGGGTCAGTTTCTCTTCGGTCAGTCTCTTCCCTAGTCACAGACATAGCTCCAAATCTTTGATCAAGTAACCTAAATACATATTCTCTCTGCCAAGGAGCCAAGCTTTACCCTTCTTCTTGCTTTATTTTCCTCCTTTAATCTGACCTCTTCATGTAGCAGTACCTTGGCTTCCCTCCTGAGTTCTCAAATGCTTTTTGCCTGGCTTGCTTTATTCTTCTATCTGGGTGTTTTATTGGCATGTAAAATATATTCAAACACTATTTTGGTGTCCCTTTCCCTTCAATCTCATTCATCTGTGACTTCTGAATGTCTCCTCCATTCCTGCCTCCTGCATCCTATCTTTTATTAAATGCCCTGAATTTTGTCTCTGGAATAGCTTTTCTCTTTACATTCCTACCACTACCACTCCCTGTCAAATCCTTTAGATTCTTTCCTTCTTTGTTTTCCTTTACTTTTTCCCCCTTTCTTTCTTTCCCTCACCTCCCTTCCCTTCCGTCCTTGACCTGGCCTGCTATAAAAGCCTCTTTTTGTTTTTAGTCTGCTCTCCAATTCACTATGTCCTGCATATTAGGACTAATCTTCCTGAAGTCCATTTAATTCTTAAGAGCACTGATACCTAGTGAGTGGATATTAAGTGGTGTGGATTTTTATGGAATCTGAGAGTTTCTAACAATAAGAATTGCTTGATACATTAAATACCTTCCTGTTCACATGATGGTTTAGCTGGACCAGGCCACTCACCATTATCCAACATAACTTTTGTTAGTCATACTGTGTGCCTCTGCTTATGCCATTCTTTTAACTTGGAGTATCTTTCTCCTCCTTTTCCCATCTCTACTTCTCTGCTTGTTGAAAATGAACCATATTCAAGAAGTAGTTTAAGTGACACCTCTTTCATGCAGCCTTCCTTAATTTCTCTTTCATGCTCCATAGCCAAAATAATTTCTCCCTTCTTGAAACTCTCTTGATACTTTGTCCATTCTTCTTTTATGGTACTTACCTTATTCTGAAAACATTATTGCTATTTATCACTTTATCTCCTCTACTAAAGTTTAAATTTCTTGAAGGCTATGATATCTGTCCCTTATTCTGCAAGAGTGCCATGCATACAGGGGCCATCCATTATATATTTAATTGAACTGCCATCGTGATCTCAGGGTTAGCCTTAACATTTATTGAAAATATCTATCTAAATTATTGTTTCAGTTTAAATAATTGTCAAATCTATTATGATCCAGCAATGCTATGAAACAGTATAATAGGGCAGTTATTTTTTAATAGTTAAGCTTTAGAAGTGCTCTGTCCAATAAATACATGGTTGTATAAATTTAAATTGGTTACAATGAAATAAAACTAAAAAATTGGTTCCTTAGTCACACCAGCCACATTTCAACTGTTCAGTAGCCACATGTAGCTAATGATTACTGTATTGGAAAGTGCAGCTATAGAACATTTCCATTGCTGTAGAAAGTTCTGTTGGGTAGTGCTGTTGCGCAACAAGGGTTCTCCATGTTTTTTTCCATCTAGAAACATGTTCACAAAGGCAACTGTTTTTATGGTTTTATGCAGAGTTATTCAGTCTTTAATGCCATAGTGTTGCCACTTTCCTTCCCTCTCAGAACACAAATCAGTAACATAAGAATCACTTTGATTCCATTTGAGAGAGAAAGGAAATATTTATATGACATCAAACACCAAAATTCCAGATGAAAATTTGAAGAATAATTACAAGGAACTTGCTCTTTCACATATAAATTGTATTAGAAATAACACTAATTAAATACTATGGTACTTGTGTGGAAGCAGACAGACAAGTAACTGAACAGGGTCTCTTTTGGAAATAGTAGACTATTTCCAAATACACTATGGATTTTTCAATAAAGAGCCATTTCATACCTGTGGACTGGGGGAAAAGATGTTTTTTCCCAATAAATGTGATTAGGACAGGACTAGTCATTTAAAGGAAATTTAATAAGCCTATGTGTATATTCAGAATTTAGATCAAAATTAGTTCCAGCGATCAAAGATTTAAATGAAAAAAACTATAAAGGTACTAGAAAATATTTTATATTTTAAATTTTATTTAGTTATAATTTAACATATTTATAATATTTTTAGAGTTTTGAGATTGAGGGTTTTCTAATCATTTTATGAAGACTGAAGGCTTAAAGATTAGTAAATTTTACCTTCAAAGAATCTGTATGGCAAAAAAAAAACTAGGAAATATCCGTGACCTATAACAAAGGGTAGATATTCTTAGTATATAAATAACTCCTACATATTAAAAAAATAAATGTCCTAATAGAAAAATGGTGAAAAGTTATGAACAGAATATTAATAAAAAAGGAATACCAATAGACAAACTCACTTTGCAAGTAAAAAATAATAGTTTTTACCTATCAGATTAGAGAAAGTTTAAAATGTAGTTTTGGTAAGGTTGTGGGAATATAGATGATCTAATGCACCATTTAAATTGGTACATTTCCAGAGGTGTATTTGGCAATCTGTATAAAAATGTAAAATGTACATACCTTCTATGATCTAGCAATTTCATTAGAATTTATTCTAAGATAAAGTGCTAGAAGATATATACATAAGAATATTCATTAACATTTTGTGTATAGTAAAAAAAAAAAAAGTGCCATAAACAACCTAACTGGCTCTAATACTGGATTGACTAGTTAAATTGAGATCTGTTTTAGCCAGTTACTACATACACATTAAAGATAATGTAAACCTACATTTATTGATATGAATTGATATGGCAAATACAGGTTACAACACAGCATAATTCAATTTCTATATACATCTGTGTATTTCTATACATCTACATGTGCATATAAGCATATGAAAATGAATAGAAAATTATTCACTGAAATGCTAGTTATAGGTGGAGGGATTTGGAATTTTCTTTTAAAAAAAAACATTTGTGCTTGGGGCGCCTGGGTGGCTGAATCATTTAAGCGTCAGACTTCAGCTCGGGTCATGATCTCCTTTGTGGGTTCGAGTCCCAGGTTGTTCTCTATGCTAACAGCTCAGAACCTGGAGCCTGCCTTGGATTCTGTGTCTTCCTCTCTCTCTGCCCCTCCCCTGCTCACACTTTGTCTCTCTCTCTCTGTCAAAAATAAACATTAAACAAAAATAAAAATGCGATTTTAGTTATTTGTATTTCCAGGGACAATGATAAAAGCATATGTGATATTAATGCATATAAAGTTCTGATCTCAGCACACAGTACTCAAATACTTAATGCATGGTGGTAGTTATTTTTATGCTTATATCATTGACAAGATAAGCTAGTCAGATGTAAATTTCAGAAGGATTCAAGTGTTAAATGTGAAAAAAGGAAAATATGTAATAGCTAGAGTAAAATAAAAGTGACATGGAAGGATTTTGTAATAAAAATAAAGGAAGAAACAAGAAAAATGGGTCATTTTATTTAACATTGAAAATGTATATGTGCAAAAACCACAACAGAAACGTAAAGACAAATTGGGACAAATAATCACAATATGTGATAGATTGAGACCTATATTTACTCCAAAATATAATTATCCATTAGCTAACCACCCCCAAATAATAAAGTGTTATTTGGATTCTTATTTTTTTATATTACAAATACATACATACCAACATATGCTTATTGCAGTATTTCACATCCCAATTCTAATAACACCTGCAGTATTTCTGGTGTTACGGATTGGTGGGGAAAGGACCACACATTGTAATGTCCTGATTTACTTAGGGAGAAAGCTTCATAAGGTGGCAGCGGATGCAGAATATCCTGTCATGGACTTACCCTGATCCCTAGTTCCCTATAGATTTATACCTGCTAGTGCCACTATCTGTACAGGGAATAGTCCTGCCAGGTCTGAAAATATAGCTGATTTTCCCCTGAAACATGAGTTTGTTGTTGTTTTTTTTTATACTCAGAGTCTATGTCACCATTCTGAAAAAAGAAAAAAACTTGTGTTAATAATCTGTGAACTTCCATTTAAGGGGATGTTTAGAACTAACAACAGACTCTTCTGGTTCTTGAATCAAACTCAGCATTAACAAGGGCACACTCTCAGATGGGGAAAGAAAGCCATATCAGTGCCCAGATAACCCTGTGCAAAACACCTGCCTTCAGCTTTCTAGGATACAAAAAGTCTATTTCCCTAAGGTCTAATCCAAAATTCTTATTTAATACCCTTTTTAATGGGTTGCTTAATATATTTTTTTCTTTCTGACCTTTTAATACTCATTGGAAAAGACTATTTTTTAAAACTTTTTTTTTATTTAAATTTTTTTTAACGTTTATTTATTTTTGAGACAGAGAGAGACACAGCATGAACGGGGGAGGGGCAGAGAGAGAGGGAGACACAGAATCGGAAGCAAGCTCCAGGCTCTGAGCCATCAGCCCAGAGCCCAACGCGGGGCTCGAACTCGCGGACCTCGAGATAGTGACCTGAGCTGAAGTCCGACGCTTAACGACTGAGCCACCCAGGCGCCCCTTTTTAAAACTTTTTAAGGTTAATATGATAAAATTAGGAAGAATAATATGAACCCCATGTATCTATGACACATCTTCAACAATTATTTAATACGTTGTTTTGATAGTGAGTTTGAACCAAGGACTGTGACCAAAATCTCATATATATGTATTGAAAAATCTCATATATATTTATTTGTATATAGCTATTAAAATGACTGTTCTGGGATAAGAACCCAGCCAGTCTAGCTCCAGAAACCATTGCATTTAAACATGACACAAAACTCTATATACATATATATGCTAAAGTAATTTAGTTATTTTTTTTCCTGAAGGCCTTTATAAGAGGTTCTTTGGATTCCTTTGTGTAGCTTTCAAATTTTCTATATTAGGGTATGTTACTTCTATAATCATAAAAATGCATGATATTAAAATTGACTTAAAGCCTCAGATTGTGCCATGGACATAAATCTTTCAACTCTTCTATTTTGTCTTTTTTTTTTCTTTTTTAAAAAGGTAATATGAGGCATTAGTAGTATGATACATATTAATCAAAAGCCCAATTATTATTTAGAGGTATTACTTGTAGTCTGATGATAGAAAGATAACTGCATTTTTCAACTGAAAAGAGTAATGGGAATACCCCTGAACCTTTTGCTTTGGAACCTAAAATGTACAATTATTTTCAAGTTGAGCCTAGTGAGAAGCCTTGTGACCCTTTTGTGATATTGTTTCCTTTCTTACCCAGCCTAAACCCTGTAGTATGTTCCTCTTGCTAATATCGTTATCTAATTCTAGATTCATCTTGTCACTAAACCTGCCCATACCCCCACCTACCCAACCACCATTCTTGGATCCATCTAACCACCACTTTCTATGCTCCAACATCTATGGCTGAACTATCCTTGCAGAAAATCATACTTTTATCAGGTCTAGTGCCACAACCAGTGTATGGTCTCCAGCCTCATCTGGGGTCTCCAGAGCTGCTAGGAAGACTTTTTATATGTGCCTATTAAACTTTATCTCCCATCAGTTCTCCATTGTAGCTATTCCAAATATTCACCATTTATCTCAAACTATATTCCCCATTCAAGCCGATCCTGTCATCTTTTATTTCACTGTTATACTTGACTTTCTAGCTCTACACTTGCATGTGAGTTTGTGTGTGCACACACCTCCCTTTCCCCTCCTTTCCTTTACTCCTCTAATTCTTAGTGTTTTGATCAAAGTAAATAATTCTACTGGATTCTGTGTTCAGGAATTTCATGTCTTTCATTATCCTCCTAGGCAGATAGGTTAACATTATACAGAAGAAGGACCCTCCTCAATTATAACCAAGGAGAAAGATATACGTGTGTGTGTGTGTGTGTGTGTGTGTGTCAACGGTGTGGTGGAAGGAAGTAGATCTTTCATTTCACTTCTGTTATTTGATATCTTCAACTTTTGTTCCATTGCCCATCCTTTTCTTTCCATTGAATCGTTTTGGTGAAACTCAACCCTGGAATAATTGTCCATTGCCTCCTTTCTTACAATTGAGCACAGTTGGAAAAAAATCACACAGTTTTGTAGACTGGTATCACTTATAAATTCATGACTTTTCACCTCATTTGAACCCTCAATGTTACCTAGATATTCTGTGTTCACTAATGACTTCTTTCCCTCTAGCCCCAAACTGACTATTTCAAATTTCCTTTTCAACTACCTCTCTACTCACTCAACAGTTGACACTGTCTGCTACTTCACATAGAAAAAAGAAGTGAAATGAAAGCTCCCTCAAATAAAAATGAGACAATTACTAACTCCAGCGAAAACAAAAAGTTGTATAAGAAAGGAAATTAAGTTATAATATACTATTTAGTTTGGAAGTAAATATTCCTAATCGTGTAAAACTTTGGTATAGCTATATCTGAAGAATTGAGGGAAGGTAACCGGTCATTATCTTCCATATTAAGAAGTCAGTAGTAATATATAATATTGGCTAATTAAGTAAAACTAAGAGCATATTATTTGTAACCATGGAGATAAATAACAAAAGAAATAGCTTAAAAAGTTCAAAATTGTCTTTAGGAAGAAGGACTCAGGAGGAGGGAGCAGAATACTGCTGTTTTATGTTAATCTTGTAGTACTATATAAATATTTGAAAAAAATAATTTTCAAAAAGTTAAGGTATACTGTCTTTTGTGGCACCTTGGAGGGGGTAAGCTGCTTTAGGATTAAGATGAACATCTCTTGACAAAGGTTTGGGGGTTCCGGAAGATGGCGGCGTAGGAGGACGCGGGGCTCACAGCGCGTCCTGCCGATCACTTAGATTCCACCTACACCTGCCTAAAGAACCCAGAAAACCGCCAGAGGATTAGCAGAAGGGAGTCTCCGGAGTCAAGCGCAGACTAGAGGCCCACGGAAGAGGGTAGGAAGGGCGGCGAGGCGGTGCGCGCTCCACGGACTGGCGGGAGGGAGCCGGGGCGGAGGGGCGGCTCGCCCGCCAAGCAGAGCCCCCGAGTCTGGCTGGCAAAAGCGGAGGGGCCGGACAGACTGTGTTCCGACAGCAAGCGCGACTTAGCGTCTGGGAGGTCATAAGTTAACAGCTCTGCTCGGAAAGCGGGAAGGCTGGAGGACAAAGGGAGGGAGAGCTGCTGAGCCCCCGGACGACAGAGCTCAGCTTGGCGGGGAACAAAGGCGCCAGCGCCATCTCCCTCGCCCATCCCCCAGCCAAAATCCCAAAGGGAACCAGTTCCTGCCAGGGAACTTGCTCGCTCCGTGCAAACACCCAACTCTGTGCTTCTGCGGAGCCAAACCTCCGGCAGCGGATCCGACTCCCTCCCGCTGCCACAGGGCTCCTCCTGAAGTGGATCACCTAAGGAGAAGCGAGCTAAGCCTGCCCCTCCAGCCCCCATGCACCTTGCCTACCCACCCCAGCTAATACGCCAGATCCCCAGCAACACAAGCCTGGCAGTGTGCAAGTAGCCCAGACGGGACACACCACCCCACAGTGAATCCCGCCCCTAGGAAAGGGGAAGAGAAGGCACACACCAGTCTGACTGTGGCCCCAGCAGTGGGCTGGGGGCAGACATCGGGTCGGACTGCGGCCCCGCCCACTAACTCCAGTTATACACCACAGCACAGGGGAAGTGCCCTGCAGGTCCTCACCACGCCAGGGACTCTCCAAAATGACCAAACGGAAGAATTCCCCTCAGAAGAATCTCCAGGAAATAACAACAGCTAATGAACCGATCAAAAAGGATTTAAATAATATAACAGAAAGTGAATTTAGAATAATAGTCATAAAATTAATCGCTGGGCTTGAAAACAGTATACAGGACAGCAGAGAATCTCTTGCCACAAAGATCGAGGGACTAAGGAACAGTCACGAGGAGTTGAAAAACGCTTTAAACGAAATGCAAAACAAAATGGAAACTACGATGGCTCGGCTTGAAGAGGCAGAGGAGAGAATAGGTGAACTAGAAGATAAAGTTATGGAGAAAGAGGAAGCTGAAAGAAAGAGAGATAAAAAAATCCAGGAGTATGAGGGGAAAATTAGAGAACTAAGTGATACACTAAAAAAAAATAATATACGCATAATTGGTATCCCAGAGGAGGAAGAGAGAGGGAAAGGTGCTGAAGGGGTACTTGAAGAAATAATAGCTGAGAACTTCCCTAAACTGGGGAAGGAAAAAGGCATTGAAATCCAAGAGGCACAGAGAACTCCCTTCAGACGTAACTTGAATCGATCTTCTGCACGACATATCATAGTGAAACTGGCAAAATACAAGGATAAAGAGAAAATTCTGAAAGCAGCAAGGGATAAACGTGCCCTCACATATAAAGGGAGACCTATAAGACTCGTGACTGATCTCTCCTTTGAAACTTGGCAGGCCAGAAAGGCTTGGCACGATATCTACAGTGTGCTAAACAGAAAAAATATGCAGCCGAGAATCCTTTATCCAGCAAGTCTGTCATTTAGAATAGAAGGAGAGATAAAGGTCTTCCCAAACAAACAAAAACTGAAGGAATTTGTCACCACGAAACCAGCCCTACAAGAGATCCTAAGGGGGATCCTGTGAGACAAAGTACCAGAGACATCACTACAAGCATAAAACATACAGACATCACAATGACTCTAAACCCATATCTTTCTATAATAACACTGAATGTAAATGGATTAAATGCGCCAACCAAAAGACATAGGGTATCAGAATGGATAAAAAAACAAGACCCATCTATTTGCTGTCTACAAGAGACTCATTTTAGATCTGAGGACACCTTTAGATTGAGAGTGAGGGGATGGAGAACTATTTATCATGCTCCTGGAAGCCAAAAGAAAGCTGGAGTAGCCATACTTATATCAGACAAACTAGACTTTAAATTAAAGGCTGTAACAAGAGATGAAGAAGGGCATTATATAATAATCACAGGGTCTATCCACCAGGAAGAGCTAACTATTATAAATGTCTATGCGCCGAATACCGGAGCCCCCAGATATATAAAACAATTACTCATAAACATAAGCAACCTTATTGATAAGAATGTGGTCATTGCAGGGGACTTTAACACCCCACTTACAGAAATGGATAGATCATCTAGACACACAGTCAATAAAGAAACAAGGGCCCTGAATGATACATTGGATCAGATGGACTTGACAGATATATTTAGAACTCTGCATCCCAAAGCAACAGAATATACTTTCTTCTCGAGTGCACATGGAACATTCTCCAAGATAGATCATATACTGGGTCACAAAACAGCCCTTCATAAGTTTACAAGAATTGAAATTATACCATGCATACTTTCAGACCACAATGCTATGAAGCTTGAAATCAACCACAGGAAAAAGTCTGGAAAACCTCCAAAAGCATGGAGGTTAAAGAACACCCTACTAACGAATGAGTGGGTCAACCAGGCAATTAGAGAAGAAATTAAAACATATATGGAAACAAACGAAAATGAAAATACAACAATCCAAACGCTTTGGGATGCAGCGAAGGCAGTCCTGAGAGGAAAATACATTGCAATCCAGGCCTATCTCAAGAAACAAGAAAAATCCCAAATACAAAATCTAACACCACACCTAAAGGAAATAGAAGCAGAACAGCAAAGGCAGCCTAAACCCAGCAGAAGAAGAGAAATAATAAAGATCAGAGCAGAGGGGCGCCTGGTTGGTGCAGTCGGTTAAGCGTCCGACTTCAGCCAGGTCACGATCTCGCGGTCCGTGAGTTCGAGCCCCGCGTCAGGCTCTGGGCTGATGGCTCGGAGCCTGGAGCCTGTTTCCGATTCTGTGTCTCCCTCTCTCTCTGCCTCTCCCCCGTTCATGCTCTGTCTCTCTCTGTCCCAAAAATAAATAAAAAACGTTGAAAAAAAAAATTAAAAAAAAAAAAAAGATCAGAGCAGAAATAAACAATATAGAATCTAAAAAAACTGTAGAGCAGATCAACGAAACCAAGAGTTGGTTTTTTGAAAAAATAAATAAAATTGACAAACCTCCAGCCAGGCTTCTCAAAAAGAAAAGGGAGATGACCCAAATAGATAAAATCATGAATGAAAATGGAATGATTACAACCAATCCCTCAGAGATACAAACAATTATCAGGGAATACTATGAAAAATTATATGCCAGCAAATTGGACAACCTGGAAGAAATGGACAAATTTCTAAACACCCACACTCTTCCAAAACTCAATCAGGAGGAAATAGAAAGCTTGAACAGACCCATAACCAGCGAAGAAGTTGAATCGGTTATCAAAAATCTCCCAACAAATAAGAGTCCAGGACCAGATGGCTTCCCAGGGGAGTTCTACCAGACATTTAAAGCAGAGTTAATACCTATCCTTCTCAAGCTATTCCAAGAAATAGAAAGGGAAGGAAAACTTCCAGACTCATTCTATGAAGCCAGTATTACTTTGATTCCTAAACCAGACAGACCCAGTAAAAAAAGAGAACTACAGGCCAATATCCCTGATGAATATGGATGCAAAAATTCTTAATAAGATACTAGCAAATCGAATTCAACAGCATATAGAAAGAATTATTCAACATGATCAAGTGGGATTCATTCCTGGGATGCAGGGCTGGTTCAACATTCGCAAATCGATCAACGTGATACATCACATTAACAAAAAAAAAGAGAAGAACCATATGATCCTGTCAATCGATGCAGAAAAGGCCTTTGACAAAATCCAGCACCCTTTCTTAATAAAAACCCTTGAGAAAGTCGGGATAGAAGGAACATACTTAAAGATCATAAAGGCCATTTATGAAAAGCCCACAGCTAACATCATCCTCAACGGGGAAAAACTGAGAGCTGTTTCCCTGAGATCAGGAACACGACAGGGATGCCCACTGTCACCGCTGTTGTTTAATATAGTGCTGGAAGTTCTAGCATCAGCAATCAGACAACAAAAGGAAATCAAAGGCATCAAAATTGGCAAAGATGAAGTCAAGCTTTCGCTTTTTGCAGATGACATGATATTATACATGGAAAATCCGATAGACTCCACCAAAAGTCTGCTAGAACTGATACATGAATTCAGCAAAGTTGCAGGATACAAAATCAATGTGCAGAAATCAGTTGCATTCTTATACACTAATAATGAAGCAACAGAAAGACAAATGAAGAAACTGATCCCATTCACAATTGCACCAAGAAGCATAAAATACCTAGGAATAAATCTAACCAAAGATGTAAAAGATCTGTATGCTGAAAACTATAGAAAGCTTATGCAGGTAATTGAAGAAGATATAAAGAAATGGAAAGACATTCCCTGCTCATGGATTGGAAGAATAAATATTGTCAAAATGTCAATACTACCCAAAGCTATCTACACATTCAATGCAATCCCAATCAAAATTGCACCAGCATTCTTCTCGAAACTAGAACAAGCAATCCTAAAATTCCTATGGAACCACAAAAGGCCCCGAATAGCCAAAGTAATTTTGAAGAAGAAGACCAAAGCAGGAGGCATCACAATCCCAGACTTTAGCCTCTACTACAAAGCCGTCATCATCAAGACAGCATGGTATTGGCATAAAAACAGACACATAGACCAATGGAATAGAATAGAAACCCCAGAACTAGACCCACAAACGTATGGCCAACTCATCTTTGACAAAGCAGGAAAGAACATCCAATGGAAAAAAGACAGTCTCTTTAACAAATGGTGCTGGGAGAACTGGACAGCAACATGCAGAAGGTTGAAACTAGACCACTTTCTCACACCATTCACAAAAATAAACTCAAAATGGATAAAGGACCTGAATGTGAGACAGGAAACCATCAAAGCCTTAGAGGAGAAAGCAGGAAAAGACCTCTCTGACCTCAGCCGTAGCAATCTCTTACTCGGCACATCCCCAAAGGCAAGGGAATTAAAAGCAAAAGTGAATTACTGGGACCTTATGAAGATAAAAAGCTTCTGCACAGCAAAGGAAACAACCAACAAAACTAAAAGGCAACCAACGGAATGGGAAAAGATATTTGCAAATGACACATCGGACAAAGGGCTAGTATCCAAAATCTATAAAGAGCTCATCAAACTCCACACCCGAAAAACAAATAACCCAGTGAAGAAATGGGCAGAAAACATGAATAGACACTTCTCTAAAGAAGACATCCGGATGGCCAACAGGCACATGAAAAGATGTTCAACGTCGCTCCTTATCAGGGAAATACAAATCAAAACCACACTCAGATACCACCTCACGCCAGTCAGAGTGGCCAAAATGAAGAAATCAGGAGACTATAGATGCTGGAGATGATGTGGAGAAACAGGAACCCTCTTGCACTGTTGGTGGGAATGCAAATTGGTGCAGCCGCTCTGGAAAGCAGTGTGGAGGTTCCTCAGAAAATTAAAAATAGACCTACCCTATGACCCAGCAATAGCACTGCTAGGAATTTATCCAAGGGATACAGGAGTACTGATGCATAGGGACACCTGTACCCCAATGTTTATAGCGGCACTCTCAACAATAGCCAAATTATGGAAAGAGCCTAAATGTCCATCAACTGATGAATGGATAAAGAAATTGTGGTTTATATACACAATGGAATACTACGTGGCAATGAGAAAAAATGAAATATGGCCTTTTGTAGCAACATGGATGGAACTGGAGAGTGTGATGCTAAGTGAAATAAGCCATACAGAGAAAGACAGATACCATATGGTTTCACTCTTATGTGGATCCTGAGAAACATAACAGAAACCCATGGGGGAGGGGAAGGAAAAAAAAAAAAAAGTTAGAGTGGGAGAGAGCCAAAGCATAAAAGACTGTTAAAAACTGAGAACAAACTGAGGGTTGATGGGGGGTGGGAGGGAGGGCAGGGTGGGTGATGGGTATTGAGGAGGGCACCTTTTGGGATGAGCACTGGGTGTTGTATGGAAACCAATTTGACAGTAAATTTCATATATTAAAAAAAAAATAAAAAAAAATAAAAAAATAAAAAACAAACAAACAAACAAAAAAAAAAAGATGAACATCTCTTTCCCAGTTACTGGCTGCCAGAAACTCATTGAAGTGGTAGATGAGTCCAAACTTTGTATCTTTTAGGAGAAGTGTATGACCATAGAAGTTGCTGCTGATGCTCTGGGTGAAGAATTGAAGGGTTACATGGTCTGAATCAGTGGTGGCAATGACAAACAAGGCTTCCTCATGAAGCAGGGTGTCTTGTCTCATGGCTGTGTCTACCTGCTGCTGAGTAAGGAGCATTTCTGCTACAGACTAGGGAGGAATGGAGAAAGAAAGCACGAATGTGTTTGGGGTGCATTATGGACACCAATCTCAGTGTTCTCAACTTGATCATTGTGAAAAAAGGAGAGAAGGATATTCCTGGACTCACTGATACTACTATGCCTCATTGCCTGGGGCCCAAAAGAGGTCACAGAATCTGAAGACATTTTAGTCTCTCTAAATAAGATGACGTCTGTTGGTATGTTGTGAGAAGGCCCCTAAACAAGAGGGCCAACAAGTCCAGTCAAAAAAGAGATGTTCTAAGAGTAACAAATAAGATCAGAAATCAGGGGAAAAAAAGTTAAGGTGCAGAGCAATGAGGATGGTATGATTCATGGTAATGGGTTTGCCCTGAGTCTTTTTGATAGGCATGTCAACTTTCACTTAGAAAAATTTCTACTACCTTTTAGTCATGGCTGAATCTCACCTACTTTATGATTTCCCTCTGATCAAAAACTTGGGAGAAACTGTTTTCTAAGAGGAGCTGGCTCCTTTAAATAGATCACAGTGGGGGTACACAGTGGTTTCAGAACCTTGGATAGGAAATGTCACTAAACAGCTTCTTTGGCCACCAAAAGTCCATGGTTGGAGAGTTTTCCAGTTAGGCTTTTTTTCAACATTTGGGTCAGGAACCACAGAGACCTTCCTCCTGGGTCTGGTATTCTCTTCTTGGGCCTTATATTTGCTACTTTATACTTGTAGCAAACAGTGCCAAAATAGAAGACGCTTTTATTATCTGGTTCACACAGGACAAAACTTAAAAAATGATAACTTTTGAGCATTTAAGATGTGTCAGACACACTTATAGAGCAAGTCTGTGAGAGAAGTATCTATTCACAGGGAAAAGGTGAGGATGTGACAAAGGGTACCCAAGGTAATGAAAAATGCTATATTGGGATTCATAACTCAGCTCCCTGTGATTTTATCTCTGACATACTCTGTGACCTTGAGCATGTCACTTCCCCATGCTAGTTCTAAATTTTCTGTAGAATGGAAAGGTTGGACTACATAATTCTCAAACTTTAGGATACATTGGAATTACCTGGGATGCTTGTTACAAAGGCAGCTTCCTATGGCCTCATCCCCAAAAGTTACTGAACTAATTAGGTTCTCTGGAAGTGGTGGGGGGGGCAGCAATAGATATTTTTAAAAAGCTCATTTGGTGTTTTTGATATATGTGGGTCTTTAATCATAAATGAATGAATCCTGGACTCCGTGTTCTTTTCCAGCTCTAATATTTTTGACATAGTATCCAGGTGGCACTGATAAGGATATGACTGAAAGGAGAGGTAGGGGTTGAAGGAAACCTTTCTCTCATTCATTGATTCACTGAATCAGGAAATATTCAAGTGCCTATTATGTACCTATTGAAGAGCTATTATCTGGTTTTTCTATATATGTTTTATTAATTTTGGGTGACTTGGCAAGGAATTGGGAAATCAAGAATGGTATCTTTTAATATCTGGACCAGTGCTTAGATATATGTACATTAGAAACTAATGTAAGAAGTGATATGATTTATCACAATAACTAAAAAGTGAAAATGACCCAAATGTCCATCAACTGATAAGTAGACAAATTTTGGTATATAGATATAGTAGAATATTAATCACCCATGGAAAAGGAATGGAATGTTGACACTTTCTACAAAATGGGTGAGATTTGACAACATTATGTTAAGTGGAGGGAACCAGATATAGAATGCCATATATTATATAATTCCATTTTTATGACATGTTCAGAATAGGAAAATCAATAGAGGTAGTAATATTAGTTGTTGTCTGGGGATGAGCTTGGGGCATGGATTTGCATCAATGGGGAGTAACTATTAAGTGGTATGAGGGTTCTTTTTGGAGTGATAAAAATGTCTAAAATTGATTATATTGATGATTAAGCAAATCTCTGAATATACTAAAAACCAATGCCTTGTACACTTTAGATGGTGAATTTATGGTATGTTACTTATATCTCAATAATATTATATATATATTATTGACATTTTGAGATTATATATATATATACATTGACATTTTAACATTATTGGGATATAAATAACATACCATAAATTCACCCATCTAAAGTGTGTGTGTACATATACAAACATATGTATATGTATATAATTATAAACTAAAATTATTTGTTGCCTGTTCACCATGTTGGAAGAAAGTATACCAACCCTTAATATGAATGGAAAATCAAGCTCATGCTAGTTTTATCAGTCTCTTTTTAAATATTTATTTTTTAATGTTTATTTATTTTTGAGAGAGTCCATGCATGTGTGAACATGGAGGAGCAGAGAGAGGGTTACAGAGAATCCCAAACAGGTTCTGCACTGTCAGTACAGAGCCTGATGGGGGGCTCTAACTCAGGAACTGTGAGACATGACCTGAGCTGAAATCAAGTGTCAGATGCTTAACCTTAACTGACTGAACCACCCAGGCACCCCATCAGTCTCTTTTTTATGTACACACATTTTCAATCTCTCTTTGTTCCCACTTCAGATGGGTTTTAGGGTCCATCTCATTGAATTTAGTTGGGTACTTTGAAGCAATTTGTTCACCATTAGTATGTAATCCTTTGTTACTTTTGCTTTAGTTACATTTGAACATCTTTGTCCATTAACCAACCACAGCAGCTGGTATGGTTGCTCTTGACCTTGCCTGCTTTTGTAGTTGTGTAAACAGTGGCACAGTGTGCGTGCCTTGAAAAAGGTATATCAAAATAAATAGAATGTCCCTAGTGTATTATTTAGTCAGAAAGTAGTGTAATTCAGATTGAATAAAAATTCCAAGTATATTCTTAAATTCCTTCTTCCTAGGGTACTGATCAATATCCCTATCACCACCTCAGGGAGGGTTTGGATATCTTTACCTTCCATTATTTATTCTAAATATAAGTCTTAGTGTCATAGGAGATGACCATGGTTTCTCTATTTTAGAATGCATCAGCTCTTAAGATAAGGACATTTCTTTTTCATCTTTCTGTTCCCAGCAATTAGTGTGTGGCACCTATTGAGTTCTTAATGGATGCTTGTTTAATAAAAAGAATGTCTTCTGCAGTGTTTCACTTGGGCATCTGAATAGTTTCCTTCATGCAAATAAGATTCTAGGCTTGCCTTTGGATTCAGTGTTTCTGAAGTGAATATGCAGATTCAGCTCCTTAATATATACACACAGGCATGCAGCACATGAATTTTCAAATACCTAAATATTAACCTCATGCCAAAACCTATTAACTAATAGCTGGTCTATAAACCATGTAAAGAGATTAGAAGCATACATGAAAGTGTCCTCCCCATCAGAAAGCATTGCAGAATACAGATTGAAATTTAATCTAATTTTGCTCAGTTTCAACTCTCCTATCATTTTTATTAGTCTTCACAGTAAAAGCTATTCAGGGGGCCCACATAGCAGTGAAAAGATTGGCCTAGCCACTTATGTGCCCAGCATTTCTAAACGGCTTAGAACCTTCTTAATAAAGATCATAATTTGAACCTTTTGCTCTTCTGCTTCTGAAAATTGGAACAAAGTAAAATCATATGTCTTGGGACTAGTCAGAAATCGAAGCCCAGAAATCCATTTGCTTGGTTTTGGAGAGCACATGCAAGTTGTTGGTTATATTTGGAGATGCATAATTGAAAACACTTTTATATTTGTATAGAACATTAAAGTTTTTATAGCCTTCATATATCAAATATTTCAATTGAGCCTTGGAACAACCCTTCAAGATAAACCAGACCTTGGTGCTAAAATCATAGGGATCAAAGACATCTAAAAGCAGGTAGTTTAACTGCCCACCCTACGTGGCAGGTGCCAAAACTGAGACACAGAGAGTGTCACTGGTTGGCTCAAAGTGGTACTGCAGGTTTTCCTATGTGGGGCATTCACTTTATAAATGCCTGATGATACTCAGAGGTGGAAAATGTCATTGAAGCCACTATAGTGCTCAAGTTTGGCAGGCAAGGACTAGAACCTGGAAGTCCCTGCCTTGGGGTATGAAGCACAGAGTTCTCTCTCCCTCAGTACCTTTTAAACACATCAGCTTGACTTTTTCCTATCATTGACTTTACTATAATCCTCTAAATATATATACCTCCTGCAGCTTCCAAAGCAGTTAAACTCCAATCAGTGGACATAAAATTTCCTGGTCTGACAATCTTAGTTTTATGTTGCCCTCAGTATTTCAGGTTGCCTGAAGTGCCATATTGATTAAGCTACATTCTGGAGAACTAAATATATGTAGAATATTACATGGCTCTCGTGCTGAACACAAAACTGTAAATTAATGTGTCTTGTGTCTCTCTTGTTGACATCATAGAGTATGTAGACCTAAAGTACAACTGTAATATTCTTTGCAGGACCATGTATTTTACTTGTAATGTTTATAAAATGAATGGTTGTTCAAATGTAGAACCTATGACAAAACATGGATGTTTATATAGGAGGTGACACAGTGGAAGAAGGATTACAGTGAGGACATGTAAAGTGAGAGGCCAAAAAGGGCTGGAGGAAGAAAATAATAAAATGGACGAATTTCAGGGCACCTTTCCACTGTGGAGGTCATGGCAAAGTTCAGTCAGTACATCAATCCTGAATATGGTTAGTGGTGTATAAACATGTTTTGCTTTTTTTTTTTCTATTGGTGTTTTGTAAGTTTCTGTGTTATCAGTATAACTGAAACCATGGCAGAAATGTAGAGCCTAATAATTTGGGAGATTAATTAGAAGTGCTGCAGGGGCACCTGGGTGGCTCAGTTGGTTAAGTGTCTGACTCTTGATTTCCGCTCAGGTCATAATCTCATGGTTGTGGGATCTTGCCCTGCATCCAGCTCCACACTGACAGCACAGAGCCTGCTTGGAATTCTCTCTCTCTTTCTCTGCCCTTTTCCCACTTACCCACACATGTGCATTCACTCACTCTCTTAAAATAAATAAACTTAAAAAAAAGTGCTGCAGATGACAGGACATTTGTAACTGAAGAGGTAGAGAGAGATTCTGAGACAAATGGTGCTGAAAGTAGCACAGAATGAATCCTAGTTTGAGAAAAGTGGCTAAAGTAGATATTGGTGCACATATATTTTTCCCTTCTGCTCTTTTGGCTCCTCCCTCCAAAATCTCCACAGTAGATCGTTCTGCCTTTAAGATACCCCCTTTCCCCCAACGCTGCCCTAAGTTTCAATAGACAAGTTTCTCAGGTCAGTATTTTGTGATATATGGCTTAAATTATTCTAAATTTCTAATGTATCTGGCTCCTCCCAGTTCTTAAATTATTTCTACTAAACTAAATTGCTATTGGGACTGTTAAACCTCATCTCCTGCAGTAGCCAGCTACCAGATCACAAAAAAAACTTATCTGAACACCACAAGAATTTTCTTTGGGCTACAAAGTCAAGCATCTAGGTTATCACATAAGCATTAATTTTTAGTGCTTTAATTTGACCCAGAGCATTTTGTTGTGTGTGATGAGCTTTCTATTTCTTTTGCTTTGGAAAAATCTGGAGTCTAAGTGTAAGCATTTTTTCTTTCTTAATTCTAAAAGCAATTTTCTGTGTTTTTCCTTTGAGTAGGAATGAAAGCATTTGACTAAAGAACCTTGAACACTTATTCTTTTTTTAGTTTAGTTTCAGTTAATCCTTCTTAGGTTGTTGACAAACAGCTCCGCAATTCTGAACACAGTGAAGGAAAGGACAGCATCCTTTTAGGCTCTGGATGCCTCACCATGTGAGAGATCAGAGAATTTATAAAATGTGGTATCCCTGAAAGGACTTGAAATCAATCTCTAGGGCAACAGTATTCCACACAGGAATGCACCACTGCAAGATCATTGCTTAGTAGCACTGTAATTATGAGCAGGTCACTTCTGTGAGCCTGCGTCAGTATCTATGCATAATGAAGTAATTATCTCAAAGGGTTGCTGTGGGGATTAAATGAGGTAGTACATGGTCTGCTAGCATCTCATTAGCAATATTTTATTACCACCGCCACAGATGCCCAGGACTATCCTCAGAAGAGATTTTGACTCAGTAGGCCTGGAGTTGTGGTACAGGCATGTGAATTATAACAAAGGTCCTTGGGTGTTCTGATGGTGACCTCTTAAGGACTACTGCTCTAGGCACTGATTCTCAAACATGAAGTATTTTATAATCACCTGGGGGAAGGGGACTTATTATAAAATGAACCTGTAAGTCCCACCTCTAGAAATTGTGCTACTACTCTAGATCTGGTAGGAGGGCCCAAGAATGTGCATTTTGACTATAACTCCAGGTGATTTGAATGCTGGTGGTCTACAGAGCACCCTTTGGGAAACATTGCTACAGAGGAATCACATTATCACCCTGTTATGGACTGAACGTTTGTGTCTCCTTCCCACGCAATTCATATGTTGAAACCCTAACCCCCCAGTGTGATGGTATTTGGAAGTTGGGACTTTGAGAGTTAATTAGGTTTAGATGATTTCTAAGGATAGAGATAGAGGTCCCATGATGGGATTAGTGCCCTTATGTGAAGAGAGGCAGAGACAAGAAATCTGGGGCAGGCACACACACCAACATACACACACACTCTCTTTCTACCACGTGAGGACACAGGGAGAAGGTGGCTGTCTGCAAGCCACGAAGAGGATACTCAACCAGAAACCTAATCTGCTGGCACCTTGATCTGGTACTTGTCAGCATCTAGTACTGTGATAAATAAATTTCTGTTGTTTATACCACTTGGTCTATGGAAGTTTTTAGTAGCAGCCCAAGCCAACTAAGACACATACCCCTTCTTCACTGCATTTGTCTATAGCAATAATCTTTTAAGATTGCTAAGGTACCATTAAAATGGCCCACATCACACAGGTAATGCTGCTGACTCACTTTCAGTGGAACAAAAGGCACAAGCTATAAAGTATTCTTTCAGTCACAGTAAGGAATTAGCACAGAAGTGTATCCTCTACCTCCTGACAAAGGGCATGTAATTGTAAGGTGGCTGCAGGAGGCATATATAGTTTGTAGCGATAGAATGAAAGAGAAAAGCCAATTAACTATGTGGGAAGAGAGCCTTTGACAATATACCTTTGACCCTTGGGTCATTAGCATTGTGACCTAATCAATTGAGCTTACCAGCCAGTAGCCACAAGAAAACCATAGGAAAAAGGAAGCAGGATTACATAGAGTTTTTATTAGCCATTCATTATGTGACTGGTACTTAACGAGCCTGGTGACATTTTTTTAGTGACAAAATGTTTTATTTGATTTCTTTGAAATACATTTTCATTCTGTCATACCTGAAAAGAGAAAAATGAGGGCTTTCAGAAATTTTGAATCCTCATTTGTCCTTAGCCCATGTTGCACAACACCTGGTTCTCTACTCATTGTAGAAATGGAACTTTCCATTCATACTTATTTCTAGCTCTCTATAGCATTTTGAAAACCCACTAACTGCAAAGTTCTACATGGCTTAATAACTGCCCCCTACATACAGACATACCCTGTTTAGCTTCTTGTCTTCTCTTCTTTTTGAGCACTGTCTCAGGTCAATGGTACCCCTGAACTTTCTGACAAATGTGTAAAAGACAGAAGTTTGTGTGGTTGTTTATCCTCCAATTGTAAATTCTTGTGGTCTAGGCTATACCCAGGATCAGCACTTGTGTGGAAAAGCTTAAGGGAAGTGCATTCTTGAAAGTCCATCTTTTTGAAATACAGCAGAAATCTTCAGTCTTACACTTCTGGAACCTAGAATCCTAAATTACCTTAGATCCTCACAAGTTTTGTTCACTTTCAGGTTTTTCAAGTGTTCCAGGGAAATTTGCTTAGAAGTTTATAGAACTAACTCTTCTAAAACATGCTCTATTTGAGGGGTTCCTAGATAGCTTAGTTGGTTAAGCATCTGACTCTTGATCAAAGCTCAGGTCAAGAGATTATGCCCATGTGGGGCTCTGTGCTGACAGCACAGAGCCTGCTTGGGATTCTCTCCCTCCATCACTGCCCCTCCCCTGTGTGCTCTCTCTCTCTCTTTCTCTCTCTCAAATAAAATTTAAAATAAAATGTGATCTCTTTGAAATAGTATACTAAGCAAAGTTCAGTAAACTAAATTAGGTTGATGGACAGCTTCATGAAGACAAGTAAGTTATTTATTTCTCCAGATTTCTGTATTTCTTAAGTTCTTGGAATCTTGGGTTCTAAATATTCTTTACTTGTAGTTTTCAGAGAGCAGTGAACATTGCTCTCTAAGTGCCTGAATTTTTTGCCATGGGACAACCATATTTCTTGAGCTATGCATTCAATTTGACTCTTAAGAGGGGAAAAAGATTATTTCTAAGACATGATTTCCACAAATTAAGATTAAAAGGTATTTATTTTTTTCATTTGTGTAGAATATAGCTGTTCACAGTCTGCATTTTGGAGAAAACACTCAAAGGTTAGTGTTAATAGTTTTTTACAAGTTTATTTTCAGTGGCAGGGAGGGGGGAGGAGAGAGGGAGAGAGAATCCTAAGCAGGCTCCTGCTCAGCATGGAGCGCAATGTGGGGCTTGATATCACGAACCCTGAGATTGTGATCTGAGCCAAAACCAAGAGTAGGGTGCTTTACTGACTAAGCCACCCACATGCCCTTCCAAGGTTAGTTTTATAATTTTGTGTCATATGGATACAAACTCATCTCTTAATACCATTTGATTTTTTTAATGTTTCATGTTTTTATTTGAATTCTAGTTAGTTAACATATAGTGTAATATTACTTTCAGGAGTAGAATTTAGTGATTCATCGCTTTCATATAACACCCAGTGCTCATCACACCAAGTGCCCTCCTTAATACCCATCACTCATTTAGCCCGTCCTCCTACCTACCTCCCATCCAGCAACCCTCAGTTTGTTCTCTATACTGAAGAGTCTCTTTGATGGTTTGCCTCCCTTTATTTTCTTTCCCCCATGTTAATCTTCTTTGTTTCTTAAATTCCACATATAAGTGAAATCATATGGTATTTGTCTTTCTCTGACTTATTTTGCTTAGCATAATGTACTCTACGTCCATCAATGTCATTGCAAATGCCAAGATTTCATTGTCTTTTATGGAAGAATAATATTCTATTCATCAGTCAGTGAACATTTGGACTCTTTCCATAATTTGACTATTGTTGATAATTCTGCTATAGACATCAGAGTACATGTGCCCCTTCAAATCAGTATTTTTGTATCCTTTGGGTAAATACCTAGTAATGCAATTACTGGGTCATATTGTAGTTCTATTTTTAATTTTTTGAGGAACTTCCATACTGTTTTCTGGAGTAGATGCACCAGTTTGCATTCCCACTCAGTGAAAGAACGTTTCTTTTTCTTCACATCCTTGCCAATACTCGTTTCCTGTGTTGTTCATTGTAGCCATTCTGACAGGTGGTATGTCATTGTAGTTTTGATTTGTATTTACCTGATGAAGAGTGATGCTGAGTATCTTTTCATGTGTCTGTTGGTCATCTGTATGTCTTCTTTGGCTTTATGAACTCTTTTCCACTTTATGACATGGACAGTTTCTTTTGGTAATTATTAGTAAGCAATACTTGTTGTGTAATAACTTAAATAGGACTAATATCTTCAGTAAAGGAAAACCATTAGCAATTACATGAACCAGGATATATGCTATAGGTTAAGAGATTTAATTTTTTTAAGATTGAAAAACAAAAGAAAAAGAACCTGACATACGTTGTGTTGTGAAAGTGAACCCCTTGTTTGTCTTAAGATTTTCTACTTTGAGACTAGTTATCAGATTTAGCCTTTATTTCTAGAGTGAAATAAAGATTCACTGAGATTTTAACAAGTTATCATTTGTTAACTGACATTAATGTAAACAGGAGGTCTTATTTCAAACAAATTGTTAGCATTGACCATATAAAGATTAAGTAAATTCAAATTAATATGTTATTTACCCTCTTTATCATCCATATTAGCCTGAGTTTGGTCTTTATCCTTAACACGCTTATCAGACTAGTTTTGCATATTTCACCACAAGGCTTTTGATAGTACTCATTAGAAAATCACCACTTCTTGAATGAATGAACCTATTGTTCTTATTATCTAGATGGAATATTCTCAAAAAGATGATGGGAGCTCTAAGACATATTCCCTCTTCCTCCATCTAAATAGAATTAAACCTTGTACTGCAGTGATGAAGAAAGGGACATCAGTACATGAGCTTCTTGTGTTTTGTTTTTTTTTTTTTTTTTTTTTTTTTAATATAGCACATAATAGGAAAGCCAAACCATGATCTGAATCTTAGCATGACCAAGGGTGCCAAAATAGTGCTGGGCTGTGGGTCAAGCGATTTGGGTTCCAGGCTGGATTCTGCAACTGTGTGATCTCACACAGATGCTTTTTGGCCTTGATTTTCTGACTTGTTTTCAAAGAGATAGATTGTTTTAGATGACTAACTACTTTGTTCTCTAACAGTTAAAAGCCCATGATTCTATGCTTTACATTGCTATCTATGAGATGATTTTACTCCCTCAATTTATTCACACCCCTTCCTTGCATCCCATTGAGTACATTTAATATACAGGTGATGGAACACATTGACCTCTATTCTGGAAAATAGTCCCAGACCAGGACATTTTTCATAACTCCAATAATTTCTAGGAATATAGGACTCTTCCGCATCCAATTACCAGAAAGGATACACATAAAAGGAAAATAAGTATATTCTAGAGACTATTGGACAAATGCCTGAAATTATTCTGACCTACCTAGAAACCATCTTATTTTCATTCTCTTTGCTGTATGAGTTGAGGCAATATGGTTGATCTGCTTCCATTCCTTTGACTTTATAATTGTTTAGGAAAACACAAATACTATTAGTGTTGGGCTAGCATTAAACAGCAAAGAAGGAGAGGCTTAAACATCTGTATCTTCCCACCCCCAAGACCCCCATCGCCAACAAAAACCTATAGAAACACAAAAGGAACAAGCACTACAGTGAACCTCTGTGCCTCCACAGCATGCATACAAAATATACCATAGTCTATCAGATTATTTCTACATTTTTCCTAGCTGTAAGTCACAAGTCGTTTCGGTACAAATAATACTTGTGAATAAGCTGTATAAAATACTCACCAAGCTACACCAGAACTTTCCCTGGAAGTGACAACTTGCTGTCATGAATGATGAAATATCCTTTACATAAAAGGCAATTTTGTTTATTGTAGAAGAGGAAATGAGCTTTCTTAGGTTTCTTCCTTATGTGATGGTGGTTTTTAAACAGGAAAGCTCCTATAAAGTCATGTTAGGACATATTTTTCATTTCAACTTTCATTTACAGTTGTCATTGTTGTGGGGAAAAAACATTTTAATCAGTTTCTGCATGAAGGTCAGATAAAACTGTGAACAAAAGTAATTTCTTTATGATAATATCAAAACAGAAGCATTGCTACACTTAAATTATGAAACATGTTTCTCTTATCTGCAATACAATTGTGTGTATGACTTAATAGAATCTGGGAATGTATCTTATTTATGCTACCAGAAAGCTCAAGAAATTCTCTTCCCTTCAAGGCCTGAAGTTCTGATATTGTCTAAGAATGAGACCAGATACTATATCATGGGTGTAAACTAAATTATTTTTTAAAGGAGGTATGGGAATTATTTTAGGTTTTGGGGGTTTTGTTTAATAAACTGAAGTTGTATTGAAATTTTTTGTGCTTTAGAAGACATCATATGATTTTTTAAAATACCTGTGTGTGTGTGTGTGCGTGTGTGTGATTTTTTTTAATAAAATTTATTGTCAAATTGGTTCCCATACAACACCCAGTGCTTATCCCAACAGGTGCCCTCCTCAATGCCCATCAACCACCCTCCCCTCCCTCCCACCCACCATCAACCCTCAGTTTATTCTCAGTTTTTAAAAGTCTCTTATGGTTTGGCTCCCTCCCTAATATTTTTTTCTTTCTTTCCCCTCCCCCATGGTCTTCTGTTAACTTTCTCAGGATCCACATAAGAGTGAAAACATATGGTATCTGTCTTTCTCTCTATGACTTATTTCACTTAGCATAATACTCTCCAGTTCCATCCACGTTGCTACAAAAAGGCCATATTTCATTCTTTCTCATTGCCAAGTAGTATTCCATTGTATATATAAACCATAACTTCTTTATCCATTCATCAGTTGATGGACATTTAGGCTCTTTCCATAATTTGGCTATTGTTGAAAGTGAAGCTATAAACATTGGGGTACAAGTGCCCCTATGCATCAGCACTCCTGTATCCCTTGGGTAAATTCCTAGCAGTGCTATTATTGCTGGGTCATAGGGTAGATCTATTTTTAATTTTTTGAGGAACCTCCACACTGTTTTCCAGAACGCCTGCACCAGTTTGCATTCCCGTCAACAGTGCAAGAGGGTTCCCATTTCTCCACATCCTCTCCAGCATCTATAGTCTCCTGATTTGTTCATTTTAGCTACTCTGACTAGTGTGAGGTGATATCTGAGTGTGGTTTTGATTTGTATTTCCCTGATGAGGAGCAACATTGAGCATCTTTTCATGTGCCTTTTGGCCATCTGGATGTCTTCTTTAGAGAAGTGTCTATTCATGTTTTCTGCCCATTTCTTCACTGGGTTATTTGTTTTTCAGATGTGGAGTTTGGTGAGCTCTTTATAGATTTTAGATACTAGCCCTTTGTCCAATATGTCATTTGCAAATATCTTTTCCCATTCTGTTGGTTGCCTTTTAGTTTTGTTGATTGTTTCCTTTTCAGTGCAGAAGCTTTTTATCTTCATGAGGTCCCAATAGTTCATTTTTGCTTTTAATTCCCTTGCCTTTGGAGATGTGTCAAGTAAGAAATTGGTGCAGCTGAGGTCAGAGAGGTTTTTTCCTGTTTTCTCCTCTATGGTTTTGATTGTTTCCTGTCTCACATTCAGGTCTTTCATCCATTTTGAGTTTATTTTTGTGAATGGTGTGAGAAACTGGTCTAGTGTCCTCCTTCTGCATGTTGCTGTCCAGTTCTCCCAGCACCATTTGTTAAAGAGACTGCCTTTTTTCATTGGATATTCTTTCCTGCTTTGTCAAAGCTTAGTTGGTGTGTGTGTGTGTGTGTGATTTGAAGTAACACAGTGGGGCAGAAGTATTCATAACAAAAAATGTTATTTTATCTGGTTTTTGAGTATAAAAGACACCCATTTAGTAGATACACACAAACATGCATCCTGAACTGTTCCCTGCACACATCATCTTTGTTTCCAACCTCTCCTACCATATAGGTCTTATCATTTACCTGCAAATGAAAATCTGAGACTGTCAACTCCCAGATGATGGGAAATTGATTATAGTTGCCAATGTAGACTACTGACTAAATACTTTAGTAACACAGTAGAGGGCAAGACGATGTATATTGATAATACATAAACACACACTTTCACATTCCCAAATACCCTTTCTAGTCCAATGTTTGAAGACATTCCACTAATATAGGCTAGGTACTAAAGCACAAAAAGAGTTAAAGGTTGCCCAGAAAGTCACAGAAATTGTGGTACTTTCAAGAATTTAACCTAGGAGGTTTTTACTCCATTTTATTCTTATACTGTAACCACAAGGCATTTCCCGAGACCCTCAAATTCTTCTCCATATCTTTATGAAGCTATATATGCTTCAGAGGTAAGAAACATTACCAGTTACATTTTGGGAGTCTCCTTTTGAAGCACTGTAGCTACTTATTTCACTAGTGTGAATGCTGGGTGAAAATAACATTTAATCTTTCATGAACATTTCTAGGATTACGTAGAGAGAAAAGAATATTTTAAATGTTCTTTAGCCACTGGAATATAATGTGGCAATCAAACAACTCCTGTCTCCCTATAATATCTAAAAGTGATTCAGAGACTTATTTTGTTTTTTTCAGATGGGTTCTGTGAATCACATTGGTCAAAAGAAAAGATTATCTAGTAATGTGGGGAAAACGTTAGCTGTCTTTAATACCTAGTTGAAATCCCTAAAAAGCAGAATTACTGTCTTTCAACATCTGTAGCACTGTTGACATTGAAAAATTATAATGGTGAAAATTATATATATATATAATTATATATAATATATATTTATATATGTATAAATATATTATATGTTTTATAATATATTTATATATTTTATATTTTTATATTTTAAAATATTTTTTATTTTTATATATTTTAAATATATATTTAATATATTTATATATTTTATAAATATATTTGTAATATATTTATATATATTTATATATATATAATATATATATAATATTTATGTATATATATATATACACACACACACACACACACACTATATCATCAGGCCTCTGGGCCATTCCACTTTAGAGCTTCTTAATCTCCTTTGACTAAACAACAATTTTATTTATTTTATTTATTTATTTATTTTTTTTTATTATTTTTATTTTTTTTTATTTTTTAATATATGAAATTTACTGTCAAATTGGTTTCCATACAACACCCAGTGCTCATCCCAAAAGGTGCCCTCCTCAATACCCATCACCCACCCTGCCCTCCCTCCCACCCCCCATCAACCCTCAGTTTAAACAACAATTTTAAAAGGAACTGGTAGTATTCTGGCATCTGATAGCCGGTAGAAATATTTTAAAATACTTTCAACTTGCCTTTGAGGATGAAATATAATACTTAAAAAACATATTTGGGATGCTTCCATATCTTGGCTATTGTAAATAACGCTTCAGTAAATACAGGGGTGCATATATCTTTTCAAATTAATGTTTTGGTTTTCTTTGGGTAAATACCCAGTACTGGAATTACTGGATCATATTATAATTCTATTTTTAATTTTTGAGAACATTTTTAATATTTTTTATTTATGAGAGAGAGAATGAGAATGAGTAGGGGAGGGGCAGGGAGAGAGAGAGAGGGAGACACAGAATCTGGAGCAGGCTCCAGGCTCTGAGCTGTTAGCCCGATGTGGGGCTCAAACCCATGAACCACAACATTATGACCTGAGCCAAAGCCAGATGCTTAACTGACTGAGCCACCCAGGTACCCCTCTATTTTAATTTTTGTATATATATATATATATATATATATATATATATATATATATATATATATACTGTTTTCCACAGTGGCTACACCAGTTTTCATTGCTACCAGTGGTGCAAGAGGGTTCTCTTTTCTCCACATCCTTGCCAACATTTATTATTTCTTGTCTTTTTGATTTCAGTCATTCTGACAGGGGTAAAGTAATATCTCATGTGGTTTTGCTTTGCATTTCCATGATGATGAGTGATATTGAGCATTGTTTCATGTGTCTATTGGCCAACTGTACATCATCATTGGGAAAATGTCTATTCAGGTCCTCTGCCCATGTTTTTTTTTTTTTTTTAATGTTTCAAGATTTTATTTAAATTTTAGTTGACATATAGTGTAATATTAGTTTCAGGAATAGAATTCAGTGATTCATCACTTACGTATAACACTCAGTGCTCATCACAAGTGCCCTCCTTAATACCCATTTAGCCCATCCTCCTGCTCACCCCACCCCCTCCAGCAACTCAGTTCTCTATACTAAAAAATCTCTTTGATGGTTTTCCTCCCTTTTTTTGTTTCCTCTATGTTCATCTTGTTTCTTAAATTCCACGTAAGTGAAATCATATGGTATTTGTCTTTCTCTGATTTATTTTGCTTAGCATAATATACTCTACTTCCATCCATGTCATTGCAAATGGCAAGATTTCATTCTCTTTTATGGCTGAGTAATATTCCATTTTATTTATATACTACATCTTCTTTAGCCATATTCCATTTTATATATATACTACATATTTTTTAGCCATTCATCAGTCAATGGACATTTGGGCTTTTTCCATAATTTGGCTATTGTTGATAATGCTGCTATAAACATCGGAGTACATGTGCCCCTTCAAATCAGTATTTTTGTATCCTTTGGGTGAATACCTAGTAGTGTAATTGCTGAGTTTTAGAGTAGTTCTATTTTTAAATTTGGGGGGAACCTTTATATTGTTTTCCAGAGTGGCTGCACCAGTTTGCATCCCCACCAAGAGTGCAAGAGGGCCCCCCCTTTTTCTGCATCTGCACCAATGTCTGTTGTTTCTTGTGTTGTAAATTTTAGCCATTCTGACAGGTGTGAGGTGGTATCTCATTGTGGTTTTGATTTGTATTTCCTTGGTGATGAGTGATGTTGAGCATCTATTCATGTGTCTGTTGGCCATCTATGTATCTTCTTGGAAAATGTCTATTCATATCTTCTGCCATTTTTTTAACAGGATTATTTGTGGTTTTTTTTGGGTCTTGAGTTTTGTAACTGGTTTATATATTTTTCATACTAACCCTTGATCAGATATGTCATTTGCAAATATCTTCTCCCATTCCAATGGTTGCCTTTTAGTTTGGTTCATTGTTTCTTTCACTGTGCAGAAGCTTTTTATCTTGATGAAGTCCAAATAGTTCATTTTTGCATTTGTTTCCCTTGCCTCTGGACGTGTCTAGTAAGAAGTTGCTATGGCAAATGCTAAAGGGATTGCTGCCTGTGTTCCCTCTAGGAATTTGATGGTTTCCTGTCTCACGTATGCCCATTTTTAAATTGGGTTATTTGTGCTTTTTTGGTGTTGAGTTGTATAAGTTCTTTATTTGAGTATTAACTCCTTATTGGATAAATTATTTGCAAATATGTTCTCCCATTCAGTAGGTTGTATCTTAGTTTTGTTGATGGTTCCTTTTTCTGTGGAAAAGTTTTAATATGGTGTAGTCCAAATACTTAATTTTGTTTTTGTTTCCTTTGTCAGTGGAGACTTAACATTTCCACTGCCAATGTGAAAGAAACTAGTTTCTATGCTTTCTTTTGGGAATTCTATGGTTTCAGGTCTCACGTTTAGGTCTTTAATCCATTTTGAGTTTATTTTTATGTATAGTGTAAGAAAGTGTCCAGTTTCATTCTTTTGCATGTAGCTCTCCAGTTTTCCTAGCACCATCTGTTGAAGAGACTATCTTTTCCCCATTGTATATTCTTGCATCCTTTTTTGTTTGTCAATTAATGACCATAAAAGCATGGGTTTATTTCTGGGTTTTCTCTTCTGTTCCATTGGTATATATCTTTTTTTGTGTGCCAGTACCATACTGTTTTGATTACTACAGCTTTGTAGTGTGTCTTGAAATCTGTGGTTGTGATACTTCCAGCTTTGTTCTTCATTTTCAAGATTGCTTTGGCCATTCAGGGTTTTTTGTGCTTCCATGCAAATTTTAGTATTATTTGTTCTAGTTCTGTGCAAAATGCTGTTGGTTATTTTGATAGTGATTACACTGAATGTTTAGATAGCTTTGGGTAGTATAGACATTTTAACATTATTTGTTCTTCAAATACATAAGCATGGAGTATCTTTCCATTTGTGTTATCTTCAATTGCTTTCATCGGTATTTTGTAGTTTTCAAAGTACAGATCTTTCACCTGTTTGGTTTATTTCTAGGTATCTTATTTTTATTTTTATAAATGGGATTTTCTTAATTTCTCTCTCTTCTACTTCCTTATTCATGTGTATAAATATAACAGATTTCTTTATATCAATTTTGTTTCTTGTAACTTTAACTGAATTCACTTTCTGTTCGTTTTTTGGTGAAGTTTTTAGGATTTTCTATATATAGTATCATGTCATCTGCAAATAGTGAAAGTTTTATTTTTTCCTTACCAATTTGGATGCCTTTTATTTCTTTTTATTGTCTGATTGCTGTGACTAGGACTTTGGGTACTGTGTGGAATAAAAATGGTGACAGTTGATGTCCTTGTCTGTTCCTGACCTTAGAGGAAAAGTTCTGTTTTTCTCTATTGAATATGATGTTAGCTGTGGATTTTTCATATATGACCTTTATTATGTTGAGGTATGTTCCCTCTAAACTTACTTTATTGAGAGTTTTTATCATGAATATACGTTGTACTTTGTCAAATGCTTTTTCTGCATCTATTGAGATATCATATGGTTTTTGTCCTTTCCCTTATTGATGTGATGTATTACATTGATAGATTAACAAATACCGAGCCAACTTTGTGTCCCTGGAATGAATCCCACTTGATTGTGGTGAATGATTTTTTAAAATGTACTGTTGGATTTTGTTTGCTAATATTTTGTTGAGTATTTTTGCAGCTATGTTCATCAGAGATATTGGCCTGCAGTTTTCTTTTTTTTGTAGTGCTGTCATCTGCTTTTGGTATCAGGGTAATGCTGGCCTCATAGAATCAATTTGGAAACTTTCCTTCCTCTTTTATTTTTTTGGAATATTTTAAGAAGGGTAGGTATTTTTCTTTAAATGTTTGATGGGGGGTACCTGGGTGCTCACTTGGTTGACTCTCAGTTTTGGCTCAGGTCATGATCCGAGGGTTGTGGGAGCAAGCCCTGCATTGGGCTCCACATTGAGCATGGAGCCTGGTTGAGATTCTCTCTCTTTCTCTCTCTCCATCTGCCCCTTCCCTGCCTATACGCATGCTCTCTCTCTCTCTCTCTCTCTCTCTAAAATAAAAATATAAAAGATTAAAAGTTAAAAAAAATTGGTGGAATTCATCTGTGAAGACTTCTGGTCCTGGACATTAGTCTGTTGGGAGTTTTTTGAGTAAATAAGTCCAAGTGTCCATTGACAGATCAATGGATAAAGAAGATGTGGTATGTATGTATGTATATATACATATATATATACACACACACATATGTATATATACATACATATGTGCGTGTATGTATATATAGATACCTATATATAATCAAATATATTTAAATAAATATATAATGGAATTCCATTATATATAATGGAATATTATAATTCCAATTATAATTCCATTATATATAATGGAATATTAACCTTAAAAAAGAATGAAATCTTGCCATTTGCAAAAACATGGATGGAATTAAAGAGTATCATGCTAAGTGAAATAAGTTAGAGAAAGACAAATGCCATATGATTTCACCCATGTGTAATTTAAGAAACAAAACATTCACAAACAAAAAGGAGACAAACACTAGACTCTTAAATACAGAAAAGAACTGGTGGTTGCCAGAGGAGAGGTGGGGGGATGGGTGAAATAAAGGGGATTAAGAGTATACTTATCTTGATGAGCACTGAGAAATGTATAGAATTGTTGAATCACTAAATTGTACACCTGAGACTATTATAACACTGTATGTTAATTATATTTCATTAAAAAATATATATTGGAGACAATCCAGTGATAGAGAACCTCAACTCAGAAAACATGGATTTCATCAATAAGTAGTTGTGTAACCTTGAGAAAGTCCACAAGAAATTTGAAATTTAAACATCCTTTTCCATAAAATTGAGGAACTAAAGCTATATGAACTATTGCAGTAGTCTCCTTATTGATCTATCTGCTTCTGGATTCAGTCTCATCTTCCATTTTGCATTCCTGTTGCCAAAAATAATATACAAATCTGACTAATCTCTTCCAATATTTGTTACAATTTCTTCACTGTAGTCCTTTCCCCTCTAGCTTTAACCACTTACCTACTCCCATATTATGCTCCCACTACACCAAATGACTTGAAATTTTCTGAGTATATCATGCTGTTTTACCCTTTTATTCATCTGAACATATACTGCATGGATTCCCAATCAGCCAAAACTTCTACACCAATATTTCCAACAAATTTCCGGTCATTTTTGAAGCCTAGCTTAGATGGGTGCTTCTTAATGAAACATTTTCTGTCTACCACTGACCTCACTCTCTCCTCTGGGCTATATTTGTAATTTTGTTTATACTTCTATTATTGTTCTTATCCAAATTTGTTGTAATGGATTTGTTTCTTATCTGTCTCCTCTTTGGTGTTAAGCCCTGGCTCGTGCTTGTCTTCTTGCCTGCATTTCTTCCACAAATATTTGCAGAACGCTTACTTTTGTCAGGCACTGTTCTAGGCCTAGAGGGATACAGAAATGAACAAAACATACAAGACTATCTGTTTTTATAGAGCTTCTATTTCTTATTCATGTATCCTTAGAACATAGTACAGACACATGTAGTATGTAAGCAAGAAATAGTTGTTGGATTGAAGTCAAGAAACTATTATGGCTAAATCTGAAATATCCACATTTTCTTCTCCCTTCTCACACTGTATGTGATATTCTACTTGTACATGAATTAATGTTTAGTTCTAATACTCAATCGGTGTTTCTTACGTTCCTAATTTTGTATACTTTTGTCTCCATCTGTTGTGTCTATCAAACACCATTGCGTATAAAACAGCTTCTGAAAGTGCTATGATGTCTTGGTTGCCTTGTTTAGACCTGGCGCATTGAAAGAAGTGCTCATTCATTCATTCATTTAATCAGTAAATATTTATTGAACACCTGCTATTATTAGGCACTGTGAAAGACATGGAGTATAAAATGTCAAACAATATAGGTGTATTTCTGCCTTCTTGGAGCTTACAATCTAGTGATGAAGATAAGCAGTAAACAAGTATCTAATTATAGTAGCATATGACAATTACTATAGAGAAAATAAGCAGGGGACTGTGATAATGTTGGAGGAGTCACCAACTGAAGTACAATGGTTCATGAAGGCTTCTCTGAAGAGGTGATATTTAAGTTGAAACTCCTGGGATGAAAAATACACAACTATGTAAACTGTTAGGGGACTAAGCATTGGGAGAAGAAGGAACCGAATATGCCAACCTCCTGAGGTGGCAAAGAGCACCTGCAGAAAAGTGCAGTGTAGCTGGACTTTAGAGAGTGAGTAAGGAGGTAATTAGAGAAATAGCAGAAGGCAAAATAATGCAGGGTCTTATGTGCCATGCTAAGGCACTTAGAGTATATCCAGAGGAAACAAGGAATCATTGAAAAGTTTTGAGCTGGAGAGTGACATAATCAGACATGTGTTTTCAAAATCTCACTCAGGAAGCTGTGTAGGGAATGGAGTGGGTGAAATGAAGATGAAGATGCGTGGATAGTAGTTGGGGGCAGCTTCAGTGGTCCAGGAGAAAGATGGTAGTGACCTTAACTAGTGTGATTCCAGTGAAGATGAAGAGAAATGTCAGATTGTGGAATTTTGGAAATCATATTAATTACACTTACAATTGGATTTAATGTGAGAGTGGTGAGTTAACAGTGCTGGCCAGGTTCTGGCTGGGTGGAGATGTCATATGTTGAGACAGGGATTACATAGGTTATAGGAGACAAGTCGGATGGGTGGGAAATGCATTTTTAATGACAATGATCATGATGATAATAATGATGACACAGTGGAAGCAGTGGTGGTGGTCTTACCATAGTTGGAGAAAAGATAAACAGGAAATATGGCAACTGTCAATGATTTTCTTTAGCTTGCTGAAGAAAGTCCAACGTATTTCAAATATTTCAATTTTGCAAGTCATCTTGATGCTTGAACTAAGAAAATATGTTTTTTCTTGTCTATTCTCCCTCCCAAAAGTGACCAGGATTACATTTTTCTCTAAATATTAAGAATTAGGATATCCCTCTCACAATCCAGAAAGCTGTGAGAATATTCAAGTCATAAAGAACAGAGTACTTCCCAAAAGGTAACAATTTCTCATTTTTTTCACACTTTTATTATATACTTATTTTTTAAATTTACATAAAAGTTAGCATGTAGTGCAACAATGATTTCAGGAGTAGATTCCTTAATGCCCCTTACACATTTAGCTCAGCCCCCCTCCCACAACCCTTCCAGTAACCCTCCATTTGTTCTCCATATTTGAGTCTCTTATGTTTTTTCCTCTCCCTGTTTTTATATTATTTTTGCCTCTCTTCCCTTATACTTTGTTTTGTATCTTAAAGTCCTCATAAAAGTGAAGTCATATGATATTTATCTTTCTCTGACTAATTTCACTTAGCATAATACCCTCTAGTTCCATCCACATAGTTGCAAATGGCAAAATTTCATTCTTTTTGAATGCCTAGTAATGTTCCATTGTATATATATACCATGTCCTTTTTTAAATTTTTATTTATTTTTATTTTTTATTTTTTTTTGCAGACTTATAATTTATTAATTTTTGTTTTCAATATATGAAATTTATTGTCAAATTGGTTTCCATACAACACCCAGTGCTCATCCCAAAAGGTGCCCTCCTCAATACCCATCACCCAACCTCCCCTCCCTCCCACCCCCCATCAACCCTCAGTTTGTTCTCAGTTTTTAAGAGTCGCTTATGCTTTGGCTCTCTCCTACTCTAACCTCTTTTTATTTTTCCTTCCCCTCCCCCATGGGTTTCTGTTAAGTTTCTCAGGATCCACATAAGAGTGAAAACATATGGTATCTGTCTTTCTCTGTATGGCTTATTTCACTTAGCATCACACTCTCCAGTTCCATCCACATTGCTACAAAGGGCCATATTTCGTTCTTTCTCATTGCCATGTAGTACTCCATTGTGTATATAAACCACAATTTCTTTATCCATTCATCAGTTGATGGACATTTAGGCTCTTTCCATAATTTGGCTATTGTTGAAAGTGCTGCTATAAACATTGGGGTACAAGTGCCCCTATGCATCAGTACTCCTGTATCCCTTGGGTAAATTCCTAGCAGTGCTATTGCTGGGTCATAGGGTAGGTCTATTTTGAATTTTCTGAGGAACCTCCACACTGTTTTCCAGAGCGGCTGCACCAATTTGCATTCCCACCAACAGTGCAAGAGGGTTCCCGTTTGTCCACATCCTCTCCAGCATCTATAGTCTCCTGATTTGTTCATTTTGGCCACTCTGAATGGCGTGAGGTGATATCTCAGTGTGGTATTGATTTGTATTTCCCTGAGGAGGAGAGACGTTGAGCATCTTTTCATGTGCCTGTTGGCCATCCGGATGTCTTCTTTAGAGAAGTGTCTATTCACGTTTTCTGCCCATTTCCTCACTGGGTTATTTGTTTTTCGGGTGTGGAGTTTGGTGAGCTCTTTATAGATTTTGGATACTAGCCCTTTGTCTGATATGTCATTTGCAAATATCTTTTCCAATTCCGTTGATTGCCTTTTAGTTTTGTTGGTTGTTTCCTTTGCTGTGCAGAAGCTTTTTATCTTCATAAGGTCCCAGTAATTCATTTTTGCTTTTAATTCCCTTGCCTTTGGGGATGTGTTGAGTAAGAGATTGCTACGGCTGAGGTCAGAGAGGTCTTTTCCTGCTTTCTCCTCTGGGGTTTTGATTGTTTCCTGTCTCACATTCAGGTCCTTTATCCATTTTGAGTTTATTTTTGTGAATGGTGTGAGAAAGTGGTCTAGTTTCAACCTTCTGCATGTTGCTGTCCAGTTCTCCCAGCACCATTTGTTAAAGAGACTGTCTTTTTTCCATTGGATGTTCTTTCCTGCTTTGTCAAAGATTAGTTGGCCATACATTTGTGGGTCTAGTTCTGGGGTTTCTATTCTATTCCATTGGTCTATGTGTCTGTTTTTGTGCCAATACCATGCTGTCTTGATGATGACAGCTTTGTAGTAGAGGCTAAAGTCTGGGATTGTGCTGCCTCCTGCTTTGGTCTTCTTCAAAATTACTTTGGCTATTCGGGGCCTTTTGTGGTTCCATATGAATTTTAGGATTGCTTGTTCTAGTTTTGAGAAGAATGCTGGTGCATTTTTGATTGGGATTGCATTGAATGTGTACATAGCTTTGGGTAGTATTGACATTTTGACAATATTTATTCTTCCAATGCATGAACAGGGAATGTCTTTCCATTTCTTCATATCTTCTTCAATTACCTGCATAAGCTTTCTATAGTTTTCAGCATACAGATCTTTTACATCTTTGGTTAGATTTATTCCTATGTATTTTATGATTCTTGGTGCAATTGTGAATGGGATCAGTTTCTTTATTTGTCTTTCTGTTGCTTCATTGTTAGTGTATAGGAATGCAACTGATTTCCGTACATTGATTTTGTATCCTGCAACTTTGCTGAATTCATGTATCAGTTCTAGCAGACTTTTGGTGGAGTCTATCGGATTTTCCATGTCATCTGCAAAAAGCGAAAGCTTGACTTCATCTTTGCCAATTTGGATGCCTTTGATTTCCTTTTGTTGTCTGATTGCTGATGCTAGAACTTCCAACACTATGTTAAACAACAGCGGTGAGAGTGGGCATCCCTGTCGTGTTCCTGATCTCAGGGAAAAAGCTCTCAGTTTTTCCCTATTGAGGATGATGTTCGCTGTGGGCTTTTCATAAATGGCTTGTATGATGTTTAAGTATGCTCCTTCTATCCCGACTTTCTCAAGGGTTTTTATTAAGAAAGGGTGCTGGATTTTTTCAAAGGCCTTTTCTGCATCGAATGACAGGATCATATGGTTCTTATATTTTCTTTTATTAATGTGATGTATCACGTTGATCGATTTGTGAATGTTGAGCCAGCCCTGCATCCCCGGAATGAATCCCACCTGATCATGTTGAATAATTCTTTTTATATGCTGTTGAATTCAATTTGCTAGTGTCTTATTGAGAATTTTTGCATCCAATTCATCAGGGATATTGGACTGTAGTTCTCTTTTTTTACTGGGTCTCTGTCTGGTTTAGGAATCAAAGTAATACTGGCTTCATAGAATGAGTCTGGAAGTTTTCCTTCCCTTTCTATTTCTTGGAATAGCTTGAGAAGGATAGGTATTATCTCTGCTTTAAACGTCTGGTAGAACTCCCCTGGGAAGCCATCTGGTCCTGGACTCTTATTTGTTGGGAGATTTTTTTTTTTTTTTTTTAATTTTTTTTCAACGTTTTTTATTTATTTTTGGGACAGAGAGAGACAGAGCATGAACGGGGGAGGGGCAGAGAGAGAGGGAGACACAGAATCGGAAACAGGCTCCAGGCTCCGAGCCATCAGCCCAGAGCCTGACGCGGGGCTCGAACTCACGGGCCGCGAGATCGTGACCTGGCTGAAGTCGGACGCTTAACCGACTGCGCCACCCAGGCGCCCCGGGAGATTTTTGATAACCGATTCAATTTCTTCACTGGTTATGGGTCTGTTCAAGCTTTCAATTTCCTCCTGATTGATTTTGGAAGAGTGTGGGTGTTTAGGAATTTGTTCATTTCTTCCAGGTTGTCCAATTTGTTGGCATATAATTTTTCATAGTATTCCCTGATAATTGTTTGTATGTCTGAGGGATTGGTTGTAATCATTCCATTTTCATTCATGATTTTATCTATTTGGGTCATCTCCCTTTTCTTTTTGAGAAGCCTGGCTGGAGGTTTGTCAATTTTGTTTATTTTTTCAAAAAACCAACTCTTGGTTTCGTTGATCTGCTCTACAGATTTTTTAGATTCTATATTGTTTATTTCTGCTCTGATCTTTATTATTTGTCTTCTTCTGCTGGGTTTAGGCTGCCTTTGCTGTTCTGCTTCTATTTCCTTTAGGTGTGCTGTTAGATTTTGTATTTGGGATTTTTCTTGTTTCTTGAGATAGGCCTGGATTGCAATGTATTTTCCTCTCAGGACTGCCTTCGCTGCATCCCAAAGTGTTTGAATTGTTGTATTTTCATTTTCATTTGTTTGCATATATTTTTTAATTCATTCTCTAATTACCTGGTTGACCCACTCATTCGTTAGTAGGGTGTTCTTTAACCTCCATGCTTTTGGAGGTTTTCCAGACTTTTTCCTGTGGTTGATTTCAAGCTTCATAGCATTGTGGTCTGAAAGTATGCATGGTATGATTTCAATTCTTGTATACTTATGAAGGGCTGTTTTGTGACCCAGTATATGATCTATCTTGGAGAATGTTCCATGTGCACTCGAGAAGAAAGTATATTCTGTTGCTTTGGGATGCCGAGTTCTAAATACATCTGTCAAGTCCATCTGATCCAATGTATCATTCAGGGCCCTTGTTTCTTTATTGACCGTGTGTCTAGATGATCTATCCATTTCTGTAAGTGGAGTGTTAAAGTCCCCTACAATTACCACATTCTTATCAATAAGGTTGCTTATGTTTGTGAGTAGTTGTTTTATATATTTGGGGGCTCCGGTATTTGGCGCATAGACGTTTATAATTGTTAGCTCTTCCTGATGGATAGAGCCTGTAATTATTATATAATGCCCTTCTTCATCTCTTGTTACAGCCTTTAATTTAAAGTGTAGTTTGTCTGATATAAGTATGGCTACTCCAGCTTTCTTTTGGCTTCCAGTAGCATGATAAATAGTTCTCTATCCCCTCACTCTCAATCTAAAGTTGTCCTCCGATCTAAAAATGAGTCTCTTGTAGACAGCAAATAGATGGGTCTTGTTTTTTTATCCATTCTGATACCCTATGTCTTTTGGTTGGCGTATTTATTCCATTTACATTCAGTGTTATTATAGAAAGATACGGGTTTAGAGTCATGGTGATGTCTGTTTGTTTTATGCTTGTAGCGATGTCTCTGGTACTTTGTCTCACAGGATCCCCCTTAGGATCTCTTGTAAGGCTGGTTTAGTGGTGACGAATTCCTTCAGTTTTTGTTTGTTTGGGAAGACCTTTATCTCTCCTACTATTCTAAATGACAGACTTGCTGGATAAAAGATTCTCGGCTGCATGTTTTTCCTGTTCAACACATTGAGGATCTCGTGCCAATCCTTTCTGGCCTGCCAAGTTTCAAAAGAGAGATCAGTCACGAGTCTTGTACATCTCCCTTTATATGGGAGGGCACGTTTATCCCTTGCTGCTTTCAGAATTTTCTCTTTATCCTTGTATTTTGCCAGTTTCACTATGATATGTCGTGCAGAAGATCGATTCAAGTTACGTCTGAAGGGAGTTCTCTGTGCCTCTTGGATTTCAGTGCCTTTTTCCTTCCCCAGTTCAGGGAAGTTCTCAGCTATTATTTCTTCAAGTACCCCTTCAGCACCTTTCCCTCTCTCTTCCTCCTTTGGGATACCAATTATGCGTATATTATTTCTTTTTAGTGTATCACTTAGTTCTCTAATTTTCCCCTCATACTCCTGGATTTTTTTTATCTCTCTTTTTCTCAGCTTCCTCTTTTTCCATAACTTTATCTTCTAGTTCACCTATTCTCTCCTTTGCCTCTACAATCCGAGCCGTCATGGTTTCCATTTTGTTTTGCATTTCATTTAAAGCGTTTTTCAGCTCCTCCTGACTGTTCCTTAGTCCCTAGATCTCTGTAGCAAGAGATTCTCTGCTGACCTCTATGCTGTTTTCAAGCCCAGCAATTAATTTTATGACTATTATTCTAAAATTCACTTTCTGTTATATTATTTAAATCCTTTTTGATCAGTTCATTAGCTGTTGTTATTTCCTGGAGATTCTTCTGAGGGGAATTCTTCCGTTTGGTCATTTTGGATAGTCCTTGGAGTGGTGCGGACCTGCAGGGCACTTCCCCTGTGCTGTGGTGTATAACTGGAGTTGGTGGGCGGAGCCGCAGTCAGACCTGATGTCTGTCCCCAGCCCACCGCTGGGGCCACAGTCAGACTGGTGTGTGCCTTCTCTTCCCCTCTCCTAGGGGCGGGATTCACTGTGGGGTGGCGTGGCCCATCTGGGCTACTTGCACACTGCCAGGCTTGTGGTGCTGGGGATCTGGTGTATTAGCTGGGGTGGGTAGGCAAGGTGCATGGGGGCAGGAGGGGCAGGCTTAGCTCGCTTCTCCTTAGGTGATCCACTTCAGGAGGGGCCCTGTGGCAGAGGGAGGGAGTCAGACCCGCTGTTGAAGGGGTGGCTTCGCAGACAGCGTTGGGTGTTTGCGGGAGCAAGCAATTTCCCTGACAGGAACTGGTTCCCTTTGGGATTTTGGCTGGGGGATGGGCGAGGGAGATGGCGCTGGCGAGCGCCTTTGTTCCCCACCAAGCTGAGCTCTGTCGTCAGGGGGCTCAGCAACTCTCCCTCCCTTTGTCCTCCAGCCTTCCTGCTTTCTGAGCAGAGCTGTTAACTTATGGCCTCCCAGATGCTTGCTGGGAGCAAGTCCCGCTTGCTGTCGGAACACACTCCGTCTGGCCCCTCCGCTTTTGCAAGCCAGATTCAGGGGCTCTGCTTGGCCGGGGGGCAGTTCCTCCACCCTGGCTCCCTCCCGCCAGTCCGTGGAGTGTGCACCGCCTCACTGCCCTTCCTACCCTCTTCCGTGGGCCTCTCATCTGTGCTTGGCTCCGGAGACTCCATTCTGCTAGTCTTCTGTTGGTTTTCTGGGTTAGTTAGGCAGGTGTAGGTGGAATCTAAGTGATCAGCAGGATGGCTGGTGAGCCCAGCGTCCTCCTATGCCGCCATCTTCCCTCCCTCCCTATCTTTTTTTAATATAATTTATTGTCAACTTGGTTTCCATACAACACCCAGTGCTCATCCCAAAACATGCCCTCCTCCCTGCACATCACCCACTTTCCCCTCTCCCACACCCCCCCCCCCCCCATCTACCCTTAGTTTGTTCCCAGTCCTTAAGGGTCTCTTATGGTTTGCCTCCCTCCCTCTAACTTTTTTCCCCCCTTCCTCTCCCCCATGGTCTTCTGTTAAGTTTCTCAAGATCCACATATGAGTAAAAACATATGGTATCAGTCTTTTTCTGCCTGGCTTATTTCACTTAGCATTAAACCCTTCAATTCTATCCACGTTGCTGCAAATGGTCAGATTTCATTCTTTCTTATTGCCAAGTAGTATTCCATTGTTGTATATATACCACATCTTCTTTATCCATTCATCCATCGTTGGACATTTGGGCTCTTTCCATACCTGGCTATTGTTGAAAGTGCTGCTATAAACATGGGGGTGCATGTGTCCCTTCAAAACAGCACACCTGTATCCCTTGGGTATTTACCTAGTAATGCAATTGCTGGGTCTTAGGGTAATTCTATTTTTAATTTTTTGAGGAACCTCCGTACTGTTTTTCAGAGTGGCTGCACCAGTTTGCATTCCTATCAACAGTGCAAAAGAGTTCCTCTTTCTCCACATCCTCACCAACATCTGTTGTTGCCTGAGTTGTTAATGTTAGCCATTCTGAAAGGTGTGGGGTGGTATCTCATTGTGGTTTTGATTTGTATTTCCCTGATGATCAGTGATGTTGAGCATTTTTTCATGTGTCACGTGGCCATCTGGATGTCTTCCTTGGAGAAGTGTCTATTCATGTCATTTGGCCATTTCTTCACTGGATTATTTGTTTTTTTTGTGTGTGTTTGAGAAGTTCTTTATAGATTTTGTATACTAACCCTTTATAGGATATGTCGTTTGCACATATCTTCTCCCATTCTGTTGGTTGTCTTTTAGTTTTGCTGATTGTTTCCTTCACTGTGCAGAAGCTTCTTATTTTGTTGAGGTCCCAGTTCATTTTTGCTGTTGTTTCCCTTGCCTCTGGAGACGTGTTGAGTAAGAAGTTGCTGTGACCAAGATCAAAGAGGTTTTTGCCTGCTTTCTCCTCAAGGATTTTGATGGCTTCCTGTCTTACATTTAGGTCTTTCATCCATTTTGAGTTTATTTTTTTGTATGGTGTAAGAAAGTGGTCCAGGTTCATTTTTCTGCATGTCGCTGTCAAGTTTCCCCAGCACCATTTGCTGAAGAGACTGTATTTATTTCATTGGATACTCTTTCCTGCTTTGTCAAAGGTTAGTTGGCCATAAGTTTGTGGGTCCATTTCTGGGTTCTTTATTCTGTTCCTTTGATCTGAGTGTGTTTTTGTGCCAGTATCATATTGTCTTGATGACTAAAACTTTGTAATTCACCTTGAAGTCCAGTATTGTGATGTCTACTGCTTTGGTTTTCTTTTTCAAGATTGCTTTGGCTATTCAGGGTCTTTTCTGGTTCCATACAAATTTTAGGATTATTTGTTCTAGCTCTGTGAAGAATGCTGGTGTTATTTTGATAGGGATTGCATTGAATATGTAGATTTCTTTGGGTAGTATTGACATTTTAACCGTATTTATTCTTCCTATCCAGGAACATGGAATCTTTTTCCATTTTTTTGTGTCTTCCTCAATTTCTTTCATAAGCTTTCTATAGTTTTCAGTCTATAGATTTTTCACCTCTTTGGTTAGATTTATTCCTAGGTATTTTGTGGTTTTTGGTGCAATTGTAATGGGATCAATTCCTAGATTTCTCTTTCTGTTGCTTCATTGTTGGTGTATAGGAATGCAACCGATTTCTGTGCATTGATTTCACATCTTGAGAGTTTGCTGAATTCATGGATCAGATCTAGCAGTTTTTTGGTTGAATCTTTTGGGTTTTCCATATAGAGTATCATGTCATCTGTGAAGAGTGAAAGTTTGTCCTGCTCCTGGCTGATTTGGATGCCTTTTATTTCTTTGTATTTTCTGATTGCTGAGGCTAAGACTTCCAATGCTATGTTGAATAACAGTGGCGGGAGTGGACATCCCTGTCTTGTCCTGACCTTAGGGGGAAAGATCTCAGTTTTTCCCCATTGAGAATGATATTAGCATTGTGTCTTTCATACATGGCTTTTATGATCTTGAGGTATTATCCTTCTATCCCTACTTTCTTAAGGAACAACTTCTCATTTTTTATTAGATTGTACAAATAGAATACCATTCTCAAGCTAGATAATATGACCCAGGCAATATATTCCTAAATTAGTGTCTATCAAAAAAAGGTCAAGAACTCCCTACATAAAAATCACCTGGGAATGCTTGTTTATAATGAGAATGCCAACAAACTAATTAGTTGCCAGCAAACTAATCAGAGTCTCTGAATGGGGCTCAGGAATCTCAGTTGTGTTATAGGCTGACATTTGAAAAGTATTTCTATAGAGGAGGTATTCTCAAACTTTTTGGTGCTTTGGTCCCTCTTAGTAGCCAGGTGAAGCCTATGGATCCCTCCTCAGGAAACTGTTTATGCATAAAATAAAATACATAGGACCACAAAGGAAGCCAATTATATTGAAATTCACTTGTTCAAAATTTTTTTAAAAAATATGTATAATAATTGACATGCTTTTATTAACACATTAATGAGACCTAGTAGCAAGTATTATACTATCATAGTTTGAAGTAGAGGATGAGTGTAAATAATAATCTAAGACCTCTGCCACAATTGTAACACAATATAAAATTATCTGTGATTTCTATTAGTGATGAAGTTACAGGCTTAGTTAATGCTACTATGGTTTATTGCCTAGATTCATAATGGAAAGAAATGCTAAATTTTCTTCAGAAGTAAGTGGAAATAATGGTACAATTTTTTTCCATCCAAGTTCATACACACCAGGCTTAGAATCCCTGACTTGGAAGTTGTACGCAAGTAGTACAGAGATTAGTGAGGATGTAGTGAAGATAAGAGCTGGACTGGAGATACTAGTCAGGGGAACAAAGTTGAGGTATGCAGGCAGGGGACCTCAGTATTTGGTATCATTAATTTAAATAATTAAAGGAGAAGTTGGGGACCCAAATATTCCTCCATTGTTAGACTTTCAATTATTTTGTTTGGCTGTTATGCCCTTGAATGTAGCTGAGTGGGATTATCTGCACACCCTTGTTGTTGTCCCCTCCTCTTGCAGCCAGGCTCCTTCAGAGGCTAGCTATAAGTTTAGATTGTCACTTTTTTGTGGCTCTGAGAGAGGAACAATTTACAGGATGGAGAAAGGCATTGGAGGATGAGGGACTAACATGGGTAGTAATAAGAGTCAGAAAACAGGCTGATATTAAAAACAGAAGTTCAGAGTAGCTGAGGTTGTGGGTAGGTGAGTGAAGAAGCAGAAGATGAAGCTGGAGAGGTGGGCTAGCCAAAGTTTATAGAGGACCTTCCAACTGCATATATGACTTTGGATTTCATGATGGTATTAGCAGGGAGCCAGAGGAGAACTTTATGATAAAGAAAGACGTGGTAAGGTGTATTTCTTATTAAAATAAATCTGCACGCAAAATGAAAAATGGATTGGAAAAAGGCAGGCTATTTCTGAAGCTTTGGTAAGAACCCAATGAGAAAAATATGTGCTCTCTGAAGTAAGGTGATGGTGATGGGACAGAGAAGAGGAAACAGATATGAGAGATGTTAATAATTGATTTTGGGATAATGCTATGAAGAAGAGGAGTTTGGGGTTTCTTTGAAGGTTGTAGCTCTGAAGTTCAGGTGAATGGAAACACCTTGAATAGAGGTACCAATCATGAGAAGCGCAGCAAGTGTTTGGGAGATTTTTAGTTTTGTTTTGGATAGCCTGTTTTTTTTTTTTTTTTTAAGATTCTATTTTTAAGTAATATGTACACCCAATATGGGGCTTGGACTCACAACCCTGAGATCATTGTCACATGCTCCATCAACTAAGCTGACCAGGTGTCGCTGGATAGCCTCAATTTTAAATGCCTTCTAAACATCAAATAAGTTGAATAGAGTTTTCATTTTTACCATTATTCTTAGTAATCCTTTAGGCAAATGATGTGAAACATTCTTTTTCTCTAGAAACTGACAGATTGTCTTTCCAGGAACTATTGGACAGTTAGGTTTCAGAAATACATAGGATTAGGCATTGTATTGTTCTTTTAGTACACTTTAATGAAATGTCAGTCAATGGCTCTCCTTCAAATAGTTATAGTTGTATAGTTAATTCTTCTGGAAAAAAAATACTTCATAGACCTGTGGTAATGGATTGTGGCAGTGGAGAATCTCAGTAGGCTTGTCTTCTCATATCAAGTGCTTAGACATTTTTTGTATTCTCCATTGCCTTTCTACCATAGCTGCTTGGAGACAGAAGATGGTAGGTAGGGTGGGAGCAAGAAGCAGAAGTGGTGTTTAGCCAGTTTTTACAAAAGTTATGTCGCTTGATTACTATTCCTACCAATTGGTGTAGACATAAGGGGAAATGACTAGTTGCAGTCATCTCCATATTCATTGTCCTTTCAGGTTTTGGAGTCTAGGTTAAGGGGAGTGTTTTACTGTGAAAATGGGATGCTAAAATGCAGCATTGACTTTTAAAAGAATTGTGAAGGAAGTGATGTTGTCTTTGGTGTTCTTTTTCCTCTGTCTGGCTATCCCTGTACTTGGTGCCTTTGTGTTAGGTCCTGGTAGGGTCACAGACCCCACTTCAGGATCTTGCCTAGACTTGCACTCTGTAGTAGACATCATTACTTTGGCCTTTCTCATTCCATGATAAAACTTGCTGTTCCTATATTTGATAAACTATGCTCTGTACATATTTATGGTTAGTCATACTTCAAAATGTGCTATAACTTCCAAGTAACAATTTAATTTTAAGAAGGGTCTTGAAATAATGCTTTAACCTAAAGAAGTTACTCTATTGGTAGGGACTGTAGGTACTATGTGGTTGTGGCTCAGTGGTCTTTCCTATCGATTCTTAAGAATTATTGATAGCATACACATGTGAAAGACATTCAGAATATACAGAAGAAAATGTATTGTTTTTATAAAGGCTGAGGGAATAGTGAGTAGAAGTAGATTTATAAGGCAGACTTCATTTGTAGAAGCTTTAGCAAAGGAGAGATGAGTTATTTTTGAAGATGGTAATAGAGATATTTCATATTTAGCAGAAATGACTTTGAGGGAAGGGATTATGCCTTAAGTTTGTGTTTTTCATGGAGCCTGGAAGAGTAATGTATGCACAGTGTGTAGTGAAATTTTAAATGAATGAGCAAATCCATGGAGGATAATTACTGATTAAAAAAAAAAAAAAACCTTCTATATGTTTATTTGTACCTTGAATAATCTCCCAAACCAAGATAGAATTTTTAAAAATTTCCATGGATTTAGTATATATGTAATCATTTAAAGAGGTTGGCTTAAATACCCAATGAATTGGGAAAAATGAAAACCTGCTTATTCCTCAACAAACTCCAGATTGAAGGAAATTCTATGACACCTATTAAGTAATGCTGATGAAGGAGTCTTTAGGTTGTCTGTTTATCTCCATATGAGAATGTAAGATTATTTGTGTGTTTTGTTTGGCTTTTTAAATGTTGACAAGAAGCACATTTTGAAGAAACTTTTTAACAGGGACTTTGCAATGTAAGCAGGTCACCTTATAATATTCACACTTCTTTAACTGCAATATTGTGTATGTGTCTTTGATGGGTCTCTTATGGAAGGTGCATTGACATTCTTCTCCCTCCTAGTGTTGGTGTAATATTTTTACAGGACAGCAGAGGGTACTGTGAATATATCCTGATGTAAGGTATGAACAGGAAGAAATATGTTTGCTTTAGCTTTGATTCATACTCTAGAGCAGTTGCCCAGAATGATGTAGGAGACTGTCAGTCATGTAGCAAACCCTGCCCACATTTCCTGTCTCTTTTCAAAACTGCAGTAACTAATAACATTTGCCTACTTAAGGTCACTAACATGTAGTTTTTGTATATAAAGATGATGATAAGCCACCAGCAGTTGATGGTAGCTCTGATTTTTTTCACTAGTAGATGGGTTGCATTTGAGCTTTTCACTTAGTGTATTTCCCTAAGGACCAGTATAATGCCTCAGGGACAATGGTCAAGGTGAGGCTTTTGGTCCATGACTGTGCTACAGAACAAATTTCACTGGCCTACATGGGATCTAACTGTAATTTTGACCTCAGTGTTGTGCTCAATTTAGCTGAGTAAGGTTGCTTGGGGAAATCAATGGATCTCAAAGGGCAGAACTCAAAAAACTGTGCCACGTCTATTTAGTCAATGGACAAAAATATAGTTGAAGAGCAAGCAGATGTCACCTGTTGAGATGACAACATACATTTTTACGACCTGCTTTATGTATCTCTTAAGGAAATAAGATCCTGGAATTTTGTATTCAGTTTCTACCCACAGTATCTCATTGTTTTCTTTAATGTTAGCCTTGTAAGTCAAAACTGATCATCAAATTGTTTGTCACAACTTTCAGCTTGATTGAGACTTTGTAAGCTTTTAAACAATGTTTTATCTTTGTAAGGTCTAAAAATTGCCTTTATGTTGCTTTGTCGTTTGCATTTAGCCATAGCCTACAATAATCTATTGATAGCATACTTCCCTTACTATTTAAAAGTAAAATACTATGATCTATTAGGAAGACTGTTTTATAATTTTCTAGATTAAGGTCAACAGCAGTAACATGAGCTCTAGACATTTCGTATCATGGTCTGTCATCTAGGGCATTTTCTCAGGCTGCTTGGTAGAAGTCATCCATTCTGAATATACATTGGTTCCAGGGGACAGTTTGCTTGTGAAATAGTCCAAAATTACACTGTTAGGCTTATAAAATAGAGTTAAGGGTACTAGTCTGCTGGAACCTACAGATGTATTACTTACATCTTGAAAGTAATATAACATTGTATGTTAACTACACTGGAATTAAAATTTTTAAAAATTGGAAAAAAAGAGGTACCTGGGTGGCTCAGTTGGTTAAGCATCTGATTCTTTTTTTTTTCAAGTTTTTATTTTATTTATTTATTTATTTATAATTTATTTATTTTTTATTGTTTTAAATATATGAAATTTATTGTCAAATTGGTTTCCATACAACACCCAGTGCTCATCCCAACAGGTGCCCTCCTCAATACTCACCACCCCTCCCTCCCACCCCCCATCAGCCCTCAGTTTGCTCTCAATTTTTAAGAGTCTCTTATGCTTTGGCTCTCTCCCACTCTAACCTCTTTTTTTTTCTTCCCCTCCCCCATGGGTTCCTGTTAAGTTTCTCAGGATTCCAGACCCATAACCAGCAAAGAAATTGAATCAGTTATCAAAAATCTCCCAACAGATAAGAGTCCAGGACCAGATGGCTTCCCAGGGGAGTTCTACCAGACATTTAAAGCAGAGATAATACCTATCCTTCTCAAGCTATTCCAAAAAATAGAAAGGGAAGGAAAACTTCCAGACTCATTCTATGAAGCCAGTATTACTTTTATTCCTAAACCAGACAGAGACCCAGTAAAAAAAAAGAAAACTACAGGCCAATATCCCTGATGAATATGGATGCAAAAATTCTCAATAAGATATTAGCAAATCGAATTCAACAGCATATAAAAAGAATTATTCACCATGATCAAGTAGGATTCATTCCTGGGAAGCAGGGCTCGTTCAACATTCACAAATCAAGCATCTGATTCTTGATTTTGACTCAGTCATGATCTCATGGTTTGTGAGATTGAGCCTTGCGTTGGACTCTGCGCTAACAGTGTGGAGCCTGGTTGAGATTCTCTGTTTTCCTCTCTGCCCCTCCCTTGCTTGCTCTCTATTTTTCTGTCTGTCTCTCTCCCTCTCAAAATAAATAAATAAACATTTAAAAAATAGAAAAAAAAAGTTGATTGTGTACATTTTTCCCGATGTTGTGTTGAATGACATAAGAGTGGTAGCCTTAAATTAGCTATGGTAGGACTACTTACAGTACAAGAATAGGCAAAGGATGTCAACCAGAGCTTCCCCTCCCTTTGGAGACCTGGTTGTTTAACATTTACCAGCACACCACTGCCTAAGGGCCATTATTCCAGCCACTGAGGCATATCCCCGAGTGGACTTGACATATTTCATTCTAGTCCTAGGATTGAGCCTGACCCAGACTTCCCAGGGTATTTTTGGCAATCTTGAGTAATAAGTCATTCAAATCCATATTTATTTTGAAATTTTTTATGTTTATTTATTTTTGAGAGAGAGAGAGAATGAAGGAGGGGCAGAGAGAGAGGGAGATACAGAATCTGAAGCAGGCTCCAGGCTCTGAGCTGTCAGCATAGAGCCCAATGTGGGGCTCAAACCCATGAACTATGAGACCATGACCTGAGCCAAAGTTGGGTGTTTAACCGACTAAGCCATCCAGGCGCCCCTCAAATCCATACTTTTGAAACTGAGAAATCACTAAGTCATTTGAAGGATGAAGGGTGAGGATGGGGCTGAATTACCACTCAGTTTATTTGCATTCATAGCAATGTTGTCTAACAGACTGATTCCAGGTGCTAGCCATTTACTATAAATAAGAAATGTGGAGTCTTTTGTTGCTGAAACAATTTACCAAACAAGTACCTTCCTGTCCATTCATGGCAAAGGAATGAGAGGAACAAAAGAAGTCCTCAACTTAAGTATATTCTGTAAGTGGTTTAGCTCCCTGGCAGGCACTGATGTATTGCATGTGTATCCATCCCATCCCTGAAGATTCTCTTGGCTTAATTATTGTCAAAACACTGTGTAAATAGTCAGTGAAACTGAAGATAGCAATTTTCATAAACTGTATTCTTTATTTTTTGACAAAAAAGGACTTCCTGTCTTTTTCAGAAGAATGCCTCAGACACCTGGGTTTTAGTGCTTTCATTTTTAGAATGAACATTCGCCCTACTTGGCAGTTAATATTTTTGACATTCAGAACACTTTTGGAATAGTTTTTGACTTTACAAACTTTTTTACTGATAGAAGTATTTATAACACATATATTAGAAAAATGTATAATTTTATTACAAAGCATTTCAGAAGCAAATACATGAATGGAAATTAGGACAAAAGATATAAATGAAGCTATTTACAGAAAAAAGGAAATATAAGTAGTCAATAAATATGTGAAAAGATGCTCTATCTCACAATTGAAAATGCAAATAAAAATTAAAGTAATATAATCTGAGAATTTATCTTATAAAAATATATGATTATAATACACATATACATATGATTATAATACACATATATGCATGCATGGGTATTCATTATAACATTGTTTTATTTATATATAAAATGTCTGGAAGGATACGTATCAAGCAGTTAGCATTAGATACCTCTGTTGATTGTGGAAAGTTGATATGAAAAGGGAGGATAACACTCTTCACTATATATACTTCTGTACCATTTGAATATATAATAATTACAGATAATTACTTTTGTGTCTAAACTATATTGGAAATAGTTTTGTTTTTCTACTGTTCTATAAGCTTGTGCCTCATTACCAACAATGTACTTTGAACTTGTTTCTATTTCACTCTTCTTAACTGCTACACAAAATTTTGCCTTGTAGATGAGCTATCATCCATCCATCCATCCACCCACATATTCATCTATTTGCCTCCCTGCCCACTAAATTATTTTTTGCTTGCTTATTTAAACCATTTATTTTCCAAGTTATAGACACAATGCTTGTCCTTGGCTAAAACAAAACAAACAAACAAATAAAAATAACAAAAAAAAGTGGGGTGCCTGTGTGTCTCAGTAATTGAGCATCTGGCTCTTGGTTTCAGCTCTGGTCAGGGTCTCATGGTTTGTGGGTTCAAGCCCTGCATCAAGCTCCTGCTTGGGAATATCTCTCTCCCTCTCTCTCTTCCCCTTCCCCACTTGTGCACGTGCATGCATGCTTTCTTTCTCTCTCTAAATAAATGAATGAACATTTAAAAAAATTAACAAAAAAGAATGCAGTTGGAGAAGACTACAGAAGGAAAAAACTACAGCCCAGTCTCATTCTCCAAAGGCAACCACTGCTAACAATTTCTGTTCTAGTGGTTACTTTTATAACATTAAACAATATGCTTATTATTGTAACAGTATTGATATCAATATTGTTATAATAAAACATGCTTATACCTTCATTGTCTCTTTTCCTCTCCTCCCCACCTCTCCTATTCCCTCATTCCCCCACTTTTTTTTTTGTTTTGTTTTTGTACCATGCTCAGAAGAAGTCCATATGAGAAAATCTTACCCTGACATAGTTCATAATTTGGGACATTTGACCAAGATAGGGAAAGATGTATAAGTAAAGAATACAATTAAAGGGTACTCAGCCTTGAAAAGAATGGGCAGAATCAGAGAGGGAAATAGATACAGTTAGAGCATGGAGAACCAATCAGGAAATGTAGGCCTTTCCCTGTACCAGCCCCTTACCTAGAACCTGAGAGGGTAGGTTGCTCTTTAGTGTTTCAGCAATAAAGTCTCACCCAGGGTTCCTGGTACTCTTAATGGCATGATAAAGTGGAAAGAACATGGGTTTGGAGTCCAAAAGACTTGATTTTGAATCTTACCTCTACCACTATTTAGCTATGCGATCTTGGGGGCAATTTGATTAAACTTTTTGGGTCCCAGTATACTTATCTGTAAATAGGCAGTAATATTTTGCTCAACACTACTCTTATGAGATTTAGATGATGAGGATGATGGCAATTAATATTTATTGACTATTTACTATATAGCAGGTTTGATTCTTATTTTTTTCTTCAGTTTATTCATTTATTTTGAGAGAGAGAGAAAGTGCAAGTCAGAGAGAGAGGGTGAGAGAGAGAATCCCAAGCAGTCTCCACAATGACAAAGCAGAGCCCAGTGTGGGGCTGGAACTTACAAATGAAATAGTGAGATCATGACCTAAGAAAAAGTCAGAGGTTTAATCTACTGAGCCACCCAGGTGCCCTACCAGGTGTGATTCTAAATGCTTTATGCTTAGGAAGTGCCTTATGTAACAGTACCTAGAAGAGAAAGTTATTGTTGTTATCTCATTTACAGATGAAAATGTATCAGATGCAAACAGATTAAATAACTTGCCCAGAGCCTACAGCTAACAAATTACACAGGCAGGACTTATACTGAAGCAATCTGATTGCAGATTGTACAGTTATACTGCAACACACATATAAAGTAAAGCACCTGGTATGGTATATTACACATAATAGTGTTCAGTATATATTTGTTTTATTATTTTCCTTCTTAGAATGACTGATTTTGCTCTTTCAACCCAAAGGAGACTGTGTGACATTATACAAGGTCATACTCCTCTATTTTTTTCAGAGAAGCAAGATATTAAATACTTTGCCTTAAACTTTGAATTTCTATACAAAGTATTAGGTATTACTGTTTAAGGCATTAACAATACCTTGGATCAGAGTAACCAGTTACGCTTCCTAAAGATATGAGCAATAGCCTATCACTTTCTGCCTGCAGCATTCAAACTCACGTATGTAGGAAGCTTGACAACAATTCCTAGATACATTCCCCATAGTGTCCAGAGGAATATGTGCAAATCGAGCCACAAAAATAGATCCATGCCTTCTGGAGTTCCCCAAAGCAGATAGTCAAGTCAAGTAACAAACCTGTTTCACATAAGAAATACATCTGTATTTTTGTGAAAAAAACTATGGACCCCAGAGAAGGAGAAAAAAATAGTGAAGGAAACAATGGTAGGTCTCAGAGAATTTATTTGGAAGTCAGATGAGAGAAATGTCCAAACTCATCTTCCTGCATTCATTTTTTTCTACTCCAATCAGAGGGGTAGCCAGGATCTAAAACTAGGCAAAATGAATCTGTGGCTCTGGAAGATCAAGCAAGTAAGAAAGTACCACTTTTTGACTACCACTTTTTTTGCTACCATTTTTGTATGTTTTAAGCTACTTTCATACTGCTTCAGCAAAGTTTTTTTCATCATTTTCTTAATGTCCATCATTTAAAAAATGACACTGGTTTTTGAGAATGCTACCCAACTAACTTTGCTTCTGATTTTAATCCATTCTTAGCAGCTAGAGTGATCTGTTCCAAAATGGTAAGTCAGATCATCTCACTTCCTTAAACCTTTGGTTCCCACTGCACTAAGGATAAGGTCCAAATTCCTTACCAAGGCCTATGATACTCCACAGATTTTGCCTCCTGCTTACTTCTTATGACTTTCTCTCCTACCACTCTTCTATACACATTCTCTGCTCCAATTACATCGATCTGTCTTTAGTTTCTGAATCAGACCATTCTAATCCAGCCCTTGCTATCTTATTCCCTCTAGCTGGAACATTGTTCCTTTGCCTAGTTAAACCTTACCCATTCTTCAAAGCTCATATCAAGTGTAATTTCTTCAAGCAAGACTTCTTTGACCACCACATACTATACTGGAGCTCTGAGCACCATGCATATCTCTTTTTCATGCTTTCTATAATTGTAATTAATTGTTTAAGATGTCAGTTTCTTTCAATAGAATGTTAGCTTCATGAGGACAAGGATCATTCCTGTCTTCCTCAAAATACTGTATCCTCAGTGTTTGTGAAGTACATATTGTTGATTTTCAGTATTAAGTGAATTAAATTAAGGGATATTTAGGTTGTGGTTGTCTTTTGTGGGTATGTGCATGAGCATGTATGCATGAGCATGTAAATATGTGTGGAAGTGGAATTTATGACCCTCTCGCATAATCCTGTAATTGACCTCAAAGTTAGTAGTTCAAATGGTTTATTTCTGATTTACCAACATCCAAACATTCATTTGGTAGGCCCAATTGAATATAAAATATAAAGTTGAAAATATTTGAAGGATTAATAAATTTCTTATGAAAAAAATATCTCTATATAGGTATACACTGGGTAGCAATATATGCCCAGAATTTAGCTCCTTTATTAAAGTTTAGAGAATAGAGCAATTTGTTAGGGAGTATAGATCAGTATGCTCAATAAAAATCTTGCCAACTTTTCTATCTATAAAGCGTGCCTTTAGGCTATAACTCAGTAAAAAATAAAGTGCTCTTTTAATTACAGATGAATTATCAGTTCCTGCCAGTTTGTTGCTTTAAAGATAACGCAATTTGCTAAGCTCAGTTGGACCACATTGTCTCTTATTGAATCTTTGATTCTTATTGAATCTTTGATAGACATTTGAATTATTTTTACTTTTTGGCTATTATGAATAATAATGTTATAAACATTCTTGTATATTTTTTTGTGTGTGGATATACATTTTCAGTTGTTTTAAGAATATACTTAGAAATAAAATTGCTGGATAATATGGTGATTCTATGTTTAACCTTTTAAGGAACTGCCAAAATGTTTTCCAAAGCAGTTGTACCATGTTACATTACCACCACCAGTGTATGAAGGCTTCATTTTTTTTTTTTTACATTCTCACCAAAACTTGTTATTATATCTTTTATTATAGGCATCCTAGTGGGTAAGAAGTGGTATCTCATTGTGATTTTCATTTTTTAATGGCCAATGATGTTGAGCATCTTTTCATGTGGTTATTGGCTATTTGTATACCTACCCATTTGAAGAAATGTCTATTCAAATACTTTATGACTTTTTAATTGGATTATTTATATTTTTATTGTTGAGTTGTAAGAGTTCTTTATTTATCCTAGATATAATTCCCTCATCAGATATATGATTTACAAGTATTTTCTCTCACTCTATGGGTTGTCTTTTTATTTTCTTGATAGTATGATTTGTAGCATATAGTCTTTCATTTTCAGGGAATTCAATTTATCTACTTTTTAAAAAATTTTTCTAATGTTTATTTATTTTTGAGAGAGGGATACAGAGCTCAAGTTGCGGAGGAGCAGAGAGAGAGGGAGGAACAGAATCCGAACAGGCTCTGAGCTGTCAGCACAGAGCCCGACGCAGGGTTTAAACCCACAAACTGTGAGATCATGACCTGAGCTGAAGTCCTTTGCTTGACTAACTGAGCCACCCAGGCACCCCTTCAATTTATCTATTTTTTGATGCTTGTACTTTTTTAAATTATTTTTATTTTTATTTTTTAAATATATTGTCAAGTTGGCTAACATACAGTGTATACAGTGTGCTCTTGGTTTTGGGGGTAGATTCCCGTAATTCATCACTTACATACAACACCCACTGCTCATCCCAACAATTGCCCTCCTCAATGCCCATCACCCACTTTCTCCTCTCCCCCTCCCACCGCATCAACCCTCAGTTTGTTCTCTGTATTTAAGCGTCTCTTATGGTTTTCCTCCCTACCTCTCTGTTTGTAACTATTTTTTCCATTCCCTTCCCCCATGGTCTTCTGTTAAGTTTCTCAAGTTCCACATATGAGTGAAAACATATGGTATCTGTCTTTCTCTGACTGACTTATTTCACTCAACATACCTTCAAGTTCCATCCACGTTGCTGCAGATATGATGCTTATACTTTTAATGTCATGTCTAAGATTTTTCACCTAAACCAAAGTCACAAAGATTTATTCCTATATTTTATGCTAAGTATTATACTATCTTAGCTCTTACATTTAGGCCTATGATCCATTTTGAGTTAATTTTTGTATGTGATGTAAGATAGAGGGCTAAATTCTTCTGGATGTAGCTATCCAGTTGTTCCTGTACTATTTGTTGAAAAGGCCATTTTCATTGAATGGTCTTGGTAGCCTTGTTGAAAATCAATTGATCAAAAATTATGCTCTGAACTCTCGATTCTGTCCATGGATCTTCATGTTACCCTTATATCAGTACCACACTATCTTGATCTGATACCTTAGGATTTTTTATATACATGATAATGTCATCTGCAAATTGACATAGTTTTATTTTTTCCTTGAATCTGGATACCTGTTATTAATTTTCTTGCCTTATTTCCTGTTTATAATCTCCAGTATAATGTTGAATAAAAGTGGTAATAGCAGACATCCTTGTTTTTGATCTTAAGGGGAAAGACTTCAGTATTTCATCATTAAGTATAATGTTACCTATGAGTTTTTTCGTGGATAGCCTTTATCAAACCAAGGACAAAGGATGTTGGATTTTTTGAAATGTTTTTTCCGCTTCTATTGAAATGATTATGTGATTAATTTTCTTTATTGAGATGGTGTATTACATGGATTTATTTGTAGATGTTAAACCAAGTTTGCATTCCTAGGATAAATCATAGTTTGCCATTAGGTATAATCTGCTTTATATGTTGCACAATTCAATTTGTCAGTTTTCTTATTTATTTTTATTTTTTAAATAAAATTTATTGTCAAAATGACTAACATACAGTGTGTAAAGTGTGCTCTTGGTTTTTTCCCACGGTTGATTTCCATGGTTAATCACTTACATACAACACCCAGTGCTCATCCTAACAAGTGCCCTTCTCAATGCTCATCACCCATTTTCCTCTCTCCCCCACACTCCCATACATCCTCAGTTTGTTCTCTGCATTTTTTTGAGACTTTTTGGTCTATGTTGTTAAAAGATTCAGGTCTGTAGTTTTCTTTTTATGTGATGTCTTTTCCTGATGTTGGTATCAGGGTATTACTGACCTAATAGAAAGTGTTGGGAAATATTCTCTTTTATATTTTTTGAGAGAGTTTTTGAGGAATTGATATTAATTCTTCTTTAAATAAATTCTTTTAAAACTGGTGGTAGAATTCACCAGTGAAGCTATCTAGGCCTGGGGTAGTCTTTCTGGTTTTTTTTTTTTTTTTTTTTTTTTTTTTTTTTTTTTTACTATTAATTCAATCTCTTACTTGTTATGGGTCTGTTCAGAGTATTATTTTTTTCTTGGTCATCTTCAGTAGTTTGTATCTTTCTACAAATTTGGTCCTTTCATCTAAGTTATCTAATTTTTTGGCATAGCATTTTTCATAGTATTCCCTTGTAATCATTTCACACCCTCTATGTTCAGTGATGTCCCAAATTAGTTCATCTGATTTAAAAATACATATTTATTTTATTATTTTTAAATTATTTTTTAAGTTTATTTATTTATTTTGAGATGGAGAGAGCAGTGTGTGAATGGGAAAGGAGCAGAGAGAGCGGGAGAGAGAGAGAACCCAAGTAGGCTCTGCACTGTCAGTGCAGAGTTCAATGTGAGGCTCAAACTTAGAAAATCAAGGGTCCGATGCTTACCACCTGAGCCATCCAGGTGCCCCCAAAATACGTATTTATTTTAAGTGTCTGTTTTTAGGGGCACTGGAGTGCCTCATTTGGTTGAGCAGCTGACTCTTGATTTTGGCTCACATTATGGTCCCAGGGTCATGGGATTGAGCCCTGCATCGGGCTGCATATTGAGCATGGGGCCTGTTTGAGATTCGCTAGTTCTCCCACTCTGCTACTCTCCTCCACTCACAAGTGCTCTCTTGTTCTCTAAAATAATTAGTAAATAAATAAATAAATAAAATGTTTTTAGGGATGATATTGATAATGATGAATATAACATTCTCTATAATTGCACTACTGAAATATAATGTAAAAATTAAGTACATTTCCTTCTAGGGTGTGTGTGTGTGTGTGTGTGTGTGTGTGTGTGTGTATGTGTGTGTGTGTATTAATAATAGGTAGTCTGGGGTGCCTGAGTGTGTGCACATACACACATAGAGAGTTAGCCTTATAAAGTAAGTCTTACTATTACCACCATTTTCAGATGAGTAAATGAATGGAAGGTGAAAGTGTATAGGTAATTAGGCTAAGGTCATACAGCTAATAAATAAAATTGGGGCCCAAAAGGCTACATTGACAAAAGTCAAAAGGCTAGTTCACATTAGTCAATAACCCAGGTAAAGGTGCATCACTCAAAAAAGAGACCCTGTTGTACAGCTCACTTAATATGACAAAAATACATTATTTTATACTTGCTCATGGGACACAATGTTTCATCATCCTTTTATAATTAAAAATATAGGAAACAAGATTTTAGAACTAGGTACTGTCATTTATCTAAACATAGAAGCTCAATTAGATGCATTGCACTATTAGAGGAAAGTTCATTAATATAACTGTTCTTTCTGACAGCACCATGTTTTTTTTTTTATTACTTGGCACTTATAGTTATATACAGTGCCCTTCATGCTGACTATTTCAAGGAGTTTAACTCCATTTCCTGTCTATTTGTCTATTTATTTATTAACAGTCAACAGTCACTGCTGTTTCTGATAGACAAGAAAGATATTTTACAAATATGAATTACTTATTCTGCCTGCAACTGGCTTCTTGTAATAGTGAAAGTTACTTACCTCACTGACTCTCAGTTTCCCTGTATTTTACACAAGGGTAATGAGGTTAAATTATTTCTTAAAATACCACAAAACCTCAATTAACTGTAGTATGGCAAAAAGAATGTATAAGAATTAATGTGATTAGAAAAAGTTAATTGGTGTGTTGGTTACCTTGGAAGGTGCCCTTGTAGCTGCTTCCACTCAATTCTTATGAAAATCTTTTTACATGGAGTCATAGAAACAATGAAAGTACAAGAGTATTAGGTATAGTCAAATGTGTTAGTTAAAATCAAAAACAAAACCTTGGACTCCAGAAACTTAAATTAGTGAACTTAACATCCAATACTAGAGTGAACTGTTTAACTTTTGAAAAGGTACAGGTTTCCTCAATCCTCCTACCTGACCCTCTCTTTAGATAAACTTGCCAGCTGTTTCACAGAGAATGTAGAAGCCACAAGATGGCAACTTCCCACCACTAAATCTACAAACTTACCTATACCTTCACCTATCATTTCTGCCTTCCTTCCATTTCTAACTGAAGATCAAAAAAAAAAAAAAAATCCTCCTGTGTATGGCACATATTTCCATTTGCGGTTCAGAAACTTTTTCTTATCCATGTATTTCTTTAGGGTTTTTGCTGTGTAAATTAACCATGTGTTGTCTTTTTCTTCAGCTATTTCCTGTTGTCTTGCTCCTTTCCCTCAGCATTTAAAGCTTGCTCAAATCTCTCTTACTCACCAAAGATAAAAACTATTCTGGTTTTCCCCAAAACTTATAACCTCAGTCTAATCATGAGAAAAATAGCAGTGTACTTTTAAAAATCCTCTGGCCCTATGCTGTAAATGTACTGTATCTCACTCTTTCCTATCACAGCTAATCTTTGTGATAGTTGTCTCTACTCATTCACTGTTTTACTTCCTTACCTTCAATTTACTCTTCAGTTTATACAGTCTGGTTCTAGCCCTGATATTCCACTGATTTGTTTTTGGCAGTCTTCTCTTGACTAGCAGCCTTTCCTTGGCTACATATAAAGGATACTTTTTAGTTTTTGACTCACTTGATTACCCACCCAGTAGCATTTAACATAGTTGTCATTCTTGAAATATGTTGTTCTCTTGGCTTTTGTCCTGGTTTTCCTGGTATCTGTCTTGTTACTTTTTTTTTTTCAGTCACTTTTGAAGACTTCTCTGAACCTGCTCATCTTTTTTTTTTTAAACATTTATTCATTTTTCAGAGATGGAGAGAGACAGAGCATGAGCGGGGGAGGGTCAGAGAGAGAGGGAGACACAGAATCCAAAACAGGCTCCAGGCTCTGAGCTGTCCACACAGAGCCCGAGGCGGGGTGCGAACCCACGAACTGCGAGATCATGACCTGAGCAAAGTTGAATGCTCAACCGACTGAGCCACCCAGGCGCCCCCCCTGCTCATCTTTTAAGTGTTGGTGTTTCTCAGGAATCTACCCTTAGCCAGTTTTTTATTTTGCCTCTATCCTTAGGTAATTTGGTGACCCTGTGGCATCTTTATTCTTGAAACTATGAAATATATATCCCCAAGTCCCTTTCCTTAATTCCTATCAGTATCTCCAATTTCCCACTGAACATCCATGCTTAGATGTACTATAGGCAACTTAATCTCTACATGATCTGACCCTTGCTTACTTCTCCAGTATCAACTCTCTCTTATCTATATATCCAACACTCTATGGTTCTGCTGCATTGAACTCATTTCAGTTCTGTGAATGTTCCAGGCTCTCTGAGAACAATCTTTCCTTTCATGTTCTCAGTTTAAGTTTAGAAGTCACTTTCCCCAGAAAGCCTTCTATTTTTCCTAAATGTGCATGTAATTTCTCCACTTACTGCCCTCAAAACACTCTGTATCTCTCTTCTCATTACATTTAAAACAATTCATTATTACCTGCTTGTTTTTCTCTTCTACTAGACTGTGATTACATAGAAGATACCATACTTATTATGTTCCCATTTGTATCCCTGTTGTTGGCACACAATAAATTCGTCAAATGCATAAATTAATGGATCTTAGAATCAAGTCAGGCTAAATAAATCTGTTATATTTTGGTAGAGTTATTACACTAATATATGAAAGCTTGGTTTATCAAATGAGTAATCTCCCATGATAAAATATCCAAATATGGGCCAGTTAAATGGATTCTAGTACAGTTAAGTGAATTCATGCCCAGCTGGTCAGTAAGATTAATGATCAATGCCAACATGTAGAGAGGTCTATAGTGGTGGTCTATAGGTCTCTGTTTTGTGTCTTTATTTGGAATTTGCTATTATTGACTTAATTGAGGGCAAAAAGAACAAGCTTATGAAATGTTCAAGTGACACAAAGATGAGAGAGTAAATAAAAATGAATATGATTTGAACTGATTTTGAGTGAACTAAAACTAATATATTGACATTTAATAGGGATTAATATAAAACTACAAGTTAAGGTAAAAATTATTTAGTACAAAATTCAAGAAGAATGGTTGTATGCCTACTGTGTTCTAGTCACTGGTGCTCAGGATGCAAAAAAGAATAAATCATAGTTTCTGCCCTTTAACTGGTTGCATTCTAAAGAGTATATTGAATCTAGATCATGGCACATAATATTATGTCTCATTATATTTTGTGTTGTCCATGTACAGAATATTGTGTGCTGTTCTAGGCATATTTTTATAATGTACCCATAATGTATATTTATCTCAATGTAAATTTTAAGTATTTCAATTGTATCAGTCAGAAATATTTAGATTATGCTGTTGTAACTATCCCCAAATCTTGGTGGCGTATAACAGCAAAATTTTATTTCTGACTTATGTAACATGTCAGCTGGGAGCTCTGCTCCAAAATTTCTCATTTTATCACCCAGACTGATGGAGCAACCACTATTTTGAGCATTACCATTTCACTATGGCAGAGGAAAAGATGTAGAAAGCACATTGACAAATAAATGTTCTGACCTGAAAGTGAAACACAAGTGTGAGCAATAACTTTTGTTTACAAGTAATTGGCCAGAATCAGTCATATGCTCCATCAATCACAATGGGGCCAGGACATGAAAAACTGTCCTATACATGAAGGCAAAGAGATATAAATTTTGGAGAAAAGAAGTAATGACTATCATGACTAGATAAAGAATGAAATTTACCCTTCAACATTAGACTTTTTCCTACTCCCCTCCCTACATTAACTTTTTCTATAAATTTCCATATACACATGCATATATATACATACATAGATTTTTCCATTATATATGGGATCATGTTTATTTTCCATACATTTTATAGTTATACTCATCTATGCACAATTCTTACTTCAGTCTCTTTAATAGCTATAAAGTATTCCATAGTATGCATATACCATACTTTATTCAACCACTCCTCTGTTTTCTTTTTTTAAATATGAAATTTATTGTCAAATTGGTTTCCATACAACACCCAGTGCTCATCCCAAAAGGTGCCCTTCTCAATACCCATCACCCACCCTCCCCACCCCCCATCAACCCTCATCTTGTTCTCAGTTCTTAAGAGTCTCTTATGCTTCGGCTCCCTCCCTCTCTAGCCTCTTTTTTTTTCTTCCCCTCCCCCATGGACTTCTGTTAAGTTTCTCAGGATCCACATAAGAGTGAAAACATATGGTATCTGTCTTTCTCTGTATGACTTATTTCGCTTAGCATCACACTCTCCAGTTCCATCCACGTGGCTACAAAAGGCCATATTTCATTCTTTCTCATTGCCACATAGTATTCCATTGTGTATATAAACCACAATTTCTTTATCCATTCATCAGTTGATGTACATTTAGGCTCTTTCCGTAATTTGGCTATTGTTGAAAGTGCTGCTATAAACATTGGGGTACAAGTGCCTTATGCATCAGCACTCCTGTATCCCTTGGGTAAATTCCTAGCAGTGCTATTGCTGGGTCATAGGGTAGGTCTATTTTTAATTTTTTGAGGAACCTCCACACTGCTTTCCAGAGCGGCTGTACCAATTTGCATTCCCACCAACGGTGCAAGAGGGTTCCTGTTTCTGCACATCCTTACCAGCATCTATAGTCTCCTGATTTGTTCCTTTTAGCCACTCTGACTGGTGTGAGGTGATATCTGAGTGTGTCAACCACTCCTCTTTGGAGGGGTATTTGTTTTATTCCCAGATTTTGACCATTATAACACATACTGCACTGACTGTCCTTGAACATGCGTATATTTCTGTGCATATGTATTTGAATTTCTGTAGTATAAGTTATTAGAAAAGGAATTCCTGAGCACTTTAAATTTTGTCATGTCCTGGCAATTTGCCTTCCAAAATGCTGTACCAATTTAAAATCTCATATATAGTGTATGAAAGTGTAAATTATATTTTGAGAAAAATGTTGACATTTGTATTGAAGGAAGGAAGAGTTGGATAACGAGGGATTTAGAAACCACATAAAAATGAGTAATGAGTGAAGACTTTTTGTTTAAACAGCTTATAAAACCTTATACCTACTACTTCTAGGTTTGCTGACTGGAGCAATCCTGAAAAAGACTATTCCCACTTGTACATGATATTTCTTGTTACATCTTAGTGGTCAGAATGCAATTTCCTGTCCATATGCAGTTGCAAGGAAGGCTATGAAATGAAGACTCAAATTTGGGGAATTACATACTAAACCAAAAACTGCAGGCTACATAATCACCACAAGAAATAGACTAGTTTGGGAGATAGTTCTTGCTATGCTCCTGGATCTCTATAGTTGCTTACAACCAATTTTTCCCTCTTATGTTTGCTTCTCTTTTTACCCTCTTTTTCTCTTCTGCTATCTCTCAGAAGTTTGTCCATCATTCTTCTTCTTTTCTCTTGTTTCCTCCTCTTTCTCAATATGTCAACTTCTTGTGTCTCCATTTCTGTCTTTTTCTCTCTCTGCTTCCGTATGCTTTATCTCCCCATTTCTCCTCTGTGTGTATTTTTTCTCTTTCCATCTGCTTCCTATCCATCTGTCTCTCTATCTTTAGCTATCTCTGTTTTCTTCTGTATTTCTGGTTCTCTTGGTTTCGGTCTCATGTCTCTCTCTTTCTATCTCCATTTCTTTTTTTTTTTAACGTTTATTTATTTTTGGGACAGAGAGAGACAGAGCATGAACGGGAGAGGGGCAGAGAGAGAGGGAGACACAGAACTGGAAGCAGGTTCCAGGCTCCGAGCCATCAGCCCAGAGCCTGACGCGGGGCTCGAACTCACGGACCACAAGATCGTGACCTGAGCTGAAGTCGGACGCTTAACCGACTGAGCCACCCAGGCACCCCTCTATCTCCATTTCTAATTATTAGAGCTAATAATAATTAGCTGCCACTTCATACTTGTTTTCATATGGTAGGAAGTACTTGAGGATAGGGTAGCTATAGAGATAGTGTAAAAAGGATTTCTTGATAGGTTGATGGTTGGATTATATAATCGTTGAGGTATTTTCCAAGTTTGAGTCAAATTGAGAACCAACTTTCCATTCTTATTAAGTAGAATATCATTTATATTATTGCACATTTGTTTTCTGATTGAAGATATAGTAGGACCTTAAGACCATCTCTGTATGAATATTGTGCTTCATTGTAGGTGACTGTAGAATTAGAAGATACAGTATTCCGCTCTTATCCACAGTCTTAATTTCTATAGTTTCAGTTATCCTTAGTCAACTATGGTCTGGAAGCAGATGATCCTCTTTCTGACCTATCATCAGAGTATCAGTAATAGCTTAACATTATGTCATAATCCCTATATAAATCACCTCACTTCATCTCACCCCATAGGTATTTTATCATCTCACATCATACATTGAAAGAATAAGGTACAATACAGTAAGTGATTACATCGCATAGCTTTTATTACAATATATTGTTATAATTGTTCTATTTATTGTTAGTTATGGTAATATTCTATTGTGCCTAATTTATAAATTAAACTTTATCATAGGGTATGTCCTATAGGAAAAAACATACTCTATATAGGGTTTGGCACTATCTGTGGTTTTAGGCATCCACTCAGGTCTTAGAACATATCCCCGAAGGCTAAGGAGGTACTATTGTATTAGAAATTGAAATGAATGTGTGTTCTTTACAACCTAGCTGGTATATCTAGTAGTGTCTTTTAGTTGTGTCAAAATATATTAATAAATTAAACTTGTTTTGCCTTCTAGAATTAGAATTGTGCCATACAGATACTTTTAAGAATTAACATGAAACAGGAACCTGGCATACTGGTACTTTAAGGAGGAAAAGAGTAAGTGGAGAAGGTAATTTACAAACTAGACTTGAAAACCACTCGAGCATAACATTATCATTACAATTATTTGTCAAATGATTTAGTTCAATTACATTTTTAAAAACTGTCTTGAAAATATGGCCCTACTCATATCAGGATTGGTAATTCAAGGAAAGGAAAATTAATGCCTTCATTAGCCATTGTGCTAGCATCTTCAGTCTTTAGAATCCTTGTGTTGTCTTTTGGGATTTTTATATCCTACCCTTAGGAAATCAGTAAACACAAAGCCCTCGGAAATATGAACTTCAGGTGTAAGAACCCTTGTATATTTATATCCATGGTAGGGGGAAGAATTCTGTGAAAAAAAAATGTAATTTTGAAATAATTGAATAGCAGCATAATTGCCATCATATAAAGTATTATACTTGCTCCTATACATTTTCTCCACACAACAGTAAGTTGGTTGTAAAATCACCAAGAAGAAAAAAAAAGTTATAATGTAATAAACCTAAATTTCAGTGTAAGATTTCCATGGGATAACCTGAGATGCTTCTGACACTTTTAGTATTTAAACAGATGTGTGGGACTGTATGCTGGGAGCCTAGTGGTCACAGTTCTGAGACATTCATTGATCAATGATGATATTTAAGGCCGATTTCTGTTGCAGATGAACACAGCTAGGAGATTGATTACACTGGCCTTTCTTTTTGACTGAATTGGCAGTTTGGCAGATTTTCCCTTTCAATGGGAAATCTGCATCACCTATTGAACATGCTACAAAATACTTGTCTTACTCTATATTCCCTTAGCCTTTAACATATACAGGTCATTCTTCACTCTCTTGCACTTGACTAAGCTCTCAAGTATGCATGGACCTCCACAGTTAGATTATAGCTTCCTGAAGGCAAGGAGCGATGTTTTATAATCTTAGACTTAGTTTTTGACTTCCATAACATCTAACTCCTAGGGCAAAAATAGCTTAGTAGTGGTTATGAGCTTGGACTTTGTAGTCATATAGACCTAAATTCATTTTTTCCCTTAATTTACTATTGATGTGACCTTGTGTAAGTCACAAGTATCACTTTTGTGAATAGTAAAATGGGATAATAACACCCCTAAGGTCATTAATAGAATAAAATATCATATAGCAATTTAGTGAAATGCTTGGCACACAAAAATGCTCAATACATTATAATTATTATTTTAATAAAATACAGATTTTCCTTGACTTACAGTGGGATTACATATCAACCTATTAGAAGGTGAAAATATCATAAGTTGAAAGTGCATTTAATACACCTAACCTATCAAACATCATAGCTTAGCATAGCCTACCTTAAACTTTCCCAAAACACTTACATTGGCCTACAGTTGGGCAAAATCATCTAAAACAAAGGCTATTTTGTAACAAAGTATTGAATAGATCATGTACTTTAGTGAAAAAAAAATGTTGGATGGGAAGTGAATCTGTTGTTTACCCTGATGTTTGTATGACTGAGAGTCAGAAATAGGAAAGGTACAATCATGGACAGGATGAATTGTAGGTAAAGGAGAATATGACAGACTTCTAATATCTCACTGGCAAGGTTGGGTTGATAACTGACTGAATACAGCAGAAATACTTAAATCAGAGATGAACCAATGTTCTTATTGAAGTCACTGGGAATAACATATATTCTAAACCGGGAGACAGGACAGAAGGGCTAGAATGTGCCTGTGGTTTAGGAAAATTTGAATAATAAGCCACCTTTTGAATGTCCAGAGCCTATGTAAACTTAGCTAGAAACTGTACAAATAAATTTTATGTAAAACAAAGGATTTTGTGGAATTCATGATGGTCTTTTCAGTCTTGGTTTGGGGTCTCCCAAAAGCAGACCCAAAGACAAGGATTTAGATATAGGTAATTTATTTGGGAAGTGATTCCAGAAAGTAATGCAAGGGAATGAGAAAGTCAGACTGGAAGGGAGAAAAAGCAAATAAAGAGTGTGTTAATGAGCAGTTTGCCACTCAGTTTTACTGGAATATACCAACAGGTGAGGGAGTTGCGGTGTTTATTCACTAACTCCCATTACTGAAAGTAACTCATGGGGTGTTAACAACTTGGAACTTCCAGACTGCCTCCCCTGCTGTTCAACTTACTTTGTAGATAGGAAAGCACCCCCTGGTAGAGAAACATAGGAAGTCTTCTGCAAATGACTTTTGGCGTAGGCCAAGAGGATATGGGTAGGGTAACAACAGTGTCCACTATAGCAGGGGAAACCACATATCTTGGATTTGAATAATCATATATTTGTTAATATATATTCTATTTCAAATAAATGGGTAACTTGAAAAAAACATGAAAGCTGCCATTTATTTGTATTAATGAGACCCTTGATATGATATCTACATGATCTTCTTTTATCCATTGAATATGGATAATGACTAGGTGACTATCTTCATGAATATAATATTCTAGTGGTCAAGGTGTGGGCAGAAACAACCAAGCTAATAAATGCAGCTGATTCATTAAGAGTTTTAACTCAGTGAAGTATAACTCTGAAATAGTATTGTTTTTCCCAATGATTTCTATTTGTTGTACTGTACTGTACTTTGTTTTTTCCATGGGGAGATGGTGACAATGATAATCATTTCAGTCTGATTATATAACTTTTCAGCTGTTTTCAGAGTTTCATTCTGATTTTAAAGACTGTTCTAAGCTCCTATCTGATTCAAATAGTGTCTCTTCCTTTTTCTTTAAACAGATGAGACATTCCAGTGGCTAGGAATTTGGAGGGTGCATGGTAGATTTTCACACATCAGCCATATGCCTTCTCCAGTGGTGTTTCATAGGGAGACAAATGACTAGGGAAGAGGGAGAGGGAAAAAATATGCTTTTGATTGACTGTGTCTTTTCCTTGGTTGAACATAATTGCCCTTCTAGCCATCTATAGGCTCTGTATAAATAGTTAGTTGTTGTGACAGGCCTGATGATGAGATGATCCCCCCATCATTTACTCTTGGCAATGAAGTCTCTTTCGAAATTTGATTAAATCTTCCCTCAGAACTTCAACTAGTGACATGATATCACTTTTCTCTCAAGTGTACTCATCTTACCCCATGCTGTAAAGCCTCTGACAAGAATCATCTACCCAGTCCAATTTGAATCTTTGGTAATGTGCCAAATCCATTTCATGCTTCTTGGGACCAGAAATTTAGTATGTGATAGGGATTGGTAGAGATTAGTACTGGCCTCTTGTCATCTGAAATTCCCAACACACCATCCTTCCTCAAAGTTCTTTGTCACTGTTCCAGTAGTATGGGAGAAGTCCAGCATGTCATCTGGGAAAGGAAAACCTGTCTTTGTTATCAAAAGGTGACCTTCTCCTCTTTCTCAGTCTTCTTTGTTTATTGATGGAGAGAAGATGGGATGATAAAGAACTAGCTGCATTGGATAGTGAACAGGTGGGCTCAGACCCCAAACTGCAAGTTTTCTGAATTTAGGATGTCAGGTGGATATAAATTCTGAGGTAAATTCTGGGAATACACGATGCTTGATATCATCCTGTTACTCTCAAATTCTGGGTAAGGTTCTGCACCTTTAGGTACAAACCAATTATTCAAGAAACAAATCTTTACATGGAATTCTGGATCTTTAAAATGATATCCAGAGGGTGTTCTTGCTTTTCCACTCAGATTTGCTTCCACTCATTATTTTAGGGATCACTGTGCTTTCATTCTTATTGTCCCCTTTGCCATATTTATGTCTTGGGTTTATGATAAGCCCAGTATACCTCTGTGGTGCTTATATTCTGATTGTTAGAGGATCTCGATCCTATTTGAAACTTTTTACACTTATTTTTCGCTTTGGAACAGTTTCATTACAATTGTTTAAAGTTCAGTATTGTTAATTTTAAAATATTGTCAAAGTTGAGTAAAAACCCTTGTGATATAAATAAACAAAATAATTATAAGTGCTGATCAGTCTTATGAATAAAACAGCAGGGAGGTGAGTCAGAGAATGACAGAGTGAGACTTTAGGTAGTTGGAAAAAGTGTTTTTGTGTGACTGAAGACAATAGAATGTTAAGGAACCAACTGTGTGAAGAGTGGGGTGAAGTATACTAGGAGGAAGACAAAATGTAAAGACTACAAGAAGCAAATGACCTTGACACATTCCAGGGACAGATAAAATATTCATAGTGGCTGGAGCATAACCAACAAGGAGGAGAGTGTTGTCATATAAGATCAAAGAGGCAGCCAGGGCCCCACCTTTATGCCCTTAATGGCCTAATGGAAGGAGTTCAGATTTTACTCCAAATCCAATGGGAAGCCATTGAAAAGTTTTAAGCAGGGAACTTTGGCATGATTCAACTGTGTGCATTCATGTTTTCTTCCATTTGAATAAAACTAAAAACAAAGGTCACTAGAATGTCATTGTTTCTGTAATGTGTCCTTGAGATATGTGAAATTTTAGCTGCTAGTTTGTTGATGCCAAGATCTGTGACTCAATTTCATATTATTTTTTGACTTTTCAGCTACTGAAGAAAGTGAACAATGAAGCCACCATTTCTTTTGGCCCTTGTGGTCTCTTCTGTAGTCAGCACAAATTTGAGGATGGTATCAAAGAGAAATTCTGGTAAGTTGCTGGCAAATTATATTTGATCAAAAATGTGTAGTTTTTGTGACATCCAGAAAGCATCTGTGCCTTTAACTATGAATATCTTGAAACAGAAATGCTTGAACTCCAGCTATGTTGGAAGGTAGCCAAGATAAGAATGAGATTTTAGCCTACCACTGAGAAAATGTTGGTGAACTAGTGGAATTTTGTTCAACTTCAGTGGCAATGTACTCTCAGTGGACAATGAAATGTTAAGGGCCTACTTGGGGTTGGTTACATTTGCTAATGACTGTACACCTGGGAGCAAACATTTGTAACTGAAAATACAAGAAACTTAAAAAAAAATATATATATATATCCTTTGCCTCTTAATTGAGTGTGCAGCACTACTGTTTAAATGAATTATTTTGACATGTAGCTTTATTTTTTGTTACATTTTCACATTTTTACTGAATCTCTAACAGGCAGAAGTTTAAAGCCTCCAAGTTAAGAAATATTAGCTAATTTCCTGAAGAGGAATTTCTTGAGAAGAAATATCTATTCATAGAACATGGTGGTCTGGCAGGCAACCATGCTTGTACTGAAAGATCAGCTGTCATCAGTAGATGTCCCAATCAGAGCTTAAACATTGTTTAAAAACACTTGAATATATATGTCTTTCAGTTTTTATTATATAGTCTAGCTATAATTACAAACCATGCATGAGATTTTAAGAATTGATTTTCTGTCTACAATCATCCCAGTAAGACATTGAAGAATGAATGTATTATTACATGGAAACAAAAGACTGTGAAGGGACTTTCTGCTGGCTTCTAATTCAGTTATTTCCTAGAATTAAATGTATGCTCTTTACTTTCTCATTAGGTATAAAACCCAGAAAATAAAGTGCATGCCTATTTTTCAAAGCAATAAATGCTGGCTAGTGCTTGGCATTTGGTTAATGTTTGTTTTCTGAGGCAGGAATACTTGCTAATTGAAATAACTAAAGAACAGTATTGTTCTTCAATTGATATCATATTAATAAGTTTAGCATAAATGTGTCACAGGTTGTAAAATAGAGCACCACTACTGAAGTCCAAAGGATTCTGTAATGGTAAGGGCAGGGCAGTATATTAACTTTTTCTCCCCTTAAGACTTGTGTATTTAACACATTTTTGCATATTGTGAATCTTTTTCAGCTGTGTTTAATATTTTACCTAGAATATCTCTAACTTGGTATATTTTACGTGGCTGCCTTACCTTGCCTTAATCTTGAAGTCACATTTTCACTTTCAGTCTTGGTTCAGATTGATTGTTGCTAAAATAAAATACTCGGAAATATTACTTACTAGCAAAAGTAACCTCTTGGACCAGATTCCATGTTCTTCACTCTGCTGTGTCCTAATGTAGCAGAGTCTGAAAGCAAAGAAAAGGAATGGAGAGTTTAAAAAGACATCTATATTGATGAGGTCCCAATAGTTCATTTTTGCTCTCAATTCCCTTGCCTTTGGAGAAAGAATGAAATCTGGCCATTTGCAGCAACGTGGATGGAACTGGAAGGTTTTATGCTAAGTGAAATAAGCCAGGCAGAAAAAGACTGATAACATATGTTTTTACTCATATGTGGATTTGGAGAATCTTAACAGAAGACCATGGGGGAGGGGAAGGAGAAAAAATAAGTTACAGAGAGGGAGGGAGGCAAACCAGAAGAGACTCTTAAGGACTGAGAACAAATTAAGGGTAGGTGGGGGTGGGGGAGAGGGGAAAGGGGGTGATGGGCAGGGAGGAGGGCACTTGTTTGGATGAACCCTGGGTGTTGTATGGAAACCAATTTGATAAATTATATTTAAAAAAAACAGATAATTACAAAAAAAGACATCTATGTTATGGAAGTTTAATTCATGTAAAATCCAAACTAAGAAACAAAAACAAGTTGCTCTGTGTGTATGTATTCAGTTTTCTTTCCTTGGTTTGCTTATTATATTTATAAGGACAAAGATTGTTAACAATGTGTATACATAGAGGAAGTTCTCATTGACACACAGGTGCCCTTTAAATATTAACTTTTTTATGCTTTGCTCCTTTATTCTTTACTTAGCAAGTGTGAGGCCATTTGTGGCTTATGAGAGGTTCTTAGTTGTGTCTTCTTAATGTGGCCAAGTGATGCCATATTTGCAGTGAACTTTATTGAAGAAACATTACCCAAAAAGCTATTCCCCTTTGAGTGAATGCATTTGAATAATTTCAGTCTATGTTTCCCCATATATTTACCCTCAGCTACCTCATAGGACAATAGAAATTATAATTTTGGAACAAAACTTTTCCTACAGATCTGGGCAGTGGAGATGGTTTGAATGCAGTTAGTCTTTCTCTCATAAAATAAAAGCCTTCTTGCTTTTATTTGTGGTGCATATGGAGTAGGCAGGAAAGACTAATGGGTTTATGTTGTTGGTTTGTGCATGTCTGTGTATGGTGTTTTGTTTTTTTATTTCAAAATACAAAAACAAAAATCAAGCATGGGATAAATAAAAGACGTCCTAAGTTACCCATAGGTAATAAGAATGGGAGTACTTTGGAGCTGTTCTTTTCACTCTTTCTTTCTATTTAGGTACCTCATAACATCCTTCCCAGCCCCTACACTCATGATAATACTATTATTTTATGTAAAAAAATAGAATTATTTGCACTTTCATTATGATGGTCCTATTTGACCTTATTTTTTAAAGAACATCAAAGATTGCTTTGACAAATCTGTAGTACAAAATTTTGTTTCACGCAATCTGTGAGGTCCTTTGGCCTTGCCAGTTAAAGAGATCCAGATTTAAACTTGCATATTTGTTCTTCTTGGAATCACCAATGGAACTCAGAACTTTCATTTTTCCCCCTACTTCCCTTTTCCCAAGTGAAAAATGAATGATTGTGCCTTTCACTCATTAACATTAATAACTATTTAGTGTGAGATGTGAAGCCAATTATAATGATTTTTGTGCCATTCATTATAGACAGGGATCTCTTTCACTAATATCTCTTCAACTAATGCCAAAGGTTCTTTAATGCACAAGACACAGGACCAAGGGATAGAAGCTTCTTTTTATGTACTTGTCAATCAAGGGAAAAAAAAATAAAAGACTTAACTTTTTTTTTTTTTTTTTTTTTTTAATTTAGCTTGGGCACATATTGAAATGAACCTCCTAGTTTCTGGTATTACACAGTTTTTAAAAGCTGCAGCACAGGTTATGTTTCTAGGTAATACCTATTCACACTGGGCAAGTCCAAATATCAACTCTACATAGGTAAACAGAAAAAAATGGCTCTGAGGTTGCATTAGCATCTAATTTTAAGGACTGTAGCTGATTGATCAAGTGTAAGCTTGTCATCTTCACAGAATGCCCATGAGGTCCTTCAGCAATGGCATTCTCTAAATCTAAGACTAAATAAGGTCATTTAGAAAATCTACTCAATTAAAAATAGGTTTGCTTTACTTAAACGTGTCATTCTTTATGGCAGGGAATTGGCTAATATCTTGACAAAGTCTATTGGCAGAAATGCCCAGTGGAGGACACATGCATCAAAACTAATTTTTAATAGGATGGGTGGGAGAAAAACTCTCTCAGGAAGAGAACACCCAAGGACTTCTATATAGCTATTTCTTTTTACCTCAAAAATTATGTCCTCAGAATATACATGGTTTTTATTTTGGAGGGGGCATTAAACTCTCCCCTTTGCTTTTCTCTGACTTTTGCTGTTGTTGCTACAGGAAAATGTGAGCTGTGTTAGGCAGTTGTTGGCATTAGGCTCCCCCAGTCTGAATCTTCATATCAGGGAAGAAAGGAATAAGGAATAGGGTGACAAATTTGATGAGAAGTTATGTTTAATTCTGAATCCAAATTGGGTTATTTTGTGATCAGTACATTTGGAGAATGGCTACAACAAAGCAACTTCCCAATGATCTGGTGTTTCAAGGAAAATTGCAGAGTTATCAAAATATCTTAATCAACTACGAAAATGTAGACCCTAGGGGTAAGGAGGATGTGAAAGCCTGCTGGCACATAGTGGGTACTTATAGATACATTTTGGATCGACTTGAACATCCAATGCCATGAATGGTTTTACATAAGGCTTTGGCTTGTAGGTTTATAGAATTATGGAGTTTTATGATTGTTGATGAGAGAGTAGTAGTTTGTTTTCACTAAAAATTTTTTGGTTTTAGAATTTCTAGTCATATGATTGAGGAAGATCTTAAGGCAGAAATAGAGGTTATGTGAGTTTGCATTTCTACCCAAAGCTAGAAAGAGTATTTCAAACAACTTCCAAGTGTAAGTAAAATAACTTTCCCTGTGAAATTGATTGTTATATAATTAAAAATAAAATGAAATATCATGCTTCGAATTCTTAAAAAGGAGACAAAATGTTTTATTTTAAAATAGTGATTAGAAGTAATGTTGCTCTGAGGATATTCACATTGTACCTGTAACTTGGATTGCTAGAGTACCAGATTAGAAGTTAAAAGATAACAAGGTGTTAGTGAAATCTCATCTTCTAAATTTATGCTAATGAGCTAAGATCAAGGAGAAAAATACCTCCCTGTGATCTTTTCTGTACCTGATATGGATAACATGAGATTTGATACTTTTATCTCTTTAATTAGGGTGACTTCCATGGAGTAAACTGGATCTTGGAAGAAAGGAAAAGTGGTACTGGAAGGATTGACTTAGTTATTGGAGCTGGTATAGGAGTGGTATTAGTGTTGGGAGTATGGAACAAAGTTTCTATCAAGTAAGGAGTGGTCAGGGATGAGAGTGATAAGTCAGAAACAATGTGTGGCCAGAATGGACCTGAATGAAACACCCTTATTAAAGAAGTTGAAGGGCAAATAATTTTAGGATTTTTAGTCATTAAATTTTATATGGTCAAATGCATAGTCAGTCATGAAATACTTATTAAACTTTTACTATATGTGCAATATTACACTAATCTTGTGGTGGGGCAAGAGGGTAGGGAAAATAAAGCAAAACTCCCTTGTTGAATAATATTTACTCTCATTGGGATAAATGAATGGTTAAGCAAATTGTGTTAACCTGAGAGAGTGCTATGTAGCTATTAACATGACCACCATTTAGACTACATTCATATATAGAAATGTGAATATAAATAATAGTAAGCAAAAAAACCCAGTACACAATGATGTTAAAATATTCATTTACACTAATCAAAAATTAGAAAAGAATTTTGAATGATGTTTAGCACTTATAGATATATTTATAAATGATTTTTTTCTACAAGTCACTTAAATGTATAATAAAAATAAAAGATCTAATTAACTGGGAGGAAATACTTTTCCTCGGGATGCTTCACATATGAAACTTGGAGTAACAAAAGAGAATTTGATCCAGTATTAAACTTACACAGCAGGCCTCCAAAGCCAGGGGAGTCACAGAAAGACAGGATATATTGGACACTGTAGAAGATGAGAGGCTTGATGCAGGCCCTGACAGCATTTAGGACCAAGAGTGAGCTGGAATAAGGCAGGAGCACATTAAAGGAAAAGAGCATAGTATGAGAGAAACAGATAGAAGATGGCAATGGGTATGGCACATGCATGTAGGGAGAAGTGTAAGCCAGCAAATGGAGAATGGTTGAAGTTGGCTAAGTAAGATAAGTCACGCTAAAAGATAGTGTTCCTGAGTTCTGGTTACAGTAGTATAGATTAGTAGTAGATTTTATTTTTCAGTAGAATAACGATGAATGATGACTCTTGCAGTCATCTACAGGGATGACTACAAAGGGTAGCCAGATGAAAGAGAAGTCTAAAATAATCCCATGGGGGAAAACAGAACTTGACTTGGGAATTTTACTGTGAGACAGATAGGAGTTAGTTTCTTTTTATGTTTTTATCTTTATAATCTTGAAACATTTAAAACCTATAGAAAAGTTACAAGAATAGTACAATGGCCCCTCAATATACTCTTTACCTGTCTTCACCAGTTGTTAACATTTTGTTGCATGTTTTCTCTCCTCTCTCTCTTGCTCCCTGTTGCTCTTTTTTACCATTAGGTATAGTGTTAGCTATGAGGTTTTACAGGTAACTCTTTAAGAGATTAAGGAATTTCCTTTCTATTCCTACTTTGCTGAGATTTTTTTTATTGTGAATTGGTACTGAATTTTGTCACATGCTCTTTTTGCATCTATTGAGATGATGATGATTTTCTCCTTTATTGTGTTAATGTGGTGAATCAAATGAATTGATTTTCAAGTATTGAACCACTCTTACTATAATAGATAAGCCCTACTTAGTCATGATGTATTATTCATTTTATATATTGCTGTATTTATTTAAAATTTTTTTGGTTTTTGAGGATTTTTGCATCTGTGTTCATTAGTGATATTGTCTGTAATATTTTGGTAATGTTTTTATTAGGTTTTGGTATCAGAATTGTGTTTGCCTCATCTTAGGAAACATTGTTACCTCCTCTTTTCTGAATGGCATTATTGCTTCCTCAAAAGTTTGTTAGTATTGACTATTTGTATTCTCTGGACTTGAAGTTCCATTTGTGGAAAGTTTTTGTTTATTTATTGATGCTTTGATTTCTTCAATAGGCACGGAGCCACTCAGATTTTCTCTTCCTTCTTAAGTCAGTTTTGGTAATTTGTTTTTTTGTAAAGGATTTATTCATTTCATCTAAGTTTTAAAATTTATTGACATGAGCCATTCATAATATTCATTTAATATCTTTCAAATCCCTATAAGATCTGTAATATTATCCCTGCTTTCATTCCTGATTTTTTTTCTTTTCTTTTCTTTTGATTAGTCTTGCTTGCTAAGGGTTTATTAAGTTCATTAATCTTGTGAAGGAATCAGTTTTTGACTTGGTTAATTATTCTTTGTTGCTTGTTTATTTAACTGTTCCTTGTCCATTCATTATTTTCTTTTTCTTATTTGGGGTTTAAGTTCTACTTCTTTTTGTAGTTTCTTAAGGTGGAAACTCAAATCACAGATCCTAAACCTTCCTTCTTTTCTAATAAAGGCATTTAAAGTTAAAAATGTCCCTCTAAGAGGGAGCCAAAACATAAGAGACTCTTAAAAACTGAGAACAAACTGAGGGTTGATGGGGGGTGGGAGGGAGGGGAGGGTGCGTGATGGGTATTGAGAAAGGCACCTGTTGGGATGAGCACTGGGTGTTGTATGGAAACCAATTTGACAATAATTTTCATATTAAATAAGTAAGTAATTAAGTAAATAAATAAATAAGTCCCTCTAAGTACTGCCTTAGCTGTGAGCCCAAAATTTTAATCAATTTTATTTTCATTATTATGTAGTTCAAAACATTTTCTGATTTCCCTTGTAATTTATTCTTTGAACTGAAATTATTTAAAAGTGTGTTATGTAAGAGACTCTTAAATATGGAGAACAAACAGAGGGTTACTGGAGGAGTTGTGGGAGGGAAGATGGGCTAAATGGTAAGGGGCATTAAGGAATCTACTCCTGAAATCATTGTTACTATATGCTAACCAACTTGGATGTAAATGTAAAAAAAATTAAATTAAAAAATTATGTTAATTTCAAAATATTAAGGATCGTATAGCTATATTCTTTGTATTATTTCTAATTTAATTCCAATGTATGTATATCAGAGAATGTATCCTATAATATTTCAGTCTCTTGATATTTACTGAGATTTATTCCATGTCCCAGCATATGGCCTCTATTGATGAGTATTCCATATGCACTTGTGTATTATGCTATGAAGTGTTCTATGAATTTCAATCAGGTCAAGATGGCTGACAGTGTTTTTTCTGTCTTTTATATCCTTACTGATTTTATTGGATACTTGTACAATCAATTAGTGAGAGAGGGTTATTAGTATATCTCACTATAATTGTGGATTTGTCTCATTCTCCCTTTACCTTTGTCAACTTTACCTCATGAATTTTGATGCTCTTATTAGTTGGATACATATTTAGAATTATTTTGTCTTCCTGAAAAATTACCCTCCTTATCTCCTGTAATGCTATTTGTCTTGAATTTCACTTCGTCTGTGTTTAATAGAGTTGTGCTGACTTATGCTTACTGTTTTTATGTGTTTTATATATATATTTGTTATCCTTTTACTCTCATCCTATTTGCAGCTTCAAATGTGAAATGCATATTTTATACACTCCATATTATTGAGTCTTTTTATCCAATCTAACATTGTTTATCTTTTAGATGAAGTGATTAGTCCATTTACAATGAATATAATTTTTGATATGTTTAAGTAACCATTTTCTATTTGTCTCTTCTAGTTTTTTTAAATTTTTTTAATTTTTATTTTACTAGTATTATTTTGAAATGTTTTATTTATTTTTGAGAGAGTGCAAGTGGGGGAGGAGCAGAGAGAGAGAGGGACAGAAGATCTGAAGCTGGCTCTGCATTGATAGCTGTGAGACCAATGTGGGGCTTGAATTCACAAACGTTGAGATCATGACCTGAGCTGAAGTCAGTCGCTCAACCAACTGAGCCACCTAGGTGCCCCTAGTTTTTTGTTACTGTTTTTACCTGTTGCTCTATTTATGTTTTATTTGGGGTTAGCTTAATAATCTTTAGTATTCCATTTTTATGTCCTCTATTGGCTTTATAACTATACCTTTTAAATATTTTTAGTGGGTACTTAAGATTGGTGGTCACAAACTATGGCTTGTGGGCCAAACCTACCCATTTCCTGTTTTTATAAAAAAAAATAATGGAACACAGTCACACTCCTTTATTTGCATATTGTCTATGGCTGCTTTGGTGCTATAATAGAGTTGAGCAGTTACTACAAAGACTGTGTGGCCAACAATGCTTAAAATATTTACTACGTGGCCCTTTACAGAAAAAATCTGCTATCCCCTGCTGTAGGGCTTACAATGAGCATCCTTAACTTTACAAAGTCTATTTAGAGTTAATATTGTACCACTACATACTTCACATGTGAAACATCATATTTGTTACTTTCCTCTTCTTGCTTATCACTTCATGCCTTATACTTCCCCCTTTGTACTTCACACATCATATTTCACACTTACATTTCTTACTTCCAGGTTCACAAATGTAATAGCCTTACAACAGTATAATTATATATTTGTAGTCCTTCATCCTTCATGGTATTGTTATGTATTTTACTTCAACATATATTATAAACACTTTCTTAAACTGCAATTATTTGCTCTAAATAATTAATTTTAATTTTCTAAGTAGTTATGAGAAATGAGAAACACAACTTATACATTTATTCATGTATTTACCATTTCTAGTGCTTTTCTTTCCTTCTGGTCATTCCTTCTCAGTTTGTTGGACATTTTTTTTTTTTTTACCTTTGGTCATAGTATAAGTATGCCAGAGATAAATTCAGCTTTTGTTTATATAAAAATGTATTTGTTTCACCTCATGTTTGAGGGCTATTTGCCCCAGATATAGAATGCAATGTTGAGAGTTTCCTTATCTACAGATGTCATTCCATTGTTTCCCAATCTGTATAGTTTCTCATGAGAAGCCAAGTGGACAGTCTTATCATGGTTGCCTTGTATGTAATGCCTTTTTTTTTCTCTGGCTGCTTTAAAGACTTTCTCTTTCTCTTTGGTTTTCAGAACCTTGACTATCATGTGTTTAGTCGTTTTCTTTGTATCGATCAGGCTTAGGTATAGCTAAAATTCTTGAACTTTTGAATTAAAGTTTCTCATCAAATTGGAGCAATGTTTATTATTTTTAGATATTTTCTGCCCCATTCTCAATCTCCTCCCTTCTGAAACTTCTATTGCATGAATGCTTGACTGCTTTATAATTATTCCTCAGGTTCTGAGATTCTATTCATATTGCTTCAGTTATTTTTTCTATACTTTTCAGATTGGAAAGTTTTTACTGATCTGTCTTCCAGATCACTGATTCTTTTTTAAAGATTTTAAAAAATATTTATTTATTTATTGAGAGAGAGAGAGAGAGAGCGCATGAATGTGAGCAGGGGAGGGGCAGAGAGGAGGGAGACCCAGAATCTGAAGCAGGCTTCAGGCTCTGAGCTGTCAGCACAGAGCCCAAAGCGGGGCTTGAACTCACAAACTGTGAGATCATGACCTGAGCTGAAGTTGGACACTTACTCCACTGAGCCATCCAGGCACCCCAAGATCACTGATTTTTTATTCTGCTATCTGCTAAAGCCCATACAGTGAAATTTTTATTTCAGTTTCTATACTTTTCAGTTTTAGAAATTTCCCTTTGCATCCTTTTATAGGTTCCATTTCTCTGTTGATACTTATAATCTGATAACTCATTGAGGCCATATGTTTCTTTATGTCTTTAAGAATATTTTGTTAGTTCTTTGGGCATATTTATTATAGCTACCTTAAAGTCTTTATCTGCTAAATCCAATGTCTGGGCCATCTCAAGAGTGTTTTTTTTTTTATAATTCTTTTTTTTTCATTGATGTAGGTTACTTTTTTTCCATGTCAAGTTATTTTTTTTAATTGAGTACTGAAATTTGTTGGTAATACATTGTCATGATACTAGATTATTTTATGTTCTTCTAAAGGGTAGTGTGTTATAGCAACAGTTCAACTACTAATCTTGAACTTTTGGTGTTTAGTTTTATCCTTTCTTAGAATAGATCTATGGAAAACCCAAGGTATGCCTCAATCACCTATGACTTGGTGGGATTCAACCTCTAATCTTTTTCTCCCTTGTGGATTTTGTCAGAGCTTGGTTTTAGGCTTCATTAGGGAGAATCTAGAGTAGACTGTATTTTATGACATAGTTCTTTCTTATAAATCAGGAACTTTCTGGAGTCTCAACTGAAAGACCAGGTGTTAACAAAGTGTTTCCTAGTACCCTTTGTCCTCTAATATCACTGTTCTATTATTAACTGTATAATGGTCACTCTCTGATGATAAACCTTTGGGAGACATGTTTTGTTCATGTTAGCCCAGTCTTCAGTCAGGGGCTCATAGAGAACCTCCATACAGATTTCATGGGCTCCCCTTTGTGAAGCTCTCTCCTTTTACTGAAGGTTTCAGCCATTTTAGCTGCTCTGATATCTGTAACTTCAGCTCAATAAGACATCTGGTCTCTTGTTAGAATTTGCATTCACTGTGACATAGTTGGGGAATTGTCCTCAAGTGGAGAGCTGGGTTGACTGTTGGGCTCACTGCATGAGTTTCATTCTCCACGCCCCGCCCCTGCCACTGAGATCACTGAGATCACAGTCTTGCACCACCTGAGAATAGTTGCTTCATATATTTTGTCCACTTTTATCATTACATTCTATGGGAGAGCTAGTCTGGTTCCAGTTATTTCATCATAGCCTGAAGTAAAAGTTTTCTTGTTATCTTTTGATACCCCATCATTCTTTGAGCACTTCCTTGCTTTCTGTCATAAAGATGCTCCAGGCTTACCTTTCATACTTTCACTGTCCCAGCACTAGAAATAGCAATTTTTCCTGATTCTTTCTAGTGGAAAATGCTATTTAGAAATCATTTTTTAAAACTGTGATTTAATTTGGATACTTCTGATTCAAATCCAACATGACAGGGTTCTTCACCTTTACCCATTCCACATTTTTATCTTTTTTTCTCACAGTGGAAATCTAATTCCCATCAACGTCGATATACTTACTTAATTATTTTATCCTATAATTCATGCAAAATAGTTTCTGAACTACTGTACCAAAACTAGTATCAATAACAAACCTACTAAAAAGTACAAGATAGTTTACAATTCTTTTTGTCCTTTGAACTAATCCTACTAAATCTGTATATTCAGAGTGTTGTGTTTAAAATTTACTTGAGTTAATTAATTTTCTCTGTGGTTATGCTATTAATTCAATGGATAAGTTAATTTGTGTCTTACTTGATTTGCTTTTTTATCCTTTTTGATTAAATTTTATTTCCAAAAGCATAAAACATATAATTGAAAATTCAAAATTATATAAAGAGAAATTCATCAAAGAAATCTCATTTGCATAACTTTTTATTCTACCTTGTCTCACATATCTACTATTTATAATCAATTTCTTTAGTTTCTGGTATTTCTCTTTTCACAAGTCAATATGTGTATTTTGTTTCCCCTTATTTCATACTTAAAATGTAGCAAAACTTAACTATTTGCTTTTTATGCTCCTTGTTTGTTTCACATATTGTATCTTGGAAATCAAGTAGTAAGATTGTTTTAATATTTTTCTCATTGTAATAATATATTACGCTTAATAAACGTTCAAACAATATCAAAATAGAATATTCTCTTATGATTTCATTTTCAGAGATAACCCATTGCATTTCATATAGATTCCCCCAGATAGTTTCTTTGTGTGTGTGTGTGTGTGTGTGTGTGTGTGTGTGTGTGTGTGTGTGTGTGTGTGTGTGTGTGTGTATGACGTATATAGGTTAAATCATGTAATTTTCAAACTTAGAATCATACTGTATTCTTCAACTTTATTTGTCCCTTAACATGATATTATAACCTCTAATCCTTGGCAATACCTTTGTAACTTAAACTTTTAAATACAATGTAGTTTTTCAATTGTGTGGATTTATTATAAATTTAAACCTGTGCTTTATTTATGCAGGTTATGGTTTTATCTGTAGGTTTTTGCTATTCCAAAACAATGCTGCAAAGGACATCTTATTACATATATCGTAGTGTATTAGAAAAGCTTTTTTTTTGTAGAATAGATTCCTACAAGTGGAAATATCACATACAATTTTTATTTAAAAACTTAAAAGATGCTGACAAATTGCCCACCAATGTCACTCTACCAAATCTGTATTTCTACCAACAGAATATCAGAATTCCTCTCTCAATATACATTTACTAACTATAATTGTCAATTAAACAATTTTTGACAATCTAAATCCAAATGAAAAAAATTTCATTGCTTACTAAAATCCCCATGTTGACTATGATGTGTATGTTCCTCAGAAGAGTGTGTGTGTGTGTGTGTGTGTGTGTGCCCGCGCACACGAGGGGCGGGGGGGGGGAGGGAGATATTAAAATCAGCAGCAAAGAAATACATTTGGTTAAATCTCTGACCATTCTATTAAGTTGGGCAACAAAGGATGGTGAAGGAAAATGTGAGTTAAGACCTAAATTCATTATTTGGGTTGCTATACAACATCAGCAACATCTGATATAATTGAAATATTGAAGTCTTTTTTGACACTGGTCCTTCTAAATGAAAATATAGTTTCATGTGGATAATTAAACTAATTAAAATACTTAATAATTTAAATGCTGGAAAGTCTGAAAACAGCTCCATATGGGGATCTTATACAGCTCTGTAGTATGATCCAAATACACAAGTTACCAAGCTTGGTATCATGTTGGATTTGTTACTATCCATAAAGGGGGAGAATGTGAGAGAAGTAAGAGTAAATTGAGCATTCTATTAATTTTTATGTTAGGATTTAGCCCATCCAGAAGAACAGCCAAGAACTGCAGTGAATGGGCTTTTTTCTATTCTGTTGTTTTGGAATGAAAGGATAGTGTATCTGCCAGAGTGGAGGGAAGCTTTGAATGCCTATCATTTCTGCTAGGTTAGTTTCTATCATAACCCCACTCACGTAGACATGTCAGGCTAAAGTGCATCCCTTGTGGCTCTGTTGACTTCTACAGGTGTAATTTGCCCTAAATGAAACATGTATTCTGTAAAAGTATACCATTACTTCCTATTGTAGTGTGGTCCCTGGGGAAATCTGTTATCCAGAGATTTCTTAAAATATGCATGACACCCCTAGTCCATTAGAGGAATACTGAATATGCAGATTTAAACTTTTGCTAATATTCTGATTCTTGCCCTATTTTTGCTTCCATATATTTATCTAAAACTATCATAGAGAAGCATGACACTTTGTGAGGATTGCACCAGAACTGTTCAGTTTAAAAGATATGCCTTGAAATTTGATGACCTTCCCCCAGGCTAAGAAAAGTCCAGCCTTGCTTTTCTCTGTGGGTGTGACTTAGGAGAGCTGTATTGTAAGTGTATTCTCCCTAAAAGGTTACAGACAAGAAATACATGGTTTTAAGAGGCACCCATAAACTCTTCAGATGAATGACGTGTATTTGGCATCATTGCTTTGTGGACAAATGAGACAGTGGTTGCCTGGAACTAAATTATGCTAAGGAATATTGTAGAAATGTGGTATTTATTAATTCACCAAACATGCAAAACGACTGTGTAAAAAAATACTGTGCAGCTACCTTTAGGTGATCAGAAACGGATAAGGCATGCAATTTGCCCCCAAGGAATTCATTAAATCATAGGGGAAGGGATAAATTAACATGTGTAGTGCTACTATATGCCAGGCACTTTACATACATTGTTTCTTCATACAAAGGCACTGAGGTAGTAGGTCCCACTCTTGTTTTGTTTTAAATATTTGTATAACTGAGGCTTAGAGTGGCTAAATGGCCACTTTTATATAGCAAGTAAAGGGAAGAACCAGGATTTAAACCCAGATTTATCTTGGTCCAGTGTCCTTCTCTTAAATTCTCTGCCATTCTGCCCCTTTGGGCACTGTTATCCTCATTTTAGAGATGAGAAACCTGAAACTCAGGGTGGGTAAGTTTATCTGAGGTCCCCAGCTATTAAATGGGAAACCCAGGTTTTGGACCATGAACTACTTCCAAAGATTATGCTCTTTCACTACACCATGGATATGTTTTATTTACAACTCTTATAAAAGGTATAAAAAGTAAGTACCAAAAAAGAGGTACAGATGAAAGAATCTATTTCCAGCTGGGAATGAGGGTGATTAGGGAAGGCTTCATGGGAGAGGTGTCATTTGAAATTGACTATAAAGACTGGGTTGGGGATAGTGATGGGGGTGATATTCTTAGTAGAGAGAACAGCAGGAGCAAATGTATGGATGCTTAAAGTGCAGGCTATTTTTGAGTACTAAATAGCCCAGATTGGCAGGAGCATAGTATAAGATCCGACTAGTTGAGGAGACATATTTGCACAGAAACAAGAGCTAGACAGATGGTGTCTTGAGTGTATATCCAGTTTTCAAAATTATAGGAAATATATTGAGAGTCTAGAAATGAAATATAGATTGAATTGCTTCAATTGGAAGACAAAGGGCAAGGTTGAGGGGACATTCTAGTCTTGGGCTTCTAGTGTTTCTGTTCACATGCTTTCCATTTGCTCTAATAAGGTTCAATCAGCTTTATTTTCAATTATGAAAATGTCTTTGAATAAAAGAAATTACTGAATAAGGCGTCGTCCTCAATTATAAATCAAAATGAAGTTTGTGTTCTTCAATCTTCACCCTCAGGGAATTAATGATGAAACAACAACAATAACAACAGCAACAACAACAAAAAAGAAAGGAACTTCTTTCTGGTCTTAGCATTACCAGCAGGTGGCACTGTAATACATTCCTTCTATAGCTCTAAAGTAGCAGTTTACCATCATGTGGCTGTCTTAGGAGTCTGACATGAGAAGGAATAACAGCTTTTATAGTTTCTGTACCGGTGATTGGGCTGATCTTTGCACATATGCAATAAGTTTCCCCTACCTGATTTTCTAGTTTGTGAGAGCTAGTCTGCTTAGATGATCACAGAACCACCTCTGGATCTTTCCATTTTTCCCAAAGCAGGTGACTCTGAGGCATAGCTCTAGTTACCCTTCAAGCAGTCAAACAATTCCAATTGGAGGTTGAATAAAAGGTTACAGGAAGCAGATTTTACCTTTGGCACTCCCCCCAGCCACTCTGCCTTAATACTTTGCTTCTTTCTTGGGCATATAGCCGTTGCTAAGTCTGAAGAGTATTAAGAAGATTCAGTTTTCTTGACCTATCTCTCCCTCTCCCCTTTACTCAAAACTGTCCTGTTCTTTAATAGGCTATGACTAGTTCATTTTTAAACCAATCTAGGTTGGTACTTTGTGACACTACTGAGCATTTGATTCTGTTGGACATGACTTCCATTTTGACACTCTTCTCCTCTTGCTCAAGTGACACCATTTTATCTTGGATCTTTGTAGCCACTCTTTTTTAGTCTCCATTTTTACCTCATTTTCTTCTTACTGTCCTTACAAAGTTGTTTTTCACCAGTATTTTCTCCTCAATATGCCCTTTAAAAATCATCCTCTATTTTTCCTGAGTTTTCATTCCCTTGGTATTAACTATCCACTGTTAGTGTTTCTCAACACTGGTTACATAATAGAATCATCTAGGGAACTTTTAAAAGATACTCTTGGGGGCACCTGGGTGGCTCAGTTGGTTGAGCGTCTGACTTCTGCTCAGGCCTTGATCTCCTGAGCTAAAGCCCCACATTGGGCTCCCTGCTGTCAGTGCAGAGCCCACTTTAGATCCTCTGTCCCCCTCTCTGTCTGCCCCTCCCCCACTTGCAGTCTCTCAAAAATAAATTAAAAATATTAAAAAAAATACCCTTGTATAAGTCTCACCCCCTAGAGATACTGATTTATTTAGGTTGGAGTGAGGTCTGGGCTTCAGTATCTTTTTAAATTATATTTTAACTTTGAGGTGATTCTAATGTGCAGCCACAGATAAGACCCCCTGCCCCTTTGAGGCTTCTAGATCTAGCAATACAGTCTTTCCTTGTCTTCTGAGATACATGAAGCATTTTCCTGTTAGACATCTTCATTTGGCTGTCCTGCTTTGAACTCATTCCAAACTGAATTTTTAATCTCCTTCCTTCAAATTCCACCCTTCCTATTGTATACCTTATCTTGGTTAAGATGGTTAAAATGTCTCATTCTTTTTGAGCCAGAATATATAGTGTCATCTCCAAATCTTTCATAATTTTCCATAGCTAGCAACCACCAAGTTCTAATTCTATTTCTAAAATATCTTCCAAATCTGCCTCCCCCAAAACCTCTTCATCCTACCTTCCATTGACCCAGTTCAGCCTTTCATCATTTCTTTCCTAAAGATTGTGCAATCCTCCTACCTGGTCTTCCTACCTTCAGCTTTCAGGCCCTTCTACACTCTCATACATTTTTTGAATAGTACTTGCAGATTTTTTTTACTAGTTAGCTTGCTTTTAATTGTAGATATGACCATGCCTGCTCCTATGAAATAAAACTCCTTTGACTCCCTATTGCATACAGGATGAAGTTTAAATGCCTTGTGGCATACAATCTGTGGTATACAAGGTCTGTCTTAGTTTATTTATTAATTTGTTTATTAATTTAGTAATTAAACAGGCCACATGCCCCCCCCCACAAACCATTTTGGGTTATTCATCATTAAAAAAAAAACCCAAAACCAAAATACAAAAACAAAATCCAAAAAACAAAATTATTCAGTTTCCCAGCTCTGAGCATTTGATCTTATGCTTTTCTTCACTTCTAAATCGCTTCCCACCTTCTTTGCCTTTTGATAATCTTACTCATCTTTGATGACCCATTTCAAATGTCATTTTCTCTGTGAAGCTTTCCCTGAATTGTCCCCACCCACCCAACTCTTACAGGCAGATTTAATTTTCCTTCCCCTGTGTTCCTATAGAATTTTGTTTATTCCTCAGTAATGGAACTGGTCATATTGTGATTTAGTTATTTGTATATCTATCTTTTTTCCACACACTTGTGAACTCTTCAAAGGCAAGAACTGTTTTGTTTGAAATTCTCTGTACCTGGAAGACTGCCTTGCACATAGTAGTTAATGTACAAATGTTTGTTAGGTGACTGAATAAATGCTTTTGAATTGCTGGCACACTAGCAGGCTTGAAGAACAGAGTGATTGAGATAGGAAGTCGCTGAGCAATCTTGTATTACCAAGTATTCCACTTCTCACAGTTCAGTATTAGGAGGATTACCAGTGCTATTGGAACCTTGTACATCTCCATCCTTATCTGCAGAGCCCACATTAGCATACACTTTATAGTTTATAGTCTTTCAATGTATAAACACCACACACTTCAACTTAATCTCCTCAATGTTCAGTGACAACCTATTTATGACTCAAGTGGTGTGAACTAGCTAAAGACAGAACATTGAAGAGCAAAATCTGGAGAGGGCTGGCTAATTGTTTTATTTTTTTAAGAGAAAATACAATTCATGTAGCCTGCAATTACAAAAAGCCTCAAAACACGCTGTGTAAATGAAGAGCCAAAGTCTCTTTCTGCAATATACGCCATGGGAACCCATATTTAAACTTATGCCTTTGCTGCAAAATAATAGACAAAACAACAGTAATGGCAGAACTGGGAATGAGCAGGTTTTAAACCTTGTAGTGCAAATATTTTTGACAGTGTTTTTTACTCCTTATACAGCATACCCAGTGGAATGACAATATAAAGGAACTAGATCCCCAATTGTTAAGAGAGTAGGAGCACCTGATTTTATCAACATGCTGCTACATCTACCAGGTCTAAGTTAGCCTTTTATTGAGTCTCTGCATTTTATCCTTCCTTTTTATTTTTGTTCAAAGTAAAGTCTTCTAGCTCCTTGAGGTCTTCCTCAGTCACTCTCTAATTTCTCCTTTGATATCAGAGCCCAGACCTCTTGTACTTCTTTTCATTTTATTTAATCCCTAGGTGTTATTGTTAAATCCTTTGTGTTTCACCTAACTGCTGCTTGGCCAAAGCTATTGCTACTGATTTTAGCCTGCTCTTTACTTAGAATTAATTCTGTTTTCTTAAAGAGCTGACCAGTTAGTGAGCAGATATCTAGAATCTGATCATGAGTTCAAGAAATCTACCTTAGATCCAAATTATAACTTGAATGAGATAAAAATGAAAACTGCATACCAAAAGGGGCCCTTAGGACATAATTTAAAAAAAAATCCACTACCCAGTTATGTGCCTTAGTCCTTCCTTTTCTAGTTGTACCTTTTAATTCAGGAGCAGATCCCCTGAATGGCACCAAAATGTGGTTCACCAGCTCATCCTGCTGATTAGAAAAGTAGACAGGAAATATGTCGTTTGTGGTGAATATCATGACCAGGAAGTTAGAACAAAAACATCTTTAAAGTTATTGACAATTTGTTGCTAAAATGACATTTGTTTTTCTGTCTAAAGAGAGCCTTTCTATTTCCTCTTAGAAGGTTTGAACCCAGACTCCAATGTTTTGTGACCCAGGATATTAGGTTTACCTCTCTCACATATAAAGGGAAGAGAATGAACAGCTCCATGTTCTGGGAAATCTCACCTTTCTCTTTTCTAATGTGGTTTTAGGACTTTTACTTTTGTACTTTTATGCACTGAATTATAAGATAGGGCATATCATACCCTCTGACCTCTCAAGAGTTTTATTGGAAGGGACTTGTATTAGTCTTCTTAGATGTTCCCCTTGCATTTACTGGCTGCCCTTTTTGTTGCTCTTTATTAAGATCTTTGTCTGCCATTTTCACATTCATTATTTATGCTGTTTTCAGTGTCCATTTGGGAAGGTGGTAAGATTTTTTTTTTGAGAAACTGGAGGATGGATCTTTTGCATTACTTTGCATAAATTAACATGTTGATTGTATATAAACCCATAGGTTCTGGGTTAATTTACATAAACCTGGCTTTCAGGAAGGTAAAGATCTTGTCAAAGAAAATGAAATAAATCAAGATAGCTGAAACCAAGTATTTTCAAGTTATCAGAAAATGGGGTGGACAAACAAGAGTTGTAAGGTAGAGACTCTTTATAGTTATACTTTACTCACAAAGTCTTCATGTAGTAAGGAACCAGAGAGGTTATCTAATCCAGGCTCCCACTGGTATAGAAATTCTTTCTAGAGCACACCACACAGGTGATGGTCTAGTTGAAAGCTATACTTTCAGAATCAAGTGCCTAGTAAATGAGCCTGTTTAATTTTGAAAAGTCTTTAACTGTTAAGACACCAAAATCTGTCTGTTTGTAAGCTTCCACCAGTGGATCCTAGTTCTGTCTCCTAGAGTTTCATGGGATCCATCTAATTTAGTGGATCTTAATTTAGTATACATGTGGGGCGCCTGGGTGGCTCAGTCGGTTAAGCGGCTGACTTCGGCTCAGGTCATGATCTTGCGGTCCGTGAGTTCAAGCCCCGCGTCGGGCTCTTTGCTGACAGCTCAGAGCCTGGAGCCTGTTTCAGATTCTGTGTCTCCCTCTCTCTGACCCTCCCCCATTCATGCTCTGTCTCTCTCTGTCTCAAAAATAAATAAACGTTAAAAAAAAGTTTAAAAAAATTTAGTATACATGAACAGGGCTGAAATAAGTTCACAAACCCTCTGAAACTGTATGCAAAATTGTGTGTGTGGGTATGTGAATATATGCACGTATCTATAGCTTTCATTAAATTTCCAAAAGGAGTGTATGATCCTCAAAATATTTATAACAACCAGGGCCAGCTTCATAAATATACAACTTGTGTAGGTACACATGGTTCCACACTTAGAAGGGATCTGTACTTGGTTTAATGCTTTACTGTTGACATCTTGAATAGTTTATCACAAGTGACTTTGAATTTTCATTTTACACTGGGGTCCTCAAATTATAGAGGAACTACTTAATAACATGAAGCTCAAACAAATCACTAAAATTCATAGAATAAGAGATTTTGTGTAATTCTACTTTCAGCGACCCTATATCATCCTTCTGTTTTGCTTCTGACCCTGCTTGTATTTCCAAACAATTTATCTTCTTCTTTGTTGTTAATTTTTTTAAATTTATTTATTTTGAGAGAGAGTGAGCACAAGTGGAGGAGGAGCAGAGAGAGAGAGAGAGGGAGAGAGAATCAAAAGCAGCCTCCATGCACTGTCAGCGTGGAGCCCAATGTGGGGCTCCATCTCACCAACCACAAGATCATGACCTGCGCTGAAATCAAGGGTCTGCCACTTAGCGAACTGAGCCACTTAGGTGCCTCAAAACAGTTTATCTTATTAATTAGGAATGAAATGAGGGCAATCTCTGCTTCCTCTAAGTTTTCTTCAGTTTCTTGCCTGCTGTATTGCAAGGACTCTTAACCTAAAAGTCATTGTCATTTTGGAACTTATCTAATTTATCTACATAATATTTCAAATCTTGAAAGCAATTTAAGCACCAAGGCAGGTTGAGTCTAACTGGAGAGAATTAACAACTTTCATTAACAGTAGGAGAGTTCTTTTTCTCCTTTGGTATGTGGAATTTGAGCACAGTGGGTTCTGTCAGAGCAGAAAGATATTCTTAAAGTAGACAATTTAATTTTATTAAGTTCTATCTTACCTTGCTTTATATGGAAACTTAAATTTATCCCTTTGATTTTTGATTCATCAGGGTCTTTCCCCCTCACATATAATACTCTTAATAAACTTGATATAATAGGGGCACCTGGGTGGCTCAGTTGGTTGAGCACCCGACTTCAGCTTGGGTCATGATCTCACGGTTTGTGGGTTTGAGCCCCGTGCCGGGCTCTGTGTTGACAGCTCTGGATCTGGAGCCTGCTTCGGATTCTGTGTCTCCCTCTCTCTCTGCTCCTTCCCTGCTCACACTCTGTCTCTCTCTCACAAAAATAAATAAAGATTTTAAAAAATTAAAAAATAAACTTGATATAATATATTATGTTTTCTTATACTGAATTATATGTTTAATTTATAACATCAAAATTAGAAAAAAATAATTTAAAATTCTAATGTCATATTTTATTTAGTCATATTATTAAAATAAAGTTCATAACACATCAGTAATTTTATTTGAAATGTACACCAAGCATGGGTCCCCCTCAGGTTAATTGAGTAAATATGCTATTGTTCCTTGGTGACCTTGGCTTTTGCTGTGAAGAAAGGAAGATCGCAGCCACCCTGGAACATGTGAATATGACTTGATACAAATCTATATTGGTCAGCTGAGGGTAGGTCTAGTCTTCTAAAGATGATGAAAGGGGAAAAAATACATTCTAGGATGAAATGTTAAAGGAACTGTAATTGTTTTATTTTGGAATAAAGAAGTCTAAAGATTGGATGACTTGAAAGAAATGAGGTATTTTTGACAAAGAAAAGTTATCTTCTGTATTCAAAGAAATAGATTATTTAAGATTTAGGTTACATTTGAAGAAATTTTTTTTAATTAAAAGAATCATATTCTGTATAGGCTAGATATTAATTTACCTAAGGCAAAATTTCCTTCAAATTCTAAGTTTCCACCCTTGGGCTTAAAATCCTGCTTCTGTGGTACAAAAAGACTGGCATGGACTTTTCTGCTGTTTTGCTTTTCATCTTGGATTTTTCATCTCCATTATTAATTATGTGTTGGGCATATGTCCCTCTTGGGGAAGAATGAAGATAGAAGGAAATAAGTCCCTTGTTAAGTGACCAGAATGACCATCCTTAAATATTGATGCGGGCATTGTCATTTTCAACTTTGTCATCTGTGAGGTTATATACTTATTTCAATTTTGTTGTCACTACTCGAAACATTCTTTCATCTATTCAAGAATTCCCTTCAGAACTCATGACATAATATAAATAACTACAGTTTTGGCCTAACCTTTGAGAGTATTTTGCTTCTTTAAAATAGCCAACATACATTTGCATCCAAAGCTAGTTATCTTACTGTTTAGATCAGTGAAGTAATACATTTTCAATGAAAATCATGTGGTTTTTTTTTTTGTTTTTGTTTTTAGCAAGAGAGTGTGTGTGCACACAAGTAGGGGAGGACAAAGGGAGAGGGAGAGAGAGAATCTTAATCAGGCTTCATGCCCAGTGCTGAACCAGACGCTGGGCTCTATCTCACAACTGTGAGATCATGACCTGAGCTGAAATCAAGAGCCAGACACTTAACTGATTGAGCCACCCAGGCACCCCTGAAAATCATGTTATAATTGTAAAGCAATAAGGTGTTTCTTTGGTTTGCAGCCAAACTGAATGTGGAGACAGAATTAAGAGAAAAAAAATTTAATTATAATAGGACCTAAAATAGTGCTAGTGGGTAAAATAGATGGTTGATCACTACTTCAGTGACTAAAGGAAAATATTCATTTATAATTTAAATTCAGTTGTTTTGATTTTATATTTATTTGTCTCTTGTTTTAGATTCAAAATGGTTTCATTATTATATCATGTGTACATAGTAAATTAACAAAATAGAGTCATAGAATCATGTAATATTAGCTCTTGAAATCTTAAGAGATCCTTTTGTCTAGTGCCCTCACCCCTGCTTCTATCATTCTCATATTCATATTTCAGTTAACATATTCCAGGAAGACTGTCACTGGATGCCTAAGAATAGATTAATTTTCCTAGTGCCTGGTCAGGGCTTAAAAAATAGTGGTTACTCAATAAATATTCATTGAATTAATTAGTATATGAATATATTTAGTGGTTTGGAAGACACTGCCAGAAGTTACAGTGTCTTAAAGTTACTATCATAAATACTAATAGTCATTCAACCCTGTGAGGTAGGGGAAGGGAAGTAATATGGTTATTTGTGCATTTTGATTGGTATTCCAATTATGTAAGAATTTTCTATAAGTAAATATATAAAGATTGTCTTGTCTCCTCAGATACTAAAATGGGTTCTTTTTTTTTAAGGCTGTCTTTGCAATTTGAATCAAATTCAAATGTGACTGCTTCTTGCTCTTTTAACTGCTAATTACTAACGCCATGTCGAATTGTTTGGCCTGCTATTGCTTCTGTAAGAAGCTAGCCATGCTCTGGTAAGAAGAGATCTGCTAAGAGATTTATAGAAAAGAAATACTTGGCTGCATATCTAGCTTTCACTTGATGTGCACTTCACTCCTTGGGATCTGTACTTCTCATATGCTGACCCAGTGCACAATCCTCACTTTCTTCCTTTCTCAGCATAGCTGTACCCATGGGGCAGAGACCTGACTTGCTTTGGCCACACATGAAGAATCCATGTAGGGTCAAGTGCTAACAAGGCATCTGGACACTTGGATTCTAGTCCTGGCTGTGTTACTCACAATCTATCAAACTGTGGTTAAGTCATTTTTTTTCCCTCTGGGTCTCAGTGTTCTCATCTAAAAAATAATGAGAGGCTTGCGCTGGGTCCAAATTCTTCTTAAATTGTGTTCTATACATCCCTAGGGGTTAATTAGCAATACTTCAGGGCCTAATACAGGAATCAGAGAAGCAGAATGAGGAGGACTCTGGGTTTACCTACCCCACTTCAACCACAGCACCCTCACTTTTATTTGTTTAATATGCTGTGCTTCTTTGAAAGCTTTGTTTGAAATATATATTCACTGACATGGTCAGAGTGCATAGTAGGTGTGCTTTAGTTCTTAAGGTAGTTGAGATGAATCTATCTACATCGTCATGGTTAAGTATTATTGGCTTTCAGTGTTGCTGATTGAACTGAATTGACCATGTGACAATCCTATCAATTGCTGTAAGGTACTATCTAGTTGCCCACCTGACTGCCTCTACTTGGATCAAGTCAGCAGTAGCTTTAGGTTAAGGATGTGGAAATTATGCACCTAGCAGTAGAAGAAGCTGGTTTTCCTTCTTGTGGAGATGGCGGTAGGGGATAAAGACTTCTGGGCAGGAATGTATGGAGTTCTGTTAACATACTCTCCTCCTCCCACACCTCCCTCCCAAAGCCTAGAGCTGGACCTCCTGTAAATGATTGCCTGCCTATATGCTGAAAGCTGAAGTGATCCAAGTAGCAGAGTCATTTATCATTTTATTATCTCTCATCCTTTCAAACCCAATCGATCCTTCACTATAGGAAGCATGATTAGTGCTCCTAATAGGCTGAAAGGAAGACATATAGTATTCTAGAAATGGACCAGAAAAAGGGAAAATACACTGTGATCTGAAATGTGTGTTTTATTTTCAGATACTCACTGATCTGTGGTTCAAAGTGTGATGGGTTTTCAGTGGAAATTACCTGTTTTTTTCTTAGATGTTATTACTATTTAGCACTGACTGTGTAGCATTTTCCATTTGCCCAGTGCTTTAGGGGTCATGTGAATGGTCTCATTCTAGCTTCACTCCTGAGAAGCCAGAGGTACAAGGAGGAACTAGTGAGTTGGCCAAGAGTCACATGGTAAATCGATGGCAGAGATGAAGGTTACCAGAATCAAGTTTCCACAGCCCTCACTTGTATCCCATCACTGGTTCCAATCTTGTCCTGCAAGGACACTATACACTACGAATGAAACCTTCCATTAAGCTAGTTGGAGGCCCTTACTAGAAAATGCCAAAGTATGGCTGGTGCTTTGCCCTGATCTTTAGGATCAGAGCTCCTTCTGTGGCTTAACCTTATGGGAACAAATCAGCATATTTTTCAGGATTCTTGTTGAAAACTTGCAGGGCAGGATGATTGGCAGTGTAGGTGTTGTGACATTGTTCATTTATAAAGCATCGAAAGTTGGGTGTCCAGGCATGGTGGTGAAAGTCACCAAAAATAATTTATTTTACATTGCTTTAATGAAATGCATCTAGGGATAGATGGCATTCAAAGTTCACCTGACAATGAAGCTTCCACACTCTGATTTTCCCCAAAAGCTGGGGCAGCACTGTTTTGGGGGTTATGGATTCTTAGTTTTGCAAGCCAAAATAGCTCCTATTATCCTCTTCAGCTCAAAGATCAGTATTCTTTGGCTCAAGAACATTTAAAACTATTTTAAAGTGAACAGAATGAGAGAGAGGAAGAAAGACACACATGGAAAGAAATAAATTATATAAGGTTAATAATTCCTATGTGGAATTTAAGCTTTTAGGCTTATTTGTTCAATAAGTATGAATTAAACACTCACTTGCTTTCCAGACACACATAAGAGGATGTTCCCTTATGATTTCTTTAACTGACAAGAATGGACTAACCTTGAAAATCCACTTAGACATTACCTGAATTCAAGAAGCCTTTCATGACTAATTGAGCAGTGGGAAATTATTCCTGTTCTATTCCAGCTTAATTATTAAAACTCATAAATAGGGAGAACAATAACTGAGGGTTATTGGAGGGGTTGTGGGAGGGGGATGGGCTAAATGGGTAAGGGGCACTAAGGAATCCACTCTTGAAATCATTGTTGCACTATATGCTAACTAATTTGTATGTAAATTTTAAAAAATAAAATAAATTAAAAAAATAAAAAACCCAAAAACTTGTTCTCTTCTCACTATAAGATATCCTTTTATTCATTTGCATCTATGCAATATACATGCATTGTTTCTTTGTAGTGTAGGCAGCTATTCAGCCATATTAGGTAACTACTCAGGAAGAGGTATTAGAAAGAGACCTTGCTCTGGAACCATACCCATCTGGGTTTCAGTTCAACATATACAATAGGTAACTACCTATGGAACCTCAAGTATATTACCAAATCACCACTGCTCTATCTGTAAAATAATCTATTTAATAAGAGTCACTGTAAGAATTGGATAAAATATGTAGAAGAGCATCTATGAAGGTCTTGATATATTACAGTTGATAGTCAATAGATGGCAGTTGTTTTATTGCTGCTGCTGCTGTTGTTTTCCTTATCAAAATTTCTTTAGTTATTGTAGAAAAAATTATAGCAGTATTAAGGAGGGGCCTTTGGTTCTGTTTCTCTGGACAGAGAAAACATTTTGTGTATATGAGTTTAAAGGGTAGCACTAGGCAGTAGGTTTTATTATTTTTCTTATTTCACTTCTCTCCTTTTCCATAACTAGTAGTTACCTGCAGTTTTCTTTAGTATTTAAGATGTCGAGATAATTATGTCATTTCATAAAAGATTATTTACATAAACAAATAAGATGTGACTGAGCATAAACACCAAGGCTTTCAAAGCATAATTTAAAAACTTATCAATTTTGTGTAGGATATTAGAAAATGCTTCAAAAGGAGGTAAGGGAGGGCACTTTTTATTTTGGCACCAAGAAATTTCCCTAGAGGGGTGTCCCACTTAAACACCTGATGATCTAAGAGGAATTGTAAGTTTGGCTGAATATTTCAGAATTTGTTTGCCTTCTCTGAGCTTCAGATACTCATGACCTATAGTTTCCTGGGAAGGATAAAATCACTAGGTAGATAAGGCCAAGTAGCTAAGGGTCCTTGTCAGCTCTCTGAAAAAGGTACAGAAGATATGGGCTGGTTTTCAAGGTTCCCTCCCCCCAACCTTTTATCTCTGCAGCTTCTCTATTCATACTGAGCATGAAACCCTCCAGCCTGAACCAAAACACATCCCCAGCATTGCAAATCAGGCAAGGCAGAACTGAACATTTGGGCCTGTACTCTCCCAGCACAAAAAACAAAAGTTCTCAAGGAGTTAGAGCAATTGATGCTCCTCAGATCTGGTTCTAGATGTTACAATTTGTTTCTGGAAACAGCAAAAATAATGATTCCAACAACTATTGCAATTAACTTATTCAGTGTTTTACTATGTGCCAGATTCTGTGCTGATCACTTGATGTGTAAGATCTCCTTTAATGCTTACAACAACCCTATAATAGGTGTTGCATAAAATGAAAGAATCTTTGGCCAAAAAAAAGTTTGAAAATACTGGGTAAAAAAAGTTAAGGGGGGGTGGGTTCCTTCACTGAAGGACTTATCAGAACCTTTAATGTGCTAATTAATGTTATGAACTTTCCAAGAGAGACGTAGAGTATGCTGCTTTCTCGAGTGTATTGGAACATGGAAACCGTTTTGTTTTGTTTTGTTTCCAAAGGGCATCTGGAGAGATGGAATACCCTTTGGGACATGCTGTCCTATAGATTTCTTGTGGAATCCATGCTTATTGCTCTTGAAAATTAGACTATGTTCTTTCCTTGTCCTGGCCTTGTCTTGTCCCCATGTAACCCACAATACATAGTCTTAAAGCAACTTGTGAGCTTATATCTATTCCCTGGAGAACTGGATATGTGCCCCTAATCTGCCCACACCCAAGCCACCATCATTCTTCACCAAGACTATTGTAGTAGCCTCCTAACTGATCTTCTAACATCCCTTCTTCTTTTTTTCCACACTGGTTTTTGTATAGATTTTTTTTTATTATTTAAGAAAAGAATAGGGGTGCTTGGGTGCCTCAGTCGGTGAACCATCGGACTCTTGATTTTGGTACAGGTCATGATCTCATGGTCATGAGATTGAGCCCTGCATCAGGCTCCATGGCTTAAGATTCTCTCTCTCGGGGTGCCTGGGTGGCTCAGTCGGTTAAGCGTCGGACTTCAGCTCAGGTCATGATCTAATGGTTCCTGGGTTCGAACCCCGCATCAGGCTTTGTGCTGACAGCTCAGAGCCTGAAGCCTGCTTCGGATTCTGTCTCCTGCTCTCTGCCCCTCCCCCACTCATGCTCTGTCTTTCTCTGTCTCAAAATAAATGAACATTAGTAAAATTAAAAAAAAAATTCTCTGCCCCTCCCCTTCTCTCTCTCTCTCCCTCTCAGAAATAAACACATAAATAAATAAATAAATAAATAAATAAATAATAAAAGGAAGTAAATTGACCAATTTTATACCAACTTTTTTATTTGTATGATTTGTCCCTTGATTTCTATACCATAAAAAACCACCGTGTCTTCTCAGTTATAAAACAAAGTTTGTAGGGGTGCCTGAGTGGCTCAGTCGGTTGAGTGTCCTACTTCGGCTCAGGTCATGATCTCATGGCTTGTGAGTTCAAGCCCCGCGTCAGGCTCTGTGCTTTCTGACAGCTCAGAGCCCAGAACCTGCTTAGGATTCTGTGTCTCCATCTCTCTCTCTACCCCTCCCCCATTCATACTCTGTCTCTGTCTCAAAAATAAATAAACATTAAAAATAAATAAATAAAATAAATAAAGTTTGTTGTCATAAATGTATTTACTAGTTTTACTTCATTGGTTAGAGGATAAAACATTACTTTTTCATTTAAAACATCATTATATTTTGTATTGGGGATTTTTCTTGTTTCTTGAGATAGGCCTGGATTGCAATGTATTTTCCTTTCAGGACTGCCTTTGCTGCATCCCAAAGTGTTTGGATTGGTGTATTTTCATTTTCACTTGTTTCCCTATATTTTTAAATTTCTTCTCTAATTTCCTGGTTGAGCCATTCATTCTTTAGTAGGGTGTTCTTTAACCTCCATGCTTTTGGAGGTTTTCCAGACTTTTTCCTGTGGTTGATTTCAAGTTTCATAGTGTTGTGGTGTGAAAGTGTGTATGGTATGATCTCAATTCTTGTATACTTATGAAGGGCTGTTTTGTGACCCAGTATGTGATCCATCTTGGAGAATGTTCCATGTGCACTTGAGAAGAAAGTATATACTGTTGCTTTGGGATGCAGAGTTCTAAATATATCTGTCAAGTCCATCTGATCCAATGTATCATTCAGGGCCCTTGTTTCTTTATTGATTCTGCATCTAAATGATCTATGCATTGTTGTAAGTGGAGTATTAAAGTCCCCTGCAATTACCACATTCTTATCAGTAAGCTTGCTTATGTTTGTGATTGTTTTATACATTTAGGGGCTTCCATATTCGGTGCATAGACATTTATAATTGTTAGTTCTTCCTGATGAATAGACCCTGTAATAATTATATAATGCCCTTCTTCATCTCTTGTTACAGCCTTTAATTTAAAGTCTAGTTTATCTGATATAAGTATGGCTACTCCAGATTTCTGGTGACTTCCAGTAGCATGATAGATGGTTCTCCATCCCCTCACTTTCAATCTGAAGGTGTCCTTAGGTCTAAAATGAGTCTCTTGTAGACAGCAAATAGATGGGTCTTGGTTTTTGTTTTTTTTTTTATCCATTCTGATACCCTATGTCTTTTGGTTGGAGCATTTAGTCCATTTACATTCAGTGTTATTATGGAAAGATATGGGTTTAGAGTCACTGTGTTGTCTGTAGGTTTCATGCTTGTAGCGATGTCTCTGGTACTTTGTGGTCCTTGCAACATTTCACTCACAGAATCCCCCTTAGGATCTCTTGTAGGGCTGGTTTAGTGGTGATGAATTCCTTAAGTTTTTGTTTGTTTGGGGAAACCTTTATCTCTCCTTCTATTCTGAATGACAGACTTGCTGGATAAAGGATTCTTTACCCAAGGGATACAGGAGTGCTGATGCATAGGGGCACTTGTACCCCAATGTTTATAGCAGCACTTTCAGCAATACCCAAATTATGGAAAGAGCCTAAATGTCCATCAACTGATGAATGGATAAAGAAGATGTGGTTTATATATACAATGAAATACTACTTGGCAATGAGAAAGAATGAAATATGGCCTTTTGTAACAACGTGGATGGAACTGGAGAGTGTTATGCTAAGTGAAATAAGTCATAGAGAGAAAGACAGATACCATATGTTTTCACTCTTATGTGGATCCTGAGAAACTTAACAGAAGACCATGGGGGAGGGGAAGGGGAAAAAAAGTTACAGAGAGGGAAGGAGGCAAACCATAAGAGACTCTTAAAAACTGAGAATAAACTGAGGGTTGATGGGGGATGGGAGGGAGGGGAAAGTGGGTGATGGGCATTGAGAAGGGCACCTGTTGGGATGAGCACTGGGTGTTGTATGGAAACCAATTTGACAATAATTTTCATATTAAAAATAATAAAATAAAAAAACAAAAAAATAATAAAACATCATTATACTACAACCACTTATAGTATTCTCATCATACAAAGTAGTCATTACCAGCTTCAAAAATAATTGTGAAATTTGTATAGCAGTACTGATGAATTCTGTAATAAACACTTACCAAGAAAAGTCAATACTGATGTTATTAGATCCATAGAAAGACCCAGATCCCATTAGACTGACATATTTCCGAAGACTATATTTAATTTCTTTCCAAATGATAAAAACTAAGTTTGTCACCATGAAGTTATACATTATCCCTTCTCATTTTGCTTTAAACCACTGTCCATGTTGCAGCCAGTGGTCCTAAACAAACACACAAAAACAAAACTGCATTGCACTAGTATTTTATTGAAAACCTGTTAAAACTTCCATTATGCTCAGAACACAACTCTAACACCTTAGTGTGGCTGACAAATCTCTGTATGACCTAAACCTTGCTAATCCCTGCAGCTTCATTGCTTAACACTTCCTTTCCCCAAACTCTCTCTGATCCAGCCACACTGTAGATTCTTCTGGTATTCCAGGCTAATTCCTTCTCAGGGCATATTCTATTTCTACTGTCTGGAATGTCCTTTCACCTGTCTTGATACTCCTACTCACCCTTTATCTCTTAAGTGCTGCTTTCTCAGAGAGAATGTAACTAGCCACTCCCAAAAGTAGGGGCATGTAGTTTTTCCAGGTTAAATTTGAAGGGGTTTCTGTACAGTAGAACTTCTCAGAGGCTTTGATATATTAACCTGTATATGAACTTCAAGAGAGAGATGCAATACCCTATTCTCTTCCTTTAGACCATTTATCAAAATGTTTATTTGTCTAATGACTATCTTCCTACTATCCTGGGCCTGTGAGAGCAAAGACCATATTTGTCCACTAGTGCTGCACCCCCAGTGCTTAAAGCAGTGCCTAGCTCATGATAGGGATTAGTAAACATTTGCTGAATGAGTGAAAAAATGAGTATGATTATTGCTTGCTATTTTATAGTTGGGGTGCCACTGAATAATATTTTTGATATCTCTTCCTACTCGAAATTTTTCCCTCTTATTCAAACCAGATCAGTTTTTAAGGGAAAGCTAGAATTACAGCATTGATTGGTAACAACTGAGGGTTAGTTATGGCAATATCTGGCTTTTATATATTTAAATTAATATTCTAAATTATTTAATGTGTTATTTGCTTTTTTAACATCTTATGTAATCTTTAATATTTAAATTTTTATAATTAAAATAATTTTTAAAATTCTTAGCTTTAAACATTTTTATAGTTCTAGTTCAAAGTAAACAAAGAAAAAGTAAGTAAATAAATAAGTAAGTAAGTAAGTAAGTAACAAAGCAAAATAATTCACTACATTTGTTTCCCAATTAGGCATACCTGGCATACCTTTTGGAAGTCTTCCTTAGGCCATGAAATCCAAGCCCCATGTGAGCCTTGTAGCATCTGACCTTCAGACTAGGCCCGAGGGCCCATTAAAGAAGAAATACCTTTATGGATGTTGAGCCTGTAAATCTAAAAACAACAGCACACACAGTAAATATGTGTTGGCAGGTTTTTATGTAAGACTGTGGTGGTGTCATATACATTCTTTCATATGATCCTCCTTGTGACACATGGAACACATTTTCATTGCTACCAAGCCAGATTACAAGTTCAGTTGTGATCTGTGGAACAAAACAACTGTGCACTGTAACAAAGTAAATCATGACTTGGAGTGCATTAATGGAGCTCTTAAACCAAATGAGGTACTTGCCTAATTCTCTGAGTCATCTAGGCCTCTTTGAGAGCCTGAGAACAGGTAGAGTTACCAGGAGGACAGTACAGTGTACAGCCCCCAAGGTCACTTCCTGATAATTGGATGGGGCAAGATGCCCAGTGTTAGTTCTTTGAGAAGAACCACTCCTAGAAGAGTACACTTCCCTCCCCCAAAAGAAAAAAAAAAGAAAAGAAAAGAAAAAAACATGGGTTGAAAAATGCAGACAAAGGGAACTCCCCAGGAGGTTATTAGTGTCTGTTACATACTATAAGTTACAACCAAGTACCATAGCACTGCCAATATAGCTCATATTGAGTTTCTGTCCCATGTTGTGGTTTCATTGGCAAGCAGGCTTCATCATGATATGCTAAAGGCTTATTAATAGATTACTCACACTAACAAGAGGAAGATTCAACCTAATGAGAGAATGTGCCTCATTAATGGCTTGGAAATTAAGCAGTCTCCATCTAACTAATCAATGCTAAGTGACTGACCTTCATGGAGGCTGCAGCTCATTAGTAAGTAGAATACACACAGATGGTAATGGGCTCAAAAGTATTTAAAATATATGTTAAAAGAACTACATTAATAAGACAAACCTATCCCAACTGCCCATGATTTGGCTCTTATTCTCTATGCTATCTGTATATTATTTGGTACATTATTTATGAGAATGAATTTGCCTGATAATATCTACAGTTTTCAATTTTTAATGTAAATAGTAGATTATGATCAACAGTCACAATAATTTGCTTTCATGAAAAAAGTCTATAGCAAGATATGACTTCTAATAACACCTTTATTCAGTAAATCATTTATCCAAAGATAATTGCCTTGAGGGAGAAATAGATTCCAAGCCTAATGCAATGATGTTTATTTAGAATTATATTTGACTATTTCTTCTTCTTTTTTTCTTGTCAAATGCTTTCTCATGTGTGACCTGTTAATAAATTATTCCAGTATCTCCAAGGGCCTTGCTGAAGATATTCATACTGAAATGTTTCATAAATATGCTTGAGTTTCTCTGACAGCAAGCCAGTAGGGACATCAGAAATGGCATGACTATACTTCAAACAGGACAATGTGTATGGCAGCTCTATTCTTATCCCATACCTGTCAAGCTGCTGTAAAAGCCCCAAATGGTAGTGAATAGGTAATTTTTAAATCTTGTATCTCCTTTATTTCACTCAGCCAATCTGTCTTAACCAGCTTGAAGCCTACAATAACTTTTAATGACATCATACTCTCATGTCTTTTCCGCTCCTTGCCCGTTCTTTAAGATTTCATTTTCTTGTCCATCTCCTTTCTCAGAAATCCCTGGTTCTGGCATCTTCAGTGAAAGCAGCCAGATGAACTGTTTATCAATTCCTAAGGCTCCCTTTAGTTTTATTTAGATAAGAAGCTCCCTCGGGAGGAGACCTTTACTTCTTTTTTGGTGAAGTACATTTGGTCATAGCCCTCTGTCCCTGATAAATAGAATTAGGAAACGTGTCTTGGAGTGAATCCAAGCACTGACAGAAAGACATCCGACAGGCTGCTTTCTATGCCTTTTGCTCAGGAGAGTGGTGCTGTGACAATACAATGGCCCTGGGTCATTTGTAAGGTTAAGGTCCAGAGGTAGAGGGATTTAAAAGTCTGGAAAGCAAAGTGCAAGAATGGTAGTTGTCTCTTTTGCATATTTCCCCTACCAAGATTGGTGGATTGTAAGATCTGCAATTATAGTGTTCTAAGATATTCACTAGCTCTTAATTAATAAGGTTGAAGAATGAAATCAGCCGTTTTAACAGAGCTCTACAATGGTCTCCATGGACATCACATTTCTTAGGGCAGATGCTGCCTTTTGCCACCTCAGAGCCTAGCTTCTTCATCAATCCATCTTCCCCTAATTCCCTCCCTGTTAGTTTTTCTTCTTCTATTGTCCTCCATAAACTAATCAGTATGAAAGAACCAACCTGATTAGGCTTTGGGATTTTTTTTTAAAGCTCTACCATATTGGATGCTCAATGTCATCTCAGTGGCAAAAATTAGCTTATTAATACCTCAGACATATGGCCATTTTGGTTAAATTACAGGGACCTTAATCTATTTGTTGAAATTTTGTTGGATTATTATTAGATTACAGACAAGACAAATGAATATATTCTCTGGGTATATTTACAAATTTTAGTAACATTTCTCTCCATTAAATTTTGACCTTAATAAGACAACAGGGATCTTCATACAATAAATTAGTTCATGCACTTTGTTTTAGCTTTATAGACAGAGGAGCACATAAGTATTTTCTCTCAAAACCAAAATGAATTGTAAACATTTGTATTGAGTCTCTAGAAAGGAATTAGGTTTGCCAGTAAGAATTGAAACAAGGATATCACTGCTGTGTTCTGAGACCCTGAATTCTGTTCCAAAATAGATAAGACAAGACTGGGTCTTGACCTTTATCTTTTTGTTTTCTAGTGGTGGTCTGTATGAGTCACCTGTGTCTGAATGGTAACGGTACATTGAGGAGCCAGAACTATTCATCAAGACAGAACAAGGAACTGAATATCTAGGCTTTCTCAAGTACCAGATGACCCTATTTTACAGAAGAAGAAACCGTGCCTAGTTAGCTGGGCAAAACAGCTGGGCCACGGCCACATTCCACAAGTTTGCAGTGGAATTTTGTTTCTTTTCTTGTGCATTACTGGTTAGAACATTACTATCCTGAAGATCTATTAATATTATTCTCTGCCTTAGGAAAATCTCTTAAATGAGTGGTTCCTCTATTTCCCTTTATAATATGGGCAAATGGCATTAATTTGTTCACTAATTCAATAGGCAGAAATAGTCTAGGCACTAAAAAGGTGGTGATAAATAAGATGTAGACTCTATCTGGAGATATGCACTATTTTTTTTTCTATAGAGAGATTCAAAAAATTATAATAAAATTCAGTTATAGCTATAACAGAGTTTAGAACAAAATTCTGTGGGAATATTGCTACAGTAGAGGCAGGCTTTGTCAGACTCTTTTGAGACCTTTGAAGAATACAAAGGATTCTTGTGTATCTGTATATCCTAAAACTTTTTGAAAATTTCATGTAAGCATGAAGATTTTCTATATCTATATTATCGTCATCCATTGATGAGCTGGGTGTGTTCCTGCCATTGTATATGTGATAGGAAACAACTGGACCACTGGAAAAAATGGCAAGGTTGGCTAGATGCTTTTCAATATCTCATTGTTCTGTCTGTGTGTTTCCTCTTTCTGTTACTCCTACTTAGAACCTCTCTTTCTTCTATATACACCAGGTTTATTTTTTAAGGCCTCACTTAAGGGTCCAGTAGGTTTGCATTTACGCTGAGAGGGGCTGAAATAACCCTCATTCTAAAGTTACTTGTCAAGTACTGGATATTAGTTTGGAGTTTGCTGCATGCTGGGTCACCTTTATCGAGGAGCATTTACAGAAAGGGACTGACACATGGTGGTATCTTGGCTGGAATAAAACACACAGATGTGTGAGCTGTTCTTTAATCATATATTTAAATTTCCTATATTCAGAGGATTCCTTTTGTTATCAGAAGCACCTTGTGGTGGAAATGAATCCAGGTCATCCTTTTACTGGGGAAATTTTCTGTTTTCGAAAAGGTTAACTAAGCCATAGAATGTTCAATGGTCTAGTTTTTAGGGTTGTAATATGGGAACCTTTTTTTTCCTGATTTAGCTCTGCCTTGACAATACAGCTCCTTCAATATTAGAGCAGCTTCCATATGTTCTAATTAAGTAGCCTAAGTTTGGCTTCTGTGGATTGTTTCTGTAATGTAGGCAGTAATAGCTCATAATGACTCTGAAAGAACTGTCTAGCCAATCTTGCCAAAACTAAAATTGTCTTTCATTTTTATATCCCCAACTGTTCTCACCCTGTTGGGGATATTAAACATATTTGCATTTGGGAGAAACCTCGTATGCATCTCTGTGGAAAAGACGACACTATTGTCTCTGATTTTATAAACCATATGTAACCAAACAACGCAGAGTAATGCATACCAAAGACATATCTGCACACACACTTGTCAGGACCAGAATTCTTGCAAGCCTTTCTTTTGATTCTCAGAATTTTTCAGTAAGAAATTGGTGGAAATTCCTGCCTCTCCTCACTCTTATTCAGAAGCAGAATTCAATTTTAGGTCTTTGATCTCTTCAGATTGTGGTTAACACCTTTGCACTTAGAGCCACCACCACCCCCACCCCCGCAGGTAGTAGAAAAGGGGCACAGGACCAATAGCCTGACCATTTACTAGTCCTGTTTGCTAGTGCTACCAAGACTAATCAAATGCTCTGGCCTGGAACTTAAGTATTTTGCTATTCTGGACTGTTCTGTACAATCTATTCTGTTTGATATCTCTGCTTACCTTTATAGACCTAAGATACCTTCTGAAATTTTCATGGCCTGCTGGACACTCAGTCCAGTTTCTTTCTAGTCAGCCATGTTTAATTTCTGCTCATACCCTGGAGAACTTTTTGAAAATGGAAGGGAGATTTTGAATATCCAGGAATGAAGGGGATAATGAATGAAGTAAGAATCCTGAGAAGGCAGAAGGGATTGGGGTCCAGAGCTCAGAAGGAAATGCTAAAAAGAGTGGAGACATCGTTTTTGTTTTAACAGTAGGGAGGGAGGAAAGGTTGAGGGAAGACACAGTTTAAGTTAGTTTTGGTGACTGGAAGTCAAAGTGGTTTCCATTTTGTAACTTAAGTTGGAGGTAAGGTCAGCCAGCTGAGAGAAAAGGAGAAATGGAAGAACAGAGCTTGAGAAATTAGCTAAAATTTAGAATAGACCCTACTTACACAATCCCTTTCCCTAAACTAATTGTCCTTATCAGCAGGGGCTAGACAAGTTAAACTGAAATGATTCTGACAGAGAATGACCATATTGAAAAGGTTGAAAGCGTCATCAGTAAATTGCTTTAATGAGCAGCTCTCTGCAACCCTGATCCCTCAAAAATATGAGTTGGTGCCATTATAAACAGATAATATCTAGCTTTAGCTGAGTTTTCAATGTTACCCAGCAATCCATTGAATGGATTTTTGATCTGCTACTTCTGCCATTATATGCTGCCTCTGCCCCCAGGAAGTATGTTAGGTGGTAATATTTGGGCTGCAAGGTCTGCAGTGAGATTATTCTTTTGCTTGCAGGCCATGGCATGACCTAGCTTATATGACCATCCACTCTCCTTTGGTGCTAATTGGCAAAAAGGCATGAGGTCTTCTTGACTTCTGGAGGTTCTGAGGGAAGATAATCTTGAACCCCAGGTGGAGAAAATCTTCTGTTGAGTTAGATGAACAAGATGAAAAGCAGAAAATATGATTTCTTTCTAAAGTCTGGATTCTCTTGCAGTGTGTGTGTGTGTGTGTGTGTGTGTGTGTGTATGTTTCCTCAGCATTTCTATGAATGCTGTCAGCTGAAGAACTAGAATCCTTTATCATAACATATATTTGCTCATGTGTGGCTAATGGTCTATATGAAATGAAAGTAAAATGAGTAAGGGATGACTTTGAGATGAAAAAGTGTTAGACTTTGGGATCAGGGGATTTGTGATGAATCTAACATGTGGCCTAGCATCAGACTCATGGTGTGGATAGCAGCTAGGTAGACTAGGTAGATATATCAGGTCCAATGAAAATCCCTTTTCCGAATAACGGAATAATATCAAACTGAACTATCTGAAGGGCAGATAATAATAATTAGGGATTGCTGTGTTTCAGGCACTCTTCTGAGTACTTTATCTGTATTAATTCATTGAAACTTCACAAAAGCCCTATGAAGTATGTACTGCTTTTGTCAACTGAAGAGCAGGAAGTTTAACCTATCCAGAGTTACAGAGCTATTTCATAGGAGAGTTGGATTCCAAACCCAAGTAGTTAATTGTGATGACAGCAAAGGAATTATCATTTCCATTTTTAAAACAGAGAGAGACTTAGTGTAGTAAGTTGTCCAAGGTTAAATAGCTGGTGTAACTAAATTATTGAAGAACCTAGATGTTCTATCAGTAAGATATTGTTTTGTTACTACAACTTTGGTACTCAAATATCAGCAACACTGACATCAATAGGGAGCTTATTAGAAATGCAGGCTTTCAGGACACTTCTAAGATCTGTTATCTCTGAATCTGCATTTTTATGAACATTAAAGTTTGAGAAACAGTGAGTCGTACTTCACTGCTACAGTTCATGGTACAGATAGGTGCAAGTATCATCAACTAAAGGTAGAAACTGCATGCCTATTATCCATCTAAGAAAGGGTTGGAAATTTAGAGGTTTCAAATAGCAGGAAACACAGGGCTTTAAATAGTTAACCAGCACTGGAATTCAGAGGGAAGGAAATGGGACTGTACAGGACCTGAAGTTCTATGTAGTAACTTCTTCACAGAGGAGGAACTGAAGTATGTAGTCAGGGATGGACCAGTAGCTAGACCTCCTAGAGCTCCTTTTATTTATTTGCCATGGGCAGAGCTGGTTCTGAATGGGTCTGACTTGCAGTGATTCCAGCAAGTGGTGGACTTATAGGTGACTTATAAGATTGGTTTGACATACCATCTACTTGACTTTTCAGTCTCTCTGTCCTAGAAGAATCACATATTTCACTGCTTTAACTAAACTTGATATATGAAAATCTGAATTTATAAGAAAGAAACAGTTACATGTGTAGAAATCTAAATTTATGAGCCATGTAACTAAATTATTCATTGTATTAGAGGACACATCATGTGTTTCCTTTAAATAATGAGCTCTCCTAACACATTTAAGGCAGAATTCAGTTTTCAGTACTGTTAATAATGCAATATGCTAGGAAGATACACAATATAAATGAGGTGTTCCGGCATGAGCTAGGATCATTTGCCTAAACAGCTCTATAAAGTGATTAGAATGTTTGAGTTAGAGATAAATAAGGTTTTAGTATATGCCACCCTTTAAAAGACAAGAGAGGTGCTTTTTGGAGAACATACTACTTTTTATTTTAGGCCTCCTTCAGTTCTGCTCTTTCATAGGTTTTATTCTTCATGGTCCATTGAACTGAACTTGTGACTTAAAGTGGTTCACTGAGCTGAGATTTATTGGAATTTGAGGAAGGAAACAGTGAAATAAAAAGATGGTTTTGTTATTTTTGTACAAGGCTCCCTAAGCAACATTTCACAAACCACATGGTGCCAGTTGCCTTTGTGGTTTCATTTGTTCATCCATCCACCCACTCACCTAACCACTCATCCATTAATTCAAGTCAATATTGTAGTCACTTTGTTATGGTCAGAGATGCAACAGTGGGAAAGACAGATACAGTTCTTTTCATTTTGGAGCTTATAGATTAGTGTGAGATGCAGCCAGGTTAACCAGGCAGTTCCCAGTAGAGTGTCATTATCAGCTAGGACGATTGAATTCTAGATGTTATGGAAGGGCATAAAAGGTGCATCTGACCCAAACTACCTGAAATTCATAAACAGAAATTGTATAAACTATCTATTGGTACATAAGACATTACTCCAAAAAATTTTTTAAACAATGCACACTTATTCCACAGTTTCTGCAGAATAGGCACTGAGTTATGATTTAGCCAGGTACTCTGCTACAGGGTTTCTCATTGGCTGCAGTCCAGGTGTTGGCCAGGACTCCAGTCATCTCAACACTTAACTGGGGAGTGATCCACTTCTAAGTTCACTCACATGATGGTTGGCAGAATTCAGTTCCTAATAGGTTTTTGACTGTGGGCATCAGTTCCTTGCTGGTTGTTGGCCTGAGGTCACCCTCTATTACTTGCCACATAGGCCTTTCCATAGGGGAGCTTACAATATGGCAGTTGACTTCATCAAACTGAGCAATCAAGGGAGAAAGAGAGTTACAGTAAGACAGAATCATAGTCTTTTGTCAACTGATCTCAGAAATCACGTCTCATCACTTTTACCATATACTGCTCCTTAGAAACAACTCACAAGGTCTAGCTATGCTCAAAAGAAACAGCCCATACCCAAAGAGGAGAGGATAATATTACATAAGGATATGAATATCAGGAGGCAAGGATCACTTGGGTCTATTTTAGAAGCTACTTACCACAGACATGTTCTTCTGTGCAAAGATATGAGTTGCAGTTGCTTAATGGCTCTGTTGCAGTATTATTGGCCTCATTTTTAAAGTTAAAATTTGCCACAAGGCTCCCCTGTCTCATGTCCATGGTAAAATATCATAAGATTAACTAGATTGACCAAAAAAAAACCTACTATGGTTGTTAAGTCTTCTCTTTCTTCCTTCATCTCAATCATAATAGGAGGGTCAAAAAAGTTTTCAGAAAAAGAATATTTGAGCAAGTGCAAATTTAGTGCCAGCTTTTGTGATATTTGTCCAAGATTCCTGGTAGGCCTGTTCTCTCAGACACCTGTTCTAATTAGGTTCTTTTTTTAAAAAAAATAAAGTATAATGAATATATATTGTTATAATAGTTTCAGGTATACAACATGTTGGTTCAACAATTCTATACATTATTCAGTGCTTACCATGATAAGTGTAGTCACCATCTGTCACCAACCAATGTTATTACAATATTATTGGCTATATTCACTATGCTGTACTTTTCATCTTTGTGATTTATTTATTTTTATAACTGTAAGTTTTTACCTCTTAATCCCCTTTATCTATCTCACCTATCCTACCACATACCTCTCCTCTGGCAACCCTTAATTCTCTGTATGTGATAGTAATTTTGTTTGTTTATTTTTTTTGTTCATTTGTTTTTTAGATTCCATGTATAAGTGAAATCGTATGGTATTTGTCTTTTTCTGTCTGACTTCTTTCACTTAACATAATACCCTCTAATCCATCCGTATTGTTATAAATGGCAAGACCTCATTCTTTTTATGGCTGAAAAGAGTCCTCTGTGTGTGTGTGTGTGTGTGTGTGTGTGTGTGTGTGTGTGTGTATCCATTTATCTATCAATGGACACGGGTTGCTTCCATATCTTGGCTATTATAAATAATGCTGCAATAAACACAGGGGTGCATATATCTTTTGAAATTTGTGTTTTCATTTTCTTTGGGTAAATAGTAGCATTGCTAAATCATATGAAATTTCTATTTTTAATTTTTTGAGGAAACTCTATGCTGTTTTCCACAGTGGCTGCACCAATTTACATTCCCATGATTAGTGCACAAGGATTCCTTTTTTTCCACATTCTTGCCAACACTTGCTATTTCTTATTTTCACTTGCTATTTCTAGCCATTCTGACAGGTGTTAATGTGATATCTCTTTGTGGTTTTGATTTGCATTTCCCTAATGATTGTGATGTTGAGCATCTTTTCATGTGTCTGTCATCTGTCTTTTCATCTGTATATCTCCTTTGGAAAAATGTCCATTCAGGTTCTCTGCCCATTTTTGAACCAGACTGTTTTTGGGGTGTTGAGTTGTGTAAGTTCGTTATATATTTTGAATATTAATCCCTTACCTGATATACCATTTGCAAATATCTTCTCCCACTCAGTAGGTTGCATTTCCATTTTGTTGATGATTTCTTTGTGTCTATTTTTGTGCCAGTTCCATACTGTTTTGATTACAATGGCTTTGTAGTATATCTTGAATCTGAGATTGTGATATCTCCAGCTTTGTTCTTGTTTCTCAAGACTGAGGTAGTCATTCAGAGTCTTTTATGGTTTCATACCAATTTTAGTATTATTTACAAAATACAATATCCATTTATGTTATAAATTCTCAATAAAGCACGTTCGAGGGAACTTACCTCAACATAATAAAAGTCATTTATGAAAAATCCACAGCTAACATCGTTCTCAATGGGGAAAAATGAGAAGCTTTTCTGTAAGATCAAGACTAGGATATCCAATTTTATTCCACTGGAATTGTTCACTGGAAGTCCTAGCTGCAGCAATCAGACAAGAAGACAATATAAAAGGCACTCAAGTTAGTGAGGAAGTAATAAAACTGTTGCTATTTTCAGATGACATGATAGTGTATATAGAAAAACCTAAAGACGTCACTAAAAACTATTAGAATTGATAAATTCAGTAAAGTTTCAGGATACAAAATTAATATATAGAAATCTGTGGCATTTGTATACATGAACAGTGAAGTAGCAGAAAAAGAAATTAAGAAAACAATCCCATTTAACTGTTGTACCAACAACAACAACAAAAAGTAAAATACCTAGGAATAAAGTTAACCAAGGGGGTTAAAGACCTGTATTCTGAAAACACTGATGAAAGAAATTAAAGACAACATAATACAACAAATAGAAAGATATTCCATGCTTGTGTTTTGGAATAATTAATATTGTTAAAATGCCCATACTACCCAAAGCAATCTACAGATTCAATACAATCACTATCAAAATACCAACAGCATTTTTCATAGAACTAAAATAAATGATTAGGTGCTTTGGGTTGTGGATGGCTCATTCAAGGTACCTTGAGTAATGGATTATTTATAACAAATATCTGTGTCCGTTGTGACCCAAAAACTGCTTGAAAACCAGGTCTCAGGAAGAGACATATATTAGTTAAGGTAAGGGATATGCCACTATAAGAGACCCCAAACTAGAACGGCTTAAATGAGATGGAAATCTCTCAGTTTCTCTATTTCTCTCCCTCTTTTCCTTTTTCCTCCCTCTTTCCCCCTCTCTTTATCTTCCTTCCTCTTCCCTTCTTTTTTTAAATTATTTTTTATGTTTTATTTATTTTTGAGAGCAAGAGAAACTGAGCACAAGCAGGGGAGGGGCAGAAGGAAAGGGAGACAAAGAATCTGAAGCAGGCTCCAGGCTCTGAGCTGTCAGCACAGACCCCAACCCGGGGCTTGAACTCACAGACTGTGAGATCATGACCCAAGCCAAGGTCGGTTGCTTAACCGACTGAGCCACCCAGGTGCCCCCTCCCTTCTTTTATCTCTCATTTCAGTATAGCTGGTTTAGGCAGGTTGTGCAGTTGTGCTTCATTAGGTAGTTCAAGGATCCAAGTACCTTCCTTTGTTGTTTCAGCATCTTCTAGACCAGGGATTGATAAATTATGTCTGGCAGGCCAAATCTAGCTTGTTGCCTTCTTTTATAAATAAAGTTTTATTTGAATGTAGCTACCACCATTCCATTACATATCATTTATGGCTGCTTGGGCACTACAACAGCAAACTTGAGTAGTTTTATTTTTATGTATTTATTTATTTTGAGAGAGAGAGAGAGAGAGAGACCGACCGAGACCAAGCTGGGGAGGGGCAGAGAGAGAGGGAGAGAGAGAATCTCAAGCAGGCTCCACACTGTCGGTGTGGAGCCCAATGCATGGCTTGAATTCACAAACTGTGAGATCATGACCTGAATCTAAATCAAGAGTCCATGCTTAACCAACTGAACCATGTAAGCACCCCAGAATTAAGTAGTTTTGACAGAGACCTTGTGGACCACAAAGTCTAAACTATGTGCAATATGGCACACTACATAAAATGTAGAAGGAAAAGAGTGAGTTTGGTGTGACAAATTTTATTTCAGGAAAGTGATGAGACAGTTGTATACATCACTTTTGCTCACAAGCCATTAATGAGAACTTAGTCATATAGCCACAGCTGGTGGTAAGTGTGACTGGGAAATATATTCTCCTTTTGGGAGGCTTTGTGCTTAGACAATACTCAAGGCAAAAGGATAATTGGTACAAATATTATCCTCATTTTTCAATTAGATAACCTAAGGTACTTGGGGCTCCTGGTGGCTCAGTGGTTATGTGCCCGACTTTGGCTCAGGTCATGACTTTGCAGGCTGTGAGTTTGAGCCCCACGTCAGGCTCTGTGCTGACAGCTCAGAGCCTGGAGCCTACTTCAGATTCTGTTTCTCCCTCTCTCTCTACCCCTCTCCCGCTTGTGCTCTGTCACTCTTTGTCTTTCAAAAATAAATAAACGTTAAATAAATTTAAAAAATATATATATAACCTAAGGTACAGTGAGGTGAATTTAATTCCTTAAGGCCACAGAGTTTTTAAGAACTGTTTTCTGACATCAGCAATGGTGCTGAGCTGCTAGAGGAAGAAAAAGCAATAGTAGTGTTGGGCTACTTAGAAATTAGAACTGGAGGGGTGCCTGGGTGGCTCAGTTGGTTAAGCATCCAACCTTGGCCTAGGTCATGATCTCATCATTCCCGAGTTCGAGCCCCTCATTGGGCTCTGTGCTGACAGCTCAGAGCCTGGAGCCTGTTTCAGATTCTGTGTCTCCCTCTCTCTCTGTGCCCCTCCCCCAGTCATGTTTTCTCTCTCTCTGTCTCTCTCTCTCTCTCTCTCTCAAAAATAAATAAACATTAAAAAATTAAAAAAAAAGAAATTAGAACTGGAAGAGAATTCAGAATCCAGGGAAGATTCAGAGACCTGTACATCGGAGTAGGTAATTTCAGAGGATCCGGTTTCATTCTCTCCTCCTGTAAATTGGTTTTCTATTATTTTACTCTGTGTGTGTGTGTGTGTGTGTGTGTGTGTGTGTGTGTGTGTGTATTTTTCTCTCCAACCCATTTTCTGCTTACTCATATATTTTTTGGTCATCACAGTTTTCTCTTGACCATAATTTCCTCATGACTTTTGTTTTGCCTTATGGCATTTTTTAAATTATCTTTTCAACTTCATCTCTCAAGATTATCTTTGTAGTACCCTGTTCACATTTCCAAAAGGGATAATTAGAATCAAACCAGGTTGTTTGTCATTAGTTCCTGACCGTACTTGCAATGGCTGATGTGGGATTAGTAATTACCCTTGTTTGTGACATCAGTGATTGTGTAGGATAGGGTCACTTGGTGTAAAAGGTGGCTTTCTAGGGTCTTCACTTGAACAAAAGAGTGGGGATAGACAGTTGACAGGTTTACTGTAACACCATAGTCATCAAATTCACAGCTCCTCTTTGACACCTAATACTGCCCCAGGCCTTTATGTGGCTCTTTTTATCTGTTATAACTGAAGCTTGTCAGTCTGGTCTTATCTGTGTATGAGCCAAATATCATCAATGCTTCTCATTATTTATTTAAAAAAATCCTTTGAAGTATGAAGATTCCCCTAGTGTAGATAGTAGCTGGCAGTTACAATTTGTTGATGAACATAGACCTGTTGATGGATTTGGCTGTAATCAAGGAACTGAGTATAAAAACAATGCCTTTCTTAGGGGTTCAAGAAAGTTGAGCTTTTAACTTCTCATTTCATTGTGTTTATCTTTTCTCTCCCTACAGCAGTAGTATTCACCTCAAAGTTCTCCTTATTGTGTGGCAGACATGGTGCTGAATGCTCTACATACATTTATTTAATCCTCACACCAATGCTGCATTGTAGGTACCAGTACCGTAGTCTTCCCATTATCTGCAGTTTTGCTTTCTGTGGTTTTACTTACCTACAGTAAACTGCAGTGCAGAAGCAAATGTATCGTCAGAAGGTCAGTAAATAGCCTAACAGTATGTCACAATGTTATTTACCCCTTTTTACCTCACCATGTAGGCATTTTATCATCTCACATCATCGCAAGAAGGGTGAGTACAGAACAAGATATTTTGAGAGAGAGAGAGAGAGAGACAACATCCATATGCCTTTTACTACATTATATGGTTATAATTATTCTATTTTATTATTAGTTATTATTAATCACTTACTGTGCCTGTTAATTTATAAATTAAACTTTATGATAGGTGTGTATGTGTAGGAAAAAAACATATATAGGGTCGGGTACTACCTGTGGTTTCAGGCATTCATTGGGGGTCCTAGAACATATCCTCCTTGGATAACGGGGGATGGATTACTGTATTAGTTCCATTTTGCAGTTGAGGAAACCAAGACACAGGGGTCAAGTGACCCATGTCATGTAGCTACTAAATGGCAAAGCCAGAATTCTAGCTCAGGTGGTTTGATTCCAGAATTAGATACTTCATCCCCACAGTTCATAAAACTTTTGAGTATTCCACATGCAAAGTTCTCTAGTGACACAGGTTGTAATTCTGTTTTCTATGCCTTTTTTCCTCATGAACCACTATCAAGAATGTTCCAAAAGCTCTGTATGTAGCAGCCACTGATGTCTCTGGGAAAATTCTCAGAGTCCATCAAGTAACTATGCATGTTAAAAATATTTAGTGATACATTCCAATGATGAATTTAAAATAGTCCTATGAAGTCAAGAATGTGCATTGAATATTTTTGTATTATTTGAGTAGTACTTGAGTATTATTTGAGTATAATTTGCACTAGTATTGCAATTGCTGGATTGTAGGGTAGTTCTATTTTTAACTTTTTTGAGGAAACTCCATACTGTTTTCCATAGTGGCTGCACCAGATTGCATTACCACCAATAGTGCAAGAGTGTTGCCCTTTCCCCACATCCTTGCCAACACCTGTTGTTTCCTGTGTTGTTGTTTTTAGCCATTATTACAGGTGTGAGGTGATATCTAATTGTAGTTTTGATTTGTATATCCCTGATCATCAGTGATGTTGAACATCTTTTCATGTGTCTGTTGGCCATCTGTACGTCTTCTTTGGAGAAATGTCTATTCATGTCTCGTGTTCATTTTTTTGTGTTCATCTTATTAATGTTTGTTTATTTTTGATAGAGAGATACAGAGCGTGAGCAGGGGAAAGCAAGAGAGAGAGACACACACACAAACTGAAGCAAGCTCCAGGCTCTGAGATGTCAACACAGAGCCTGATGCGGGGCTCAAACTCAGGAACAATGAGATCATGACCTAAGCCAAAGCTGGACACTTAACCTACTGAGCCACCCAGGTGCTCTAGTTCTTTATACATTTTGGATACTAGCACTTTATCAGATATGCCATTTGCAAATATCTTTTCTCATCCTATAGGTTGCTTTTTAGTTTTGTTGATTGTTTCCTTTTCTGTGAAGAAGCTTTTTATCTTGATGAAGTCCCAATAGTATATTTTTGCTTTTGGTTCCCTTGCCACAGGAGACATATCTAGAAAGAATGTGCTACAGCCAATGTGAAAGAGGTTACTGCCTGTGTTCTCCTCTAGGGTTTTTATGGCTTCAGGTCCACATTTATGTCTTTAATCCATATTGAATTTATTTTTGTGTATGGTGTAAGAAAGTGGTCCAGTTTCATTCTTTTGTGTGTTGCTGTCCAGTTTTCCCAACACCATTTATTGAAGAGACTTTTTCCCATTGGATAGTCTTTCCTGCGTCATTGAAGATTAATTGACCATATAGTTGTGGGTTCATTTCTGGGTTTTCTATTGTGTTTTATTGATCTATGTGTCTATTTTTGTGCCAGTACCATACTCTTTTAAAGGATACATGCACCACCATGTTTGTAGCAACCTTATCTATAATAGCCAAGTTATGGAACAGCCTAAGTGTTCATAAGCATGCATATATATATATATATATATATGTATATGTATATGTATATATATGCATATATATGCATATATATACATATATATATACACACACACACATACATACACATACACACAATGGAATATTAGACAAAAAAGAATGAAATCTTGCAAATGGATTAGAGAATATTATGCTAAGTGAAGTCAGAGAAAGAAAAATACCATATGTTTTCACTCATATGTGGAATTTAAGTAAGAAAACAAGTAAGCAATGTGGGGGTAAAGAGAGAGAGGGATAAACCAAGAAACAGACTTAACTATAGAGAACAAACTGATGGTTAACAGAAGGGAGGTGGGTGGGAATATGGGTGAAATAGATGATGGGGATTAAGAAGTGTACTTGTGATGAGAACTGGGTGTTGTATGGAAGTGTTGAATTACTAAATTCTACACCTGAAACTATATACACTACAGTGTATACAAACTAACTGAAATTTAGATAAAAACATAAAAAAGAAGGTGCATTAGATAAATGAATGTCCTTATAGAATTGTCCAAATAAGTATTTACTATTTACTATCTATCTAGCATAAACAATCCACATTATCTTGATAAATACAGAGGGTTAATTTTTCTTAATATGGGTTAATTGTACAACTACAAATGGTTCCAGTTGGTAATGTCTTCTGCGTGCATAATACAAATTTTAAGTCTTTGTAAACTATATGAAGTCTTACAGTGGCATACAATAGACATACAATAGACATAGACATACACTAATGACATAGACATAGACATAGACTAATGTCTATGGCTAATTTCAGAAAGTTCTTTCCTCAGAAGGTAATCGTAACAAAAAGTTTTGGAAAATATTTAGGCTACAAATATAACTGCTGGTCTGCAAAATTCGCATGTACTCCTCCTTCCTATTTATCCCCGCTTTATTCTAGTTCTCTACATTAAAACATATTCAACTCGTCCTTTAAAACTTGGTTCAAATGCCCTATGTACCCTCAGTACTTCTAGACACAGTTCATACAGACATTTGCTTTTGCTGACATATTTTCCGTAACTGGTCTTAAGTCCTATCATGTATGTTTATTTTGTCACATTATATAGACTGAAATGTCCTCATGATGTCAAGAAGTGCCTTTGTAAACAGAAGGTGAGCAGTAAATGATGTTGACTGACTACCTTTAAAGAACACAAACATCTGCTTGCTGAATTAAAGACTCAGAATTCCTAATGGATACACATTTCCTTAATCACAAAGACATGTCAGGAAGAAAGGGAAGAAAGCACTTATAGCTTTTATAACAAAAACATAAAACAAAACAAGAATAAAACAAAACAAAAGCAAAACCTTCACTATTTGGTTTTCTCCAGGCTCACCCTGATTGCTTCAAACTGAATGATTAAGGTTTATCCAAGAGTATTTTGTAAATAAAGGGTAAAGTTATCCTACATTAATTTCTTCTGAAGAATATATGGAGATTTCAATGTGTTTAATTCCTACTTGAAGTTGCCTTAATGCTTTATATGCTATATACTTGCTTTTGTGGTCAGGCAGAGGAGTGGCCAAGGAAATGCATGTGTGTGTGGTCTTCTCTAGTATCACTGAACCCCTTCTGTGAGATTTGTGAGACTCCTGATTTATTAGCAAAAGCTTTAATGAGAGTTTGTCTATAAAAGAGAAAAAGAAAAGCCTTGGAATTGAAGCAAGGGATTACGAGCTCAGTGTTTGCTTGAACTTATAAATTATGAAGGAAGGTTGACAGGTTTGAGTTTGGTATGATGGAGAAGTATTTTAGAAGATCAATAAAATTTATAGGCATTGAATAGAAAACATATGGGCAAGTGTTCTCTAACTCTAGAAGCTTTGAGGGTAATGTCCAGGTGATCATAGTTCTCCTGTGCCATCCCTGGTCCCACCTGCATCCAAAGATTTTACCCAATTTTTTTCTAGTTCCAAGGAAGCTAGCATATCCTGGAAATGTCCTAAGCAGTTAGTTTTCCTGTGGCTCATTCTTGCTTTCTCAAGACTACTTTAAACCGAGGTATGGAATACTGTCTTTTGAGCATGTAGGTACACCAATCAATCCATTATCCATAGGACAGGGATTTGTATAGTTTATCTGTGTGAACAGCTGGGTATTTTTGACCTTCCACCCTTTCTCTCCTGGACTCCTTTGACCAGTAAAGCTTTATGCCTTGTCCTGTGCTCATAGCTTTTGTATGTTTCCTTTACCACAGAATGTGTTCCAGGTTACTTGGTAAAATATTTTTTTATGAAACTAATAATAATATTGTTAGTTGTGTATATGGTTGTTTCCCTCACCAAACTGTAAACTAAGTACAGGATCATATCTTATCCTCTTCTGTATCACCAACATCTAACAAAATGTAAGTGATTTATAAGTGTTCTATGAATGAATGAGCCTGAATTGTGACCCAGGACCAAAGGACCAAGGTAAAGATAATTGCACTAACCAAAATAGTAGTAGTTTACTTTTATTGAGCACTTACTGTGTACCAGACATTGTGTTGAGCACTGAAATGAATCATATCACTTAATCTTCACAACTACCCTATGAGGAGTTATCCACATTTATAAATAAGAATACTAAGCTTAGAGCAGTTAATTTATTTGCCCAAAGTCACACACCTAGTAAGTGTTAGAGTAAGGATTCAAACCAAGTTCCATAAGCCTCTAAACTTCCACTACTTTGCTGCCTGCTACAATGTTAACCTTGTAAGATGCAGATAAGCTTGGCTTCCTAGTGGGGAGCTCAGAGTGACTTCAAGTTTCTGGGCCCAATCTAGTTCCTATTAGAACAGACTTTAATCCAAATTATCCCATAAATATGGGGAATTATGGTGACATCAAATTTTCTTCCAGAAGGGGCAGAGACTACTCATAGTTTGGGATGAAGATGCTAGTGTTGGAAGAGAATTCTGTGGCATTGCTGTATTTGGTTCAAACAGTTTGTTTATAATTCTCCCTTATTGGACTCTGTGCTTCTCCTCTGACTTATTTTCCTGATGTCAGGGATACAGATCACCAACAATGGGTCCCATGTGTTCCTGGCAGAGGAAATATCATTTATGAAGGTCTTGATGTGGGAAGGAGCTTGGTTATTCGAGGAGCAAAAGAATGGCCAGTGTGGCTGGAGCATATGGACTGAGTGGCAGAGAAACATGATGAGCCTGAGAGGGGAATTACCTAAATCAGAACGTCCATAGAACTCAACTGTGAGTGTGGTGAGACAGTGTTATGAGTGAAGAAACAATAGTAGGTGAAATTCTCTTCTACTTTCAGTGAGGGAAACCCCTTGAATATACTGAAGATGGCCCTTGGTTGAATTCCCTGCTATGATGGATTGTGTTCTAAGGAAATTCTAGAGTGCAGGCAGGCCTTTAATTATACTCAGAATATGTTCCTTAAGAATATGGTATCCATGAAAAATTCAGGAGTAGGGACTCGGCCAAGATTATACAGATAAATATATAGATAGCTATAGATGTAGATATAAATACAGATAATTAAATGAAATGAGATTAAACTCAGCATACTCTAATAGAATTAGTAGGTATGTTGAAACCTTTTAGTCACTAATTACAACTTAATGAAATAACAACTTAATTCCCAAACTTACTCCTTTCCTTTTGGATCTATAATTTACATAACAAATTATTCATCTAATGGTTAATCATCTGCCTCCCTGGTTAGGCTCTAATGATATAGCCCAAGGTTTGAAGAAAATGATTCTTGAGATACTCCAGGATTCCTGAAACTCAGGGGGTCTCAAGCAGCTGGACCTCCTTACTTTTCTGGGGGTGGTGGGAAGGTCTCTACATTTTGTAGTTTTCTCCACAGAAGTGGTAGAGTTGGAGGAAGAGGTGGCCTGGGAGATGATCTGGCAACAAAAGCAAGGAAATTAACATTTACTAAATGCCTATCATGAGCCAAGCATCTTACATTTGTTATCTCCTTTAATAACAAATTAATTAGCACAGCTTTAATTAGCACAACTGTTTGAGGTAGGTGCTATTAATTACCACTTTAGCGATGAGAAGAATGAGACTCACATAAGTTAGGTGACTTGTCTAAGATCATACAGCTAGATAAGTTGTGGAGGAGGGAATCAAATACTGTGCAGTTCTGTCTGCTTGTAAACTGTGCCCTTCCAGCTTTCTCTATGCCTGTGTCCTGGTCTTCCTAACAGCTGGCTTCTCCCTACATCTCAGGTTTTCACCAGAGAATGGCTCCTTTATTTGGAAATCAGGTGCCTAATAGGGTGGAAGACCCAGATATGTATGATTTGTTGGCCATCTAGCATTTCTAGTTGGAGAATATGAAAATATCACTGTTGAATAAACAAATTTATTTCTGCATGTTCCACCCCACACCTCCCACTGTCCCTGTTTTCTGCCTGACAAGATCACATGATAATCTCCCCCTTCATTTCTCTCCAGGTAAAGGAAATTGACCCCCCAAAATTATTTTCGGGAGCTGAACTCAGGATTAATGGTGTATCATGGGCTGAAAATAAAGTACTTTAATCAGGTTTCTTGACACCTGAGAACCCTAGGTAGATTGGGAGGAAGAGGGAAGTCTTTTTTGAATATGGATGCTTGGGGGCAGTTCAAGCCTATATAAAATATAGCAGTGAGGGCTACTTTTGGCAGCCTAAGTCCAGAATAAAGGCTGTAGACCCTTGTGGGTAGGGAGAGGGAATTCTACTAAGGATAAGAATTTTTTGAAGGCAGGGCTTATGTTTTTTTTTTTTTTTTATCTCCTGCACCTAACACAGTCACTAACTTATAGTATGTGCTCACTAAATGTTTATTAAACATTCAAGTGTAATATTCTAAAAAAAAAAAAAAAAGAATACTTGAAAAGAAACACCTTTAGCCCACCAGGCAAGGCAGAACCCCTGAGTCTGGCTTGCAAAAGCAGAGGGGCCAGACTGCATGAGTTCTGACAGCCAGCAGGACTTAACATCTGGAATGTTATAAGTCAACAGCTCTGCTCAGAGAGCAGGAGGGCTAGAGGACAATGGGAGGAAGAGTTGTTGAGCCCCAGATGACAGAGCTCAGCTTGGCAGGGAACAAAGACGCTTGTCAGCACCATCTCCCTCACCCATCCCCCAGCCAAAATCCCAAAGGGAACCAGTTCCTGTCAAGGAACTTGCTTGCACCACGCAAACATCCAACACTGTGCTTCTGTGGATCCATCCCTCCCATGGGTCTGCCTCCCTCCCGGTGCTGAAGGGCCCCTCCCACACCAGACCACCAAAAGTAAAGCAAGCTGAGTCTGCCCCTCCCACCCCTGTGCACCTTGCGGATCCACCCCTGCTAATACGCCAGATCCCACAGAAACATTACCATAAGCCTGGCAGTGTGCAAGTAGACCAGACAGGGGCCACAACACTCCACAGTGAGTCCTGCCCCTGGGAGAGAAGAAGATAAGGTACACACCAGTCTGACTGTGGCCCCAGTGGTGGGATGGGGGGCAGACATCAGGTCTGACTGTGGCCTCGCCCACCAACACAAGTTACTCCAGAGAGCTCAGAGGAAGAGCCCTGCAATTCCGCGCCACTCCAGGGACTATCCGAGATGACAAAACGGAAGAATTCTCCTCAAAAGAAACTCCAGGAAGTAGCGACAGCTAACGAACTGATCAAAAACGATTTAAGCAATATAACGGACCATGAATTTAAAATAATAGTTATAGAATTAATCGCTGGGCTTGAAAAAAGTATACAGGACAGCAGAGAATCTATAGCTACAGAGATCAAGGGACTAAGAAACAGTCAGGAGGAGCTAAAAAATGCTATAAATGAGGTGCAAAATAAAATAGAGGCAACCACAACTCGGATTGGAGAGGCAGAGGAGAGAATAGGTGAATTAGAATAAAAACTATGCAAAAAGAGGAAGCTGAGAAAGAGATAAAAAAAATCCAGCAGTATGAGGGGAGAATTAGAGAACTAAGTGATGTGATGAAACACAATAATATCCGTATAATAGGGATTCCAGAGAAGGAAGAGAGAGAGAAAGGGACTGAAGGTGTACTTGAACAAATCGTAGCTGAGAAGTTCCCTGATCTGGGGAAGGAAAAAGTCATTGAAATCCAACAGGCACAGAGAACTGCCTTCAGGCGTAACTTCAATTGATCTTCTGCACGACATATCATAGTGAAACTGGCAAAATACAAGGGTAAAGAGAAAATTCTGAAAGCAGCTAGGGATAAACACACTCTACCTTATAAGTGGAGACTGATAAGACTAGTGATGGATCTATCTACTGAAACTTGGCAGGCCAGAAAGGAAGGTCAGGAATCTTCAATGTGATGAACAGAAAAAATATGCAGCTGAGAATCCTTTATCCAGCAAGTCTGCCATTTAGAATAGAAGGGGAGATAAAGGTCTTCCCAAACAAACAAAAACTGAAGGAATTCATCACCACTAAACCAGCCCTACAAGATATCCTAAAGGGGATCCTGTGAGACAAAGTACCAGAGACATCACTACAAGCATGAAACCTACAGACATCACAATGAGTCTAAACCCATATCTTTCTATAATAACATTGAATGTAAATGGACTAAATGCTCCAACCAAAAGATATAGGGTATCAGAATCGATAAAAAATAAACAAAACAAAAACATCTATTTGTGGTCTACAAGAGACTCATTTTAGACCTTAGGGCACCTTCAGATTGAAAGTGAGGGGATGGAGAGCAATCTATCATGCTACTGGAAGTCACCAGAAAGCTGGAGTAGCCATACTTATATCAGACAAACTATACTTAAATTAAAGGTTATAACAAGAGATGAAGAAGGGCATTATATAATAATTACAAGGTCTATCCATCAGGAAGAGCTAACAATTATAAATGTCTATGCACCGTATATGGAAGCCCCCAAATATATAAAACAATCACAAACATAAGCAACCTTATCGATAAGACTCTGGTCACTGCAAGGGCTTTAATACTCCACTTACAACAATGGATAGATCATCTAGACACAGGATCAATAAAGAAACAAGGGCCCTGAATGATATATTGGATCAGATGGACTTGACAGATATATTTAGAACTCGGCATCCCAAAGCAACAGAATATCCTTTTTCTCGAGTGCACATGGAACATTCTCCAAGATCACATACTGGGTCACAAAACAGCCCTTCATAAGTATACAATAATTGATATCATACCATGCATACTTTCAGACCACAATGCTATGAAAATTGAAATCAACCACAGGAAAAAGTCTGGAAAACCTCCAAAAGCATGGAGGTTAAAGAACACCTTACTAAAGAATGAATGGGCCAACGAGGCAATTAGAGAAGAAATTAAAAAATATATAGAACCAAACTGAAATGAAAATACAACAATCCAAAAGCTTTGGGATGCAGCGAAGGCAGCCTGAGAGGAGAAATCCAAGCCTATCTCAAGAAACAAGAAAAATCCCAAATACAAAATCTAATGGCACACCTAAAGGAAGTAGAAGCAGAACAGCAAAGACACCCTAAACCCAGGAGAAGAAGAGAAATAATAAAGATCAGAGCAGAAATAAACAATATAGAATCTAAAAAAAACCTGTAGAGCAGATCAATGAAACCAAGAGTTGGTTTTTTGAAAAAATAAAACTGATAAACCTGTAGCCAGTCTTCTCAAAAAGAAAAGGGAGATGACCCAAATAGATAAAATCATGAATGAAAATGGAAATGTGACAACCAATCCCTCAGAAATACAAGCAATGGTCATGGAATACTATGAAAAATTATATGCCAACAAACTGGACAACGTGGAAGACATGGACACATTCCTAGGCACCCACACACTTCCAAAACTCAAGCAGGAAGAAATAGAAAACTTGAACAGACCCATAACCAGCGAGGAAATTGAATCAGTTATAAAAAATCTCCCAAGAAATAAGAGTCCAGGATCAGATGGCTTCCCAGGGGAATTTTATCAGACATTTAAAGCAGAGATAATACCTATCCTTCTCAAGCTATTCCAAAAAATAGAAAGGGAAGGAAAACTTCCAGATTCATTCTATGAAGCCAGCATTACTTTGATTCCTAAGCCAGAAAGAGACCCAGTAAAAAAAGAGAACTACAGGCCAATATCCCTCATGAATATGGAGGCAAGAATTCTCAACAAGATACTAGCAAATCGAATTCAACAGCATATAAAAAGAATTATACACCATGATCAAATGGGATTCATTCCTGGGATGCAGGGCTGGTCCAGCATTCACAAATCAATCAATATGATACATCACATGAATAAAAGAAAAGAACCATACGATCCTGTCAATTGATGCAGAAAAAGGATTTGACAGAATTCAGCATCCTTTCTTAATAAAAACCCTCGAGAAAGCCGGGAGTGAAGAAAAATACTTAAACATCATAAAAGCCATTTATGAAAAGCCCACAGCTAATATCATCCTCAATGGGGAAAAACTGAAAGCTTTCTCCCTGAGATCAGGAACACGACAGGGATGTCCACTCTCACCGCTGTTGTTTAACATAGTGTTGGAAGTTCTAGCATCAGCAATCAGACAACAAAAGGAAATCAAAGGCATCAAAATTGGCAATGATGAAGTCAAGCTTTCACTTTTTGCAGATTTCATGATATTATGCATGGAAAACCTGATAGATTCCACCAAAAGTCTGCTAGAACTGATACATGAATTCAGCAAACTCGCAGGATACAAAATCAATGTAAAGAAATCAGTTGCATTCTTATACACTAATAATGAAGCAACAGAAAGACAAATAAAGAAACTGATCCCATTCACAATTGCACCAAGAAGCATAAAATACCTAGGAATAAACCTAACCAAAGATGTAAAGGATCTGTATGCTGAAAACTCTAGAAAGCTTATCAAGGAAATTGAAGAAGATATAAAGAAATGGAAGAACATTCCGTGCTCATGGATGGGAAGAATAAATATTGTCAAAATATCAATACTACCCAAAGCTATCTATACATTCAATGCAATCCCAGTCAAAATTGCACCAGCATTCTTCTCGAAACTAGAACAAGCAATCCTAAAATTTGTATGGAACCACAAAAGGCCCTGAATAGCCAAAGTAATTTTGAAGAAGAAGACCAAAGCAGGAGGCATCACAATCCCAGACTTTAGCCTCTACTCCAAAGCTGTAATCATCAAGACAGCATGGTATTGGCACAAAAACAGACACAGAGACCAATGGAATAGAATAGAAACCCCAGAACTAGACCCACAAACGTATGGCCAACTAATCTTTGACAAAGCAGGAAAGAATATCCAATGGAAAAAAGACAGTCTCTTTAACAAATGGTGCTGGGAGAACTGGACAGCAACATGCAGAAGGATGAAACTAGACCACTTTCTTTCACCATCCACAAAAACAACTCAAAATGGATAAAGGACCTGAATGTGAGACAGGAAACCATCAAAATCCTAGAGGAGAAAGCAGGTAAAAACCTCTGACCTCAGCTGTAGCAATTTCTTACTTGACACATCCCCAAAGGCAAGGGAATTAAAAGCAAAAATGAACTATTGTGACCTCATGAAGATAAAAAGCTTCTGCACTGAAAAGGAAACAATCAACAAAACTAAAAGGCAACCAACAGAATGGGAAAAGATATTTGCAAATGACATATTGGACAAAGGGCTAGTATCCAAAATCTATAAAGAGCTCACCAAACTCCACACCCAAAAAACAAATAACCCAGTGAAGAAATGGGCAGAAGACATGAATAGACACTTCTCTAAAGAAGACATCCAGATGGCCAACTGGCACATGAAAAGATGATCAATGTCGCTCCTCCTCAGGGAAATACAAATCAGAACCACACTCAGATATCACCTCATGCCAGTCAGAGTGGCTAAAATGAACAAATCAGGAGACAATAGATGTTGGCGAGGATGTGGAGAAACGGGAACCCTCTTGCACTTTTGATGGGAATGCAAACTGGTGCAGGCGCTCTGGAAAACAGTGTGGAGGTTCCTCAAAAAATTAAAAATACACCTACCCTATGACCCAGAAGTATCACTGCTAGGAATTTGCCCAAGGGATACAGGAGTACTGATGAATAGGGGCACTTGTACCCCAATGTTTACAGCAGCACTCTCAACAATAGCCAAATTATGGAAAGAGCCTAAATGTCCATCAACTGATAAATGGAAAAAGAAATTGTGGTTTATATACACAATGGAATACTATGTGGCAATGAGAAAGAATGAAATATGGCCTTTTGTAGCAACGTGGATGGAACTGGAGAGTGTTATGCTAAGTGAAATAAGTCATATAGAGAGGGACAGATACCATATGTTTTCACTCTTATGTGGATCCCGAGAAACTTAACAGAAGTCTATGGGGCAGGGGAAGAAAAGAAAAAGAGGTTAGAGAGGTAGGGAGCCAAACCATAAGAGACTCTTAAAAACTGAGAACAAACTGAGGTTTGATGGGGGGTGGGAGGGAGGGGAGGATGAGTGATGGGTTTTGAGGAGGGCACCTTTTGGGATCAGCACTGGGTGTTCTATGGAAACAAATTTGACAATAAATTTCATATTTAAAAGAAAGATAAAAAACATTAAAATTAAAAAATTACACACAAAAAAACCAAATCTAATAAATGATGCTTGATCCTAAAAAAAATAAAAGAAACACCTTTTTGTTAATAATTTTAAAGTAATTCACACTATAAGAACAAAGTCAACAAAGGGCGGAAGTATAGTCGCCCTTTGGGGGAACTGCTATGATTAACAGGGATATTTGCAGTAGTTCCAACCCTGTCATTAACTAGCTATGTGCCCATGGATAAGTCACTCAACTATTCTGTGCCCTAGTTGCCTCATCTGTAAAAAGCACAGTGTGGAATGTTTCTAAAATTCCTTTATTCATGTGAGTTCATTATTCTATGCACATAAAACAAATAGTATTTATTTAGGTCCTGACAGTTTGTTAAGGATTTATTTATATTATTTCACTGAAGCTTCCCACAATGTTATGAAGTAAATATTATTATCTCGGTTTCACAGATGAAGAAACCAAGGCTAAGATTAAGGAAATAATTTGTGCTACTGCTAAGTAAGTGTTTTGACTCAAATCCAGTCCTCTCTCCAGGTAGCGCAGCTCTTTCCACATAGTAATTACCTGAGGTTAAATAATGCTGCCTAAGTGCTTGAAAAATCATTTGTTCCCTTAGGTCCTCAAACATCTCTCTCTTCCAATTGTATTTGATTGTTAATTTACTCAGCAAATTCGTTTCTAAATGTCAAATCAGCCGAAGTTGACATATTAGGAATTTCACATTCTGGAGGTCTTAATAAATGAGGCTTTCCTTTATTCTTTTGCAATGAGCCTTGGCTTTTTGGTGAAGAAAATGTATTTGCCCTACTGGAAGCTTCTGCAAATTATGAAGGGTTGTACCTTTTAGGTTATCTAGAAATGGAATCCATGCTCTAATTGAGTTGTCTCTACTATGGCTAACAATAGAAAAAGTACACCTGCCTTTGCTTTAATGTTGATTCATATTATTAGTGCAGATATGACATTATGAACAAAGAAACCTGTACATATACCCATTTAGAATATTTTGAAACTTATTTGATCCGATTACTTCCAGTGACTAGATAGCAAATCTACTGGACATTTTAACATATATTATGGTAAATCATATTCCCTTACAACTTCACCCCCCTTGGGGATGACTCCTCAAATGTACATGTTTCCCCAGGGCATGACACACTACCTAAGTTTTCATAATTTAACGAAGTATGAAGGGACTTCGGCAGATTTAACTGCTGAACCTGTCATATTTAACTGCTTGTAAATTTAATTAGTTGGGGGAGAAACAGGTTTGGAGAATATATCAAAATTAAATTAATCAGCAAAGTGGAGTTGTTAGCCCACTCTTTGGGGGCAATCTATCAAAAGGGAAAGGATACTTGACACCTACGATCAACTAATTAAATGCATTAGGTCATGATGGGTGGTTTTTAATATTTACCACCCCTTCAAATATATTTGACCAGGAAACCTGGTATGAAAGAGTTCCAGTGGTAAGCATTATATAAATAAGTATACAGAATGACTAATTGAGGTATAGGTAGAGGTGTTTCCTCACGCCCTCTTTTAATTGATTGAAAGAACCTGGCTGTAAATTTTTGATTCCTTTTAGAAATCAATTTAGATATGGCCAACAAGATTGTTTTATTGTAAACCAAATACTGCTTTATTAACTAATCTTGTTTATCATGAACAAAGGTGTTTCTAGGTATTAACTGAGTATAATACCACTCATTCCAGAATTGGACTCCTAGTGTGCTAATGATATTTTTTAAACTTTTGAATGATGTTTAGAAGAACTAATATAACATTGAGTAAATAAACCAGGGAAAGTAAACATTGCATTAGGGTGTTCTTTCAAAGTAAATATGTTCTTTCTTTGATGCATAATGTGACCTTAACTAGACTCATAATAGGCTTGCTATAAATGAACAGTTTCAAAGCTATTATTTTTAAGTGGATTTCATCCCACAATAGTGCAAACGTGAACAATATTGTTTTGCTGCTTATAATCACTTGCCACCCTCCCACTATTAGGGCAAATGTTTATTGAGAAGCTTTTTAGTCTTTTATTCCTGAAAGAAAAGGAATATGACAGGTTTCATCATTGTAAGACAGCAGTCAAGAAAAAAGACTGATGAGGAATAGTCTGGATTAGTGTTTTTTTCCACTCTCTGCTCTATAAATATCCTTTCTTGTTCTTTGATTTTGGCAAAGTTAGAGCTTCTTTCAACTTTGGCTTCCTCATCCATGAACTCCCTATCTAATTCAGTTTAACATTTCTATTTCTTTTTATCTGTTGGCATTCATGTCATCACACAATTGCTGATACCTTCCTTTGGTCTTTTTCTTTCTATCTGACTGTCTTTGGTTAACCTAGGTCTTGTAGTCCTTTTACCCTTGGGACTGATTCACCTTATTTGTCTCTCCTCATGTCTTTTGTTGAGTTGCCTGCCTTCTCAAATTTGCACTGGGACCCTTTGTTTGATGGCACTTCTTTCCAGTCTCTATCTCTGAAATGAGAAGATCTTTTTATCTGTCAGGGGTCACTGACTCACAGAATAGAAAATGAATTGAGGGAAATATATTAATAAAAATTAAGCTAATTTTAAAATTAGAACAGAAACTTCAAAGTTTTATCTCTTAATATGAAGTACTTATTTACTAGATACTGCATCAATTTGCTCCCTGCATAGTATATCCTATTGGGTTGCAGAATAGCTGAGAGGTGCAGTGATATTAGAAGCAAGGAAAACTCTGTAGAACACAGTGATTAAGGAATTGTTACCATCTGAGCAGGGAATTGGGAAGCATTGACCTTAAAATTACAACCAACCTCAATTATCCATAGGTTAATGGATATCCTCAACTCCATAGGTTGTGGCAGATTTTCAAATCCAAGTTACTTTCTCTTTGGTATCTAGCACTTGCCTGGTCAGTCTTCTCAATTGGTGCATGCATAGGAAATACAAACTTATTTTAATACTTGCCTACCAAATTTAATTGAGAAGAAATGTCTGCTATTGAAAAAAAATTTTTAATTATCTTAAATGTTTATTATTTTTGAGAGAGAGGCAGAGACAGAAAGCCAGGGGGGGGGAGCAGAGAGAGAGAGGGAGACTCAGAAGCAGGCTCCAGGCTCCAAGCTGTCAGCCTGACAGCTGTCAGCTTCACAGAGCCTGAAGTGGGGCTTGAACTCAAAGACTGGAATATCATGACCTGAGCTGAAGTTGGATGCTTAACTGACTGAGCCACCCAGACACCCAATTTTTTTTTTTAAATCATGAGACACATGAAAAGCTTTGGATTTTCTGCTCTTTCAGGTTAAATGTATGCAATAGATTTACATGTTATAGGGAAGGCCTATAGCACAATGCATAAAGTATGGCCCTGGTGTCAGATTGAATTTAAACCTGATCCACATTCTAGCTGTGTGACCATGAGCAAATAACTTGTTGCTTTCAATATGGCTGTGGCAGCTCAAAAAGCAATTTTTTCCATGGTGGGCTGCTGGGGTTCTCCCATTTGGAGAAGAAACTCTGAAATTTTAAGAAGAAATAGTTGTGAATAATGGCAAATTCACTAACTGATGTTTCAGATAACAGTGCTAATAGGTTGCTGAGGCTCCAAAGCTGATTACCAAGTAAAACACAGAGCATGAGAAAAAGTAGTTTTATTGGCATACCATTTCACATCAAGATGGCTACCATAAAAAAATTAAATTAAAAATAACAAAAATTGGCAAGAAATTATATACTTTTGGTGGGAATGGAAACTGGTTCAGCCACTGTAGAAAACATTTTGGCAGTTTCTCAAAAAATTAAGCACAGAATTACCATATAACTCAGCAATTCCCTTCTTAGATATAGGGCAAAAAGAACTGAAAACAGAGATTCCAACAAATACATGCACGTGCATGTTCATAGCACCACTCTTCACAATAGCCAAAGGTGAAAAGAGCCCAATCATCCATCAAAGAATGAATAGAAATGTAGATCCTATATCCATACAATGGAATATTATTTAGCTTTAGAAAGTAATGAAGTACTGACCCATTCATTGTAGATGGAACCTGAAAATGTTATGCTAAGTGGAAGAAACCAGACATAAAAGGCCTCATATTATATGATCCATTTATATGAAAAATAAATCCATGGAGAGGGAAACCATATTAGTGCTTGCCAGGACTTGAGGTAAGGGAGAAGTTGGGTAGAAAATGTTTAATGGCTGTGGGTTTTTGCTTTGGGACTGGTAGAAAAGTTTTGGTAGTGGCTGCACAACACTGTGAAAATGCTAAATGTTTCTGAAATGTTGACTTTATTTTTTAATTTGAATTATAGTTGATACATGATGTTATATTAGTTTCAGGTATACAAAATAATGATTCAGTTAACTCTATATGTTTTGCTATGTTTACCACAAGTATACCTACCATCTGTAACCATGTAGCACTATTACAATACTATTCCACTACTGAGTATTTACCCAAAGAAAATGAAAACACTATTTTGAAAAGATATATGCACCCCTATGATTATTACAGCATTATTTACAATAGCCTACATATGGAAGCTCCATTGATAGACGTAGTGGATGAAGGAGATGTGCTATCATCTATCTATCTATCTATCTATCTATCTATCTATCATATATCTATCTAGATATGTATCTCCACTATATAGATATAGATTATATGATAGATTCCATACCAAATACGCACACACACAGACACACACACACACAGACACACACACACACAGACACACACACACACACAGTATGGAATATTGCTCAGCCATAAAAAGGATATGATCTATGATTTTGCCTTTTGTGACAACATGGTTGGACCTAGGGAGTATATGCCAAGTGAATTGTTTAATTTAAAATGGTTAATTTTGGGTGCCTGGGTGGCTCAGTCAGTTGGCCATCTGTCTCTTGACTTCTTCGCAGATCATGGTCTCACAGTTCATGAGTTTGAGCCCCACATCTGGCTCTTCACTGACAGTGCAGAGCCTGCTTGGGATTTTCTCTCTGCCCCTCCCCACTCATGCATGCTCGCTCTCTCTCTCTCTCTCTCTCTCAAAATAAATAAAAAATTAAATAAATAGCTAATTTTATGTTATGTGAATGTCATTTTAATAAATTTTATCTCTATCTCTCTTATACTTCCTAATTTATGTTTTAGACACTTAATTCAAAAATCAGGTAATTAAACTCTGATATTTCTCAAACACACCAGAGCACATATATACATATCCATTAAAACTGTTGACATTAAGTTGCATTTTATCTTCCTCTTTGTGTGTGCATATGTGTGTGTGTATGTATAGTGGGGTTGGGAATAAGCAGTTCAGTAACATCTAATAGAAGAAAACTTCAGCCCCAAGATACATTATAAAATCTGAGAAATACTTCCAAAGTAACACCCACCTATACCTTTCACCAATATAAGGCAACCTAAAATGATTTATGTATGCATGGAAAAATAAAGACAAATTTGACAAAATACGTCCTAGTTGAAAGGATTTATCTGTGTGCTGAGAGATGAGATAGAATACAGTGGCCTGAGATAATGTCTGTCTTCAAAGAGCAAAAATATAAATAAGAAGAAAATGTATAAACAGGACTGAGGGCACTGACCTGGACTGCTGAAAACAAAACAAAATAAAATAAAACAAACGATTTTTGGTGAATATTTTGCATTCCAACCATGTCTAATACAGATTTATGGGGTGGGAAGACAGACGTTAGAAGAGGGAGAAAGAATAAATGTGGATGTATTTGTATTCAAATTAATTTCCAGAGTAAACATAGTTATAAAATACCTAGAATTCAAATTTCTACCTCAGTACTTCACTATGAAAAATATTTTCTGAGGAGCAGAGGAAGCATGCCAGGTCTGACTATTAGAGGGACCTATTCGACTGGTAGATGAGTGAGGGACATCCTGCCAGCTTTGAACATCTAGTAGGTTTATTTACAGGCTACCCCTGCTTGGGGCATGAACTTTAGTCTTACAACAGAAGGAACTTGAATTTTGAAAAAGATTATTTTTGAAGGTATAAATCAAAATTGGGGCACCTGGGTGGCTCAGTTTGGTTGAGTGTCCAACTTTTGATTTTGACTCAGGAAATGATCCTAGCATTGTGGGATGGAGCCCTGTGTCAGTCTCCCTGCTAAGCATGGAGCCTGCTTAAGATTTTCTCTCCTTCTGCCCTTCTTCCCTACTTATGCTCTCTTAGATAGATAGATAGATAGATAGATAGATAGATAAAATTAAAAATCATGCAGTGTGGTCACAAGTGAAGGAAGAGTAATCCAGAGAATACCCCCTTTCTTCCTGACTTGTAATTATAGTTTGATTGTCCCTGGCAGTGCAATAAATCTGCCTTTTCCCTTGGGTGGCCTGCTATTTTTGTGAAGTGAGTGAAAATTTAATTAGGGTTTATTTAATGGATTGATAGGGTTGAAGGACAAAGGTTTGCCACAGGGAATAAATTGATGCCTAATGTATTTTTACCTCTAAGGCTAGAAAAGAGAGATAATGGAGATTAGAGAGTTAATAGTTAAGACTAGGGTCTAAGTGAAATCTTGTGAGCCTCTGCAAATGATTCATTTCCGCTGGCTGGCATGTCCTTTAGACCTATATGTCTATAGGGACAAAAGTGGAAAAATTACTTCCTGCCTTTCTGAGATACATATTTCACTTTTATTTTTTTTTCAAATCCCTAGCCCTTAAATAAATATGCAACCAAATAAGGAGAGAAAATACAACAATATAGATTGAACATAATGGAGGGCTAGGAGTAGACCAGTGATTTATTTTATTCTCTCTGAATGAATATTAAACATATCAGTCTTTTGTTGTGTCACTGAGAGAAATAAGACCCCACCATCCAGGTTTGTACTACCTGTAATAAGATATAAATTTTATTGACAAGACTTTAGTCTTCTGGCATCTGTAGCAGCATCTCATCCATGGGCATCTCTGTAAGTCCCCATCCTTCAACAGCTATTTCATTTTTCACTGAGAATAGTCAAGGAGAGGTAGACATTGGCTGAAGCAGGAGGTATTTTGGTAAGATGGTAGCTCCTTTTTCAAGGAATTTTATTGGAAGAAAATTTTTATTATTTCCAGATTAATGATAAAACAGACTCATAAGCAAAAGCTTCACAAACAATTTGTTAATACAAACTAGGTATGTTAGAGCCAGTTCCCTAAGCTTTCAAAGCTGGTGTTATAGAATACACATGTCTTACTTTCCTACAGAATTGCTTTTGTTGTCAGTATTGGAGAGCAAATTATGAACTGGATGAATACCAGGACATTTTTAATATACTAATTAGTCACTGAAGAAAGCTGTGGAATTTTTCAACAGTGTTCTTTTTACTCTTATGTTTAAGATACTTCTAACTTGGCCTGACCTGACTAAAGAAGAGTGGACTAAATGAGTCTCCAAAGTCACTTCCATTTGAGTGATTCCATCACCTAGTTCTTCTGATACTTTTCTACTTCCTCTTCCCCACTGGAAATGAGAGAAATACAAACCAATTTAAGCAATTTGTGATCAGCGTCCCTAACAAGCCACTCACATATACCAGGAATATGAGCTCAAAGTACATCACTTGAAAAGATTTAAGTTGTATTTCCTCCCACCTTACTCTTCATTGTCACTTAACCGTAGGTAATGGGGATAAATAATTGGTGTCTGAAATTCAAGAACTCTTTATTTCTATACTCAGAGGCATGCAATCACAGGAAAAATGGGGTTTGTTTTATTTCAAGCCTACACCATCTATTTATTTGGTATACCATTGCATCTTTTTATACATAGGGATATGCAGAAGTAGATTGTAAAGTTATTTCAGTTGAATTGTGTGTTAGTCAAGCTAGGCTTGACTGCAGTAACAAACGACCCCTAAATTTCAGTGTTTTAACCCAATAGAAGTTAATTTCTCATTCTCACAAATTTCCTCTATGAGTGCAGGTGAATTTTAAGGGTACCTGACTTCATAGTGCAACTTCAGATTCCTTTGATCTGGTAGTTTTAGCCTCATCCACAAGGCGACATACATTTACTTCCTCTCACAGGCCATTGGCCAGAACTAATTACCTGGCCCTGCCCTACTCTAAGAGGGTCAGAGAAAAGCTGAGAAATATATTCTTCCATGTTTCCAGAAGGGAAAGAAAACTGGATATAGGCAAATACTGGAAATGTATATAACAATTTATATTAAGTATGTCTGCCTAGTAAAATGTTGACTCCTTCCTTTATGATGTTGATCAAAGTGTTTGTATAAAAGAGAAGGTAGGCCTATTTATTTGTGAGTTTTTAAAATGAATTGAGCCAAGTTAGCTGAAAGTCCTAGAGAGAAGTAGCTGAGAAGTATAATCAACTTCAAGGAGCTTAGATTCATTATCTATAAAGTATACTTTGAGCAAAATCAATACACAAAATCCAGACTTAAAAATAAATAAATCTTGTGAGATATATTTGATTAGACTCAATCAACAAATGTATATGGAATGTCTAAGGTATATGCAGTCCAATTTTTGAAAAAAATATTTACTAGATGGTACTTTTAATTCAAGGAGCAGCAGACTTTTTCTGTAAAGGGACAGAGAGTGCATATTTTAGTTTTGTGGGCAATATGGTCACTGTCACAACTACTTAGTTGTTTCACTGTAGTATGAAAGAGCCATTGACAATGAATAAATGATTAAGCATTGATATATTCCAATAAAACTTTATTTACAAAAATAGTGAGCTGTAGTTTCCAATTTCTACTTTAAATAGTGATACTCCCTAGTGAATAAGAAAGTTCAAAGAACCTTTTTATTATGAATTGAGTAAGGGCAAAGAAATTTCAAGACTAAGTCAGTAATGGTCCATCAGAAACAAATACAAAACTGCTCTGAAATGGTAAATTAAGGCCACGGGAAATAGAGTTTGATTAATTTATCATTTTTTCACAAATGATTGACATTTTATTTCAAATTATATCTGAACCTACCAGGATGCTTTCGGTCACAAGGAATAGGAAAAAAAAAATCTCAAATTGGCCTATGTTATGAAGTTTGGATTTTTTTTAATTTTTTAAATGTTTATTTATTTTTGAGACAGAGACGGAGTGTGAACAGGGGAGGGGCAGAGAGAGAGGGAGATACAGAATCTGAAACAGGCTCTAGGCTCTGAGCTGTCAGCACAGAGCCTGATGTGGGGCTCGAACCCACGAGCTGTGAGATCATGACCTGAGCTGAAGTCAGACACTTAACCAACTGAGCCACCCAGGTGCCCCTGAAGTTTGGAATTTTAAGTCAGCAGGCCTGGCAAGAGTAGTGCCCAAGGTGCACTGTGCTGCTTATAGCAGGCAAGTGATCCAGAGACAGTGTGAAATCAACAATAAAAAATACCTGTGATGCATGAGGAGAAATTATCTGCTCCTCTGAATGTACTTCCCTGAGAGCAGCAAGCACAGACTCCCCTCTCCAGGCATAAAGGAGTGGGCTGGCACCATTTCCCTTCCCCATCCCTCAGCATAAACCAATTTCATGAAACAGCATTGCACCAACACTGTCTGCATAAACTGCTTACACTAAGTCCCACCCCTCTGTGCTCTGCTGGTACTGCTTTTTCTCAGGCAACTGTGCCTTAGGACCAGTGCAGCAGTCCCTTCCCTCAAAGACCAGCACAAACACCCACACATACCCCATCTACTGACCATATAGTTCTGCAGACCTTCATTTCTAGTGTAAATAACATCGGGCCAGAACACACCTAGTTAAACTCACCATACTCTGGCCAAGGTCCAAACACTCCCTACTGTAAGTCAAGGAGAAACCCTGCAGAGGACTGGCCTGAGGGATAGAGCAGCCAAAACATAGCAGCAGAGTACACATAGCACACACCAGAGACACTTCCTGAAGCACCAGGACCTGGACATTGTATGACTTCTTCATGAAGCCATTGCATTCAGGAGCAGGAAATGTAGTACACTTTCTTAACACACAGAAGAAGACAGAGACCTAGACAAAATGCCAAGATGGAAGAATTCATCCAAAAAGAAAGAACAAGAAAAGGTTATGGCCAGGGAGCTAATTAAAATAGATATAAGTAATATGCCTGATCCAGAATTTAGAGCAACAATCATAAGGATACTAGCTGTGCCTGAGAAAAACATAGAAGACATCAGAAAGACCCTACTGCATAGATAAAAGAACTAAAAACCAATCAGGCTGAAATGAAAAATGTAATAAACAAAATTCAAAACCAACTGGATGTAATGACCACAAGTATGGAAGAAGCAAAGGAACAAATAAGTGATATAGTACATAGAATTATGGAAAATAAGCTGAAAAGAAGAGGGGAAAACAATCTTGAATCATGAAAGCAGACTTGGAGCACTCAGTGACTCTATTAAACATAATAACATTCATATAATAGGAATCCCAGAAGAAGAGAGAGAAAAGGTGGCAGATGGGTTATCTGACAAAATTATAGCTGAAAACTTCCCCAATCTGGGGAAGAAAACAGACATCCAAATCCAGGAGGCACAGAGAACTGTGCCCATCAAAATAAAAAACAGGCCAACACCAAGACATACTGTAGTTAAATTTGAAAAAAATAATCCTAAAAGGAGCAAGACAAAAGAATTCCCTAACTTACAAGGGAAGACCAATAAGGTTGGCAGCAGATCTCTCCAAAGAAACTTGGCAAAACAGAAGGGAATGGCATGATATGTTCAAAGTGCAGAATGGGAAAAATCTGCAATCCCAAATACTCTATCCAGCCAGGCTATCATTCAGTATAGAAGAGATAAAGACTTCTCCAGACAATCAAAAAATAAAGGAGTTCATGATCACTAAACCAGCCTGCAAGAAATATTAAAGGGGACTCTTTGGGAAAGAAAAACAAAAAGTGACAAAGACTAGAGGGGAACAGAGAAAATCTTCAGAAACAATGACAAAGCAAGTAATAAAAGGCACTAAATGCATATCTGTCAATAATTACTCTGCTTGTAAATAGACTAAATGCCCCAATAAAAAGACATGTGAGAATGTATTAAAAAAAAGACCCATCTATATGCTTCCTACAAGAGACTCATTTTAGACCTAAAGATACCTGCATATTTAAAGTGAGATGATAAACATTTATCATGCTAATGAATGTCAAAAGAAAGCCTGAGTAGCCATACTCATATCAGACAAACTAGATTTTAAAACAAAGACTGTAACAAAAGATGATGAAGGGCACTATATCATAATAGAGGGGTCTATCCAACAAGAAGATATAACAATCGTAAATAATTATGCCTCTAACTTGGAATAACCCAAATATATAAAACAATAACAAACATAACAGACCACATGGACAATAATACAATAAAAGTAGGGGACTTTAACACCACACTTACAACAATGGAAAGATCATCTAAACAGAAAATCAACAAGGAAACAGTGGCTTTGAATGACACTGGACCAGATGGACTTAGCAGATATATTCAGAGCATTTCATCCTAAAGCAGTAGAATGTACTATTCAAGTGCACATGAAACATTGTCCAGAATAAATCACATACCGGGTCAAAAATCAGCCCTCAAAAAGTATAAAAAGATCGAGATCTTTGTATGCCTACTTTCAATGCATATTTTCAGATAACAATGCTACAAAACTTGAAGCCAACTGCAAGAAAAAATTTGGGAAGCCCTCAGATACATACAGTTAAGAACATCCTGCTAATGAATGAATGGGTTAACCAGGAAATTAAAGAATGAATAAAAAAAATACATGGAAGCCAATGAAAATGAAAACAAGACAGTCCAAACCCTTGGGATGCAGCAAAGGCAGTCTTAAGAGGAAAATACATTGCAATTCAGGTCTATCTCAACAAACAAGAAAGGTCACAGATACACAACCTAACCTTACAACTAGAGGAATTAGAAAAGGAGCAGCAAAGAAAGCCTAAAAGCAGAAGAAGAAGGGAGATAATAAAGATTAGAGAAGAAATAAATGATAAGCAAACAAAAAACAGTAGAACAGATCAATGAAACTAAGAGCTGGTTCTTTAAAAAGAATTATCAAAATTGACAAACCCCTAGCCAGACTTATCAAAAAGAAGAGAAAGGACCCAAAGAGATAAAGTCACAAATGAAAGAGGAGATATCACAACCAACACCACAGAAATACAAGCAATTGTAAGAGAATACTATGAAAAAGTATATGCCAACAAACTGGGAAATCTCGAAGAAATGGATAAGTTTCTGGATACTCATGTACTACCAAAAGTCAAACAGGAAGAAATAGAAAGTTAGAAAAAAAACCCAAAAGAGCAAATACATTGAATCAGTTATCAAAAATCTACCCCCCAAAACAAGAGTCCTTGCCAGATGGTTTCCCAGGAGAATTCTACCAGACATTTAAAGAAGAGTTAATACCTATAGTTCTCAAATTGTTCCAAAAAAATAGAAATGTAAAGAAAGCTTCCAAACTCATTCTATGAGGCCAGAATTATCCTGATTCCAAAACTGGACAAAGACTCCACTGAAAAAGGGAACTACAGGCCAATATCCCTGATGAACACAGATACAAAAATTCTCAATAAGGTACTAGCAAATCAAATTCAACAGTACATTAAAAGAATCATACCCCATGATCAAGTGGGATTATTCCAGGATTGCAAGTGTGGTTCAATATCCACAAATCAATCAACGTGATATACCACATTCATAAAAGAAAGGATAAAAACCATATCATCCTTTCAATAGATGCAGAAAAAGCATTGACAGAGTACAACATTCATTTATGATGAAAAGTCTCAACAAAGTAGGGAGAGGGAACATATCCCAACATAATAAAGGCCATATATGAAAAACCCACAGGTAATATCATCCTCAATGGGCAAAAATTGAGAGCATTCCCTCTAAGGTCAGGAACAAGACAGGGATATCCACTTTCACCACTGTTATTTAACATAGTACTAAAAGTACTTGTCTCAGCAATCAGACAACAAAAAGAAATGAAAGGCATCGAAATCATCAGGGAAGGAGTCATACTTTGACTATTTGCAGATGACATGATTCTTTCTTTGCCATCCTGTGGTAGTATGGTCATCCCCTTCTCTTCAGGTTGATAGTCAGCCAGGATGAACAGGTACAAGCATACCAGTTATTCATAGCTAACATCTAGTTTCACTGGGCCAGTGCCCATTCTGATTGGTCAGTGCCTATGATTTACCCTTGGACTTAAATGTATATTAATTAAAAATACTAGATTGAGTCTTGGGAAGGACATACATAAAAACAAAGATAAAGTGTGAAGTGTCATCATCAGTTGTAGAAGCAATAAAAAAAATAATATGACTAATTTCCAGTAGTGTGGAGGATATAATACAATTATGTTGAATTTTCAGAAATATTGAAAATAAACATCCTATTATTACCCTCTAGAAATCCTGCTAAAATATAACATCTCATAAACAAGCAAGAGATTCCAACTTGCCAGGAAAAAAAAAAAAAGAAAAGAAAACCTGTAACTTCCAGGTGTAGGGTACAGTATGGTCAGACTGTGTAAACTAGAAATGTGGTTGTAATGTCCATGTAGCAAAGAAGATGAGGCCTTGACTCCTTGTGAAGTGAGGTTTTACTATTATAGATCCCTGAGGATAGCTGGTACCCTTGAATTTATGACCTTTAGTAAAAAAGTGAAAAAAGAAACAATCCTAGCCAGAAAGAAATAAGAAACTTGTTCTTTGCCTGATATTTAGATGGAAAAAATAATCTCACACAAACATTTGTAACAAATGGCTTAAAACTCACCCCAAACCTATAAAGTAGCATAAAAATGGTTTCTGAGCTGATGGTTCCCCTGGGATTCTAGGCAGAAGCAAAATCAAAACACCTCTTAAAGAACATGCAATACAGGCTCAAGGTATTCTTTCAGAAATATAATAGTCCTTTAAAACATTAATTCACAATAAAATATTACCAAACATGAAGGAAATGGTCCACCATAATGAAAGCCAGTAGGCATAACAAACAATAAGATTATAATCCTGAGAAATAAAGGTAGTAGAATAGAGATATAAGGAAGAATCAAAAACTCAAAACCCTAAGAATTAAATAAAAGACTATGAAAACATGTCTGGTGGATTTACAAAATAAGAAAAGAAACTTTTAGAAATAAAAATTGTCATTTGTGCACAACTCATCAGACGGTATAAACCTAGTGGGACTTCCAGTAAACTGTTAAATGGACTGAGGCAATTACTCATAATGCAGCAGGGAGGGATAAAGGGATGACAAAATATGAGAGGATAAGAGACATGAAAATGAAAAAAAAAATTAACATATCTTAAAGGGACTCTAGAAGAGAATAAGAAAAAATGGAGGAGAAGCAATATTCAAAGAGATAATGGTCAATCATTTTTCAAACTGATGAAAAACATGATGCAGATTTAAGAAACTCAGCAAGCATCAAGCAGAAGTAAAAAAGAACTCTACATGTAATCATCTCATAATGAAATGGAGAATCCCAAAGGAAAATAGAAAATGTTAAAATTCACCAAGAAGAAAAGACAGATTACCTATAAAGGAGCAGCAAACATACCAACTATAGACTTCAAAACAAAAGTTAACTGAGGCAAAAAGAGAAAGGAATATCTTCAAATTGCTTAAGAAAATAACTTTATTTAGAACTTTTATACCCAGTAAATATCAAATATCATAAAAGTATACAGATAAATGTAAATTTAGCTAAAGACTAAGTGAATTTACTACTTTTATATACTTAGTGCAAATATATATATATATATATATTTAAATAATTATATATATGCCAGAAGAGAGAAAATTGAATCCAGAAAGAAGTGAGATGCATGAAGCAGGTGTGACAATAAATTGGTAAATATAGGTAAGTGTAAACAAATACTGATTACATAAAACAACATTCACGATTAAATGATAAATTATAAGTTTGTATATTATGGGTTTGGTTATGTCCTCACACTCCCCAAATACATGTGTTTAGGGCCTAATTCTCCGTATCTCAGAATGTGACCTCATTGGAAATAGGGTTTTTGTAGATGTAACTAGTTAAGATGAGGTCACACTGGAGTAGGGTGGGCCCTTAATGTAATATGAGTGGCGTGTTTATAAAAAGGAGAAATTTGGACACATGCAAACAAACACTGCATTATGCAAAGAATGGAATTATGCTGCCACAGTCAAGGAAATACCAGAAGTTAGGAGCAAGGTCTGGACACAGATCCTCCTATGGTGCGTTCAGAAGAACCATAGGCCACCAATAACTTGATCTTAGACTTCCAGCTTCCAGAAATGTGAGGCAAATTTCTGTTGTTTAAGCCATTGAATTTGTGGTCTTTGTTGTGGTAAATCTAGTAAACTGATATGAATTATAAAATAGATTAAAACACTTGAAAGCAACAGTGGTAGGGGCACCTGGGTGGCTCAGTTGGTTAAGCGTCTGACTTTGGTTCAGGTCATGATCTCGCAGTTCTTGAGTTCGAGCCCCATTTCAGGTTCTATGCTGGTAGCTCAGAGCCTGGAGCCTACTTCAGATTCTGTGTCTCCCTCTCTCTCTGCCCTTTTCCCGCTCATGCTCTGTCTCTCTCTGTCTCTCAAAAATGAATAAACATTAAAAAAATTAAAAAAAAGAAAACCACAGTGGTAGATATAAGTGTATAATAATAATGATAAGTATAATCAAAATTACATTTTTATAAGTTTCTTGTATTATAACCTGAGAGGAAGAGTAGAAATATTGATTAAATTTAGATTTTAAGTCAAGTATGCATGTTAAAAATTTAAGGATAATCAACAGAATAATTTAAATAGAATGTTTATAGCCAAACAAGTAGAGGAGGAAAAAAAGGAAGTTGTAAAATCTTAATAAACTCAATATAAATGAATAAGGGGGAAAAGAAGCAAAGAAAAAGCATGGCAAATAGAAAAAAATAAAATGGTATATAAATAAATTCAAGTATATAGGTAAGTACAATAAATGTGAAAGACCTAGGGTCATCTGTTAAGGACATAGAAGCTCATACTGAAAAAATTAAATTAACTATATGCTATAGACAAGGGCTGAATGTAAAACAACACAGAAGAGTTGAAAATAGGTAAAAAAGATGGTTGCAGCAAACAGTAGCTAAAAGAAAACTATCACTGCAATGGTGACATAAAACTTATTACCTAATCTATACTTTTTGTTGTGAGCATTGGATAATGTATAGAATTGTTGCATCAATATGTTATACACCTGAAACTTCTATAACATTGTATGTCAATTATACTTCAAAACATAATAGAAATAAAAAAAAAACTAAGGCAAAAAGTATTTTTAGTGTAAGAAGGGTCACCTTTCCATGAAAAAGAACAAAACTCACTATGAAGATATGGTTTTGAAGTAACCTAGCCTCAAATATATAAAGCAAGATTTGACAGAAATACATGGAAACATTGATGTACTTATATTCATATGTGAAGATTATAACACACCCCTATCAATACTTGATAGAACAAGCAGGAAAAAACTAAGTGCAATTTTAGAACAAGTTTGAGCTAATGTACATAAATAGAAATCTGAGTCCAATAATTAGATATAATTCTTTTTCTTTTCAATTAATCATGAAATATTTTTAAAAATTGTGTACTAGAGCATGGAAAAAAATCTCAAAAAAATTCCAAAGGTTTATATAAAAATCACTTTCTCTGACTACACTGCAATGAAAGTATAAATCAATTTAAAATGGCAAAAATAACATCTTTCTGAATTTTAAAAGTAAAAAAATACTCCTTAATATATTCCATTAGTTAAGAAAATGTTATATGGAAAATTATAAATCATTGAGAATCAAGCAACAATGATGACACTACCTACCAAAACTTGTGAGATGCTCCTAAAGCCACATTTAGAGGAAAATTTTGAGCTTCATATAAATGTGTAAGAAAAGAATGAAAACTAACATGAATGAACTGTGTTAAGATTAAGAAATTAGAACACAAATAACAAAGTTGGCACACCCAAAAAAAGAAGAGGATCAACAAGACCCGAAACCTGGTTCTTGAAAAGATTAGTAGACAAGACTAACCAAATAGATAAATTTACTGTACTATTGATTTTACAAAGACATTTGACAAATGACAAATATTAGGAATGGAAAAGGAGACACTATTATTGATATAGCTAAGTTTAAAAGCACACTAACAAGACCCTAAATAACTTTGTGCATAAATCTAAGCATTATATAAATGGATATTCCATGCAAAAATAAAACTGTCTCAAGGAGGAATAAATGACCTGTACAAACCTATGATGTGTAAAGAAATTCTATTGATAGTCAAAAATATAGTACAGGGGCATCTGGGTGGCTCAGTCGGTTAAGGGGCCAACTTCGGCTCAGGTCGTGATCTCACAGTTTGTGGGTTCAAGCCTCGCATCGGGCCCTGTTCTGACAGCTTAGAGCTTGGAGCCTGCTTCGGATTCCGTGTCTCCCTCTCTCTTTGCCCCTTCCCAGAGCTTGCAATCTGTCTCTCTCTCTCTCTCTTAAAAATAAATAAACATTAAAAAATTAAAAAATATATTTTTAAATTTTTATTTTATTTATAAATTTTTATTTATAAATTTATATTTATATACAAATATATACTATATATATTTATATATATTAAATTTATAAATTTATAAATATTGTAATTTGTGTGTGTGTGTATATATATGTGTATATATATGTGTATATATATATATATACATATATATATATATATAGTACAAAAAATATCACTAAGTCCGTAGGACTTTTTGTCAGTTTACCAAATTTTCAAGGAATAGATAATGCCTATTGTAGGTAAACTCTTTCAAAAGAGGAGCACCAGGGTGGCCCAATCAGTTAAGCATCCAAATCTTGATATCAGCTCAGGTAATGATCTCAAGGTTCTAGGAATCTAGCCTGCATCAGCACAGCACAGAGCCTGCATGGAATTCTCTTTTTCTCTCCCCCTTGTTAGAATAGGTAAATAAACTTTAAGAAAAAGAAGGAAGCCTTCCCTCAACAAATTTTTAGAGTCTAGCATAATCTTATCACCCAAACTAGGTAGATATACTTTGAGTAAGATAAATTAGAAGGTTGCCTCCCTTATGTACATGAAAGCAAAAAATCATAAATATTATAACAGCAAATTAAATCCATTAATGAATTTGATTAACAAGATAGCACCTCATGCCAAGTTGGATTTATATCAGAAAATAATAAAGAATAGTTTAACTTTTAAAAATTTGTTAATGACTTAGATCTCTTTATATATACTCTTTTTATTCTTTTTCTTTATTTTTTAATATGAAATTTGTTGTCAAACTGGTTTCCACACAACATCCAGTGTTCATCCCAACAGATGCCCTCTTCAATGCCCATCACCCACTTTCCCCTCCCTCCCATCCCCCATCAACCCTCAGTTTATTCTCAGTTTTTAAGAGTCTCCTATGGTTTGGCTTCCTCCCTCTCCAACACTTTTTCACCTTTCCCTCCCCCATGGTCTTCTGTTAAGTTTCACAGGATCCACATAAGAGTGAAAACATATGGTATCTGTCTTTCTCTGTATGACTTATTTCACTTAGCATAACACTCTCCAGTTCCATCCATGTTGCTACAAAAGGCCATATTTCATTCTTTCTCATTGCCAAGTAGTATTCTTTTTCTTTAAATTCAAGTTAATTAACGTACAGTGTAGTATTAGTTTCATGAATAGAACCCAGTGATTTATTACTTCCATATAACACCCAGTGCTCATCCCAACAAGGGCCTTCCTTAATACCCTACACCCATTTAGCCCATCCCCCTCCCCCTCCCCTCCAGCAACCCTCATTTTGTTCTCAATATTTAAGGGTCTCTTATGGTTTGCCTCCCTCTCTTTATTTTATTTATTGTTCCTTCCCTTCCCCATGTCCATCTTTTTCTTAATTTCCACATATGAGTGGAATAATATATTAGTCTTTCTCTGATTGACTTATTTCACTTAGCATAATACACTCTTGTTCCATCCATGTTGTTGCAAATGGCAAAATTTCATTCTTTTTGATTGCCAGGTAATAGTCCATTTGTGTGTGTGTGTGTGTGTGTACACACGGGCCCTGTGCTGACAGGCTGCTCTTTCCAACTGGTCAGTCCTCTGTGTAGATTCTCCTTTCTTGCAGTTGGGGGTGTTTGAAGTTTTAACTAGGTATGCTTTGATTTGTTGAAGTAAGCCTTGCACCTGCCATGCTGTCTCCCTCCAACTGTGGACATCCTTCTGCCAACCTGCAGATTGATTTCCTGGGTGTTTCAAGTGATCTGACCTCAATATAGCTGTCTTTGAGGGATGGGGAAAGCTCAAGGTTCCCCCTATTTCTCTACCATCTTACCTCCTCCTCCTGTCTTTGATCACATTAAAGAAGAATATTTGCATAACCATTTCAACAGATTCTAAAAGCATTTATTATAATTCAGTATTATTTTATGATTTAACAAACTATGGAAATGATCTCTGAAAGTATAGTCTTTATTTTATGATTTAAAAATTCCTAGAAAAATAGGAATGCAATAGGAATTTTAAAATTAGATAAGTGTTATTGGCCAAAGAATATTTAGAACAAAATAATGTTGCCCATTATCATTACCTCTATGTTACAGGCAATAAGAAAAGAAAAATAAGTAAAAATTATAAGTATTTTAAAAGAAAACAAAACAAAAATGTTAATAAATGATTATCTCTATAATAATTTTTAATATATTTGTATCAAAATATCATTATAGAAATTTTTAAATAATCTTTAGGTAAACTGTGGAACTAACAGTAATTCAGCAAAGTTTCTGACTATAGACTACAAAACACATTACCACAAAACTTCTGGGAATGCAAATTAAAGCCATGATGAGATAACATTGCAAACCTATCAGAATGGATAAAATAATACCTTTTTAAAATATTAGTGACCAAGAGAATGTAGAGTAACTAAAACTTGTATACATTGCCAATGAGAATGTAAGATGGTTCAGCTACTCTGGAAAACAGTTTGGTGGTTTTTTTTTTTAAATAAAACTAAATATATAATTCCCATACAACTGAGCAATTGCACTTCTAGGCATTTACCCCAGAGAAATGAGAAGTCATGTTTACCAACAAACCTTTACATAAATGTATAGAGGGATTCTTTTCTAATAAACTCAAATTGGAAACAACCTAAATGTCCATCAACACATTAGTGGATAAAATATACTATGGTATATTCACATAATGGAATATTGCTCAGCAATAAGGAAAAAATAAACTTTTGATACATGCATCAACTTGAATGAATCACAGAGGCAACATGCTGAGTGAAAGAAGACAGTCTGAAAATGTTGCATACTTTATGATTTCCTTTATATGACATTCTCAGAAAGACAAAACTATACTAACAGAGATGTTGCCAGGGTTTATGAGTGGAGGAATAGTGTGACTACAAAGGGATTACATGAAGTAGTATTTTGGTATTTTGAAGGTGTTCTGTATCCTGATTGAGGTATTGGTTACACCATACATGTATTACAATTTATATAACTCCACAGCAAAAAGGTAAATTTAGCTGTATGTTAATTTAATAAATAAAATTTAAAATTAAAAAAAATACTTTATAAAAAAGTACATGTGAAATTCTAGAAGGATTATCATACATCTCAGTTGGCCTGGAACAGTTCCAATTCATGCCTTTGCCCTAGCATAATTATTAATGGTGTCACTAGTAATTTATACAGTTACCCTAAATAGGACAACATTTGTTTTCATTTTATTTTTTTTAATTTTATTTTTTTTAATTTACATCCAAATTAGTTAGCATATAGTGCAACAATGATTTCAGGAGTAGATTCCTTAATGACCCTTACCCATTTAGCCCATCCCCCCTCCCACATCCCCTCCAATAACCCTCTGTTTGTTCTCCATATTTGCAACTAAGTGGATGGAACTGGAGGGTATTATGCTAAGTGAAATTAGTCAGAGAAAGACAAATATCATATGACTTCACTCATATGAGGACTTTAAGAGACAAAACAGAGGAACATAAGGGAAGGGAAACAAAAATAATATAAAAACAGGGAGGGGGACAAAACATTTGTTTTCATTTTAAAGCTTGCAAAGCAATAGGAAAAAATATATTGCTTTTGTTTACCATTCAATTATAGAAGCACAGAACTTGTATGGCATACACATTTTCATCTAGGGACAGAGAGAGAAGTAAGGAATGGGGGCTTTAGCCAAAGTAATTTGGCAAAATTAAAAATTAAATTAAAATACAAGGTGGCTCAAAGCATAAGAGACTCTTAAAAACTAAGAACAAACTGAGGGTGGATGGGGGGTGGGAGGGAGGGGAGGGTGGGTGATGGGTATTGAGGAGGGCACCTTTTGGGATGAGCACTGGGTGTTGTATGGAAACCAATTTGACAATAAATTTCATATATTGAAAAAAAAATACAAGGTGGCTCTCAATGGAACAAAAAAGAAGAAAGTAATTTTTAATTAACAGCTCATGTCTCTGTTAGAACTTGATCGCTTCTTTTTTGTTTTTTAACCAAGAAACAGACTCTTACCTATAGAGGACAAACTTATGGTTACCAGAGGGAGGAAGGTAGGGAGATGGTTGACATAGGTGATGGGGATTAAGGAGTACACTTGTCACTATGAACACAGGGTAATGTATGGAATTGTTGAATCACTGTATTGTACACCTGAAACTAATATACTATATATTAACTAACTGAAATTTAAATAAAAACTTAAAAAAAAGAGCTATATTAATTCTTAAGTCAAGTGAGTGATTGGAAATGTTGCTGGTCCTCTCAGGTTGTTGAAAAGTGATATAGTAGATGCCGATGTCACTTATCATCTGACTGTTCTGACTGAAACTATCTCATTCTCTGATACCTATGGATGGCATAGGTTAAAGAAGACTCTGCTCGGCAATTTTACAAACAATAGCTATCCTGAATAAGGGAACCACTATTACCCTAATGCAGAGAGAAAAATTACAGACACAGTAGCTACCCAAAGACTAGAATATGTTATTCTCACCCACTGCTTTTAACGGGAAGGATTAAAGCATGTCATTAGTATCAAGTGCATCCTAGAGTGGGTTTCTCTTTAGAAGAGTGACTCAGTGCAATAATGTACATGATTTTCTATTTGCCTTTGACTGGAAGACTGAGGGTTTAATTAAATGCAATTCTTATATTATAATTTGAAGTACACAATTTGTTCTACAATCCATTTTCAGAAATCCTTTAAAGATGAATATTTTATAGAACTAAGATTCGTTTTGAAATTTCTACATTAGGGCAATGCAAGGGAGACTTTTCCCCTTTGGTAAAAATGCTATCATAGACCATTAGCATCCTTCCCCTCAATCCCTCTTCCTCTGAAAAAATCCCTCGTCATTGGGTGCTCATTTTTTTTTTCATTTGGTCTCCTTTTGCTAAAAATTCCTTTTTTGAGTATAATTTACATAGCATATAATTCACTCATTTAAAGTCTACAGTTCAGTCGGTTTTTAGTTTATTTGCATATATGTGTAACCATCACCACACTTGATTTTAGAATAGTTCCATCACCTTACAAAGAAACCTGCACCCCTTAACTATTACCTCCTCTCTTCATCCCCACCCCTAGCCCTAAGAAACCATTGATTTACATTCTGTGTCTATAGATATCCCTATTCTGTACTTCCATATGATGAAATCCTATAGTATTGGGTTTTTTTTGTGGATGGCTTCTTTCACTTAGCATAATGTTTTATTTATTTATTTTTAGCATAATGTTTTAATGTTCATTTATATTGTAGCATGTATTAGTACTTCAATTTTTTGTCCAATTGAATAATATTCCATTGTATGGATATACCACATTTAATCCATTTGTGTTTTAAAGAGCAGTTGGGTTGTTTCTATCTTTTGACAATTGCAAATAATCCTGTTATAAACATTTGTGTACAAGTTTCTGTGCAGACATATGTTTTCAATTTATTTGTGTAAATGCCTAGTATTGGAATTAATTGGTCATACTAACTCTATGTTTAATTGTATGAGGAATTGCCAGTTCATTTTCCAAAGCAGCTGTACCATTTTACATTCCAATTAGCAGTGTGAGGGTTCCAATTTCTTCACATTCTCACTAACATTTGTTATTATCTGACTTTTTGATTCTAGTCATCCTAATGGATTTGAAGTGGCATCTTACTGTGTTTTAATTTGTATTTACCTGATGACTAATGAGGTTGAGCATCTTTGAACATGCTTAATTGATCATTTGTATATATTCTTTGGAGAAATACATATTCAAATCCTCTGTACATGTTTAAATTAGATTATTTACCTTTTTATTTTTGGCTTGTAAGAGTTATTTATATATGCTAGATATAAGTCCCTTATCATATATATGATTTTCAAAAATGTTTTTTTCATTCTATAGGCTGTCTTTTCACTTTATTGATGGTGGCCTTTGAATCACAAAAAGTTTTACATTTTGATTAAGTCCAATTAATCAATTGTTTTCTTGCCCACACTTTTTGTATCATGGCTAAGAATATTTGCCGAATACAAGATCATGAAGATTTCCCCCTATGTTATCTTCCAGGAGCTTTATAGTTTTTGCAAATATATTTAGATCTTTTATACATTTTGAGTTAGTTTTTACATATGGTATGAGGTAAAGGTCCAATTTCATTCTTTTTCATGCAGATATCCAGTTGTCCAATACCATTTGCTGAAAAAAAACTATTCTCTACCTGTTGAATCGTCTTGGCACCCTTGTCAAAAATCAACTGACTATGTACATATGTATTAGTTTCTGGATTCCATGTTCTGGTCCATTTATCTATATGTTTATCCTTGTGTACCACACTATCTTGATTACCTTTTCATGTAGTAAATTTTGAACTTGCTAAGTGTAAGTCCTCCTAATTTATTCTTTTTCTTCCAAGATGATTTTGGCTGTTCTGGGTCCCTTGCTATTCTATATCAGTTTTAGAATAAACTTGTCATTTCTACAAAAAAGCCAGTAGGGATTCTGATAGGGATTGCACTTAATCTGTAGATCAGTTTGGGGAGTATTGCTATCTTAACAAAGTTGTCTTCCATGAATATAGGATGTTTTCCCATTCATTTAGATCTTCTTCAATTTCTTTCAGTAATGTTTTGTAGTTTGCAGTGTATAAGTTTTACACTACTTCTGTTAAATCTTTTCTGAAGTATTTTATTCTTTTTGATGCTGCTGGGAATGGAATTGTTTTTTAATTTTATTTTTTGAATTGTTCATTGCTATTGTATAGAAATACAGTTAATTTTTGTGTATTAATCATGTATCCTGCACCCTTCTTGAACTCATTCATTAGTAATAATAGTTCCTTAGTGGATTATTTAGTGTTTTCTGTATACAATGTCATCTGTGACTAGAGAGAATTTTACTTCTTCCTTTCCAATCTGAATATCTTTTTTTTCTTGCATTTTTTTTTAAAGTAGGCTTCACACCCAGTGCAGAGCCCAATGTGGGCCTGAACTTACAACCCTGAGATCAAGACCTGGGAAGAGGTCAAGAGTGGACACTTAAGCAACTGAGCCCCCCAGGTGCCCCTATTTTTCTTGTTTCATTGCTTTGGCTAAAATCTCCAGTGCAATATTGGAGTGGTAGAACAGAAATGTTTGCCTTGCTCCTGATCTTAGTGAGAAAGCATATAGTATTTTACCATCAAGTATGATATTAGCCTTAGGTTTTTCATAGATGCCCTCTACCAAATTGAAGAAGTTTAATTCTATTTTTTGCTTGTTTGAGGTTTTTTTAATAATAAAGGGATGTTCGATTTTGTTAGATACATTTTCTAAGTATATTGAGATGATCCAGTGATTTTTGTTTTTACGTTAATTTTAGTTAGTTAACATACAGAGCAATGATTTCAGGAGTAGAATTCAGTGATTCATTACTTACATACAACACCCAGTGCTCATCACAACAAGTGCCCTCCTTAATACTCCTTAATACTCACCACACATCTAGCCCATCTACCTTCCTCCATCAACCCTCAATTAGTTCCCTATCATTGAGGGTCTCTTATGGTTTGTTTCCCTCTCTCCTCTTCCCCACCCCTTTCCCATAGGTTCATCTGTTTTATTTCTTAAATTCCACATATGAGTGAAATAATATGGTATTTGTCTTTCTCAGATTGATTTATCTTGTTTAGCATAATATCTTCTAGCTCCATCCATGTCATTGATGGGTGACATTCCATTGTATATTTTTACCACTTCTTTCTTTAATTTTAATTTTAATTTTTTTAAATTTACATCCAAATTAGTTAGCATATAGTGCAACAATGATTTCAGGAGTAGATTCCTTAATGTTCCTTACCCATTTATCCCATCCCCCCTCCCACAACCCCTCCAGGAACCCTCAGTTTGTTCTCCATATTTATGAGTCCCTTCTGTTTTGTCCCCCTCCCTGTTTTTATATATCATTTTTGTTTCCCTTCCTTTATGTTCATCTGTTTTGTCTCTTAAAGCCCTCATATGAGTGAAGTCATATGATTTTTGTCTTTCTCTGACTGACTAATTTCACTTAGCATAATACCCTCCAGTTCCATCCACATAGTTGCAAATGGCAAGATTTCATTCTTTTTGATTGCTCCATTGTGTGTGTGTGTGTGTGTGTGTGTATACCACATTTTCTTTATCCATTTATCCATCGATGTACATTTGGGCTCTTTCCATACTTTGGCTATTGTTGATAGTGCTGCTATAAACATGGGGGTGCATGTGTCCTTTCGAAACAGCACACCTGTATCCCGTGGATAAATGCCTAGTAGTACAATTGCTGGGTTGTAGGGTAGTTCTATTAGTTTTTTGAGGAACCTTAATACTGGTTTCCAGAGTGGCTGCACCAGCTTGCATTCCCAACCATATCTTCTTTATCCATTCATCAGTCAATGGACATTTGGGCTCTCTTCATAGTTTGGCTATTGTTGATAATGCTGCTATAAACATTAGGGTGCATGTACCCCTTTGAATCTGCATTTTTGTATCTTTTGAGTAAATATCTAATAGTGCAATTTCTGGATGGTAGTGTCGTTCTAGTTTTAGTTCTTTGAGGATCCTCGATACTGTTCTTCAGAGTGGCCACACCAGTTTTCATTCCCACCAACAGTGCAAGAGGGTTCCCCTTTCTCCTCATTATTGCCAATACTGTCGTTTCTTGTGTTGTTAATTTTAGCCATTCTGACAGGTGTGAGGTGGTATCTCATTGTGGTTTTGATTTGTATTTCCCTGATGATGAGTGATGTTGAGCATCTTTTCATGCATCTGTTAGCCATCTGGTTGTCTTTTTTGGAAAAGTGTCTATTCATGTCTTCTGCCTATTTCTTTTTTTTAAAAAAAATTTAATGTTTATTTATTTTGAGAGAGAGAGTGAGCATGAATGGGGGAGGGACAGAGAGAGGGAGAGAGAGAATCTCAAGCAGACTCCGTGCTGTCAGCACAGAGCCTTATGCAGGGCTCAAACCTATGAAACCGTGAGATCATGATCTGAGGTGAGATCAAGAGTTGCATGCTTAACTGACTGAGCCACCCAGGTGTCACTCTTCTGCCCATATCTTAACTGGGTTCTTTGTTTTTGGGTGTTGAGTTTGATAAATTCTTTATAGATTTTGGATACTAACCCTTTATCAGAGATGTCATTTCAAATATCTTCTCCCATTCCTTAGGCTACCTTTTAGTTTTGTTGATTGTTTCTTTCTCTGTGCAGAAGCTTTAATATGATGTACTAAAATAATTGATTTTCAGATGTTAAACCAACCTTGCATCTGTGGAATAAATCCCATGTGTTCATGGTATATAATTCTTTTAATATGTTGCTTGATTCAGTTTGTTAGTATTTTATTGAAGTTATGTGATAATTAAGTTTATTGAAGTTATCAATTCTACTCTTTTGGACATTAGGGAAACATTTTACTATAGTATAGCATTTCTTTCTCTCCTTATAATGTTGGATTAATGGGATGAAATGCTAAATTCTGGACCAACTAGATAAATAAAACAATTCACGGTAATAACCTCTGTTTCAGTGTCTTACTCTATTTATTAAACAAAATCTATTTTATTTATTTTTATTGAGATATCATTAACACATTGATATATTAGTTTTAGGTGTATAACGTAATGATTTGATATCTGTTTATATTGCAAAATGATCATCACAATAAGTCTAGTTAACATCTATCACCACACATAGTTATAATTATTTTGTGATGATAATTTTCAAGATATACTCGTAGCAACTTTCAAATATATAATTCAATATTATTAACTATAGTTACCGTGCTGTAAATTATATCCCCAGGACTTATTTATTTTCTAATTGTAAATTTGTACTTTTTGACTACCTTCACACATTTTGCCCACGGCCCATCAATCTGTTCTCTGTATCTATGTGTTTGGGTTTTTAACAAAATCTATTTTAAAGTTTTAATTTTTCTCCAAAGTTTATCCTATTTGGTAGTTGAATTTCTGCTATTGCTTATTTTCCCACAAATTAACTATTATTATTTTTCATCTATGATTAATAAATGAACTAGGTAATTTAACCTTTGTGGCTGAAACTGAATTATTTAGTAACAATTGTAGTAAAATGGCACTGGTTTCAATTAGAGGGAGTTAAGGTGAAAACCCTATTATATAACCTACTTCCTCCTTCTACCCAGATTTCAATAATTTACTCCCCACCCCTTAACACTACTCCTCCTTTCTTTCCATTTAATGCCAAGCATGTTGTGCTTCATTACCCTTTATTGATTCATTCTTTATTCTCTGTCTTCTGCATAAATATGGAGTACACATCTTCTTGCAGCTAGCATGGTTTATAGCCGCTTCTTTTCATTTACTGATGTCTTGTGCCTTAAATGACACTTTTACATGTCTCTGATTTTAAACTTGATTGGAGTCAGTAGGTGTGAATATGTTTTTCAGGGTAGGACTTTGCACAACTGGCAACTGTGACATCTTTCTCAAATAGTGCATTCATTGTGTCTAAGTCCCATCCTCATCTTCAGTGATTTGTTTCCCCTGTAATAAGTTAAACTTCCTTAGCTTCTTGTCCAATACACTTCATATTGTACCCTACCCTACTACAAGCTCAGTTGCCCCTGTTTCCTATTTTTCACCATTTGCTGTAGTTATGCTAGCTTCCTCATCATCTTAGATGCACACTGAATTTTTTCTTGCCTTGTTTTCCTTAGATGGAATGCCTATCCTCTCTTCTACACTAATATAAATTCTGCAAGACCAATCCAAGTGTCACTGGCCAATGAAGTCATCCTTGACTAGATTAGCCCTCAATAATCTCTGAACTACAGCATTTATAATTATGATTACAGGTTTATAATTATGGCTTTTTCTATTATCAGCTCTTATTGCACATGTGTTAGTATTCTCTTAAGGGATTATGTAGGTTTTTGGCACAGCAGTGCTCATGTCTCATACCTCTTTTCTACTCCTTGTGGAATATGACAGGTGCTCATTAAACCTTTCTGATGGATTGGAATATCCATTTCAAATTTTATTTCACTGTTTAAAACAACTAGAAGTCAGTCACTCTTATCATCAGTTATTCCTAGAACTTCTTTCCTCTTCTGTGCTTTTCAGTCTTTGGTCAATCATCAAGTATAGTAAAACCTTGGATTGTGAGTAACTTGCTCTGCAAGTGTTCCTCAATACAAGCAAATATTTCCCATAAATTTTTCCTTGATAAATGATCGATATCTTGCAATATGAGTAGTATGTGATGCCGAACATCACATCACAACTTAGCTGATGGTTCTTGAATTTTGCTTTGATATGCAAGTGCTTTGGACTGTAAGTATGTTTGTGGCATGAATTATGCCCACAAACCAAGGTTTTACTGTTTATTTTAACAATATAATACCAAAACAGTTTATCTACCATGAAATTATTATACAATCCCAGGCCTCTGTCTGAGCATTCTAGTGCTGTTCTCTATCTAATAAGAACACTAAAATACCAAAAGCAAAGGTAGCTTCCTAAGGCAATAAAAAGGTCCTTTGCTTTCTAAGATAGTTCAACCTCTGCTCAAAAACAAGCAAGTAAGTTCATGATCTGCCCAAATTTTTTCTGAGAATCTAAAGCTTCTTGAAGAGTAGTATAATAATCATGCTGCTGCTGGTGGTGATTGTGATGTTAGCAATCTTAGTCTGAATAATATGTCACTATAGACATAGGGTATTAATTTTGTGGCATGCAAAAGCAGTGGGTGGTGATCAGTGATTGAGGCAGGACAACATGTAAGAAATAGCAGAATTAAGGGATTGGCTCAACCCAGAGGTCCATGCAAAGGTTTGAGTCAATGTATCTAGGCATGCAAGTTTCAGGCAATGCACAAGATATGGTGGCTCAGGCATAGAAGAAATCATAGAAGTACTCAAAGGAGCAACAAGGGGAGCTTTAAGTTCATGTTTACTTCATTCATAACTATTTCATTTCTCATTTGGGCAAAAGCCAATCACAGTTCAAATGGGCTCAAGGGCATGTGAAGCCAGGGTAAATGTCTTAATTTGCTTTGAACAAGGGATGTTGAGCCACAGCAAAAAGATGATCCTTATATTCTAGCAAAATATCAGTTTAATAATGGAATAACAAGAGACTGAAGCAAGCAATATATATACACAGGATTTTTTTGAGGTGTGGCAAAATATATTGTAAATTGGAATGCAGAGGTTCTGCTTTGTAGCAAATCCAATGACTATTGATTTTGATAGTGCTGAAATAAGAAGTTATTCATGCATATAGGTTCTGCCTGGTACAATTCACAGCCTAATTGATTAGCTTCCAATAAATCAGAAAAAAGGAGGAAGGCAAACTCTGCTTTAAACAATCAAGAATCATTATAGCTTATTAATATATTGTTTTGGCATGAGGATTGATTCTGTCTTAGCATTTCTTCCAGCATAAAAACGTGGGCCATCTGAAGGCTAAAGTTATGTTAGAAGGGATGGATAGATGATAGTTATTGTACATGATATTGTGCTTATAGTGCCTAGCAGGGTAGACATTCAAGACCTGTCAGTCACTTGGCCTTTTAGCCAGTGAGAGAGATGACTATTGACTCTCACAAGTAAGAGTGAGAAGTTTCTTATTCCTGAATATCAAAGTTTGTGAGTTCATGAATCTTTTGGCTTGGTCTTGCTATTCTTCTTGTTCTTTTACCACTATCATTGCTCATGTTGTTCTCCCATCCCACTCCAAATGCTCTCTCACTTCCTAATATTACAAGTTCTACCCATCCTTCAAGGCTCAGCACAAGCCTGACCTACCCAGAGAGCACCATTTGGTTATTCCTTTACACACCGAATTCTCCTTGCTCTGATCTTCTAGTTTTCTTTAGCAGTAAAATATCCATCAATATTCAGTTACTGTATTCTTCTTTCTTAAGTTATTTCATTCAAATAGACTAAATTTAATATTGAAACTCAGTCATATATTTGTCTTGATGTTTCCACGGTGCCTAGCACTACTCTAGTTGAACAGCTGCATCTTATACACACACAATTTTGCTTCAGAATGGGGTCACTGTATACTTTATTGTCCAAATCAGGAACTTTTGAAAATAAAAAAAGGTACTATTAATTATGCTGGGCTTACTTGGAAATATGCTCCCGAAATAGGATGATCTGTTAGATAGGGAGAGGGAGAAGAATATATAATAAACAAGAATACATAAATAAATATGTAATAAAGTGAAATGTTAATGGAAGACTTTAGGTGATGATCACTGTAAAATTACTTCAACTTTTCTGTATCTTTAAAATATTTTATAAGAAAATATTGAAAAAAATATAATGCTGGGACAAAATGCATAAACTAAGATATACTCATGCTAGTTCAGAATTTTTGTAGAATTGATCTCAAAAAGAAAAGCACGAGTAGGTGAACGGATAAAAAGGAGTGAATAGAAAGCAATGTAGCTACGTGGATGAGCATGGTATAAATAGATTAATTTAAGAGGAATTAGGAATCTGGGTTTAACATCAAGAGTAACATACCATTCTTCTGAAACTGACAGTTATGTGGAGGCTTTTGGCCATTACGTTTTAAAATGGGCCACCAGGAGGGAGCATGTTTAGGGAGGAGGACCAAATGAAAATGTTACATTTGCTTCTGATGTAGCACTATTTATGTAGCACCAAGCCAGACTACACAGAAGCCAAGCTTCTGTGAAGCATATATCCTCAGGAGGCAGACCTTTTGGTTTGTTGACCTTAGTAGCAGCAGTTGGCATAACAGGTGTTAAGGGTAGAAACATCTCATTGAAAATCCCTAGGAAATCCTGGCTCTTTTTGTTTCTTTGACTTACATGGAGAGTGTTTCTAAAATGAAAATGTGGATTTTAATTATTTTTTTAAACTAGACTCTACTTTCCTACAATCTAACACAATGGTTCTCAAACTTGGCCTCACACTATAATCATCTAGATAGTTTAAAAAAATACTGGTGCCAGGTTGCCTGGGTAGTTCAGTCAGTTAAGCCTCTGACTCTTGATATCAGCTTAGGTCATGATCTCACAGTTTGTAGGTATGAGCCCCACATCAGGCTCTGTGCTGATGATGCAGAGTCTGCTTGGGATTCTGTCTCTCCCTCTCTTTGTCCCTCCCCCACTCATGCTCTCCCTGTCTCAAAATAAATTAACTTAAAAAAAATTGGTGCCTGAGGCCCATCCACAGAGATTTTGATTCAATTGGGTATGGGGTGTGACCTGGGCATCAGATTTTAAAAAACTCCGCATATGATTCTAAAGTTTAAGGACCAGTGATCTCATTTTTAGACATGTTGATAGATCTTCTACTCAAAGGAGCTCTTGACCATAGGGATAGTTCCCAATGACACTACAGATGAACTTTTATGCAGAGGGGAGAGTTGATACATAGACAGGGTATTCCTGTTTCTGGGAGAGAAAGGCTAGAGAGAAAGAATTGTGTGAAATTTTGTTCTGTGCACCAGAATTTAAACTACAACACTTCTTCTAATAACTTATGTGTCCGTTGTTCTACTCCCTATGATCCGTAAATAACCAGAAACTGAATAGATGTTTAATTATTTTGTCATGATAATACACTTCTATTTTTTTTTTCATCTTGTAAATTTTGATTGTTTTTTCAGGCAAAAGCCTACCTGTTTGTTGTTTTAGAGCATTATATATCTACTTAGGTCAAATAATGCAATATACCTTGTATTCTGTCAGGGCTAATAGTGAAGCATGGCTGGATGAGGTAGTGAGGAACATTGTACATTCCTGTTTCATCTATTTGATAGAAGAGTCGTAGGAAGTGGGTAAAAGTACTATTTTACTAGAAACTAACAGCAGGCAGCAGATTGGAAACAATCTGTTCTGGGCACCTATATTTTCTCCTTTCTTGATCAATAAGACAAGTCACTACTTATGTTTTCTATTGCTTATCTATTATTGCCTGCAACAGTGACATAAACATCCTCTTCGCAGAGTCCTGGTATATGCTCATAGGTTATTAGCAACCTGTGATTTGAGTGGTTCAGTCACTTGTCAGGTAGAGATGTCATTGGGTAGACAATTTATTTGATTTTTGGGCCAGGATATGGGGAGTCTGGTTTCAAGTCATTGCTTACTTCACGGGAAATATCCACTGGAGTTGTATTATGAGTTTTCAACTTTTATGATATCTCAAACATTAGATCAGAGAAGTACTATCTGTTACAATAGTGTCCATTTTACATTATGTTTAATCTGCCTAGAAATGTGTCAGATTTATCTCCCCTAAGTATGTTTTCAAAGCAATAACCTGAACTTTAATGAAATTGGGATTCATATTTTAGAAATTAAAGGCTTTGATATTATGAATATCCATTTATTCTACCTACTTTTCCTCCTTTTCCCCTTTTTTCTTTTTACAGCTTAGTTAGAGTTACTATATCAACCATATCTAGTTGATTATTTATCAGGGAATCTGAACTCTACTTTTAATTGGTCTTGGCTTTATTCAATCTAACTATAATAATTTGATTTTTTAATAAAATATTCAATCATGCTTTACCATATGGTGAACATCATTAATACATAAAAGCTACTTGCTATTCTAGCTTTGGAAATTGTTACAGAATCTCAGTAAGGGTTTTCTAGCCATCTGCTTTTCTTTCAAACCTTGTGTTAATGTAGACATCTGCAGTGGTGACTCGACTTATTAAATGGCAGTGTCCAGTTGAGTGCCCTTGTGCATAACTCTTTAGAAATCAGGGCTGCATGAAAAGATCTCATCTCCTGCTTTGATACTAATGAATCCCAAGGTATATTTCACTGCATGGGAAGGGTGCTTATACACATCTCACATGCAGCTATCCTTCAAGTGGGGTAGCTTTCTTTAAGAAAGCCATTATAATAAAACCCAAGTTTACCAAATAGATTACTTGTGATGCAAGTGATCATCACATTATTAAAGTCTTCTTCACTTTGTTAGAAATAATATCCATGGAATGTCTTTAAATTGGAGTTCCCTTCACTGGGTGTTGTATGGAAGCCAATTTGACAATAAAATATATTAAAAATAATAAAGTAGTTATTGATAAGTAATAAATAAATAAATAAATAAATAAAATTGGAGTTCCCTTGACACACTTAAATATCTGTTTATAAATCTATAATTGACAGAAAATGGACGGGATGAGAAAAATAGGATAAAGTGCTATAAATTACTGCCAACCAAAGTCCAGAAATGGAAGCAAATAATCTCTAATACTGATAAGCCAATGTAGAAATTATTCAATTTACAAAACTTCATTTTAGACTCAAATTTTCTGGAACACGTTTATTGCACAAGATAATAAATATTTGTATTTGGATTAATGATCTCTTCATTTTTAGATAAAAAACTAATTCCTTTAGCTATCTAAATAAATTCAACTATTTTATTTTTAAAAAGTATATTTAGCAGGATACAAAGTGGACCCACTCTCTCTAGCCTCCACCTTCACATGCGATGATATCTATAAATTTTTATTTGTAATATTTATAAATGTTTTGATGGAGTTATAAATATTTTGATGGCATTATAAATATTTTGATGGCAATCAACTTAAATGAGAGGTCAACCAGGAGGCAAAGAAACAAAATTGAGGTGAATTTCTTGGTTTTTTTTTTGTTGTTGTTGTTTCATTTCAGTACTGAAAATCAGTAAAATGACTTAACATCCATGGACTGATGTCTAAATTATTCAGCTATGAGAGTAACCTTTAAGTACCACAATTAGGATGATCAATTTTGAAATTCAGTGTCAGAAAAATCACTTTTATAATGAAATATTATGGCAGATAAATAGTAAGATTACTTTAAACCTGTAATTCACTGCACAGCTATTTTGATCTACTGAGTCAATTGGTAAAAAACAGTAAGAGGTAATTTTTTCATTATGTCCAGAGGTTTTCCATTCTCTCTACCACTAAATACAGATCTCTGAATTAAATTATAGGCATGGGGTAATAATATTCCAGGTGGATGAAGAGACCAAGCAATTTAATGACAATTTTGTGTGATTAAAAACTGAAGCAACACTCCTGAGCCTAATAACCACAAAATCTAGTTATTGCCAGCATCATCTTGGCAGTGATGACTTGTGTTCATTTTATTCAATGAGACAAAAGAAGGGTCAACTCTTAAAAAAAAGCAAACATTTTTCTTGCCTTATAAACATTTGGTAATACTTGCTGGTATTTCCTCTGGGCTGTCACTGACCTTACATTTGGGATATATTTTGGAGTAAATAACTGTGGGAGGTTTTGATGGCCTACAGGAAAGAAAGTGTGAGTGAGGCCTCTTAGTCTTTTCACTTCACTAAATGTTGAGTGTATTTGTAAACATGCAACTTAATTATATTTCTTTGGCCAATTGTAAATGCCTCAAGGGTGAGGATCTTGTTTTTTTTTTATTTATTTATTAGGAATTTCAAAGTAATGCTAAGCTAGCTCATAGTAGTCACTCAGTGTCTAAAAATATGGAGAAAATAAGCAACATAGTATCTAGCCAGTTTCAAGTCTACAAGTCAAGTCAGAAAGCACTCATGTTGTAATACCAAGCCATTTGTGCTTTGAGATTTTGGTTGATTCTAAACATTCCAGTGGCATGTATTCATGTTAACTGCTCACTACTTCAGAAAGTGCAGCTGACATTTTAACCCCAAACTGTTGATGCTTAACTGTTTCTAATCCCTAAGGAAGACCTTTGGCCCATGACAATGTAGTATCCCTGAAAGAAGGGAGGAACCACTTTTAGATTTCAAAGGCAAGTAAGGTATGTGGAAGTCATAGTTGAATTTCTAACAAAAAATAAATGTGGCTTCAGTTTAACACATGTCAGTGCCAATTCTAAATGTCAATTCTGAACGAATTTGACCTGCTTGGAATATATAAGTTTAAATGAGGCCTGTTTTTCTGCTTATAGGTTTCATAGAAATATACAGAAACTACTTTCTGCTTAGAATTCTGCTTGAGACCAGCTTTAAAGGTTGAACAGTAGCTGACATGCTTCATTAGAGGATTTAATTGACCTTGAAATGCAATGAGTTGTGTGTGTGTATTTACTCTCAGTTTGAGAGGTTCTGTTTACTTTGGGTGCCTTTTATCGATGTTCTTAAAGATATAGTAATACATTTTTCACAGTTATTAGTGCTCTTATGTTCCCTCTTTGAAGCCACTTGGTTGCTTCAGTATTATTTTTTTTTTTTTGCCTCTTATGGTTTTGGTTTCAAAATATTTTTTAAAAAACATTTTACTATTCTCAAAGGTAATTGAAATTGGTTTAGAGAGACTTTTAAGGAACACTTTTTGAGCTCATAGTTTATCTCCCTCTGATTGAAAGCCACAGTAGAACAATGGTGGGGAAGCAAACACTTTGGCTTATATAGTAATAATTACCATTTTAAATATTTAAAAATTACCATTAATTCAAAGAAACTTCATATGCTCTCTGATCACACAGCATAAAATTTTAGGATTGCAAGAGAGTTCCTATGGTCTGCTACTTCCCTGTGCCTTCTGGAAACTTAACAGCCTCTAAGCTTTCCTTTAGCCTGAGGCACAAAAGGATCCTGTTGTTTGCTTCATTGGTCTTGAAAATAGTGGGCAAAAGAAAATGTTGTGCAAACTGAGTATGCAAATTCTTTCATATGCAGATAAGTTTATAGTCTTCCTTTTGGTAGAAAGTGTGTTCTTTTCCCAGTGGTCAAATTGTGCTGAACCAGTGGCACCCTCTTGTCTGCTGTTTCCTTAGACCCAGAGCACAGATTTTTAAGATGGCTGATAACAGACATTCACAGACATAGATCCAGATTGGAGAACTTACCAAAGGAATCCAAACCTATGCAAAAAGCAAATGAACAGCTTTGGCCTCATTAATACCTTCTTTCAGGCAAATAAGCTAACTTAATCATAGGGCAAGTGAATATTCTTCAGCTGGGGGATGCTCTATGTTGAGAACCAGAATGTGGAATACTAAATGAATGTGTTCACTCTACACAAAGGGATCAGTGGCTAAGGGGGAGATGAGGTCAGGAGAAATGGAAAAAAGACAGTCTCTTTAACAAATGGTGCTGGGAGAAGTGGACAGCAACATGCAGAAGGTTGAAACTAGACCACTTTCTCACACCATTCACAAAAATAAACTCAAAATGGATAAAGGACCTGAATGTGAGACAGGAAACCATCAAAACCCTAGAGAACAAAGCAGGAAAAGACAACTCTGATCTCAGCTCTAGCAATTTCTTACTTGACACATCCCCAAAGGCAAGGGAATGAAAGCAAAAATGAACTATTGGGACCTCATGAAGATAAAAAGCTTCTGCAAGGCAAAGGAAACAATCAACAAAACTAAAAGGCAACCAATAGAATGGGAAAAGATATTTGCAAATGACATATCGGACAAAGGGCTCGTATCCAAATTCTATAAAGAGCTCACCAAACTCCACGCCTGAAAAACAAATAATCCAGTGAAGAAATGGGCAGAAAACATGAATAGACACTTCTCTAAAGAAGACATCTGGATGGCCAACAGGCACATGAAAAGATGTTCAACGTCGCTCGTCATCAGGGAAATACTAATCAAAACCACACTCAGATACCACCTCACGCCTGTCAGAGTGGCCAAAATGAACAAATCAGGAGACTATAGATGCTGGAGAGGATGAAACGGGAACCCTCTTGCACTCTTGGTGGGAATGCAAACTGGTGCAGCCACTCTGGAAAACAGTGTGGAGGTTCCTCAAAAAATTAAAAATAGACCTACCCTATGACCCAGCAGTAGCACTGCTAGGAACTTACCCAAGGGATACAGGAGTATTGATGCATAGGAGCACTTGTACCCCAATGTTTATAGCAGCACTCTCAACAATAGCCAAATTATGGAAAGAGCCTAAATGCCCATCAACTGATGAATGGATAAAGAAATTGTGGTTTATATACACAATGGAGTACTATTTGGCAATGAAAAAGAATGAAATATGGCCCTTTGTAGCAACGTGGATGGAACTGGAGAGTGTGATGCTAAGTGAAATAAGCCATACAGAGAAAGATAGATACCATATGGTTTCACTCTTATGTGGATCCTGAGAAACTTAACAGAAACCCATGGGGGAGGGGAAGGAAAAAAAAAGAGGTTAGAGTGGGAGAGAGCCAAAGCATAAGAGACTGTTAAAAACTGAGAACAAACTGAGGGTTGATGGGGGATGGGAGGGAGGGGAGGGTGGGTGATGGGTATTGAAGAGGGCATCTTTTGGGATGAGCACTGGGCGTTGTATGGAAACCAATTTGACAATAAATTTCATATATTAAAAAAAAAAGAGAAAGGGGACGGTGAGACATTGGTAAATGTGGACAAAGGAATTAAGCAGTCTTGATCATTTTGGGGAGAAATAGCACTAAGAATGATTCCCACTTTGGGAGGGAAGAATGTTATGAACTACTACTGTTTTTGAATGCATTTAAATAATTAAAAAATATTTTCCTTAGATTACTTTTTCAATATCAGGAAATCAAAGGAATGGTCTCAAACTTTATAAATCTGTATTTATTTATGAAAATTTCTTCGTTAAGTGTTTATTTATTTTGAGAAAGAGCAAGAGAGAGAGAGAGGAAAGCGAGAAAATGAGTGGGGGAGGGGCAGAGAAAGAGAGAGAGGGAAAGAGAATCCCCAGCATGGAGCCTGACTTACTCAGGCCTCAGTCTCACAAATCATGAGATGATCACCTAGGCAGAAACCAAGATTCAGTGCTTAACCCACTGAGCCACCCAGGTGCCCCTGTTTATGCAAATTTCTCTTGGAATGATTTGGCCAAAGAGAGAGGGCTGACAGGCTTTTCAAAGAATATTAGATTAATTCTCCTTTGTGACCTTCATCAAATAACTTATCTTTTTGTGTGTTTTCAACTGCAGCTCTACTATTCTAAGACTAGTTTTGAGACTAAACAGCATAGTCTGTTTACCTATTTGTTTAGTTACTTGTTCATTCACTCAACAAATATTTACTGAGAGCCTAATATGTGTGCCAGGCACTTCATAGCACAATTTATTCATTCATAATATTGAGCACTACTCTGTGCTGTTAAAACCAATAAATAATATGAAGATCTCTTTCTTTTTCAAATCTCTCTTTCTCTGCCTTTCAGAACTTTACTTTGCACTTCTTTATCCAGATTTAAACATTATAATTAATTTCAAAGTCTCTCTGGATGTAGGCAAGTCATCAATTATATATAAATAAACAAGATGATATATATGGAATCAATTTTAAAAATACAAAGCTATATATGTATATATAGCAGAGTGGTGTTGTTTTTATTTGTGGTTTCTTATCACTTGTGATGGGACAAAGATGAAAAGCTCATATAGAAGCATAGAGTGACCATAACTCCTCTCTCCCCCAGAAAGTCATATAGAAACAGCTGGATTTCTCTTCCCTCTAGTCTCATTCTGTTTTACAAAAGCTGATCTGCTTTGGGAGAGAGTATGAGTGTTAAGCCTCCCTGTGGGTTACAAGTATGCTTTTAACTGTGACTGTTGATGCTGCTGCTACAGACAGCCCCCCCGCCCATGACTTTCTTTTAAATGTTTCATTCTGTAAAGAGATTTTAAAAATCCATATCTAACTCTCTCCCCATGAGTATGGTATATCAGATTAGTTTTAAAGGGCTGAATTTTTGCCAGTACTTTAGCAGAACTGGAGTTCAATGCTTGCAGGGAGTCTCCACTGAATTGTAAATGCTCTCATCCCTAGAGTATAGCTCAGTGCACCGCTGAAAGCAGTCACTTTTCATTAAGCAGTAATTTGATTAGATAAAAATAAAAGTTGCTTGAGCATTCATTTTTGCAGCAGTGCACAACAAATTCATGCAAATTCCTATGCCACTAATCTGCATGCAAAATATAAGTGTGTGATTCCAAACCATGTGCACCTGTATTTAAGTTTAATCAGGTACAAATATTAATGGAAAGAATAAAGTTTTTAACAAAAGTCACAGCTGTTTGAGGTTTGTAAAATACTGCAAAGAGAGATTTAGTGTATTGATAATAATTCTGGTGTTTTCAGACCAAAGAAAAAGTTTTAAAGGAAATTCCAAACAAGACAATTCTTTATTTACTGGCATTAGGGAATTACAGACAGACAAAGACTGGGCTAGATGACTTGGTTAATTTAATAATCAAGCTGTGACTGAATTGTTTGAAATATATAAACTAGGGAGGAGGTCTTTATTGATAATTTTATTGTATTCTCATAGACAATAGCTCTAAGCATGAAGTGGATATTTAGCTAATACCTAGAACGATGCCTAGCACATAACTGATGTTCAATAAATGTTTGTTAAAAGTATTCTTTTATTTGATTAATTGAATAAATAAATGTTATGAAAGGAATAGTGTATCAACTTCCAAGTAAGTGAAAACTTGCTTTCTATTTTACTATGGTAAGGAAGAGAACATTAATATTTATTAAATGCTAGAATCTGTAGTGGACATTTTACATATATTCTTTTATTAATTCTTCTAACAACTCATGAAATAATAGCCCTCTTTTAGAGACAAAGAAACAGCCTAAATTTCAGCTGAAACTAAGTTGAATACAAGACCACAAGTCTTATAGCTAGTTTGACTCCAAGGTCCTGGTCTTTCTTCTGTATCACAGTATCCATATTATTCCATTCAGTCCCTTAAAGAATGTGTGGGTCCTTCCAAGAGGTCAATTGTGTTACTTTTGGCAACCCATATCAAATTTACCTGAGTACCTAAGATCCCACAAATCTTTGGCACTAAAATATGTACTACAGTATGAATTAATTTCCAAATGTAGAGAAGATACTATGGTGGAGGATTGACTTCTGCCAATATGTTTCTCTTATATTTTTAATTACTTTATCTGGTCTTCAGGATAGTGATCTGAGTATTACTGGGCAAGAGAGATGCTAAAACAGTCTTTTTATAAATCTCTGTGTCTTACTATATGTGGTTGTGTAGAATTCAGAGCCTTGTTTCTGAATCTTATTCTTAAAATTGAACATGATACCATCTTCTTTCACAGCAGGACTGAAAACTAAAAGGAATACTTTAATGCTACAAGTTTTCCATGTTGGCCAAAGGCACAAAGAAAGGACTCCCACCCATCCCTGTGTGTTTTCAGGGGAAGAAAAGAGTGATAAAGGGGGTAATTTCTGAGTTTAAGTCTGATGTGGCTTTCATACACTGATAGAAACAATCCACTGAAGTGGAAAGAAAGTGAGGGAGACAGAATTAAATTATTCTGTAAACCATTGTGATTTAGGTAATGTAGAAGACAAAAATTTTCCTCTTCCACACCTATGTCATTCTTTATCACAAAAATACAAGCTTCTAGTCTTAGGCCTACCTCCTTATCCTGGCATGCAAAGCTCAAATGATACGGCTTTAATATGCAACTTGAGGGTAAATTCAAGGTTTGGTTAGTATTCATCACAAATTAACTCTCTCTAAACAGACTGGTATACTTTGTTCTGAAACTTTCCTTCTCTGCTTATACCTTTGTTTTGCCCTTTTCTGGAATATCTCCCCCATACTCTTTTTCCATTCCTCATTCTACTCAGATATGATTTTTTTCTTTCAAGGTCCAACTCATATATTATCTCCACAAAGACTTTCTTGAAATTTCAGCTCAAAGCAATCTTCCTTTCTTTGTATTCCTGTAATAGTGTCTGTTTAATTACCTCTTCCTCCCTTCCTTCCCTTTCTCCCTTCTTTTTTCTTCCTCCCCCTTTCTCCTTCTCTTTTCTTCCTTTCCCTCATTCTCTTCTTCTTTCTAGTCTTCTTTCTCTATCCCTCACTTTCTCATTCTCCTTCTCCCTCTCTTTCCCTCACTCACTTGTTTCCTTCCTTTCTTCCTTCAATATTTACTTGCTGAGTATCTGTAAATCAGTACATATTGTTTCTGGGAACACAATAATTGTCTCAAACAGACACATGCCTTTATAGAGGTCACACTTAAATCAAACAGACAAGTACTGATCAGGGAAACAATGTATGCCTGCTCTGAAGTAACAGAATATGCCTCTAAAAAGTAGATGACAAAAGGATGACATAGACTAATAAAACTGGCCAGAGAGGGGACAAGAATGCTTCCTGAAGTGCTTATTAAGCTGAAGTCTGAAGTTTGAATAGTCATTTATCAGACTGAGGGGTAAAGCCTGAGAAGAGCATTGCAGGCATGGAAATTGCATGTGGACAGTCCCATGGTGAGAGGAGAAGTAGGGTAAGTTCAAGGTAATAAAAGAAGAAGGCCACTGTGGTTGGGATATACTTATATGACTCTTTTTTTTTTTTTTGGTCATGCTCCCTCCTCAAAAATATCATATGATACTTTTAGACAAAGATGATATGTTGTATTTATTTTTAACTAACTCTTTTGAAAGGACTTTAATGATCATTGAATCCAAACCCCAATAGGTCCTGAAAGGTTCAGTGGTTTGCTGAAGATCATACACATAGAGATATGGGTCTCTTATATATTCCCTCCCTATGTCGAGGTTCTTTAATTGAAATTATTCTTTATAACTTTCTAAATAGTACAGCTCTGGAATAAGCCAACCTCTGCATGTGGGAGATGGTTGAAGAATGTTTTTATTTAAAGTTGGTGACTGTGTAATCATCTGTAGAAAAGGGGAGAGCAGGAAAGTATAGGATCAAAAGGTGGTTCATTACATGGAAGAATTTTATTGAGAAAAGTATAATACATGTTCAGAGCAAATAATCACATGTTAGGGAGGAAATCTATGTTTGTAAAGTATCATGCTAACTATGCTTTGGGAATACATAGGATAAAAACTCAATCTTGGAAGAAAGAAGAGATGAAGGACATTGTAATGATGAGAATTCAGAAAGTCTGAGATTTAATCCTGTTCCAAATAAGTATCTTGATATTGAAAGATAAAAAGATAAACTATAATTTGGTTAAGGCTTCATTGGTGTGACAATTTTAAACCTATGGTCCTAAAATTCTTTGATATTCTAACCATTGACAGGTGCAGGCTTATGTCCCTTCCCCTTGAATCTGAGCTCTGTGTTGGTTTGACCAATAGAATACAATGAAGATGACACTATGCTGGTTTCTGGGTCTAGGCCTTAAGAAACTGGCAGCTTCTAATTCCTCTCTCTTAGGAAGCTTACTTTCACAACCTATCCACCATGCTGTGAGGAAGCCAAGCAGTTCATGGAAAAACCACATGGAAACAGCTAAGGCCGCTGGCTCATGGCCCTGGGTAAGCTTCCAGCTCCTACCTACCAGCAATGTGAATGAACCATCTTCAATGTAGATCCTACAGTCCCCAGTTGATCCACCCTATCTGATACTTCATAGATCAGAGACAAGCTGTTCCTGCGGAGACCTGCCAAAATTGTATATGTGTGAGCCAAGTAAAAGACTATTGTTTGAAGCAACTAAGTTGTAGACTGGTTTTTGTAGTTATTGATAGTCAATACATTTGGGGAGATCTTCAGATATGTTGAACACTGGATAAGCTAGAAAGATCTCCGTTTTTATAAAAGGCCCTTCAATTTTGAAAGTTGAAGGCAAATCGAGGAAGCCAAGAACAACCTGCTAAATTGAAAGAACACCAAAACAAATCCATCAATCAGAAGGAGCAATTATGGGGTCCTAGGGAAATGTAGCAGTAAAAATTTGATTCAGGATGAGTGAATGGAAGATACAGAAAAACTAGAGATCAATGTTTGGATTCCAAATGGGTAAAGTTTAAACTGTGTGAGAAGGCAAGTGACCTGTTTAAGAACATAGGTTAAAATAGGATAAATATGGCTAAAGACCAGATCACCAGAAGAGATATGTCTGAGGTCCCTGAATATCTGGCCGTACTTTGGTAGTGTCTCTTCTTCAACCTGACTTTGGCTCACAGTTAAGCCCCTGCATGCCTAGCCCATCTGTTTCCCTACAGGGTCTTGACACATGCTATTCCAAGCACCCTGGGGCACTGAGGGTTTCAGTTTGCACAAACTGGTTGACATCCCTTTCAGTCCATGTATCTGAGCTCAAAAAATAACAAGAAGATAGATAATAAAATTGATATATTTCAAAATTGCATGTCAAAAATGAGACTAGAGTTTGAAAGTGGGGTTTACTTATACACATATAATTCACCTTCATTTACATGCAGTGTCAATTTTTCCATGAACTGTTTCTGGTATGAGGATGAGTTGATGTAATTTGAAGCCACTCTTGAGGGTGAACCAGGTCCAGAGAAGAGTCACTCTTCTCTCGTTTGGGAAAAGTGAGGTATATGTTCCTTTAAGAGTTTTGGGGTCAAATTGTCATGGCTAAAAGTATGGATTAAATAATGTATATCATATTCAGTACCAAGTAGTTCCTGCCTTTAATGAACATATTCATTTTAATAGATGACTATATAGAATACATAAAGACAATAAATGGACAGTGTATAAATGCATAACTATGAACAAAAATGGTTTCATGTTTAATGGCTAAAGTTTCATGTTTGATTAAGTTAGGTCTTGGGGAATGTAATTACTTTGTCATTAGTTCAAGAGAGCTTAGTGTTAGCCTAATAGGTAAAATAGCTGCCTGGCTAGGAAAAGGCAACAGAAGGTACAATTTTTGAGAGTATTTTGGAATAATTGATGTTCCTGAGAAGCAAATGATATTTATGCATTTCTGACACTCTCTCACCAGTGTGGGTGCTATTCTAAATGGAATGCTTTACAGATTCCAAACATATGCCACATTCATTTTATCCAGATGATGAATGACTTATTGAAAGTCCAGGCTTTGTACTATTTGTGATTCCTGTTCTTTTAATAGCTATGATGTCATCGACATGATCCTTGCCGGGATAGATGTTATTAATGGTCACGATTCAGCCTTTTATTTTCAATAAAGCCAAAAGGCAATTGGAGGGGCATGAGGTCAGCTTGAATATCAGATTCCTTGAAGTCATTTGTGTGTTCCCATTTTGGGAATTTGTGAAAAAGGAAGAACCTAATTTGAACACTACTGCATTTTGGATGAGTTTCCACTTGAAGAGCTCCAGAAAACTCCCACAAGTCAGATTCAGAGGAGTTTTCAGAAGATTGCCAAAGATTGTGCAGTGTTGCTGGCAAGAGGAAAAACAACAAGCAGATGTTTGAGCAGAGAGGAGCCCATTCTGGGAAACTATTCTTGGGAATTCAATGAGAGAGAATTGAATTCCTTCCTGGGAAGGAAGCTAGTTCAGAACAAAGGTGAGAGGGTCTGACTTGGGAGTGCAACTGCCTAAAAATAGACCTACAAATTTCAGAGTTCCAAGATCCTAAAGTAACCTCAGACAGATATAGTCACTAATTAACCTCTTGAACATTGCATGAAGACTCTGTCTGGCACTATAACTAATCTTGTGACAACTCGCTGTAATTGTGGGAATGGTTTGGTTTGTTTTGGCATCTATTTAAAATGCTTCTTTACTTATCACATGTTTTGAAAATTTGAATAGTTAAAAATTCATTCCATTTTTAATCATTGAATGGTTACAGGACCTTTGATAAGTCCTTCGTGTCTCTAGCCTCACTCTCTTCATATATAAGAGAAAGAAAGTAAGCTAGATGGTATGTTAGGTCAATTCCAACTCTAGAATCAATTCATTTGGACCAAACTATAAAATCATGAGTCAGAGAGACCAGTATTTGTAAATACTCTCTCCATCTATGATCACTAATGAAAATGGGGAAAATGTAGAGCTCCTCAATAAATGGCAGAAAGATCACTTTAACAATAAGCCAGAGGGCATAATTTGCATATATAACTGCTTGGAGACATATTCTCTCAGTAAATATTCATCAGTTATAAACTATATACCATGCACTGTGCAAGGTACTGGAAATATCACAGTAAGCAAAACATAGGTGGTCCTTACCCTCAGGGAGATTAAAGACTAGTTGAAAGATCACAAATATCAAGTACTGTAATTACATAATTATAAGTGAGGCTAATTACTAAGGAGAATTAGAATGGTGAACCTAGCCTATTGAGGGATGGGGGTTAGAGTGACATCACAGAAGGTTTCCCTAAAGAAGACATATCCCCAAGAGTTATTCCTAAAAGAAGGTTTGATTACTGAATTGGTTGCTTTTGCTCTGTTCTATGGCTCTGCTTCCAGGCCACAAATTCAAAATTTTCACTATTCATTCAAAATAGGTTTGAGACTGGGGCACCTGGGTGGCTCAGTCAATTAAGCCTCCAGCTGCAGCTCAGGTCATGATCTCATGGTTTGTGAGTTCAAGCCCCATGTCGGGCTCTGTGCTGACAGCTCAGAGCCTGGAGCCTGCTTCAAATTCTGTGTCTCCTTCTCTCTCTGCCCCTCCCCCCACTCACACGCATGCACGCTCTCTGTCTCTCTGACTCTCTCTCAAAAATAAACACTAAAAACAACAACAACAACAAAGTAGGTTTTAGATAGAACAAGTAGATGGCTTAGGGGAAATCATACCTGTTATTAGAAAAAAGAATACTTATAATGTAGCATTGGAGGGACATTCCACATGCAAAGGTTAATGTGAATGCATAAATAATTTTCTTTTGTCACAAAGAGGATTTTTTGTATGTTAAAATTTTTCAGATGCTTGTGGATTAAGCCCAGGAGTTTGTGTAGTGTTGTTATTCAAACAATGGACTCTTGAATAAGACTTCCTGGGTTCAAATTTTGACTCTTCAAACTTTCTAGCTATTTAAACTTGGGCAAGTTATTTAACATTTCTGGTAAACGTGAGAATTAAATAAAATAATCCATGGGAAAGCTATAGTATGGTGTCTGGCATCTAGTAAAAGTCAATAAACATTAGCTATTGTTACTGTTAGTATTTAAAACAATAATCACTGCCTCCTTCTCCATCGTTTTGGAATACATAAGAAATTTACCAAATAACTATTCCCCCTTATACTTGCTACACTGAATAATGAACACTGGCCTGACCAAGAAAGAAAAAAAGAGTAACAAGAAAAGAGTAGGAGTCACTGGGGCCTTTAGGGAAATTTCAGTGGACTAGGATAACTCCTGCTATAGTTTTCCGTGAAAAGAGGCTGAAGGAAATTCGAAGGGGAGTTATAAACTTAACTGTTACTGCAATCTAACTTTAAAGACACTTGGGTTGCTTGCTATTTAAAAATAATGTTGTTTTTGGTGGAGGTGATAATATTGATGTTATGTGTGTATATTTGTGTAGTGTGTAGTGTGTGTGTGTGTGTGTGTGTGTGTGTGTGTGTAAGAGGGAGGGTGGGAGGGGCAGGCTCTATTTGATCTTTCTAAAAAATTTTTGTATTTTTATTTATTGGAGTTGCTTAAAATAGGGCTCACTTATTATGATAGGAGTCCTGATATTCTTCCTTGAAATCATGGCTATATGTAACTGTTCTGGTACAAGCTTTTCGCATATCACATTCCCAGTATGTAATCACTTGCAATGAGTATAATGATCTATTTGACTCATGTTATATGGCTTAATAATGATTGTTATTATCCAAATATTTAACATGTGTCTTGGTGTGGTTCTTGCTAGATATGCCATTGGTCTCTGTTAGGCATGCTATGAAGTAAGTAGGTAGAACTCAATTGGGTTTTCTCCCTCAAAGCAGATGTAGATGCATATATTGTAAATTGGTAGCTAATAATCATCTTAGTAACTTCAATTTGATATCAAAATACTTCTTTTCAATGCTGACTGAATGTATTCTATATTCCACTCTGAAATTCAGAAATCTCTTTATTTTGGTACTAGTTCCCCAGTCTTTCAGGTTTATGCCTCTCTTTTGCCAACACATACCCTTTGCTAATGTCATGGCCTTTGCAAATGGGTCGTGGTCATTGTCCTTGTCATCCATAACTTTGCTCCTGTGACCTGCATGCATGGAATGATTTCTCAAATCCTTCTAGCCTAGATAATTCTGTCCTATCCATCAAATCGCTCTTTTGCTCAAAGTCCTTATCAAGTATTCCTAAGCCACACTGGACTTTTCTACTTAAAAGTTCCTAATAGTATATAAGAATTTAAGGCCCTATAACATCTACCTTTTTTGAAGAGCCCCTCAGGCTCCAGAACTAGCACATAACTATGCTCCAGGGAGATGCTCAATAAATACATAATGACTTGAATTCTGTCCTTTAAAAAAGTGAAACATGAGGAGACTCCATGGAAAAGAGGAAACAATATGCACAGAACAATGTGTCATACATAAGAAGAAACAATATGCACAGAACAATGTGTGATAATCTTTTCACAATTATGCGTGTTTGGAGAGAGGAAGAGGAATATCAAATCTTACTAGCCATATAAAGAGAGAACTGTCACTTTTCTTCTGGTCTAAGGCAAGTGTGGGCCATCAAACATCTGAATTTGAGATATTCTAAGGTTATGGGGTTAGGGCAAACAGTATTTAGATCATCTGAGTCTTTTTCTTTGGTTATCGAAGTCCATAAGAATTGGTTTAATTTTGTCCAGTGAACTTAGTCTTTTGTAAATTTAAGAACAACACTTTGGAGGGTAGTTTTCCTACAAACTCTGTGTTCCTTGACTTAAAGTCTTGGTTAGGAGCATAAACAACATGATTGTATAAATTGTGTTTGTTTTGAAACTGCTGTAAATGGCTCTAATGTGTCAATACAGGATATAGTTTAATTTCTCTTTGTTAGATTAGAGGTAGTGGAAAACAAAACACATGAAGCTGTGGGATATTGAAATGTTTCATATGCATGCATATTTTCTAGAAAATTTTGCCAGTTAGCAAATCTAGCCAATTAATTTTTAATTTCTAAGACTTAACTTTACCTTTTCTCCTTGTTATTGTTTTGTTTTGGTACTAGAATATTTATTTCCCCAAGTTGTATTTTATTTTAGGTTAAGGAATAAATTTTTGTAGCTTTTGATCTTTGATCAATCTTTCAGTAATTTCAAAGTCTTAGTTGATGTCTTTGGTATCAGTGTATAAATGGAAAGTTAAAAAACTCATGTAGAGTCTAGAAGAGAGTCAGCAGTAGGACTGAGAAAAGACTTTTATCCTTATTGCCTGTTGTCACTCAGATTCATTCCACTAGTGAATCTGCAATAGAACGATCTCCTAATCTTTGGAAATAGCAGGTAATTAATCAAATAAAGGAAATGGTTATGGTGATTTTAACAATGTACAACATTGGGGCGCCTTGGTGGCTCAGTTGGTTAAGCATCCGACTTTGGCTCAGGTCATGATCTTGTGGTTCATGAGTTCAAGCCTCTGTGTTGGGCTCTGTGCTGACAGCTCAGAACCTGGAGCCTGCTTCAGATTCTGTATCTCCCTCTCTCTCTGCCCCTCTCCTGTTCATATTCTGCCTCTCTCTCTGTCTCTACTCTCTCTCTCCAAATTAAGTAAATATTAAAAAGTTAAAAATAAATAAATTAATTAAAATGTCCAGCACTTTTACATTTTCCCCAAAAGTGTATTTTGAGTATGTAGGTCAAAGACATGGTTTGTACAATTTAAATCTGATTGGCACCACTGCTGTTGAATGAAAATGTGGCTACTGGCTATTGAAACATAATCTTTAAAATTAGTAATCAAAAAGCTTGTTAGCATTTGTGCCTATTTTCTGAGTTCATAGTGCTTTAAAATTAACATTGATTAAATGAACTGATTGGAGAGAGGTCACTTATTAAATTGGGGATAAAGACCAGGGACAGTTGCAGCAACTTCCAAGCCAGCCGAGGAAAGCTCATTAATGAAACTGGAGGTCTGAAGAATTTATGAAGGGCAGTATCACAAATGATTGCTCCCATTACAATGAAATTGGTAGGTCAATGAATATTATAATATGGTATTTATGATTGTATCTGGTTATATTATTATAGAAGTTAGATATTTTTGCTGTGAATTTAGTACTTATGTGTTATTTTAATAAGATGCCCATGTGCAATGACATTTTATATGAATTACAAATGTTAACCAGTAGACTAAGTCGGATAATGCAAAAGAATTACTTTCAAATAAAAAATTGTAAAGTGTCAAACATGAGTTTCATTAGCTAATTGGTACTATAACATGCTAGTTTCCCTGTGCATGTGAGAGTCAGGCTGTGATGTAGAAATGACTGGGTTAAGCCAGTATTGAGCATACTCCATTGTGGAGCCTGAGTGATCACAAGGGTCATAAAATTAGGACATAATCTAGAGCCTGCAACAAATCATTTAAAGCATTATTGCTAAAAGATAACCTAATGTTCTATTTTTCCCTCTCACAATTTACATGTTTATTACAAACCTAACCAAATTTCTGAAATCACCAACAGCATCATACTCAAGGAATTGTGTAACAGACACCACAGTCCAAGCAGGGAGTAGCACAGCAATATTTTCTATGTAGAATAGGAAGGGAATGTTATAGACAACTTTCCCAGAGGTTGCTTTTTTTATTGATCTTAATGGCAGCCCTGGGATGAAGGCAAGGACTATTATCTCCATTTTGTAGGTTAGGATACTGAGGCACCAAGAGATTGTGAGTAAATAACAAAGTCAAAATGTAAACCTCAATATTTTGCCCCCAAGTTCAGTTTTTCTTTTCTATGATACGTGAATTAACCTGTATCAGAGAATTGTGGTTAAAATTGTCAAGTCAAAGTTATGTTACTACCTTAATTTAGAGTCTTTCAGGTTTCTGCTTTCAAATGTATGAAAAATGCATAGTTTGAAAAATGATGTCTGTTACCCTTAGTGCCCCCAGCTAGTCGAAATATTATGAATACAAACTATGAGAATAGATTTTACTGGAATTATGTTGTGTTAAAACCAAAGCAGGCAGGTAGGCCTTGATTTAAGTAAATGCAATACAATAAAGCCCAAGCTTTCAACCTAGATGATATGCCAAAAAGTTGCTTTAAACAGGGAATTTCATTTGTATGTTTTAAATATAATTAGAAAAACATATTATCAATCTCTAGAGGCTTTGCGGGAAACACATGTTATGTAAAGCAAAGATCATCTACACTACCCGATAGTTGGGCAAAGTGGCAAATGAGATTGTTCAAACTAAATTTGAACTCCTTATTGTGTGATTTTTGCACATCTACATTGATGTAGCACTCTTCCCTAATATTCACACATTGACACATTTGACATCTACATGATGACAAATAATTGTGGATTTTTATATCAAAATAGGATCAAACATTTACTCATGTATATGTGTCTTGGAATGTGCAAAGACATGTTTTGCTTAAAAGGAATGTGATGTGAGGTGCCAGGTAACAAAAAGAGATACTTTCTAATATTTTTTACCCACTTATTTCTAGTTTACTATAACTTCTATTTAAATAATGTCCAAATAAAGTCATAAATATCACACAGCACAATGGAAAGACATTCTTGTGAAGCGGTTCACTTTTATACTGATCTTGAAGGACATAGAGTTACTTTAATAGCCATGGAAGTTGGGCTAGTCCAGAAAATGCCTAGTTAACATTTTCTTTGGAAAATAGAGTAAACCTTTACTTATTTATTATACATATATTTACTGAGCACCCATCAATAGGTACTGCTGTAGATGCTTGACATATAACAGTTTTAAAAAATGGAAAAAATCCCTGCCATCACAGAGTTTACATTTCAGTGGGGGCAGGGCAGGCTATTATCAAGATAAAAAAGTTAAATATACAATACAGAATGTTAAAGCTAAAAAGAAAAATTCAAGGAAGTAGAATATGAAGTGTATGTGTGAAATTTCGGATGAAGAAGAATACAGGTTAGCCTCACCTAAGGGAGTAAGAGAGTAAGCCCTGAAGATGCCTAGGGGAAGAATATTCCAAGTAGAGGGAACAGCAATTGCAAAGGCCCTGAGGTGTTAGTAGGCCTGGAGTATTTGAGGAATAGTTATGAGGTCAGTGTGTTTAGAGGGGAATGGATATAGACAAGTGAGAAGGACAGATCAGAGAGTTAACAGAGGTCTATATTGGAGGAGGGGCCTACAGGTACTAGTAAAGACTGCTATCCAAGAGAGAGAAAGGAAGACAGAATGTGTAGATCTAACTTACGTTTTAGCAAAAGCATTCTGATTACAATTACTGCAACAGATTAAATAGGGAAAGGGCAAAAACAGGCCAGTTAGGAGGCTATTGCAATGATCCTTGTAAGAGATGATGGTGGTTTCAAGCGGTGATAGTATAGAGTTCTCAAGATTTCCTGACAGATCAAATATGGGATATGAGAGAATGAAAGGAATCAAAGGTTTTTGGGCTGAATAACTGGAAAGATGATGCTTATATGTTAATGAGATGGGGAAAACTACAGGAGGCTGGCTGGGGAGGGTAGCAAACATCAGATCTCAGTTTTGAGCACGTATGACTTGTTTATTAAACACCCAAGGGAAATGTCGTATGGGTTGTGTATGTATGGCTCTGGATTTAAGAGAGACATTATGGCTGGATGTATAAATTTGGAAGTCATCAGCAAACAGATTATATTTAAAACTATGAAATTGAGTGATTTTACATAAGGAATTATTATACATAGAAAAAAGGAGCAGGTCTGATGACATGAGAAAGTAGGTTACAAAATAGCATGCATAGAATAGTCTCTTTTCTTGGGAAAGTAAGTGTTTATAGAAAGAAGAATGGAAAGACATTTACCAAAGTTGTCTTTGGGTATTAGGGATATTGGTGAATCTCATTTTATTCTTTTATGATTTTCTGTATTTCCCATATTTTCTTTAATGTAAAAGGATTATTTTATAACTAGAAAGTAGAACAGAAAAATAAATACAATTAAGACTTTTATCTAGAGTTGTTCTCCAGTGTCTAAAGTAAAATATTTTCTTTGTTGTAAATGCCCTCACATACTCACATACACATACACCCACAGAGAAAATGTGCTGAAGAAAAGGTAATTTCAATCAAAGTATATATGATATGATTGGGGCTTGCCATCAAATGTTTCTGTCATTGCACAGAATTCAATTAATACAACTGATAAAGATGTTCCTGGACAGTAAAGAATATGAAGACCTGGGGACAGATAAAGCCAACAGGACTGCATCCAACCAGAATAGATTGGGACCCTTGGGGCTGAGTCAAAATCACATCCTTTAGAAAAAGAGAATTAATTGAACCCTTGTTCCACTCTCATGACATTCTTCTCCCTGAAAGCCTTTTGCCTTCTTCCTCTAGCAGTTCCCATTCAGGAAACAAGGTATCTGCTAGTTCAGCAAGCTACTCTTAAATGGTAATAACTTATTCATGGCCAATTTTTCACACATAGGAATGTATATCATGTTATCATCTTGAGTTTTAAAGTTCATATGCTTCCTGCTTTTTTTTTTCTTTTGGGCACAGACATTCTTAACAGTTCTGTTTTGCATTCTCTTCCTCTCCCCACTTGATTATGATAAGGATTCTTTCCCCCACCTTTCCTAATAGTGACTCAGACATAGCTAAAAGGGGCTCTTCTCACACTTCTTGTAAAAAGGAAAAAAAAGTCTGTGTTTGGCCTGAGGTCAAACAGAATATTTTAGCTAACATCCAGGATAGTGGATGTAGCTATGAGTAACTTAAAAAAGGAATTGTAATGGAAAATACATTTGCATTTTGAGCTGTAGCTTTTGCTACAGTGAGTGGTAGCACTTTATTAAAAGTGCGTACATACATGGCAAGATTTTTTAAGTATAAATTAGAAAATTAGTAAAGAAATTTGTTTTTGCATATAGCTGACTTTCCATTAACTATTAAGTATAATCCTCTCCCTGATGATCTGGTGATCTACTTTACTTCTTCCTCTTCCTAAAAGTGCCCTGACCAACTCTAAAAGTTTCATTAAACAAATGAGAAATGTTACTCCATTTTCTAGATTCCAAAAATCAAACTAGTCTCCTTCCAATATTTGATTTTGTTAATTTTCATCAAACTTAGAATAACAGACAATTACAATTTACTTTCACCCTCCAGTCTCCTTCTCTGACATACATCCTCACATACATACTTCTACCTTTAGTTTCTATTATTAATTACAGAGATTGAGTCTCTGGAGGACCTACACATTATTGAATTTAAACCAATAATGTAATCAAAGGCCTCGGGTTATAAACGTTTTGCTTAACACTAGACTTCAAGTACAGGTCTTGAAGTTTTCAGACCTTAGTGTAAATCCTACATCTGCCACATATTAGCTGAGAAACCAGTGACAAACCACTTAAGCTTTTATTTAATTCTAAAGAAGTTTAACACTTGTTTTCTTGGTCAGCAGTTTGTTGGGCACTGAAGTCAGGCCTGGATTCAAATCTATTTGGACAACTTAAGTCACTTATTGTTTTACACTCTGTTTCCATGCTTATGGTAGTAGAATAGTATCTGCTTTCTCAGGGATTTTGTAAGGATTAGATGAGAAAATGTTTACAATGTGTCTAGGACCATATTTGGGACCTACAGTATAGTTTAAAATTTTATCTATTACTGTTGTTGTTGTTGCCCTACTTCCTTGTAGCATAAGTATTCTCTTAGCTGTGACAATCAGGAGGCTTGCACTAAGTCAAGCCAAGCCTATATCAGGAGAAAAAAAATTGGATTTATAAGTCAAGCTACCAGTTAAATGATGGTTGTTACTTAAACTGCCATAAACTGGAAGTAAATTTGAGATGGAGCTACAAGAATTGCCATCATTTGTAGAGCAATTAAAAATATCTTTGGAGGGGCGCCTGGGTGGCTCAGTCAGTTAAGCATCCAACTCTTGATTTCAGCTCAGGCCATGATCTCACAGTTCATGAAATCGAGCCCCACATGGGACTCTGCACTGATAGCACTGAACGTACTTGAGAGTATCTGCCCCTCCACCCTCAAAAACAAACATTAAAAAATATACTTTTGTAAGCTTGGTAAGAAGTAGGGGACAAAAAGTTTACATTTTGCCTCTGAGAGAATGGGAGGGAAGCCATGGCTAAAATTTGTCTTGAGACCATTGTACATCACAAAAGGTAAGACATTGTACATCACAAAAATCATAGTAACTTGATTCTGTTTCTACAAAGACCTTGAATATCCCACACTCATTTACTCATTTTGTCTTCATTTTATGTACTATGACCAGGATGGGTACCATAATGGTTAACAGGCTGGACTTTCGATCTAGATGGCCTGGCTTCAGTCTAACTTTGCTACTACTACCTAACTTCAGTCTAACTTTGCTACCTACTTGCTATATGACTTTAAGAAAGCCACTTAATCTTTCTTCATTAGTAAAATGGGGATGATAATAATACTGCCTGCCACATAGAGTTGTAGTGATTAAGTGAGTTAACTATGGTAAAGTGCTTTGAACGGTGTCTGTCACCTAGTAAATCCTATGTCAACATTAATCAAATAAGATTAGTGAAAGAAATTTTTCAAGAGATGATTTGTAGGCTCTACCTAATGTCAAAGGATATAGGAATATGTTCCTCGTGCCCCCCATTAGCTTAGCAAACATCTCATCTTTAAAGTCAATTACCAATTTATAGAGAGCTTATTTATTCAGTGGATTGCTATTTGTGTATGTGTGTGTGTGTGTGTGTGTGTGTGTGTGTGTGTGTGTGCATGAAACTAAATTCCCCTTCCCTTTTCTTATAAATATCCATAGAACAATAGATAAGATCTTTGGGCACACTAGGAAAAACAAAACACCATCAAAAGACCTTTGAGACTTCTGAATTTGTCTGGATTTTAGAAGAAAAGTCATGTTGAGCTTTTGCTTGAGTAACAATACAGTAATATTTCTAAAATGTTCTGCTTTGTGCTTTTCTTGATACAGATTCAAGTTTATAGTGGTAAATATAGGTAAATACAGGCTACTATCTCCTATTCCTCCTGATAGGGCCACTGCTAACACATAAGAAACACACACATTGATGCTGCATATATTTTTATGACATGTATTTCAGATTTTTCTCTGGCCTTTGTGGGATAACCACATGATTCTCCCATGAAAAATATTTTGAGAATGACCACTTACTTGCAATAGTGAGAATAAGACACTATACTTTGTTTTGTAGATTGTTGCAGTTGCAGTCAAAGTATCTGCCAAGTCTTGAATAAAACTGAACATTCAAAGTACTTGCATCAGTGATATTGATCTTGGAGACCTCTATTCCCTCGTGGTTCCCTGGAGATATTTGTCCTCTGTTTCTGAATGGCAGGCAGGATTATACCCTGAAGAGTGCTGCCCATTCATGGCATATCATCTTGATAAATTATTTCAGAATTGTGTCAAAGTCTTTCAAGTATCTAGTGACCTACTGGGGTCATTCAAGTACTGATTTTCAGGTAGGCCTTTGTTTCTTGATATTAGGTAGGGAAGATATACAGTGAGAACCGACACTATGTATTGTTATGGACAGAGGGACCTTGGCTCAGCACTTATTAATCCATTAACTGAAAATCAAACCAATACAGCACTTTATGAAGTATATGTACCAACCCCTGTAAGTAAGTCAAAATTTCATTAAGAGGGAAGAGGTTAAGGAAAAACAATTGTCTACTGGAATGGGAAAGGCCTGTCATAGAAGACCTCTTCCTAGATATCAAGGATTCTAAGTCCTCATTTAAAAGCTTAAAGGATTTAAAGAAAGTTGTAGAAATCCTATGAAGTCCCTTGAAATAATTTGTAGTCCTCCTCCCTTTTTCCCTCCATCCCTTCCTCACTGCTAATTCATATCAGACATAGAACTTGATCTTCCAGATTCTATTTTGATTGATTTTTAGATACATTTCCCATAATATGACATCATAATTATCATGATTAACATTATTAGATACTTATTATGTACCAGGCACTAAGTGCTTTGCATGTATTTTCTAATTCTTACAACCCTGTGAGGTATTATTATTTTTCTCATTGAAGAGCAGAGATCCAACATGCATAATACATCCCAGCTAGTAAATGGTGTACTCAAGATTCAAATCTAGGAAGTCTGGCTCCAGAGTCCATCATGTTAACAATTATAATATCAACCTCAAGAGATACATATGAAAAGATGACACAAATTAACCATTATTGTCAGGTCAAGGTCCACTTTTATTTTTATTTTGTTTTTAGGTAGTGGCGTTGATTTTGCACTAAACAATCAAGTCTTTCAGATGGCATTAGTTGATCCAGGTTACACATTTGCAAAGCAGCTAACCAGTGCTTGGAGTGTTGTCTGCCACCTTGGAACTGATGTGGCTGGACATGAAGTCAGTGACCTTGGCAGGTGATTGTTGGATGGAGAATATTTGCTTGCTAGATGTACCCAGGTGCATTTTTTTTTTAGTCCCCAGGATTCATTTGGAAGTTTCTGTAGTATGAGATACATTTTCCATTTGTTCTGAAAAATTAGTACATTTCAGAAAATTAGAACCAGTGAGTTTATGGGGGTCATCCATCAGGTGCAGTATCAGATGCTGATTTGTCATTAACTGGCAAGCTCTTTGCTTTGCCATTTCAAAGCATGAGAGGACTCCAAACCTTTTTTTGTGGTTGGAATGTCCCTGGAAGTTGATTCATGTTCTCATTGTGATTTCTTTTTACATGTCTTCTTGGCATAATGCCTTTGATGAAAAGGATATTTTTCTAATGCCTCTGATTTAATTTAGAAACAACTGATTTGATATTTTCCAACTTATCTTCAAAACTGAAAATGCATGTGCCTAGGAAAATAGGGGTTTCTAGTGAAAATGCTAGCACAATGTCATTAACTCTAGGGTTTTGAACAGCCTGCCATTCAGCGAAGTAGTATTTTTGTGTCCTGTAAAATACCAAACATCTGCTTACAATGAGTATATTTAACATTTTTGGGGGCTTGTTTTCAGTTAAGGTGAATGTATTTGGGAAAATGAAACTTAATACAGACAAAAATGTAAAACAAGGCATTTTATTATTTTTTAAAATTTTTTAAGAAAATGTTTTTACTTTTGAGGGACAGAGAGAGAGAGAGAGAGAGAGAGAATGAATGAGCAGGGGAATGACAGAGAGAAGGAGACACAGGATCAGAAGCAGGCTCCAGGCTCTGAGCTATCAGCACAGAGCCCAACACAGGGCTCAAACTCGTGAACTGCAAGTTCATGACCTGATCAGAAGTAGGATGCTTAACAGACTAAGCCCCCCAGGTGCCCCAAAATAAAACATTTTTTAAAAAAATGTTTATTTATTTATTGAGAGAGAGAGAGAGGTGGGGGGAGAGGAACAGAGAGAGAAGGAGACAGAGAATCCCAAGTAGGCTTATGGAGCCCAACATGGGGCTTAAATTCACGAACTGTGAGATCATGACCTGAGCCAAAACCAAGAATTGGACATTCAATTGACTGAGCCACCCAGATACTCCTGAAACAAGGCATTTTCATTTGAAAATAATTTTGTAAGCATATTTAAACCAGAACTCAAATTACAAACACCATTCAAAACAACATGGTAATAGATATCTTTAAATGGTACAGAGCCTGCCCTTAATTCTGAGAGCCAGAAATGGGGCTGTGAACTAAGGATGGCTAATAAGAATAATATAAGTGGCAAAGAAGTATAGAATGACTAAATATAAAGAGGCAAAATTTATATTCCAAGGTTCAAAGAGAGGTCAGGCAGGAGTCAGGATCTAAAGTAGATATCAAAACCCAGGTAGGTAGTCACAGTGGTTAAGAGTGGGAAAAAGAAAAGCATACATTATTATTAGACCCGAATAATAGTTTCTCTGCCTTAATTTTTTACCCAGTTTAATTATTTTCTACATTGCTATCAGAATTCTTCCCGAAGAACATATCAAGCCATACCTCTCCCCTACTACATTCAGTGTTTCCCATAGTCTTTTGAAAAAGGTTTGAACTTCTTTAAGGTTTTTCACTATCTGAACCCAACCTATTTTCAGCCTTTGCAAATACTATTCCTATCCCTAGACACCCCTTATCTATGCTCAGTGGCTCCAAACTGGGACTGGTGACATTTGGAAATCTGTTTGGGTGTTTTGGGTTGTCACAATGAGTGAGGATGATATGGGTATTTAGTGATCTGGAGCAAGGGATGCCAAGCATGTTGTATTGAGTGAAATAGACCCTTACCATTTCAGAATTGTCCCATCAAAAATGCCAATAGCACCCTTGGCAAGAAACTGCAAGTTTCTAGCTAAAGTGGACTGTTTTAGGTCTTTAGAAATGACTCATGATTTACTAGTAATGCACCCTTACTTCTGTTATTCCTTCTCCTTTCTGTGTTTGCCTCTTTATTCTGTATTGCCTGTCATATTGTGAATAATCTTCACAGGATAGCTTTTCCATTGCAGTCTTCCCAGATCTCCACTGAGAAGTTCTACCTTCTTCCCAGGGTTGCTGAGTATATTGTGATGTAGTAGAAAAAGAATATTAATACGAGAGTCAAGATACCCAAAAATTTACCCTGATATTGCCATTAGCCAAGTGTATGACATGAGGCAAATGATTGATGTTATCTAGGATGTAGTTTATTCATTCATAAAATTAAGAAGTTGAAAAAATTGTAAGAGTACTTAGACATTACCTAAGGTTCCTTCCACTGCTAACTTTCTATGGGCCCCTTATCACGTATCTCATTTTAATGATAGTCTATGACATCTTTAGATCCCTCAACATAGCACCTTGCTTACCACATGCCTCAAATAGTTCTTGACGTGACCATTCCAGAGGACTTTATACTCCTTGCCTTTTGTTGAAGATGGCACTGGCCATTGGCTATGTAACCATGTTGTACTTAATCCAGGAAATATGCAAGTGTGGACTAAGAAAATGGAAAAGACCTTTCAGAAAACTTCCTGAGGTCACTTAAGACAGGGAAGAACAATGTCCACTAATCATTTTGTTGGGTAATTATTACCATTGCTAAACCTATATAGAAAAAAATCACATATATTTAATGAATGCAAGAGAATGTGGTAGATTTTGTTTTTGCAATATGTGAAAAAGTCTTCTGTGACAAAGCAATAATTATAAAAGATATATCACATAGGTTTATAATCCTGTGGTCTGAAACAGGCTGTTTGTCTTAAAATTAGTTTTGTAGGCTTCAAACGTGTTCAATTGGCACTTGCCTTGCTATAAAAGTTCCCTTAGAGACTGGCTGGAATCACATCCATGCTTCTAGATGTACTTTCACAGCTGTGAGTCTGCATTTTAAGGTATGGGAATAATGCAAAGTACCTAGTTTGTATTATCTTTCTCAGAAGCAGGGTTTTTCTTAAGCCTTTCTGAAGGATGTCACTAAACCTGAGCATCATGGCTTGGCTTCTGTTTGAATCTCAGAACTGTTTCAGCTGTTAATTAGGTGAAGCCAATCATGGCATTTCTCTAGTGTTGCCACTTTTATTAAAACATTTGGACATATACTGAGTCACTGATGCCTGATATGTTTCTTCCATTTTTTTAAAAGGTCATATAAATGTATCACCTAATTGTCATGGCATCCAGAATCATTTTTTTGCCCAAGGCCAATCTACTTTGATGCTAAAGTGTGAGTTAGACTTTGAGTACCCTTTTTATCCCTGGTTTAATTGTGACCTTTTGAATTTCTGGGATTCCTGTTTTCTCCATGTCTACCTGCTCCCAGAACACTCTTAGCACTTTCTCCACATTGTGGCCCATGTTTTAGAAACAAAATGCTAAGTCAGGATTCAAATCTAGGCAGTCTGCTTTCAGAGTCTGTGCTCTTGACTATCAACCTATACTAGAGTAACTGAGATTGGGAGGTAGGGGGTGTAAAACAGTTGTCCAAGAAAGCAAGACTCTGACCCTCTCAATCTATTTTAACCACAGCACCACCACTTTTATCTCTTTTATATATTAGATTTTAGTTTGAGTTGTTGGTTGAAGAAAAAAATTCCTTTGCTAAAAATGTGTAAAACTATTAACAAGGATATGAACCTTAAACCTAGGCCTGCTATGAGGGGAATGTTTGTGGAAATCTCATTCATGGAAATAGATCTTTTATTTGTTCATCTTTGTAGGAAATATGCATGTATGTACTGAATTTCTTTTAGTTATTTTCAACCTTATGGATGAGGAGGCAGAAAAGTAGCCAGAGTCTCTAGAATGGTTAAGAAAGGCCAAGATGGTATTATGATGGCAAAGGATGCCTTGCATAAGGGACCAAATGAGTTCTTCATTTTGATCTATTGGTATCATTGACAGTAGGATACTTTCAGGGAACTTGAAGACCCAGGAAGCTTACCCTTCCAACTGGGAATAGTGCTAAGTCTTGCTCTATGTACCTGCCATCCATGTATAGTAAATTATGTTTGTTATATACATTATGGGAACTCATGTCCTTTACGTATTTGTGTTGTGAATCTTTCTGTTAACCCTGTTACCATCACATTTCAGAATGACAGGTGAATCCTGTTTCAAGGTAAGAGGTGCAAAGTTGAGAATCTATATGATGAGAAGATATCTGAAATTCAAAATGTTTTCTCCAATGTCAAGGCCAAGAAGCAAAGAAGATTTTTGGTAGAACCAAAAACTTTAGGAGGCCCCATTGTAGCTAGAACTCTGTTCTAACCAGAGGAGTTGTCATGATATTTCTGGTCCTTGGATTCAATAAAATTACACATATTATACCATAGAATGCAATCCTTATCAATTCTGAACACAACAGTGGTAAATTGAGAGTTAGAAAAGATTGTCTTACTTGTTTTGGGTGGTAAGTTGTGCCACACATCATCAACTATTTGAAGTTCAGTCAGTACTGTGGAAGATATGAAGTGAGAGTGCTATATTTCACAATCATGGGTGTTCAATAAGAAGCCTAAGTCATGCCTTTGAAGGCAGGAGTCTACTTTGATATGATTCTGTGTGCAAGTACCTACATGTTATATCTAGTAATAAGGAAATGCTAAATGAAAATAATTTGAATGATAGGTCTTGGTCATCCAATATTTTAGATAGCAACTTAAATCCTTAGGAACTTGATATAACACTCATCATCTCCAACCACCACCATCACCATAGTAACTAATATTTATTAAGCACCAATTCTTTATCAGGTATCATTCATAATATCATTTAATTATTACAGCAACCCTATAGTTAGTTTCTGTTATAATCTCCATTTTGTGGAAGTTTAAACTGAGGTTTAGAATACTTAAGTAACTTGCTTATGGTCATAGAACTATTAAGTGTCAAAACCATGATTCATAGCCTAAGAGTCTGAGACCAGAATCTGTGACTTAACTATTATTCTGTGCTGCATTCTGTTATAAAGAGGAGTGAACCGAAGGGGCTCACCTATTTTGACCACCATGTAAAGGAATATAGACTTCCGAAATGCCCAAGTAACTCATTCAAAGATTGTCCTGAACTATAAATTCCAAGGATAGTGTTCTATAGAGTCTCATGTATTTTTGAGCATTTTTTAAAACCTAAGGAAAAAATATAATATCCCTATGATCCCTTCTTTCTACCATGTCTTGAGGTTTTTTGTTTGTTTTTTTTTTTAATTGAAAATGGTGCATTCTTAAGGAACTCTGAGCCATGGGATCTATCTCCTAAATTTAACTTTTAAACTCAAGTTGTAATCAGTGTAGCTTTACTCCTACACACATTTGATTTTACCAATCATATCTCCCCTCCATAAGAATATCAGTGCCAGGGATGTTAGGTAGAGCTCAGTAGGTATTAGCACCAGTGTTATTTATCAACGTATAGGCTGCAGAATAAAGTATATGTGATAATTGATTCACTCTTCATCAGCCTTTGAGGAGTGAAAACTCAATTAACATGTCAGATACTGACTATATATCTCTTTCAAAAAATCTTCAAAGGTGACTTTGCATTTAGTATTAGATAAGGTGTGAGAAGTGTTTTTTGTTATAGTTCGTACTTTATTAAAAGTTCTTATTTCTTTTGACCATTCTCAGCAGAAGAAGCCATGTTGCCTTAATAGTTGAGTTTCTTTCTTCTTTTTAATCTGCATGTTTCAAGGAGGAATGATGTTATTTTGAAATAGGAAAATACAGAAATAAGAATTTTAACATTCCGGTTGAAGTAATTTTGACTCTCAATCTACAGCTGAGAGAGAGTGTGTGTTCAGCTGGTTGACAGAGCAGCCCTACTCAGTAGCACATATGGCTGGATTGGAAGAGTGGTCAGAGGGGTGATAAGGGAAAGTCTGATCTAGGTCTGGGTTACAATTTTAATACAGTGGTATATAAGTAATTTTAACTGGACATAGTGGTCAGAAAAAATTTTAAATTGCATGCCTCTGCAAACATATTCATATAATAAAACACAAAAATATTATGGACATTTAATATTTTCTTCCTTTATCCTATGGATCTCTTTATAATTGCAAAGTTCATGCACCATACTTTGAAAACCACTGATTTCAGAGTTAAAGTAGTATCACAATTTTCCCCCCATGTGTTTTCTTTATTTCCATTCATTCTCTTCCCTCTGTTATTTTAAAAAAAATTTTTTTTAATGTTTATTTACTTTTGAGAGATAGAGACAGAGCATGAGTGGGGGAGGGGCAGAGAGAGAGGGAGACACAGAATCTGAAGCAGGCTCCAGGCTCCGAGCTATCAACACAGAGCCCTACCCAGGGCTGGAACTCACGGACTGTGAGATCATGACCTGATCCGAAGTCAGATGCTCAACCGACTGAGCCACCCAGGAGCCCCTATGCTAAGTGAAATAACTCAGCCAGAGAAAGACAAATACCATATGAATTCATTCATATGTGGAATTTAAAAAACAAAACTAATGAATGTATGGGAAGGGGGTGGGGAAAGAGGAGTGAGGGAAACAAACCACAGAGATTCTTAAGGATAGAGAACAAACTGAGGGTTGATGGAAGGAGGTGGGGGAGATGGGCTAAATGGGTGATGCATATTAAGGAGGGCACTTGTTGTGATGAGCACTGGGTATTGTATGTAAGTCATGAATCACTGAATTCTACAACTGAAATCATTATTGCACTTTATGTCAACTAACTGCATTTTTAAGACAAGGGATCTAGGCTTTTGCAGACCTGTTTGTAAAATCGACATTTGTTGTAATTTCCACATGTTTAAAGTACAGAGAAATATAGTTTTTACTTTGTCTATGAAATAAATACTACATACATATTAAATTTTCTTTTCTAAAGACATGAAAACCATACCCTCTTGACTATAGAGAAATAGACAATTGTGCATGCTTCAGTATTTAAACCAAGTTAATTCCATTTATGTTAATGAGTAAATTAATAGTTATTTTTTATTAGTCTTTTGAGTTGGTGGGATCAATCTCTGCCCTTCGCATATCCATTATGAAGGTATTGTAAAAACACTTTGGTGTACTATAGGAGGTACAATTTTCTAGTCTTTGAATAGTGAAAGATATATGGGTTTATGGAATCAAGAAAATGAGTTAATGTGTATGCCTTTTCCTCATATTCATATAATAATGTTTTTATAGTGTATTTCCATTCAGTTATTTTAATTTGCAATTGCATGGTTCCTTGATTGAATTCTTAGGTAATTTTTATTTGTGAATATTAGTAATTGGGCAGTGATTATCTTGTGACCCAGAATTCATTCACCTTTCTTTTTGGAACCATACCTTTGTAGACTATGCTTTTTAAATCTTTGTAGATCACTTCTTCCCATTTTCTGACCATGTACTTATGGTAGGCATGTGATCTAGGCCTAGATCTAAGTTAATTAGAGCCTTACATTACCCTAAGCAATAATTATTTGTTCAAGGATGGGCATATGTGCCATGTAGAACAAAAGAGATGCAATGGCAATTTCATGAACACTTCTGGGAAGGAGTTCATGCTCTTTTTAATGGACTTAGAATTGTGAGAATTAAATTCTGGAGTTGCTACAGCAATATTATGACCATGACAGGCAACTCTGAAATGAATGAGAGGTAGAGGTAAAACTCAAGGAATGAAGTATGGGATCTTGGATACTTGGTTGACCCATCAGTACAGACCTGTTTATCTAGAACTTTTCATTATAATTTAATAAATCCCCTTTTTATTTAAGACATTTAAGAGTTCTGCTTTCTGTCACTTGCAACTGAAAGAATCTAGTTGACCAGAGCGAGGCCTAGGCTTTATATAGCCAACCATAGTGCCATATCTTTCAACATGAACAGAGAGGAGAAAGGAGAAAGAAAGAGAATCAGAGAGGGGGAGGAGGAAGGGAACATGAAAATGAACGTGTTGCAGCACTCTGGCCTGGATTATCAGAATAGGTTAAAATGAGGCATATTTTTTTCTCTTTACATGGTGATTTGTTTCACATGTATTTATGCAAGGCACTGTGCTAGGCACTGGGCATTCAGAGTTGAAAGGTAACTCTGGAATTTAAAATGTAGTGGGGGGATTGGTACATAAGCCAATGATTCCAACACAAGGAATATTTGCCAGGGTAGTAGAATGATGTTCAGAGTACACATAACTAAGATAAGAAATTTGAACTCTGCTCTGTAGTGTGGATATTAGGCAGCCAAGTGGAGAAGGCCATTGCAGACAAAGGAAGTAACATGAGTTCCTGAGCTTTGAGTGCCTTATGTAGCTACTGACAATGGTGATACAAATTTATATTGGAAGACAGTTTTGGGCATGACTAACTAGTGCTTCTTGGGTCTCTGAGACAGTAACTAAAGGGCTGATACTCCTATTTAAAAATGATACCAGTGCACAGATCTGGGTCAGAATGATACAGTGGGAATTTAACTTCCCCTTAGAATCCAAGCCACATTATCTGAATGTGCATTTGTGCCTCCATCAGGGTGCCAGGGCAGCACAAAGAACATACCACACTTGTGATCTCTGCCCCAAGGGAGGGTAAAATTTGAAATGGCCACTTGGATATGAGATGAAAGAATGGAATTGAACCAGCAAAATTTACAAATTTCATTAAGCAAATTGTACTTATTTCATTGATATGTGACTAGATATTTACCTCATTTGTAAGTCACAGGTAAGTATATTTTGAAGGACGGAAAACATATAAAGTACATAATTTGAACAGTGAAAGGGCAAGTGTCTACATTTTTCAGTATGTGATATAGTAGTCAGCTTCCTCTTCTGATAAAATTTGCTGTCTCAAATCTCTCCCTTATCATGCTCTATTATATTTTTAAGGAACTAAAGAATACCATGTTTCCTCCTCATAGATGAATAGCAGTTTTTTTCTTTCTTTCTTCTTTCTTTCTTTCTTTCTTTCTTTCTTTCTTTCTTTCTTTCTTTCTTTCTTTCACCAGCCATGCTAGAAATCTCACACACTCCCTACCCCTGCCAGTCTTCCTATTCCATCACTGTATTGCTAGTTAAATGGCTCTTAATGTGCACTCAGTGTCAGCAGTCTTCTAGGTGCCCTGGAGGAAAAAGATCTCTGCCTGAGCATTCATTCTAAATTAAGAATAAAGGTTAGTGCTCAATTGTGAAGATTTGCAAATTATATTTTCAAGATACTATCTTAAATTTACTTTCCAAAAGCTGAATATTAATACTACCCAGATTCTCATTTACTTTGGTATAAACTGCCCACAGTCAGGGTCATTTGTGCTTTAGAATAGAAAAACAGCTTATACCTGTAGATGACCAAATGATATGTGGCAGTTAAAATACACAGGGGAGCTGTGATTTGGAATTTTAAAATGTTTAAATCAAAGGGAACATAAAAATAGTAGTAGGGAAAATATAGCTTGTTATGGCTCAGACTATAGGTGTGCCTACATTTTGGAAAATATCCCATTTTTAAAAATCCAAATTTACTAAAACAAATGGGTGATTAGTTGCATTACTGAAGGATTTGTTTAAAGAATATTTGTTAAAATATTTAAATGCAACTACTGCTTTTAAGTATTGGTTTTAATAGATTATGAACTCTGGTGAGATGGATAGCAAGGAAACAAAGGTCAAGTATTTAAAACTAATGTCGGGGTGCCTGGGTGGCGCAGTCGGTTGGGCGTCCAACTTCAGCCAGGTCACGATCTCGCGGTCCGTGAGTTCGAGCCCCGCGTCAGGCTCTGGGCTGATGGCTCAGAGCCTGGAGCCTGTTTCCGATTCTGTGTCTCCCTCTCTCTCTGCCCCTCCCCCGTTCATGCTCTGTCTCTCTCTGTCCCAAAAATAAATAAATGTTGAAAAAAAAAATTTTTAAACTAATGTCAACTGAGGGGTACCTGGGTGGCTCAGTCAGTTAAGCATCTGACTTCGGTTCAGGTCATGATCTCAAGGCTGTGAGTTCAAGCCCTGCGTAGGGCTCTGTGCTGCCAGCTCAGAGCCTAGAGCCTGCTTCAGATTCTGTCTTCCTCTTTCTCTGCCCCTCCCTTGCTCATGCTCTGTCTGTCTCTCTTTCAAAAATAAACATTAAAAATAAATAAATAAAATAAAACAAATGTCAATTAAAAAATGAAGATAGATCATCCCTATAATTATAATGTACAAATGGGGAAAAGATTCAATTTACAATTAGAAAAGTATCTGTATATGAGGAAGCACTAGTGTTTTGATGGCCATAGAAATGGATCCTTGTATGTGTAGAGTAAAAGACATAATGTGCTAGCATAATCACTCTACACAATTAGTGCAAAAACATGGTGTAAGTTAAAGTTGATGAAGAAAGAGGAGGAAGGAAAGAGACATAAGGGGGCAGGAGGGAGAAGAAGGAAGGAAGGAGGCTGTGAGGAAATGAGAAACAGAGAGAAATCTTAGAAAATAATTTGGTTTATTAAATTAAAGTGTATATGGGAAGGATTGAGATGTTGGGAGAGAAGATATGGCACTATTTGGCTATCAAGTGGACTTAGAACAGGAATTATTCTCATTTGAGTCCATAGATGTCTCTTGCCCTTGGCAACTCATTTATTCATTCTTACATGTATTGTTTTACTCATTCAGTGGACATTTATTTGCTGAACAATTATGATGTGGAGGCATATAATAATTTATAAAAGAAAGGAGAATATTGAGGGCAAATGAAACATCAGGACACAGAGTTGGAGAAATCCTTGCATTAGTGAATTGAGAGTGAGTAAATCTGTGCTGTTTAGAGAGAGAGAGAGAACGTTATGTTTTGGCCACATTCTTGAAGTCTTCCGATTGTACTTGTACATCCTGAAAGACTCATTAGGGAGCAATGCCTTTGAATACTAAACTGGGAAATGGGAACAATAGGGTTATCCTTTTGGCTTTGACATCCAGTTAGTTGGTTGACCTTGGGCCAACCCTTAAACTTTCTGTGCCTCAGTCTCCTTGTTTAAAAAAGAAGATAATTCTGTAATGCTGCTTGCCCTAGCGTCACATGGATGAATTTGGGATTAATTAGATTAAAGAAGTGATCAGTGAAGCACGTTACAGGTCCTCAGAGGTGGGTACTAAGTGAGCAGGATGAATAACAATTCAAATGTCAGCTATAGAGCTGTAATTGGAGTTTGTTTTAAATGGGTCACTTTGTGGAAACCGGAGGAAATGGAATTTTTAAAAAAATAAACTTTATAATTTACAATAGTTTTAGTTTTCAGAACAACTAAGATAGTATACAGAGGAGACATTTATCTCACATCCAATTTCCATTATTGTTAACATCTGACATCAGTATGGTATATTTGTAAGGTATATTGATGAATCAATACTTATGAATGCATTATTACTAAGTAAATTCTGTATGTTATCAGATTTCCTTAGTTTTTACCTAATGCTCTTTTTCTGTTCCAAGATATTACATCCAGAATATCATATTACTTGTGTGTGTACTTAGGCTCCTCCTCTTATACTGGCTTCTGAAACCTTCCTTATTTTTGATGACCTTGACATTTTTTAAATTGTAGTAAAATATGCATAACATAAAACTTATCATCTTAACCATTTTTAAGTATGTCATTGTCACTAACATCCATCTCCAGAACTCTTTTCTTCTTGCAAAACTGAAACTCCATATTCATTGAACACTAACACCCCATTCCCACCCACTTCATCCCCTAGTAACTACCATTCTGCTTTCTGTCTCTACGAATTTGACTACTCTAGGTATATCATATAAGTGGAATCATACAGTATTTATCCTTTTGCGACTAGCTTATTTCACTTAACCTAATGTCTTCAAGGTTTATCCCTGTTGTGTAATGTGTCAGAATTTCTTCCCTTTTTACAGTGGAATAATATCTCATTGTATAAATATACCACATTTTGCTTATTCATTCATCTGTCAATAGACACTTGAGTTACTTCCACCCTTTGCTATTATAAATAATGCTGGTATGAACATAGGTATACGAATATCTCTTTGAGTCCCTGCTTTCAATTCTTTGGGGTATATATCAAGAATTGCTGGATCATATGGTAATTCTATTTTTAACTTTTTGAGTTACCTCCATACTGTTTACCATAGCAGTTGCAGTACTTTTTATTTCCTGCACAAGGGTTCCCTTTACTCCACATCCTTGCCAACAAATCTTATTTTCTGTTTTTTTTTTAATATAGTAGCCATCCTAATGGATGTGAGGTAATATTTGATTTGCATTTTTCTAATAATGAAGTTAAAAATCTTTTCATGTTCTTGTTGGCCATTTGTACATCTTCTTTAGAGAAATGTCTATTCAAATCCTTTGCCCATTTTATAATCAGGCTCCTTATTTGTTATTGTTGACTTGTAGGAGTTCTTATTTAATCTGGATACTAACCCCTTATTAATCTGTAAATATTTTCTCCCATTCTGTGGGTTAAGAATGCAAATTTTAGAGAGACTTGCAAACTATTTTGATGTTAGTATTCAACTAATCAGACAGTTTAGTTTTTTTTAAATAGATTTTTAAGCTAAACACCTCATTTTTAATGCCTCCTACCCCCATACTCAACTTAAAATGACTCAGAGATGTTTGATTCAAAAAACAATTGCTATGCAATGGATAGAAGGAGAGAAAATAAATAATAAATGAATTAATGAAATCATAGTAGCTTGTATCCAGCATACTTCTGATCCATAAAAAAGTATTCCTAAGATGTTTCTTGGATTTTTAATTTTTTCCTTTGTAAAATATAATACTTATACTAACAAATTAAAATCAATTTTATTTACTGTTGCTACCCTTCCTAAACTGTTTTCCCCTCTTCATAAACAAAAGGGACCATATCCTTACAGACAAAGTTTCAGATTGCCCAAATATCTTCTTAGGAAAGAGGATTTTGTCTGTGAAGCAGGGATAGGTAGCTCAGGGAACAGTGACTATTTCTAGAGATGATCATTATAACACTTCACCATTCCTCCCACCCTTACTCCATTTTTTTTCTATACCTTTTCTCAGTCTGATTATTCTTATAGTTTCCATTGATTTTTTCCTCCTTCCTTTAAAGAATGAAGCCACGTAACTGATCTATCTAAAATACCAGTTGGCAGAACTGGGCTTAGACCTATAGCTCATAATTTCAACTTGCTTTAGGACTGCTTCAAAAGAAGTAGAAAGAAATGTATATTTTGACATAATTTGAAGATCAGGAAGAGAATTATTGAGGAGTTTTCAGCTTTTCTCCTAGTAAGCATTTGTTGGTCTGAGCACATGTGTTTAGATATACTGAGAGCAACATCTCCACATTGAGCAGGCTGATGTTTACATCATCTTCAGGACATTATCAGATATAATTGGGACTAGCAGAGTTAAATACAGGAAAGAAAGGAAGGAATGGATAAAACAGAGGTGCATAATATGGAAAGTGGTAGAGTTATACCAATGATGACATTGGGGGGGGGGGCGGGTTGCATCGTGTCCAGAGCACCTACTCACTCAGAATGTTTAGGAAGAGCAAAATGTCTACAATAATGAAGTCAAGCACAGTACCTTATGCTGTACATGTAATATCTCATTTAATCCTCTAGACAGCCTGATAACATAAGCACTATTATTTTCAACCTCATTTTACAAAGGAAGGAATGAAACATAGGGAGTTTACATGAATTGCCCACAATTATACAGGAAAACTTAAGGATCAGGCCCGGTTTTTCTGAGACATAACTCTTGCTACTAATGCAACTTTGGTGATTTTCTTTTCTTTTTTTGCTTAATAGTTGCTGGAAGGTAAAAAATATACATAATAATGTGAAGGCAAAAAAATATGTTTTCCAACATGGGAGAGAAAATATGGGCAGAAGTATAGTACCAGAAAGAAAGCTAGAGTTGGTAGAGAGGAAGAAGAATTAGATGAAAGTTAAAGGTACACTTAGAAGAAAAAAATTGGTATCTGATATCTTCTTAGTGCTTTTATATCTTCTTAAATATCAACAAACACTAAATGAAAATGATAAAAAGATGATTTTTAATTTCAAAATATTAGTAAAGTTTCTTTCTTTAATGAGTATAGGTTAAATAGATGTGAAGAGTAGTCCAGAGGCCAGGAAACAAAGTCAGTTAGGGTCTTACAGATGGATATCAAAAAAAACATGAACATTAAACAAGTATCAAGAAAAAAAATATTTGCTCATGCTTTCCTAGAGCATTCCAGGATTGCTTACTTTATGTTATTTCTGGGGATACCTAAACTACTTTCTGTTTATCCAGCTGTATGGGCATTTTCCAGTGACAGCCTCTAGAATTCTGACAAGTCACTGGCACTGTGAGAAATCAAGGGATAATGCTGGCACCTATATAATCACAGGGCACAGATCAAGTTATAGTTTGTCATTGATATCTCTCTGTAACAAAACAAGGTTATATGGAGAGAATGAGTAAGCCATGTGCCAGAATAACTAGGAAGAAGATGCCATTTTAGATATGCTGTTGGTATAATACTGTTTAGGCTTTGTGGGCTGCTATGTTTCAACAAGTCTCACCGGCTGATGGTTTTATATCTTGATTACAGTGTTTCTGTTAATACCATTTACTTTCTAAGACTTGATCTTGATAGTCTTTCCCCTTTTCTGTCCCTATAGAGCATGTTCCAAGCATCTGAAATCGTCAAAAAGAAAATAATGCAATTATTCCAGCCCTAGCTGAGCAAATTGTTCCTATTTTTTTTCATCTGCCATGAATTTTGCATTCTGACAAGGGCTTGACCTTTGGAGAAACAGACTTCTTTTGGGTTGCTCCTGTGATACATTTTTTTAAATCTCCCATGTGTTTTATAAGCTATTTACCTGTGTTAATGATTTGCCATCTAAACAGGTCAGTTTTTCACTGATTTATTCTCATCTGCATATGTTGTGGAATCATCTTTGGTAGGAACAGAATTACCCATGCATTGGAGATTCTTTTCCTAGCAGATTTCTATAGACCAAGACTTCCACATAATTTGCAATTTGCCACAGTGAAATGTAATCCCTTGAGAAGCTACCCAATAATAGCACAAAAAAATGGTAGGAAATCTTAAAGCAAAGCTTTATCTACTTAGATTCTTTTAAACCAGTGATACTCCCATTTGTTAATTTAATTGACAGAATTTATTTAATTTTTTCATCTCATTGAGCCACTCTTTATATACCTATAGGTAACATTTATTAAATAATTAAAGTGAAGCATCATGTTAAGTGCTTTCCACGTAGTATCTTTATAGAACCCCCATTACATTATTAGTTCCATTTTACAGATGAGATAATTGAGACTACAGGTGTTTAAGAGACTCTCAAAGGCCAGAAACTAGTAATATGAAAGACAAGATTCAAAACCAGTCTGTCTGACTTTTTAGAGCAGGTGTTTAAACAATTCACTGATCTTACTTAGGATATAGGCTAAAGTATCATAACAAGAAACCCCAAAATACAGTGGTTTGAAGAATGTAGAAGTCTCTTTCTCTTTGATTTCTCTGGATGGAGCAGTTTTGCTCCATGGGATACCTTAGGGACCTAGGTTCCTTTCATTTTATGACTCCATCATGATCTAGGAATGCCTCTTATCTGTATAGTCAAATACATCTGCATTCCAGCTCATGGGAAAAAGGAAAGAGAGGGTGTATAGTTCAAGTATTTTCATTTCTAAGGATGTGAAGCAGAAGATACACACATCGGTTTTGCTTATATCTTTTGGCTACTCATATAGCCCCACTTAGTTGTAAGGGAAGCTGGGAAATGTAGTCAGTAATTGGGCAGACATGTGTCTTGCCAGAACAGGGGAGGGGGTTTATTACTAAAATGAATAAGGAAAGAAAAAACTTCAAGGGACAACCAGTCTGCCTGATAACATCAAGCAACCTCATCATCACAGGTATTTATTACTCATCACAGGTATTCTGTGAGATGAAGAATTGTCATCTGTGAAACCATAGTTGGATGTGTAACTGACTGAGCCACAGGAGCTGTGGTAATGCTTTATTAAATACCTGATGTTATCATCATCATCCCCTTCTAGTATAGACCAAGACAGCATCAATGGGAGATTATCTCCTGTAAAGCAGAGAGCAGCCTGAAGTTAGACACCTGGATATTGTAGGTAAAGGTTCAGGGATGGGGAGTTTTATATAGCAACTGTGTTGACTTACATATTCATGCTAATATTCACTGATTTTTTATAGCCCTTCTTGAGAAGTTTGATTTAGGGGATATTGATTGTCTTAGTATTTATGTAGTAATGAAACTTTTGCTCAGTCTTTAGACATTTTTCAGTTGTTTCTCTATTATAATATTGACAATGTGAACCATGAAATTAATCTTTTTCTTTAGACTTTTATTCTTGTAAATATGCATTAGCTCCACATTTTTTTCTAAGCATCTTGCTCAGTTGGAAAGGATAACATGGCCTCTGGAATATTGGTAATATTTTTTTTTAATTTTATTTATTTTGAGAGAGAGAGAGAGAGAGAGAGAGAGCAGGGGGAGGGACAGAGAGAGAGGGAGAGGGAGAATCCCAAGCAGGGTCGGTGCTTATAGCATGGGGTGGGGGGTGGGGGGCTCAATCTCATGATGGTGAGATCCTGACCTGAGCTGAAATCAAGAGTTAGATGCGTAACTGACTGAGCCACCTAGGAGCTATGGTAATGCTTTTGATATGATCATTCTTGGATTTACTCATTTCTATGTCTCAGCACGTGTAAGTGTATAGGCTGGCAGTTTTTAAGGTAAAGAGTCAAGAATAGGTCCCATGGTTTATAGCAGACGTACTTGAGTCCCAGGTATGAATGGTACATATAGATGCCCTTTCATAGCAGCCACTGAGGCTATGGTTTCACAGATGACAATTCTTCATCTCACAGAAGAGTATGTGATGATGAGGTTGCTTGAGGTAATAATAGCTCTGGCTTCATTCAGGAAAATTTCAGTCTGAGATCTGGGAAGGAAATACTTGGTGCATATGCAAATATGTCTTCAAGAGAATTTTTTGAAGCCGTCCAAGGATTGGATTGTGTAAGAAAACTGACAAAATTAGCATAGAAGTAGTAATAAACATTTCTTTGTATGAGTTCTCATTTGACTGCTTTTGTGAGTGGGTGGGCAGGTTAATGTGTTATATAGTCTAATATGAAGACAATGTGGAGTTGATAGGCTTGGCAGGTATTCCTCTCATTTTCCAGATCTTTCCAGAACGTTCTATAACTTCCTCAAAGTCCATGAGAAGTGTTTTCTCTGGAAACAGATTGCTGAAAGTAATTAGTCATTAGATGGAGAAGCCAATCCAGTCAGCTGATTCTTTTTTAAGACAAATGGGACCAGAAGGGTATTCTGCTTACCTGCTTCTTCATGACAAGACCAATATCAGGATTCATTTTTACGTATCACAATACAGCTTAAATGGCAAGGCTGTCAGTTTAATTGGCAATGATCCCTATTGAATTTTTAACTTCTGCTGAAAAGGTGGGTGCTGGTGGTTGTTTTTATGAGGTGTTTGGTGTTTTACTTTGGCTTAAATCTTTTTTTATTGTTAGAAGATGCATTATCTCTACTGGAATTTCTACTGCTCAATGTACAGGTTATCTCCACTATGACAGCTCTGTAACTTCAATGTCAGATACACTGCTCCCAAGTCATACTAGATTTACACATTCCATTACACTTCTATTGAACAGCTCTTAATCTGTTCAGAAGAAAACATGCTACAATCAGCAAATTTTATCCCCTTTCATTTAATAGGAATGTTTTTTGGCAAGAGTGGACAATTGCAGTGAGAAAACGTCCCAACTAGATCTGGCCAGTTTTGAAAAGATTTTGAAAAATTAACCCTATAGAAGCCAAACTCTGGTTGATACTTTAATATTACTATAATACGCAATTTCTAACTCTATTCTATTACTGATTTGTCCCCTCTCCTAACTGCCAATAATTCCTAGGAATATTGACTATATAATCCATATTTTAGTTACTAGAAAGTCGATTTTATTTACAGTAGGATTTCATGCTGAAAAATACCAAATGTATTTCCTGGGACAACTTTATCACATAATCTTATACTGGTTATATTTCAAATAATGTGTTTTCAGTTGTGGTACTCTTGAATTCATGCAGCGGTGGGTTGTATTATAATGGAGTTGTTCGGAATTTGTTGAATGATTTTATCTGTAGAGAGATCTATTTGAAATTAAGAGGAAAAGGGCAGTGTTTTCTTCTATAGCTTGCATTTTGATGCACATAATGTCTGATATTAAAGCTAGTTCACTGTTCTCATGGCTTTTTCTCTCCTAAGGCAGTGTAAATGTGAAATAACAAGATATGGGGACAGAGACCATTGTTACTCTCCTCAGTTGTTCAAAGGAAATAATAATAATGCCTGACTTAAAAAAGTTGTGGTAATGATGAAGTGAATATAAATATTGTTAAACATGTTAAATATGTAGACAATGACAGCAAAAAACCTCTGAAGGGAAAGTAGACTCTAGCTAGCTATGGATTATCCACACATCTCCCTTTATGTATTTTCTCTTTTTTTTCCTCACTCCTCTCTCATATTCTTGCTCTCCTTCTCTCTCTCCTTTTGTCTCTACTTTGTCCTCTGAATACTTTCCTTTCCCTTTTAATACGTGTACTGGGGCATTCAGTTTTGTCATCTTGACTCTGGAGTTATTTAGTACTTCTTTTTATGCCTTCTTTGACATCTTTATCTAGTGGGCATCTAAAAAATAGAATTATTCTCAGAAATCTCTTATCCCTGAAAACCCCCAGAAGGGCTAGGCAGTAATCGGAGCAGAGGCAGAAGAAAAACAAAATGTGAGAAACAAGAAAAGGATCAAAAGTGGAAACTCAACGCAAATGTCAACAACATGACCAGTTTGTTGAGCATATCTTTTATTATCTAGTACTATAAGTGGAGAGATACTGGGAACTTCAACGATTGTCTCATTTTCTTTAAGTGTTAAATATTTTATACTTGAAACAGTTAGGTAATAGCTACTGGGTAATATAAAAAAATCCTAATATAGACTAGTTACATTATAATTGTAACTTCCAGGTATGACATCCCTGAACTAATTTAGCCTATTTGGTGTTTTTTCTGGAGGTGGTGGAGACTTGGCTGGGTTATTTCAATTACTGTAGAATAGTTGGCTTTGAATATGAGTGCTGTCTTTCTCCCTTCTTATTCAGATTCTTCCTCATTCTACCTTCAATGTCTGACCTTGCATCTGCCTTTTGTTTCATAGTCCTTACTCCTTTGTCTTCCTCTAGCCAACCCACCCTATTAGCATTTTTAATGCCATTGAACTTTATAAGATACCGGTTCCTTTAGCTCAGCAGTTCTACCTCATTGCAGCTACTGTAGCACTTACCTCTTATCTCTTTCAAAAGGAAAGATGAACCTAAGCAGCAACTCTGGCAAAGCAAACTACTCAGAAGCTGTCTTGATGTTATCTCTGAGAGAGCTTTGCTTAGTTGGCAGAAACAAATGTCTGCATGCCTCCATGTTGCTTAGTATGATTTGTCACTTGGGATTCTCAAGCATTTTATATGAGGTCCTGACTGGCTTAGCTCCTCATCAGAATGCACTACAATTTGTCCACTTCAAACCCGCCAGGAGCAGAGAGCATTTACTTTGACATCTGCTCTTTGGAAGCAGCCCATTAATACTGCACTTGACATGTCAGGGTCTCAATGAAATACTTTTCTCTTAGGTCTTTTATCCACAATAAGATGGCCTGGTTCAAGGTCAGTGCCAACCCTAAGCTGTTTTTCTTTTTTCTATTCCCATTTGACAGTCACTATATGCCCTTGCCTATTTCTAATCCACAGAATTTCTATGCTCAGGTACCAGTAACTATGGTGCAAAATTTGGGTGGCCCCAGAACTTTGTTCAATCACAGAGGTACCTCACTAAGCTCCCCAGTGATCTCTTATACTTTGCTACTTCTCTTATCAATATGTTTTCCAAACTGCTTCACTCCCATTAATGAAAATGACTCCTAACATAGATGCTATTGTATAGTTAAAACTTATCATATGCCAGATGCTAAGCTAGATATTGTATATATATTAGATATTGTACATATATTATATATCTCACCTAATCCCTATAGAACCACTGTAGAGAAGGTGAAAACTGAGGTTCTGAGAAACTAAACAGCTTGCCCAAGGTCAAATGGGTAAGTAATGTGGAATCTAGGGCTAATAATAGCTTAAAGTTTTAACCCTTTCTAGATTACCAGTATTTTTTAAAATAACCAATTGTCTGTTCATTATTTTCAGGCAAAAAACATTTATTGAACATTATTTTGTAACTGCCACTATGTTAGGCATTTGGGATATAGATAAAACATAGTGCCTACTCTTGTACATGCAAATATACTAGGAGAGAGACAAAAATATACATGAAATATTATTAAAATAAGTGTAAGAGACATATAGATGGTGCTATGGAAACCCAGAGCAGAGGATACTTAACCCAGAATAGAAAAGGTTATTTATCTAGAGTCATAATCTCTAGAAAGTTTTATAGTCCTTAAGCCTCTAAGTCTTTCTGGGGTTTTGTGCAGTAATTCTGGCTTTTGGCTCCTCTTCTACTTCTTTCTTTCACACACACACACACACACACACACACACACACGTACACACACACGCACATACACACACTTGATTGCCACTTACCACAGTTACTTAGATTTCTGCTTTTTTCTAGTTTGCTCAGTTGCCACTTTTCCATCAGCTTCCAAAACTGTATTGACATCTTCCATGCAGAGAGTACAGGTACATATGTTCATTCTTCCAGGTTTAACTAAAATTTGGGTTTTTTGGGGTGCCTTGGTGGCTCAGTTGAGTCTGACTCTTTGGTTTCGGCTTAGTCACTGTCTAATGGTTTGTGAGTTTTGAGCCCTGCCTTGGGTTCTGTGCTCATAGCACAGAGCCTGCTTGGAATTCTCTCTCTTCCTCTCTGTCTGTCCCACTTGTGCGATCTCTCTCTCTCTCTCTATCAAAATAAATAAATAAATATATTTTTTTAAATAAAAAAAGAAAAGGTTATTTAATCTATGTTGTCTCACAGAGTGAGACACGCGTGCGTGCACGTGTACACGCACACACACACACACACACCCTGCATCCCTAGATTAGATAGATCTTCTTTTTCCCTTTGTATTTCCTTTGCATATCTCTGTCATAACACTTATTCATTTTATCCATTCACTTAACAACAGTTTATTGAGTACCCACTCTGTGTGCCAGGCACTAGTTTAGGCACTCGTAACAGAACAATTAATAAAACAAAGTCTTGCTTGCTTGGATTTTACTTTATAGTATGTAGACAAACAAAAAAACTAATATATAAATTGATACAGAATAAAACGTTAGGTGGTGAAAGGATATAAAGGAAAATAAAACAGAATGAGGAGGTAAAGAGTGATAGAGGATGTTATTTTATAGGGAGACTTCTGTGAGAGGGTGACACTTCTCATGCAGTACTGTGATTATTTGTTTACATTTCTGACTCCTCCTGGATATTCTGTACTTCTGGAGGTAATGGGCCATGTCTTACTTTTCTTTGTATCCCCAGACAAGAGAGTCCAGGAGGTTGGGGGGTATTGGCTAAAGCACGGTTGAAGTGATGAATCAGTGAGTCTGGAGACCCCAAGAATGAAGATCAGGTGATGGGTGAGTTAAAGGAATGAAAGAGCTTGAGAGCTGGGAGATTCTGGTCAGAGAATAGGAGATTTTCACTAAGATTTAAGAGATTGGAGGGGCACCTGGGTGGCTCAGTCAGTTAAGCATCTCACTTTTGCCTAGGTCATAATCTCATGGTTTGTGAGTTCAAGCCCCACATTGGGTTCTTTGCTATCAGCACAGAGGCCACTTTAGATCCTCTGTCTCCCCCTCTCTGCCCCTCCCCTGATTGCACTCTCCCTCTGTCTCTCTCAAAAATAAATGAATAAACTTAAAAATAGATTTAAGAGATTGGACAATTTCAAATGATTTCATGGAGGTTTTATTGGCTGGGAGTGACTACGTGGAGTAGACGGGAAGGCTACTGAGTTGAATAGCTCAAATTGGGAGGCTACGGCAGTTCTCAAATTTGGTTGCATATTATAATCACTTAGTTTGAAAAAATGAGTCAGGGGGTCTTACCATGGGAAATTTTGACTCAGAAGGTCTGAATAGGCTTCAGAAAAGTTGTGTTTTTAATAAGCTCCACAGTAGATTCAGGTACACAAAAACACTCACTAGGAAGTGAGAAATTTGATCATTGTGGGTTTTGAAACCATGCAAGATTATGCCAGGATTGAGTTAAGATTATGCCAGGATTGAGTCATCTCATGATGACCATCATGAGACCCATGAACCAGGTATAATTATTTTCAATAAATCTTGAAAGTGACCAGAAATAAATAGATGGTTGTGACAAGGATGGGGACAGTGCGGTGGAATCAGATGGATGAGCTTGGAAAAGGAGGGGTTTTACACAGGGATGAAAGATAAATCAGAGTCTTCTACCAATTACCATCTATGCAGAATTTTAGACATCATTGTGCACTTGGGCGTGCTCTTGCATAAAAGGGAAGCCTGGGCATCGTAGCTTGCTTGGTAGATCTGAAATCATAGTCTGTTTCACTTAGATGTATGATTAATCTTGTGCGTAGGAGAAAAAGACTATTTCTTGTGCTTAGCAGACAAAACTACATTTCTGCATTTCAGAGAGAACTTGGGCAAGTTGCATGGACAAACCTCTATAATATGGGCCTGCCTTTGGGGAAAAAGAAGTGGATAAAGCCTAGAGCACTTCTGAGACTTTTTGTGCCTAGTAGTATTCATAGCTACAAATAAGAGCAATTTATTAGGCATCAATTATATGCAAAGTGTTCCTGTCCTACCTGCTGAGAAAGAAAACTTACTTTCTCCTAAAAGCACATGGTGGGGAGAACAGCAGTTATTTGGCAATACTTTCTGAATATTTTAGGTTCTGTGGTATGTTGACTCATTGTATTTTTGAGGTAAAGATTACCAGGAACTTTCACTCAGTCTGGGATTTTTCCCTAAGCATGTGAGACCCCCTCTAAAAAAAACCTTTACAGGCTCTACTTAAATAATGGAAGAGACATGTATATGAATCAGTGATTTTTATTAATATCATCATCATCATCATCATCATCATCACGACCATCATTATTTATAGTCTTGGAAAGACCCTGGGGTTTTAATGTTAGACAAGCCTGCATTTGATTTCTGGCCCTTGATAATTACTGTTGTGGCCCATTAGTCAAGGTAGATTACTCATTTGGATTTCAATTCCCTTCTCTGTAAAAGAAGAAGAATAATAGTTTCTTTACACCACTGTGGGGGTTAAATGAGACAATTTATGTAAATGCATATGGCACATAGTAGGTGGCTCAATAAAAGTTGACTCCTACCCAACTCTTTTAGATGCCTTCCCAATTTCATCCTAGCAAGTGAAAATTCTTTTTTTCTTATTGAGTATGACTCTAATTAATATGTTTATTAATTGTTATCCCCTGTCAATGGGGCAATTTTAGCGTCTAGATTATATATGCATTTGTTACTTGCATGCAGTAGAAAGTATTTGAAAGGGGGAACACCAATAGATAGCTATACTACTGATTTCTGGAATAAAATATGAGAAAAAAAATAGTCATTCAAGCTGCATTTTCTGTTTTGTGCTCAATGCCTAAATGGTGAATATAAAGGAGAAATATGCCTTGTGATTTGCAATGTGATTTTGGCATATGACCCTGGTAGTGTAATTTTCAAGACCTGCATGTAAGTTTCAAATCAGAAAGGTACCTTTTCTAATTGCAGTGAAAACCAAACAAGTAAACACAGCTAAAATTTCTAAAATGCTTTGGCTGTAAGTTTATCTTCACCAGTCACTAATTCATATGGCCAAGGGGGCTTCTGTTTGCAAAACCATCCCCTTAAGAGCTGAAGTTAAACAAGTGAGTGGCACGAGTTATAAATGAATTGAAAATTGCCTTCTGTTCCAGCCCAATGCAATGGTCTGTGTTTTGTAATGAGTCCTAGTTGGCAAGGTAACTCATGTCCTCAGGATGAGCTCACTACAGACTGCTCCATTTGTCACTGCTGTCTGAAGGACACAACTGGCTGGGGAAGCTGGCACTCTGCAGAATTTTTATGGTGCTGCATGAATATGGTGGTCTCTCTTATCAGACTGTAATTCAATAATAAATACAAAAAAACCTATATTTAAATCATTCTAGGGCTGTGACACAAGCTGACCAAAGCTAAGAAAGTTAATGCTGACATTGGGAAATTAACTTACCTAGGGAGCAGGTTGCATGATGGGAAAAAAAAGGATGGATGCTGGGAGAGACTCTCTATTCATGATGAAGTGTTTATCTGCATGGCTGTTTGGAATGCCTTGGTCATTTGGTTTAATGTAGTATTCAACTTTGTGTTTCTTTACACTCCATGCCTTCACCCTCCTTCTAAGAGAGAGACCAAAATGCATAAAGGGTGACTGGAATCATTTCATGAATTTTATTGTAATAAATAGGAACCAGCCTTATGGAATAGGTTCTGCCATTTGCCCCCAGAATGATAAATGGTTAAAATAAAATCACTAGAACAGAGATCAGTTGGGGAATGGAAAAATTATTTGAATATTTTTCATAAGGAAAACTGCTGTATTGTTTTCTGACATGAAGGGAACATGTACCCATTCTAAAAACTTCAAACAGTTCAGAAAAATACAAAAAAGACTAAAACTGTGAAAATTACCTATTATAATTCCTTCCCCCACACATCAGAGATGGTATCTGTTAATATTTTGATGTATCTCCTTCTGTCTCTGACTGCAATCTTTAAGCAGTGGTTTGTTTATTTTCATTAGAATAAATTTCTAGAGATTTAATTCAAATTTTAAGAATTTGTCATTGTTATATAAAAATGAGGCTTCACAAGATAGGACTAACTTATATTGTAAGTACAACTGTGAAAGTGCAGAAGGAATTCAGTGGTCACCAGTTATTGAATAATAACGATGTACCAGGCATTGCTCTAAGCCTTTTATATGCATGGACTCATTTAATCCCTATAATAACCCTATTCAATGGGTATTATTAATATATCTATTTTATAGTTGGGGAAACTGAGGTTTAGGCAGGTTACAAGGCTAGTTATGAGATTGAACAAGAATGTTGAATCAAGCCTTAGTATGGGAGAAAGGAATAGCCTACCTTCATACCTATCATCCATCTGTCTATCAATCATCTATTTATCCATCCATCCATCCGTCCGTCCATCCATCCGTCCATCTCCCCCAGTGGGGTCCAGAGAGAAACAACCAGTGAAGGAAGAAGTAATGGGGCTACTGATTAAACAAAGAGCCAGGGGAGTACCAAACAGCTGTGAATCTTCAAATTTAGGAGCTCTAGACAAAGACGTCCTGTCCTGGCATTTTGTTCGTTACTAAATAAAGAGAACAGAACTTCCTCTCCAATGCTACACTTCATGAGCCAAAATTGAACCAATAAGAAAAAAAAAAGAGAGAGACAGATATAGACACACTTCTGCTTCTGCATGTGTGCAAACACACAGACACAGACACACACACACACACACACACACACACGCACACCTGGAAACGAGTAACCCTTTCTTGGCTCTGAATCTCACTTTCCTTTCTACAATATTGGGAGGAATATGATTTTCATCACGTGAGGCACTCCTGCTTGTCCAGCATTAAACTGGAGCGGGTATACAAATGTTCATAAATGCAGTGCTGGATAGAGAATTGAATGTCTTTATTCTGCCAGCAACTTTTTATGAAGTAGCAGAACATGTTGAATAATTTTCTGTGTGATCTTAGGCTAGTCAGTTCCCCTTTCTGAGTCTCAGTTTCTCCCTCTCTAAAATATTAAATTAAATTTGAGGGCCTTTTGAGCCCTAATAGCCTGTATTCCTACTTTTAAGCAGTTACTGTCTTTGGGATTTTCTCCTGAATGTCTCCTAGTTTTAATTTTTCATAACCTCTCAAGGATCCTTACCCTATCAGTTGTCTAGTGTTGCTAGAAATTGTTTTGGGAAAGACATTGGATGATAAAAAGATGAATCACTTCACAGTGTATCAAATGGGGACAATTATGGCCCCACAAGGGGGCTTATCACAGTATTTTTGAATTTTCAACATCATAATGCACCTTCAGTAAGATTGTTCAAGTCTATTATTTTTACATGAGTGATTGGGGCACAGAAATATTACATGATTTTTTCCCACTCACATCTGATTAATAGAGACATAAATAGAACCCAGATTTATTAACCCTTTCTTTGTCTAGAATAGAGTTTCCCAAAATCTATTCCATTTGACACAAGTCTTTCAATACATTCTGGGTGGAGGTGGGAACATGAGAAGGAGGATTCTGAGTTCAAATAAGTTTGGGGAATGCAGCCCTGTGTAGGCGGACCATAGGCACATTGAAGACTGTGAGAAGTCCTGCAGTATAGAGTCATTATCAGCTTTTTAAAAAGTTTCTCAAATACATCAAATCATAATGATGAGATGATACCAATAATAGTGGTTTTCATATATTGAATCCTCCCCATGTATAATAGGCACTACTGACATGCTTAATCCTCATGAAAACACTATGAAAGTTTTCATCATCCCCAGTTTTTGAGGGGGAGGGGAAAATCAAGGCACTGAACAATAAAGTAATTTTCTCAAACTTATACAACTAGTATGGGACAGAGCTGGGATTTCAACTGAAACAGTTTACTTCTAAGCCTGTGCTTAGACACACTTCTAAATAAGTATGGTTAGTTTATCACAGAAACTTTTTTTGCATGAAATGCCTCTTAAAATTCTGTAGAACCAAACTTCTTTAATAGCATATGTCTTAATCTGTCCATTTGCTATAACAAGGTTCTATAGACTGGATAGCTTATAAACAACATAAATTTATTATGCTTCCGGAGGTTGGAAAGTCCAAGATCAAGATACCAGCATGATAGCCTTTTAAGCCCTTTTCTTGGTTTATAGCTGGCACCTTCTTGCTATGCCCTCTCATGGTAGAAAGGGCAGGATATCTCTCTGAAGCCTCTTTTATAAAGACACTTATCCCATTCATCTAATCCTCATCATCTGATTACCTCTGAAAGGCTCCACTTTCTAAAACCATCACTTTGGACATTAGAATTTCAATATATAAAATATATAAATTTTGGAGGGACACAGACATTCAGACCATAGCAACCTATGTTAGGAAATTTTGCTCTAGAAATTGTTTCCAGTATGCTCAGTGAAGTAGGGTTAGATAAAATATAGAGCTTCTGAATAGCAGAGCTGGAATGGACTTTAGAGATCATTTCACTTGGCAGAAGAGAAATCTGGGGTGGGAAGTGGAGTCTCTGGTTCCAGGTGCATGGCAGCTTCTGATTCCTAATTTAATGGTATTTGTTTACTAGAAATCTTTGGACAATGGAATAAAAAATTTTTATGCTTCTTCCCTGAAGAATTTGAGGGCCATATACATTATCCCTGCTCCTCTCTGAGTATATAGAAGGTGACAACAAGACACAAGGGGTACAGGAGCAGCTTGGTACCTGGGAGGAAAAAGCAGCCATTTGTACAAGGTGATGTGAGGACCTGATTCCTAGTGTTTCTGGTTTAGAGTAAGCACTAAGCACATTTTTGTTGAATAAATAAATACTAATAACCTTCTCATAGTATTTTATGGTTTTCAGAGCACTTTCATCATCAATTTTTAGTGGTATGATAGGAGAGACAGATCAGAAAGGCATAGACAGTAGACCATGGGACTGGAGAGAGGAAGTGCAGCAGTGGCTGATAGTTGTGGAGGTTAAGAGAAGAGTCCTAGAGTTATTAAAATAAAATTGGTGATTTGGGGCCTGGCCATAGTAATCAGCTTGTTTGATCTTCATTTTATTTTAATTTATTGAAAAGAAACCTCCAAACTCCTACAAAGAGAAAAGAAAATTCTTAAGGGACTTTCTTAAGTATCATGGACCTTTTAAATTGGTTTCCATCCATCAATGAAGATAATTTGCTTTAATACGTATCCAAGAGAAGCAAGACTGTAAAGTAACAGTCTCTAAACGAGTTTCATATTATTTCTTCTGGTCAAAATTCATTAAAATTTGAAAGCTCACTACCCCATTAAATGTTGGGGTGTTAAAACCTTGATACTTGAAAGAGGATCTCTTTTGCATTGTTGGTGGCAATGCAAGCTGGTGCAGCCACTCTGGAAAACAGTATTAAGGTTCCTCAAAAAACTAAAAATAGAACTACTGTACAACCCAGCAATTGCACTCCTAGGCATTTATCCACGGGATACAGGTGTGCTATTTCGAAGGGACACATGCACCCCCATGTTTATAGCAGTACTATCAACAATAGCCAAAGTATGGAAAGAGCTCAAATGTCCATCGATGGATGAATGGATAAAGAAAATGTGGTATATATATACAACGGAGTATTACTGAGCAATCAAAAAGAATGAAATCTTGTCATTTGCAACTATGTGGATGGAACTGGAGGGTATTATGCTAAGTGAAATTAGTCAGAGAAAGACAAAATCATATGACTTCACTCATATGAGGACTTTAAGAGACAAAACAGATGGACATAGGGAAGGGAAAGAAAAATAATATAAAAACAGGGAGGGGGACAAAACAGAAGAGACTCATAAATATGGAGAACAAACTGAGGGTTGCTGGAGGGGCTGTGGAAGGGGAGGTGGACTAAATGAGTAAGGGGCATTAAGGAATCTACTCCTGAAATCATTGTTGCACTATATGCTAACTAATTTGGATGTAAATTTTAAAAAATAAAAAATTAAATTAAAAAAAAAAACCTTGATCCTTTATTCAGAGTGATTGAAAGTCATATTTTATATTTCACATTTTCCAGCTGGGGAACTGAGGCCATGATGGGATTGGTAGTGTGAGTTCCGCTATTCCAGTTGTTAAGGCCACATAGGCTTAATGAGTGGCTCAGGCTGTGGATTGCCATTATATATAGATTTGCTTTTTATTGTTCACAATTCAGGTTGGGGGTGAAGTAAATGGTACATTCCCTCTATAAGGCCCACTGAGAGACTGAAAATCTATTTTCCTGCTTCTCAACTCTAGCTTCAGGATGATGTGAGGCAGGGTCTATGTCAATTCTCTTCACCATTATATCACCAATGTATAGCACAGGTGCTGCAATACAATATGTGCTCAGTAAATAATTGTTGAATAAATAAATGTTATGTAATGAAAGGTAGGTGAAATATAGGTAGAAATTGTGTACCTCTTTGTAGTCTACTCAAAGTACTCAATGCTTGTTGATAATGTTTGTCATAATAATTGGGTCTAATTTGCAGAATATCACCCATAGAAGCTAATTAGCTGCTGTTTAGGTTTTGTGACTGCTGTTTGGATAGGAGGCACATTTGGATGGTAAAAATGATAGTTTTCCTAACCATAGTCTCTAAGTGGCAATACATATTAGATCAATGAATGTCTGTTGGAGTAGAGGGAAAGTGATATCCTACATTTGGATTTCCAAAACAGCTGATATTAATCACCCTCCTTGGCTGCCACCATCGTACAGATGAGGAAACCACAGGGTCAGTGACCACGAGCACCCAACTTGTCAATGGTACAGCTGCAACTCTAAGGAAATCAGTTTCCCAGTTCAGTGTTCTTGTCACCACCCCTCACTATTACCACTAATCAACAATGGGAGGATTTGCTTTGGAGCTGCAACTTGACTTTAGTGCTGGAAAATATCTCAGGGATTCTGTAAAATTTGTTAACCGTTGACTAACTTACACATAATGCCAAGGTCAACTGCATTTGAGAAAGTCCTTACCAAGTGTGAATGTATTAACTTTGTTCCTAATCTAAAAAATATTAGAGGGGATATATGATATTACCAGATCTATACTTCCCACTTCTCATGTAACAGGCATTATAGAGGATATTAGAAAATGTAGAGAAACATTCCATGCTTTTCAGCAGCTTGAAATTTAATACTTGAGGTAACATGAAATTGCCTGACACCTTCAGAGAACAGCACACTCTAGTACAGAAATGTTGGAAGTGTGGCACAGTGCTAGAGTTCAGAGCAGGGAGAGATCATTAAGTAAACTTCTGATGACAAGATAGGGACTTTTGAGAGCAGACTTCAGCATTCTCTTTTTGCTGCAACCTCACTCATTTTCTGTTCATACCCCCTTTCAACAAGTTTGGTGGTGGTGGTGGCTAATTAGATAAATAAGGCTCCTATCTCAACCACTGACTCATTTTCTTGATTTTCTACCCAGTGACTCCTCGGGGGGGAGACAGGTGATGAGGTTCATAATGTGATATGTATTTGAATGCTTACATATTGGGGATAGAGATTTTTGTATAGGGTATTATGGAAATAGGCAAGCTTACTTTGGGAACAGTTGTTTTTTTTTAAGAGCAAGCTATGTTTTGATGTGTGTGAAGGGATTTTATGCTGTCCTTGGTATAAAAATTGTATGTTTTCATAAGTATGTGACAATTTGCAATTAGTATTTCCATAAGGGAATATGTGGATGGAAGTGTTGGTAGTACTAAAGATTTCCCCAGTGATAAGAATTAATGTATATTTTCCCATATAGTTCAAAATAGGCAAAGGATACTTGAAACAGATGCTTTTACTTGAGTTAAAGAGTAGTTTCTGTGTAACTGTGTTCCCTTTCCTCTTTTCTTTCTTTATTTAGTATATCCCATATGAGAACTTTCTGGCTCTACCATAGAGCCATTTATTAAAAAAAAAAAAAAGCATACAATGTTTTATCAGCTTCATGTGCAAAATATAGTGATTCAACAATTCTATATATTACCCTGTGCTCATTGCAACAAGTTCACTCCTTAATCCCCATCACCTATTCCACCCCTCCACCCACCAACTTCCCCCCGGTAAACCATCAGTTCTCATCTGTTTCTTGCTCTCTCTCTCTCTCCCCTTTGCTTGTTTGTTTTGTTTCGTAAATTCCATATATATATGAAATCATATGGTATCTGTCTTTCTCTAACTTATTTCACTTAGCATTATACTCTCCACCCTTGCCATTGCAAGTGGCAATATTTCATTCTTTTTTATGGGTAAATAATATTCCAATGTGTGTGTGTGTGTGTGTGTGTGTGTGTGTGTGTGTATACACCACCTCTTCTGTATCCATTCATCAATTGATGGACACTTGAGCTGTTTCCATAATTTGGCTATTGTAAATAATGCTGCCATAAGCATAGGGGTGCATGTATCCCTTTGAATTAATGTTTTTGTATTCTTTGGGTAAGTACCCAGTAGTGTGATTGCTGGGTCATAGGGTAGTTCTATTTTTAACTTTTTGAGGAAGCTCCATACTGTTTTCCACAGAGGCTACACCAGTTTGCATTCCCAACAAGAGTGCATGAATGTCCCTTTTATCCCACATCCTCATCAAGCCATTTCTTTGTGGACCTCCAGATGTTGCTGGATGTGATATAGTTTAGAGACTTGATGCAAACACGACCTTTATTTTCCCAGTAGCCCTTCTTTCCAAATGAACCTACCTCTTAGGAAAGTGTAAAGTGGTTTGTGGAAGGGGATTTGGGAATGAGACTCCCTTCTTTGGAGTAAAATGTTTCAGCATTCTTTCCTCGAGCATGGTGAATAAAGGAGAAAAAATGCATGCTCCTTTGTGCCTTCCAAAGATTTACATCAGGGATGCATAGCAAATATTCTGAGCTGATGTAATTGGGTTAAAAAAAAAAAAAAGGTTTGTTTTGACCCGGAACTAGATAGCTCACTTCAGAGCAAGTCAACTCTAAGGAAAGATCCAGTTTCAGCAGCTTCATTGCTGAGCAGAGCTGAGAAGAAACTATTTGTTTCCAGAGAGGAAAACAAAACAAAACTTCAAAGCAAGACCTCTTTCTTCCTCATTTTTACTCGAAGGTTGTATTTTCTGCTCCAGTAAATCTTAACTTCTCAAAATCTGAAGCTATTATTGTGTGTTTCTTTCTCTTTCACAAGGTACAAATCTTAGCAATAAAAAGTGATGGATTGGGTTATTAGAAAAGGGAACAACTGTGGCTTTTTAGAGCCCCACCATGAGGACCTGTTTTGTCATTTGGATCTCTCCAGAAGTGCAAATTCTTTTTGTGAACCATTAGGTGATGGGGGTATGTATAACTTTGCTACAAAATTACTCTGGTTACACTGGGACTCAGGCACACTTCTGCTCTTGCTGTTGGGACTTAGCAGTCTGTATGAATAGTTTGTGTGAACAAATTACTCTTGTCTTTATGGAACCTGCTAGAACCTTGTCCTTCCTAACAAAGAGAGGATGTCATCTTCAGGGTTCTCACTGACTTAAAAGGGAAAGTAGTATTAACACAGATGACAATTTGAAGTTCCTATGGTAGTTTCAAAACCCAGGCAGATAGTCCCAACAAAAAGACTAATGAAGAAGTCGGCCTTGTATGAGAACCATGCTGGGGAAGATATTTGACTGAATTCCTACTTTTCTCCCTATGTTGCTGACCTCAGCTAGAGATCTCACTTTCACTAGAATAAGACTAATTCTTGTGGCATTTGCAAGGAGGACACTAGGCTGGGAATTAGGGGACCTAGTTTCTAATTCAATCTTTGACATTAATGATTGAATAACATTAAGAAACTAATTTCACTTTTTTGGTTTTATTTTCCCTATCTATGGGATGAAGGTAACAATACCTGCTCTAGCTATTGTACAGGGATGTTGTAAGAATGCATCAAGACAATGGGTGTCCTAGAACCCTTTGAAAGATGTAAACAAAAGTGATATTTAAACTAAAGGTATTTTGGTGAAATTATTATTGTTTAATATTTTTATGGCTCTTTAGTAACAAGGTCTTTGGTGCCTTTGCTTTGAGAAAAGAGACAATTGATGTGAGGTCCTACCATTGATGTTATGGAGAATAATAAATAATAATACAAACAGTGGGGAGCGGGTGTCTGGAGAGACATAAAATCTTTCTGGAAAGCCTGAGCAGCTAGGGGAAACAGGAACATTTATGGTCTGGCCCAAAGAAAAAGAAAGCTACTGGGGCCCTGATCTATACATTGTGCAGCAAGGAGACGAAAAGTACTCCTGTGTTTCAGTGAAAAAGATTTCTATCAGAACTCAGTAGTAATGACTCCTCCTTCCCTATCCTAGGCAGAAAGAGCAGGGGGAAGAAATCCTCACAGAGGTGGCCAGTAAAGCCAGGAATGTAAAAGTTTGAGAGAAGAAGGTATTTCTTCCCATTTCTTCTCTCCCCTACAGATATTTAAAATCTCTTATTTCTTCATAAAAGCCAAATCCTACTACCTATGTTGTAATTATCTCTTCAACCCCCAAAGTAATATTTGCTATAACAGAATTACGATATGTCCAGAGGAGTTTGTACTTCTCCGTGATTTGGTACAAGCAATTTAACCTATGTGATAAAGGGAGATAGCTAACTTGTGAGAGCTCTGCCTCCTTTTATCCTCCCCTGTACCACTGAAAGAATGCTTGGAACAATAAGGGCAATATTTCCCAAAGTGTGTTCTGTGCAATATTAATCTCTGTAGGTGTTATTTGTTTGTTTTGTTTTTTGTTTTCAGAAAAGGGGTTACATGGTCAGATACATTGAGAAAAGATTCATAATGTGGTTTCCTCTAGGAAATTTGCCATGCATATGATGCATGGGAGCTTATAAATATAATGTCACTAAAATGAGTGCCCATAATTGTTTAACTGTCTTCAATCTCATTAGATCCCTATCCATTACTTTACCATTGCTCTAGAGAGGCAGCTTAAAGCCTCCTTTCATGGCCATAATGGAAACACCTGCATGCCTCTAGACAAAGCTGGCTACCACTCAAGAAAGATGACATCCATTTAATTACACCTTACTTTTATTACACATTTGTTATGTGTCAGGAATGTTCTAAGTGTTTTACAGGGATTAATTCATTTAATCTTCATGACAACCATGTCAAATAGTTATTATTATTATCCTCATTTTGCAGATGAGAGCATGGAGTTTCAAAGAGGATAATTACTTGCTCAAGATTACACAGCTGGTAACTTAGGTCTCAAATGCAGATCTGTATGACCACAGAGAATGTACTAATAATCACTATATTATACTAGTCTTGGTGCACCTGGATTAGTCTTCCCCAACCAGAATCTTGCCATTGTTTTTAGTATATTCCTACCATCCTCCTAGCTCTGCCACTCTGGTCTGTCTAGTTCATTCATTCTCCAGCTTCAGTGAGCACCAGAATACCCTAGAAGTCTTGTGAAAAGATAGATTTCTAGGTCCCATCCCTAGAGCTTCTGCTTTAAGTGGCAGGGGGTGGGGGTGGGGGTGTGAAGCTGAGAATTTGTACTCCTGACATATCCCCAGGTGCTGGTCCAAAGTCCACACTGAGAACCATTTATGTACTATAATCACTACTTTGACCAATTTTTTTATAAGCTGGTTTTCTCTTGAACAAGACTGCTTTTCAGTGTTAAAACAGAACTAAATATTTCTACTTTGCTCCATTTAAAACATTATCTAAACATGCACATCTCCAAGTTATTTTTGTAAAGTAGCTTCACCATACTACATGATTCTTGAGCAGTAGTAGTTTGGCACACAGATGTGTTTATAGGAGTTTATCTCCAAGTAATTCCCTCAATGGTTTGCAGCCCATCATTAGTATCATCACCTATACACTTTATGTGACATTTAACTTGATTAAAGAAATGATAAGTTGAAGCATATTCACTATAAGAATATTTAATGAGAGGTGATTTTGCTTGGGGATTAAGTGCATGCATAGACTTTGTAATTAGACCTGGGTTTTAATCTCAAGGTTACTACTTATCTATTGTGTAACTGTACTCAAGTGATGCAACTTTTCTGACGTCTATTTCTTACTTGTATAATGGGGGATGATTATAGAATTAAATTTATGGTGGAATAAATAAGATTATATATATGTAGCATGTTTTGCCATGCCAGGCATAAAGTAAAATCAATGACCAGTGCCTAGTTTATGTTAGTGGTTACCAACCTCTAATCTTCAGACCTCTGGTATGTCAAAAAGTTGTTGCAAGGGATTCTGGACACTGTGTGCACACTGGTGTCTGCAGATTACATTATTAATAAATAGCACATATATGTACAATTATTTTCCAACCTATGTAGATGCTGATTTAATTAGGTATTACTGAATTTGTTAATATATTAACAAATTACTTATAGATATTACTGAATTTGTTGAAAAATTATGTCATTATGTGGTATTTATATTTTCATCAGCAGATATTAAAAGATCAACATTTTTTTACATTTATAAATAATCCTCATAAATGAAGGAAAAACAAACAAAAAAAACCCCTTAACTATAGAGAACAAACTGATGGTTACCAGAGGGGAGGTGGTTGGGGGGATGGGTGAAATAGGTGATGATGATTAACGAGTGAACTTATGATCAGCACCAGGTGTTGTATGTAATTGTTGAAGCACTATATTGTGAACCTGAAACTAATATAGCACTGTATGTTAACCACACTGGAATTAAAAAAAAAAAAAAGATAACCACAGGGGCACCTGAGTGGCTCAGTTGGTTAAGCTCCCACTCTGGATTTCAGCTCAGGTCATGATCTCATGGTTCATGAGATCGAGCCCCACTTAGGGCTCTGCACTGACCGCATGGAGCCTGTTTGAGATTGTCTCTGTTCTCACTCTCTGCCCTTCCCACTCTGCCCTTCCCCCTGCTCACTTTCTCTCTCTTTCTAAAAATAATAAATATTTTAAAAAGATAACTGTAGTAAAACTAGTTCATTTACAAATTCAAAAAAATAAGTTACAGAGAGGGAAGGAGGCAAACCATAAGAGACTCTTAAAAACTGAGAATAAACTGAGGGTTGGTGGGGGGTGGGAGGGAGGGGAAAGTGGGTGATGGGTATTGAGGAGGACACCTGTTGGGATGAGCACTGGGTGTTGTATGGAAACCAATTTGACAATAAATTTCACATTAAAAAATAAAATAAAATCATGTTTATAAAAAATAAGAATCCTCATAGTTTAAAAGGTTATAGAGCAATGGTTTATCTGAGTAATTTATTAATCCACTATTTTCTAGCAAAGAGCAGGCCTCTGAAAGAGGGGAGCCCAGATCAGTTTTGATAAGCAGAGGAGACTGAGGAAGTTATAGGGCATGGGGTATTGCTTTAGGAAGGCATGATTTGACAGCTTCTGTAATGGGGCAATGAGAAAACTAAGGGCTAATGTGAGGATGTCAGGAAGGAAGAGGGGCAACAGCAGCTTTTGCCAAAATACTCAGAGAATCTACTGACAAGATAATATGGTCTTAGATAACTGTGTATCTCAAGTGAATAAATGATCTGCACCAGTGGTAGATCTAGTTTTCCAGAAGGACTATGGAAATTCATTAGGATCGCAGAAACTCCCTGTGGGATTTATATGCCTAGTGCAGGAAAAATCACTGTTTCTTTATTCTAATTACATTGTCCAGTCAAATCCCTCCAGAATGACCAGCAAGCAGCCCCTTGAAATAGGAAAGAATTGGTAGCAGGAGTGAAATTCATAGTTGTTTTGATAAGGGCCCTTATCACTACTTAGACTGTGTGAAAATATTGCTGAATAAGGTGGTGAGCAAATTCAAATTGTCATTAAGAGGACTGGTTTATATCATCAAATTATATTCATTATTCAGATAAATGTCCCATGCTCTCTTAATAGTTTGCTTTCTCATCAACTTGAGCATTCTGTTGGGTTTTTGTTTTTATGTAAGAGGAAGAGGGCAGGTGGTGCCCATAACATCTTGCTAGAACTTCATAGATGCCATAAATATTTGTAAATCAGGATAGAGTTATATGTATTACCTAGTCTAAATGTGCAAGCTTAAGTTTTCATTCATTATTTGACATGGTTTTGTCATGGTAACAGTTGTGATTTGGTAGCAGTTCAAGTAGATTCAGAGACAAAAGGAACAATTCTGTTTTATGTTTCTATTTCTAGGAATAGCTGAATTCAGTTTCATGTATAATTGGTATTCAAAACACAGCTATTCAACCCTTTTTTTAAATATGAAATTTATTGTCAAATTGGTTTCCATACAAAACCCAGTGCTCATCCCAAAAGGTGCCCTCCTCAATGCCCATTGCCCACCCTCCCCTCCTTCCCACCCCGCCAACAACCCTCAGTTTATTCTCAGTTTTTTAAGAGTCTCTTATGGTTTGCCTTCTTCCTTCTCTGTAACTTTTTCCCCTTCCCCTCCCCCATGGTCTTCTGTTAAGTTTCTCAGGATCCACATAAAAGTGAAAACATATGGTATCTGTCTTTCTCTGTATGACTTATCTCACTCCATGTTTTCATTTTCATTTCCACCCACTCATATATAGGCCATTTAAAAATGTGTCTCTATAGCCATTTTTAAGAAAGTGTCTCCATAAGTCACTCAGAGAAAGACAAATAACATATGATTTCACTCATATGTGTAATTTAAGATACAAAACAAATGAGAAAATGGAAAAAAAGGAGAAGGAAGGCAAACCAAGAAATGGTCTTTTAGCTGTAGAGAACAAACTGCGGCTTACCAGAAGGGAGGTGGGTGAAGGGATGGGTAAAATAGGTGATGGGGATTAAGAAGTGCACCTATCCTGATGAGCACCACGTGTCGTTGGAAGTGTTGAGTCACTGTCTCATACACCTGAAACTAATATTATGCTGTACGTCACCCAACTAGAATCAAAACAAAAGCTTAAAAAATTGTGTCTTCAGATATTCCTTCCAATACATTTTAAAACCAATATTTGCTCTCAAATACCTTTCCCCTGCAATCTGGAACACTCCTGAATTACTTTCCACTCCTACCAACCTCTCCTATCATCCTTTAATGAGGGGTCAGAAAATTCAAATTCATATGAACATCAACCTAAGGAAACAACATCAGAAAAATAAATTGACTTCTGAGTCAATTATATCATGAGATATAGTTATATCATGTATTATATGAAAGAAGTTATATCATGTTATAGATGAAGAAAAGTTATATCATGTATTATGAAGCTGGATTTTAAAAAAAATGGGGCACCTGGTTGCTCAGTCAGTTAAGTGCCAGACTCTTGATTTTGGCTCAGATCATGATCCCATGGCTTCTGAGTTTGTGCCCCACATCAGGCTCTGGGCTGACAATGCCGAGCCTGCTTGGGATTCTCTCTCTCCCTCCTCTCTCTGCCCCTCGCCCACTCATGCACGCGTGCACTCTCTCTCTCTCAAAATAAATAAATGAATAAACTTAAAAAAATAAAGCTGGGTAGGACATATTTCTACTTTACCTATTATTTTGTAGTTATATTTCTTTGTTTAAAAAAAATTTTTTTAATGTTTATTTATTTTTGAGACAGAGAGAGACAGAGCATGAATGGGGGAGGGCCAGAGGGAGGGAGACACAGAATCCGAAACAGGCTCCAGGCTCTGAGCTGTCAGCACAGAGCCCGACGTGGGGCTCGAACTCATGGGCTGTGAGATCATGACCTGAGCCAAAGTCGGCCGCTTAACTGACTGAGCCACCCAGGCGCCCCAATAATATTTCTATTGTTAATACAATTTATACATTTTTTATGACTATAGTCTACCCACGTAAAAATTTTCATTTTTGTGCATGCCTACACAATTTTAAATCCCTCCACCATTGTATGCACAGTTATATGTTTTGGTTTTTCATTTAACACATAAATATTTTTTCGTGTTTGTCCATAGTATTCATGATTATAATTTATTTTTTTTAATTTTATTTTTTTTTAATTTACATCCAAATTAGTTAGCATATAGTGCAACAATGATTTCAGGAGTAGATTCCTTAATGCCCCTTACCCATTTAGCCCATCCCTCCTCCCACAACCTGGAGAGTCATGATTCTAATTTCTAATGGCAGCTTGATATTGCATCTTGTTGTTCTAACATAATTTCCTTAGCCATTCTCCTTATCTGTTGTGTTTTGGTTATCTCTTGTATTACTTATCCATATTCTATTAGAGTAGCTAAGAAGTTTGACTTTACAATCACTGTCCTCTTTGATATCAATCCCTAGATGTTTCTGCTTGACTGTCCCACATCTTCCATTTCTACTTGGGTTGGCCTGAACTCTGCCATGTAAAGGTTGGTCACCCAGTGAAAAATCTTTACATATACTATAAGGTTTCAAGGGGACATCTACAGTGAAGCAAGCTCCTTGTTTGGTGTTTCACAGTAACTCATTTAGTCTTTTAAGTATGTTTATAAGACAGTCTCAAATTATTTACACTTGGGACGAATGAGAATGATGAATGGGTAAAGAGAGTTGCCTACTGGTGGGGAGGAAGAAAGGAGAGAATAATGGAGGTGATGCATTTATTAAACATATAACAAGCTGTACTCCCAGGATTGTAAGAATATTTGGATATATTCCTTTTCTTCTCCCATCCTAGGTTTGACATTTGTTCTGCACCAACTCCTCTGTCTGAGCTATAAAGCTCCTCCTGGGCACAATATGTTAATTTCCAAATATTTCCTGCATAAGTGAATAAGGCCATTTTTATACTCATACTTATTTGTGCTTCAGTTACAAGCTATCTTGTAAAAATGCAAAAAAAAATAGTGAGATGAGGGGCACTTTTGATTAAGATCTTCTCTACCAGGCCCTCTTTGAATAGGTGCCAGCTTCTCACCACTTGGGGTTCTCAGTTGTGTAGTGGAGGATAAAATTTGTCTGGATAAGAATATAATTTCCCACTCTTGAAGTCAACATTGAAATATTTCCCTCTGCTCATCCTGATTTTTCTTGCCTCCCAGTTTGTAAGAAATGTCATTTTCCATCCCATTTGAACATTAGGTTACTCTCTTTCCCTAGGCTAACCAGCCTCAAGATTTCTTCAGGATACTGCTAAAGAATGTTATTACACTTTATCCATTCTTTGTAATTTTATCAGAATGCCTGATACTTTTTTTTTGAAAGTGTGGATACCCAAACTGATTGGTCCATCTTTGTCCTGATCAACAATTTCCAGGAATGACTACCTAGACCTAGCTTTGAGATTCTTGTGAATTTAGTCATTAAAAACGGTGTTGAACTATGTAAAGAGATGCTACTGTATGGGCATCTGATAACCTTACTATACCAATGTAATTCATCATTTGTGGCACACAGATGAGGTTTAAGACTTTTTGATAGCCATGACATAAACAATCAAGAAGAGAGTGAATAAACCTTACTTCATAGGAGATTCTGGTGATGAGTAGTGAATTTATTAAATGTTGAAGATAATTCTGCTCTTCTCTCTTTACATCAAGCCAGAAAGTACTCATTAAGCAACCACTCTAAGACCATGTGCAATGCACCGTGGGAGATATGGTAACCTATAAAATTGGTTTTTCTTCCTTCAAGCTGAAATTCTACTTGGGCTGACAAGGCATGAAAAATTAGGTAACACAGGGCCTTCTTGGGTAAGATGGTGGCGTAGGAGGATGCAGGGCTCACTGCACGTCCTGCTGATCACTTAGATTCCACCTACACCTGCTTAAATAACCCAGAAAACTGCCAGAAGATGAGCAGAACGGAGTCTCTGGAGCCAAGCACAGACGAGAGGCCCACCGAAGAGGGTAGGAAGGGCAGAGAGGCGGTGCGCGCTCCACGGACTGGAGGGAGGGAGCCGGAGTGGAGGGGCAGCCCGCGAGCCAAGCAGAGCCCCCGAGTCTGGCTTGCAAAAGCGGAGGGGCCGAACGGAGTGTGTTCCGACAGCAAGTGGGACTTGACATCTGGAAGGTTATAAGCTAACAGCTCTGCTCAGAGAACAGGAGGGCTGGAGCACAACGGGAGGGAGAGTTGTTGAGCCCCGGACGACAGAGCTCAGCTTGGTGGGTAACAAAGGCACTCACCAGCGCCATCCCCCTCGCCCATATCCCAGCCAAAATCCCAAAGGGAACAAGTTCCTGCCAGGGAACTTGCAGGGCGCAAACACCCAAAGCTGTGCTTCTGTGGATCCATCCCTCCGGCGGGTCTGACTCCCTCCCGGTGCCACAGGGCCCCTCCCAAAGTGGATCTCCTAAGGAAAAGCTAGCTGAGCCTGCCCCTCCCACCCCTGTGCACCTTGCCAATCGGCCCCAGCTAATAAGCCAGATCCCCAGCACCACAAGCCTGGCAGTGTGCAAGTAGCCCAGACAGCCATGCCACCCCACAGTGAATCCCCCCCCTAGGAGAGGGGAAGAGAAGGTACAGACCAGTCTGACTATGGCCCCAGCGGTGGGCTGGGGACAGACATCAGGTCTGACTGTGGCCCCGCCCACCAATGCAAGTTATTCAAGACAGCACAGGGGAAGTGCCCCACAGTCCCGCACCACTCCAGGGACTATCCAACATGACGAAACGGAAGAATTCCCCTCAGAAAAAAGTCCAGGAAATAACAACAGCTAATGAACTGATCAAAAATGATTTAAACAATAGAACAGAAAATGAATTTAGAATAATAGTCATAAAATTAATCGCTGGGCTTGAAAACAGTATAAAGGACAGCAGAGAATCTCTTGCTACAGAGATCAAGGGACTAAGGAACAGCCACGAGGAGCTAAAAAATGCTATCAATGAACTGCAAAATAAAATGGAGATGACCACGGCTTGGATTGAAGAGGCAGGGGAGAGAATAGGTGAACTAGAAGATAAAATTATGGCAAAAGAAGAAGCTGACAAAAAGAGAGATAAAAAAATCCAGTAGTATGAGGGGAAAATTAGAGAACTAAGTGATGCACTAAAGAGAAATAATATATGCATAATTGGTATTCCAGAGGAGGAAGAGAGAGGGAAAGGGGCTGAAGGTGTACTTGAAGAAATAATAGCTGAGAACTTCCCGGATCTGGGGAAGGAAAAAGGTATTGAAATCCAAGAGGCACACAGAACTCCTTTCAGACGGAACTTGAATCGATCTGCACGACATATCATAGTGAAACTGGCAAAATACAAGGATAAAGAGAAAATTCTGAAAGCAGCTAGAGATAAACGTGCTGTAACATATAAAGGGAGACCTATAATACTCGTGACTGATCTCTCTACTGAAACATGGCAGGCCAGAAAGGAATGGCAGAAGATCTTCAATGTGATGTCCTGGAAAAATATGCAGCCGAGAATCCTTTATCCAGCACGTCTGTCATTTAGAATAGAAGGAGAGATAAAGGTCTTCCCAAACAAACAAAAACTGAAGGAATTTGTCACCACTAAACCAGCCCTACAAGAGATCCTAAGGGGGATCCTGAGACAAAGTACCAGAGACATCGCTACAAGCATGAAACCTACGGACATCACAATGACTCGAAACCCGTATCTTTCTATAAAACACTGAATGTAAATGGGCTAAATGCACCAACCAAAAGACATAGGATAGGTATCAGAATGGATAAAAAAACAAGACCCATCTATTTGCTGTCTACAAGAGACTCATTTTATACCTGAGGTCACCTTCAGATTGAGAGTGAGGGGATGGAGATCTATTTATCATGCCACTGGAAGCCAAAAGAAAGCTGGAGTAGCCATACTTATATCAGACAAACTAGACTTTAAATTAAAGGCTGTGACAAGAGAGGAAGAAGGGCATTATATAATAATCACAGGGTCTATCCATCAGGAAGAGCTAACAATTATTAATGTCTATGCGCCGAATACAGGAGCCCCCAAATATATAAAACAATTACTCACAAACATAAGCAACCTTATTGATAAGAATGTGGTAATTGCAGGGGACGTTAACACTCCACTTACAGAAATGGATAGATCATCTAGACACACGGTCAATAAAGAAACAAGGGCCCTGAATGATACATTGGATCAGATGGACTTGACAGATATATTTAGAACTCTGCATCCCAAAGCAACAGAATATACTTTCTTCTCGAGTGCACATGGAACATTCTCCAAGATAGATCACATACTGGGTCACAAAACAGCCCTTCATAAGTATACAAGAATTGAAATCATACCATGCATACTTTCAGACCACAATGCCATGAAGCTTGAAATCAACCAGAGGAAAAAGTCTGGAAAACCTCCAAAAGCATGGAGGTTAAAGAACACCCTACTAAAGAATGAGTGGCTCAACCAGGCAATTAGAGAAGAAATTTAAAAATATATGGAAACAAATGAAAATGAAAATACAACAATCCAAACGCTTTGGGATGCAGCGAAGGCAGTCCTGAGAGGAAAATACATTGCAATCCAGGCCTAATTCAAGAAACAAGAAAAATCCCAAATACAAAATCTAACAGCACACCTAAAGGAAATAGAAGCAGAACAGCAAAGACAGCCTAAATCCAGCAGAAGAAGAGAAATAATAAAGATCAGAGAAGAAATAAATAATATAGAATCTAAAAAAAAATGTAGAGCAGATCAACGAAACCAGGAATTGGTTTTATATAAAAAAAAAATTGATAAACCTCTAGCCAGGCTTCTCAAAAAGAAAAGGGAGATGACCCAAATAGATAAAATCCTGAGTGAAAATGGAATTATTACAACCAATCCCTCAGAGATACAAGCAATTATCAGGGAATACTATGAAAAATTATATGCCAACAAACTGGACAACCTGAAAGAAATGGACAAATTCCTAAACACCCGCACGCTTCCAAAACTCAATCAGGAGGAAACAGAAAGCTTGAACAGACCCATAACCAGCGAAGACATTGACCCAGTCATCAAAAATCTCCCAACAAATAAGAGTCCAGGACCAGATGGCTTCCCAGGGGAGTTCTACCAGACGTTTAAAGCAGAGATAATACCTATCCTTCTCAAGCTATTCCAAAAATAGAAAGGCAAGGAAAACTTCCAGACTCATTCTAGGAAGCCAGTATTACTTTGATTCCTAAACCAGACAGAGACCCAGTAAAAAAAGAGAACTACAGGCCAATATCACGGATGAATATGGATGCAAAATTCTCAATAAGATGCTAGCAAATCGAATTCAACAGCATATAAAAAGAATTATTCACCATGATCAAGTGGGATTCATTCCTGGGATTCAGGGCTGGTTCAACATTCACAAATCAATCAACGTGATACATCACATTAATAAAAGAAAAGATAAGAACCATAAGATCCTGTCAATCGATGCAGAAAAGGCCTTTGACAAAATTCAGCATCCTTTCCTAATAAAAACCCTCGAGAAAGTCGGGATAGAAGGAACATACTTAAAAATCATAAAAGCCATTTTTGAAAAGCCCACAGCTAACATCATCCTCAATGGGGAACAACTGAGAGCTTTTTCCCTGAGGTCAGGAACACGACAGGGATGTCCACTCTCACCGCTGTTGTTTAACATCGTGTTGGAAGTTCTAGCATCAGCAATCAGACAACAAAAGGAAATCAAAGGCATCAAAATTGGCAGAGATGAAGTTAAGCTTTCACTTTTTGCAGATGACATGATATTATACATGGAAAATCCGATAGACTCCACCAAAAGTCTGTTATACTGATACATGCATTCAGCAAAGTTGCAGGATACAAAATCAATGTACAGAAATCAGTTGCATTCTTATACACTAATAATGAAGCAACAGAAAGACAAATAAAGAAACTGATTCCATTCACAATTGCACCAAGAAGCATAAAATACCTAGGAATAAATCTAACCAAAGACGTAAAAGATCTGTATGCTGAAAGCTATAGAAAGCTTAGGAAAGAAATTGAAGAAGATATAAAGAAATGGAAAAACATTCCGTGCTCATGGATTGGAAGAATAAATATTGTCAAAATGTCAATACTACCCAAAGCTATCTACACATTCAATGCAATCCCAATCAAAATTGCACCAGCATTCTTCTCGAAACTAGAACAAGCAATTCTAAAATTCATATGGAACCACAAAAGGCCCCGAATAGCCAAAGTAATTTTGAAGAAGAAGAATACCAAAGCAGGAGGCATCACAATCCCAGACTTTAGCCTCTACTGCAAAGCTGTCATCATCAAGACAGCATGGTATTGGCACAAAAACAGACACATAGACCAATGGAATAGAATAGAAACCCCAGCACTAGACCCACAAACGTATGGCCAACTCATCTTTGACAAAGCAGGAAAGAACATCCAATGGAAAAAAGACAGTCTCTTTAACAAATGGTGCTGGGAGAACTGGACAGCAACATGCAGAAGGTTGAAACTAGACCACTTTCTCACACCATTCACAAAAATAAACTCAAAATGGATAAAGGACCTGAATGTGAGACAGGAAACCATCAAAACCCTAGAGGAGAAAGCAGGAAAAGACCTCTCTGACCTCAGCCATAGCAATCTCTTACTCGGCACATCCCCAAAGGCAAGGGAATGAAAACCAAAAATGAATTGCTGGGACCTTATGAAGATAAAAAGCTTCTGCACAGCAAAGGAAACAACCAACAAAACTAAAAGGCAACCAACGGAATGGGAAAAGATATTTGCAAATGACATATTGGACAAAGGGCTCGTACCAAAATCTATAATGAGCTCACCAAACTCCACACCTGACAAACAAATAATCCAGTGAAGAAATGGGCAGAAGACATGAATAGACACTTCTCTAAAGACGACATCCAGATGGCCAACAAGCACATGAAAAGATGCTCAACGTCGCTCCTCATCAGGGAAATACAAATCAAAATCACACTCAGATATCACCTCACGCCAGTCAGAGTGGCCAAATGAACAAATCAGGAGACTCTAGATGCTGGTGAGGATGTGGAGAAATGGGAACCTTCTTTCACTGTTGGTTGGAATGCAAATTGGTGCAGCCGCTCTGGAAAACAGTGTGGAGGTTCCTCAAAAAATTAAAAATAGACCTACCCTATGACCCAGCAGTAGCACTGCTAGGAATTTACCCAAGGGATACAGGAGTACTGATGCATAGGGACACTTGTACTCCAATGTTTATAGCAGCACTCTCAACAATAGCCAAATTATGGAAAGAGCCTAAATGTCCATCAACTGATGAATGGATAAAGAAATTGTGGTTTATATACACAATGGAGTCCTACATGGGTTTTCATTTTCACTTGTTTCCATATATTTCTTGATTTCTTCTCTAGTTGCCTGGTTGAGCCATTCATTCTTTAGTAGGTTGTTACTTAACCTTCATGCTTTTGGAGGTTTTTCAGACTTTTTCCTGTGGTTGATTTCAAGTTTCATAGCATTGTAGTCTGAAAGTGTGCATGGTATGATCTCAATTCTTTTAGACTTATGAAGGGCTGTTTTGTGACCCAGTATATGGTCTATCTTGGAGAATGTTCCATGTGCACTCAAGAAAAAAGTATATTCTGTTGTGTTGGGATGCAGAGTTCTAAATATATCTGTCAAGTCCATCTGATCCAATTTATCATTCAGGGCCTTTGTTTATTCTCTGTCTAGGTGTTCTATGCATTGTTGTAAGTGGAATATTAACGTCCCCTGCAATTACCACATTCTTATCAATAAAGTTTTTATGTTTGTGAGTAATTGTTTTATATATTTGGGGGCTCCCGTATTTGACGCATAGACATTTATAATTATTAGCTCTTCCTGATGGGTAGACTCTGTAATTATTACATACTGCCCTTCTTCCTATCTTTTTACAGACTTTAATTTAAAGTGTAGTTTGTCTGATATAAGTATGGCTACTCCAGCTTTCTTGTGACTTCCAATAGCATGACAGATAGTTCTCCATCCCCTCACTTTCAATCTGAAAGTGTCCTCAGGTCTAAAATGAGTCTCTTGTAGACAACAAATAGATGGGTCTTGTTTTCTAACCATTCTGATACTCTATATCTTTTGGTTGAGCATTTAGTCCATTTACATTCAGTGTTATTATAGAAAGATATGGGTTTAGAGTCATTGTGATGTCTGTAGATTTCATGCTTGTGGTGATGCCTCTGGTAGTTTGTGGTCCTTGCAACATTTCACTCACAGAATCCCTCTTGGGATCTCTTGTAGGGCTGGTTTAGTGGCAATGAATTCCTTCAGTTTCTGTTTGTTTGGAAAAACCTTTATCTCTCCTTCTATTCTGAATGACAGACTTGCTGGAGAAAGGATTCTCAGCTGCATATTTTTTCTGTTCCTCAGATTGAAGATTTCCTGCCATTCCTTTCTAGCCTGCCAAGTTTCAGTAGATAGGTGTGTTACTACCCTAATATGTATATCTTTTTATGTTAGGACCCATTTATCCATAGCTGCTTTCAGAATTCTCTCTTTATCCTGTATTGTGCCAGTTTCACTATGATATGTTGTGCAGAACATCAATTCAAGTTACATCTGAAGGGCGTTCTCTGTGCCTCTTGGATTTTAATGCCTGTTTCCTTCCCCAGATCTGGGAAGTTCTCAGCTATGATTTCTTCAAGTACACCTTCAGCCCCTTTTTCTCTCTCTCCTCTCCTCTGGAATTCCTATGATACAGATATTGTTCCATTTGATTGCATCACTTAGTTCTCTAATTCTCCCCTCATACTCCTGGATTTTTTTATCTCTCTTTTTCTCAGCTTCCTCTTTTTCCATAATTTTATCTTCTAATTCACCTATTCTCTCCTCTGCCTCTTCAATCCATCTATGGCCACCTCCATTTTATTTTGCACCTCATTTATACCATTTTTCAGTTCCTCATGACTATTTCTTAGTCTCATGATCTCTGTGCAATAGATTCTCTGATGTACTCTCTGCTTTTTTCAAGCCTAGCGATGAATTTTATGACTCTTATTCTAAATTCTTGTTCCATTATATGGCTTAAATCGTTTTTGATCAATTCATTTGCTGTTGCTACTTCCTGGAGTTTCTTTTGAGGAGAATTCTTCCATTTCGTCATTTTGGGTAGTCCCTGTGGTAGCTCTAAACTGCAGGGCACTTCCCCTGTGCCTACACACATTCTTTACAGGATTTTAAGTAATCAGAATGGGACTTGACCTCAACTGTAGACCTCTTGTTTGGCATGAAATTCACTAATTTCTAGATTCAGACCCAATTGTTGATTTTCTTAGTGAACCATAAACTGAAGGTAAACATAAACTTGTGAACAATTTTTTTTCAAAATAAAACACAACTCCTATATCCTAATTACAACCAGTAATTAAAAATTAATAAAACTGAAATGCATTCACCTGAGACTTTTAGAGGCCTTACCTCTTGCAAAGAATACAAAGATCGGCAGAAATACAAGCTTAAAAAATGAAGCCACCATCCATGTCACATTTAGTCATCTGTTTGGTCTTGGTTTAGTATAAAACATGTGTCTGGTCTAAAAAAAAGACAAGACTATTGTATTTCAAAAGGACAGTTTATAAGAAAATGCTCAAATCTGAATAATGTGAATCAAGTAGTATTATATAGAGAGACAAGAGCAAAAGCCAGGTTTTCCCCCAAATGATCTGAAAATGTCTTCGAGAGTCAATGACCTTTCATTTAGCCTTTGAATAGGAAGAGTCATTCTTTAGATAGACAGCTGGCTGGAAATAAATAAAAATGGGATTGCAAGGAAGAACATAGACTAATCTCTTTCCCACATTGCTGAGACTCTGAAACCAAAATATGGTACTAAATTTATACAGGTAATGGCTTGATTGACCTACCGTTTTCAGCTCTTCTCCTGTTGAGATTTGTTCAAATAGTTTTAAATTTATTTCTTTTTTTTTTTTTTTTTTTTTATTTTTTATTTTTGGGACAGAGAGAGACAGAGCATGAACGGGGGAGGGGCAGAGAGAGAGGGAGACACAGAATCGGAAACAGGCTCCAGGCTCCGAGCCATCAGCCCAGAGCCTGACGCGGGGCTCGAACTCACGGACCGCGAGATCGTGACCTGGCTGAAGTCGGACGCTCAACCGACTGCGCCACCCAGGCGCCCCTTTAAATTTATTTCTAATGAGGCTACTAGGGTGTACACTATATCATTAATATGTTTTCCCTCCACCTTGAATGCTGCGTCTACCTTAAAGAGTTTATTGTTTCTAGAGGTTCTACTGAAATATGAATGGATGCCTCTACTTGTGTGTATTTATTTACCTGTGAATCTTCTGGGTGCACAATGGCCAAGAGTAAGGGAGAGGATAAAGTAATGGCTTTTAGTTTTGGTGAAAGAGATATGAAACAACCTTAAAGTGACACAAAGGCAGCTCTAATCAAGTGCTAAATTATGTGCTAAAGCAAGAGCCAAGTGGGGTAGCAAGGAATAGTAGAAAGAGCATAGGCTTTTTTTTTTAAATTTCCTTCTTTATTTTATTTATTTTTTAATGTGAAATTTATTGTCAAATTTGTTTCCATACAACACCCAGTGCTCATCCCAAAAGGTGCCTTCTTCAATGCTCATCACCCTCTTTCGCCTCCCTCCCACCCCCCCATCAACCCTCAGTTTGTTCTCAGTTTTTAAGAGTCTCTTATGGTTTGCCTCCCTCCCTTTCTACCTTTTTTCCCCTTCCCCTCTCCCATGGTCTTCTGTTAAGTTTCTCCGGATCCACATAAAAGTAAAAACATATGGTATCTTTCTCTGTATGACTTATTTCACTTAGCACAACACTCTCCAGTTCCATCCACATTGCTACAAAAGGCCATATTTCATTCTTTCTCATTGCCAGGTAGTATTCCATTGTATATATAAACCACAATTTCTTTCTTCATTCATCAGTTGATGGACATTTAGGCTCTTTCCATAATTTGGCTATTGTTGTGAGTGCTGCTATAAACATTGGGGTACAAGTGCCCCTATGCATCAGCACTCCTTTATCCCTTGGATGCAAAAATTCTCAACATGTTACTAGCAAATTGAATTTGGCAGCATATAAAAAGAATTATTCACCAAAATCAAGTGGGATTCATTCCTGGGCTGCAGGGCTGGTTCAACATTTGCAAATCAATCAATGTGATACATCACATTAATAAAAGAAAAGATAAGAACCATGTGATCTTGTTAATCGATGCAGAAAAAGCCTTTGACAAAACTCAGCATCCTTTCTTAACAAAACCCTTGAGAAAGTCGGGTAGAAGGAACATACTTAAACATCATAAAAGCCATTTATGAAAAGCCCACAGCTAAGAGCATTTGGAATCACACAGAGTTGGATTCAAAATCCAACCTTAACATATAATGTCTTGGGGCCTCAGTCTCCTCTGCTGCAAAAAAGTGTTTATATAATGAGACTTTGGTGACAGGATTGGTATATAGATCAAATGAGAAACATGTTAAAGTACTTAGTGCAGTCCCTCAACCTCAATTAATGGTAGGTGCTGTGATTATTACAGACTAAAATTAGGGAGTTGGCCACAGAGCTGTAATTTAGGGGAAAATAAATTATTGGATCTGGACAGAATGTGAATTTATTTTAAATGGTATAAAGGTAGCCACCTTCTCTCTAATGAACATAATGGACCTCAGGAAATCATACCCAATCACCTGCCTGCTGGACACAACATATGTAACATAGTTTAATGACTGTAGCTTCAGGCATCAGCCTAAAACTACTTGGAGGTGATATTGCTTTGTGCTGTAGTTTCAGTGAAGTAGACAGACTAGAGTTCAATATTACAGTCTGACCTCTTGGTCATTACTTAAAGACACAGAGCCATTTTTAATCTTTGTATTTTCCTCTTTGTAAGTAACTTCTAAGACAGACAGTATGTCATGTGCTAACTAAATTTCACATTTTAAAAAGGCATTTAGATCTATAACTCCAGATGATTAAAAACCCATTTAATGAAGAATGTTCTTTTGCTGTCTGCTTGGTCAATAAATTAAACAGATTAATTAAGTCAGGCTGTCAAGACCAAGGGCTGCCACTAACAATAGTCAATGGAGCTGACCCATTTATCAGGGATGAAGCTGGAGAAAGGCAGGCTTTGTCTTATAATTCTATAATGAATATAGAGAAATAGCTCATGGTAAGAAAACCATCTAGCCTCTGGCTGTATCTCAAGGTAAAGTAGATGTGGTGGGGAAAAAAAAAAAACACTATTGTTATTTTCACTTGCCCAGTTGATTTGTTTTTCTGGTTTCCTACTATTTCTTTAACTGTATTACCTGGGTTTCTAGAAAACCTAGAGTGATTTAGGAAGAAATGCTAAAATACCCTCCTTTTTTTTTTAAATTTTTTTTCAACGTTTTTTATTTATTTTTGGGACAGAGAGAGACAGAGCATGAACGGGGGAGGGGCAGAGAGAGAGGGAGACACAGAATCAGAAACAGGCTCCAGGCTCCGAGCCATCAGCCCAGAGCCTGACGCGGGGCTCGAACTCACGGACCGCGAGATCGTGACCTGGCTGAAGTCGGACGCTTAACCGACTGCGCCACCCAGGCGCCCCTAAAATACCCTCCTTTGACAAAATGCTAATGCAGGCAAATCAGTGGCTTGTTCAGCATTCTGATAAAGTTTCCAAAAAAGCTTTATAGAAAAATCATTTTAGTTGTCCTTTACAGCACTCAGTTTCATAAGGCTAAGAGTGATCCATAAACAAGTCTACCTTTTCTTTAATAGCCCAATTATTTATGTGTTCATTAACAAATGTTTGTTGAGTTCCACTGTGTGCCAAGCACATGTGAGCACTGGGGACATAAAACATAAATAAATATTTTCAGTGCCCTCAAAGAACCCTGTATAGTAGGAGAGACCTACTAAAAATATAAAATATAATATAATGTGGTAGGTTTTGTCAAACATATGTACAAGGTAAAGGGTGGTCAGAGAAGAGATGAAGTTTGAGTTGGGTCTACAGGATAAATAAGAGTTTGTTAGACATAGGGAGGGAGGGCATCTCAGGCATAGAACAGCCTACATAAATGCTGTGCAGCATGAAATAGCAAGGTAAAATTTAAAAGTAGTTTGATGAGCTTGAAATTTCATATATGGAGAAGTGGAAGATGTTGCTGGAATGGCTGACATAGACTTGACTATGGAGGCCCTTTTATATTATATTAAAAACCTGTGCTTTATCTTGAGGCATATTGGTGACCTGCAATTTGTTAGCTGCTTACACTAAATTAGTTTTTAGTTACTGTTATGAGCTGAATCATGTCCCTCCACCCTCAAAAATTCATATGTTGAAGTTCTAACCCCCAGTACCACAGATTGTGACTGTAGTTGGAGACAGGGTCTTTAAAGCAATTAAGGTAAAATGAGCTCATTCGGGTAAGGCCCTATTCCAATCTGAACAATGTCTTTATAAGAAGAGAAAGACAGACAGATACAGAGGGAAGACCCTGTGAACACATAGGGAGAGAACTACCATCTCCAGTCTCAACCTCTTACCATCGCATTCATATACCTGATGTTCTTCCTGTGTCTTCACTTTTATTTGGATTTGACAACACCTTGATCTCAAACCTCTATTATCCATAACTATGAGAAAATAAATTTCCATTGTTCAAGCTACACAGTCTGTGTTACATTGTTGTAGCAGTCCTAGGAAACTAATACAGTTATTAATAAGTTTCTAAATTTTATAAATAATTTACTTTTTAAAATAAAATTAAAATTGTTTTAACTTTATTCCTATAATAATAACATGATCTCATTCACTTACTGTATAATATGCTTTCTTGAGTGTAAGATAGTAAAGCTATCTTAATATTTTGAACAAAGTAGTGACAAGGTCAGATGTGTTTTAAGAAGATTATTCTTGCAGTAGTGTAGAGGGAGGCTTGGAGGACACTATGATGAGAAACAGAGAAATGAGTTAGGAAAGCGTTTGGGGTCTTTATGGGGCCTAGTAAACCCCATAGCACACCTCTTCCCTGTTTGAGTTTTAAACCAATTAATAAATAAAACACAAAGTTGGGAGATGGGAGATGGAGATGGAAGTAACATCTAAAATACTATAAAGGCTGGGTGGCTGGAAGATGTAGCTGACTGTAAGAACCAAATAGGTTAGTAATTCTCTGTGCCCCAGGATGAAACTTGGAGCAGCCCAGTCAATGAAACTTTGAATCTGTGAAATAGTACACTTGCTCAGATCACTGACACCCATTGGTCTTGTAGAAAGGAAGTAGAAAGTGAGCAATGTCCGTTCCATTTCTCCCCACCTTGAGTACTTCCAATGTCAAATTATACAACTAAATATTAGGAATAAATTAAGAACCAGAGTAAATGTAGTGATGTGTCAGACCACAATGGCCCTGTGCTCTGTAAAATTGTTTCACTGGCCCAAACATCTCAGCTGTAGTCAAAAGCTCATGGAACCGTTGATAATTCCCACGGTATCTGTCTAAGCTGTAAAGAATAATTTCCCTTTTACCTGGCCTAACTAATCAGGAACTGATTTCCAGAACTAAAATGTAGCTTCTATCACAACATATCTGATTAAAATGGTTTAAACGTAAATTCTATTTCAGGGTCATCTTTGTTCCTTCAATAATTTAACTCCTCAGTCAAGGAACAGTACAATTCATACTTCTAGTTGAATAACATTGACGAATTCTAACTCTGAAACTTGAAATGATTATTTTTTTTTCAGCCATTTTCTCACACTGGGTGTCAAACCTTGTCTTAATATGAAAGCCATCCTTCTTGGATAGTATATTATTTTCTGTAGCTTTTGGGCCCCAAAAGGCTCCTACACATGGAAGAAGCTTGATGTAGAGCTGTCATTTGGAACCCTTGTCATAAAAAAGGAACTCTGGTCATAATTCAGAGGGGATGTAAACCAAGCAACCAATTACCTTCCTTGAATTCCGGATGTTGCCCTGCTAACTGGCATTCACTTAGCCTCTAGGCTGTGTTATAAATAACACTTGGATTCCCACATTGTGGTTTTCTTTTCCTCTCAGTTTTATACAGTGATCAATTAACTTCAGAGGTTAGGCAGAAAGAGAGTCCCTCACACTAAACATAGTCTTCATTCAGAAAATTATTAGGTCTCACATTCTTTGTTCCTGAGCTCTGAAAACTTCAAGGGGATTCACCATGTTTCTAGAACATATCCTAAGAGAACCATGCAGAAAGGAAGTGGCAGAGAAACTACTTTAAGTTGGGAAAAGATGCAAAGCCAAAACATGCAAAGTGGCTATTCAGAGTACCTCTGGAATGTTCACTCAATTGGATTCAGAACCTCCACTGGCAGGTAATCTTTCTACAGTGACCAATCAGTCTATTAGTTAATAATGGTGCTTTTTCATGTGACACATATTGGCTACTTAATAAATGTGCATTGAATGAATTAATTAATGAAAGAATGAGTATTTGAATGCTAGTTGCACAAATGTAAAGTTACTTCTGATCTGTGATTTGGACAATGAATAACACAGTGAAATCCATGGGAACAGTGTTTTACAAATTGTAGGTCACAACCCATTAGTGGGTTATATACTCAATTTAGTAAGTTACAATCAGCATTTGAAAGAAATAAAATGGATGGAAACATAAAATATTGGGGTACATTGCATATAGTAAGGATAATTTTTTCTCTTAATTTTTTTTAGTTTTGTGTGTGTGTAAATGTATGGATCATGTGCAAACAATGAGTAAAATGTATTTATTAATGTGAGTAAGAGTCAAAATAATTAGAGGTTAGCAAACCATGGCCTAAGAGTTAAACTTGGCATACTACTTCTGTCTTAGCCCATTCAGGCTGCTATAACAGAATTTCATAGACCGAATGACTTATAAACAATGCAAATTTATTTCTCACAATTCTTGGAGGTTGGGAAATCCAAAACCAAGGCACTGGCAGATTTGGTGTTTGATGAGAGCCCACTTCTTGGCTCATATATGGCTATTTTCTCACTGTCCTCTCATGTGGAAGGGGCAAAGTTGCTCTCTGGTGTTTCTTTTATAAATGTACTAATCCCATTCATGAAGATTCCACCCTCATGACCTAATCACCTCCCAAAGGCCTCACCTCAAAATACCATCACAATGGGGGAATAGGTTTCAAAAGACATTCAGTCTAAGGCAGCCTCTCTGTAAATAAAGATTTATTAGAACATAACTATACTCATTCATTTACATGTTGCCTAGGGCTTCTTTTGTACTACAATGGAAGAGCTAAGTAGTTGTGACAGAAACCTTATGATCCACAAAACCTAAAATATTTGTTCTTTGACCTTTTACAGAAAAAGTTTTATAATTCCTGCATTAGAAGATGCTAGAGACATTTAAGTATAGAAAACTTGGTTTTATGGTTTAGAAAAAAACGTGAAGCTGATATAATCAATCTGTCCCTACTTGGGAGTTTATTTTGTTTCTTTGGACTCAGAGCAATTGTTACTAGGGTTTGAATGTAAATTTATTTAAATTGAGCTAATGGAAGATAATGTTAAAATCTGGGCCAAAATGAGTGTGTATTTACTGAACATAATCATGTTCTTGGATAGTGGGTTGAGGCTATCTGGTAGTGAAGTTTCTCATCATGTGTAAGCTTTGCAAACTCTACTCAAGAAGATTCTAGAAGCAATGATATGACCAACTTACAAAGGTAGTATATGCTTTCAAAACTGTAGAGCTATGCATCCAAAAAACCAAATAAAAGCACCATTTAGGGTTGGGGAACTAAGAACCATAGCACAGGGCGGTAGACATGAAGCTAGCTATGTGCAAGGAATAAAATACAGCAAGTAGCATCTAATTGCCTCTTCTTTTCCCCCAAATCTTGGCTGTTTAAGATTGATTCTTTTTTTTCAATATATGAAGTTTATTGTCAAATTGGTTTCCATACAACACCCAGTGCTCATCCCAAAAGGTGCCCTCCTCAATACCCATCACCGACCCTCCCACCCCCCATCAACCCTCAGTTTGTTCTCAGTTTTTAACAGTCTCTTATGCTTTGGCTCTCTCCCACTCTAACCTCTTTTTTTTTCCTTCCCCTCCCCCATGGGTTTCTGTTAAGTTTCTCAGGATCCACATAAGAGTGAAACCATATGGTAGCTGTCTTTCTCTGTATGGCTTATTTCACTTAGCATCACACTCTCCAGTTCCATCCATGTTGCTACAAAGGGCCATATTTCATTCTTTCTCACTGCCACGTAGTACTCCATTGTGTATATAAACCACAATTTCTTTATCCATTCATCAGTTAATGGAAATTTAGGCTCTTTCCATAATTTGGCTATTGTTGAGAGTGCTGCTATAAACATTGGGGTACAAGTGCCCCTATGCATCAGTACTCCTGTATCCCTTGGGTAAATTCCTAGCAGTGCTACTGCTGGGTCATAGGGTAGGTCTATTTTTAATTTTCTGAGGAACCTGCACACTGTTTTCCAGAGTGGCTGCACCAGTTTGCATTCCCACCAACAGTGCAAGAGGGTTCCCTTTCTCCACATCCTCGCCAGCATCTATAGTCTCCTGATTTGTTCATTTTGGCCACTCTGACTGGCGTGAGGTGATATCTGAGTGTGGTTTTGATTTGTATTTCCCTGATGAGGAGCAACGTTGAGCATCTTTTCATGTGCCTGTTGGCCATCCAGATGTCTTCTTTAGAGAAGTGTCTATTCATGTTTTCTGCCCATTTCTTCACTGGGTTATTTGTTTGTCAGGTGTGGAGTTTGGTGAGCTCATTATAGATTTTGGATACGAGCCCTTTGTCCGATATGCCATTTGCAAATATCTTTTCCCATTCCGTTGGTTGCCTTTTAGTTTTGTTGGTTGTTTCCTTTGCTGTGCAGAAGCTTTTTATCTTCATAAGGTCCCAGTAATTCACTTTTGCTTTTAATTCCCTTGCCTTTGGGGATGTGCCGAGTAAGAGATTGCTATGGCTGAGGCCAGAGAGGTCTTTTCCTGCTTTCTCCTCTAGGGTTTTGATGGTTTCCTGTCTCACATTCAGGTCCTTTATCCATTTTGAGTTTATTTTTGTGAATGGTGTGAGAAAGTGGTCTAGTTTCAACCTTCTGCATGTTGCTGTCCAGTTCTCCCAGCACCATTTGTTAAAGAGACTGTCTTTTTTCCATTGGATGTTCTTTCCTGCTTTGTCAAAGATGAGTTGGCCATACGTTTGTGGGTTTAGTTCTGGGGTTTCTATTCTATTCCATTGGTCTATGTGTCTGTTTTTGTGCCAATACCATGCTGTCTTGATGATGACAGCTTTGTAGTAGAGGCTAAAGTCTGGGATTGTGATGCCTCCTGGTTTGGTCTTCTTCTTCAAAATTACTTTGGCTATTCGGGGCCTTTTGTGGTTCCATATGAATTTTAGGATTGCTTGTTCTAGTTTTGAGAAGAATGCTGGTGCAATTTTGATTGGGATTGCATTGAATGTGTAGATAGCTTTGGGTAGTATTGACATTTTGACAATATTTATTCTTCCAATCCATGAGCACGGAATGTTTTTCCATTTCTTTATATCTTCTTCAATTTCTTTCCTAAGCTTTCTATAGCTTTCAGCATACAGATCTTTTACATCTTTGGTTAGATTTATTCCTAGGTATTTTATGATTCTTGGTGCAATTCTGAATGGAATCAGTTTCTTTATTTGTCTTTCTGTTGCTTCATTGTTAGTGTATAGGAATGCAACTGATTTCTTTACATTGATTTTGTATCCTGCAACTTTGCTGAAAGCATGTATCAGTATAACAGACTTTTGGTGGAGTCTATCGGATTTTCCATGTATAATATCATGTCATCTGCAAAAAGCGAAAGCTTGACTTCATCTTTGCCAATTTTTTTTTAATGTTTTATTTATTTTTGAGAGAGACAGAGACAGAATGTGAGTGGGTTAGGGGCAGAGAGAGAGGGAGACACAGAAGCAGAAGCAGGCTCCAGGCTCTGGGCTGTCAGCACAGAGCCCGACGCGGGGCTCGAACTCACGAGCTGTGAGATCATGACCTGAGCCGAAGTCGGACGCTCAACCGACTGAGCCACCCAGGCGCCCCCATCTTTGCCAATTTTGATGCCTTTGATTTCCTTTTGTTGTCTGATTGCTGATGCTGGAACTTCCAACACGATGTTAAACAACAGCAGTGAGGGTGGACATCCCTGTCGTGTTCCTGATCTCAGGGAAAAAGCTCTCAGTTTTTCCCCATTGAGGATGATGTTAGCTGTGGGCTTTTCATAAATGGCATTTATGATCTTTAAGTATGTTCCTTCTATCCCGACTTTCTCGAGGGTTTTTATTAGGAAAGGATGCTGAATTTTGTCAAAGGCCTTTTCTGCATCGATTGACAGGATCTTATGGTTCTTATCTTTTCTTTTATTAATGTGATGTATCACGTTGATTGATTTGTGAATGTTGAACCAGCCCTGAATCCCAGGAATGAATCCCACTTGATCATGGTGAATAATTCTTTTTATATGCTGTTGAATTCGATTTGCTAGCATCTTACTGAGAATTTTGCATCCATATTCATCCGTGATATTGGCCTGTTGTTCTCTTTTTTTACTGGGTCTCTGTCTGGTTTAGGAATCAAAGTAATACTGGCTTCCTAGAATGAGTCTGGAAGTTTTCCTTGCCTTTCTATTTTTGGAATAGCTTGAGAAGGATAGGTATTATCTCTGCTTTAAACGTCTGGTAGAACTCCCCTGGGAAGCCATCTGGTCCTGGACTCTTATTTGTTGGGAGATTTTTGATGACTGGGTCAATGTCTTCGCTGGTTATGGGTCTGTTCAAGCTTTCTGTTTCCTCCTGATTGAGTTTTGGAAGCGTGCGGGTGTTTAGGAATTTGTCCATTTCTTTCAGGTTGTCCAGTTTGTTGGCATATAATTTTTCATAGTATTCCCTGATAATTGCTTGTATCTCTGAGGGATTGGTTGTAGTAATTCCATTTTCACTCAGGATTTTATCTATTTGGGTCATCTCCCTTTTCTTTTTGAGAAGCCTGGCTAGAGGTTTATCAATTTTTTTTTTATATAAAACCAATTCCTGGTTTCGTTGATCTGCTCTACAGTTTTTTTTAGATTCTATATTGTTTATTTCTTCTCTGATCTTTATTATTTCTCTTCTTCTGCTGGATTTAGGCTGTCTTTGCTGTTCTGCTTCTATTTCCTTTAGGTGTGCTGTTAGATTTTTGTATTTGGGATTTTTCTTGTTTCTTGAATTAGGCCTGGATTGCAATGTATTTTCCTCTCAGGACTGCCTTCGCTGCATCCCAAAGCGTTTGGATTGTTGTATTTTCATTTTCATTTGTTTCCATATATTTTTAAATTTCTTCTCTAATTGCCTGGTTGAGCCACTCATTCTTTAGTAGGGTGTTCTTTAACCTCCATGCTTTTGGAGGTTTTCCAGACTTTTTCCTCTGGTTGATTTCAAGCTTCATGGCATTGTGGTCTGAAAGTATGCATGGTATGATTTCAATTCTTGTATACTTATGAAGGGCTGTTTTGTGACCCAGTATGTGATCTATCTTGGAGAATGTTCCATGTGCACTCGAGAAGAAAGTATATTCTGTTGCTTTGGGATGCAGAGTTCTAAATATATCTGTCAAGTCCATCTGATCCAATGTATCATTCAGGGCCCTTGTTTCTTTATTGACCGTGTGTCTAGATGATCTATCCATTTCTGTAAGTGGAGTGTTAACGTCCCCTGCAATTACCACATTCTTATCAATAAGGTTGCTTATGTTTGTGAGTAATTGTTTTATATATTTGGGGGCTCCTGTATTCGGCGCATAGACATTAATAATTGTTAGCTCTTCCTGATGGATAGACCCTGTGATTATTATATAATGCCCTTCTTCCTCTCTTGTCACAGCCTTTAATTTAAAGTCTAGTTTGTCTGATATAAGTATGGCTACTCCAGCCTTCTTTTGACTTCCAGTGGCATGATAAATAGATCTCCATCCCCTCACTCTCAATCTGAAGGTGTCCTCAGGTGTAAAATGAGTCTCTTGTAGACAGCAAATTGATGGGTCTTGTTTTTTTATCCATTCTGATATCTATGTCTTTTGGTTGGTGCATTTAGTCCATTTACATTCCGTGTTATTGTAGAAAGATACGGGTTTCGAGTCATTGTGATGTCCGTAGGTTTCATCCTTGTAGCGATGTGTCTGGTACTTTGTCTCACAGGATCCCCCTTAGGATCTCTTGTAGGGCTGGCTTAGTGGTGACAAATTCCTTCAGTTTGTTTTTGTTTGGGAAGACCTTTATCTCTCCTTCTATTCTAAATGACAGAGTTGCTGGATAAAGGATTCTCGGCTGCATATTTTTTCTGTTTAGCACACTGAAGATCTCGTGCCATTCCTTTCTGGCCTGCCTAGTTTCAGTAGAGAGATCAGTCACGAGTATTATAGGTCTCCCTTTATATGTTACAGCACGTGTATCTCTAGCTGCTTTCAGAATTTTCTCTTTATCCTTGTTTTTTGCCAGTTTCACTATGATATGTCGTGCAGAAGATCGATTCAAGTTCCGTCTGAAGGGAGTTCTCTGTGCCTCTTGGATTTCAATGCCTTTTTCCTTCCCCAGATCTGGGAAGTTCTCAGCTATTATTTCTTCAAGTACACCTTCAGCCCCTTTCCCTCTCTCTTCCTCCTCTGGAATACCAATTATGCATATATTATTTCTCTTTTACCAATTATGCATATATTATTTCTCTTTAGTGCATCACTTAATTCTATAATTTTCCCCTCATACTCCTGGATTTTTTTATCTCTCTTTTTCTCAGCTTCTTCTTTTTCCATAATTTTATCTTCTAGTTCACCTATTCTCTCCTCTGCCTCTTCAATCCGAGCCATCGTCATCTCCATTTTATTTTGCAGTTCATTGGTAGCATTTTTTAGCTCCTCCTGTCTGTTCCTTAGTCCCTTGATCTCTGTAGCAAGAGATTCTCTGCTGTCCTTTATACTGTTTTCAAGCCCAGCGATTAATTTTATGACTATTATTCTAAATTCATTTTCTGTTATATTGTTTAAATCATTTTTGATCAGTTCATTAGCTGTTGTTATTTCCTGGACGTGTTTCTGAGGGGAATTCTTTCGTTTTGTCATGTTGGATTGTCCCTGGAGTGGTGTGGGACTGTGGGGCACTTCCCCTGTGCTGTCTTGAATAACTTGCGTTGGTGGGCGGGGCTGCAGTCAGACCCGATGTGTGCCCTCAGCCCACCGCTGGGGCCACAGTCAGACTGGTGTGTGCCTTCTCTTCCCCTCTCCTAGGGGTGGGATTCACTGTGGGGTGGTGTGGCTGCCTGCGCTACTTGCACACTGCCAGGCTTGTGGTGCTGGGGATCTGGCTTATTAGCTGGGCGGATTGGCAAGGTGCACAGGGGTGGGAGGGGCAGGCTCAGCTCATTTTTCCTTCAGAGATCTGCTTCGGGAGGGGCCCTGTGGCACCAGGAGGGAGTCAGATCTGCTGGAGGGATGGATTCGCACAAGCACAGCGTTGGGTGTTTGTGGTGCAAGCAAGTTCCCTGGCAGGAACTGGTTCCCTTTGTGATTTTGGCTGGGGAATGGGCGAGGGAGATGGCGCTGGCAAGCGCCTTTGTTCACCACCAAGCTGAGCTCTGTCGTCCGGGGCTCAACAACTTTCCCTCCCGTTGTCCTCCAGCCCTCCTGTTCTCTGAGCAGAGCTGTTAGCTTATAACCTTCCAGATATCAAGTCCCGCTTGCTGTTGGAACACACTCCGTTAAGCCTGTCTGCTTTTGCAAGCCAGATTTGGGGGCTCTGCTTGGCTGGCTGGCCACCCCTCTGCCCCAGCTCCCTCCCGCCAGTCCGTATAGCGCGCACTGCCTCTCCGCCCTTCCTACCCTCTTCCGTGGGCGTCTCATCTATGCTTGGCTCTGGATACTCTGTTCTGCTAGTCTTCTGGTGGTTTTCTGGGTTATTTAGGCAGGTGTAGGTGGAATCTAAGTGATCAGCAGGATGTGAGGTGAGCCCAGCGTCCTCCTATGCCGCCATCTTCCCAGGATCCTATGATCGATTCTTATAATCTGCATTTGTGTAAACATTGTGCCATTTATGTAAAAATTTGGTGGATGCTAACAACTGCAATAATCAGCATGAGGTGATTGGATGTGATGAGGTATGTGGATGTGATAATAAGAGGATGACACTGGAGAGGTTGATAATGCCCATGTCTTGCATGAGAAGCGGCCCTATGAATCAAGCTAAGGAGAGCTTGTACTTAATTCTGTAGAAAATGAAAAGTCATGGGAGACTTTCAATCAGGGAGGCAGGTAATCATATTTGTGTTCTAGATGCACTCTTTGCAGTATGGCCCATCGATTGGAGGGGTAGAGACTGAAGAAAAGGAGGAGACCAGTTAGAAGGTTATTTTTAGCAATCTAGTTGAGAAGTAATAAGGGCCTGCAGTGAGTGCAGTGAGCATGAGGACCAACCATGGCTATAGATTTGAAATATATTTAGGATAGACGATCACAAAATTTGTGAGGAGGAATGTTAAGAGATCAATCTGGAAGTTAATCCAGGACTTTTAATGGAGGGCAGTATGCCACATTAAGAAATTCAGATTTTATCCTTAAAGGCATTAGGGAACCCCTGATGGAAAAGTACTCTGCCGTAGTGTAAAAAAAATAGATTGAAAATAGACAAGCCCAGAAGTAGGGTGACCCATTAGGAGGCTATTTCCAAGAGACTTGGTTAGAAGTCTTGGTACTTTTGAGTGAGACTATGAGTATATTTATCACATTAACTCCCTCCTATCTTCTCCTGCACATGAGAGGAATAATCCAGTTGTAAGAGTATTTAAATATATTTAATTATATATTAATATATATATATAATATATATATAATATATATATTATAAAAATATATATAAATATATTTAATTATATTTAAATATATATAAAAATAAAAGAGTATTTAAATATATTGTGAAATTGAAAAGATATTCTAGACATACTAGTAGTGGGGTTTTGGATAGCTTTGTTATATAAAGCTTTGAAATTCTGTATTTGAATGTGTATTTGAGAGATACTAACTCTTCTGCTGTGATGGATTATCCTTTTGGGATATAGTTCTCCTTTAGGATATTAAATTACCTGTGTCTGCTCTAAAGAGAACTAGGGAAAACAATAGAGCAACTTCTTCCTTTTCATTTTGTTTGAAATCTAGTTCCATAGATATTTGCAACAACAGCAATTACTACAGGAATGAACTTGATGATTTGTCCCCCAATAGGCCACCTGACATTGTGACATTATCTTGCATATATAATTGTTATTTATTTGATCCCTAAAGAAACATAAGTGCTGTTTCTGTGGCAGTAGAAATTTGCATAATCCAAGATCTCTTGTGATGCTATACCTTTCCAATTAATTTTTGCAGGGGGAAGGAATTATAGTCATTTGTAAATTACACTGCTAATTATTTTTTACACAAATCAATTTTTGGTGAAATATACAAGTCAGCCTTGCACAGCTTTGAATATTACACATATTCATTGCCTTAAAAAGCCTCCAATCAAATCATGATCTCATTCTTTCTCATACAAGAAAATAAATTCACTGGGTTCAGACATGTTTCTTTTCCCATCTGTATTAACTGTGATGTCTGAAGGTGACTTAAATGATTTTTCTGTCTTTTTGACCATATATTTACCATCAAATATTCATTTCTTTTTTCTAATATCAAATATCCTACCTTGTGTCATAATGTTGGCCTCAAGAAAAATATCAACTTTTTTTGAACCCTAATATCATTTTCTGGCCAGTTACTAAAATTGTTTTAATGCAAGTTGTTTGTTTATTTGGGGGAGGGAGGAGTATCTCGTGTATCTGTAGTGTCATTTACTCAAGACTGAGAAACTACTGTAAATACATTTTAGTAAAAGACTCTTCCTTTTAAAATAAATTTTACCAAAAATTTATATGCTACTTCATGGTTTCTCATAGAATATTTTTGTAGCTGTCTTTCCTACTCATGGTGAAAAAACAAACTAAATAACTACTCATATAAATTCTTAAATGCTGAATATGGAAACAAATATGATTTGAAAAAGTTTCAGAGTATGTTAAAAACCCTTGAAAAAAAGTATGTCCCTATTCATATAGATCTCACTAAATGAGGCTAATAAGTCAAAAAGTTAGTTTAGAAATATTTTCTACTCAAGATATCTACTAAATTTTTTAATAATGCAGTTGCCTTTACATTATTTTAAAATGTAGAAACAAAGCTGTATATAGTTTCTTGCTTTTGTCCAAATTACATATTTTTCTGCTGTCACATTGTAATATAAGTCTGGAACACAAAAGTAGAAATATAGAACCAGATACTGCCATTTAGTCTCTTTTGTCCTTAATTTCTTCACATATGCAATAACGGGATTGTCTTGTTGACCTTTAAAATCCTGTCCAACTCTCACATCATTTTTTATCCTTATCATGGGTGATTTGGCTCTAAATAACATTTTCCATTATTTTAAAATTCAAAGTGATTATAGCCCTTCTTTTTTTGCTGAAAAATGTTATACCTTTTATTAATGTGATATGCCTAATTCTAAACTCCTCTGTGTAAAAGGGACAGGAAGGTCTTGGATAAATTCCAAATAAGATACACAAAGGTGATTAGAATGCAAAATGAGCTGTCTTAGGTGTTAACAAAATATTGGTGTGGGTGATTCCTTCTCTTAGTTAGTTCTCATTTTATGTCAGAACTTTCTAACTCTTATGAAAATTACCTCATGAAAGAATACTTATGTACACATTAATTAAATTATTTTTAACTATTTTTTAGAGGTTAGACTTATAGTCTCAATTAAATTACAAGTTTCTTAATGGCAGAGATTATGGTTTTGTCTTATTCTGTATTCTCCACAGTGCCTAACATAAAAAAACACATTCAGGAGTGCCTGGGTGGCTCTATCAGTTGAGTGTCCAGCTTTGGCTTGGGTCATGATCTTGCAGTTCTTGAGTTCGAGCCCCACATTCAAGCTCTCTGTATTAGCACGGAGCCCACTTCAGATTCTCTGTCTCCCTCTCTATGCCCCTCCCCTACTTGCACTTGTGCGCATGCTCTCTCTCTCTGTCTCAAAAATAAACATCAAAAAAAGAGCATTCAAACCATTGCTAAAGTGAATCTGTTGTTGAGAGACCCTGCATAATTCAGTGTTGAGTATAAATTCCGGCCAAGATGGTGAACTGAGCAGAAAAGAAATACTCTACCAAAAACAAATAAAATACTTGATAAAATATATTTTTATATATTTAGCCAGACCTAGAAGCATAAAAAAGGGTATCTCTATATATTGTAAATGAAGACCACAGCTAAAGTAGTGAGCAATAATCAAAGCTGCACAGAATGTGAAGGACAAGTCTCTAAATACACATTACCTTAGGGGCTGGGAATAATGTTTTACAGGTTGGGAGCACAGGAATTTAAAGTTTTTTGGGACCTGGAACCCATACAATTTAGAAAGCTCTCCTTAAAATTATCTTACTTTTCAATGTCACCAAAATGCATGATCACATGGGCACACTTCTTGGGCCATTCCTTGGACCATAGAAGCTTTATTAGCTTTATACTAAATCTGCCTCTGTCCTATTATCAAGATCATAAGATCATGAAAGGGCAAGGAATGGGTATTAGGTTCCCTACATATTACCCAGAGCCAGAAAAGCAGTGTGCCATTTATGAATGGCTACCAAAAGTTTCTGCTACCTGGCCTAAGGGCTTGCAGATAATTCACTAATTACCCTAAGCTCTAGGTAACATGAGAGAGACTAGAACCCTATCCTTGAGTTGTAAAGACCTAAAGCTAATAAATGGATGTAAATACTAGTTGGGAGGGGCGCCTGGATGGCTCAGTTGGTTAAGTGTTCAACTCTTGATTTTAGCTTAGGTCATGATCTCAGGATCATGAGATCAAGCCCCACATTGGGCTCCATGCTTTAGTGTAGAGTCTGCTTGGGATTATCTCTCTCCCTCTCTGCCCCTCCCCCAGTCATACATGTGTGCTTGCTCTCTCTCTCTCTCTCTCTCTCTCTTGAAAAATAAATAAACATTAAAAAAAAACTGGTTTGGAAATGGTGAATCTTTTAGTGCCCAGGCAGAAGTATCTACGAAACCATAACAAAGGATGCCATCACAACCATGGTCTATTTGTGTCTTCTGAAGAAATAGGGCTCACACCTCCATGGAGTTTGGGCTTAAACATTAACATTATAGAGTGACATCATCAAGATGGTGACATAGGTTTATGACTTTGCTCCCCCTCACAAGAAGAACAACTAACTTTTCAAGAATAAGATACCACTGAGACAATCCTAGAATATAGAAGTGGGGCGGAGGACCTTCCTGCACCACAAAGACCCAGACAGAAGGGTGAGAAATAGCTGCACATTGACCACATTACCCTTCCCCCAGGCTAGAATAGCACCACATGGACAGTTTTCTCCTGAGCCTCTATTCTCCAATGGTAATTCTCCCAATGGTAAGAAGCAACCTGGGGGAGTGGAGAACCAGCTTCCCCCAGCATTGTGAGTCACATTTCAGGAACCCCTACTCTTATCTCATACCATGGGGGTTGCAGGGGCATATGTGGGGCAAAATCACTGCAAATATGACTGTGATGAAGAAGGGGGGAGGGGCTTGCAGCAAACAGCACACAGATCTTGACAGACTGAATTCACACATGCAGTGCCCAAGTACTAATCACAACCAGCAGCTTTGTACATCTACAGTACCAAGTCAGGGGTTTGCTCTGATTAGGAAGCTCAGTGGGGTGTAGATCTACCTGATTTGGGTCCTTAAACAAGTTTTGCCCATCATAAAGCTTGGTTTGCCCATGCCCAGGCAAGGAACTGAATCAGAGCCCCGCCCACTGTGAAGAGTGTCTTTTGGACTCATCTGGTCAGAAGGGCTGATGACAACTCCTGGAAGCAGTATGGTCCAGAGAAACTTGAGCCAATAGGCAGGCAGAGAGAGCTGATCATACCCAAAAAAATGTCTGTGCTAGGCTTGGAACATTCCCATGCTATGCACAGGCAGGAGTTATTAATTCATAGCCAAGGCTGATGGTAGTTAATAGCTTCTCAAAACTGAAGACTCTTTGGGAAATTGAAAGAAACCTGCAGTAGCCTCTTCCCCTCCTGCCTAGACAAGGGAGCAGAGATATAGGCCCATCCTCAGTGGAGAATGTTTTTCTACCCCGTATGACCAAAATGGCTGGAGACAACTCCTAGAAGCAGTGCAGCTGGTGACATTTGAACTAAGAGGTAGACAGCCACAGCCAATAGTTTGCAGAGCAATGTCAGTGGCCCTGTTTGGTCAGGAAACTTGGGGTGAAGGTTGGCTTGAGTTAAGACAAGGAATAAAGAGTATTACAAGCTGTACTCAGGCAGGGAATCTAATTTATAGCTCCACTTATTGCTGAATACAGCCTATGCCTCTCCAATCAGAGAACCTAACCAGAGCACATAAGAAGCTGCATAATTCAATAGGAGTACTGATGCATAGGGGCACTTGTACCCCAATGTTTATAGCAGCACTCTCAACAATAGCCAAATTATGGAAAGAGCCTAAATGTCCATCAACTGATGAATGGATAAAGAAATTGTGGTTTATATACACAATGGAGTACTACATGGCAATGAGAAAGAATGAAATATGGCCCTTTGTAGCAACGTGGATGGAACTGGAGAGTGTTATGCTAAGTGAAATAAGCCATACAGAGAAAGACAGAAACATATGTTTTCACTCTTATGTGGATCCTGAGAAACTTAACAGAAACCCATGGGGGAGGGGAAGGGGAAAAAAAGGAGGTAGAGTGGGAGAGAGTCAAAGCATAAGAGACTCTTAAAAACTGAGAACAAACTGAGGGTTGATGGGGGGTGGGAGGGAGGGGAGGGTGGGTGATGGGTATTGAGGAGGGCACCTTTTGGGATGAGCACTGGGTGTTGTATGGAAACCAATTTGATAATAAACTTCTTATATTGAAAAAAAAATAATAAAAAATTAAAAATTTTAAAAAAATAAAATAATAAAAAAAAGAAGCTGCATAATCCAGTCAACAGCAGTCTATATAGTGGCACTTGGATGGAGAGCACAGCCTGTGGCTTCCCTCAACTGCAGAGTAAAATTTGTTGCCTCACCTGACCAGGGAAGTCAATGCACACTATGTCCTGATTTGGGTCCTCAAACAATGAACTGTACAGGCCCTGGGCCCCATTCTAATGTTCTGTCAGTGTATGAAAGCTAATTCATATTTCCATCCAATTAAAATATTGTATCTATTCTCTACCACTTCGTAAGCCTGACCAGAGAATCCAGGGAACTGCAGAGCCTATCCTATACCTCACTTAGGTAAGAATCTAAGCCAGCAGTTCTATCCAAGTATTCTCAGCTAAGGGAACACCCCCCGTTTCTGTCCTCAGAACTTAAACAGTTGTCTCACCCCAAAATAGTCCATAATAGCAGACCACACCTGCCAAAGGACATTACCACCAAACATACCCAGAAACCCACTGAACTGACTGATTAAAAAACAAAAACAAAAACAAAAACTGTCTCTGACAAAGCAAACCTACAGAGTCTGAAGAAGAAATATTATTAATCAATTTCACAGATACCAGTGTAAGGAATCATGGATGTCTCTCTCTCTCTCTCTGTCTCTCTCACACACACACAACACGTAAATATTATACAACCAAAGGAGACTAATAAATCTCCAATAACTGACCCTAAAAAAATAGAGATCTATGAACTCCCAGACAAGGAATTCAGAAAAATCCTATTAAGGAAGTTTAGTGAACTAGAAGAAAACATGGACAATCAAGCAAAATTAGGAAAATGATGCATGAACCAAATGAGAACTTCAACAGGGAAATAACAACCATCAAAAGAAAAAAGAAGAAACACCAAACAGAAATCCTAGAGTTGAAAAATGCAATAACTGAACTAACGAATTTAATAGACTTTCAAAAATGACTTGATCAAGCAAAAGAAAGAATCAGCAAGCTGAACGATAAGACACTGGAAATCACCCAGTCAGAGGAACAAAAAGAAAAAAATGCAAAAGAGTGAAGAAAGACTACAGGAATCATAACACAATGAAAAGAAATAATATTTACATCATGGGAATTACAGAAGGAGAAGAGAAAAAAGAGGGGGACAGAAAGTATATTCAAAGCAATAATGTCTTAAAATGTCCCAAACTTGAGAAGTGAAATGGATATTCAGATCCAAGAAGCCAACGGACCCCAAATGGGTTGAACCTGAATAGGGCTACACCAAGATACATTATAATTAAGTTATCAGAAGTTAAAATAAAAAAAAAAAGAATTTTAAGAGAAGAGAGAGGTTACATACAAGGAAACCCCCAGAAGACTATTGAAGGATTTCTCAGCAGAAATTTTTCAGGTCAGGAGAGAATGAAATGACATATTCAAAATATTGAAAGAAAATAACTGTCAACCAAGAATTCGATACACAGTAAAGCTGTCCTTCAGAAACAAAGGAGAAATACTCTCCCAAGCAAACAAAAGCTGAGGGAGTTCATTACCACCAGACCAGCCTTACAGTAAGAAATGCTAAACAGTGTTCTTTAAATGGAAATAAAAGAATGCTAATGAGCATTATCAAAATATAACAAGGTAATATAAATCTCACTATTCATAGTGGTGAATAATTCACTTACAACTCTAGTTATAAAGTTAAAAAAAATGGATGTAGTAAAAATAACCATAATTACAAAAACCTGTTATTAGTTACATGCTATTTTTTAAAAATGTAATTTATAACCACAGTAACCTAAAACATAAGTTGGAGGAGAAGTAAAAGTGTAAAGTTTACTACTTCTATTGAAGTTAAGTTGTTATTAGTTTATTTTAGGGTGTTTTAAGTTTACTATATTTTATGTAAACTTCATGGTAAAAGTTTACCATATTTTATGTAAACTTCATGGTAATAACAAGGGAAAATCCTGTAGTAATTATACAAAAGAACGTGTTAAAGAAGCCAAACCCTACTGATGCCAAAAGACATCAAAACACAAAAAAGACGGCAGGATAAGAAATAAAGAACAAAGGATCTACAAAACAACAAGAAAACAATAAAATGGCAGTATAAGTTCTTATCAATGAATAATTATTTTAAATGTAAATAAATTCTCCAATTAAAATACATGAAATGGCTGAATAAAGAAAACAAGCTCCTACAATACACCTACAAGAGACTCACTTTAGCTTTAAAGACACACATAGACAGAGAGTGAAGGGTTAGAAAAATACATGCAAGCAAATGGCACCCCTCCCCAAAAAAATCAAGGATAGCTATATTTACATCAGAAAAATATACTTTAAACTAAAAGTGGTAAAAAAAAAGAGAGACAAAGGTCAAAATATAATTATAATGGGGTCAATACATCAAGAAGATATAATAATTGTAAACATGTGTCTAACATTGAGCACCTAAATATATAAAGCAAAAACTAACAGAGCTAAAAGGAGAAATAAAAAGTAATACAATAACAATTGGGGACTCTAATACCCCACCCTTAACAATTGATAGATCATCTAGAAAGGAACAGTGGAGTTGAACACTATAGATCAAATGAACCTGACATATGCAGAACATTCCATGCAACGTTGTCAGAATACACATTCTTTCAAGCGTACATAGAACATTTTCTAGGATGGACCACATGTAAGGCCACAAAACAAGTCCTAGCAAGTTCAAGAATATTGAAATCATACCAGGTATCTTCTCTGACCATAATGGAATGAAATTAGAAATAAACAAGACAAAAACTACAAAATTCAGGAATACATGGAAATTAAACAGCATTCTCCTGAACAAATAATGGATCAAAGAAGAAAGTAAAGGGAAAAGAAAAAAGTTCTTGAGCCAAACAAAAATGGAAACACAACATGCCAGAACTTGAGGGATACAGCAAAAGCAGGGAAGAAAAAATTTTATAGTAACAAACATCTACAATAAGAAGAAAGAAGGGGTGCCTGGGTGGCTCATTTGGTTAAGTGTCCAACTCTTGATTTCAACTCAGGTCATGATCTCACAGTTTGTAGGATCAAGCCCATTGTTGGACTCTGTGCTGACAATGTGGAGCTTGGGATTCTCTGACTCCCTCCCTCTCTCTCTCTTTCTGCCCGTCTCTCTCTCTCTCTCTCTCTCTCTCTCTCAAATAGAAATAAATAAACTTAAAAAAAAAAAAGAAAGATCCCCAAGAACCAACCTAAATCTATGCCTTAACTAGAAAAAGAATAAACTGAGCCCAAAGTTTAACAGAAGAAAGGAAATAATAAAGATTAGAGCAGAAATAAATGAAATAGATAACAGAAAAACAATAGAAAAGATTAACCAAACTAAGAGTAGTTTCTTTGAAAAGATAAGATTGACAAACCCTTAGCTAGACTAACCAAGGAAATAAGAAAAAGGGCCCAAATCAACAAAATTATAAATGAAAAGGTGACATTACCACTGATATCATAGAAATTCAAAGAATCATAAGAACTTACTATGAAAAACTATAATATACCAAAAAAGTAGACAACCAAGAAAAAATAGAAACATTCTTAGAGACATACAACTTACCCAGACTGAATCAGGAAGAAATACAAAATCTGAAGGAACCAATTAATAGTAAGGAGATCGACTCAGTAATCAAAAATATCCCAATAAAGAAAAGCCCAGGACCTGATAAGCTTCCCAACTTTAATTTTTTTTTAATGTTTACTTATTTTTGAGAGAGAGTGAGAGTGCAAGCAGGGGAGGGTCAGAGAGAGAGGGAGACAGAGAATCTGAAGCAGGCTCCAGGCTCCGAGTTGTCAGCACAGAGCCGGACGTGGGGCTTGAACTCACAAACTGCGAGATCATGACCTGAGCTGAAGTCGATGCTTAATCAACTAAGCCACCCAGGTCCCCTGAATTTTACCAAACTTTTAAATAATTCTTTAACACCAATTCTTCTCAAACTCTTCCAAGAAATTGAAGAGGAAGGAACACTCCCACACCCATTTTATGCAGGCAGCATTATCCTGGTACCAAACCATGAAATGGATACTACTAGAAAGCAAAACTACAGGCCAATATTTCTGATGAATATAGATGCAAAAATTCTCAATAATTACTAGTGAACCGAATTCAGCAGCACATTAAAAGGATCATTCACCATGATCAAGTGAGATTTATTCCTACGATGCAATGATGGTTCAACATACACAAATGTGATGTATCACATTAATACAATGAAAGAAAAGAATCATATGCATAGGTCAATAGATGCAGAAAAAAGTGACAAAACTCAAATCATAATAAAAAAACTCTTAATAAATTAGTAGAAGGAACATATCTCAATATAATAAAGGACATATGTAGCAAGCCCACAGATAACATCATACTTGATGATGCAAAATTGGAACAAATCAAGAGTGCCCACTCTTACCACTCCTTTTCAACATACTAGAAGTCTTAGCTAGAGAAATCAGGCAAGAAAAAGAAATAAACAATATAATAATTGGGAAAGGAAGAACTGAAATTATCTCTATTTGTAATAACATGATTTTACATATAGAAAAATCCTAGATGTAACCAAAAAAACTGTTAGATATCATCAATAAATTCATTACACTTGCAGGATGCAAAACTAACATACAAAAATCAGTAGTATTTCTCTACATTTAACAATGAATTTTCTGAAAAAGAAATAAAGAAATCTATCCAATAGCATCAAAAACAATAAAATGCCTAGGAATAAATTTGACTAAGGAGGTGAAAGATCTCTACTCTGAAAACTACAAGACACTAATGAAAGAAATTGAAGATACAAATAAATAAAAAGGTATTCTGTGTTCATGAATTGGAGAAATTAATATTGTTAAAATGTCAATACTACCAAAAGCCATCTATAGATTCAATGCAATTCCTATAAAGACTCCAATGTCATTTTTTACAGAAGTAGAAAAAGCACTCCTAAAATTTATATAGAACCACAAAAAAACCCAAATGGTCAAAGAAATCCTGAGAAGAAAGAACAAAGTGGGAGGCATCACACTTCCTGATTTCAACCTATACTATAAAGATATCATCACCAAAATGGTATGGTACTGACATAAAAACAGAGAAATAGACCAATAGAACAGTATCAGGAGCCCAGAAATAAACTCAAACATATACAATCAACCATACAATCAACCAATATTTGACAAATGAGTGAAGAATGCTCAATGGACAAAAGAGAGTCTTTTCAATAAATGTCTGGGCTAAGTGGTTATTCACACATAAGAGGATGAAGCTGAAATTATATCATACACCACCCATGGAAATTCACTTGAAATGGATTAAAGACTTATATGTAAGGCCTGAAACCATGAAATTCTCAGAAGAAAACTTAAGAATGAAGCTCTTTGATATGAGTCTTGGTAATGTTTTTTGGTTATGACACCTAAAGCATAAGCAACAAAATAAGAAATAAACAAGTGAGACTGCATCAAACGTAACAGCTTCTACACAGCAAATGAAACCATCAACAAAGTGAAAAGAAAACCTATAAAATGAGAAAAAAAAATATATCTAATAGTGGTTGAATATTCAAAATATATAAAGGACCCATGCAAGTCAATAGCAAAATACAAAAAACAAATAGCACAATTAAATAAAGGGCAAAGGACCCAAATAGACATTTCTCCAAAGAAGATATACAAAAGGCCAACAGATACATGAAAAGATGCTCAACATCACTAGTCATTAGGGAAATGCCAATTAAACCCATAAGGAGATATCACCTCATGCCTATTAGAATGGCCATCATCAAAAAGAAAAGAGATAACAATACTGCCCATATTTATTATATATATTATATAACGCATTATTTGCAATAACCAAAAGACCTGGAAACAACCTAAGTGTTCACTGATGGATGAATGGATAAAGAAGTTGTGGTAAATATACACAATGGAATATTATTCAGCCATAAAAAATGAGAAGATTTTATCATATGTGGCCATATGAATGAATCTTGAAGGCATTATACGAAGTCTAGTAAGTCAGGCAGAGAAAGGCAAATACAATATGATATCAGTTATATAGAAGAAAAAAACTCATAAAAATATCAGACTTGTGGTTTCCAGAGGTGTGGCATGGGGGGCGAGAGGGAAGAATTGTAGGCAAGTGGTCAAAGGTACAAACTTACAGTTATAAGATAAGTAAGTACTAGGGTGTAATGTACAATATGATGACCAAAACTAACAATGCTGTATGATACATAGGAAAGTTAAGAATGTAAAGCCTAGGAGTTCTCATCAAAAGAAAAAAAATGTGTTTCCTTTTTTTCTTTCTTTTTAAAAAATTGTATCTAAATGAGATGAATGTTAGCTGAACCTATTATGGTAATTATTTCACAATATATGTAAATCAAACCATTGCGCTTTACACCTTAAACATATACAGTGATGTATGTCAATTGTTTCTTAAGAAATCTGGAAAAAATTTTATAAAACATATGAAAAACTTCAACATCAAGAAAGATATACCACAGAACCAACAGATAGGTGAATTCACATTCAAGCAACTAGAGATAGCTGAGCAATGTAAATGGGACTTCAAAGTAAGAAATTGTAAAATGTGTGTGAATATGGTTTTTAATAAAGTCCCATTACTTTTAAGACTATTTTGTCTCATAGGAACTATATTAGTCAATTTTAGTTATGATACGATAATAAACAACCCCAAGATCTCAGTGGCTTATAAAAACAAAGATTGATTCTTCCCTTAGGAGTTTTCTGCAAGTTGACTGCAGCTCTGCTCCATGTTTTCTTTACTCTGGGACCTAGGTGAAAGGAACAGTACCTATCTGGGACATTGATATTTTCATTTCAGAGGGAAAAAGGCAAGATGTTAGACCACTTGATTGTTCTTAAAAGTCCTGGAAAACAGCATGCATTAATCCACTCATGTTGCACTGGTCAGAAGACAATAGGGTAAAGGTGCATAATATTCTTGTAAGGAGAAACTGAATATTTTGAACAAAGGATACAAAACTTGACACGTAGAAAACTTTTGGCATTAGCAAATGAGTCCTTCTGGTATGCATAATGAAGCTTGAAAATCATTATTTTATGTGGTTTTTCCCTGTAATTTTAGATACTCTTAAAAATTTCTTTATTGATATGATTATATTGTCACTACTCTTTTTTTAATGTTTTTATTTATTTTTGAGACAGAGACAGAGCATGAGCAGGAGAGGGGCAAACAGAGAGGGAGACACAGAATCTGAAGCAGGCTCCAGGCTCTGAGCCATCAGCACAGAGCCTGACGTGGAGCTCAAACTCACGGACTGTGAGATCATGACCTGAGCTGAAGCTGGGCGCTTAACCGACTGAGCGACCCAGGCACCCCTCATCATTACTCTTAAATTAGCTCAATCCAAATATAGACATGAATATCATTTCCTCAGTTCCACTTCCAATTCAAAGTTCTTTCCCAATCTTTATTATGTCTATGGGCAAATCTCTAAAGTATGCTTTAATTTTTTTTAACTTTCTCTGAAATTTAGGATGTACAAAGGATTATGAACAGGCTAAATGGGGTGGAACATGTTTTTCTTTCTTCACCAGAGTAATCTGATTTTCATTTACATTATACCATGAATGCTACAGCAGGATAATTCTAATGGCAACATTAATTCTCTACCCACAAATCAGGTCCACTTCATGGACTGGTTATTGATGCTGCTAAGTATAGAGGAAAGTGAATAAAAAGAAAGGCATGTTAATTTCAAGCTCCATTTAGAAACATGCTAGAAAAATCAATGGATGGTAAATAGAAATTGGCAAAATTGGCAGGAAGAAAATTTATATTCAAGCATAGAAGGGGCCAGAATATAAATCTGCACCCTGACCAGATAATAACCAAATAAAATGATGACAATACTAGAAAGGCACTTGACAAAGCTCTTTCCTAATTGTTTAGTGTACTGAGGAATGTCCGCCTCTCAGATTCACTGAATCAAGATTCTGTCAGTTTAAATTTTGGAATTAAAGTTTTGATTAAAGTTCCTCATTAGGTTTCTCTAGCCTCACTAATTTTATAGACCTGATGTAGGGAGATACAGGCTCCTGGAAGGGGTGATTAACCAATAACTTTAGTTCTGAAGGGATTTAGAAAGTCTGGATTCTAGTGGGGTATATTCATAGGAGCTCTATTCTTCAGGCTTGAAGTCCATCTTCTATGATGAATTTAATCTCACAGTCACTAACTTTTCAGTGTTATATCTGAGAAATGGGACACCTCTGAGATCTCTCTAGCCTATTATAAAATAAAAGGTTTTCCAGCTTTGTGATGCTTAAGGAGAGAATTAGTTCTCTCATCTCAATTCATACCCATTCCCATCACTAATCTAGTGTATTTTACTCCATGAAGCCTACCATGACAATTCCAGCTCTAGCCTAATTTTCATTTTCTGAACTCCTGGGGAATTTTATAGCTTGAAACACACTATGGCCCTATATTCCTCAGTACTATTTCTTAAACTGATTCATGCTCATTTGTTTATTGAGCACTTACTCCATTGGATACTGTGCTTAACACTGAGGACACAAAAAAATGGATAAACCATGATTCCTGCTTCAAGATGCTCACAGCCTAATAGGGGAAGATAGAAAAGTAACTGTATAGTTAAAATACAATGTGAAAAACACTAAGAGGTAAGCATGGGATATTGTGAAAACATTTAATTGTATGTATTTTTTTCTACCTAACCAGATAGTAAGTTCCTTCAGGAGAAGAGCCATATCTTCTACTTTTCTCCCAGTCTCCATAGTGCCTGGTCTATAATACTCTTGATCTGGAATCTTTTCCCCCAAATAGCTATATTCTTTGCTTTCTCTATTCCTTCAAGCCTTTGCTCAAAGATGAAGTTCTCAGAGATATTTGATCTATGTTATTCAAAATTGCATCACTCTCCTCTCTCCCCACACACACATACAGGCACCATTTGGACGTACGTATCTTATTCTCTTGCTTTATTTTCTACTTGGTATGTATCACCATTCGATATACTACATCATTTACTTATTTAATTTTGTTTATTATATATCTTGACTTCCAGAATGTAAACTCTATGAGGACAAAGATTATATCTGTCTTGTCCAATGTTTTATCTCCAGAGAAGCCTATAACAGTGCAAGGCACATCATAGTAACTCAAAAGATATTTGTTGAATTAATGGATAGATGACAACAGCACTAGTCACTACTTAAGAAATACTATTTTTTTTAATTGGCTGAATGATTTATCTGTCGTATAATACTAGACAGCTACTACCTCTACTTTTGATTTGGCTCAATATTGAAGGGCCTATTCTGCCATTCTTTGACTTTGAGGAGTCGGTACTCTGGGCAACATATCAGATCCCCCATAACTTTGCAGCAACAAAGTCATAACTGGCTGTCTTAACTAAGCTTGCTTTGACCCTCTGATGGCATTCAATACATGGATCATGCTTTGAGAATTACTGAGATAACTCATGAAACCTTTCTTTTTAAAATTTTGTTTAATAGATATAATATGTTCATGACCATGACAATTTCACCTCATACATTTGTTTTTATTTGGGATCTTCTACAAACTAGGGAAATTTTATACTTAAGAAGTCAGAGATTTATCTTTTTTCATGATCCACTTAAAATAAAAAATTGTGTCTTATTCCTCCTGTCAGTTATTAAAACTCAAATATTTAAAAAATATTTGATACTGTATGATATCACTTAATATGTAAATTCAAAATAGGAAAAATTCAGAGAAACAGAGAGTGAAATGGTAATTATTACAGGGTGGGAGTGGGGAAATGGGAAGATATTGCTCAGAGTAAAAATCTTAAAATTTAAAAATACTTTATATTAGCATAAACCTTCTTGTTCTTTATTTAAAGGGCATATATTTCTATAAATCTAATTATAACAAATTACTGGGCATTAAAATGAGTGCATTTTATCAGGCCTCTTTTTAAATAAAGAAATTTTGATGTACCTAAGTTTAGAGAATTTGAGGGGTCTAGATACGTGAAATTGATAAGAAAAACACATTGCCAAGAAATATATGACAGAAGATGTTAAGGAAAGAAAACAATCAACTACATCCTGATTTCCTCTTGAGCCAGCACCATAGTTAATAAATGCTTTTTAATGATGTGGTGTATATTAAGAGTTAGTCACAGAGATGTAAAAAATATTATACCATCTAGAAAAAAAGTGGAGTTTTTGTAACTCATGTTTTTGTTTGTTTTAGATTTCCTATTTTTACTAAGTTGTGGATAGTCTGTGCAAATAATTGTGCAGCAATCCATTGCTAGGTGGAATTTAGAGTGGGTCATTGTCCTAAGGGCTTGTTACTCCTATTATTGAAAATTCTTAGTCCTATCTTTTTTGAATGCAAAATTGAAAACAAACAAACAAACACACTAATCTATAGAAGAGACCAAGTAGAACCAGTGGAAATAATGCAGGAATTAGAAAAATACAACCTTGTTCCACACAATTGATGGCTCTTCTGCATGCATGTTTTCTTGCAATATTCATGAGAAAATCAAGTATAACATTTGTGTCAGTTGGCAACTTGTTTTACCAAACATAGCAGTTTCCATTTCAAGTGTAATACATTGGTTATTTATTGAATTATTGGAGGCTTCCTTTGTTAACTTTATATTTCCTTTGCAATGGGATATACAATGTAAAATTCTTGCCAGAAGCCAATTATTTCCAGATACTTCAATCTCCCCAAGTTTGGTGTAAGTTGTGGCATGAATTCTTGTTGGCATGATATATTTCGTATGTGTAGCCATTTGACTTCATTTGCTAAACAGGTATGAGTTTAGCTATCATGAATTCTTTTTTTACAGCATCTTATATTTTTCGTATCATAGCCATATGACTTGTGGGGGTCCTTTTTGGTGAGGTGGGAGGAGAGTAGAGACAGTGAAAAATACTCAAAATTACAAAAGAGCTTATTCAAGACAGACTAAATCTGGACTAAATTACCTAAGGAATGTTTTCCAAGTAGCAGAAAAGAATGGTGAAGTTGAAAATCAGGGTAATGTGAGGCGCCTGGGTGGCTCAGTCGGTTGGGCGTCCGACTTCGGTTCATGTCATGATCTCCCAGTCTGTGGGTTCGAGCCCCGCGTCGGGCTCTGTGCTGACAGCTCAGAGCCTGGAGCCTGTTTCAGTGTCTCCCTCTTCCTCTGACCCTCCCCTGATCATGCTCTCGCTCTCTGTCTCAAAAATAAATAAATGTTAAAAAAAAATTTAAAAAAAAAGAAAATCAGGGTAATGTGAAAACTACAGTAGTGTATAAATGAGTTGATTGCCCAAACTATAGTATATTTCATTTTCCCCTGCTGAGTCCACAAAATCTCTTTTGTAATACTTTTCTTTCCCTCTACTACTCTTTACTTCTCCTTTAAGTAATTGTGGTCACCCACAAGTGTGCCGGTTATCTTTTCTGATGATTAGAACTGGATTTCACCTCAAGGAACGCCTGGAACAAATTATGGAAGAAAGCCTTAAAATTGGGGACATATGATCTTAGCCCAATAGGCTGGTCATTTTTTTTCTTGGCAAGCTACTGAATGAAACTTCTGTAGGAGAGACCTGCCAGAGATTGGCACCCTTCCTAATTCCCCAAGTTATTGTTGTAGTTGTTGGGGCTTTTTTCTTTTTTCTTTATTTATTTTTTTAATTTTTATTTTTAAGAGAGAGAGAGAGAGAGAGAAATCACAAGTGGGTGAGGAGAGAGGGAGAAACAGAATCCAAAACAGACTCCAGGCTCTGAGCTGTCAACACAGACCCCGACGCGGGGCTGGAACTCACAAACTGATATCGTGACCTAAGCAGAAGTCAGATGCTTACCTGATTAAGCCACCCAGGCGGCCCTTCACCTTGGGGCTTTTTTGAATAAAAAAGCATAGTTTCATTGAGCATATAGCTTCTGGAATGCTGTGCCATACAAAGACCCTCCAGGAATCAGATAGCATTCATTTTTCCACTCACTTTTTTTCTTTTTCTTTTATATTTTAGTTTAAATTATAGTTAACATATTGTGGTACTGGTTTCAGGAGTAGAATTTAGTGATTTATCACCTACATATAACACCCAGTGTTCGTCCAAGTGCCCTCCTTAATGCCCATCACCCATCACCCCGTCCCTCCACCCACCTCCACTTCAGCAACCCTCAGTTTGTTTTCTGTATTTAAAATTCTCTTATTGTTTGCCTCCCTCTCTGTTTTTATCTTATTTTATTTTTCCTTCCTTTCCCCTATGTTCATCTGTTTTGTTTCTTAAATTCCACATGAGTGAAATTATATGATATTTGTCTTTCTCTGACTGATTTCACTTAGCATAGTACACTCTACTTCCATCCACTTTGTTACAAATGGCAATATTTTATTTGTTGTGATTGCTGAGTCATAGCTATATCTCTGTCTCTCTCTCTATAGATCAACATCTACATCTATATATCTATCTATATACCCCACATCTTCATTATCTATTCATCAGTGGATGTACATATAAGCTCTATCCATAATTTGGCTATAGTTGATGGCATTGAAATAAACATGGGGGTGTATGTGCCCCTTTGAGTTAGCATTTTTGTATCTTTTGGATAAATACCTAGTAGTGCAATTGTTGAGTCATAGGGTAAGTGGTTCTATTTTTTATTGTTTGAGGAACCTCCATACTGTGTTCCATAGTGGCTGCACCAGTTTGCATTCCCACCATCAGTGCAAGAGAGTTCCCCTTTCTCTGCATCCTTGCCAACATCTTTTTGTTTCCTGATTTGTTCATTTTAGCCATTCTGACAAGGTGTGAGGTGATATCTCATTGTGGTTTTAATTTGTATTTTTCTGATGATGAGTGATGTTGAGCATCTTTCCATGTGTCTGTTAGCCATCTGGATGTCTTCTTTAGAAAGTGTATATTCATGTCTTCTGCCCCTTTTTTCACTGGTTTATTTGTTTTTTTTGGTGTTCAGTTTGAGAATTTCTTTATAGATTTTGGATACTAACCCTTTATCTGATATGTGATTTGCAAATACCTTCTCCCATTCTGTTGGTTGCCTTTCAGTTGTGTTGATTGTTTCCTTCACTGTGCAAAAGCTTTTTTATCCTGATGAGGTCCCAATTGTTCATTTTTGCTTTTGTTTCCCTTGCCTCTGGAGACATGTCTAGTAAGATGATGCTGCAGCCAAGGTCAAAGAGGACTCTAGAATTTTGATAGTTTCCTGTCTTAAATTTAGCTCTTTCATCCATTTTGAAATTACTTTTGTGTATGGTGTAAGGAAGTGTTCTGTTCCAATTTCATTCTTCTGCAGGTCACTGCCTAGTTTTCCCAACACCACTTTCTCAAGAGACCGTCTTTTTTCCATTGGATATTCTTTCCTGCTTTGTTGAAGATTAGTTGGCCGTACGTTGGTGGTCCGTTTCTGTGTTCTCTGTTCTGTTCCATTGATCTATGTGTTTATTTGTGTGCCAGTACCACAGTGTTTTGATGATTAGAGCTTTGTAGTATAGCTTCAAATCCAGAATTGTGATGCCTCCAGCTTTGGTTTTCTTTTTCAGGATTGCTTTGGCTATTTGGGGTCTTTTTTGGATGCATACAAATTTTAGGATTGTTTGTTCTAGTTCTGTGAAGAATGCTGGTATTATTTTGATAGGGATTGCATTGAATGTGTAGATTGCCTTGGGTAGTATAGACATTTTAACAATATTTGTTCTTCCACTCACTTTTTATAACAACTTAGAATTTTTTCTGGTATAAACCCTGAACAAGTAAGTCTGTTTGCTATATCTGTTATTTTCCAGAAGGATGGTCTTTCCTCCAGACTTCTACTTGTTCATTTCCATTATCTAAGTTCACTACTTAGAATCCTTTCCTAAGCAAGGAGACAGAACTTCATGACACATTTTACAAAGAAGAAACTAATTAATTAGCATATCACAAAAATCATAATTTGCTATAGTTTAGATAGGTCTATGTGATTCTTATTATGTAAACTATTAGAAATAATGCATTTCTATGGAAATGTTGTATCTAACAATTTTAAAATGCCTATCACAAAACTTGTTTTTGCTTCCCAAAGCCCCAATAAAATATGTAATCCTTCAAAAATGCCTTAAACTTCTAGGTCCCGTGATGGGTTCTGTAGGTTATTCATGATTTATATTTCATAATACTCAGTGACATAGACTGATTTTGAGCCTTAAATGTTTCAGTAATGATCTCATCTTACCTAATGGTTATTAATGTGTAGTGTAGTTTAACAGCACTATATCCTCTTAAAAGCAGCTTGAGACTCAGACTTTATACAAAGTCATTCTTGTCTCTTGAACTTTATTCTACATATAGAGATTGTAGTAGAAATGAAGGGTTATCTTCTCATTTTAAGATGGAATTTTACTAATTAAAAGAAAACAATGTTAATTTTGTAGCTATCTTCCTCTTACTCAGAGAGTATTTTAAATGGATGAAAAATGAGATTTATCTTTCGTTATGATTATGTTCTTTGCCAGTGAATATGGGAACCTTCATTTCTCTTCTTAGAAATGCTGCTAGATTTAATTCAGTAAAAAAAGGAGTAATTTCTCATATTTACCTTTAAATTGCATTGAATCTTGTTGTAGTCACATTAGGAAGCAATGATTTATATGCTTTCTAATCATTTATCTGCTTATATAAGCATAGTTCCACTTTAGAAATCTTATTGAATTAATGCTGTAATGCATGGAACAGAGAAAAATAATTTCCATAGATTAAGCTCTGCTTTTCAGCAATCTGATCTTGTTTTGCATGCTCTGCTCTGTCATATAGGTGTATGGAGGTACCAAACTGGTAATTTATTATAAAATTTAAATAGACCTAGGAAGACCATATAGAAGATGCTTATCTACTAAAAAATGTCCATTTTCCTGAATATAAACTCTAAGAGGCTACACCCATGTAGCTAAAGTATAGGTGGAATACTTTCCTAAATGGAAAAAATATTCTACTGTGTGTGAACTCCTATTTTATATTCAGGTATATATGCTTCTCTTTGTGGAATACTTTCCTAAAAAATGAGCATCTCATTTTGTAATAGAGAGGATATTACTACTTACAATATGTAAATATACTTATAGAAATGTGCAAAGATAATACCAAATGCTGCAGAAATGCAGAAGAATAATAAAAAGGTGAAGCCTGGTATCAGATATATATATTTAAAGCATTTTTAAAAGAATTTAAAAAATAGAGGGGTCATAAATAAAATAGAGGGGTTATGAGGAGTATGAGAAAAATAAATTCATTAGGTGATTTATTCTCCTAAGTATCCATTTTCAATAATCAATCAAGAAAAAATAGTTACCTTTTGTTGGAAACTGTTTGGTTATTTATTGCTGAATAACAAAGGATCCCCAAAACTATGACTTTAATAATTTATTATCTTTTGTGGTTCTACAGATTGATTAGTCTCAGCTGATCAGTTGTTACTTGATCTCATGCTATTACCATCAGAAGTCTGGGATTGGAGTAATCCAAAAACTAGATGTCAACAGAGGTTCTTCACACATGTCTCTAAAGCCTAGGTTGGGATAGCAGGAAAGCTGAGGACAGGCTGGGAATTTCTCTTTCTACATGGAATCTCCACATGGTAGCACTGGCTTCATAAAAACATAGTGGTGGTCCCAGGATAGTTGGACTTCTCATGTGATAGCTGTTTCCCTCACTACAAGTGCTTCAAGAGACAGGAAATGAAAGTGGCCAATCTTTAAATCTTGGGTTTAGAATGTGGCCCAGTCACTTCTTCATATCCTATCGGCCAAAATACACACAGTCTGACAGAATTCAAAGAGGGAGGACATAGACCTCAGGTTTCAATGGGAGAAGTGTCAAACAATGTTTAGCCATCATTACTATAAAAGTTATGTGTGTTAGGTGAGCAGGATACGTCTTACATTTACTTTGCTAAAATAGCAAATACAAGAAATCAAAACCTCTAGAGAAACCAGCAGATCTACTTCTGCATAAGCTAAGTGAACTGTAAGTGCCTCCAAAGCAATGCCAAGGATCATAGTGCCTGTAACCTTGACATTACAATTATGTTGCCCATGAAAAATATCTAGAAATTACCTTTATAAGTCATATAGTATGTGTGTGTACTGGGTTGCTGGCTACTTAAAATAGAAACTTTTATTAAAATGAAGAAAAATTTAAAGACTTTGAACACACGGAAGAGACAATGGTAAATGTTACTTTATTCTCATTTTCTTGATCCATTAGTGTTTTTTTTTTTTTGTTTTTTAACTTTATTTAGAGAGAGAGAGGGAACGAGTAGGGGAGGGGCAGAGGGGGTACAGGGGTTCCAAAACAAGCTCTGTGCTGACAGTAGAGGGCCTGATGTGGGGCTCGAACTCACAAACCACAAGATCATGATTTGAGTTGAAGTTGGACACTTAATGGACGAGCCACCCAGACACCCAATCCATTAGTGTTTTTTAAAGGCATAGTGAGTTCCTCTTAAGACAATTGGGATAGTCATAAGCTTTGGATATAAGTTCCAGTTCTTGTTCTTGGGATCTGACAGTGATCATGACAGGGGAGAGACTAGCAAAGAAAATATCCAGCAGGAAACAGGAGCCCCTAATTTTCAATTAGAGTTCTACTTGGTTTCCATGGAAACTGGTTTGGGTGGTATATCTTATTGGGTGTGTGCTTGTGTACCTCCATTTACTAATCTTTAGGAGAGAATGAAATGATAGTGGGATGGTGTTAATAAAAGTTGGAAAGAGCAGAACAAGTTTGGTGGAACAAAAGGGAATCCTTAAGGTATCTGGTGTTGATTTTATGCTACAGGCCCTATGCTAAGCCACATACACCTCATATAACATGCCCAATGAGAGACAAGTATAGGTATACTAGCATTCATAGTTGCAAGTGATACCAAGCTAAACTGAATTTTAAAATGACTTAAAATGTGTATGCTTTTAAATCCTTATTTCAAGTAACAATCAGGAAAAAAATTCTGGGGCTGACTTTTTACTGTGTTGCCTTTCATGTACTTTGGCAGAAGGTTGGGCTTTTGTCCTGAATTAATTTGAAATTTTGATTTAAAATATTGTGCTTCTCCATCCTTCACTTACCCCCTTGTAAATTTTTAAAAGGGAAAAAAGGATTATTTTAGATGTTCATGCTTGCATGATTAGAAGGGGTATGAATAGGGGAGGGCTGAATGTATATATATCCAATTACTAAAATGACCTTAATGAAATGACACGAATATAGTAGAAAAACTACCTCAGATATCACCTTTTGTCTATAAAGCCAGAGCCAAAACTAAATGATTTTAATCACACTCTAGATTTTCTCTCCATTATTTTTGTTAAAGACTTATGGCCTGTTGTTGCCTTGGTACTATGATACCAAGGGAAGGGAACAACCAGAAAATAAACAAAGGGGATTAGAGTCTGAGATACATCTTTAATGCCAAGTGTTCATTCTCAACTTACTGTCAGACAAATATATCTTTTGTAACTCGGTTTTCAGCGAAAGGTGTTGTTTAAGAGATTTTCCTAGAATTTCAAGTGTGTAGCTATTAGAGTACTTGACAATCAGATAAAATAAATATGGCAAGGAATTAGAAAGAGAAGAATAGATAGCAAATCTGTGTTGTTGTTGTTGTTGTTGTCATTGTTAACCAGTTAACCCTCTCATGAAAAAGTTAATTCATGGCTTCTCCTTTGATAAATGCAAATGAAAATTTGGCTGCTTGGCCTAAAATGGGAAATTTGTGAAAAGACAATTACATTCTTGGAAATGCAAATGTACTTAATGAACTAATGACTCTAAATGGCAGCCTTTCAAAAAAGAACTGAATAGATGCCCATTGCAATAACTTTCCATTGTTTTTTCCTATTTACCCATTGTTAGATGTACCTGCTTCCATCAGAGTTGGAATGAGGTGTCATACTAACAGATATAACCCAAATCAAAAATTAAGTGTAGAGGTGGTGACCTACTAGCCTACAATATCTACAAAGAAAATTCAGTATATATGAGTGGAAACACCCAATTTTATTATTTTGGAGTCATCTTGAAAGGATATACTTTTTCTCCACTTTAAAGTAATATCTGACTCTAAATGCTCTCCTGTTAATAATTGTAAAGAAATTAATCTATCGCCAAAGGATAATCCTTCTTTTGGATTAAAAGGGTGACAATAATACCATGGTTTTTTCCAGAAGGGTCTTGGTTAATGCCTTTTGTCCCAGCATAATTATTAATAGTGTCCCAATTTCCTCTCACAAGTGTCCCAATATGAATGATCAATTACATGGTCACCCTATTTATATACTAATCCCAAAGCATTAAGCCATTGATTAAGCACCTAGCTGTTCATGCTGCTTCATGATACATTAATTATACTAAGAAATAGCATAGAAGGAACCTCTGGCCTCTGGGAATTTATGTCTAAGAGATACAGTATCACTGTGAACACACATATAAGAGATCAAGTGCATTAAAAACAGTAATTCAAAGACCAAAATGTGTATGTCATACTCTGCAGAAACATTTATTTTCAGGCTGGGAGAAGAAGCTTTGGTTGAGAGAATGTAGGAGTTCCATAAAGGAATGATGCGGATAGTCTGTCAGTCTTTTATTAGTTTATCTGGAATAGCCATCTGAAAAAAGGGCTATTTTCTTCTTTCTTTCTTTCTTTCTTTCTTTCTTTCTTTCTTTCTTTCCTTCATTCCTTCCATCTTCCCTTCCATAGTATGGGTTGCCTCCCATGAGTAAGTTAGTTCAATGTCCATTAGACTGTCTTTGTCCACCCACCATACCATGGGAAACTGTCTACAAATCAGGACTGAGCTTGGCTATGTCATGGATATAATTAACAACTATTTTTTTAACGTTTATTTTTGAGACAGAGAGAGACAGAGAATGAATGGGGGAGGGTCAGAGAGAGAGGGAGACACAGAATCTGAAACAGGCTCCAGGCTCTGAGCAGTCAGCAAAAAGCCTGATGCGGGGCTCGAACTCACAGACTGTGAGATCATGACCTGAGCCGAAGTCTGACGCTTAACCAACTGAGCCACCCAGGCGCCCCAGCAACCATTTTTCCACATTGTTTTTTAGCACTCTCTTACAGTATATCAGTGTGTGAGGTAAAAAGACATAGAGTCAGGAATGATGAACTTCATCTCAAAGGACTACATAAGTGAGATGAGATTGTTTTGAACACATTTTTAAAAAAGATCTTTAGTTAGCCTGATACCTTATGGCATTGACTGAAGAATGAATCATACATTCTTTAGGCCAAGAAAACTCCTAGACTACTAGTGAATTATAGAGTGATTTGGAAAACAGTATTGGCTAAGAGGGTACTGTTCTGCAGTTCTATACACAATTTACCTGTCCCTGACTCTAGAACCACTGGGAAAAGGGGGAAGTGATGGCTCCATATCCCCAACCAGAGAGGGAGAGAGAACTTCAGGGAACAATGGCCCAGGAGACTTTGAGTGTATGCACATAGGAACAGGTACTGAAGCTAGATTTTGGAAGCATTCCTCAATCTCTATAGGAAGGTCCTATTTATAAACCAGTTGAAGTCCTGTGAGGAAGCTGCCCACCCTCATCTCTGATTATGCTACTCATATAGAAGAAAATCAAAACCTCACCTTAAATTGAAAGGTTATCAATGGCTATGGTTTTGATCTTCAACTAACAAGATCAGGAAGTTGGATGAAGATATTTTATCCTGTTTCTTGTTCTCTTTTGTAAATCAAATTATCTGTGATGCAATGTTGCAAAGATATGATTCTGATATAGTTAAACCTTATTTATAGTTAAACCTTATTTATAGTTAAACCTTATTTACTGAGAAGTGCCAGATATTAGGGTGCTTAGGTTATATTGAGTATCTCAAGGTAAATGAAGATTAGGGATAAGCCCAAGACCTACTAATTAGGCATAACTATAATTCCCCCAAAATACCATGACTGGTCATACTTCTGGGATTTTATTTATGTCACTTCCTGTGCTTGAAATTTCTTCTTGTCTGTATGGAGAACCCGTAATCATATTTCAAGACTCAACTCAGGGTTCACTTTGTCTTTGAAGACTATATTGACTTCCTCCCAGTTCACCTCACCTTCATCTCTTAGGTAGATATGATCTCTCTTCTCTTTATTTGTAGAGCTGTCTACCCCACTAGAAGGTAAGTTTCTTGAAGGAAGAGACCTAGCAGAGGCTGGCATATAGTAGGAATCATTAAATAATTAGGTGTGTTAATGAATGAAATAACAAATAAGAAGTGTCCCAAAAGACAAAATCATATGTTGGCGAGGAGGCCACTGGGCCCCTTGAAGACATGGATATCCCTGTAAAATTTCAAGTTTGCTCCAAAAAACGCCTGGCCTGTCCAACATCAGCCTATATTGCTACCTCCTTGTCTAGGCAGAAAAGTTGGTAAATTGTTTAACTCCTAGCAAACTAGACGTGTAGCCAGGACTCCTACCCTCTGACAATTTTGCATAATGACACTATATAATGAAATTTTTAAATAGACCTTTTTCCCCCATGAAGGCCCTTAATGGTCAGACATCTACAAACCTTTTCTTAGATTCCTTGTTTTAATCTTTGAGCTCAATATTTTCTTTTGTTCTTTTTATTTTTCCCTGCAGGCACTCCATTGATGATAACTGTAGGAAATACATTTAAGAAAATGATACTTTTCTATTACCACTGTAGTCAAAGAATCATTTGTTTCTTTTTCTGCTGTTGATTTATTTTTTGGTGAGCTGTTTTGTGTGATAAAAGATTATTAGTAAGAAAATACTTGTTTATTACAAATATTTTGTGTTTTTATTCCCTCCAGTGGGAGTATCAACATAAATGCCAAGCAATCTGAATTAAATAGCTTAAGTGGCAGTAATGCTACTCCAATTGCTTGTCATTACACAGGAGATATGGCTGACTATACGGCACTACCTGAGCCATACATTTTACATTCGCAATCAGCCTATTATAGATGAACTGTGAAAATTGGAGAGGGCTTTTTATGATAATTGGAAGTTGTTTTCCTTGAAGTATGTAAGGCCCTTGAGAAAGCTTGAATTACTTGTCTGTAATTTTGTTATAAGCTTTAATGCTATTTATTTAACTTGAAGTTTATTGCTCCTGAATATATTTTCCTGTGTCTTTTGATTGAGTGACATGCATGCTACAGTCTCAATAGCATTTTAATTTTGAATACAATTATAAATTTTCTTTTGCTTGTTGTTCTCAACTTCAAAGAGTTATCTTCCCTTAGGGCATGATTCTTAGAAAAATGAAGCTAACCTCTGGATTTTAAATTAAGTGTGTGAAAGGAAATACAAAAGGCAGTCTCTCTTTGATTCCACCTTGTTCTTTGTGTATTCTGAGTAAAACTAACCCAGTTCAGATATTGACTCAATCTGTAAGAAATGTGTCCAACATTTTCTGTCATACAATTATGTGTTCTTATAGTTTTCTTCCTTACCCTTACAATCTTTCTCTCATCTGACTGGTCTTTTCTCTGCTCACTGAATAATTAATGTTCATTACTTGTGTAGGCAATTTTGTCTTCCTACAATATCTTTCCTCTTCCTCAGAATTTATTCAAATCCCCTAATTCCTCCTTTTGACAAGATGGTTCAGCTTATGTTATACTGCCTCTGTGAATATTTACATGATTACTCACCAGTTGAAACTGATCTCGTCATCTGCCTGCTCTTAGCACTTATTTTCTAGACCTCTATGTTGGTCTAACCATATGTAATGGCACCTTGCTTCTCTAGAGACCAGAAGTATGGGAAAGCCCACCTGAAGTAGTGATCACAAAGCTACTGTATTCAGGTGAAAATTTTACTAAGAGCCTTAATACATAATTTAATTCCACTTCTTAGTGAACTTAATTATCTGATTTCTAAGTCCTCCAATGAAAAAGACACAATCAACCAAACTTCATTTTCCTTATCTGCTAGATTGAAATTATAGCTATATTCCATCACATCTAAGATTCCATTGCTTTAAGACACACCACTAGTTTATGTACCACTAAGAAAGAAAAGATGCTGCCCAGAAAACTATGTCACAAGGGTTTGCTATTATCTAGAATTCATATTTTATACTTATTAAAAGAACTCTTTTTATCATTACTTAAATATGGTTTTTGGTTATCATATCAACGTATATGCTTGGCATGTGGAATGAAATAAAGTAATGCATTTTCAACATTTTTTATTGAATTACAATTGACATACAATGTTATATTAGTTTCATGTATACAACATATTAATTAAACAATTCTATACATTCCTCAGGTTTTTTTTTTTTTTTTATCTCTGGAAGCTTCTCTTCATGGTCATGCTTCTGCATCATAGTATGATAATACTAGTCAGACCTGGGAACAAACTTCTGTCTGCCAATCACTGGCTTTATAATCTTGAACACATCACTTAAAATTTTGGAGCCTTACTTTCTTTACCTATAAAATGGGGAAAATAATTCCTAGTTCTCATCATTATTTGAAGCAAATGAGATAATAGAAGTGATGTGCAAGTGATTTACATGACTCTACACATTTAGCCTCCCAGAACTTGGCTCATTTTTTTTAAACCTTAGTTTTCTTTAAAATATCTAATATAGTTGGCTAAAACTGCATGTTTATACATATTGGCTTGCAATTGGAAAATTCATTATGATTCAGTTTTTGTGCTTTAGAAAATTAAATATTCTTCTATTTTATATGATTGTATATGGTTTCAAATTTATTTAAATTTACTCAAACTAAGGAATACTAGCTATCCAATATATTTGTTTATAGTTATAGAGCTCAATAGCATGTCAAGAATACCTCAAGTAAATCACAAGCATCTCTATATGGTACAAGGTGTACTTGTTATGTCTTCTATTTGCCACATTGAATATTACTCAGAATTCTCTGATGATTCCATTAATGTCTGGTAATCCCCCAAATTGTTTCTATTATTGCTACCAATGTAAAATGTTTGGGATTGCCGTTTTCCTTGAAAACAAATCAGATTAAGAATGTTTATTTGTCTGGAAAATAAGGAAATATGGGTATTTGCTTTTCTAGTAACTGAACTCAAAACATTTCATGAAGAGCAGCAAAAAATTAGTCAATTGTTAAACACAATTTTAACAGAGGACAGCCTTTTAAAGTTACCATCATTATATTTAACTGTAGATGTAATGATTGAACTGGTTCTTTCTCTTTAGGTTTCTCACCTGGCAGTAGCTGGAGGCCAGTTTGGAATTGGAAAAAATAAGAACAGACCAGTTTATGTCTGTGTCTCTTTAAATTTCTCTTCTTACCTATCTCTCTGTCTTCCTTCATCCTGAACTTTCTTCTGTATTTATTGGGTGACTGGAAATACAAAAATAAATAAAACATTTTCCCCTGGAGGAGCTGAATTTTCCCACTTTCCAGAGGCCCAGAGAGGCTAAGTGATTTGCCTAAAGTCAAACAGTTGGAGGTGACAGAGTTCATTTAGCATCCATTTCAGTTTTCTACTAATTAAATTTCATAAATATTAATCAGGCATCTAAGTGCAATGGACTCTGCCAAACCCTACCTTGCTTTGTCCATTTTGTTTTCTTCCTTCCTAGAAAGGAACATAAACCAGAAATGGAGTTTTCTCAGTCATATATCTTGAAATATGTTGCAGTAATGTTCATATAAACATTGTTCATATGGAATGAGGTTGAAGTATCATACTAAATTTTCAGCAACCAAAAACATAGCAGATAGTATTATTTACTATACCTCAAGATAAATACTGCACTTTGCCTAGAGGCAGCCTTCGTAATTTAGGTGCCCTGCTTTCAGAGACCCAGGTGTCAAAAATTCAAGCTTACCAAAGAGATAAATAATAAGATAGCTCCCATTACAGAAGAATTCTTCCACTTACAAATGGGTTCACTGTAGGGTTCCCTTAAAGAGATTCTCCCTTCATACTTTTAAATATATGCTTGTTGATTATTGACTACTTGTCAGAAAAAACTGAGGAGGAGACAAATAGCTAACATGTTAGAAATTAATGCCAGGTGACAATCACTGAAACGAAAATTAAACACCTCAAATATTATAATGTAAATTGGTGGGGAAACATAGTATTTGATTTATGTAAAATGGAATTCATAAACTAATTTTCAAAAATATGTGTATAGTATAAAGAAGCACACTGAACTTACATAGTAAAACATTCTAGAGCTGAGGTTCTTTCCATATGTAGACTCTTGAGGGGGAGAAGTTCTGTGAATGGATGTAACGGTCAACTATTGCTGCAATAATGCTCCATTAAAAACCACCCCAAAACTCACTGGCTTAAAAATAACAATTATTTTTTTCTCATTTATATATTTGCAATTCAGCTGGAGGTTGAATGATCTAAGCTGAACTTAGCTGGGCTGAGCTTCATGCCGCAGGTTGAGCCCAGGTGTATTCTATATGTCTCTCATCTTTCTTGGACCGAAAGGTTACATGGAGCATTTTTTTCTCATGGTAATGACAGAAATGCAAGAGGGATGAGCAGAAACATGCAATAGCTCTTAAAGACTAAGATTGAAATAGGCATTATGTCACTTACATTGGCCAAAGCAAATTGTTGGCTAAGGCCAACATCACTGGGGCAAGGAGTATTCTCTGCCTCTAGTGGAGTAGTTACAAATTCCTATGGCAAAGGACATGAGTATAAGGAAAGGAGGATTAGGAGCAATGATGTAGTCTACCACAATGGGCTTCAAGGATACCAAAATCCACTGAAATTGTTTACTAAAATGTTGTATCGTATAGGGCTATTTTTCTAAGAAACAAAGTTCCTACTGTTTTGAGATTCCATTCATTTTCATTTAAGAATCACTTACTCTGGGGTCTTTTGTTATTCATTTGTTAGTTCAGTCAACTATATTAATATACCCCAGTTAATGACCCAGGATTTATTTGAGTGTTTTCTGAATTTTAGGTGATTGAGGAGTTGGTTGTTTTCCATCAGGCTCTGTATTTTGAGAGCCCAACTGATTTGGCAGGGCTCTGTTCAGCACCTGGTAACCGTTCTGTGCCCAAAACTTAGTTGACACTCTCTTGCATAGTGATATGTTAAAAAATCCCTTATGGAAAAACACAGCTGGAGAGGAGACGTTGAAACAAGAAAGACCTAGTTGCAAATTCTACCAAATTCTAGCTTTGCCATTCACTACCTATATGATAGCTACAGCTCCCCAACAATTCTGGTTCCACCCAAGATAAGAAGTTATTAAAAAAACTTTTGAAGGTAAATCTCCATTAGGCTTTCAATGGAAATGAACTCTGGAAACACTTAGAAATGTAAATACCGGGGCGCCTGGGTGGCGCAGTCGGTTAAGCGTCCGACTTCAGCCAGGTCACGATCTCGCGGTCCGTGAGTTCGAGCCCCGCGTGGGGCTCTGGGCTGATGGCTCGGAGCCTGGAGCCTGTTTCCGATTCTGTGTCTCCCTCTCTCTCTGCCCTTCCCCCGTTCATGCTCTGTCTCTCTCTGTCCCAAAAATAAATAAAAAACGTTGAAAAAAAATAAAAAAAAAAAAAGAAATGTAAATACCACAATAAATCCAAAGAACAAACTCCATTAGCAGGTGATTGAGCTAGCTTGTAACCAAGGGAAAATAATGGGTGTCCTCTACAATTCCCCAGAACTTTAAAGTCTGTTATAGTATCCCTATTTTACAGATAATAATAATGGAACACAGAAGGGATAAGTGGTGTCCTGTCATACAACTAGTATCTAAGTCAGGGTTAAAACTGAGAGCATTCTGGCTCTTAACTTTCATCTATAGTTTGGATTGTTGAGTCCAAGGAGAGGAAGATTATTGGGTCAAAAAGGTACTTAAAATTGCCTATGTATTCTTGTATTCTACTTGCAAATGTTGTCTTCATATTTGTGTACTATTCTATCACCAACTAATGGCTATTGTCGACAGTTACTGGGTTAATTGTTCCTCTCTTGACAGCTCTGCACTAAGTTGAAAAGTACACCTCCTAATGTGTGTGTGTGTATGTGTGTGTGTGTGTGTGTGTGTGTGTTTTAATTCTAGCTGTACACATCCCATCATGTTTCTTATTCCCCCCCTTGACTCTAATAGGTTAGAGTGAGATTTGGCTTAGAGAATACTATCCTGGTCCAGTTTCCCATACTATATATAAGTAGTTGAGGAGGTCATAGTAACAGGTATTGTAATGTAGATATAGCCAAAGATCTAGTAGCAATAAAAGTATTTTGGTTCCATTCCACAAATGTATCTTTAGAAACATGTTTTCTTTCTATCATAAAGAGTCTTTCTGATTACTATAGGGTCCACTCTCCCTTTTGATATTGGGGAACTACCAAAGGTGGTAATGCAATGTAATGTTTCTTCATTTAAGTGCCAGTATTCTCATTTCACAGTTGCCCAAGGAACACAGCCATTAGGATGTGTGGTATCTATTTACCTCTAGTTACGTTGTGTCTTATCTCAGATGAATGATAGTGCTTCTAGATTATAGGTGGTCTAAGAGTGTTCCACATATTAGGGTGCCTGGGTGACTCAGTAGATGAGCGTCTGACTTTCAGTTTCAGTTCAGGTTGTGATCCCAGGGTCACAGGATTGAGCCCCTTGTCGCACTGAGTGTGGAGCCTAGTAAGGAATTGTCTCTCCCTTTGCCCCTCTTCCCTGCTCATATTCTGTCTCTCTCAAATAAAAAAAAAAAGAGTATTCCACGTATCAGCCAATCCTAACTGCAACAACTGTCAGTCTCTAGTTTGTGAAACATCTTTTATGCTGTTTTATAGTATTTTTAGTGTTTTGTTTTCCCAACTTCTTTATGTTGAATCTCCATTGTTCTGTTTACTTCTGTCTCACTTATGTTTTGAAATATATTGATTGCTAACCTTATCCATCTGTGTACCCAAAGATGATAAAACTGCCATGGCATGTCTGTTAAATTAAAGTTGCTTGGTTTCAAAATTTATAAAATTGAATGTATTTTAAATACTTGAATTCCCTCTTTGAATGTGGTTGGCATGGCAGACTTGCATTTTTAGAACCTAATAAAATGACATCTTGGGGGTTTTGTCTCTATCTTTTTCCTAATGTTTTTTTTAATTGTATAACTCCCACTCTCACAGCATCCCATCCTACATACCCCCACACACATCTAATTTATGAGCCCTCTACACAAGAAGAAACAATAGGTATGACTGGGGGATGTGCTATTAAAATGATACATTTTGAGATCTTCTGTAAATCATGAGCCTTATTGACATACAGAAAGGGAAAAATGGAGAAAGTCACATACAAGTAAATTAGGAATGAGCATAGCAATATAGTGATAGATAAAATGAAGATTTGAAAAAAGCAAAAGAGAATATTATGTAGCAACTTTATGCCAATAAATTGAAAACAAATTAAATGGACATATTAATAGAATACATAGTTTATTGCAGTGCCTGGGTAGCTCAGTTGGTTAAGTATCTGACTTCAGCTCAGGTCATGATCCTGCAGTTCGCAAGTTCAAGCCCTGTGTTGGTCTCTGTGCTGACAGCTCAGAGCCTGAAACCTGCTTCAGATTCTGTGTCTCCCTCTCTCTCTGCCCCTCCCCTACTCATTCTCTCTCTCTCTCTCTCTCTCTCTCTCTCTCTCTCTCTCAAAAATAAGTATTAATTTTTTCTTTAATTTTTTTTTAAATTTTATATTGGGAAGAGAGAGAGAGAGAGCATGAGCAGGGGAGGGGCAGAGAGACGGAGACAGAATGTGAAGCAGGCTCCAGGCTCCAACACAGGGCTCAAACTCAGGAGCAGTGAGATCATGACCTGAACCGAAGTCTGACACTTAACTGACTGAGCCACCCAGGAACCCCTAAAAAGTTTTTTTTTAAGAATATATAATTTATCAAAATTGACTCAAGAAAAATTAGAAAACTTTCATAAACTAATATGCTTAAACACATTTTGAATTGGTAATAAATATTAATGCCCATCTAAAAATAAAATCTCAGGTCCAGGTGATTAGATAATTTTACCGGCAAATTTCCCCTAACTTTCAAGGATAAAATGATCCAAATCACATTAACAATTTCAAAAAATAAAAAATAAAGAAAGAAAGGTACTCAACTTACATTATGAGACTAGTATAACTTTGATTAAAAAAAACAGGAAAGGACAGACTCAACTAAAGAATAATCCAATCTCATCTATGAACATAGTTTGAAATGTCTGAAACAAGAACCATGAGATAATTATTGTTCAGGTCCAAATGCCAAGAGCCATCTTTAATTCCTCTTTTCCCTTTCATATCCCACATCTAATGAATCAGTTTGAAATTTCTGTTGATTTTATGCCTTTTAATCAGATTATGTCATTCCTGGATCAAATCTTTCTAAAGACATTCCATGATGCATGGAATAAAATCCAAACCTTTTACCATGATCTACAAGTCCCTGCATGATCCAGCCTCTGCCTACCTCGTCAACCCCATCTCCTACTACTCTCCTTCTGCCTCATTCTACTCTAGAAGTACTGAACTTATTCCTGTTATTTTAAAAGTCCAAGCTTGTTTTCACCAAAGAGGTTTTACATTTTCTTTTCCTTCTGCTTTCACTTTTCCTCCAGCTGTTTGTATAGTCATCTTTTCATCATTCAAGCCTCTGTTCAAATATCGCCTCAAAGAAGTTTTCCCCAATCTCTTGCCATTTCTTCATTCTCCCTGCCTCTGTATCCCTTTGGCCATCTTCATTTTTCTTCATATCACTTGTCCGTAAGTATCTAAAACTACCATTTTTCTAAATGTTCATTGTCTTTCTCCTTCACTAGAAAGTAAGCTCAAGAGGATAGGGATTTTTCTTGTCCTCTGCTCTGTTCCTAAGACCTAGAAAAGGGCTTGTAGGCATTAAATATATATGGAGTAAATGAATCTAGTCCAACATTTTTCATTTCACATAAGAGAAAACTAAAGCCCAGGGAAGGAATATGGCTTGTTCAAGGTACTGTCCATCTGAGAATGAAACCCTTTCTTTTGAGTCATAGTCCAGTGCTCTTTCTACTATACCACTTTTCTCTATTTGCCTCCACCCCCATAATTATACTTTAAAAAAGAGAATCCTGTCTTCGCCGTGGCAGACTAGGATAAGTATTAATTTGTGGAAATATTTATGAAGCTTGATGCAAGCAAATCAGTATGATGAGACATATATGGATACTCTCATACTTTGTGGCTTTCCAATACTGGTTACATTTCATTTTAGGAGTGCCTTCCTTTCAGAAGTAGGGAAATGTTTATCTTCTGTGTGTGTCTACTAGCAAATATGATAAAGCATATTAGGGCCAAGCATCAGGGCTGATGATATTAACTTATCCCAACAAGTCCTGAGTCCATTGGCTCTGATAAAGTCCCATTATTCACCACCATGCAAAGTAATTTTAAATAAACTCTATGCCCAATGTGGGGCTCAAACACATGGCCCCAAGATCAAGAATCCCATACTGTACTGACTGAACCCTCCAGGTACTCCATGCAAAGTAATTTACAGTCTGAAAAAACAGACAAGGTCACAGAGCAAGGGTGTGTATACGTACCTGTGTATGTGGTACAATTTCATTAGTTCATTATGCAAATACCATGTGCCTGTGACTGTGCCAGTGGAGATACAAAAGAAAAGAAGTGGCAGACATAATTCTTACAATTGGAAATCTTAATATACTCTTGAAAGACCAGGAAAATAATTCTGACATATTATATAAGCAATGAAAAACAGTAAGACTGTATCTACCAGGGCTGGTGAAATTCAGAATAAGAGAAAAATCACTATGAGGTTGTCTTCATCTGAAAAAGCAACACAGAGACTATGTGATACAAGACTATGTGTGGCCTTTCTCTCTGCTTTTTGTAGCAAGGCTCAAAGTATATTGATATATCATTAAAAATAGTTTTGTTTTGTTTTGTTTTGTTATGTTTTGCATTCAGGATGAAAGCCACTGACCACAGGAGACAGAGTTTTCTAAGGTTTTAAAATAATTCTTGGAAGATAATAAGGTCTGGTATTAGCCTTTGCTTTTCTAGGCAGATGCACAGTGTTCAAGTATCCTTTGTTTCCTTTCAGAAGTGGGAGCAGGGATGTTATTCTGCCACTGTGGAATATTTCACAAGGTTTCATTAAAGTTTCAGAATATCAGTTTCTTCGTGGCTTATCACTTCAATCCCCTGAACAAACTGGAAGGGATATGTTCTATTTTGTTTACTCTGGGCAGCCTATATCTCTGGATCATCTACGTTCTGTCAACTGCCACTAGAGAGAGGCTGATTAACTGCATTTGATTTGTGGATAGAATTTTAAGCAACATTAAGAGATTCTAACTGAAACTGCTTAGCCCTTTCAGGCATAATCCTACAAACTCCAACTCTGAGTAATGCCCACTAAAGGTAATGGACACTATGATGAGAGCATTTCAGTCAACTGAGCAGTCTGTGATGGTGGCTAGAGAGGTTATTCAGACCTTTGCAAATGCCATCCATGTCTGTGGGAAATTAGGCTTTTACATCAGCTGCAAAGTAGAGCCCTCTATTTACAGCATGTAAAACACTAACCACATTTCTCTTTAAAAAATGTATTAAAGAAGAAATTATGTATTAGAATATTAGGTTTCTTATAATAAGAACTATAGGGACTTTAAAAATAGATTTTTTTCTACTGGGAGTAGAAATTTGGTTAAGAGTGATAAATTTTCTACATTTATTTATTTCGGGGCATTTCCTTGAGAAGTATGTACAGGTAAATGAAAAATACTATTGAATTTATTTTAAATGTGACATAAGGACCAGAGCAGTGTTTCTCAAGATAGGGACTGCCTGCAATAGAATCACTCAGGGAACTTGTTGTAAATGCAGAACCCTAGGCACCACACAAGTCCTGCTGAATCAGACTCTAAAGTTAGAGCCTATGGATCTTCATTAAAAACATACAAACATGCAAAACTGACCTGGTATTTATGATACACTCTAAAGTTTCAAAACACAGCAAGTTAAAGTTGGAGAGTAATTGCTTAGGACTGAGAGTTGCTAGTAAGGGATCACCAGGATCCTGTGTGTAGGGAGTGCTAGTCAAATTTCTGACAGCTTTTTATCTCATTTGCATCCCAATGTCATTTACAAGAATAAAAATGCTAAATGTCCAATAAAAGTAGACTAGAGATATTGGGACATGCCCATACAATACTACATAGCCATTTAAACTGATTTTATAGAATAATACATGAATGCATGGAAAGTTACTCATTCTAGGTTGTTAATTGAGAAAAGCAAGTCACAAAACATTATGTACATTGCAGTTGCCTTAAAAAATACTAGCAAGGAGGGGCACCTGGGTGGCTCAGTCAGTTAAGCATCCGACTTCAGCTCAGGCCATGATCTCATGGTCCGTGAGTTCGAGCTCTGAGTTGGACTCTGTGCTGACAGCTCAGAGCCTGGAGTCTGCTTCGGATTCTGTGTCTCCCTCTCTCTCTGACCCTCCCCCATTCATGCTCTGTCTCTCTCTGTCTCAAAAATAAATTTAAAAAAACATTAAAAAATTAAAAAAATACTGGCAAGGAAAATATCTGGACATATAAAACGAATTAATGGTATAAGAGTACAGATAATATTTATAGTATTTTTGTTTATCTGTATTTTCTCGGTTTTCAGTAATGAATATCTACCATAAAAGTAATTATAAAAATTATTTTAAAAGTTGTTATAACAAGAAGAAAGTATCCACTTCCTATGGCATAATATAATTTCTGACATTTTAATTGAAGGCATCTCATCAGGTCCATACTAATTAGTACTTTAGAACCTCAGATGCTGCTGTTATTCAAATAAAAGTGGTTATTTGTTATATAGTAACATATTTTTACAAAATATAAATCTATGGAAGAAGTTGTATGTGATTTGCATTTTGGTCATTGAATGCTATTTTTTTTAATGTTTATTTTTGAGAAAGAGAGAGAGAGAGTCAGTGCATGAGAGGGGTAGGGGCAGAGAGAGAGGGAGACACAATCTGAAGCAGGCTCCAGACTCTGAGCTGTCACCACAAACCCCAACGTGGGGCTCCAACCCATGAACCCTGAGATCATGACCTGAGCTGAAGTCAGACACTTAACGGGCTGAGTCACCCAGGTGCCCCCCCCCCCATTGAGTGCTACTTTTAATGGAATGGAGGAAAATATGATTTTTACTTTGGCCTACCTTAACTTCCTTGAAAAGTATCTCTTTCTACCATTGTGTGTGCCTATTTTAAATATTTTTATTGAAGACCAAGATAAATTAAAATCTCTTGCTTTTTAAAAGCAAAAGATAGAGATCTGGTCTCTATGGCTGTGATATCCAGTATGGTAGTTACTAGCTGCATAGGGCTATTGAACATTTGATACCTGGCTAGTACAATTTCACATGTACTGGAAGTGTAAAATACACAACTTTTTAAAAGACTTACTAGGAAAAAATGTAAAATGTCTCAATGATATTGAAATTGCTTGCATATTGAAATGGTAATATTTTGTATATAAAGGGTTAAATAAAATATATTAAAATTAACTTTACCAGCTTCTTTTTATTTTTTTTTAAATATGATTACTAGACAATTTTAAATTATATATGTGGCTTCCATTAGTTGCCTATTAGAGAGTGCTCTTTCAGTCTACACATCATGTTCTTGACGGAAATCTTATGGATGTCCCACCTTACCCGGGAAACAAATGGTGTTATAGAGACTGGGACCAGATTTGGTTTACACAAGTGCTTCTCAAGGTGTGGTCCCTGGACCAGCAGCATCAGCATGACCTGACAACTGGTTGTAGATGCAAATTATTGGACCCCATGCCAGACCTACTGAGTCAAAAACTTAGGAGCAAGGCCCAGCAATAACAAGCCCCACCTAGGTGATTCTGATGCAAACTAAATTTGAGAAGTGCTAATTTCAATAATCCTGTGGTGAATCTTATTGTAAATGCAAGAATACTTGTGTCTAGTCTGTTTTGAAAAATCTTTTGTTATTTGCTTAAGTAATCACCTATTTGCCTTAAGATAGAGAATAAAATGGTGATGATAATTATTTATGATAATTATTGAGTTATGATATAGTTATCTGTGTTTTAGATTTAGTGTTTTAGATTTAGATTTAGGAAAATATATGAATGATATCTATTCATTATATCATTTCATTAGGAAAATATATGAATGATATCTATTTGCAACTCCCTCAGGGGTTTAAATGTGTATTAAATAAAAATAACATCTGTATGTTTATTATTTCTCCTGATTGCACATAAAGGGTAAGGCCTGGTGAGAAAAGGAAGAAGTGGAATCTGTTCTATTCATTCATCCAGTCATTCATTCATTCATTCATTCACTAAACAAATATCTATTGAACATCAATAGAAAGAGATACCTCTTGATTCTGATTTAGGATCCCTTTTCCTGCCTCTGCGTGTGCAGTTCCACTAGGGAGTTAACAGAATCTAGAGTATTAGTTCTAATCAACAGAATTAGTTAATCCAGAGAATTAGGTACTGCAAGCTAGAGTAGCTCAGGAAAGATGAGGAAATAGCATTCCTCACAGCCAAGGAGTGATCTCAGGTTTCTCACAATGCAGGTGTGGATTTATTAAGAAGGAAATAATTTTCAGCATCAGATTTATATAATAATCATAATAATAACATCTTTTTGCAATGAGCATCTTTTGTAACTGTTTTTAAAAAGTCATGAATGTCCATAGTGAGTGTATTTTTCTTTTGAAATGTGATGTGGCTTTTAAAAGCAAATGGAATATTTTTAGATGTCATCCTCTGCCAACAAATGAACCTCACAGCATCTACTATATATATTGTAGTTGATGTTTAGAAGCCTTTAGTTTACACTGGAATGTTGTTATAATAATATTCACTTCTGAGCATTTGACATAAAGTAGATGTCTTTCATCTAAAAGGAGCTCCATTTAAAAATATTGTTTCCAAGTTGTGCCAGGTTCTAAAGTAAAAGGGAAAAATAAAAGCGTTTAGTTTTTAGGAACTCACATTTACAGTCAGCTCTGGTTGTACTTAAGAATCACCTACAGAGCTTTTGAGAAAATATCAGAGCTCAGGCCCCATCCAATTCAATAAAAGTTGTTAGGATTAGGAAGTGAGTATAGAGTTAACTACTGGTAGAGCTGCTGATACAAATTACAAACAGAGCTAAAGTATAAATAAAATAGTATAAGAATACAACTACATTTTTCAGAGAGAAGTTGTCAATGTTCAGAGATTTCACCAATAAAGTAATCAGATAGGAATCAGTAAGTTATCACCACTGGTTGGCCTGATTTTTCTCAGATGTCTGTTTTCTCTTCTACTTTTTAGGATCAATGGTAGTTAGTACTTTTTTCTAGATTCCTAGGTGGATTTCTTCTTCTGTTGAGTTCTTTCCTCCCCACTACATATATTTAATGATTTTGGAGAATTCTTTTCTGAGGAACTTTTGGTGAACCAGAGAGAGATCCATTTTGTTTGTTTGCATTGCAATGAGAATTACTTGCATTCCAAGTTGTTACTTTCTTTGGTTTTGCTGCACTCCTGTATAGCCCATTGATTTCTCTTCAGATTGCTTTGAAGTGGATAGATATCCTCTGGGTCATTAAATTCATTTTTTTAATTCATGGGTTTTAAATTATTTCTCAAATTTATTACTTCTTCCTGTTTTGTCCAAATATTTTATTGTGGTAAATGGAATACATTCTCTCCCCAACACTGCTGCAGTATAGTCAATGAGGCCCTTACTCTGGTTTACCAGTGTGAAGTCTCGTTAAATTTCACACAATTTTCCCAATCTGGAATATCTAATTAAAGATTAAAGGAGGGAATGGGGTTCATCTAGAACAGTTTTTTTAATAGACTTTCCACCAATCATCTTTTTGACACCCCCCCCCCCCACCAAAACTTAGCTTCAGAGGTAGCTGATGTCTTCAGTGTCTCTGTTTCAAGACTTGTGTGGGAAGAATAAGCTTGTTTCTTTTTGTTTCCTGACATGGTTTAAGTTTTCACTTTCTTCAGTATGCTAAGTTAGTTACTACTCATTTATTTGTTTTCTAGCTTCCAAAATTTTGTTGACATTTTTTTTGTTTGCTATTATTTCCTATTGTGCATGTTTATTTACTTAATGTCAGTTTTGTAGGGTTTTGGAAAGGAGATGAGGGAAAATGTGTGTGTTCAATCTGTCATGGTTATTGAGAAGTATCTATTTGCATTTAATAAGTATGTTTCAACTTCATATCAGTGAGCCAAGTTTATCAATTCTTTCATATACTAATGACCAAAACATAAATCATGCCTTAAATCACCATATAAGCTACACATGTATAAAAGTATTCTGTGAATGTGTTCATTGTTTCTCTGTCATAATGCACATTCTGGCCTAAGACTGTCCCCTTGAACTCAAAATTGGCAAGTTGGTGCAAATGTTTACACAAAAGCTGTATAAATGTTTGGGAGTGGTTAAGGAATCCAAAGAATAATTTATTTGCTATTCTAGGACTTTTATCCTTTTCAACTCTCTTTCCCATTTCCTATGATAAATTCCTCAGAAGGTTAATCAAGATGTTTATGTCATCTCCAAGAAACAGACTAAAGAATTAAAAGATTCAATAGAATAGATCATACTAGCCTGACTGAGCACTTAGAATTTTTGATCTATAGTTCTCAGTTAAATTCTAAAGAGATAAAATGGAAATTTGTCTTTTTTGATCTTTTGACTTTTTCCTAGCTCAATTAGTGAAACAGGGTTGAAAAAGGAAATACACAATTGTAGGATTTCCCTAATGTCATTTTGTGAATGCTTGATATTTAAACAAGTTGCTTTTAAGTCAACTGCTTTGAAGCCACTTAAATGCCCTCTCGGTGAAAGAGGACTGCAAGAGAAGATATCATCTTGTTGGTGGAGACTTATCAAGCACTTAAAGAATATGAATATGAAGAGCTAGGAGAACAAATTTTGGTCTGTAACCTTTTATTGTTAGGAATTACCTAATTTTTGAAGATACAAAATATAATTGGAACAGCTAGGAAACATGTGAACAAGAAGACAATACCTTTTTAGAAAGAAAAGCCAAAGGCTGAAAGACAGAGACAGAGAGAGAGAGAATATGATTATACATAAAATTATGAAGGAGGTAGAGTAGAAGATTATAATTTTCCCCCAAATCTATTGATCACACTCCCAGTCCCAAATGTATACTCTCAAATCTCAAAAGCATACATTTTCAACAAATGGCAAATCAAATATGGTACTATATTGAGGAAGGAGCTAGCTATAAATCGTCAAGAAGAATCAATGCAATAACCAAATGTAAATCCATTAATTTAACAAACTTTTATTGAGTCTCTAATACAGTTAGGTATTAAATTAGGCCAGGTTGGTAATATAAAAATGAATTATATCCGTTGACCTTATGGAATGGATAAATGAGTAAGGTGTGTAAGGAGCTGAGTGGAATACAGTATGGTAGGTGGTAGGGAAGTGTTAAAAAATATCTTTAGTGGTGGCACAAAGGATGTCAAATCGATCATGAAGTCTTAATAACAGAGTAGAAGCTTGAGCTGTATAATAAAGTATGAGCGTAACTTTTACAGACAAACAAAGTTAAGGAAGAATATTTAATGGAAAAGGAACAATATTTATAAACATATGAGTATGTAAAATAGCATATCAAAGTCAGAGCACTACTAGTACTTTTCATTGGCTAGTACATGGTGTTTGAGGCAACAAGTGGTATATTGTTTTCTATTGCTGCATATGAAAATGGCACAAAGTTAGCAGCTTAAAACAATGTGAATTTAGTAAATCACAGCTTCTGGAGGGCAGAAGTCTAAGCATAGCCTGACTGGGTTCTCTGCTCAGGGTCTCACAAAACTATAATCAAGTTGTTGACCAGATGCATTCTCATGTGGATCTCAGATTGTTGGCAGAGTTAATTCCCTTTCTGGGCGTAGAATTTATGGTAACTTGATTTTTCAAAGCCATCAACAAGGAGTCACAGCTGCTTCAAGTCTCTTACTTTAGGGAAGGCTTACATCTTCTTTCAACAGTTCCACCTGATTAAGCCAGGCCCTTTCAGGATAGGTACTCTCTTTTGAGTAATTCAAGGCCAGCTGATTAGGGGCCTTAATTATATATCTGCAAAATTCCTTCACTTTGGCCATACAATGTAACATAGTCATGGCAGTGGTATCTCTCATCTTTGCTATATTATATTTGTGAGAAGCAGGTTGCACTTTCTACCTACAGTCAAGGGGAAGAGATTACAGGGAGGAGATTTCACAAGTGCTTGACTCATTAGAGATTATTGTAGGGTGTGTCTGTCAGAAGTGGAAAGACCAAAGAGTAGAGGTTATGTTTATCATGCTAAAGAGGTTGACATTTTTTTTTTAATTTTTTTAACGTTTATTTATTTTTGAGACAGAGAGAGACAGAGCATGAACAGGGGAGGGTCAGAGAGAGAGGGAGACACAGAATCTGAAACAGGCGCCAGGCTCTGAGCTGTCAGCACAGAGCCCGATGCGGGGCTCGAACTCATGGACCATGAGATCATGACCTGAGCTGAAGTCGGAAGCTTAACCGACTGAGCCACCCAGGCGCCCCGACATTTTTTTTTTTAACCAGATGCCTATGAGAAGGCACTGGAGTTCTTTTTAATTGAAGTATAATTACCATATAATGTTTTATTAGTTTCAGGTTTACAACATATTGATTTAACAATTCTATACATTACTCATTGATCACTATGATAAGTGTAGTCATCCATTACCATATAACACTATTATATTATTATTGATTATATTCTTATGCTAAACTTTTCATCTTTGTAACTTATTTATTTTATAAACGGAGGTTTATACCTCTTAATCCCCTTTATCTATTTCACCCTTTCCCCCATCCATCTCCCCTCTAGCAGCCACCAGTTCTCTGTATTAAAGAGTCTGATTTTTTGTTGTTTCTTTGTTTCTTTGCTTGTTCATTTGTGGGGTTTTTTGATGCTATTTATAAGTGAAGCCATACAGCATTAGTCTTTCTCTGACTTATTTCACTTAGTATAATACTCTCTAGGTCCATCCATGTAGTTACAAATGGCAAGATCTCATTCTTTTTTATAGCTGAGTAATACTCCATCACACACAGATACCATATCTAATTATCCACTCATCTATCAATGGACACTGGGTTTCTTCCACATCTTGGCTATTGTAAATAATGCTGCAATAAACATAGGAGTGCCTATATTGTTTTGAATTAGTGTTTTTGTTGTCCTTGGGTAAATAGCCAGTAGTGGGATTATTGGATCATATGGTGGTTTAATTTTTAATTTTTTGAAGAACTTCCATACTTCCATGGTGGTTTACCAACTTACATTCCCACCAACAGTGCACGAGGATTCCCTTTTCTCCATATTCTTGCTAACACTTGATATTTTTTGTCTTTTTGATACTAGCCATTCTGAGAGGTGTGAGGTGATATCTCATTGTAGTTTTTACTTGCATTTCCCTGATGTTGAGAATTTTTAATGTGTCTGTTGGCCATCTGGATGTCTTCTTTGGAAAAATGTCTATTCAGGTCCTCTGCCCACTTTTAATTAGATTTTGGGGGGTGTTGAGTTGTGTAAGTCCTTTATATATTCTATATATTAACCCTGTATTGGCTATATGATTTGCAAATATCTTCCCACTCAATGGATTGCCTTTTTGTTTTGTTGATAGTTTACTTTGCTGTGCAAAACCTTTGGTATAGTCCTAATAGTTTAATTTTGCTTTTGTTTCCCTTGTCTGAGGAGACATATTCCTAAATATGTTCCTAAGAGCTATGTCCAAGAGATTACTGCCTATGTTTTCTTCTGGAAGTTTTATGATTTCAGGTCTCACATTTAGATCTTTAATCCATGTTGAGTTTGTTTTTGTGTATGGTATAAGAAAGAGTTTTTCTATTAGTATTTAACCAGTAGTGGAAACTTAAGGAGTATTTGAACTGAGGAAATTACATTATCCCTACATACAGGTAGTTTATGACTTAGGAAATACCTCAAGGAGAAATTGAGTACAGAATTTCTGGCTTACTTCTTTCTTGGATCATGACTGCCACTTTGGCAGCCCCAAACTCCATCTTCTGTCTTCTTATTACAGTGAGACTATGATGAGGCCCAGACTGATGCTTCTGCTCTCTCTTCTTTACATTGTTAGTAGGTGAATGCCCCAGGGATAAAAGAAGAGATGAAAGTGTAGCTTACCTCAGTGTAATTCCCTTACATCCAGAATCGTGGACCCTTTGAATAATGGTTTCCTTGGTTGGTATCTGATACCTTCAAATCATATATAATCATATATTTAAAAAATTTTATACAGCTTTTATAGTTGATCTCATTCTGAGGTAAGCTACTCCATCATGGCCAGAAGTAAAAAGCAGTCTTGAAATTTTTAGTTTGTTGGTGAACCAATTGTTTTAAACCAATATCTTATCTTGGTTTCTTATCTTGACTTTTTTTCTCAGGATTATGGACAAAAGATCCACCCTTGTTCTCAGGGAGATATTTATTGGTCTCCCAGCTCTGAAAAACCTGGTAGGCCATTATTACATACTCTCCAGAGGAGGCAGCATGGTTTCAATGACAGAAAACACAACTCTACTTACAGTGTTCTGAGTTGTCTGTAGGAGAGAATCATCTATATACTTTTACAATGCCAGACCAAAAACCATAATGTCATAGGGTTCTCCTAAATATCTCCTAAATGTCATAGGGTTCTCCTAAAATAAGGTGCAAGACTTTCATCTGCAGTAGGTAGCTCAGAATAACTTCACTCCCACCACAGGTTGGCCATAGCCTTCTGACAGTGGCCCAGTGGCATTCTCTTTGTACATGAAAGCTAACAGCTTACTAAGAAGAAACAAGGCAAAGGCCAGATATTAAGAATTTTGATAGAAACTTGGCACAAAATCAGCAATATAAATAGCTTCCTATTTGATTGTTGACCCACTCATGTGTCCCACTGAGAGATTTCAAAGACAATTTGCAACTAGACTTTTGGCATACTTTTCATTTCAAATCTTGTAGTATTTGTTACTTTGTTTGCCACATTGAATAATTACATTTCAAGGCTTGGTTAGTCTGGAAATCTTCTAGTTGGGTTTTAACCTTGAATACTCTGCCATGCAACAATGTAGTAATATTTTCTTTATGCTAATATGTGTGTATTCATGAGAGTTTATAAATAAAATGTGTTTTTCAAAGACTAAATATGACTAGTTCATTCATTCAGAATGTATTTTTGAAAGAAGCAAAACTAATAATCGCTGCTATCAACACTTGCAGTATGTAACCAAAAAGCTGCACAAATCACATTTTGCTGGTTTACCTTATTTGATTTACACCTTTCCTTTTTATCTGCTATAATTAGAAATGTTCACTTAATAAACTTTAAATTTTTCTCTCTCAAATAATTGCTTCCTGACTAAAAAAAAATATTCAGTTAGTTAAATTGAACAAAGCTATGCAACACTCTGGGATTTAGGAGTTCTTTTGCCCATAAATTGAAAATAAATTCAACAAAACTTAAACTTATTTTCTAATCTCTCTTCCTCCTTCCCTCATTTCCTTCTTTCTTTTTCTTCTTTTCTTTCTTTTGTACTAATTTCAAAGGCCACTGCAGAAAACATGACTAGACTGGCCCAAAATCTCTTGACAAATTCAGAGTCAGTTGGATCCTATTTGAGAATTGATTATATATAGAACATTGTTGCAAATTGTGTGACATCAATTGACAGTTATCACCTGCTTGCTGAAGGCAACCAACTGGAGCACATTGAAAGCAAAGTACTGAAATAATAAGTGAACTTGTTCAAATGTATGAGGAACACATGAATAGACTGGGTCTGTCTATTCTGGAGAAAATACTGAAAGGGAAGAAAGAATATGATAGTTATATTTAAATGTTTTAAGAGTTGTCACATTGAAGAGAGATTAAACTCACTATAGAAGGTCACAAATAGTAGAAATAGGATGAACCATAAGAAGCTAAAGGAAGAAAGATTTCAGCTTAAATATAAGGATAAACTTGATAATATCCCTAAAAAAATAGCAATATGTTTTCAATTTAAGAGAAAATGTTTTCATACATCTCCAAGTGTTCCTTAGGGTTTTTTTCTGTTGTTAGCTACATAAATAAAATTCCTATATAAAAACAATTATTTGAGAACTAATTATTGAAAGTCATTAAGTGATATCTTTAATTTCTTTAATCTTTATTTATTTTTGAGAGAGAGAGAGAGAGCAAGCAAGCGGGGGAACAGAGAGAGAAGGAGACACAGGATCCAAAACAGGCTTCAGGCTCTGAGCTGTCAGCAAAGAGCCCGATACAGGGCTTGAACTCACGATCTGTGAGTTCATGACCTAAGCCAAAGTCGGACGCTCAACTGACTGAGCCACGCAGGTGCCCCAGAAAGTCATTAAGTGACATCTTTAAAGTACTGAAAGAAAATAGGATTTAACCTAGAATTATTTACTCAGTGAAAACATCCTCCATAAAAGCAGGCAAATTACATTTCAGTAAGTTTATTTTTAAAAAGATGTGAAATAAACACATTTCGACAAAATATATAAGACTTTGGCACCTTCTTACCTACACTGAAAGAAATGAAGGGGAGTTACTTAGGCAGGAGGAAAATAATCCAAGATGGAAGGATGGGAAGGCAGAAGGAATGAAGAGCACAAGAAAAGATAAATATGTGAAGGAATATGAAGGGATATTATAAAAGAATATTGCTTGTTTTAAATAACGTCTTGTGAGGTTTAAAAATATGTACAGAATAAAATTCATATCAAAAATAGCATAAATTAAAGGAAAATAAGAAGGGTTAAAGTATTTGAAGACCTTTGCAATGTCTAGGAAGTGGTAGAAATGTTATAGGAGAATATAATAGGTCAAGTGTGCATTTCCAGGGTGATCACTGAAAAATATTAACTACAAAGGTAAAAAAATGAATAATCACAATTTAAGAGTTGGAGGAAATGAAATAATAAATAATAATGAAAAACACTCAACTGTTCCAGAAGAAAGAAGAGAGAAAGATAAAAATTAAAAAAAAAAAAAAAAAACAGGACAAGCAGAAAGGAGATTTAAACCAAAATATATCATAATTGCATTAAATGTAAGTAGACTACTCCAAATAAATTCAAAAAGATTATCAAACCATATTTTAAAAACCTATATACTGTTTACAAGAGACACAACTTAAATAAAAGAGAGAAAGATGGAAAGTAAAGGTCCAGAAAAAAAATACCAGCAAAAGAAAGCTAGTAAAATTATACTAATATCAGACCAAGTCAACTCTAAGCTATATTACTATGAAACATAATGGGATATTTCATAAGGATAGAAAAAGAAGTCAACCTAGTAGGAAGAACAAAGAAACTATCTTAAATTTAGTTACCCCAATATCCTCAATAGGTGTAAAGCAAAAACTGGCAGAAGTATAACCACATAGTTTATTTTATAGATAAAACAATATACTTTATTTTATTTTTTATATAATTTATTGTCAAATTGGTTTCCATACAACACCCAGTGCTCATCCCAACAAGTACCCTCCTCAATGCCCATCACCAACTTTCCCATCTCCCCCCATCTGCCATCTACTCTTGCTTTGTTCTCAGTCCTTAAGAGTCTCTTTTGGTTTGCTTCCCTCCCTCTCTGTAACTTTTTTCCCCCTTCCTCTCCCCATGGTCTTATGCTACATTTCTCAAGATCCACATATGAGTGAAAACATATGGTATCTGTCTTTCTCTGCCTGACTTATTTCACCTAGGATAATACCCTCCAGTTCCATCCATGTTGCCACAAAAGGCTGTATTTCATTCTAATTGCCACATAGTATTCCATTGTATAAATACCACATCTTCTTTATTCATCAGTTGATGGACATTTAGACTCTTTCCATAATTTGGCTATTGTTGAAAGTGCTGCTATAAACATTGGGGTACATGTGACCCTATGCATCAACACTCCTGTATCCTTTGGGTAAATTCCTAGCAGTGCTATTGCTGGGTCATAGGATAGTTCTATTTTTGATTTTTTGAGGAACCTCCATACTGTTTTCCAGAGGGTCTGCACCAGTTTACATTCCCACCAGCAGTATAAGAGGGTTCCCGTTTCTCCACATCCTCTCCAGCATCTATAGTCTCATGATTTGTTCATTTTAGCCCCTCAGACCAGCGTGAGGTGATATCTCATTGTAGTTTTGATTTGTATTTCTCTGATGATGAGTGACATTGAGCATCTTTTCATGTGTCTGTTGGCCATCTAGATGTCTTCTTTAGAAAAGTGTCTATTCATATCTTCTGCCCATTTCTTCACTGGATTATTTGTTTTTCAGGTATGGAGTTTGGTGAGCTCTTTATAGATTTTGGATACTAGCCCTTTGTCCGATATGTCATTTGCAAATATCTTTTCCCATTCTGTCGGATGCCTTTTAGTTTTGTTGATTGTTTCCTTTGCAGTGCAGAAGCTTTTTATCTTCATAAGGTCCCAATAGTTCATTTTTGATTTTAATTCCCTTGCTTTTGGAGATATGTCAAGTAGAAAATTGTTGCAGCTGAGAAAAAACAGGTTTTTTCCTGCCTTCTCCTCTAGGGTTTTGATGGTTTCCTGTCTCACATTCAGGTCCTTCATCCATTTTGAGTTTATTTTTATGTATGGTGTAAGAAAGTGGTCTAATTCCATTTTTCTGCATGTTGCTGTCCAGTTCTCCCAGCATCATTTGCTAAAGAGACTGTCTTTTTTCCATTGGATACTCTTTCCTGCTTTGTCAAAGATTAGTTGGCCATACTTTTGTGGGTCCAATTCTGGGGTCTCTATTCTATTCCATTGGTCTATGTGTCTGTTCTTGTGCCAATACCATACTGTCTTGATGATTATAGTTTCATAGTAGAGGCTAAATTCTGGGATTATGATGCCTCCCGCTTTGGTTTTCTTTTTCTATTCGGGGTCTTTTGTGGTTCCATACAAATTTTAGGATTGCTCGTTCTAGCTTCGAGATGAATGCTGATGCAATTTTGATTGGGAATGCATTGAATGTGTAGATAACTTTGGGTAGTATTGACATTTTGACAATATTTATTCTTGCAATCCATGAGCATGGAATGTTTTTCCATTTCTTTGTATCTTCTTCAATTTCCTTCATAAGCTTTCTATAGTTTTCAGCATACAGATCTTTTACATCTTTGGTTAGGTTTATTCCTAGGGTTTTTATGGTTCTCGGTTCAATTGTGAATGGGATTAGTTACCTTCTTTCTCTTTCTGTTGCTTCATTATTGGTGTATAAAAATGCAACCGATTTCTGTACATTAATTTTGTACACTGCGATTTTGCTGAATCCATGTATCAGTTCTAGCAGACTTTTGGTGGAGTCTATTGGGTTTTCCATGTAGATTATCATGTCATCTGCGAAAAGTGAAAGTTTGCCTTCATCTTTGCCAATTTTGATGCCTTTGATTTCCTTTTGTTGTCTGATTGCTGATGCTAGAATTTCCAATACTATGTTAAACAATGGTTGTGAGAGTGGACATCCCTGTTGTGTTCCTGATCTCAGGGGGAAAGCTCTCAGTTTTCCCCATTGAGGATAATATTAGCTGTGGGTTTTTCATAAATGGCTTCTATGATGTTTAAGTATGTTCTACTTACATGTCCCTACATTCTCGACGGTTTTTATTAAGAAAGGATGCTGAATTATGTCAAATGCTTTTTCTGCATTTATTGACAGGACCATATGGTTCTTATCTTTTCTTTTATTAATGTGATGCATCACATTGATTGATTTGCAAATATTGAACCAGCCCTGCAGCCCAGGAATGAATCCCACTTGATCATGCTGAATAATACTTTTTATATGCTGGTGAACTCAACTCGCTAGTATCTTGTTGAGAATTGTTGCATTCATATTCATCAGGGATATTGTCCTGTACTTCTTTTTTTTTGTTGTTGGGTCTCTGTCTGGTTTGGGAATAAAAGTAATTCTGGTTTCATAGAACCAGACCAGAAGTTTTCCTTCCATTTCTAATTTTTTGGAACAGCTTGAGAAGAATAGGTATTAACTCTGCTTTAAATGTCTAGTAGAATTCCCCAGTGAGGCCATATGGTCCAGGACTCTTATTTGTTGGGAGATTTTTGATGACTGATTCAATTTCTTCATTTTGGTAGTGTGTGGGTATTTAGGCACTTGTCCACTTCTTCCAGATTGTCCAGTTTGTTGTCATATAATTTTTCATTGTATTCCCTGATAATTGCTTGTATTTCTGAGGGATTGGTTGTGATAAATCCATTTTCATTCATGATTTTATCTATTTGGGTCCTGTCCCTTTTCTTTTTGAGAAGCCTGGCTAGAGATTTATCAATTTTGTTTATTTTTTCTAAAAAACAACTCTTGGATTCATTGATCAATTCTACTGTTTTTTTGGATTCTATATTGTTTATTTCTGCTCTGATCTTTATTATCTATCTTCTTGTGCTGGGTTTGGGGTGTCTTTTCTGTTCTGCTTCTATTTCCTTTAGGTGTGCTGTTAGAGTTTGTATTTGGGATTTTTCTTGTTTCTTGAGATAGGCCTGGATTGCAATGTATTTTCCTCTTAGGACTGTCTTTGCTGCATCCCAAAGGGTTTGGATTGTTATATTTTCATTTTCTTTTGTTTCCAAATATTTTTTAATTTCTTCTCTAATTGCCTGGTTGACTCACTCATTTTTTAGTAGGGTGTTCTTTAACCTCCGTGCTTTTGGATGTTTTCCAGAATTTTTCCTCTGGTTGATTTCAAGTTTCATAGCATTGTGATATGAAAGTGTGCATGGAATGATCTCAATTCTTTTACATTTATTTAGGGCTGTTTTGTGATCCAGTATGTGATCTATCTTGGAGAATGTTCCATGTGCACTTGAGAAGAAAGTGTATTCTGCTGCTTTGGGATGTAGAGTTCTAAATACATTTGTCAAGTCCATCTGTCCAATGTATCATTCAGGGCCGTTGTTTCTTTACTGATTCTGTGTCTAGATGATTTGTCCATTGCTGTAAGTGAAATATTAAAGTCCCCTGCAATTATCACATTCTTGTCAATAAGATTTCTTATGTTTGTCAATAATTGTTTTAAATATTTGGATCCCTCCGAATTTGGTGCATGGACATTTATAATTATTAGCCCTTCCTAATGGATATACCCTGTAATTATCATATAATGCTGTTCTTTATCCCTTGTTACAACCTTTAATTTAAAGCCTTGTTTGTGTGATATAAATATGGCTACTCCACCTTTCTTTTGTCTTCCAGTAGCATGATATATAGTTCTCCATACCCTCACTTTCAATCTGAAAATGCCCTCTGGTCTGAAGTGAGCTCTTGTATACAGGAAATAGATGGGTCTTTTTTTTTTAATCCATTCTGATACCCTATGTCTTTTGATTGGAGAATTTAGTCCATTTAGATTCAGTGTTATTATGGAAAGAGATGGGTTTAGAGTCGTTGTGATGTCTGTAGGTTTCATGTTTGTAGTGATGTCTCTGGTACTTTGTGGTCCTTGCAACATTTCACTCACAGAATCCCCCTTAGGATCTCTTGTAGGGCTGGTGATGAATTCCTTCAGTTTTTGTTTGTTTGGGAAAACCTTTATCTCTCCTTCTATTCTGAATGACAGACTTGCTGGATAAAGGATTCTTGGCTGCATATTTTTTCTGTTCATCAGATTGAAGATTTCCTGCCATTCCTTTCTGGCCTGCCAAGCTTCAGTAGGTAGGTCTGCCACTACTCTTATGGGTCTCCCTTTGTAAGTTAGAGCCTGTTTATCCCTAGCTGCTTTCAGAATTTTCTCTTTATCCTTCTATTTTGCCAGTTTCACTATGATATGTCGTGGAGAAGATTGATTCAAGTTATGTCTGAAAGGAGTTCTCTGTGCCTCTTGGATTTAAATGCCTTTTTCCTTCCCCAGATCAGGGAATTCTCAGCTGTGATTTGTTCAAGTACACCTTCAGCCCCTTTCTCTCTCTTCTTCCTCTTCTGAAATCCCCATTATACAGATATTGTTACATTTGATTGCATCACTTAGTTCTCTAATTGTCCCCTCATACTCCTGGATTTTTTTATCTCTCTTTTTCTCCACTTCCTCTTTTTCCATAATTTTATCTTCTAATTCACCTATTCTCCCCTCTGCCTCTTCAGCCATCGCTGTGGCTGCCTCCATTTAATTTTGCACCTCATTTATAGCATTTTTTAATTAATCATGACTATTTTTTAGTTTCTTGATATCTGCAGTAATAGATTCTCTGTTGTCTTCTATTCCTTTTTCATGCCTAGCTATTAATTTTATGACTATTATTCTAAATTTTTGTTCAGTTATATTGCTTATGTCTATTTTGATCAACTCTTTAGCTGTCACATCTTCCTGGAATTTCTTTTGAGGGGAAATCTTCCATTTTGTCATTTTGGCTAATTTTTTGTCCCTTATGCATTTTAAAAGTTTGTTATGTGCTCTGCACCTCAAGCACTGCTATATTAAATGGGGGTCATACAATGTCCAGGTCCTAGCCCTTCAGGAGGTGTTTTTTGGAGAGTGTTACTTGCTCTCTGTTGTTGTGACTTTGGTTACTTTATTTATCTACTCGTAGTGATGTTTTGGACCCTCCACGAGATGTGCTTTGATTTGTTCCTTGATGTAGCCCCAGAACAGAAAACAAACAAACAAACAAACAGGAAAAAAGACATGCAAACACATATACAATTAAAACAAACAAACAAAAGGACAGTGCACACACACACACAGACACACACAGACACACACACACACACACACACACACATACAAACAAACAAACAAAAGCAGTCCAAAAGTAAAAAAAAAATAAACAAAACAGAAATACCAGCTACAGGTAAAGAACAGGGTGTAAGCAGTGCTGATGGAAGAGTACATACGAAGAGAAATTACAGGGGCAGGGACAAAGAGAAAATAAACTGACTGGGCAGAGAGACTAAATGGCTTAATCCAGACAGGGGGCGGAAATAAAGAAGGAGGCGGGGGGACGGGGTGAATGAAGATAACGTTACCCAGACAGAGAAAATATATGGCATGATTATTCCAGAGAGAGATAAAGGAAGGTGCAGAAGGAGACGTAGAACATGTATGAAGGGGATGGATTAAATATGTCTGCTTAAACAAACCAACAGCCAGAGTAACCAGCCTAGAGGAGGGAAGAGATAGGAAGGGAGAATATATCTAAATAACAAGAATTGTCCTGGAATTAATCTAGGCTATCCAGCATCACTGCTCTGGATGATGGAGCCATCTGGTTGCATAGCATCTATCCAGCTCCAGTAGATACACAGTTACCTGGCACGGAGGGTCATGGTTTGGTGTAGACTGGTCCCACCTTCACTATGGACCATGGGACTGATCCCTGAGGCCCCACCTTGGTGGTGGTGGGGGGAGTGCTGATCCCCCAGTCTCCTCTCCATGACCTGGTGGACTCCTTTTGAGTCATCCTCACCATCATGGGCTCAGATAGGGTGGTCTTTCTCGCTCCACTGACTCCGCTTGCCTGGTGCTTGTCTGGGATTCAAAGTCCTGCTCCATGTGCTCTGGCACTGGAAAGTGCCTCTCTGTGCAGCTCGATATGTGGTCCTGGCTGGCTTTGTCTGTGCTGTTGCACTTCAGGGAGGACCACCATTTCTTGCTGTGGACTATGCCGCTGACCTTGCCATGGAACCTGTGGGTAGCAGATGCAGGCAGGCTTTGTCTTTTCCCACAGCACTCCAGGGAGCGGGCCACTTTCTCCTACTGCACACTGTGCCCTCAACCCAACCACTGAGCCCAGTGGTGGTGGATGCAGGAAGGCTTTGTTCTGTCCCACAGCACTACAAGGAGGGGGCCACTTTCTCCTACTGTGGACTGCACCCTGGACCCAGCCACTGAGCCTGGGGATGGTGGACACAGGTAGGCTTTGTCCTATGGTGCAGCCTTCCAGGGAGGGACCGCTTTCTCCTACTGCTGACTGTGCCCCTGTTCTACCACCGAACCCAAGGCTGGCTCCCCTTGTCCCCAGGTGCGTGATCAGATAGCCAGCCCCAGTCCAAAGAAAACCCTGCGGTTAGAGATAGGATCGCTCTCAGTCCCAGACTGAGATTTTTCTCTTCTCCAGATACAGCCCTACACTTCCCCATCCACTCTTTCTCTTCCCTTTGTCTCTCCACAGATGGGGATCCCTCCCCTCCATGCCTACACAGCCTGTTTTATCTCCCCCAGTGCACTATCACCCACCTATGGCTTCTCAAGTTGTCTCATTTTCTTCCTGGTAGATTCAGTCTCTTTTCCTCCCAGACTCTTAGGGTTCAAAGTCCTTTGGCTTTACCCCTTTTTGTTTGAGATATGCAGGAAGTAAGGATCCCCCTACTTCTCAGCCATGTTGGTCCACCTCCCCCACAATCATAGTTTAGAGCTTTGAGAGACTTCTCAAAAATAAAAAAAAAATTAAAAATTAAAAAAAACTAAAAAAAAAACTCATTAAGTATATAGAGCATCTGAGTAAAAATGACAGCTAGAATTGACACATATAGTAAACTACACCTAACAAGTACAAGATGCATCACCTTTTTATCAAATGCACATTAACATTTACCAAAATAGATCTTATAGCTGGGACATAAAGAAAAATCTAATGAATTTCTAAGGACTAAAATCATAATCATGTTCTTTTTTTAAAGCAGTAGAATTAAGCTAGAATTCCCTAAATGTTTGGAAATTAAGTGAAATATTTTAAAATAAAATATAGATTAAAATATGACATTTTAAACCTTTAAAATAAGGGTAATGTAGTATTTAAAAGGAAATATATAGCCTTAAAAATCCATCTATTAGCAAAGAAGAAAGAATAAAATAAATGCACTAATTATCTATCTCAAAGTGCTCAAGGAAGAGTAGAAATAAGAAAATTTATACAATATTAGCACTGAAGTAAATGAAATAGAAAATCATAAAATAAAGAAAACCAATAAAGCTAAAAGTTGATTATCTGAAAAGATTAATTAAATGGATACACCTCTACCAAGGCTGATAAAAAAGAAAAGGAAATAGAAATGACCAATCAAAAATAATATGCCATATAATTAAAAACATCATTAAAATGTTATGACCTTATGCCCAAGATTTTGAATATTTAGATGAAATGTAAAAATTCTTTGAAAAGCACAACCCAATAAAACTGTCCTAAGAAGAAATTTCAAAATTGAATTTTCATATATTTATTTTAAAATAATTAACCATAATTTAAAACCTTACTTAAAAAACAAACAAACAAACAATGAAAAGAACAGGTGCAGAAGGTAACTAGGGAATCTTTTAAGCATTTAAGGACAGAATATCACTCATACAAACTCAGAAAACTGAAAAGGAAGGAACATTTCCTGATTTTTTTCATAATGTTAGCATAATCTTGACGTGAAAACCTGACACTATAAAAGAATAATAAAAGGCATTTATATCATAAGCATAAATAAGCAAAGTAATAGCAAAGTAAAAAATTAATAAGCAAAGTAATAGAAAATTCTAGTAATATATATATTGTATATTATATATATAGGGTAATATATATATTGTATATATTATATATATATAGGATAATAAATCACAAAAAATAGGTTTATTTCAAGAATGTATAATTAGCTTACAATTAAAGTAGAAAACCTCAATGATTTGAATAATTGCAAAAAAAATCAATACAGATTCATGATAATTTTAGCAAACTAAGAATTGAAGAGATTCTTAATCTAATAAAGGACAGGTGCAACAAACTACAGTAAATACCGTTAATAGTCAAATGTGAAATATTTCCTCCTGTGATTGGGAATGAGATAAAGATGTCCAGTTTTCCTTTCCTTATTATACTGCTAAATTTCCTGATAAATTTGACACCATTTTGCAAGTCTTGGTCAGTAAAATAAAGCAAATAAAATAAAAATTATAAAAGTCAGAAAGGAATATGGTGTGCTTGGGTGGCTCAGTCAGTTGAGCAGCAGACTTCAGCTCAGGTCATGATCTCACGCTACGTGTTTTCAGGCCCACATCAGGCTCTGTGCTGACAGCTCAGAGCCTGGAGCCTGGTTAGGATTCTGTGTCGCCCTCTATCTCTCTCCTTCCCTTGCTCATGCTCTCTCTGTCTCTTTCAAAAATGAATAAACATTTTAAAAAATTTAAGTTAGAAAGGGATAAATAGCATGTTACTATTTGGAGGCAACATGGTTGCATACACAGAATATTTTCTAGATCTATAGATAAAATATTAGAATTAAGAAGTTAATTTAGCATGATTATTGATTACAAAGTGAAGCTACAAAATGCAATTGTATCTTAATGTACTAACAACAAATAATTAGAAAATGAAATTTTAAGGGGTGCCTGGGTGGTTCAGTTGGCTAAGCATCTGACTTGATTTTGGCTCGGGTCATGATTTCATAGTTGTGAAATTGAGCCTCACATCAGACTCTGTGCTGGATGTGGACCCTGCTTAAGATTCTCTGTCTCCCTCTGCCCCTCCTTTGCTTGCACTCATGCTTATGCACTCTCTCTCTCTCTCAAAAAAAAAAAAAAGAAATTTTAAGAAACAATAAGACTTACAGTTGTATCAAAACCCATCACATACTTATTTAAAACAACTTTTAAAATTACCTCTAGATAGAAAACTACAGAGCATTATTGAGGGTAATTACAGATCTAAATAAATTAAGGGATATAACACATTTATGATTTGGAAATCTCAATGTTAAAATCCTCAAAAGAAGTTGGGACACTTTACAGTAAAGAATAGGAATATTGGGGTGACTGCGTGGCTCAGTCAGTTAAGTGTCCGACTTTGGCTTAAGTCATGATCTCATGGTTCATGGGTTCAAGCCCTGCATTGGGCTCTGTGCTGACAACTCAGAGCCTGGAGCCTGCTTCAGAATCTGTGACTCCCTATCTCTCTACCCCTTTCTCGCTCATGCTCTGAATCTCTCTCTCTCTCTAAAAAAATAAATATTAAATTTTTTTAAAGGAATATTTATTATAAAGGTGATTAAAACATTGAGGTGTTGGTACAAAGATAGACAAAGAGATGAATTAAACAGAAGGAGCATGAATTACACTCAAACATGTAAGGTCACCTTATTTTATTTATGATAAAGTTGGCACTAAAATGCAGAGGGGGAAGAGATGGTCTTTTTAATAAATGGATCTGTGTCAATTGACTATCCATGCTAAAAACAAATGTGTTTTGATCCCTACCTCACATTACATGCAAAAATCAATTCCAAATGGATTTTAAATTTAAATTTGAATGACAAAAATAGAGTTCTAGAAGATAATAAATTACAGGTGAATATTTTCTTGATCTTGATAAGGTCGAAGATTGCTTAAGAAGGACACAGAAAGAACTAATGATAAAATGAAATATCACAAGTTATACTTCATTAAATTTTAAAACTTTTATTTATCAGAAAACATTATTGAGTCAAAAGGCAAGCCACTGAGTAGGAAAAGATATTTGCAAATGCATGTATCTGACAAAGGACTTTTAGCATTATATGTAAAGGATATGTAACAGATTTTCTCATATCAATAAGAGAAAGAGAAAGTTCAGTTTTTAAAAGTTAGGTAAAAAAATTTGAGCACACACAAAAAATGATTTCACATAACCAATAAGTTAAAAGATGTTCAATATTAGTAGTTATTGAGGAAATGCAAATTAAAACCACAACAAACCAGAATAGATATAATTTAAAAGATTGATAACACCAAGAATTTGCAAAAATGTCGGAGAGCTTGAACCCCTGTATACTGCCAGTGGAAGTATAAATTGGCATAAACAATTTAGAAAAGCTGGTTGGCACAATTTTTGAATGCCAGCCATTCATGTATCCCATGACCCAGTGGTATTACTCCTAGCCAAGATAAATAAGTCCATATCTGCATCAAAATCAGGAACATGAAGTGGCAAGGTGGCTCAGTCGGTTAAGCATCCAACTCTTGATTTCAGCTCAGGTCACGAACTCACAGTTCATGACTTTGAGACCCTCATCAGGCCCCATCCTGACAGTGCAGAGCCTGCTTGGGATTTTCTCTCTCTCTCCCTCTCTGTTTCTCCCCTACTCATTATCTCTCTCTTTCTCTCAAGATGAATAAATAAACTTAAAAAAGTCAAGAACATAAATGCCAATAGCATCTTTGTTCATAATAGCCAAAACTTGGCTCAACAAATACTGGATAAATTGCAGTTAACCCAATGGAATACTATACAACAAATGAAAAAGAATAAACTACTTACTATTTACACACAACAACATGGATGAATCTCACAGGCATGAAATATAGAGCAAAAGAAGCAAGATGAAAAAGAGTGTATCTTGTATGATTATATGAAGTTCAAAACAGATAAAATTAATCTTGGTAATAGAAGTCAAGATATTGGGTATTTGTAGGGATAATGGCTTAAAAGGAGCACAATGGAGCTCTCTACAATGCTAGTAATATTATGTATTTTCTTTGGGGTGGTAGTTATATACATCAATTTTGATATCTGTGTACCTATTTGTTTTCTATCTGTACATTTAAGATTAGTGTACTTTTTTGAATATAGATTCTACTTCCACAAAGTGTTTACCAAAACCCCAACAGGACTCAAAAAATAGAATGAAGAGAGAAGTTCTGACAAAGATATGAAGATATAGAAAAGAAATGGGAACATTTGTCTGGATGTGTATATTCACATGGCTAGAATAAATGCTTTTTAAAATTTTTTTAATGTTTATTTATTTTTGAGAGATAGAGACAGAGCATGAGTGGGGGAGGAGCAGAGAGAGAGGGAAACACAAAATCTGAAACATGCTCCAGACTCTGAGCTGTCAGCACAGAGCCTGACACAGGGCTTGAACTCATGAACCATAAGATAATGACCTGAGCTGAAGTCGAACACTTAACCAACTGAGCCACCCAGGCACCCCTAGAATAAATGTCTTTTTAAATGAAGAATGGAATCCTGCAGACTGTTACTAGTAGAGAGTGAAAACTGTCCTTGGGTTAACTGGGAATTTGGTGACTTTATCTATGAACAGAATCTGGCTTCACATTTTAGAGTGATGTAATTGAAAACACTTTATCTCTATAATGTGGGAAACTACTGCCCTTCTGTTATTTGTTACCTTCAACGTATGCTTATCATCTTTGCTTCTTTTAAAAGAAACTTTCTTGGTTTTAAGATGGTGATGTAAGTAACGTTTTCCCTCCTCTTGGCCTGCATCACCCTATTTCTCCATTCTAATCTCTTTCCCCAGTAATCTTTCAGCTTTGTATTAAAAACAAGATTCTGTCATCTGACATCCTGAACCCTGAGAGTAGATGCAGATCCTCTAAATCACATATAAAGATTTCTCCACTTTTTTTATGTCAAATGTTCTGGAATTGTCAGCAAGAGTGCAAAAGTCTGCAGTGTATTTGAAGCAAGTCATAATAAATAAAAATGTCTCAACTGTATTATTTACTATAGAATATTGAAATTGCAGTTAAAGAGAATGAAATTGACACCTTTTATTTTTTTTACCTTTGGGATCTAAAATGTGCTTTGTTATTATTATATAGGAAAGAACCAGAATATCTGATAAAACAAACCAAGAAACTGTCCCTGATAAAAATAAGTCATTATTTCCTAGTTTATGGAAAGAAAGAGAAAGAGAAGAAGAGGAGTATAAAAATCTCAAGGCCTCTTATATTATTCAGATATCAGGAAAAACTGTTACTTTCTCATTAGATTTCTGATGTTGTAATATTCAAGAGGAGCAAGCTAACTTATTGCAAAAGAAAATCCCTTAGGTCAGATGTGATTCTGGGTGAAAATGAAGTTAGGAACTCTTTCGTTTGATTATTGCCCACAATTTGTTTTTAATCTTAGGGAAGTTCCCAAATTGGCTGTGGATTTTAAAGTGAGGCCTTTGTCAAGCCAACTCACCAACAGGCAAGAGTAAAGTAATTTCACAAGGTGGACCAGGCAAATGCAGGCCTCTCCAGTTCCCAGACCTAGAATAGGTTATCTCATTGCCCCCGGAGGAAATGCCTAATTACCCTCTGGAGCAGTCTAACTGTATTTGCAAAGTAAGAATTTAAACACCAGAATTTGCAAATGAGTGTGCCCAGTTGAGCTGAGTCAGCAGCTAAAAATTGCTTGAAAGGGTAACTGGCGTAAAGTGTTGCCTAGAAACAATTAATAGAAACCTGGATATTAAGAGTTTGTGAGTGAATTGTATATAAGATAAAGCAAGCTGCTTCTTCATTCAGAAGTGTAAGAAAGATCTATAACTGTTTAGAAAGTACCTTCTCTTTCCATGATCTATTTTAATTTGCAGTAGCAGTGACTTTTGATTTCACTTTACCAGATATATTGTTACTGCCCTAGGTAGTAATACCAGAGAAGATCATTTAGGAGTCCAAAAGACAGTTTGTGTAACAATTGTTAAAATCTAGTAATTAAGAAATTAGCAAGTTACACATTAACTACAGAATTTTCCATAGTCCAATGCTGACTATTTCTCTAAACTGAAAATTTGAGAAGATATAACATACTAATCACTGTCAACTAATCTTTTGTTTCTGGCTGACCACCATGACAGAATAGAGCATATTCTTAATCAGGCCAATAATCTAGATTTGGCTTCCTATAATAGTAACCTTGGCTCTGTTCTATGACCATAGATTACATCCCAGCCACATAAAAAGTTCATAAAAGGAAATGAAAAAAATATGTCTGCTCTATATAACCTTATTCATACAACAAATAATGATTAAATACATACCATAGTCATGACATATTGCCTGAAAATACAAAGGAAAAATAAGGGGAAGATCATTGAAAAACTATATTCTGTTTATGATGGAACAATAAGATTATATTAACATTATATTAACGTTCATTTATTTAATACTTGGAGGGGTAGCATGGAAAAGGATATAGATTTTTATACAGGATATTTGCGTAGATCCCATGCCTTAGCATTTGACTTCCACTACTTATGATAATCACTTCTGTTGGCAATAACTAACTCAGACATTACTATTTAAAATATATGAAAGAGATAGCTGGGAGAGAGGCATGGGAAGATGGTAGAGTAGGAGGACCCTATGCTCAGTTCATCCCATGTTTACAACTAGATATCACTCACATCCAAGTAAATAAACTGGAGAGTGATCCAAAGACTGGTAGAACAAGCTCCACAACTAAACATAGAGAAGAAGCCACATAGGAGAGGTTAGGAAAGGCAAAAAACAGGAACTGCTTATGGGAGGGAGGGAGTAGCAGGCACAAAGAGGGAAAAACACCAGAGAGTCCACCTGGGGAAAACAATCCCCATAATATCTGGCCTTGAAAACCAGAGGGACTGAATTCCATGCGTTTGTGTAACCTGCCAGATGTGGATCTTGGATCTTTAGAATTCAGCTGACTTAGGACTGGGCAAGACATAGCCAGGTCCCTGCCCTTAAAGAGACAACAGCCTGCAAAAAGACTGCAAAGAAACAAGGGCTTACACAATGAGAGAGAGATCTGTTTATACTGATTTCAAAGCATGTTGGAGGGACTTCTCTCTGGAAACAAAGGAACTGGCAGGTGCCATTTTCCTTCCCCATCCAGCAGCATAAACACAGAGCCACTTTCAGGGGGCAGCTCTGCACAGACAATTGCTATGGAACCTGTTAAAAATGTGCCCCACCCATGAGTTCTCTGGATGACTGGCCCACTCCAAACCTGCTGGCCTGGGCCCAGAGCTCCATGCAAATTTTGCTAATTCTGCTGCCCCACCCTGGAGCCCTTCTGTAGTCATACTCCCTCAGAACCTGCCTGCCTGGATCTCACTAACATCACAGAGAACAAGCACACCCAATGGCAGGCAGAGAGTCAGTGAAGATGACTGGACTGAAAGGAAAAGTAACTCAGACACAATAGCAGGACACAAGCAACACATATAGGAGACCTCCCTGAAGTGCCAGGTTCTGGTGAACAGGGGGCACTGCACTGCAGGACACTACAGGATTTCATCTTCATAAAGCCACTTCTTTCAAGAGCAGAGAACATACCCAATTTTCCTAACACAGAAACAGACACAGAGAGGTAGAAAAAAATGAATACAAAGAGAAATATGTCCCAACTAAGAAAACAGGACAAAATCAGAGAAGACTTAAGCAAAACAGAAATAAGTAATATACCTGATATGGAATTTAAAGTAATGATTATGAAGATACTCCCTGGATATCAGAAATGTGTGGAGGACCTCAGTGAGACCCTTGACACAGAGATAAAAAATCACATATCAGAGATGAAGAATTCAACAATGAAATTAAAAATACAATAGTTGGAAGAAATGCTAGGCTCCAGGAAGCAGAGGAACCTATCAGTGACCTGGTGGATAGAGTAATGGAAAACAATCAAGCTGAACAAGTGAGAGACAAACAAATACTGCATAATGAAAACAGACTTAGGGAACTCAGTGACACCATCAAGCACAATAACATTTGCATTGTAGGGATTCCAGAAGGAGAAGAGAAAGAAAAGGGAGTAGAAGATGTATTTGAAGAAATAATTGTGAAAACTTGCCGAATCTGGGGAGGGAAACAGAGAGCAGGATTCAGGAGACACAGAGATCCCCCAACAAATTCAACCCAAGGAGGTCCACACCAAGACACATAGTAATTAAATTGGCAAATAATAGTGGTAAATAATTTTAAAGGTTGCAAAAGAAGACAGTTACATACAAAGGAAACCCCAGGCTCTCAGCTGACTTTTTCAACAGAAACTTTGCAGGTCAGGAGGGAGTGGCATGATGTACCCAAAGTGCTAAGAGGGAAAAACCTGCAGCCAAGAATACTCTAATCGGCAAGGCTATCACTCAGAATAAAAGGAGAGATAAATAGTTTCCTAGACAAACAAAAGTTAAAAGAATTCATCAGCAATAAACCAGCCATACAAGAAATGTCAAGGGGGACTCTTTGAGTGGAAAACAAAAACCATAAGTGAGAGTAAGAAAAATAGGAAGCACAAATGCAAAAAAAGAAAAGTATATCTGTGAAAATCAGTCAAGAGAAGCACAAAATAAAAGGATGCAAAATATAATAGCAAATATCTGAAACATGGAGAAGAGAGGATCAAAGAATGAGTTCAACATTAAGTGACCATCAGTGTAATATAGACTGCTATGTTCAGAAGATGTTATACATAAAACGAATGGTAACCACAAATCAAAAAGTAATAGATATGCAAAAAATAAATAAGAATAAATCCAAATATATTACTAAAGAAAACCATCAAACAATGAAAACGTTTTTCTTTTCTTTCAAAAGAAAGCCGGAGTAGCCATACTTATATCAGACAAACTAGAATTTAAAACAAAGACTGAAATAAGAGATAAAAAGGGGCATTATATCATAATTAAGGGGTCTATCCATCAAGAAGAGCTAACAATTGTAAATATTTAGGCCCCAAACATGAAAGCTCCGAAATATATAATCAATTAATCACAAACATAAACAAACTCATTGATAATAACACCATTATTGTAGGAGACTTTAATATTCCATTTAAGCAATGGACAAACATCTAAGCAGAAAATCAAGGACACAAAAGGTCTGAATGACACACTGACCATATAGACTTAACAGATATATTCAGAACATTCCATCCTAAAGCAGCAGAATACACATTCTTCTTGAGTGCACATGGAACATTATCCAAAATAGGTCACATATTGGGTCACAAATCAGTCTTCGACAGGTACAAAAAGATTGAGATCATACCATGCATATTTTGAGATAACAATGCTATGAAACTTGAAATCAAACAAAGGAAAAAAATTGGAAAGCCTTCAAATACATGGAAGTTAAAGAATATCTTACTAAAGAATGAATAGGTTCCATAGGAAATTAAAGAAGAAATAAAAAAAAAATACATGGACACCAATGACAATGAAAACATGACAGCCCAAAACCTTTGGGATGCAGCAAAGGCAGCCCTAAGAAGAAAATACATTGTAATTCAGGCCTATCTCAAGAAACAAGAAAAGTCCCAAATACAACACCTAATTGTACACCTAAAGAAACTGGAAAAGGAGCAGCAAATGAAGCCCAAAGCCAGCAGAAGAGAGGAAATAATAAAGATTAGAGCAGAAATAAATGATATAGAATTTTTAAAAAGTAGAAGAATAGATCAATGAAACTAAGGGCTGTTTTTCTTAAAAGAAAAGCAAAATTGATAACCCCCTATCCAGACTTCTCAAAAAGAAAATAGGGAGGACCCAAATAGAATGAAAGAGGAGCAATCACAATCAACACCACAGAAATACAAACAATTATAAAAGGATGCTTTGAGGGGCGCCTGGGTGGCGCAGTCGGTTAAGCGTCCGACTTCAGCCAGGTCACGATCTCGCGGTCCGTGAGTTCGAGCCCCGCGTCAGGCTCTGGGCTGATGGCTCGGAGCCTGGAGCCTGTTTCCGATTCTGTGTCTCCCTCTCTCTCTGCCCCTCCCCCGTTCATGCTCTGTCTCTCTCTGTCCCAAAAATAAATAAAAAACGTTGAAAAAAAAAAAATTAAAAAAAAAAAAAAGGATGCTTTGAAAAATTATATGACAACAAACAGGACAATCTGGAAAAAATGAACAAATTCCTAGACACCCACCCACTACCAAAACTGAAACAGGGAGAAGTAGAAATTTGAACACATCCAAAACCAGCAAAGAAATTGAATAAGTTATCAAAAATCCCTCCCTCCCAAAATAAGAGTCCTGGGCCAGATGGCTTCCCAGGGGAATTCTACCAGACATTTAAAGAAGAGTAAATACCTATTCTCCTCAAACTGTTCCAAAAAATAGAGATGGAAGAAAATCTTCCAAACTTATTCTATAAAGCCAGTATTAGACTGATTCCAAAACCAGACAAAGCCCACAACAAAAAGGAGAATTACAGTCCAATATCCCTGAGGAATCTGGATGCAAAAAATCTCAACAGGATACTAGCAAATAGAATTCAACAGTACACTAGAAGAATTATTCAACATGATTAAGTGAAATTTATTCCTGGGCTGCAGGGCTGGTTCAATATTCACTAATCAATCAACCTGGTACACAACATTAATAAAAGAAAGGATAAGAACCATATGATCCTTTCAATAGATGCAGAAAAAGCATTTGACAAATACAGCCTCCTTTCTTCATAAAAAACCCTCAAGAAAGTAGGGATAGAAGGAACATACCTTAACATCACAAAAGCCATATATGAAAGGCCCACAGCTGATATCATCCTCAAAGGGGAAAAACAGAGAGATTTCCCCTTGAGATCAGGAACACGACAGGGATGTCCAGTCTCACCAATGTTGTTCAACATAGTACTGGAAGCCTTTTCCTCAGCAATCAGACAACAAAAATAAATGAAATTTATCCAAATAGACAAGGAAGAAGTCAAACTTTCACTATTTCACATATGAAATATTACTCTACATAGAAAACCCAAAAGAGGGGCGCCTGGGTGGCTCAGTTGGATAAGCATCCGACTTCGGGTCAGGTCATGATCTCACAGTTCGTGGGTTCAAACCCCACGTCGGGCTCTGTGCTGACAGCTCAGAACCTGGATCCTGCTTCTGATTCTGTGTATCTCACTCTCTCTGCTCCTCTCCTGCTCATAATCTCTCTCTATATCTCTCAAAAATAAATAAACATTACAAAAAAAGAAAACCCAAAAGACTCCACCAAAAATATATCCAAAACAGTTGCAGGATATAAAATCAATGTACAGAAATTGGTTGCATTTTTATACACCAATAATGAAGCAACAGTAAGAGATATCAAGAAATCGATCCCATTTACAATTGCATCAAATACCATAAGATACCTAGAAATAAATCTAACCAAAGATGTAAAAGACCTGTACACTGAAAACTATAGAAAGCTTATGAAAGAAATTGAGGAAGACAAAAGAAATGGAAAAACATTCCACATTCATGGCTTGGAAGAACAAATTTTATTAAAATGTCTATACTACCCAAAGCAATCTATACATTCAATGCAATCCCTATCAAAATAACAACAGCATTCTTCACAGAGCTAGAACAACAATCTATACATTCAATGCAATCTCTATCAAAATAACAATAGCATTTTTCACAGAGCTAGAACAAACAATACTAAAATTTATGTGGAACCAGAAAAGACCATGAATAGCCAAAGCAATGTCGGAAAAAAAAAAAAAAAAAAAAAAAAAAAAAAAACCTAAAACTAAAGCTGGAGGCATCACAATTCCATACTTCAAGATGTATTACAAAGTTGTCATCATCAAGACACTATGGTACTGGAACAAAAACAGACACATAAATCAATGGAATAGAATAGAGAATCCAGGTATGAACCCACAAATGTATAGCCAACTAAACTTTGACAAAGCTGGAAAGAATATCCAATGGGAAAAAAGACAGTCTCTTCAGCAAATGGTGCTGGGAAAACTGGATAGTGACATGCAGAAGAATGAAACTGGACCACTTTCTTACACTGTACACAAAAATAAATTCAACATTGATGAAAGACATAAATGTGAGATAGTAAGCCATCAAAACCATACAGGAGAAAACAGGCTGCAACCTCTTTGACCTCAGCCACAGCAACTAATTACTTGACATGTTTCTGGAGGCAAGTGAAATAAAAGCAAAAATGGACTATTGCAACCTCATCAAGATAAAAAGAGGTTCTGCACAGCAAAGGAAACAACAAAACTAAAAGGCAACTGACAGAATACCAGAAGATATTTCAAAATGACATATCAGATAAAGGGTTAGTATCCAAACTTGGGTTATTTACCAAACTCAACACTCAAAAAACAAATAATCTAATGAAGAAATGGGCAGAAAAAATGAATAGACATTTTTCCAAAGAAGACATCCTGATGGCTAACAAACACATGAAAGTATGCTTGGCATCACTCATTATCAGAAAAATACAAATCAAAACCACGATGAGATGCTACCTCATACCTGGCTAAAATGAACAACTCAGGAAACAACAGATGTTGGTGAGGATGCAGAGAAAGAGGGACCCTTTTGCACTGTTGGTGGGATTGCAAACTGGTGCAGCCACTCTGGAAAACAGTATGGAGGTTCCTCAAAAAGGTTTGAGTAAACTCAAAAATAGAACTATCCTATGACCCAGTAATTGCACTAATAGGTATTAATCCAAAGGATACAAAAATGCTGATTTGAAGGGTCACATGCACCCCCATGTTTATAGTAGTGCTATCAACAATATCCAAATTATGGAAGGAGCCCAAATACCAATTGACTGATGAATGGATAAAGGTATGATATACATATATACATACATACATACAATGGAATATTACACAGCAGTGAAAAAGAATGAATCTTGCCATTTTGTGGGTTGCCTGGGAGACTCAGTTGGTTAAGTGTCCGACTTCAGCTCAGATCATAATTTTGCAGTTTGTGGGCTCAAGCCCCACATCGGGCTCTATGCTGACAACTCAGAGCCTGGAGCCTGCTTCAGATTCTGTGTCTCCATCTCTCTGCCCCTACCCCACTTGCATTATGTCTCTCTCTTTCTCTGTCTCTCTCTCTCAAAAAAGAAACATTATAAAAATAAATCTTGCCATTTTGCAACAACATGGATGGAACTAGAGGGTATTATGGCAAGCAAAGTAAGTCAGTCAGAGAAATACAAATATCATATGATTTCACTCATATGTGGAATTTGAAAAACACAACAGATGAACATAGGGCATGGAAAGGAAAATAAGATAAAAACAGGGAGGCAAACCATAAGAAACTCTTAAATACAGAGAACAAACTGAGGGTTGCTGGAGGGAAGGTGGGGCAGATGGGTTAAATAAGTGATGGGCATTAAGGAGGGCTCTTTGGGGGATGACTATTGAATGTCATAGGAACAAATGAATCACTGGCTTCTATTCCTGAAGCCAAGACTACACTGTATGTTAACTACCTTGAATTTAAATTTAAAAATAATTAAAATTAAAATTAAAGAAAAAACTGGATAGGGCACCTGGGTGGTTTGTTGGTTAAGTGTTCAACTCTTAATTTTGGCTCAGGTCATGATCTCACGGTTCATGTGATCAAACCAGGCATCAAGCTTAGCACTGAAGGCACAAAGCCTGCTTGGGATTCCCTCTTTCCCTCTCTCTCTCTCTCTGCCCCTGCCCTGCTCTCTTGTTCTCTCTCTCTCTCAAGATAAATAAACTTAATATAAGGAAGCTGGTGTAGTAATACTTATTTTGGGCAAAACAGGCTTTTAAACAAAGTCTTAAAAGAGATAAAAAAAAAAGAGCACTATATAATAATAAAGGGGACAATCCAACAAGAAGATATAACAATTGTAAATGTGTATGCACCCAATATGAGAACACCCAAATACATAAAACATTTAATAACAAATATAAAGGAAGTAACTTATAGTAATACAATAATAGTAAAAGACTCTAACACACCACTTACATCAATAGACAGATCATCCAAACAGAAAATCAGCAAAGAAACAGTGGTTTTGAATGACACACTGGACTGGATTAATTTAATAGCTATATTTAGAATACTTCATCCTAAAAGAGTAGGATACATATTCTTTTCTTTTTTTAATTTTTTAATGTTTATTTATTTTTGAGAGAGAGAGAGACAGATAGACAGACAGATTGCAAGCAGGGGAGGGGCAGAGAGAGAGGGAGACACAGAATCTGAAGCAGGTTGCAGGGTCCGAGCTGTCAGCACAGAGCCTGATGCGGGGCTCGAACTCCTGAACTGTGAGATCATGACCCGAGCGGAGGTAGGACGATTAACCAACTGAGCCACCCAGGCACCCCAGGACACACATTCTTTTCAAGTGCACAGGAAACATTCTCCATAGTAGATCACCTATTGTGACACGAAGGAAATCTCAACATTTAAAAAAGTTCAAAGTCATACCCTACATCTTTTCTGACCATAACAATATGAAACTAGAAATCAACCACAGGAAAAAATCTGGAAAAACCACAAATATGTGCACATTAAGTAACATGCTACTAAACAACTACTGAGTCAACCAAGAAATCAAACATGAAATCAGAATGTACATAGAAACAAATGAAAATGAAAACATAATGGTCCAAAAGCTTTGGGTTGCACCAAAAGTGGTTCTAAGATGGAAGTTTTTTTTTTTTTCTAATTAAAAAAAATAATGTTTATTTTTGAGACAGAGAGAGAGAGAGAGAGATACAGAATGTGAGTAGAGAAAGGAAGACACAGAATCTGAAGCAGGCTCAAGGCTATGAGTTGTCAGCACAGAGCCCGACATGGGGCTTGAACCCACAAGCCATGAGATCATGACCTGAGCCAAAGTTGGACACCCATCCAACTGAGCTACCCAGGCGCCCCCTAAGAGGGATGAACATAATTGAAAAAATTGTCAACAAAATACTAATAAAGTGAATTCAATAATACATTTAAAAAATCATTCACCACAATCAAGCGAGATTTATACCTGGGTTGCAATGTGGTTCAATATTTATAAATCAATCAACATAATACATCACATCAATAAGAGAAAGGATAAGAAGCATATGATCATTTCAATAGATGCAGAAAAAGCCTTTGACAAAGTATAACATCTATGTATGATAACAACAATCCTCAACAAAGTAAGTTTAGAGGGAATATATCTCAACATAATAAACGCCATATATGAAAACCCCACAGTTAACATCGTCCTTAATGGAGAAAATCTGAGAGCTTTTCCCCTAAGGTCAGGAACAAGACAAGGATGTCCACTCTCACCACTTTTACTCACCATAGTACTGGAAGTCCTAGCCACAGCCATCAGACAAACAAAAGAAATAAAAAGAATCCAAATCGGTAAGGAAGAAGTAAAATTTTCACTATTTGCAGATGACATGATACTATATACAGAAAATTCAAATACTCTACCAAAAATCTGCTAGAACTGATAATTTATAAAGTCACAGGATACAAAATCAATGTACAGAAATCTGCTGCATTTCTATACACCAATAATGAAGCAACAGAAAGAGAAATTAAGAAAACAATCCCATTTCCAATTGCACCCCAAATCATAAGATACCTAGGAATAAATCTAAACAAAGACGTGAAAGACCTGTACTCTGAAAAGTATAAAACGCTGATCAAAGAAATTGAAGATACAAAGAAATGGAAAAGCATTCCATGCTTATGTAGTGAAGGAACAGATATTGTTAAAATATCTATACTACCTAAAACAATCTACACATTTAATGCAATCTCTATTAAAATACCAACAGTATATTTCACAGAACTAGAATATTAGATGACTCTTATAGCACACTTCGGATCCTCTCTGCCTCACAAATCTCTGGAGCTCTTTGGCACTTTTTCTGCCCAAGCCAACCTTGTAATGACTAATTTTGTTTGGGCTCACATCGACTTTAGAAGGATACAATTTTGCTTTATGTCTATGCTGTGTGACTCATATCTCCCACCTTGAGGTCTCCCTATTGCACTGAACCATGAGATGCTATGGGGCTCACTCAGCACCCTTGTCTGCATAACTCAGAAGTGTGAGGAAAGTTATGCTCTGTGGGGAGACTTTGGCCAATGGAGATTGTTGCTGGCAAATAATTTCTACTCCTCCCCACAACCCAGATTTACTCTTCTGAGTCACAGTAGCTGATCTCAGTAAGTGCTCTCTAGAAATCAAGCAATCAGTTGTACTTTAAACGAAGTAGTGGCCAACTCAGCATCACACTCTCCTACCTCTTTTCTACCTTCTCCTTCACTTTCCTTTTCCCTTACTTCTGCTGCCCTGGGATTGCATTACCAATAGTAGTAGCAGCACGTACAATTTTGCCTCAGGCTGTGCTTTCTAGGGATACCAAACAAAGACAGAAAGCATTTATATATATTTGAAAAACACACTCATCAGTAATAAAAGTATAAAAACGCACGGTGCAATTAACAATAGTGTCAGAAAAGTGGGTACCTCTGGGAAAGAAGGGATTGGGCAATTCTTTATATAAATTCTTTAAAGAATTTATACATTTTTATATAAATATAAATCTATATTTATAGAATATAAATGTTCTATTTATACACAGGGAAAGAGAGAAATCTGAAGTAAATACAGCAAAACATTTGCAAAATCTGAGCGGTAGACACATCCCTTACTTTCATCCATATATATAATATATATTACCTAAAAAGGGAAGAATGTTAAAATTGATATATAATATACATATCACTGGGGCGCCTGGGTGGCTCAGTTGGTTGAGCGTCCGACTTCGGCTCAGGTCATGATCTCACGGCTGGTGAGTTCGAGCCCCGCATCCGGCTCCGTGCTGACAGCTCAGAGCCTGGAGCCTGTTTTGGATTCTGTGTATCCTTCTCTCTCTGCCCCTCCCCCACTTGTGCTCTGTCTCTATCTATCAAAAAATAAATAAATGTAAAAAAGTTAATAATATACATATCATAAAATTAACTTTTTAACATGTATAATTTAATGGCTTTTGATATACTTATAATGTGTAATCATCACCACTTTGTAATTCCATGATATTTTCATTACCTCAAAAATAAACAAACCTATTAGTTGTCATTCTCCACTTCCCCCACTCCTACACTTGGCCCCTGGAAACCACTAGTCTACTCTTTCTCTGTGAATTTGTCTATTCTGGGTATTCCAAATAAATGGAATCGTGTGAGATATGGGCTTTTCTGACTGCTTTTTTCACTTAGTACAATATTTTCAAGATTTATCCATGTTGTACCATGTATCAGTGCATCATTTATTCAAGGCTGAATAATATTATTTCATATGGATATGTAACACTTTTCATATCTACTTATGAGTTGATGGACACTTGGATTGTGTCTACTTCTTGGCTATCATGAATAATGCTGCCATGAACTTTCTTGTATATTTTTTTAATGTTTATTTTTGAGAGAGAGAGAGACAGAGTGTGAGCGGAGGATGGGCAGAGAGGGAGACACAGAATCCAAAGCAGGCTCCAGGCTCCAAGCTTCCAGCACAGAGCCCAATGTGGGGCTTGAACTCACAAACTGCGAGATCATGACCTGAGCCAAAATCGGACACTTAACCGACTGAGCCACCCAGGCGCCCCTTGTATATGTTTTTATATGGGCTTATGTTTTCATTTCTCTTGGGTATATACCTAGGAATGGAATTGCTAAGTCATATGGTAAGTCTATGTTTAACCATATGAAGAAATGCCAAGCTATTTTTTAATTGGCTGTGCCATTTTACATTTCTCTCAGGGATGTGTGAGTGTCCTAATTTTTCCAATGTGTTTGGTAACACAATAACAGTTTCTTGATTACAGCCAAGCTAGTGGGTTTGAAGTGATATCTCATTGTGGTTTTTATTTGCATTTCCCTGATGACTAATGATGAACATATTTTCATGTAGTTATTAGAGTGAGATCTGCTCAGATCCTTGGCCCATTTTAAAATTAGTTTGTTATTGCTGAATTCTTAAGAGTTCTTTATTCTGGATACATATCTCATCAGATAAATGATTTACATTTTTTTCCATTATGTGAGCTTTTTCACTTTCCTGGTAGTATCTTTTGAAGCACAAAATATTTTAATATTGATTATGTGCAATTTATTTTTACTTTGGTTGCTTATGCTTTTTAGAGTCATATCTAATAAACCATTGCTTAACCGAAGATCATGAGAATTTACCCCTATGGTTTCCTTTTATTGTTTTAGCTCTCACATAGAGGTTTCAGATCCATTTCAAGTTAATATTTTTGTACACGGTGTGAAGTAGTGGACAAAATTCATTCTCTTGCATGTGGATATTGAGTTATCACAGACCCATTTGTTAGAAATGTTTAATTTCTCTATTAAATGATCTTGATATCCTTGTCTGAAAGCTATTGACCCTGCCAGCAACTCCCAACGATATCTTGTTTTTCATCCAACTATTGTATTTATTGTCATTACTGCACTCAATCTTCTCTATCACTTTGTATTGCCATTTAACTTTAGCACTTTTGAGGCCAGGAATGATGAGTTATAAGCATTTATATTTCCCAAACACACTGTCCAATATTTTGTTCTAGATTTGTTGAATTAATGTTGAATGGATGGATGAAGATAGTTTAAAATACCTTCTAACACTATTGTCCTAAATTCACATTCAAACTGTGACTGAATTTTTCCCACATTTCTTCCATAACAAAAACACATAATTTTGGAAACATTTAAAGAAATATAAAATAAAATTTGGAGTTTAGCTTAAACATGAACTCCTTCCTTTCTACTTTCCAAATTTTTTTCTGCTCCATGAAGTCAATAATGCTTCCTTTTTAACTTAAGTGCCCTGCCATAGAAATATTTTTTCTATATATATTCTATAGAATACAGCATTATTTAATCATAACATTATTTTATTTTACTTTCTTCAGAAGCGTGACAAATGACATTGTCACCACTCAAGGGAGTGTTCACTTGCAAGCACCAGAGTCATTTCTCTGGTACTTGGTGAAAACAGATGGTAGCATTCCAATCACAAAGTGTATTTCCAGTCTACAGATGTGGACAGGAGCAAAGTACAACTCAACATTTAGCAACATTTGATTAGATTCATTATAGATATTAACCCAGTTTATCACAGTGCCTTGAATATTTGCCAACAAGTGTCTTGTCAATTCTTTATTCTCTTTCTTAGCTTGCAAAGAGAGTGTGCTGGAACATAGTGATTAGCAACTCAAAGTTCATCTGGCCCAGGATACATGGAGAAACCTTTCAGATTTAGTCATGCCAAGGGGACTGTGTTGTTTCTCTATCAGGTTGGGAGTGTGCCACACATAGAGAAATTAATTATTCCAACAAAATGCTTTTTTTTCTCTTTCTTTTTTCTGTGCCAGAATGAGACTCCAGGGAATAAGCAAAGTTGATGTTGCTTAAAGAAATTTCATTTCCCAACTCCCAGAGCTTAAGTATCCATGCAAATAAGCACTGGCTAAAAAGGTACTTGGGCTGTACAGGAATTGGGAGCCACTTGAGGAAAGGGAGCATAAATATGTGCTATGTGATATTACTCTCTAGAATTGGAAAGACTTATGTTGATTTGATGTTTTAAGAAATAATAGAAAAGAATTTGGGCTCCTATGTATGGGTTTGTAAGGTCGGTAATGATGGTGGTGAGAGGAATGTGTTGGCTTTGCTATACCAAGGCAGTATTTGTGGTGATCATACAGATTGCATATATTTCTGGTCAAGGATTTTTTGAAAATAAACTTGTTTTAGATTCACTCACATTTAATTTGCTTAAGGAATTAATAACCTTTCTCATTGGGATGTCAGAAAAAGATAAATTATTTGCTCTTCCTAATATTTTATTAGAAAACAAAAAGTTTGCTATGCTCCCAAATTGGCTTATATAGAAAAGCAAGGTTATCAAAAATTAATGCAACTTGTCCCGTGACCTCTTAGTCATGATATGGGGTTTCACACCGTCATAAATAGACTTAGCAAATGAAACATTAGCATAATTCCTGGAATTAATGCCATTTTTCTTTATACTTATGACCATATGAGCCCTATCAATAAAAATCCTTATTTAGTCTTTCATTTTTTCATGAGCCAACTTCTCTTAACCCAAGAGACTCAGCCTCATGTTAAGTGCCATGCTCAAGAAGACTCTGCAAACACAGTGCAGGGGGCCACTTTCTATGCCACCTGATACCATTTATATTCCATACCATTAGTGTTCACTGGCCCATTTGGACCCTCTCTAGCAACAGTAGCTCCAAGAGCTTGGCTTGCCAGTGTCAGCATGCATTCTCAGTTCCAGAATTCTGGAATTCACACTAGTGTCATTTTTGTAGTCCAGACTTTCTTATTGCAGTGTTTATTTCTGCTACTGCTTCATCATTTTTTAATTTATCTAACTCGGCTCCAGTAGCTTTTTTGAATGTCTGGCAGGTCGTTAACCAGCATGTGTGTTTGGGGCAGCAATTCATTCATCCATTTTGACATCCACACACAACATCTTCATTAATGCTCAGCACAAATTTCTCAAATTCGAGATCTGTTTCATGTCTACATATTCCTTCTCTGTACAACTATTTGCCACAAAATATATTTAATGTAAATGTCACTTTTTTTCAAATGTTTCACATGTTCTACAGTGGAACCATATGCCTTATACAAATGATGTCTTTTCAAGTTTGTATCCAAACATAGCTTGTCACTAACATCTCACAAATTCTAAGTCAACTTGTAAGCTTTCACACTTTTTCTAAAATGTTTTCTTTAGGGCTTATAAACTTCTTCCCATGTTATTGCCTATATTATGTACTCCTGTGTTCTTTTATGACATCAACTACAACCACATTACCACCTTTTGATTGCCCTTTCAATTAATCATAGTCAGCTGAGCTGCTACCTCATGAGAATATTTCCTGTTTATTGAGTTTGGGGCTATCTGTGTCACAGAAGTTCTTCTACTTGGGACTTTCTTTGTATGACTGCTTGCTAAGCTCTTAAACAATCAGTGACATTCAGTTCCCAGAAAACCTACATTGAGGAAGAAATAGTGTTGCTACTTTTAAGGAATTAATTTATGATTTATGGTCAGGTATTATGAGTTGCTTACTGAAAGATGAGAACCCCGGGAAAGCCACATTGACAGGTAAGTAGGTTGTGCCTGGGCTGTAAATGGGACTGGAGAGCTGTTGGATTTCCTTGTTTACATAATTGTCACCATTGTTGCCAAATTTTTAACATTGAGTGTTCACCATGTACTAGATACTCTGCTAAGGGCTTTATGCGAAGTATTTCATTCAGTATTCACAGTAGCCCTTCAAAGTAGGTTCTCTTATTATATCTGTTTTATAGATGAGGAAATAGAGAGTCAGGTGGATAAGTCACTAGTTTAAGGACATACAACCAGGAAGTGGTAGATTAGGTATTTGAACCTATGTAATAGAACTTCAAAATCCATATCTCTCTTAACCTTCACATTGTACAGCCTTCTTATAATGATGCCTAATATCTTTTGTACACTTATAATGATATAGGCACACAGAATTGTTAGCCTCCATGTACTGATTAGCTTATTGAATCACTCATCAGCCCTTCAAGACAGGTGGCACCATTGTTTTTTTCTTTTACAGGTGAAGAAACCGAGGCTTAGAGGAAATAAGTAGTGTCTCCAAAATGATACAGCTAGTAAGTATCAGAGACAGGATTTGAACTCATATCTGCAAACAGTATGCTATACTGTACCAGTAAAGGATTAAAAACCAACAAACAGAAAAGCTGATCTATAGGTTCCTACAGCAAAAAGTGAAAATCATACCTTTAGCGTTGCTGCCTACAGAGCCTATTAAATGGAAGATGTTGGGATATATAATCAATATCAATAATTTATATGTAGTTATTCCTGATATTAAAAATGATAAGATTTCCCAAGGAACATGGAATCAATATCTTTCTTCATTAAGAAATTTGACTTAGCTACTCGGAGGGAAGATGGCGGAGTAGGAGGACGCTGGGCTCACCGCGCCTCCTGCTGATCACTTAGATTCCACCTACACCTGCCTAAATAACCCAGAAAACCGCCAGAGGATTAGCAGAACGGAGTCTCCGGAGCCAAGCGCAGACGAGAGGCCCACAGAAGAGGGTAGGAAGGGCGGCGAGGTGGTGCACGCTCCACGGACTGGCGGGAGGGAGCCGGGGTGGAGGGGCAGCTCACCGGCCAAACAGAGCCCCCAAGTCTGGCTGACAAAAGCGGAGGGGCCTGACGGACTGTGTTCCGAGAGCAAGGGCGACTTAGCATCTGGGAGGTCATAACTTAACACCTCTGCTCAGAAAGCGGGAAGGCTGGAGGACAAAGGGAGGGAGAGCTGCTGAGCTCCCAGATGACAGAGCTCAGTTTGGTGGGGAACAAAAGCGCTCGCCAGCGCCATCTCCCCCGCCCATCCCCCAGCCAAAATCCCAAGGGGAACCAGTTCCTGCCAGGGAACTTGCTCGCTCTGTGCAAACACGCAACTCTGTACTTCTGCAGAGCCAAACCTCTGGCAGCGGATCTGACTCACTCCTGCTGCCACAGGGCCCCTCCTGAAGTGGATCACCTAAGGAGAAGCAAGCTAAGCCTGCCCCTCCTGCCCCCGTGCACCTTGCCTACCCACCCCAGCTAATATGCCAGATCCCCAGCACCACAAGCCAGGCAGTGTGCAAGTAGCCCAGACGGGCCACACCACCCCGCAGTGAATCCCGCCCCTAGGAGAGGGGAAGAGAAGGCACACACCAGTCTGACTGTGGCCCCAGTGGTGGGCTGGGGGCAGACATCAGGTCTGACTGCAGCCCCCGCCCACCAACTCCAGTTATACACCTCAGCACAGGGGAAGTGCCCTGCAGGTCCTCACCACCCCAGGGACTATCCAAAATGACCAAACGGAAGAATTCCCCTCAGAACAATCTCCAGGAAATAACAACAGCCAATGAACTGATTAAAAAGGATTTAAATAATATAACAGAAAGTGAATTTAGAATAATAGTCATAAAATTAATCGCTGGGCTTGAAAACAGTATAGAGGACAGCAGAGAATCTCTTGCTACAGAGATCAAGGGACTAAGGAACAGTCACGAGGAGCTGAAAAGCGCTTTAAACGAAACGCAAAACAAAATGGAAACGTTCCCAGCTCGGATTGAAGAGGCAGAGGAGAGAATAGGTGAACTAGAAGATAAAGTTATGGAAAAAGAGGAAGCTGAGAGAAAGAGAGATAAAAAAATCCAGGAGTATGAGGGGAAAATTAGAGAACTAAGTGATACACTAAAAAGAAATAATATACGCATAATTGGTATCCCAGAGGAGGAAGAGAGAGGGAAAGGTGCTGAAGGGGTACTTGAAGAAATTATAGCTGAGAACTTCCCTGTACTGGGGAAGGAAAAAGGCATTGAAATCCAAGAGGCACAGAGAACTCCCTTCAGACGTAACTTGAATCGATCTTCTGCATGACATATCATAATGAAACTGGCAAAATACAAGGATAAAGAGAAAATTCTGAAAGCAGCAAGGGATAAACGTGCCCTCCCATATAAAGGGAGACCTATAAGACTCGTGACTGATCTCTCTTTTGAAACTTGGCAGGCCAGAAAGGCTTGGCACGATATCTTCAGTGTGCTAAACAGGAAAAATATGCAGCCGAGAATCCTTTATCCAGCAAGTCTGTCATTTAGAATAGAAGGAGAGATAAAGGTCTTCCCAAACAAACAAAAACTGAAGGAATTTGTCACCACTAAACCAGCCTTACAAGAGATCCTAAGGGGGATCCTGTGAGACAAAGTACCAGAGACATCACTACAAGCATAAAACATACAGACATCACAATGACTCTAAACCCGAATCTTTCTATAATAACACTGAATGTAAATGGATTAAATGTGCCAACCAAAAGACATAGGGTATCCGAATGGATAAAAAAAGAAGACCCATCTATTTGCTGTCTACAAGAGACTCATTTTAGATCTGAGGACACTTTTAGATTGAGAGTGAGGGGATGGAGAACTATTTATCATGCTACTGGAAGCCAAAAGAAAGCTGGAGTAGCCATACTTATATCAGACAAACTAGACTTTAAATTAAAGGCTGTAACAAGAGATGAAGAAGGGCATTATATAATAATTACAGGGTCTATCCATCAGGAAGAGCTAACAATTATAAATGTCTATGCGCCGAATACCGGAGCCCCCAAATATATAAAACAATTACTCATAAACAAAAGCAACCTTATTGATAAGAATGTGGTAATTGCAGGGGACTTTAACACCCCACTTACAGAAATGGATAGATCATTTAGACACACGGTCAATAAAGAAACAAGGGCCCTGATGGCCAACAGGCACATGAAAAGATGTTCAACGTCGCTCCTTATCAGGGAAATACAAATCAAAACCACACTCAGATACCACCTCACGCCAGTCAGAGTGGCCAAAATGAAGAAATCAGGGGACTATAGATGCTGGAGAGGATGTGGAGAAACAGGAACCCTCTTGCACTGTTGGTGGGAATGCAAATTGGTGCAGCCGCTCTGGAAAGCAGTGTGGAGGTTCCTCAGAAAATTAAAAATAGACCTACCCTATGACCCAGCAATAGCACTGCTAGGAATTTATCCAAGGGATACAGGAGTACTGATGCATAGGGCACCTGTACCCCAATGTTTATAGCGGCACTCTCAACAATAGCCAAATTATGGAAAGAGCCTAAATGTCCATCAACTGATGAATGGATAAAGAAATTGTGGTTTATATACACAATGGAATACTACGTGGCAATGAGAAAAAATGAAATATGGCCTTTTGTAGCAACATGGATGGAACTGGAGAGTGTGATGCTAAGTGAAATAAGCCATACAGAGAAAGACAGATACCATATGGTTTCACTCTTATGTGGATCCTGAGAAACATAACAGAAACCCATGGGGGAGGGGAAGGAAAAAAAAAAAAAAAAGAGGTTAGAGTGGGAGAGAGCCAAAGCATAAGAGACTGTTAAAAACTGAGAACAAACTGAGGGTTGATGGGTGGTGGGAGGGAGGGCAGGGTGGGAGGGAGGGCAGGGTGGGTGATGGGTATTGAGGAGGGCACCTTTTGGGATGAGCACTGGATGTTGTATGGAAACCAATTTGACAGTAAATTTCATATATTAAAAAATAAAAAAAATAAAAAAATTAAAAAAAAATAAAAAAAAAAAAAAGAAACAAGGGCCCTGAACGATACATTGGATCAGATGGACTTGACGGATATATTTAGAACTCTGCATCCCAAAGCACCAGAATATACTTTCTTCCTGAGTGCACATGGAACATTCTCCAAGATAGATCATATACTGGGTCACAAAACAGCCCTTCATAAGTTTACAAGAATTGAAATTATACCATGCATACTTTAAGACCACAACGCCATGAAGCTTGAAATCAACCAGGGGAAAAAGTCTGGAAAACCTCCAAAAGCATGGAGGTTAAAGAACGCCCTACTAATGAATGAGTGGGTCAACCAGGCAATTAGGGAAGAAATTAAAAAATATATGGAAACAAACAAAAATGAAAATACAACAATCCAAACGCTTTGGGACGCAGCGAAGGCAGTCCTGAGAGGAAAATACATTGCAATCCAGGCCTATCTCAAGAAACAAGAAAAATCCCAAATACAAAATCTAACAGCACACCTAAAGGAAATAGAAGCAGAACAGCAAAGGCAGCCTAAACCCAGCAGAAGAAGAGAAATAATAAAGATCAGAGCAGAAATAAACAATATAGAATCTAAAAAAACTGTAGAGCAGATCAACGAAACCAAGAGTTGGTTTTTTGAAAAAATAAACAAAATTGACAAACCTCTAGCCAGGCTTCTCAAAAAGAAAAGGGAGATGACCCAAATAGATAAAATCATGAATGAAAATGGAATTATTACAACCAATCCCTCAGAGATACAAACAATTATCAGGGAATACTATGAAAAATTATATGCCAACAAATTGGACAACCTGGAAGAAATGGACAAATTCCTTAACACCCACACTCTTCCAAAACTCAATCAGGAGGAAATAGAAAGCTTGAACAGACCCATCACCAGCGAAGAACTTGAATCGGTTGTCAAAAATCTCCCAACAAATAAGAGTCCAGGACCAGATGGCTTCCCAGGGGAGTTCTACCAGACGTTTAAAGCAGAGATGATACCTATCCTTCAAAAGCTATTCCAAGAAATAGAAAGGGAAGGAAAACTTCCAGACTCATTCTATGAAGCCAGTATTACTTTGATTCCTAAACCAGACAGAGACCCAGTAAAAAAAGAGAACTACAGGCCAATATCCCTGATGAATATGGATGCAAAAATTCTCAATAAGATACTAGCAAATCGAATTCAACGGCATATAAAAAGAATTATTCACCATGATCAAGTGGGATTCATTCCTGGGATGCAGGGCTGGTTCAACATTCGCAAATCGATCAACGTGATACATCACATTAACAAAAAAAAAAAAGAGAAGAACCATATGATCCTGTCAATTCGATGCAGAAAAGGCCTTTGACAAAATCCAGCACCCTTTCTTAATAAAAACCCTTGAGAAAGTCGGGATAGAAGGAACATACTTACACATCATAAAAGCCATTTATGAAAAGCCCACAGCTAACATGATCCTCCACGGGGAAAAACTGAGAGCTTTTTCCCTGAGATCAGGAACACGACAGGGATGCCCACTCTCACCGCGGTTGTTTAACATAGTGCTGGAAGTTCTAGCATCAGCAATCAGACAACAAAAGGAAATCAAAGGCATCCAAATTGGCAAAGATGAAGTCAAGCTTTCGCTTTTTGCAGATGACATGATATTATACATGGAAAATCCGATAGACTCCACCAAAAGTCTGCTAGAACTGATACATGAATTCAGCAAAGTTGCAGGATACAAAATCAGTGTACAGAAATCAGTTGCATTCTTATACACTAACAATGAAGCAACAGAAAGACAAATGAAGAAACTGATCCCATTCACAATTGCACCAAGAAGCATAAAATACCTAGGAATAAATCTAACCAAAGATGTAAAAGATCTGTATGCTGAAAACTATAGAAAGCTTATGAAGGCAATTGAAGAAGATATAAAGAAATGGAAAGACATTCCCTGCTCATGGATTGGAAGAATAAATATTGTCAAAATGTCAATACTACCCAAAGCTACCTACACATTCAATGCAATCCCAATCAAAATTGCACCAGCATTCTTCTCGAAACTAGAACAAGCAATCCTAAAATTCATATGGAATCACAAAAGGCCGCGAATAGCCAAAGTAATTTTGAAGAAGAAGACCAAAGCAGGAGGCATCACAATCCCAGACTTTAGCCTCTACTACAAAGCTGTCATCATCAAGACAGCATGGTATTGGCACAAAAACAGACACATAGACCAATGGAATAGAATAAAAACCCCAGAACTAGACCCACAAACGTATGGCCAACTCATCTTTGACAAAGCAGGAAAGAATATCCAATGGAAAAAAGACAGTCTCTTTAACAAATGGTGCTGGGAGAACTGGACAGCAACATGCAGAAAGTTGAAACTAGACCACTTTCTCACACCACTCACAAAAATAAATTCAAAATGGATAAAGGACCTGAATGTGAGACAGGAAACCATCAAAACCCTAGAGGAGAAAGCAGGAAAAGACCTCTCTGGCCTCAGCCATAGCAATCTCTTACTCGGCACATCCCCAAAGGCAAGGGAATTAAAAGCAAAAGTGAATTACTGGGACCTTATGAAGATTAAAAGCTTCTGCACAGCAAAGGAAACAACCAACAAAACTAAAAGGCAACCAACGGAATGGGAAAAGATATTTGCAAATGACATATCGGACAAAGGGCTAGTATCCAAAATCCATAAAGAGCTCACCAAACTCCACACCCGAAAAACAAATAACCCAGTGAAGAAATGGGCAGAAAACATGAATAGACACTTCTCTAAAGAAGACATCCGGATGGCCAACAGGCACATGAAAAGATGTTCAACGTCGCTCCTTATCAGGGAAATACAAATCAAAACCATACTCATATATCACCTCACGCCAGTGAATGGCCAAAATGAACAAATCAGGAGACTATAGATGCTGGAGAGGATGTGGAGAAACGGGAACCCTCTTGCACTGTTGGTGGGAATGCAATTTGTGCAGCTGCTCTGGAAAGCAGGGTGGAGGTTCCTCAGAAAAGTAAAAATAGACCTACCCTATGACCCAGCAATAGCACTGCTAAGAATTTACCCAAAGGATACAGGAGTACTGATGCATAGGGGTACTTGTACCCCAATGTTTATAGCAGCACTCTCAACAATAGCCAAATTATGGAAAGAGCCTAAATGTCCATCAACTGATGAATGGATAAAGAAATTGTGGTTTATATACACAATGGAATACTACGTGGCAATGAGAAAGAATGAAATATGGCCTTTTGTAGCAACGTGGATGGAACTGGAGAGTGTGATGCTAAGTGAAATAAGCCATACAGAGAAAGACAGATACCATATGGTTTCACTCTTATGTGGATCCTGAGAAACTTAACAGAAACCCATGGGGGAGGGGAAGGGAAAAAAAAAAAAAAGAGGTTAGAGTGGGAGAGAGCCAAAGCATAAGAGACTGTTAAAAACTGAGAACAAACTGAGGGTTGATGGGGGATGGGAGGGTGGGGAGGGTGGGTGATGGGTATTGAGGAGGGCACCTTTTGGGATGAGCACTGGGTGTTGTATGGAAACCAATATGACAATAAATTTCATATATTAAAAAAAAAAAAAAAAAAAAGGAAATTTGACTTCGCAAGGAATTCCAGAACGAACTCCTCAGAAGTAGCACTAAGGACAGGTGGAGTAGGATGTGATGTGTACCTCTAGGAAAAGTGAATATATATATATATATATATATATATATATATATATATATATATATATAAATCTGTTCCGTGGAAACAGAAACATAGCAAAGAAAGCATGAATCAGAGTATTGTGCTCTTATAATAACCCCCTTCCTCCAAAAACTACCTACCTGTGAACTTCTAGGATCTATATTTAGCTGTCTATTTGGCATGAGAGTTTAGCACATGGAAGAAAGAGGATATTTGACTGGAGAAGGTAGGAAAGATGATTTAGGAATATGAACTGCTGCCTAAGGAAGACAGGCCAGCATAGACTTCCACAGTGGGAGGGATGAAAGCCCTGGGTAATAGGGGAATGTGTGTGGTAGAAGCCCATTGAAAATTTAGAAACATACTCAGAGACATATTTCATCTACATCAGACCTTTGATCATGGCTAACCTTAATTTTAGGTATTATATTTTTCTACTTCTGAAAATCTTAAAATTATCTGAGAGAAATTTAAAGACTTTTTTTATTCTAGAGTTTGGGTTGGGAAATTTCCACTTCCTAACATACTGAGGTTAGCAGGGATTTAGAATTTGCTGCCAGCCTTCTCTTGGAATGTTTTCCCCCTGGCATAGCCCAAGAAATGCTAACTTTGAAAAATGGCATCTGGCTAGCAGCCCCTAACTCAGCCACTCTTGAATTTCCACTAAAGTGTATATGAAGACATAGAAAATGATGAGAACTCAAAACAATGCTGATAATTTGGACTGACAATCAAATTATCACCAGAACTAGTGAGAAATTTTCATTAGGTAAACATATGAAATAAATGGATTGAAAAGTGCAATCAGTGGACAATTCATACTATGCAGTTAGAAATTTGGTAAGCTAATACACTGAGACTAGGTAGAAAAAATTGTTTCACTCCTATACGGTCTAAATACTGGTTCCAAAATACAAATTTTATATTCAGAAAAAACAGGATAGTTTTATTGCATGGGAGGTACTATTTTAGAAGGCAGGCCACCACCCCTAAAACATTGTCATTCTTCCTATATATACTTGGGAACTGAAACTCCCAGAAAACAAGTAGAGAGGAAGGCAAAGGATGATAAATACTTTGGCTTTGGGAATTTGAGTATGAAGCAGTGATGAATCACATTCTTAAGAATTAGTCCACACAAACAAATTTCTGTAAGTAGGAACAGAGAAAAGAAGAATCTTGATTGGAGTGTCTTCCAGGAATTGTATTTTATATATTCTATCAGTTCAGATTATCAACAAGGCAGACAGTTGGGTAAAAATAAGATCCAATATTTTGGAAGAAGATACATTAGATGAAATCAAGTTAGACACAGTTAGACACAGAGAACAGATAGTTGAGAATAGGAGATGTCTATATCACCCTATTATCCAGTTGTATATCTGATAAAGGAATTTCTCTAACACCCAGTTTGAGCACAGCTTATGAAACATTGTGTCCTAACTATTGGCAAATATAGGGCCAAGATTGATTGCAACTACTTTGAAAATAAGAAATAAAATAAAAAAACAATATGAAACATGAAAAAATGCAAAGAGGCTAAAAGACAAAATTATTCTGCTGACTTGAGGAACACTTTTCTGAAAATGAGTTTTTAAAGGAGTCAAAAAATATTAGAAAATATTATGTTATTTTAATTAAAATGCAAGATGACAACTTCTACAAAGAAAAGGCAAAGTATAAAATGGCGGGTGTTCAAAATCTTTCATGGACTACTTTGAAAATCTGATGAAAATTTTAGATTTTCCCTCCATATAAAACAAATTTATAAATATAGTCACATTTTTTTTTCCATTCAGTTTTTGGAGTTTCATATATCCTCTGAAGTCCTTTTATAAAGCTGAGTTTAAGAACCCCTGCCACAATCAAAGAAAATATGAAGATAACAGAATAAACCTATTAAAATGGGATATAAGATAAAGAAAGGTTACAAGTAATTACAACTCAGCCACAGATTTATATTGTCAATAAAGTCTTGTAGAAAGCAGAATTGACTATGTTGACAAATCAGTGAAAATGTCATACTTACTTGAAAAACATTCTCAGAAAGCAATGAAAAAGACAAAGATGAGACTAACCTATTCCAGATGATAAACTTGAAGAATGGATAACTAGTCTAATAATCTTAAGTATTCCTATGGAAAAAAAAAACAACAACTAAAACAATAATGAGATGTATGTAGAAAAAAAGAAAACTTTCCTGAGTTGAGAAATGTAGGCCCATCACTGTCTAGGCAAAATTAGTGAAAAGAGGAAAAAGAAGACAGCCACACTTTATAAAGTTTCTTTTTTAAATCATAGGCTGCTTGGCATACAAATATAGATAGCCAAGAGGGAGTATAAATAATAATAAAAACAAAAAAATATATAGTGCAGTGCTTAAGACCTTGTGCTGTGGAGCCAGGACAATTCTGCCACTTAGCACTTATATGAATTTCGATGAGGTAAGTAACTCTTCTGAATATGTTTTCACATCTCTGAAACAAAATTATTCATAGTTACTTCACAGAATTATTGTGAAAATTAAATGATATAATTTATATAAATTGCTAAAATATTAATTAATAAAAAGTCTGGCATTCAGGAGGCACTGCCTATCTGTGACTAATCATATTTCTGCTATCATCATCTTCATCATCATTATCATTATCATTGTCATCATATTGTGGATGGTAGGATTGTAGATAATTTTTAGTTTATTTTTTTAATATTTTTTCTAATTTTATACATAGGCATATATTACTTTTGTAATCAGAAAAATATGTTATTTAAAAATTAGTATACACAAATTGATATATAGAGTCCAGGACCAATATAAAGGCATAACAGGGCCACAGAAAATATATAAATGCAAATTTTTGACTTCATTTTTCTAATTTTGGTAACAAGCATGTATTGGTTTTATAAAACTTTATTTTTTTAATTATTAAATTTTATTTTATTTTTTAAATTTACATGCAAGTTAGTTAGCATATAGTGCAATAATCATTTCAGGAGTAGATTCCTTAATGCCCCTTACCCATTTAGCCCATCCCCCCTCCAACAACCCCTCCAATAATGCTCTGTTTGTTCTCCATACTTAAGAGTCTCTTATGTTTTGTCCCCCTCCCTGTTTTTATATTTTTGCTTCCCTTCCCTTGTGTTCATCTGTTCTGTGTCTTAAAGTCCTCATATGAGTGAAGTCATATGATATTTTTCTTTCTCTGACTGACTAATTTCACTTAGAATAATACCCTCTAGTCCCATCCACGTATTTGCAAATGGCAAGATTTCATTATTTTTGATTGCCGAGTAATACTCCATTGTATATATATACACCACATTTTCTTTATCCATTCATCCATCAATGGACATTTGGGCTCTTTCCATACTTTGGCTATTGTTGATAATGCTGCTATAAACATTGAGGTGCATGTACCCTTTTGAAACAGCATACCTGTATCCTTTGGATAAATACCTAGTGTTGCAATTGCTGGGTCATGGGGTACTTCCATTTTTAATTTTTTGAGGAACGTCCATACTGTTTTCAAGAGTGGCTGCACCAGTTTGTATTCTCACCAGCAGTGAAAAAGACATCCTCTTTCTCAGCGTCCTCACCAACATCTGTTGTTGCCTGAGTTGTTAATGTCAGCCATTGTGACAGGTGTGAGGTGATATCTCATTGTAGTTTTGATTTGCATTTCCCTGATGATGACTGATGTTGAACATTTTATCATGTGTCGGTTGGCCATCTGGATGTCTTCCTTGGAGAAGTGTCTATTCATGTCTTTTGCCCATTTCTTCACTGGATTATTTGTTTTTTGGCTGTTGAGTTTGATAAGTTCTTTATAGATTTTGGATACTAACCATTTATCTGATATGTGATTTTCAAATATCTTCTCCTCTTCTGTCAGATGCCTTTTAGTTTTGCTGATTGTTTCCTTCGCTGTGCGGAAGCTTTGTATTTTGATGAGGTCCCAATAGTTCACTTTTGCTTTTGTTTCCCTTGCCTCTGGACACATGTTCAGGAAGAAGTTGCTGCAGCCAAGATCAAAGAGGTTTTTGCCTGCTTTTTCCTGGAGGATTTTGATGGCTTCCTGTCTCACATTTAGGTCTTTCATCCATTTTGAGTTTATTTTTGTTTATGGTGTAAGAAAGTGGTCCAGGTTAATTTTTCTGCATATTGCTGTCCAGTTTTCCCAGCACCACTTGCTGAAGAGACTATCTTTATTCCATTGGATATTCTTTACTGCTTTGTCAAAGCTTAGTTGGCCATACATTTGTGGGTCCATATCTGGTTTCTGTATTATGTTCCATTGATCTGAGTGTCTGTTTATGTGCCAATACCATACTGTCTTGATGATTACAGCTTTGTAATACAGCTTGAAGTCCGTGATTGTGATGCCTCCTGCTTTGGTTTTCTTTTTCAAGATTGCTTTGGCTATTCAGCATCTTTTCCAGTTCATACAAATTTTGGGATTATTTTTTGTAGCTCTGTGAAGAATGCTGGTATTATTTTGATAAGGATTGCAATGAATATGTAGATTGCTTTGGGTAGTATTGACATTTTAACAATATTTGTTCTTCCTATCCAGGAGCATGGAATATTTTTCCATTTTTTGTGTCTTCTCCAATTCCTTTAATAAGCTTTCTATATTTTTGAGTGTATAGATTTTTCATCTCTTTGGTTAGATTTATTCCTAGGTATTTTATGGGTTTTGGTGCAATTGTAAATGGGATCAATTCCTTGATTGCTCTTTCTGTAGCTTCATTACTGGTATATAGGAATGCAACCGATTTCTGTGCATTGATTTATATCCTGACACTTTTCTGAATTCATAAATCAGTTCTAGAAGTTTTATGCTGGAATCTTTTGGGTTTTCCATATACAGTATCAAGTTATCTGGGAAGAGTGAAAGTTTGACCTCGTCCTGGCTGATTTGGATGCCTTTTATTCCTTTGTGTTGTCTGATTGCTGAGGCTAAGACTTCCATTACTGTGTTGAATAACAGTGGCAGGAGTGGTTGTCTTTGTCTTGCACCTGACCTTAGAGGAAATCTCTCAGGTTTTCCCCACTGAGGATGATATTAACATTGCTTCTTTCACATATGACTTTTATGATCTCGAGGTATGATCCGTCTATCCCTACTTTCTTGAGGGTTTTTATCAAGAAAGGATGTGTATTTTGTCAAATGCTTTCTCTGCATCTATTGAGAGGATCATGTGGTTCTTGTTCTTTCTTTTATTGATGTGATGAATCACATTGATTTTTGTGTGGATATTGACCCAGCCCAGCATTCCAGGTATAAATCCCACTAGGTCATTGTGAATAATTTTTTTAATGTATTGTTGGATCCAGTTGGCTAGTGTCTTGAGGATTTTTGCATCCATGTTCATCAGGGATATTGGTCTATAGTTCTCCTTTTTAGTGGGGTCTTTGTCTGGTTTTAGAATCAAGGTAATGCTGGCTTCCTAGAAGGAGTTTGGAAGTTTTCCTTCCATTTCTAATTTTTTGGAACAGCTTCAAGAGAATAGGTGTTATCTCTTCTTTAAATGTTTGGTAGAATTTTCCTGGAAAGCCATCTGGCCATGGATTCTTGTTTTTGGGGGAGATTTTTTTATTACTAATTTGATTTCCTTACTGGTTGTGGGTCTGTTCAAATTTTCTATTTTTTCCTGTTTCAATTTTGGTAGTGTATATATTTTTAGGAATTTGTCCATTTCTTCCAGATTGCCCATTTCATTGGCATATAATTCCTCATAATATTCTCTTATTATTGTTTTTATTTCTGCTGTGTTGGTTTTGATCTCTCCTCTTTCATTCTTTATTTTATTTATTTGGGTCATTTCCTTTTTCTTTTTGATCAAATTACCTAGTGGTTTATCATTTTTTTTTTAATTCTTTCAAAGAACCAGCTTCTGGTTTCATTGATCTGTTCCACTGTTTTTTTTTTGGTCTAAATAGCATTAATTTCTGCTCTAATCTTTATTATTTCCTGTCTTCTGCTGGTTTTGGGTTTTATTTGCTGTTCTTTTTCCAGCTCTTTAAAGTGTAAGCTTAGGTTGTGTACTGAGACCTTTCTTCCTTCTTTAGGAAGGCCTGGATTGCTATATACTTTCCTCTTATGACCGCCTTTGCTGCATCCAAGAGGTTTTGGGCTGTGGTGTTATCATTTTCACTGGCTTCCATGTACTTTTTAATTTCCTGTTTAACTTCTTGGTTAGCCCATTCATTTTTTAGTCAGGTGTTCTTTACTCTCCAAGCATTTGTTCCCTTACCAAATTTTTTCTTGTGGTTGATTTAGAATTTCATAGCGTTATGATCTGAAAATATGCTTGGTATGATCTCAATCTTTTTGTACTTGCTGAGGGCTTATTTATGTGCTAGTATGTGATCTATTCTGGGGAACGTTTCATGTGCACTGGAGATGAATGTATATTCTGCTGCCTTAGGATGAAATGTTCTGAATATATCTTTTAAGTCCATCTGGTCCAGTGTGTCATTCAAAGCCATTGTTTCCCTGTTGATTTTCTGATTAGATGATCTGTCTATTGCTGTAAGTGGGGTGTTGAAGTCCCCAACTATTATGGTATTGTTATCAACAAGTTTCTTTATGTTTGTGATTGATTTATATATTTGGGTTCTTCAAAATTTGGAGCATAAATGTTTATAACTGTTAGGTCTTCTTGGTGGATAGACCCCTTGATTATGATATAATGCCCTTCTTCATCTCTTGTTACAGTCTTTATTTTAAAGTCTAGATTGTCTAAGTATGGCTACTCAGGCTTTCTTTTGTCAACCATTAGCATGATAGAGAGTTCTCCATCTCCTTACTTTCAATCTGAAGGTGTCTTTAGGTCTAAAGTGGGTATTTTGTAAACAGCACATAGATGGATCTTGTTTTCTTATCCATTCTGTTACCCTATGTCTTTTGATTGGAGCATTTAGTCCATTGACATTAGAGTGAGTACTGAAAGATATGAATTTATTGCCATTATGTTGCTTGTAGAGTTGGAGCTTCTGGTGGTGTTCTCTGGTCCTTTCTAGTCTTTGTTGCTCTTGGTATTTATTCATTTATTTATTGATTGATTGTCTTTTCTTCCCTTAGAGAGTCCGTCTTAAAATATCTTGCAGGGCTGGTTTGGTGTTCATGAATTCCGTTAATTTTTGTTTGTCTGGGAAACTTAATCTCTCCTATTTTGAATGACAGCCTTGCTGGATACAGAATCCTTGGCTTTACATTTTTCTGATTCAGCATACTGAACATATCTTGCCACTCCTTTCTGTCCTGCCAAGTTTCTGTGGATAGGTCTGCTGCAAACCTGTTCCGTCTTCCCTTGTAGGTTAAGGACATTTTTCCCTTGCTCCTTTCATGATTCTTTCCTTGCCTGAGTATTTTGTGAATTTGACTATGATATGCCTTGTTGATGGTTGGTTTTTGTTGAATCTGATAGAAGTCCTCTGTGCTTCCTGGATTTTGATGTCTGTGTCTTTCCCCAGGTTAGGAAAGTTTTCCGCTATGATTTGCTCCCATAAAGTTTCTACCGCTTTTTCTCTCTCTTCATCTTCTAGGACCCCTATGATTCTGATGTTGTTCCTTTTTAATGAGTCTCTGATTTCTCTAATTCTTAAATCGTGCTCTTTTGCCTTAGTCTCCTTTTTTCCTGCTTCATTATCCTCCCTACGTTTGTCCTCTATATCCCTGATTCTCTGCTCTGCCTCATCCATCCTTGCCGCCATGGCATCCATTCGAGATTGCAGCTCAGTTATAACGTTTTTTATTTCATCCTGACTAGCTTTTACTTCTTTTATCTCCGCAGAAAGGGATTCTATTCTATTTTCTACTCTGGCTAGTATTCTTATTACTGTGATTCTAAATTCTGGTTCAGACATCTTGCTTGTATCTGTGTTGGTTAAGTCCCTGGCTGTCGTTTCTTCCAGCTCTTTCTTTTGGGGTGAATTCCTTCATTTCATCATTTTGAAGGAAAAAAAGAATTGAGTTAAAAAAATTAAAATTAAAAAAATTAAAAACAACACACACAAATAAAACAAATGCAATAAATGATGCTAGATCCTAAATGTGTTTTGGTCTGGGTGTTGAAAGGAGCTTGATAGATTAGAGAAAAAAGGGTAAAGGAAAAAAAAAAGGAAATCATTTGAAATTTTGAAAAAATGAATACCCTGAAATAGAATAAAATGAAATGATGGAAGTAAAATAAAATTTGAGAAAATTTACAAAAAAATTAAAAAATATAGTAGAAAAAAATTTAAAAAATATTTTTAATAAACATTGAAAATAAAAATATTTTTTCTCTTTCTGCTAAATTCTGTCGTTAAGGTTGTGCAGATTGTTGTGTTAATCCTAAAATCAGTTTTCTAGGTGTGCAGGATGTTTTAATGTTGATCTGGTTGTATGTCATGGATATGAGACACAAAAAACTTCCATACTGTTCTGCCATCTTGGCTCCTCCTACCCTAAAACTTTATTTTATTTTATAAGCTTATTTTATTTAAAAGGTATATGAGCTACATATAATCACTGTAGAGCATTTGGAACCTGCAGAAGAGCACAATAGTTTGTTTACCAAGAAATGAACATTGCAGATTTTGGTGTGTACATTTGTGTATATTTTTGGTGTGTATTTCCATTTATATGTTTATTGCACTCCTGAGATAATACCAAACATGTAGTTCCATATCCTTCTGTGTCTAACCTACTATTGTACTGGGCCAATTTACCCATGCAATTGAAATTTCTATAGACATCATTTTTAATGGTTGCTCAGATAATTCAGCTATTCTGCAATTGTGGTATATCTAGATTGTTCATGATTTTCTGTTGCGGTGTTTGATACTCTAACAAACATATGTATATGACTCTTATCCTGAATTTCTGATCGTTTCCTTAAAATTGATTCCTAGAACTAGAGATACTAGGCCAAAAATGATATATATTTCTAAGACTCTTAATGAATCTTGATGCTTCCCGGAAAAGTTGTAACAATTTGTACTCCTCTTCCACGTACTGTCTTAACACTCTAGTTTCATCATGCCTTTAGTAACATTATTTCAAAGTTTAAATATGTATCAATTTCCTAAGCAAAACATCAGTTTTAGTTGCTTTAGCTTTCATTACTTTGCTTACATATTAACTTGAACATTTATTTTCTTATGTTTATTGGCCAGTTGTAGTTCATCCTTTATGAACTATTCCTGTGTGACTTTTCTCATTTTTTTTTGTTTTGTAGTTTTAGTAATTTCTTTGTGCCTTGTAATAACCCTATCTATTCTAAAGATATACTTGCACATTAAAAAAACAAAAAGAGGGGCACCTGGGTGGCTCCGTTAGTTAAGCCTCTGACTTCAGCTCAGGTCATGATCTAATGGTCTGTGAGTTCAAGCCTCACGTCAGGCTCTGTGCTGACATCTCAGAACCTGGAACCTGCTTCAGATTCTGTGTCTCCCTCTCTCTCTGCCCCTCCCATGTTCATGCTCTGTCTCTGTCTCTCTCAAAGATAAATAAATATTAAAAACATTTCTAAAAAAATGAGCCAAAATTTTAATAGACACCTCACCAAATAAGATATACAGATGGTTGGGACACCTGGGTGGCTCAGTCAGTTAAGTGTCCAACTTTGGCTCAGGTCATGATCTCATGGTTCGTGAGTTCAAGCCCCTTGTCAGGCTCTGTGCTGACAGCTCAGAGCCTGGAGCCTGCTTTCAATTCTGTTTTTCCCTCTCTCTCTCTGCCCCTCCCCTGCTTGCAGTCTGCTTCTCTCTATCCCAAAAAATAAACATTAAAAAAATTTTAAAAAAGAAGATATACAATAGGCTTATGCAATAAGCCTATGAAAAGATTTTCCATATTATATGTACCAGGGAAATGCAAATTAAAACAAGTTAAAATGACCAAAATCCATAACACTGAAATCCCAAATACTAGCATGAATATGGAGCAACAGGAACTCTCATTCATTTCAGGTGGAAATGCAAAATATTACAGCCACTTTGGAAGACTGGTGGTTTCTTAGAAAACTAAACATACTCTTAGCATATAATGTAGTAATTGCATTCCTTGACATCTATTCAAGGAGTGGAAAATTTATGTTCATGTAAAAACCTGCTTACAGATGTTTATAGCAGTTTTCCTCATAATTTCCCAAACCTGGAAACAACCAAGATGTCCTTCAAAAGGTGAATGGATAAACTGTGGTAATTCTTACAATGAAATATTATTCAGTTCCAAAAAAGAAATGATCTATCAAGCCATGAAAAGACATGGAAAAAATCTTAAATGCAGGTTGCTAAGTGAAAGATGCCCATGTCACAAAGGTACAAACTATATGATTCTAACTATATAACTTTCTGGAAAAGATAAAAGCACAGAGGCAGTAAAAAGATCAGTCATTTCCAGGGGTTGGGAGAAGAGAGAGTAATGAATACAATTTTTAATATAATGATGGACACATGCCATTATACATTTGTCCAAACCCATAGAATATACAACACCAAGAGTAAACTCTAATGTAAACTATGGATGTAAACTTTGGATGATTATGATGTTCCAATGTAGGCTTGTCAATTGCAACAAATGTACCACTTTGGTAGGGGATATTAGTAATTAGGGAAGCTATGCATATTATAGCAATAAGGGGTATATGGGAAATCTTTGTACCTTCCCCTCAATTTTGCTGTGAAACTAAAATTGCTCTCAAAAAATAAGATTAATAAAAAAGAAAACTTTTTTTATAAAGTGTTAATGTTTGCAACATTTTTGACCACTGTGACCAAAGACCATAATTTTTATGGCAAAAAGAAAATGGAAAGAAAGCTTCATATAGTGACATACAAATGTTCCTCTGGAAAGAATTTATGACTTCTAGCCAAGGCTTTCCTTTTTAGCATGTGAAAATTAGCATATCATCTGTTTTAATCCATAAATATACTCTTCAGCAATCATTTTCACTTGAAGAGTGTGCCACACTTACAAAGACGAAAGGTTTTTTTTTTTTTTCATTTCTTCTGTTCTTCTTAGTAGTTACAAAATGGACTGAACACTTTCCAAGGCTGAAATTAAATATGATCTTATAGGATCTCAGATCTTGGAAATTTTGTGAATGTGTATGTAATTATTATGACAAGGCAAGAATGTAGTATAATAAGAGCATAAAATTCTCAATTATGATGTCCCTGGCCCTTTTTTCTCAAGTTTTTTCAACATCTCTCCCTATTCAGAGCTGAAATGTCTGGCAATACTCTTAACTGGGCAACATGTTTCTGCTCTTCCACAGTTGGACTTCCCCAAACTCTATGGCTTCTGCTATAAACAGACCCCAAACTTTCCTGTTGACAATATATTCTACATTGAGCATAGCTGATGACGTACTATACATCTGTTGATATTATGTTTTCTTTCTTCCCTTTTCACAGTATCATAATTTCTTCTCCTTCTTCCCACCTTTAACCACTTTATAACTTTCTCCATTTCATTCCTTGTTTGAATTTATATCCCTTCTCCCATTCCAAAAGATAAAGTCAAATACCAATCAGAAAGGTCCATCCAAGAATGTTTTCCAAACAGCATATTATGACCCATTAGTGTATGTGAATTCATTTTAGTGGGTTGCAAATAGCACTTTAAAAGTGAAAACAAATAGAAACTATCAGAATATATCCAATATAGTAAGGCAACTACCTTTTCATGAAACAAACTTAGAAGACTACTGTGTCCAATATAGAATGTATTTTGTACTGTGGGTCAAAGTAAAAAAAAATGTTTGAGAAACACTGCTATAAAGCACAATTTAGGATGAAAACCAGATTTAAAGCCAGGTTAAGTGGTCTATCAGCTGGGCAACTTCCCTGCTGTACTTCCCAATCTATACAAGCAAAACATTTCACAGGTAACATAAACAGAGAAAACTACATTTACCAGGACTCTTCAATACAAAAGTAGTATATGTGAGTAACGTAGATGAGTTTGTAGATAGAATTGTATTGCTTAGAGCAGCAGGCAGATACTGAGTCCTTTCTTCTATGTTTTGCCCCCGTATCTATAGAGTTCGATCTGTCATTTCAGTAAACATTGAACAAATATTTAAAGTAATTTTATTTGAAGGGGCACCAAATTATTCCCCTGCTGAATTTGCTCATGTTTCGACTCAAATCTGTGTATACATTAAATTCAGAGAAAAAAAATGCTGTTGTAAAAAATGTATTTCTTAGGATAGTGATAGCTTCTGTAAAAAGTAAAAGTCAAAATTTCAGTTACAGCACGATAGAAGATTTATTTTTATTCATGGAATTCACATTGTAGATGTGGGCAAGTGAGTAGCATTTCTCCAAATGGGGATTCAGGAAATCAGATTTATTCCAAACTGTGGAATCCTCTCCCATAGGGCTTTCAGAGTCTTCTGCATCCATCCCAAACATAGATAAAGAAAGAGTGGAAAAAGACAGACCCACTTACTAAAAACTCCCACCTGTAAGTGATAGCCATCACTTCTATTCACAATCCATTGGCAAGAACTGGTTACTTGGCTATGCCTGGATCCAAGGAGGAAGTATGAAATGTAGTCCCTGATCAGGCAACTGCCTCCCAGCAACATCAGTACACAATGAAGAGGAGTATGCATTTTTGGTGAACAGCTAGATAGCTTTTTCAGTCATGGTACATTACAACACTCATCAAAGTGTCTTCAGAAATTTCCAACACAGGTTTTTAGGATACATTTATTGCTCATCTTTTTACCATCTCTATACTCTCCTGCTGTGTGACAGGGCTGTATTGATCATTGGTGCTTATACTTTTTTGGATAAAAATAGGCTGTTTCATTTCTATGTTACTAAGGTAGTGATTTCAGTATTTTCACATTTAGCTGCATATTACTTTTATTTTAAATGAATGTAGTCAGCAAGAATGAGGTGCATAAGATAGTAAGTAAATACTAAATTGTAGGCAGCCACCTCATTTATCCAGCTGCTGATTTACATTTGGTTGACCAGACAGAACACTTTGCATTCTCTATGATATTTGCATGCAGTAGAATAGATTTAATTTTTGATTAAACAGAAAGATTGAAAAGGTTTAAAAGGTTAAGTCAGTAATATTGAAAACATTACAATCTGGTTTAAACAATCATCTGAGGGGCACCTGGGTGACTCAGTTGGTTAAGCGTCTGACTTCAGCTCAGGTCATGTTCTCACAGTCCGTAAGTTCGAGCCCCGCGTCGGGCTCTGTGCTGACAGCTCAGAGCCTGGAGCCTGCTTCAGATTCTGTGTCTTCCTCTCTCTCTGACCCTTCCCCGTTCATGCTCTTTCTCTCTCTGTCTCAAAAATAAATAAACATTTAAAAAGTAAAATAAACAATCATCTGAGTGAATTGGATATAAACATATTTATTTGGGGCAGAAAGCACTTCTTTAAAATTTGCTCTCAGAATATGATTTTTATGTATTCTCTGAATATCAAAATAGTTCATAATTATGGATAACAATTATTGGCAAAATGCATTATTTGCTTTATTAGAATTTTTGACCAATACCTGTATGGTACTATTTGATTATCAATTTATTTTTCTTTTCTGATAATTAGAACAAAATGTTGAAATTTGGGATTTTCTAATAGCAGCTAGAGTTTTCCTCAAAATACCTGTCTATAGTGTGACTATGGAAAATTGTGTAGCCTATGTCTGAAATGCAATGTGCAAATATCTTCAAAATAATGAACGCAATAGATTTTTTGAATTACTACTGATAAAATGATTTGCCTTCAGGAAATGTTCCCAACTGTAAATTTATGTAATGAATCACTCTCTTCTTCCCTTTTTGTTTCCTGCTCAGGTTAATTAAGTGCTAATATTAAATTTGCTGGAGTATACAAAAAAGGACTAACGTCCACATTGTTGATTAAATGGCAAGGTAGAAGTCTGGCCATGACGTTTAATTAGAAACATGGGAGTTGTTGGTTTCTTTGTGTAATCTGGCCATCTGAATGTCGAATCTCTTCTAACAAATGATCAGGGAAAAGACGAAAATGGTGACATGGGGAAAATAGTATTTTCTCATTTCAAAAAAAAAAATGATAAATAACAATGATGATCTTAGTCATTACACCAGTGTTTTGCAATGTGTGTTCCATTGAAATATTAGTCTTGTGAAACAGTCCACAAAAAAGGGTTCTAGGAGAAAATAAGTTAGGAAAACACTGAATCCTCTCTCACAGATAATCACAATTCATGTTAGCATTTATTTTTAAAATTTATATATTTAAATTCAAGTTAGTTAACCACAGTGTACTATTGGTTTCAAGAGTAGAACCCAGTAATTCATCACTTACCTATAATACCCAGTGCTCATCCCAAGTGACCTCCTTAATGCTGATCACCAATTTTACCCATCCCCCACCCAACTCCCCTCCAGTAACCCTCTGTTTGTTCTCTGTATTTTAGAGTCTCTTAAGGTTTGCTGCCCTCCATTTTTATCTTATTTTTCTTCCCTTCCCCTATGTTCATCTGTTTGGTTTCTTAAATTCAACATATCAGTGAAATCATATGATAATTGTCTTTCTCTGATTGGATTATTTCTATTAGCATAATATACTCCAGTTCCAACCACATTCTTGCAAATGGGAAGATATCATTCTTTTTCATCACTGAGTAATATTCCAGTGTGTGTGTGTGTGTGTGTGTGTGTAGTTTTTATTTAGTAAGCATTAGCACTAATCTTTGGATCTTTGCCCAACCCTTTTTTCTTATAAGAAAGAAGTGAAAAATAATGCTCATAGGTGTTAAAAAGCAGACATATTTTTTTGTTATTTCAAGGTAAGGTATATACACCAAAGAAGTGAAAACAGGTTTTCAAAAAAACCTGTACACAAGTGTTCCTAGCAGTTCTATTTGCAATAGATAAAAGGAGGAAACAACTCAAATTTCCATCAATAGATTAATGGATAAAGAAATGAGTTATATCCATGTAATGGAATATTATTTGGCCATAAAAGGAAATAAAGTACTGATATATACTACAACATAGATGAACTTTGAAAACATGCTAAGAAAAAGAGGCCAGTCACATAAGACTAAATGTTATATAATTTCATTTATATGAAATGTTCAGAAGAGGCAAATCTATATATAAAGAAAGCAGATTAGTGTGTGATTGCTTAGGGCTGGAGAGATGTGGGGTAGGGGAATGACAGCTAAAGGGTATAGGCTATCTCTTTGTTATGAAGAAAATGTTGTAAAATAGAGTATCTCTTTGTTATGATGAAAATGTTGTAAAAATGACCATGGTGATGGTCGCACATATCTGTGAATATACTAAAAACCATTGAATTGCACACATAAAATGAAATGTATGAAATATGAATTATATCTTAGTATGACTATTAAAAAAAACAAATTATAATCATTGTTTAGTAAATTTTAAATGCCATGGCTCCTCCTTTTAAATATAAGGGACAGTTTTTTAAATGGTGTTATCTTTAAAAAGGTGCTCACCATTTTCTGTTTTTTATTTATTTTTGAGAGAGACACAGAGAGAGAGAGCAGAGCAGGAGCAGAGAGAGAGAGGGACAGAGAGAGAATCCCAAGCAGGCTCCGCACTGTTAGCACAGAGCCTGACACGGGGATCGAACTCACTAACCGTGAGATCATGACTGGAGCAGACACCAAGAGTCAGATGCTTAACCGACTGAGCCATCCAGGCGCCCTGAAACAAGATTGCTGTTTTTCTCATGAAGATCACTTATGTTTTTTTTTTCTATAAGCTTCTTCTTACCACCACCTGTAAGGAAGATACCGCCTCTTGATGTACTTAGGGTGGTATCCAAAGCCGTTAGTTTCTGGTCCAGAGTGGGCAAACGACCAACTGGAGAAGCTGCCAGAAGGCCCATGAGCACTGGGTACTGAAAGCCTTCTGTTGGACCAGCCATTAACCCTTAAGCTGTGGGCTGCGTGGAGAGTCCAAGGGTTGCAGGGGAGGGGCAGGAGCGGTAGAGGCTGCAGGGCATACTTGGGGAAGCCGGAGACAGCAACAACTTACCCGGTGGCAAGGACATATTTCAATGCTCGTGAACTGTGATATTATGACCTGAGCCGAAACCAAGAGTTGGACGTTTAACCAACTGACCTACTCAGGTGTCCTTGATTTTTTATTTAAATAATTAATATCAATATTATACACTTCAAAACATACATACATACATATATGTATGTATAATAGATATATATTAACATATTAACATATATATCATATAAACATGTATATTTTTCATATATATATATATACACATATATGTATAAACATACATATACATATATATACGTATATGTATATAAATAACCTAGATTGGAGTATATTACCGTATATGTATATGTATATATGTATTACATACTGGAATATGTATATGTACATATATTATCAACATACCTTCAAAAAGGTCTAATAGAAATGTAAAGTAATGTAAATATGTTATCCCTGACCTGTGGCAATTAAAAGAAATTAACAACCCAATAGAAGACATTTGGGAGAATTCAGGCCTCACGATTTTATTGTTAATGTTAAAAAACTATCAATTTAGCATTTTAGGGTTTGTTTATTCTAGTTCTGATCTCACTATCTCTTCTATCTCAGTCTCATTTGCTGGTTTCTCTTCTTTTTTTTTTTTATTTCTTAACATTAGAGGGCCTCAGGCCTCAGTCCTTGGACCTGTTTGTTTCTTTATCTGCACTGATTCCCCTGGTCATCTCATCCAGTTTCACAGCTTTAGATATCCTTATGTTGAGAACTCCACAATTTCTCCAAACCAGACTTCTTACCTAAACTCAACTTGAGCACCTAACTTGCCCATTTCATCTCCATTTGGATGTCTAATAGATATTTCACATTTAAAATGTCCCCAGCTTAACTGATCTTTTTCTAAATCCTGCTCCATCCAATCTTCATTTCACAGTTAATGACTAATACATTTTTCCTGTTTCTCAGGTTAAAACCTTTGGGTCACCTTGATTGATCTCTTATACTTCAGTCATGCTGCCCCTATAAAACCTTTGCACCATGTTCTCTAGGTGGAATGTTCTTTCCCTGACATCCATATGTTTGGGTCCCTTTCTTCCTTCAATCCTTTGATCATATGTTACCTTCTTTCTTTAATGAGGACCACACAAATCACACCACTTAAAATTGCAAATACTCAGCACCACTGGTTCCCTGCCTAACCTGTTTCTTCTCCATCTAACATGATATATGATTTACTTATCCTGCTAATGTTTAGCTGTCTAGCCCCAGTAGAATGTAAACTCCATGAGGGAAGAGATTTTTGTCTATTTTGTTTACTTCCTGTATCCACAGTACCAGAAACTGTAATGGACACATGGTAGCACTCAAAGAATACTTGTTCAATGAACAAATAATACTATGTTGCATACAGTCTCTGTTATTTCAATGACCCTAAACGTGGTTCTTAATGTTTGGCAATGACTGATAATCGATTTTCCAAAACCAATGTAACACTTCCTTTCATAGGACACATGATGTATGTTTTCTGACTGAAACAACATGTACTATTTATATCATTCAACAAGCAGCTATTCTTTAACCACATGCCCTCTCCACCCACAACCATCTCCAATTCAAATTAAGTGTCAAGTTGTGATCTTTATCAGCTACTGAAAATATTTCCAATTTTTGTAATTTTCCACTAGAAAGCTAGCGAGAGCTTTGATTTCTGAATTTTCCATTTTTCTTTTCTAAGCATCTCCCCTATACAGCTTCAAAAGTGAAACCAAGTATATTTTATGTGAAAGTTTTTATTATAATAACATCTAATTATCATTCATATTTCACACTGAATGTGTTTTTTTTTTAATTTCTCAAGGCTTTCTTCGTTTACCAACATTAACTTGTCTCTAAAAGCAGGTAGTTTACAGCCTAGCAAAGAAAGCAAAAGAGTATATGTGTGCAATTAGCACATATGATATGCTTTAATTTCAGACTTGGGGACTTAAATGATGCTTTTTAAAAAATTAACTAATTAATTTATTTTTAAATTTACATCCAAGTTACCATACAGTGCAACAATGATTTCAGGAGTAGATACCTTAATGCCACTTACCCATTTAGTCCATCTCCTCTCCCACAACCTCTCCAGCAACCCTCTGTTTGTTCTCTATGTTTAAGAATCTCTTATGTCTTGTTCCCCTTCTTGTTTTTATATTACTTTGCTTCCCTTCCCCTATGTTCATCTGTCTTGTATCTTAAATTTCTCCTATAACTAAAGTCATATGATATTTTTTTCTCTGACTTATTTCACTTAGAATAATACCCTCTAGTTCCATCCACGTAGTTGTAAATGGCAAGATTTCATTCTTTTTGATTGCTGAGTAATGCTCCATTGTGTGTATATACCACATACGTACCACATCTTCTTTATCCATTCATCCATCGATGGACATTTTGGCTCTTTCCATACTTTGGTTGTCAATAGCACTGCTATAAACATTGGGGTGCATGTGTCCCGTCGAAACAGCACACCTGTATCCCTTGGATAAAGTACCTAGTGGTGCAATTACTTTGTCGTAGGGTAGTTCTATTTTTAATTTTTTGAGGAACCTCCATACTGTTTTCCAGAGTGGCTGCACCAATTTGCATTCTCACCAGCAGTGAAAAAGACATCCTCTTTCTCTGCATCCTCGCCAACATCTGTTGTTGCCTAAGTTGTTAATGTTAGCCATTCTGACAGGTGTGAAGTGGTATCTCACTGTAGTTTTGATTTGTATTTCCCTGATAATGAGTGATGTTGAATATTTTATCATGTGTCGGTTGGCCATCTGGATGTCTTCCTTGGAGAAGTGTCTATTCATGTCTTTTGCCCATTTCTTCCCTGGATTGTTTGTTTTTTGGCTGTTGAGTTTGATAAGTTCATGATAGATTTTGAATACTAACCCTTTATCTTATATGTCATTTGCAAATATCTTCTCCCACTCCATTCGTTGCCTTTTAGTTTTGCTGATTGTTTCCTTCGCTGTGCAGAAGATTTTCACTTTTATGAGGTCCCAATAGTTCCTTTTGCTTTTGTTTCCCTTGATTCCAGAGACGTATTGAGTAAAAAGTTGCTGTGGCTGAGGTCAAAGAGGTTTTTGCCTGCTTTCTCCTCCAGGATTTTGATGGCTTCCTGTCTCACATTTAGGTCTTTCATCCATTTTGAGTTTATTTTTGTGTATGGTGTAAGAAAGTGATCCAGGTTAATTTTCCTGCATATTGCTGTCCAATTTTCCCAGCACTTTTTCTGAAGAGACTGTCTTTATTTCATTGGATATTCTTTCCTGCTTTGTCAAATGTTAGTTGGCCATACATTTGTGGGTCCATTTCCGGGTTCTCTATTCTGTTCCATTGATCTGAGTGTCTGTTTTTTACTCCAGTACCATACTGTCTTAATGAAAACAACTTTGTAATTACCTCAAGGTCATAAAAGCCATATATGAAAGACCCACCACTATTTTCATCCTCAATGGGGAAAAACTGAGAGCTTTCCCCCTAAGGTCAGGAACAAGACAGGGATGTCCTCTGTCACCACTCTGATTCAACATAGTATTGGAAGTCTTAACTTCTGCAATCAGACAACACAAAGAAATAAAAAGCATCCAAATCAGCCAGGAGGAGGTCAAACTTTCACTCTTCACAGATGAAATGATACACTGTATGGAAAACCCCAAAGATTCCACCAAAAACTGCTATAACTGATCCATGAATTCAGCAAAGTCTCAGGATATAAAATGAACGCACAGAAATCGGTTGCATTCCTATACACCAATAATGAAGCTACAGAAAGAGAAATCAAGGAATCGATCCCATTTACAATTGCACCAAAAAACATAAAATACCTAGGAATAAACCTTACCAAAGAGGTGAAAACTCTATACACTGAAAAGTATAGAAAAATTATGAAATAAATTGAAGAAGATACAAAAAAAATGGAAAAATATTCCATGCTCCTGGATAGGAAGAACAAATATTGTTAAAATGTCGATACTACCCAAAGCAATCTACATATTCAATGCAATTCCTATCAAAATACCACCAGCATTCTCCACAGAGCTAGAATAAACAGTCCTAAAATTTATATGGAACCAGAAAAGACCCCAAATACCCAAAGAAATTTGAAAAAGAAAACCAAAGCAGGAGGCATCACAATCCCGGACTTCAAGCTGTATTACAAAGCTGTTATCATAAATGATTCCTATATTTAAGTTGTCAACCTCAGAGTCTCATTAGTCTAAATTTTACATTTAATTGATGAGGACTGTTCTGCCTTCTTAGAACTGGCACATATATTTTATGTTACATGATGTCCAGTGGAAAATACTGCTTTAAGATTCCTTTTCCTAGGTCTTAGTTCCAGCACGTTCATTAACTTGTTATGTGATTTCAGACTAGTTTTCTAATCTTTCTGTGCCCTGGGTTTTTTAAAATATAAGAATTCAGAGATGTATTCTGCTCTACATGTCTTGGAGAAAGAGACATTGATATGTGCTGAACAGAGCATAGGTTTTGGAGTCATAAAGACCTGTATTCAAATCCTTACCTCAGACACTAACTAGCTTTGTGGCTTTAGGGAAGTTGGTATCACCGATCCTTATTTCTGTCATCTCCAAAATGATGATCTCACAAGATTGTGAGAACTAGGTAAGTAATGTGAAAAGTACCTAGCATAGTGGTCAGCATGAATCTCACTTTTCCTTCTCTTATTTCTTCTTCACCTGCCTCTGTCCTAACCATAAAATGAAATTTTGAGCATTAAATTTTTTTTAATTTTTTTAACGTTTTATTTATTTTTGAGACAGAGAGAGACAGAGCATGAACAGGGGAGGGTCAGAGAGAGGGAGACACAGAATCTGAAACAGGCTCCAGGCTCTGAGCTGTCAGCACAGAGCCCGACACGGGGCTCGAACTCACGGACTGCAAGATCATGACCCGAGCTGAAGTCGGCCGCCCAACCGACTGAGCCACCCAGGTGCCCCTTGAGCATTAAATTTTATATGTGCCTATCATGTAGAAGGTGCTTAATAAATGTTCATTCTTTAGGCTGTGCTATAAAGTAATTAAAGTTACTAAATAAGGGTGAATATTATTATTTTTACTTTTTTAATGTTTATTCATTTTTATAGAGAGAAAGAGAGAAATAGCATGAGCAAGGGAGGGGCACAGAGAGAGGGAGAGAGAGGATCCCAAGCAAGCTTCTTGCCATCAGCACACAGCCGGATGTGGGGCTCAATCTCATGAACTGTGAGATCATGACCTGAGCCGAAATCAAGAGTTGAATGCTTGACTGAGCCACCCAGGTGCCCCATGGAGGGGTAAATATTGTAATAGTGGGAAGAAGAAGATAAATAATTAAAATTTTAAAGGAAAACATTATAACTTAGTAAATTTAATAATTATTCTATTTAAAATAACAATTTCTCATTGTTTTGAGAGTTCTCATCTTCCCAAATGTCTAAAATATCCCCAAAATAAAGTCTCTGCTGGAAAGATGAGCCTGTTAGGTGAGCCCTATATTTTTGCAAAGATTTCATAAGATATGTTAATATAGATTCATAACTAAAAAAATTTAAATTATCAAATTCATCACTTTGCTCAATATGTTTAACAATCAGAGCATTATCTGCTGCTAATTAGAATCGGGTGTACAATACACAGGGAAAGAAGTATCTTTGGAAATAAGTATCTTAGGGGAATGTGTGTACCCTTATAAAAGGTTACCAGTTAATTTTAACAACTTCATATATGCCTTTTTTTATATGCTTCAAATGTGAAATGTACAATGCATGGGAATACTGAAGATGATGTTTTCTAAGGTCTTGAAAAGGTCATTTATAAGTTCATTGATTATGGTCCTATTACAATGAGTATTTGTATCACATCTTGCCTTGATTTAATTCACTATTAGTCATACATAAATATTAATGTGCTCCAATCTATATAGACCTTTTCTTTTTTTTTTTTTTTTTCAACGTTTTTTATTTATTTTTGGGACAGAGAGAGACAGAGCATGAACGGGGGAGGGGCAGAGAGAGAGGGAGACACAGAATCGGAAACAGGCTCCAGGCTCCGAGCCATCAGCCCAGAGCCTGACGCGGGGCTCGAACTCACGGACCGCGAGATCGTGACCTGGCTGAAGTCGGACGCTTAACCGACTGCGCCACCCAGGCGCCCCTATATAGACCTTTTCTGATTTTCATTCAATTTACTTTCTCTTTTTTTTCAGCTTATTTTAGAATCAAATGGGTAAATACTTTTATTCTCTTATTGGATCATAAGAGTAGTGCTACTCCTATGGGCTTTTAAAAAGAGCTATAAGTATGTCTTAATAGTAAAAAAAAAGCTGATTTTATTATTTTAACTATATTTAAAAGTATGATGTGTAATTACATAGCATTTGCTATAATTCCAGATATGGAGGTACAGAAAAGTACAACTCACTTATGGTGAATATAGTCATTCATATTCAACCATCTGAGCTGAAGTTACCAAAAGAGAATAAAAATAGCAATTTTTTTTGGCTCTTAATGAAAAATTATAAACAAAACCTAGTTCATGAAAGGGACTTTAACTTTTTGATGTTCAGCCTAACAGTTCAGTTCAACAAACATTTACCCTGTGCAGTCTACCACAGTGCTGAAGAGCATGGGCTTTGCAATCAAATGACCTGGGTTTAGTTTCCCATATCACAGTTTATTCTCTGACTCTGAGAAAGTTATTCAACTGCTAATTGTCATAGTTTCTTCAACTGTATAATTGGGCTCTCATACCTACTTTGCAAGAATATAGTGAGGATTCAACAGGAAAGTATGTATGTGTGCCTGGCTATAGAAGGCACTCAATAAATGGTAACTGCTAATACAACTACGTGCCAGACTCTATACATTGGTTATGCCAAGGTAAATAAGACATTATCTGGTATTGAACTTATAGTAAACTATAAACAGAATATATATTAAGATACAACTATAATACATATGGCTTGCAAATAACATGTACCAATCAGCCACACTATTTACCTCTCTATATTGTACATATTATAGCAAATATATACTATACAAGCAATGCTGAATGAGCTCTGTGTGTGTGTAAAAGTTGGAGAATATTTGAGTTCTCAAAACCTAATATAAAATTCCTGGTGGGGCCTAAATTGTCTATGGTTTTACAATATAAAATATGCTAGTTATAAAATGCATTTTGTGGAAATTTATTATACCCTTAACATATGTAGAGTGGGATAAACATTTAAGAAAAGCAAAGTTTGCTTTGCTCTAAAGTGACTAATTTAAAGATAAAATTGACATTTTGGAAAATAGATATTGTGTTGTTGTTGCTCAGAAGCTTCACATGAAAAACTTCTAAGGAATCCAAAAAAGCATGCTTCAGCTATCTATAAGTTTGTTGGTCAATTTATCTAGATTGCTTTATACTTAAAAGATGGAGCACTCCAGAATGCAGTGAAAATTAATAAAACCATAAGAACACGACATAATTTATCTTCATGCAAAGATAACATTTATTTTAACAAAGGAAACATCAACACACAAAACAATGTTTTAATTATCATATTGATAGTTATGTAGTAATTTCTCAGAAGGGAAGAACTTTGGGGTGTGTCCTAGGCACTGATCATTCACCAATTAAAGGTACCTATATAGTAGATTTGTGATAAATGAGTAAAAGATAGGTGTTTCCCACATCATCTACTCCCATCCCTATATTCATCAGCTAATAGAGCTACAACAGTATTATTAGAATGATGCCAAATTCTTCTGATGTCCAATTTACAAAATTCAGTTTTTTAATTAATTTAGCATTTTATTTAGAAGGAGTTCTCTGTCAACTAGCAATCCATACTTGTCAAATTCTGATCAGAGGTCACAATGATGACTCCCAAAGCTCAGCATCAGAAAAAGAGATTCATTTTTGTGCAGCATAATATTTATATATGGACTATATTTTGAAGTATCCTTTAGCAATTCATTATTCCTAGATAGTGTATCAGGTGTGATCATAAGTAATGTAACTTCTTTTTGGGGGGGTGGTTTGTAAATGGCTTCTGAAGGCAATTGCAAAAGAAGAGTTAAATAATGCCTTCAACAACTCCAATATATGAATATGTAGTTCCCACAGCTACCATAATGAAAAGTCACTTTCTTTATGTACTCTGTGCATGGTTGAGAGGTTACAGAGATGAGGAAGTCTTGGCCCTGTTCTCAAGGATATCGTTGGCTAGTTGAGGAGACTAACAGGTCAGTAGGCATTTATATTGCAGTATGGTTATGTGCTACTATAGACAAAAACACAGGTTCTGTAGGAGCCCTGAAGAGGAGCAGATAACCAAGTTAGGAAAGCCCATGTAAATTGGAATGAAAACATACAATTTTCATACAATTGAAAATTTAGATATTTTATATGTCATATTTTGGCATTTTCTTTAGTGGCAAAATCCTTAGCAAAACACTCCACATGAAAAAGAATTACATAATTGTTTTATCTCCTCTATTACAAGGAATTCATGTACCTAGGCTCAGAAAAAAGGCTGAGAAACTTTATTCAGCTTCTTTGTTTTGCTACTCTGCAGCTAAACTAACTGGCTTAGTATAAGATGAACAATGAATCCAAAAAGTAAGGTTACATTTCTAAATGGAACAGAAGTATTCATCAATATGAGTATAAATGTTTATTTTTCTACCATAAGCTGTATCAATAGTATGTGTTTTAATGTGTTTCTGATTTTCCCATTTTCCTGGTAATGTGAATCATAGATTCACTTACCCCCAATCAACAGTCAAGCATGCCAATCTGGACACTAGCACATCCGGATTATGTTTTCTTAGCATAGCTCATAATTTAATTTCTTTTCCCTATTTCTCTTCTTTGCACTTTCTATAAAATTACTGTTTTTGTTGAACAGTGAATTGAGCAAGAGTGAGGAGGATGGGAATTAGGTCGTGTTCCAAACTGATAAAATTAGGCTGTGGAAATCAAAAGGTGTCCAGGGACAGTTACATTGAAGAAAGAGTTGAGGGGATATTCTTTCTCTCTGCCCTGGGCCAATAGGTCAAACTGAATTAATTCAACTGGCAACCTATTTAAAAAATGCTGTATGTGTAAAATAGATTCACAGAGAAATAGTGTTACCTCTAAAGCACTCTGTAGGTAAGCACGTGTTTCACATAGCAGATATTGACTCTAGAGAAGAGGAAAACCACAGTGATTTTCAACCATTAATAATAAGTCTTCAACTCATAAGTAAGCAGCATGAAGAAGTAATTTTTCCCTTCTTGCCATCATGATCCACAAAACCATAGATGTTTTGAAGCATAGATTCAATTTAATTCAATACATATTTCTTGAAGACTTGCTAGGTACTATGTGCTTGAGATGTGGTGATACACAAGACAGACGTAGTTCCTGTCCTCATGGAGTTTCCAGTCTGGCAGACAAAACAGATATTTTACAAGTAGTTATGGGTATTATGACTGTTATGAAAGAAAAGTTGATGAGGTTGGGAGTATGAAAGAGGGCTTTACTTCTCCTTGCAGCAGGTGGATATGGTCAAGTCTTACCTACACTATAGCTTGGATATGGGAAAGGCAGAGGAAAGAATAGTCACCCTCTATTATTTGTATCTTAAATATGCTTAAAATCACTGGGACACTTTCTTCAGGGGACTCGAGTGTGGGACAGTCTCTCCCTGGTTCACATGCTTTCTTATACAGGTATTCCCTCTCTATAATGGAATGCCTGTGATTCTTTACACACACGCCCCCCCCCCCCCAAGATAATGGAGTCATTTCTTAAGTGCTAAACTTTCCATGCTCTGTAGCTTTTCTAGGAGGGTTACCCTTACCGATCATTTAGAAAGTGTTTTAGGTGTGTTCTCCAATAATTCTATGTCATTCTAAGACCTAGAACAGTGACTTTGACCTTCTAACATTTGGCTTCAGAACCTTGTCTCCTGGTAGAAAATATAAGGAGTTAAATTTGGTTTTAGCCACTCCTATTTTTCATTCATTGAGAGTCTTCTCTGCCAAAGAGTGTACTGTGAGTAGGAGTCAGTTTTCTCTATTAGTGAAAAGCTACCAGAGGGCAAAAAAAAAAAAAAAAAAAAAAAAAAATTAATAAAGTGGAAAGGCACTGTGAAATCTAACAGTATTTGTTCTTGTACTTATTTAAAGTGATTCAAAGTTGCTTTCTGGGGCAAAAGGAAGGGTATACAAAGGAGTTGGGATTCAGTACTTTTTTCTGTGCGCCACAGTATTCTACAGAAAGCATGGTAAATTGTCTTTCTGCAGGTCTGTCCTGTTGTGGGCCATAGAGGAGGGCATAGAGGAGAGAGTGCAGCTGTTTTTTCACATCCAGCTCTGGCTCATTTGGTAGATAAAAGGTACTCCTGGAATATACTGAATTGGGAGGAAAATCTGGGTTCTAATAGCCTCCCCAGTGCTACTGACTGACACTAACCCTGGGTAACTCATTTCCCTTCTCTGGGACTCAGTTTCATCATCTGTAAAAAATAATAAGGTTTTAACCATAATTCTGTGGCTTTCTTCATAGCCTTAGGCATTCAGCAGAGACAACATTAGAAGGAATTCTGGTGGCCAAGAGTTTATCACTCACATACACCCCCAACCCCTTGTTTTCAACAAGAGCAGTTCAACTTTTATCTTCTTTCACGTTTTCATCCTACATACAATTCCATTTGACCAAAGAAGTCTATATGTTTTTACAAAAATTATAAACCATTGTATCAGATAATTTATAAGAAGTATTATTTTTTTATTGCTTTAGGTATCCTGCTTCAAAAGGCCCTCATGCTACTGGATAATTCATAAAGCTAGCTAGGAGGATATAGCTGAGATGGAAAGTGCTTAAAATCCCCGAAGGTCTAAAGGAAAATAATTTATTTTTCTTGCATGTATATTTGCTGTTGCTGAGTTAGGATATGACAAAAGTGGAAGGTGGACTCTTCCTCTGAGTGTAGATAGGTAGCTAGAGGGGTTCACTTGAATGAGGTGGGTGAAGCTAATAATAGTCCAAACCAGAAAGATGTAGGTTAAAATGTAGATGCTCCTAAGGTGTCAATTACCAGTATCCTGTAGTTCTTCAGTGAACTAGGAAGGGACTCAGGTCTGGAATTTCTTCTGAGTGAAAAGTCTCTTCGAGTAAGTGAGGAACAAGCTTTGAAATCTTTTAGTTTGTATAATTGTCACATGTGTTTAGATGGGACCAAGTGGGGAAGGAGAGACCAGTTCCAAAGAACTATCTAGGCAGGATGATGCCTAGGGATCATAGAACTGAGAGGTGATCTGGGATATGGAGGGTGGGAAGCATACAATGCTTCTCTATGAACCTATTCTCCCTAATCAAAATGTGATCATTGCTATGGACTAAATATTTGCATTCCCACAAAATTCATATATTGAAATCCTAACTCCCAATATGAGATATTAGGTGTTGGGACCTTGGAAGGTAATTAGGCCATGATGGTGGAGCCCTCATTAATGGCATTAGTGCTCTTATGAAATAAAACCCAGAGAGCTCTCTCACCCTCTTTCTGCCAATTTAGGATAAAATAAGAAGAAAAAAATCTACAGAATTCTCAGAAGGCTCTAACCAGAACCTAACCATACCTGCACCCTGATCTCAGACTTCCAATTTCCAGACGTGTGACAAATTGGTTTATAAGCCACCCAGTCTATGGCACTTTGTTATAACAGCCTGAACTGGCTAAGACAATCATCTTAAGGGACTTTGAGATCTAAGTAAACACACACATTGCTTTTATTTGAGATTTTTACAATCAGAAACACACTTTAGAAATTTAACTTTACATTACTTTTATTGTAATTATTTCACTTATTTCCCCTTAATTTTGCTAAAGTTGCTTTTGAAAATTTCATGCCTTAATTATGTTCTAAAGGAAATTTATTTCTTTAGGAACATTCTTGGCAGGGCTGGCATCATGGTCATGTGACCTGTGCAGTTGCTTTGTTTACTGCTCTGTTGATTTCTTGAAATTCTTAATAACTTTGAAAACAGATCCTGCATTTTCATTTTGTACCAGGTCCCACAAATTATGTATTGTTGGTATCTATCTTAACCTAATTTCACTAAGTTATATGGTCCATGGGTGGTGGTAGGGAAGAGAGTGGACAGAAAGGGAGTATGATTTGTTGCAGACCCCAGACATCCATAGTTTGTCATCAAGCCTATCAGGTTGAACTGGTTAGAAACTGAGATGGCCCTGACTTTTGAGATTGGGAGGTGAAGTGTGAAGTTCTATGAGGTCTGGGTATAGTCATTTCTGTGTTGCTACTTAGGTAATTCACATCCATCACATATGAATCATTTTTAAGGTGTTTTGCGTGAACTCTTTTGTAAACTTGGCTACAGAGACAAGACAGAGTGCTGCATTAGTATTTATTGCTGCCATAGATAAGAAAAAAAGGGACCTGCTAATAGCTGCCTACCACTCTAAAACACTGTATACAGAACAGATTAATTAGCGAATGCTGGCACATGCGTTGGGTGCTCCCACAGGAGGGGCATTGAGGCATTATTGAGACTACTTATTGTTACTGTTTATAGCATTCTCATGAAGCTGTCAGGATGAGTCCAAATATGATGGTTAACAATACAGAGCTGTAGGCATCATACAGAAAAAATGTATCTCAAGCTTAGCAACCTGAAGGTAAGCTCCAATAAACATGACAGATTAAAAACCTATTTCACTTGGATATAATGGTACCAATAGAGTTGTTAGTTACTGACCCGCAATCATTAGGATGCATACTCTGAGGGGTTCTTCATGAGAAATATTGAGCCTCCTTTTTTCCATATGATCTTCTTGGAATTAGCAACAGAGATGTGCTGGATATATGGGGGCAGACTGTGGCTGTATGGTTTAAAAAAAAATTAGTTTGCTAGCCAATAACTGGAGCATTGCTGGTACCTCTTCTGAACAGGTAAAGAATCATCTCTCTCTTTTTGGTTTGTTAAAAAAAAATCTGAAGAACTCATGCATACCCTAACTTCTCTTATGTTAGGGAAAGACCTTTAAGAAGAGTACATCAGAATAATAAGACTTATTTGTATTAGCCTTTGTCATTTGCATCTTACATCCCCTCATCTGGAAGTAGGCTATCCCGTGTCTCCTCATTTTCAAGCTAGTGCTTACATTTAAGCACAGTTGTATGTGGGTCTTTTACCAGCACGTTCTCCTGGTACTCAGGGACTTATAGTGGTCCCTTGCAGTTCCTGAAATCAATTTTGTTCTGACATGGAGCCACTCATTTTGTAGCTTCTCCCTCCTACAGTCATTTAGAGTTATTGATTTGCACTGAAAGAAATGAAAATTGGAGCACATTTTTTTAATAGACTTCTTTCTAAAGACTGCCAGGAAGATTGGCCTCTTTGCCAATATGATGTAGACTTGTTTGACTTAGTGCCTCATTCTTGAGGTGTTCTCTGGCACTTGAGGGTACAAACTGAGGCATCAACTGTGCCCCATGGGCACAACTGACTAACTACCTGTGTGGGTACAGCCAGTAACTATCCACATCAAAGGACATAACTCTTCTGCTTAAGATTTTATTCCCTCTGGCCTGCTAAAATGTTGGAAGGCCCATATTATGCCTTTCCTTTACCTCTATTGCTTTCCTTGACCAGAATGCTTTCCATTGTTCTTTCTACCTGCCCAAACCCAAACTTCATCACTCTCTCATGTGCCACCATCTTCATAAAGTCTTTTCTAAGTACTTCATCACAAATCTATCATCCTGCCCTTGAAATTCAGATGGTACTTAAGCTCTTTCCCATAATATTGTATATTAGATATCCTATACATTAAGTTTCCTTTTTATTTTTTACTGTTTTAGGTCTCTTTAGCCATATAGTTCCTACAGGGCATATACTTATTTATTTGTTATACTGCAGAGCACCTGCACCATTTAATAAATACATGATTGATTATTAAGTCGGTGGAAGAGTTAAATCATTGATGGCTTTATTAAGACTGCAAATATTTTATGAAAAGAGCAGCCTTCACACAAACTAGCTTGTTAGGTTAACCTAGGATACGAGGCTGGAAAATCTATTGGAGGGGGAAAAAAAGAAAGGAAGAGTACTTCAGGTGTTACTTAGAATAATCAACAAAGGGAACCTTTGGTTGAATGTCTGAATCTTGATTTTAGCTCAGGTCTTGGGGTCTTGGGATCCAGTCCCATGTCAGAGTTCTGCGCTGAGCACGGAGCCTACTTAAGATTTTCTCTCTCCCTTTCCCTCTGCTCACTCTCCTCCTCTAAAAAAAAGAATAATTATCAAAAAAGAGATTATTCACATTTTAAGATAAGGAAAGCTAGGCATAAGGATGTTAATTGAGTTGCCTAAGAATTACATATCTAGTGACAGGACCAAAACTTCAACCCCAATGCTCTGACTAAATGCTATGCTCTTCCCAAGTGTAAAACATGATATCCTGGCAACAGTGGGTAAACAAGAGTCCTTCTCTTTCTCTGTGTCTTTCTTAAAACATAGCACTCAGGGAAGTATGTGTGAGTATGGGAAAGGGGAGTAGGGGGAAAAGAATGGCTATCTACTCACTTCTTTGAATTTTGAGTGCCAGTTAATTGCAATATGTGAATCAAAACTTTAATGTTAATCTCTTTTCATCTTCACCCTCATTCTTGTAACAATTCATCCCCTCCCCCATTTCACTCCACTTTGTATTCCATCTTCCTCCACCTCCCCCCCCCCATATCTAATTACAGTTTTGCAAGAAAAAATTACAGACTACATACTGCTATAGTCACACCTGGAAGGTACATCGATTTTACTGAATTAAGCTCTGCCACTTTGTGTTGCATTCCCATAGCAACACCAGATAGAATGGAAGAAAGAAAAAAAAGTGAAAGTTCACCAACTACAGCTTCTAGATCTTGTGCATTTTTAACTTTGCTCTTCCTCGACAAGTTTCTTATTTTCCTTTGTTTTTTAAAAATTTGTTTTTAATGTTTATTTATTTTTGAGGCAATGAGAGAGACAGAGTGCAATCAGCGGAGGGGCAGACAGAGGGAGACACAGAATCTGAAGTGGGCTCCAGGCTCTGAGCTGTCAGCCCAGAGCCAGACGCTGGGCTCAAACTCACAAACTGTGAGACCATGACCTGAGCGGAAGTTGGACACTTAACTGACTGAGCCACTCAGTTACCCCATAACTTTGTTTTTTTTTTTAAAGGAGACACAAATTAGAATGATACCGCTTCATATTTTGATTACTTTGTATTTGGAAAATGCATAGAAGGGTATTGCTCTATAGTAACATAAATTAATGATTTTTGTTTGACAAGGGACAGAGGAGAAGGTGTAAAAAACCTTGTAAAACATGTTGAGAACTCTAATCTCTCTGACCTACTATAATAATAATCAGAGGGCCTCTGGCACATCCTTCTATGTACAGTGGCCCTGCATGTGCCTAAATGTAGGCTCAGTGTCACTTGTGCTCAAAAGAAAAAAATACTAAAAATAAAAATCAAAAGAAGCTGCCTGAGTAGGAAAAAAAATGAACAAACTAACATAGAATAGGAGCATTAAATGCCAGACTAAGGAACTTTGATTTTAGCCTTAAAACAATTGAGAACTATTACAAGTATGTCAGGAAGAGATTAAACAAAGTGTCTATTCTCTAATGACTAATTGATGTCTGAGTGAGAGCTAAACTCAAAGTCCTTTACTCCAATTCCTATGCATTGTGTTGCTTTGCTAGGTAGCAGCATTTGGGGTAGAAATATAAAAGTGCTATGGTTAAGATTGGGCTCTAGACTCAGATGTCTCTGTTCACATTTGAATTCCACCACCATGTAACTATATGAACTTGGATCCCAATTTGCACATCTGTACAAGGGGAATAATAACAGTACTCATATCATTGGATTGTTTTAAAAGATTAAATGAGATAGTGTATAAAGATTTAGCACAATGTCTCTGGCACATAGTAAGTGCTTAATAAATGGTTGTTGACAAAAAAGAGAAAAAGGAAGGGAAGAGAAGAAAAAAGAAAACAACAAAGAAAAGCGAAGGGAAGAGAAAAGAAAAATTAAAAACAGCCAAAGATCAAATATTGCTGCCTTGGATTCAGATCAAATCTGGGGACATGAACTAACCTGGATCCTGACTCCTTGCCTGATTTTTAATGTCTTGTTGGATCAAAAGTCTGAATTTTCCTTTCAGCTTTGCTTCAGTTGCTGAGTTTCTTGTCTCCATCCACCCTGTGAAATTATGTCTGTTTTGCTACTATCTGTATCCTGATGCTAGAGGGTACTACCGGTACCATGACTTGGCCCCCCTCACCATGGGTAATATTTTTTCAAGCCTTCTTCCAGTCTCAGCTCAATCATCACCTCATCTGAAAATTCTTCCTTGACCCACTTATATAAATTAGCAACCCCTACCCCTTTCAGAAATACTCAATCCCATTATTTTGTTTAATTTTTCCATAAAATATAGTATTAACTCAGATTACATAATATATTTATTTATTTACTTATTTATTTATTGTGTGATCTTATCCACAGAAATGTAAGCTACTTAAGGGCAGAGGCCTTGTCTGTCTTATGTTCAACACTTTTTCTCAAGCTCTCAGTACATTACCTGGACCAGAGTTGGTACTCAGTAACTCTTTGCTGGAGGGAGGAAGGAAGGAAGGAAGGAAGGAATTCGGCAGGTGCTTATTGAACAGTTATTATGTACTTTAAGCCTCACTGCCTGTTTCAGAGTATAGACACAGCTGGCTTCTGGAGAGTTTAGCAACAGAAATGCCAGATTCTAAAAAGGTTGATATATGCTGCGTTTCTCATTTACTGTCACTGTGGCTTTCATAGCAGCAGTAGTTCAGGAACTGTTTCAAGCTACATGAGCAAAGATATTTTTTAATTTAATTTAATTTAATTTAATTTAATTTAATTTAATTTAATTTAATTTAATTTTTATTTTTATTTTTTAAAATTTACATCCAAATTAGTTAGCATATAGTGAAACAATGATTTCAGGAGTAGATTCCTTAATGTCCCATACCCATCCCCCCTCCCACTACCCCTCGAAGTAACCCTGTTTGTTCTCCATATTTATGAGTCTCTTCTGTTTTGTCCCCCTCCCTGTTTTTATATTATTTTTGTTTCCCTTCCCTTATGTTCATCTGTTTTGTTTCTTAAAATCTTCATATGAGTGAAGTCATATGATTTTTGTCTTTCTCTGACTAATTTCACTTAGCATAATACCCTCCAGTTCTATCCACGTAGTTGCAAATGGCAAGATTTCAGTCTTTGATTGCCGAGTAATACTCCATTGTGTGCGTGTGTGTATATATATATATATATATATATATATATATACCACATTTTCTTTATCCATTCATCCATCGATGGACATTTGGGCTCTTTCCATACTTTGGCTATTGTTGATAGTGCTGCTATAAACACGGGGGTGCATGTGTCCCTTCAAAACTGCACACCTGTATCCTGTGGCTAAATGCATAGTAGTGCAATTGCTGGGTCGTAGGGTAGTTCTATTTTTAGTTTTTTGAGGAACCCCCATACTGTTTTCCAGAGTGGCTGCACCAATTTTCATTGCCACCAACAATGCAAAAGAGATCCTATTTCTCCACATCCTCACCAATATCTGTTCTTGCCTGAGTTGTTAATGTTAGCCATTCTGACAGGTGTGAGGTGGAATCTCATTGTGGTTTTGATTTGTATTTCCCTGATGAGTGATGTTGAGCATTTTTTCATGTGTCGGTTGGCCATCTGGATGTCTTCCTTGCAGAAGTGTCTGTTCATGTCTTTTGCCCATTTCTTCACTGGATTCTTTGTTTTTTAGGTGTTGAGTTTGGTAAGTTCTTTATAAATTTTGCATACTAACCCTTTATCTGATATGTCATTTGCAAATATCTTCTCTCATTCTGTCGGTTGCCTTTTAGTTTTTCTGTTTCCTTTGCTGTGCAGAAGCTTTTTATTTTGATGAGGTCCCAGTAGTTCAGTTTTGCTTTTGTTTCCCTTGCCTCCAGAGACGTGTTAAGTAAGAAGGTGCTGAAGCCAAGATCAAAGAGGTTTTTGCCTGCTTTCTCCTCGAGGATTTTGATGGCCTCCTGTCTCACATTTAGGTCTTTCATCCATTTTGAGTTTATTTTTGTGTATGGTGTGAGAAAGTGGTCCAGGCTCATTCTTCTGCATGTCGCTGTCCAGTTTTCCCAACACAACTTGCTGAAGAGACTGTCTTTATTTCATTGGATATTCTTTCCTGCTTTGTCAAAGATTAGTTGGCCATATGTTTGTGGGTCCATTTCTGGGTTCTCTATTCTCTTCCATTGATCTGAGTGTTCTTGTGCCAGTACCATACTGTCTTGATGATTACAGCTTTGTAATATAGCTTGAAGTCTGGGATTGTGATGCCTCCTGCTTTGGTTTTCTTTTTCAAGATTGCTTTGGCTATTCGGGGTCTTTTCTGGTTCCATACAAATTTTGGGATTATTTGTTCTAGCTCTGTGAAGAATGCTGGTGTTACTTTGATAGGGATTACATTTTATATGTAGATTGCTTTGGGTAGTATGACATTTTAACAATATTTGTTCTTCCTATCCAGGAGCATGGAATCTTTTTCCGTTTTTTTGTGTCTTCTTCAATTTATTTCATAAGCTTTCTATAGTTTTTAGTGTATAGATTTTTCATCTCTTTGGTTAGATTTATTCCTAGGTATTTTATGTCTTTTTGTGCAACTGTAAATGGGATCGATTCCTTGATTTCTCTTTCTGTAGCTTCATTGTTGGTGTATAGGAATGCAACCGATTTCTGTGCATTGATTTTATATCCTGAGACTTTGGGGAATTCATTAGTCAATTCTAGCAGTTTTTTGGTAGAATCTTTTGGGTTTTCCATATAGAGTATCATGTCATCTGCGAAGAGTGAAAGTTTGACCTCCTCCTGGCAGATTGGGATGCCTTTTATTTCTTTGTGTTGTCTGATTGCAGAAGCTAAGACTTCAATAGTATGTTGAATAACAGTGGCGAGAGTGGACATCCCTGTCTTGTTCCTGACCTTAGGGGGAAAGCTCTCAGTTCCAACAAATAGAAATGGAAGGAAAACTTCCAAACTCTTTCTATGAAGCCAGCATTACCTTCATTCCAAACCCAGACAAAGACCCCAGTAAAAAGGAGAACTATAGACCAATTTCCCTGATGAACATGGATGCAGAAATCCTCAACAAGATATTAGCCAACTGGATCCAACAATACATTTAAAAAATTATTTACCATGACCAAGCGGGATTTATACCTGGGATGCAGGGCTGGTTCAATATCCACAAAACCATTAACGTGATTCATCACATCAATAAAAGAAAGGACAAGAACCATATGATCCTCTCAATAGATGCAGAGAAAACATTTGACAAAATAAATACAGCATCCTTTCTTGATAAAAACCCTCAAGAAAGTAAGGATAGAAGGATCATACCTCGAGATCATAAAAGCCATATATGGACAACACAATGCTAATATCATCCTCAATGGGGATATTTTTAATGCACTCTACAGAAATTAAGGGTTTGGTTCAGCTTGCTTCAGAATGTTTCCAGCCACCTTGCTTTCTCCTAATTCACTGTTGCACCACGGAGTTTTAAAAACATTGGCATGATAAAATCTGTCTCCTAATATAGGCCCCAAATGATTTGAAGGTAAATAAATACACTTGGAAGCTGATATTTTGCCAAGATTTTTGCCATGTGCTAAAGGTAAAGACCACTAATACAGTGAGCCTAAGTAGACTTCTTCAGAGTGACTGGTATTTTAGGAATTTTTTTCTAGGCTTATCACCTTCTTCTCTATAAGAATAAATGGAAAGTCTTAAGAGGAAGCCCTGGTAAGAAGAAAAATCATTTTCCCCAATTGCAGAGAATAGGAAATTCTAAATCAGCAGCTACTCCTAATGAAAACCACCACCAAGGGCATTTAGTGCATAGTTTGTACCAGGAACCGTGCTAAATGCTTTATGTAAATCTCCTCTAAATAAGGGAAGGACACTTTAGGGTTGAGATTGAGAGAACTTCATTTTTGATATATGTCATTAGGACACTTACAAGGATAAGACACATCAACATCCTAATTTAAGGATAATGGAAGGTGCTGTTTTAAAGATTTTAACTGTGCTTTTCTTACTGCTTCTCTCCACAATCCTGGGATAACATTACAGTCTCTGCCTCCCAGCTTCATTATTCATTCACCTTCTGTGAAGGTGTGGTGTCTGGATCCACTTTTTAGACACTGAGACTGATGTTACAAGCTCTAACTACCAAATAGGGCATTTACTCTTACATTCTAGGAATGCTAGATAGCTGTTATCTCATTTTCTCTGTCTTCTAAAATGTTTATAGAAATGCTGGGCCATTGGTCATTGTTAATAATTATCATTACTTGTCTGGGTTTCTTCATCCTGGAGAGGTACTAATGTTAACCAGTTCTCATCATTACATGTGGCCACCTAGCAGAATCAAAGTACGCACAGTCCTTGGGTGAACAGATATTGAACACTTTGCTGAATCTGGTGGTATATTGTTAGTGGTAGCCATGGTATTTCAGAAATGAGATCTAGATTTAACTGAGGTATAAGAGACTTTTCCAGGTTTTAGTAGGTATATGTTGGGCTTTCTTTTTAAAAACTTATAAAAAGTATGTTTATATTATTTAAGAAAAATTTGAATAGTCTTTATCGAGATAAAATTGGTATATAACATTATGTAAGTTTCAGGTATATGGTATTATAATTTGATGTTTGTATACAGTACAAAATGATCATCACCATGAGTCTACTTACCATCTATCACCATTCAATTCAGCCACTGCACCTATTTTGCTCGCCCTCCAACGCCTTCCCCTCTGGTAACGACCAACCTATTCTCTGTATCTGTAAGTTTGTTTTTGTTTTGTTTTATATCTTTGTTTTGTTCTTTAGATTCTTCACATAAATGAAATTATAAGGTGTTTGTCCTCCTCCATCTGACTTATATCACTTAGCATAATACCCTCAAGGTTCATCCATGTTCTCATAAATGGCAAATTTTCTTTCTTTTTTTGTCTGAATAGTTTTCCATTGTATGTATGTATGTATGTATGTATGTGTGTGTATGTATACACACACACACACACACACACACACACCATATCTTCTTTATATGTTCATCCATAGACACTTAGGTTATTTCCATATCTTGGCTATTGTGAATAATGTTGCGATAAACATAGGGGCAATATGGGTACATATACCTTTTTGGATTGGTGTTTTCATATTCTTTGGGAAAATATCCAGAAGTGCAATAGATGTATCATATATAGTAGTTATATTTTTAATTTTTTGGGAAATCTCCTTACTGGTTTCCATGGTGGCTGCACCAGTTTACATTCCCACCAACAGGGTTCCCTTTTCTCCACATTCTAACACTTGCTTTTTCTTGTCTTTTTTATAATAACCAGTCTCACATGTGTAGGGTGGTATCTCATTGTGATTTTGGCTTGCATTCCCCTGATACTTTAGTGATGTTGAAGAACTTTTCATGTGCCTGTTGGACATATGCATGTCTTCTTTGGAAAAATCTCTATTAAGATCCTCTTCCCATTTTTAAATCAAGTTGTTTGTTTTGTTGTTGTTGTTGTTGAGTTGTATTTTTTTTATGTTTTGGATGTTAATCCCTTATCAAATATAGGTTTTGCAAATATATTCCCACATTCAGCAGGTTGCCTTTTCATTTTGTTGATGGTTTCTTTCACTGTTTAGTATCTTTTTGTTTGGTGTCATTCCATTTGTTTATTTTTGCTTTTATTTCCCTTACCTTGGCATCAGATCCACAAACACATTGCTAAGAATGATTTCAAGGAGCTTACTGCCTCTGTTTTCTCCTAAAAATTTTATGGTTTTAGGTCCTACATTCAAGTCTTTAATCAACTTCAAGTTAATTTTTGTGTATGGTATAAGATAGTAGTCTAGTATCATTCTTTTGATGTGGCTGTCCAGTTTTCCCAGCAGCATTTATTGAAGACACTGTTTCCCCATTGTATATTCTTTCCTCTTTTGTTGTAAATTAATTGACTATATATGTGTGAGTTTATTTCTAGTCTCTCTATTCTGTTTTGATGATATATGCATCTGTTTTTATGCCAATGCCATAATATTGTGATTACTATAGCTTTGTAGTATAGTTTGAAATAAGAGAGTACAAAACCCCAAGTTTTATTCTTCTTTCTCAAGATCTCTTTGGCTATTTAAGATCTTTTGTGGTTCTATAAAACCTTTAGGATTATTTTTTCTAGTTCTTTGGAAAATATCTTTGGGGTTTTGATAGGGATTACATTGAATCTGTAGATTGCTTTGGGTAGTATGGACATTTTAACAATATTAATTCTTCCAGTCCATGAGCATGAAATATCTTTCCATTTATTTGTGCCATCTTCATTTTTGTGCCATCAGTGTTTTGTCATTTTCAGTATACAGGTCTTTCATCTTCTTAGTTAAATTTATTCCTGGTGAATTCTATCAAACATTCATAGAAGACTTATTACCTATGCTTCTCAAACTCTTCCAAAAAACTGAAGAGGAAAGAATACTTCCAAACTTATTTTATGAGGCCAACATTACCCTGATATCAAAACCAGACAGGAGCACTATGAAAACATAAATAAATAAAATTATAGGTCAATATCCCTGATGAACATAGATGCCAAAGTCCTCAACAAAATACTAGCAAACCAAATTCAACAATACACTGTGATCAAGCAGGATTTATTCCAAAGATTCAAAGAAGGTTCAACATCTGCAAACTTATTCTTTTTGATGCAACTGTAAACATGGTTATTAATTTCTCTGATAGCTTGTTATTAGTGTATAAAGATGAAACAGATTTTTGTATATTGATTTTGTATCCTGCAAATTTACTGAATTCATTTATTCTCAGTTTTTTTTGGGGGGGTGGAATCTTTAGGGGTTTATATATATGTAGTATCATGCCATCACAGTATTATTTCTTCTCTTTAGATTTGGATACCTTTTGTTTCTTTTTCTTGACTTACTGCTGTGGCTAGGACTTCCAATACTTTGTTGAATGAAAGTGGCAAGAATAGGCATCCTTGTCTTATTTCCTATCTCAGAGGAAAAGTTTTGAGATTTTCACCATTGAATATGATGTTAGTGGTGGGTTTCTCATATAAGGCCTTTATTACGTTGAGGTACATTCCCTCTATACCCACTTTGTTGAGAATTTTTTATCATAAATGGATGTTGAGTTGTGTAAATTATTTTCCTGCATTTTATTGAGATGATCATATGATTTTTATCATTCATTCTGTTAATGCAGTATATCACATTGGTTTGCAGATGTTGAACCATCCTTGCATCTTTGGAATAAATCCTACTTGATCACAGTGTATCATCCTTTTAATGTATTGTTGAACTTGGTTTGCTAGTATTTTGTTAAGGATTTTGGCATCTATGTTCATCAGGGATATTGACCTATAATTTTATTTTTTCATAGTGTTCCTGTCTGGTTTTGATATCAGGGTAATGTTGACCTCATAAAATAAGTTTGGAAGTATTCTTTCCTCTTCAGTTTTTTGGAAGAGTTTGAGAAACATAGGTAATAAATCTTTGAATGTTTGATAGAATTCACCAGTGAAACTATCTGGTCCTAGACTTTAGTTTTTTGGGAGGATTTTCATTACTGATTCAATATCCTTGCTAGTAATCAATCTATTCTGATTTTCTATTTCTTCTTGAGTCAGTCTTGGAAGATTGTATGCTTCTAGGAATTTATCCATTTCTTGTAGCTTGTCCAGTTTTTTGACCAATATTTTTTCATAGTAGTCTTTTATGATCATTTGTATTTCTGTGGTAATCAGTTGTAAGTTCTCTTCTTTTATTCCTGTTTTTATTTATTCGAGCCCTCTCTCTCTTTTTTCTTGATGAGTCTAGCTAGTTTTGTTAATTTTGTTTATCTTTTGGAAGAACCAGCTCTTAATTTCATTGATCTTTTCTATTACCTTTTTAGTTTCTATTTCATTTATTTCTGCTCTGTTATTTATTATTTCCTTTATTGTATTATGTTTGGGCTTCTTCTTTTCTAGTTCTTTTAGGTACAAAGTTACATTATTTGAGTTTTTTTATTTCTTAACGTAGGCATATGTAACTATAAACTTCCCTCTTAAAAGTGTTTTGTTGCATCCCATAGATTTCAAACTGTTATGTTTGAAACTGATATATTTTCATTTATCTCCAGATATTTTTTTTATTTCTCCATTGATTTCTTCATTGACCCAATGGCTGGTAGTATCTGTAACCTATGGCAAGGACAAGGGAGGACACTAATATGTTGTCTTCCTGCTCATGTTCACTGGGGGCATCTCTGTACCTTCTGGGTGTGTGGCAAACCTGAAGCTTGCCCTTCAGATTGAAGCCCCAGGATAACAAAATAAGCCTTTTTCACATAAAGACTGGGGATATGTTTCCATTTGATGTTTGTGAAGTACCCTGGGGGTGGTAGCTTGCCAAAGACTGTCTGCAATTGTTTCAGAACTATGAGGCCCAGAAATACAATTTCCTACTGGCCACTGGAGTCAGGTACTCAAGGGGCATCCCCTGTACTCAAGGGGCTGCAGTCATGTCAAGGCCTGCTGCCACTATGGTGCTCAAGAACCAGGTACTCAGCTGACTAAACTAGTGGGGCAGGCTGCAGCTGTTACATCAGAGTGCTTGGCCAGCCTGGCTTTGGTGGGGCTGGGCTCTGGGCTGAGGTGGAGTGGGTTGTAGGTGTCATGAACAGTGACAGGGTACTGGGTTGCCCTGCTGTGGCATGCTTTGTTGGGGTGTCAGCATCCTGGGGCCTTAGCAGACCACTCCCACCAGAGTTAGCACACTAAGGGCAGTGGAATGCAAAAAATGACACTAGCTTGCATCAACATCAGTAACTTGGAAGAAGAAGAAGAATGCAAAAATGGTATCAGCCAGTACCTCTGTTCCTGGAAAGAGTCCTAACAGGTCCCTGCCTCTTTGGCAGATGCTTTAAGATTAACAAATGAGTCTCCTTCACATATGGTCAGATCTCTTTCAAACTGTTACTTTTGCACTGGGTCCTGGGGTCAATGTGTCTGTGCATGAGCCCTTTGGGAATAGATTTTCCATTTCCTATAGCCCCATGCTTCTCCTAGAAGTAAGCTTCATTGGTTTTCAATGCCAGATGCTTTAAGGACTTGTCTCATTAGTGAGTTCCAGGGTTAGGGTGACTGAAATGTGACATAAACCTCTTGCTCCTCAGTGACAAGCTTTGTATATGAGATTCGTCTGGATAGTGGGTTACCACATCTGAGGTGGGGTTTTTTGCAAGACCATGTCTTTGATTTTCCTACCCATCTCAAAGTGGCCTTTTTATCCTTTGTTTGGGGCACTGTTCAGCTGTCTTTTAGGTCCTTTTCAGAGGGAATTGTTCCATATGCAGCTTTGGGTTTGTTATGTTTGTGGAAGGAGGTGACTTTAGGATTATTCTATGCCCCCATCTTGAACCCCTCTTACCTTGAATAGTCTTAAAGCAGTAGTTAGCATTTATATTTACTTTCCTGACCAGGAGATTTCATTATAAATCTAACTATTCATATGTAATCTCACACATCTTATATAGTAACGTTATTTGCATAACAAGAAATCATTTCCTTCAGGAATCCTGAGCATATCCTGCACACATTAGTATGGCTTTATCGAGAACATTCTGACATCCAGGTGTTTCTCATAAACATTATTGGGGTCAATACCCTCACCTGCCATCCCCACTTAGAAATATCTCCTGGATTTTATTGTGCCCTTAGGGCCAGTAAATATATTCCATGCCCCTGCACCCAAATAACATATCAGCAGTGTCCTCTACCTTCCTTGGGCCAGTCTGTATAGGTCCTGAAATAGATGATGCTTTTAAGTTTGGCGTTTAAATTGGATCAGAAGAGAAACAAAATACCTACTTTTTTTACTCTTCCATGATTCTTCCACTTTCATTCTAATTTTTTTTGACGCAAAGTTTCTCGCAATTCTGCCTTAAGAGGCTTTTTCCATAAGACTTAAGAATACACAGGGTATCGGAGATATGAGGAAGATGGCAGATTATTAGGAGGACGCTGGGCTCACCGCGTGTCCTGCTGATCACTTAGATTCCACCTACACCTGCCTAAATAACCCAGAAAACTGCCAGAGGATTAGCAGAACGGAGTCTCCGGAGCCAAGCCCAGACGAGAGGCCAGAGGAAGAGGGTAGGAAGGGGGGCGAGGCGGTGCGCGCTCCACTGACTGGCGGGAGGGAGCCGGGGCAGAAGGGCGGCCTGCAGGCCAAGCAGAGCCCCGAGTCTGGCTGACAAAAGCAGAGGGGCCGGACAGAGTGTGTTCCGACAGCAAGTGGGACTTAGAATCTGGGAGGTCATAAGTGAACAGCTCTGCTCGGGAAAGTGGGAAGGCTGGAGGACAAAGGGAGGGAGAGTTGCTGAGCCCCAGGACCACAGAGCTCAGTTTGGCGGGGAACAAAGGCGCTAGCCAGCACCATCTCCCCCGCCCATCCCCCAGCCAAAATCCCAAAGGGAACCAGTTCCTGCCAGGGAACTTGCTCGCTCTGCGCAAACACCCAACGCTGTGCTTCTGTGGAGCTACCCCTCCAGCAGCGGGTCTGACTCCCTCCTGCTGCCACAGGGCCCCTACTGAAGTGGATCACCTAAGTAGAAGTGAGCTAAGCCTGCCCCTCCTGCCCCCGTGCACCTTGCCTACCCACCCCAGCTAATAGGCCAGATCCCTAGCACCACAAGCCTGGCAGTGTGCAAGTAGCCCAGACGGGACACGCCACCCCACAGTGAATCCCACCCTTAGGAAAGGGGAAGAGAAGGCACACACCAGTCTGACTGTGGCCCCAGCAGTGGGCTGGAGACAGACATCAGGTCTGACTGCAGCCCCACCCACCAACTCCAGTTATACACCACAGCACAGGGGAAGTGTCCTGCAGGTCCTCACCACTCCAGGGACTATCCAAACTGAACAAACGGAAGAATTCCCCTCAGAAGAATCTCCAGGAAATAACAACAGCTAATGAACTGATCAAAAAGGATTTAAATGATAAAACAGAAAGTGAATTTAGAATAATAGTCATAAAATTAATCGCTGGGCTTGAAAACAATATAGAGGACAGCAGAGAATCTCTTGCTACAGAGATCAAGGGACTAAGGAACAGTCACGAGGAGCTGAAAAGCGCTTTAAACGAAACGCAAAACAAAATGGAAACGTTCCCAGCTCGGATTGAAGAGGCAGAGGAGAGAATAGGTGAACTAGAAGATAAAGTTATGGAAAAAGAAGAAGCTGAGAAAAAGCCAGATAAAAAAATCCAGGAGTATGAGGGGAAAATTAGAGAACTAAGTGATACACTAAAAAGAAATAATATACGCATAACTGGTATCCCAGAGGAGGAAGAGAGAGGGAAAGGTGCTGAAGGGGTACTTGAAGAAATAATAGCTGAGAACTTCCCTGAACTGGGGAAGGAAAAAGGCATTGAAATCCAAGAGGCACAGAGAACTCCCTTCACGTAACTTGAATCGATCTTCTGCACGACATATCATAGTGAAACTGGCAAAATACAAGGATAAAGAGAAAATTCTGAAAGCAGCAAGGGATAAACGTGCCCTCACATATAAAGGGAGATGTACAAGACTCGTGACTGATCTCTCCTTTGAAACTTGGCAGGCCAGAAAGGCTTGGCACGATATCTTCAGTGTGCTAAACACAAAAAATATGCAGCCGAGAATCCTTTATCCAGCAAGTCTGTCATTTAGAATAGAAGGAGAGATAAAGGTCTTCCCAAACAAACAAAAACTGAAGGAATTCGTCACCACTAAACCAGCCCTACAAGAGATCCTAAGGGGAATCCTGTGAGACAAAGTACCAGAGACATCGCTACAAGCATAAAACATACAGACATCACAATGACGCTAAACCCGTATCTTTCTATAATAACACTGAATGTAAATGGATTAAATGCGCCAACCAAAAGACACAGGGTTTCAGAATGGATAAAAAAATAAGACCCATCTATTTTCTGTCTACAAGAGACTCATTTTAGACCTGAGGACACCTTAAGATTGAGAGTGAGGGGATGGAGAACTATTTATCATGCTACTGGAAGCCAAAAGAAAGCTGGAGTAGCCATACTTATATCAGACAAACTAGACTTTAAATTAAAGGCTGTGACAAGAGAGGAAGAAGGGCATTATATAATAATTACAGGGTCTATCCATCAGGAAGAGCTAACAATTATAAATGTCTATGCACTGAATACCGGAGCCCCCAAATATATAAAACAACTACTCACAAACATAAGCAACCTTATTGATAAGAATGTGGTAATTGCAGGGGACTTTAACACTCCACTTACAGAAATGGATAGATCATCTAGACACACGGTCAATAAAGAAAAAAGGGCCCTGAATGATACATTGGATCAGATGGGCTTGACAGATATATTTAGAACTCTGCATCCCAAAGCAACAGAATACACTTTCTTCTCGAGTGCACATGGAACATTCTCCAAGCTAGATCATATACTGGGTCACAAAACAGCCCTTCATAAGTATACAAGAAATGAAATCATACCATGCATACTTTCAGACCACAATGCTATGAAGCTTGAAATCAACCACAGGAAAAAGTCTGGAAAATCTCCAAAAGCATGGAGGTTAAAGAACACCCAACTAAAGAATGAGTGGGTCAACCAGGCAATTAGAGAAGAAATTAAAAAATATATGGAAACAAACGAAAATGAAAATACAACAATCCAGATGCTTTGGGATGCAGCGAAGGCAGTCCTGAGAGGAAAATACATTGCAATCCAGGCCTATCTCAAGAAACAAGAAAAATCCCAAATACAATATCCAACAGCACACCTAAAGGAAATAGAAGCAGAACAGCAAAGGCAGCCTAAACCCAGTAGAAGAAGAGAAATAATAAAGATCAGAGCAGAAATAAACAATATAGAATCTAAAAAAAATGGTAGAGCAGATCAACGAAACCAAGAGTTGGTTTTTTGAAAAAATAAACAAAATTGACAAACCTCTAGCCAGGCTTCTCAAAAAGAAAAGGGAGATGACCCAAATAGATAAAATCATGAATGAAAATGGAATTATTACAACCAATCCTTCAGAGATACAAACAATTATCAGGGAATACTATGAAAAATTATATGCCAACAAATTGGACAACCTGGAAGAAATGGACAAATTCCTAAACACCCACACGCTTCCAAAACCCAATCAGGAGGAAATAGAAAGCTTGAACAGACCCATCACCAGCGAAGAACTTGAATCGGTTATCAAAAATGTCCCAACAAATAAGAGTCCAGGACCAGATGGCTTCCCAGGGGAGTTCTACCAGACGTTTAAAGCAGAGATGATGCCTATCCTTCAAAAGCTATTCCAAGAAATAGAAAGGGAAGGAAAACTTCCAGACTCATTCTAGGAAGCCAGTATTACTTTGATTCCTAAACCAGACAGAGACCCAGTAAAAAAAGAGAACTACAGGCCAATATCCCTGATGAATGTGGATGCAAAAATTCTCAATAAGATACTAGCAAATTGAATTCAACAGCATATAAAAAGAATTATTCACCATGATCAAGTGGGATTCATTCCTGGGATTCAGGGCTGTTTGAACATTCGCAAATCAATCAACGTGATACATCACATTAATAAAAAAAAAAAAGAGAAGAACCATATGATCCTGTCAATTCGATGCGGAAAAGGCCTTTGACAAAATCCAGCACCCTTTCTTAATAAAAACCCTTGAGAAAGTCGGGATAGAAGGAACATACTTACACATCATAAAAGCCATTTATGAAAAGCCCACAGCTAACATCATCCTCCACGGGGAAAAACTGAGAGCTTTTTCCCTGAGATCAGGAACACGACAGGGATGCCCACTCTCACCGCTGTTGTTTAGCATAGTGCTGGAAGTTCTAGCATCAGCAATCAGACAACAAAAGGAAATCAAAGGCATCAAAATTGGCAAAGATGAAGTCAAGCTTTCACTTTTTGCAGATGACATGATATTATACATGGAAAATCCGATAGACTCCACCAAAAGTCTTCTAGAGCTGATACATGAATTCAGCAAAGTTGCAGGATACAAAATCAATGTACAGAAATCAGTTGCATTCTTATACACTAACAATGAAGCAACAGAAAGACAAATAAAGAAACTGATCCCATTCACAATTGCACCAAGAAGCATAAAATACCTAGGGATAAATCTAACCAAAGATGTAAAAGATCTGTATGCTGAAAACTATAGAAAGCTTATAAAGGTAATTGAAGAAGATATAAAGAAATGGAAAGACATTCCCTGCTCATGGATTGGAAGAATAAATATTGTCAAAATGTCAATACTACCAAAAGCTATCTACACATTCAATGCAATCCCAGTCAAAATTGCACCAGAATTCTTCTCGAAGCTAGAACAAGCAATCCTAAAATTTGTATGGAACCACAAAAGGCCCCGAATAGCCAAAGTCATTTTGAAGAAGAAGACCAAAGCAGGAGGCATCACAATCCCAAACTTTAGCCTCTACTACAAAGCTGTCATCATCAAGACAGCATGGTATTGGCACAAAAACAGACACATAGACCAATGGAATAGAATAGAAACCCCAGAACTAGACCCACAAACGTATGGCCAACTCATCTTTGACAAAGCAGGAAAGAACATCCAATGGAAAAAAGACAGTCTCTTTAACAAATGGTGCTGGGAGAACTGGACAGCAACATGCAGAAGGTTGAAACTAGACCACTTTCTCACACCATTCACAAAAATAAACTCAAAATGGATAAAGGACCTGAATGTGAGACAGGAAACCATCAAAACCCTAGGGGAGAAAGCAGGAAAAGACTTCTCTGACCTCAGCCGTAGCAATCTCTTGCTCGACACATCCCCAAAGGCAAGGGAATTAAAAGCAAAAATGAATTACTGGGACCTTATGAAGATAAAAAGCTTCTGCACAGCAAAGGAAACAACCAACAAAACTAAAAGGCAACCAACGGAATGGGAAAAGATATTTGCAAATGACATATCAGACAAAGGGCTAATATCCAAAATCTGTAAAGAGCTCACCAAAATCCACATCCGAAAAACAAATAACCCCGTGAAGAAATGGGCAGAAAACATGAATAGACACTTCTCTAAAGAAGACATCCGGATGGCCAACAGGCACATGAAAAGATGCTCAACATCGCTTCTTATCAGGGAAATACAAATCAAAACCACACTCAGATATCACCTCACGCCAGTCAGAGTGGCCAAAATGAAGAAATCAGGAGACTATAGATGCTGGAGAGGATGTGGAGAAACGGGAACCCTCTTGCACTGTTGGTGGGAATGCAAATTGGTGCAGCCACTCTGGAAAACAGTGTGCAGGTTCCTCAGAAAATTAAAAATAGACCTACCCTATGACCCAGCAATAGCACTGCTAGGAATTTACCCAAGGGATGCAGGAGTACTGATGCATAGGGGCACTTGTACCCCAATGTTTATAGCAGCATTCTCAACAATAGCCAAATTATGGAAAGAGCCTAAATGTCCATCAACTGATGAATGGATAAAGAAATTGTGGTTTATATACACAATGGAGTACTACATGGCAATGAGAAAGAACGAAATATTGCCCTTTGTACCAAGGTGGATGGAACTGGAGAGTGTGATGCTAAGTGAAATAAGCCATACAGAGAAAGACAGATACCGTATGTTTGCACTCTTATGTGGATCCTGAGAAACTTAACAGAAACCTATGGGGGAGGGGATGGAAAAAAAAAAGAGGTTAGAGTGGGAGAGAGCCAAAGCATAAGAGACTCTTAAAAACTGAGAACAAACTGAGGGTTGATGGGTGGTGGGAGGGAGGGGAGGGTGGGTGATGAGTATTGAGGAGGGCACCTTTTGGGATGAGCAGTGGGTGTTGTATGGAAACCATTTTGGCAATAAATTTCATATATTGAAAAAAAAGAATACACAGGGTATCTGCAAATAAGAAAACATAAAGGTAAGTAACTTTCAAATACATAGGATTCAATTTCTACACATACCATAACAATGGTAGGATTTATGTGTGCATGTGTGTTTGTGTGTGTGTGTGTGTGTATGTGTGTGTGTGTGCGTGTGTGCAATTATGCAATCAGATACTATTCTTCATGAATCTATGATAGATTAACAGGTATTTTCAGTGATCTGTGAAATTTGATAGTGTGTGTTTTTCAAAATTCATTTATCATTCCGGGTTGGGTTTTAAAACTGTCAAATAACTGCTTTACAGAACCAATATTATTTGTATTCATTCATTTCAGCCAATTCCTAAAGAAAAGCTTCAGAAAAAACAATTTATTTTGGCTTCGCTTAAGAATTAAGCCTAATGGTTGACTTGTCATTTTACATTGCATTACCTACCTTTATCATGGTACTACAACATACCAGGGATTAATTTCTTATATATACAAGAAAAAGAATAAATAATTCTCTATGCCTCTCTCTACTTAAATCAACATCAAATGCATGCAGATATGATTCAGGAATATTAGTCAGTTTGGACAATATGGCAAACTAGATATCCTTGGAATCAAGTAGGGTCCTTTAAAGAAAAAACCCTCATGCATGGACCCCAACCTAGGGATTCCATTTAAATGGCATATTATGGGCCTCTAATATGAGTGTTTTTAAAATTGCCCCCCACACAAGGTACAGAACCATTCCTTTAGGTCATAGTTGGTAGACATTTTGTATAAAGCAAAGTGTAGTAAATATTTTAGGTTTTGCAGGCCAGTCAGTGTATGTTGCAACTATGCAATTTCCCACTGTAGCTTGAAGGCATAATTATTCCAAAGTGCATATAAAATATGAAAATAAACATGTGAGGATAAGTAGGAAAATTATTAGAAGTAGGAGTAATAAATAAGGATTAACTTTATAATATATATTATAAACCATAGTAATTTAGGTATAGGAATTGGAAGACATATCAAATAAACAGATTTTTTATCCCACAAATAGACCAAATACTAATATAATTAAAGAGTCATAGTAAAATGGAAAATTTTGTTGAAATTGACTACCCATATAAGGAGGAAAATGTAAATAAAAACTCCATATCTCATTTTGTATACCAGAACTAATTTCAGAAAGATCATAGATTTGAAAATGAAATAAATAAAATTGTAAAAGTATTAGAAGTAAACACTGGCTATGGATGAGAGTAGGTGTCTTAAAATATGAAAGGTCTAAGAAACAAAATATAGAAACTCTAGTAGTAAATATTAGTAAATGTTACTATATAAAATTTTAAATTCTGCACAGAAAAAAATAAAAATAAAGTTCTGCACAGAAAAAATACAGTGATCAAAGGCAAAAGCTGAAGAATATTTTGCAACACATATGACAGATAAAACGCTATTAATTTGTATTGTTATGAATCAAAGAATATCGCCATTCTATACAAAAGAAAGCAGATAACCAACAATTCAATGAAAAAGAATCACAAATGGCTTATACACTTAGGAAAAAACCTTCAGTTTCAGTCATGAATACATGCAAATTAACATGAGTAATAAGTATTACATTTTGATAACATGTAGTGTTGGAAAGTGAATGTATAACATAGTTAGAAGCAAATCCATTACAAGAAATTTGTCCTACTGATTGGTAATATTCAACTTGGGGTGACTTGGCCCCAAGGGGGCATTTGGCAACGTGTGGAGACACTTTTGATTGTTGTAACAGTGCAGGGGGTGCTACTAGAATCTAGTGGATGGAGGCCAGATATATTACTAAACATCCTACAATATATAGAACACCCTACAACAGAAAATTATCTGACCAAAAGTATCAATTGTGCTGAAGTTGAGAAATCCTGCTATAGATATACATCTGTGCACAGATGTATGTTCCAGGATGTTATTTGCAGCATTGTTTGTAGAATCAAAAGACTGAAAGTAAGCTAAATGTTCATCAACAAGAATCTGATCAAATAAAATATGAACATGCAGAGAGTGCTATTATGTAGTCTATAAGAAGACTAAAGTAGATTTATGCTGATAGGAAAATATTTACAAGATATACTAAGTAAAGAAAATATCAAAATACAGAACAGTGTATACAATATATCCCCACTTGTGAAGAAAAGAATACATATATATAATATAGACTGCATATATATTATGCATGTATGTATATATATATATATATATATATATATATATATATATATACATATATATATGCATATATATGTGAAAATTTGAAAAATGCACAATAAATGATTGAAAATGATAAATGTCACTCTTGGGTAACAGATCTAGCATAGGAGGTCACTTTTTATTGTGTTCTCTTTTGTGCCATTTGAAATTTTACTTTATGATAGTGTTATCTTCATATTTTTTTAAGAAATTCAGGCTGATATTATTCTATCTTACCTTCCCAAGTCTCTCTCTCATTTTCTCCCTAAACAGAACCTACTCTCCAAAGAATATGGACCAAAGTATTCATTCAATTCATTCATTCAGTCAGTCATTCTGTACCCTATATTAAATTCTTCTCCCAATTCCCATTTTTTTGCCTTTTAAAATCTCTTAAGGAAAGTCCATCTCAAAGACCACTGACTGCCTATACCCAGTCTTTTCCCAGTCTCAGTCACTTGGGATCACTCTTCATTTATACACACATACCACTTTTTATATTTTTGAAGGAAATGCATACCATGTGTTGTAATTTATGAAAGTGTCTGATTTTCTTCTTGCCTCCACCCCAAGAACTCATGTTAGACTATGAGTTTTTCAAGCATAAAACTATATAGTATTCATCTTTGAACTAGTTTTTGTATGCAACATAGTGCTAAAGGCATTACCACAGGTCAATAAATATTTGCTAGGTTGAATTGAATTGAATGAAGGTTTACAATATATAAATATAAACAAGTAAACATGAAACCAAAAGCAAATAGAAAAAAAAATAAGTTTCTTCAGTTTGTTAGCAGCCAAAACTCTGGTATTTTTTAGTAACTTTTGCCTTAACAGTTAAGTATATATTGCATTTTCTGACCAGAAACAAACCTGTATACTGTAATATACCTAGATAATGTTTTTGTATTCTATTTTCTTTAATAAAACCTTTTCAATTCTTATAGCAATTCCACTGAAATTGTAATTGCTACTTTTAAGTGTCAGTTATTTTTCATATGTCTTACTGGGGCAAGTGCTATTTGTTTCTGTTTTACACATGATGGATCAATTGTACAAGTGAATAAGACACTTCTTTTATCAGTTCTAACTTCTATGTTTCCTGTTTGTTAAATGATGCTGCTGAAAATCAGTATTTCAGATATTCATGAGGCTGAAATTTGTCCATCATCATCACACCCCCAATTTCTTTAGGAACAACATGATACATAGTAGAAAAACTCATAGTTTCTTGAGGCATGCTTCATCATCTACTTTATACATCCCATAATAAGGTCAAATTATGGTGCGAATTTTATTATAAAATTAGGAGTTCTTGATCTTTTGAACCATTATGTATTCTCCAAAAACTCTTTTAAACTTTTAAACTTTTATATTTTTTAATTATAGTTTACATATAATATATTAGTTTCAGGTGTACAACACTGTGATTTGACAATTATATACATTACATAAGTGTAGTTACCATCTGTCACCATACAAAGTTATAATACAACAATGCTGGAAACAGAGGAGTTTAAATTAGTGTCCAAAAACTCTGTTTTTTTAAAGTCAGATCTGGGCTTGGTTGGAGGTCTTGTCATTATCCTAGTATTTCTGGGTAGCTTAATAAACTTCCTATACATAAGTGTATTTCATAAGTGTTTCCAAGTCAGAATTTGATATACTTATCACTATAGCTCTGATTTCTCTAGGAGAAGGGAAAAGTATTCTGCAATGTCTAATATCCTATGTATATACCATTGTTTCTTCTTGACACAATTCTAATATCTAATACAACTGGGCCATGGTTTTTGTTCCCCTTTAAATCAGTATTATAATCATTGACCACCCACTTAACAATGGTTACTGTATTTCAAAGTGTGTACCATTACTTAAATGCAACCTCATTACTCAGTGACGCACACCACAATTGCACAGTGAGCTCACTTTGTATTGAAAGTATTCTAGCTATATGGCAATTTCAGTTGTTTTCTAATTTAAAATCACATCCTGTTAGCAAGGGTAGATGTAGAATTTTAGGAATATCTGTCTTTCTATAGATATCTCCCTTGGCAATGGACCAAATGAGTTAACCATTTAATAACCTATATTTTGGGAGCACATTAATAAAAGGTACACAAACAAACATCTAGAACTGACTTTTAGCTTTTCAGAAGGCAAAATATTACAACCATGTGTTGCTGTTATTATCTTTATTGTTTTAGGCAGGTGTACTATTTATTTGATTTCAAATTTAAAGAAGCAAAGGGAAGATATTTACTTTGTATTTTATTTTTTTTACTTTGTATTTTAAAAACATAAAGCCAATATAAGAAACTCTGCCATAACTAATTATAGTGCCTAGACTAAGAACTTTCAATCTCTTCCAGAATAATTTATGAGAACAGAGTTAATGACCTATGTGGGATTTTCAAAACATTTAATTAATAAAAAATATGAAAAGCACTTTTGAGAAAACATGGTTCCACAACAATTCCATTACCCCCACTCTCAAATTTCCCCACTGACTGCTACTTTACTTATCTGTTCCTATCTGTAACCTTGCTAGATGCCATGTGAGGGGGCCACAAAAGTAGAGTAAGACTTGATATTTGCCTTAAAGCTAACTGTGGAGACAGTAATTAATATGGAAACAAGCACTGCCTTGGATTATACAGACAAGTATGATGGGAGCATAGAATTTCAAATGAACTGGAGTAATCAGAGCAGATCATATGGTATAGGTAGCCCTTGAAGGATTGAATACATTACTATTTCAAAATTATTTGTATTGATGGAACAGATGAACACAAGGGAAGTGAAGCAAAAATAATATAAAAACAGGGAGGGGGACAAAACATAAGAGACTCAAATATAGAGAACAAACAGAGGGTTGCTGGAGCGGTGGTGAGAGGGGGCATGGGCTAAATGGGTAAGGGGCACTAAGGAATCTACTCCTGAAATCATTGTTGCACTATATGCTAAATAATTTGGATGTAAATTTTAAAATAATTAAAAATATAGTTAAAAGTGTGTACAAGTGGTCATAGTTTACATGAGAGTGATAAATTCAGTTTGTAAATAAATTGCTAATTGTAAATGGAAAACTAAAAAAAAAAACGTATGTGGCATATGTTCTACTCCAATTAAAAATACGCCTAAAAATATTACTAGTGTAGATTAATGCTGGTTATAGGTTAATGATTCCATCCTACCTTAAGGTCAAAGAAATATTCTCAGATAACAGAAAATATGTTTTAAAAGAGTGCCTTAAAACAGATACATTTGAAAGTGTGTTTATTGTTTTGTTGTTGGAAAGCAGCAGAAAGGAGAGATGTCTTACTATTTTTGACTTGTGGTTAAGGACTAAATAGAAAGAAAATGACTAAAACTGACTGCAAGTAATAGGAATAAAAATAATAAAAGCATTGCAAATGGTATTTAAGAGAAAATTGTTGAAAATTTGTATTGATTGAAGCATATAAAAATCAAATTTGCCTCATTTCCCTTTCTTTATATTTACATAAGATTGGATAAAATGCCCTTTCAGCTTGAAAACCTGTAAATTTATTAAAGTATTCATTTATTTTTTTTTAAAAATGTGTATTTATTTATTTTAAGAGAGAGAGTGTGAGCAAGCAGAAGAGGGGCAGAGAGAGGGAGAGAGAAAATCCCAAAAAGGTTCCATGCTGTCAGTGCAGAGCCTAATGTAGCACTCAATCTCATGAACCATGAGATTATGACCTGTGTTGAAATCAACAGTCGGATGATTAACCAACTAAGCCTCCCAGGTGCCTCAGTGTTCATTTCTTTCTGGAATAGATTTGAGTGTTTTCAGATAAGAGTGATCAAATAGCAGCATCCATCATATCAAAAATTTTTAATTACAACAATAAACATTAAAAACATCTCATTGATGTTTCACAGCTACGTGGAATGAGTGCATGACTGATAGCAGAAAGATATTATATATGCTAGGGATGGGTAAGGTGTTTTATTGAAACCAGTAACTACCCTCACAGATGTCATCTTGTAATTACTGCCTCTTGCCAAAATGATCCTACCCACATGGATTTCTCAGAATTTAAAAAAGAGTGTCAGAATTGAGAAAGTGAAGGAATGTTTGGCTTGGTGATAAAAAGACAGGTAATATATATTTTTTTTCCTTAAAAAATACTTCTCAGCATAAAGAAGCATTTAATGAATGTCTTTGGAGCTATCAAATATTTGTCTTTTATTGAGATCCAGCTGCATCATGTTTACAAACTACCCCATTGTGTGTACCTGTATTTCAGTGTTGGCATTTTATCTTAGAAACCCATGATATACAAAAGGAGATGAAAAGCTAGCAGTAGACCCCCTATGCCAGTCTTATAAATTCAAACCAATCCATTAATTTTATATTAGTCAATGTCACTCATTTGCCTTTGGCATCTTTGCTCACAATATTTTTCTTCCTTGCAATTTTTCTTTAGAATTTTGCTCAAATCCCAAGCTTTCCCTGACTGTTTATCTCCATATTCTTCTTCCCCTTCTCTGAATGTCTCTGTAGTACTGAGGCCTTAATAATACATGATCTTAAATTTGTCTCTAGATTCCTATTCTGATGTGCCTCACCATAATGCCTGCTCTTCTAGGACTTGACACTTCTCTGAACCAGTTTCTGTATGTATACAATGGGGATGATAATATAGCCATTTTAAAGGCTTATTTGGATGATTAAATGAGATAATCCATGTTAACTGTATAGCGCAGTCTTACACACAGTAAGCATCAAATAAACTGTAACGGTTGTTATTATGGACTCTATAAGTGCTTAGTAATTGACAGCTTGATTAAGTTTCAAGTCCTCATTCTACAAGAATATAATTATTTGTCTGATATAAATAGCCTCAGACTGTGTCTACAGAAGCAAAACAACTAGTTAAAAATTGAAAATATTGTCAATATTGTTTAGCTGAATTATCTGAATGAAATAATTGGCTGTTGGGTGTCTTGGCATGGCAATGTGCATAATACATTTATTCCACAAAAATCATTCCTAAGAAAAATAAGATGAAGAACAAAGTCATGCCTATGAGGCATTTAGATAGACTTGCCACTTAACTCAGTAAAACAACCATTTGGCAGGCATTTTTAAAAATTTTTCTGACATCAGTTTAATCTCTACCTTGATTAAGTTGCCCAGGATTTTGTGTGTAGAAACAGCTTCAGTCTCTTTTAGTCCTGTCCTGATTTCTTTTAAGTTCCAAGTATATGGACCAGTAATCTCCTTATTATTCCTCTGCGGGGAATTTTCCAGTTGCAACAAAGCATTAAGAAATAGCATGGGGGGGGGGGGGGTTCCGGAAGATGGCGGCGTAGGAGGACGCGGGGCTCACAGCGCCTCCTGCCGATCACTTAGATTCCACCTACACCTGCCTAAAGAACCCAGAAAACCGCCAGAGGATTAGCAGAAGGGAGTCTCCGGAGTCAAGCGCAGACTAGAGGCCCACGGAAGAGGGTAGGAAGGGCGGCGAGGCGGTGCGCGCTCCACGGACTGGCGGGAGGGAGCCGGGGCGGAGGGGCGGCTCGCCGGCCAAGCAGAACCCCCGAGTCTGGCTGGCAAAAGCGGAGGGGCCAGACGGACTGTGTTCCGACAGCAAGCGCGACTTAGCGTCTGGGAGGTCAGAAGTTAACAGCTCTGCTCGGAAAGCGGGAAGGCTGGAGGACAAAGGGAGGGAGAGCTGCTGAGCCCCCGGACGGCAGAGCTCAGCTTGGCGGGGAACAAAGGCGCCAGCGCCATCTCCCCCGCCCATCCCCCAGCCAAAATCCCAAAGGGAACCAGTTCCTGCCAGGGAACTTGCTGGCTCCGCGCAAACACCCAACTCTGTGCTTCTGCGGAGCCAAACCTCCGGCAGCGGATCTGACTCCCTCCCGCTGCCACAGGGCTCCTCCTGAAGTGGATCACCTAAGGAGAAGCGAGCTAAGCCTGCCCCCCCAGCCCCCGTGCACCTTGCCTACCCACCCCAGCTAATACGCCAGATCCCCAGCAACACAAGCCTGGCAGTGTGCAAGTAGCCCAGACGGGACACGCCACCCCACAGTGAATCCCGCCCCTAGGAGAGGGGAAGAGAAGGCATACACCAGTCTGACTGTGGCCCCAGCAGTGGGCTGGGGGCAGACATCGGGTCGGACTGCGGCCCCGCCCACTAACTCCAGTTATACACCACAGCACAGGGGAAGTGCACTGCAGGTCCTCACCATGCCAGGGACTCTCCAAAATGACCAAACGGAAGAATTCCCCTCAGAAGAATCTCCAGGAAATAACAACAGCTAATGAACTGATCAAAAAGGATTTAAATAATATAACAGAAAGTGAATTTAGAATAATAGTCATAAAATTAATCGCTGGGCTTGAAAACAGTATACAGGACAGCAGAGAATCTCTTGCCACAAAGATCGAGGGACTAAGGAACAGTCACGAGGAGTTGAAAAACGCTTTAAACGAATTGCAAAACAAAATGGAAACCACGATGGCTCGGCTTGAAGAGGCAGAGGAGAGAATAGGTGAACTAGAAGATAAAGTTATGGAGAAAGAGGAAGCTGAAAGAAAGAGAGATAAAAAAATCCAGGAGTATGAGGGGAAAATTAGAGAACTAAGTGATACACTAAAAAAAAATAATATACGCATAATTGGTATCCCAGAGGAGGAAGAGAGAGGGAAGGGTGCTGAAGGGGTACTTGAACAAATTATAGCTGAGAACTTCCCTGAACTGGGGAAGGAAAAAGGCATTGAAATCCAAGAGGCACAGAGAACTCCCTTCAGACGTCACTTGAATCGATCTTCTGCACGACATATCATAGTGAAACTGGCAAAATACAAGGATAAAGAGAAAATTCTGAAAGCAGCAAGGGATAAACGTGCCCTCACATATAAAGGGAGACCTATAAGACTCGTGACCGATCTCTCCTTTGAAACTTGGCAGGCCAGAAAGGCTTGGCACGATATCTACAGTGTGCTAAACAGAAAAAATATGCAGCCGAGAATCCTTTATCCAGCAAGTCTGTCATTTAGAATAGAAGGAGAGATAAAGGTCTTCCCAAACAAACAAAAACTGAAGGAATTTGTCACCACGAAACCAGCCCTACAAGAGATCCTAAGGGGGATCCTGTGAGACAAAGTACCAGAGACATCACTACAAGCATAAAACATACAGACATCACAATGACTCTAAACCCATATCTTTCTATAATAACACTGAATGTAAATGGATTAAATGCGCCAACTAAAAGACATAGGGTATCAGAATGGATAAAAAAACAAGACCCATCTATTTGCTGCCTACAAGAGACTCAGATCTGAGGACACCTTTAGATTGAGAGTGAGGGGATGGAGAACTATTTATCATGCTCCTGGAAGCCAAAAGAAAGCTGGAGTAGCCATACTTATATCAGACAAACTAGACTTTAAATTAAAGGCTGTAACAAGAGATGAAGAAGGGCATTATATAATAATCACAGGGTCTATCCACCAGGAAGAGCTAACTATTATAAATGTCTATGCGCCAAATACCCGAGCCCCCAGATATATAAAACAATTACTCATAAACATAAGCAACTTTATTGATAAGAATGTGGTCATCGCAGGGGACTTTAACACCCCACTTACAGAAATGGATAGATCATCTAGACACACAGTCAATAAAGAAACAAGGGCCCTGAATGATACATTGGATCAGATGGACTTGACAGATATATTTAGAACTCTGCATCCCAAAGCAACAGAATATACTTTCTTCTCGAGTGCACATGGAACATTCTCCAAGATAGATCATATACTGGGTCACAAAACAGCCCTTCATAAGTTTACAAGAATTGAAATTATACCATGCATACTTTCAGACCACAATGCTATGAAGCTTGAAATCAACCACAGGAAAAAGTCTGGAAAACCTCCAAAAGCATGGAGGTTAAAGAACACCCTACTAACGAATGAGTGGGTCAACCAGGCAATTAGAGAAGAAATTAAAATATACATGGAAACAAACGAAAATGAAAATACAACAATCCAAACGCTTTGGGATGCAGCGAAGGCAGTCCTGAGAGGAAAATACATTGCAATCCAGGCCTATCCCAAGAAACAAGAAAAATCCCAAATACAAAATCTAACAGCACACCTAAAGGAAATAGAAGCAGAACAGCAAAGGCAGCCTAAACCCAGTAGAAGAAGAGAAATAATAAAGATCAGAGCAGAAATAAACAATATAGAATCTAAAAAAAGTGTAGAGCAGATCAACGAAACCAAGAGTTGGTTTTTTGAAAAAATAAACAAAATTGACAAACCTCTAGCCAGGCTTCTCAAAAAGAAAAGGGAGATGACCCAAATAGATAAAATCATGAATGAAAATGGAATGATTACAACCAATCCCTCAGAGATACAAACAATTATCAGGGAATACTATGAAAAATTATATGCCAGCAAATTGGACAACCTGGAAGAAATGGACAAATTTCTAAACACCCACACTCTTCCAAAACTCAATCAGGAGGAAATAGAAAGCTTGAACAGACCCATAACCAGCGAAGAAATTGAATCGGTTATCAAAAATCTCCCAACAAATAAGAGTCCAGGACCAGATGGCTTCCCAGGGGAGTTCTACCAGACATTTAAAGCAGAGATAATACCTATCCTTCTCAAGCTATTCCAAGAAATAGAAAGGGAAGGAAAACTTCCAGACTCATTCTATGAAGCCAGTATTACTTTGATTCCTAAACCAGACAGAGACCCAGTAAAAAAAGAGAACTACAGGCCAATATCCCTGATGAATATGGATGCAAAAATTCTTAATAAGATACTAGCAAATCGAATTCAACAGCATATAAAAAGAATTATTCACCATGATCAAGTGGGATTCATTCCTGGGATGCAGGGCTGGTTCAACATTCGCAAATCGATCAACGTGATACATCACATTAACAAAAAAAAAGAGAAGAACCATATGATCCTGTCAATCGATACAGAAAAGGCCTTTGACAAAATCCAGCACCCTTTCTTAATAAAAACCCTTGAGAAAGTCGGGATAGAAGGAACATACTTAAAGATCATAAAGGCCATTTATGAAAAGCCCACAGCTAACATCATCCTCAACGGGGAAAAACTGAGAGCTTTTTCCCTGAGATCAGGAACACGACAGGGATGCCCACTGTCACCGCTGCTGTTTAATATAGTGCTGGAAGTTCTAGCATCAGCAATCAGACAACAAAAGGAAATCAAAGGCATCAAAATTGGCAAAGATGAAGTCAAGCTTTCGCTTTTTGCAGATGACATGATATTATACATGGAAAATCCGATAGACTCCACCAAAAGTCTGCTAGAACTGATACACGAATTCAGCAAAGTTGCAGGATACAAAATCAACGTGCAGAAATCAGTTGCATTCTTATACACTAACAATGAAGCAACAGAAAGACAAATGAAGAAACTGATCCCATTCACAATTGCACCAAGAAGCATAAAATACCTAGGAATAAATCTAACCAAAGACGTAAAAGATCTGGATGCTGAAAACTATAGAAAGCTTATGCAGGTAATTGAAGAAGATATAAAGAAATGGAAAGACATTCCCTGCTCATGGATTGGAAGAATAAATATTGTCAAAATGTCAATACTACCCAAAGCTATCTACACATTCAATGCAATCCCAATCAAAATTGCACCAGCATTCTTCTCAAAACTAGAACAAGCAATCCTAAAATTCATATGGAACCACAAAAGGCCCCGAATAGCCAAAGCAATTTTGAAGAAGAAGACCAAAGCAGGAGGCATCACAATCCCAGACTTTAGCCTCTACTACAAAGCTGTCATCATCAAGACAGCATGGTATTGGCACAAAAACAGACACATAGACCAATGGAATAGAATAGAAACCCCAGAACTAGACCCACAAACGTATGGCCAACTCATCTTTGACAAAGCAGGAAAGAACATCCAATGGAAAAAAGACAGTCTCTTTAACAAATGGTGCTGGGAGAACTGGACAGCAACATGCAGAAGGTTGCAACTAGACCACTTTCTCACACCATTCACAAAAATAAACTCAAAATGGATAAAGGACCTGAATGTGAGACAGGAAACCATCAAAACCTTAGAGGAGAAAGCAGGAAAAGACCTCTCTGACCTCAGCCGTAGCAATCTCTTACTCGGCACATCCCCAAAGGCAAGGGAATTAAAAGCAAAAGTGAATTACTGGGACCTTATGAAGATAAAAAGCTTCTGCACAGCAAAGGAAACAACCAACAAAACTAAAAGGCAACCAACGGAATGGGAAAAGATATTTGCAAATGACACATCGGACAAAGGGCTAGTATCCAAAATCTATAAAGAGCTCATCAAACTCCACACCCGAAAAACAAAGAACCCAGTGAAGAAATGGGCAGAAAACATGAATAGACACTTCTCTAAAGAAGACATCCGGATGGCCAACAGGCACATGAAAAGATGTTCAACGTCGCTCCTTATCAGGGAAATACAAATCAAAACCACACTCAGATACCACCTCACGCCAGTCAGAGTGGCCAAAATGAAGAAATCAGGAGACTATAGATGCTGGAGAGGATGTGGAGAAACAGGAACCCTCTTGCACTGTTGGTGGGAATGCAAATTGGTGCAGCCGCTCTGGAAAGCAGTGTGGAGGTTCCTCAGAAAATTAAAAATAGACCTACCCTATGACCCAGCAATAGCACTGCTAGGAATTTATCCAAGGGATACAGGAGTACTGATGCATAGGGGCACCTGTACCCCAATGTTTATAGCGGCACTCTCAACAATAGCCAAATTATGGAAAGAGCCTAAATGTCCATCAACTGATGAATGGATAAAGAAATTGTGGTTTATATACACAATGGAATACTACGTGGCAATGAGAAAAAATGAAATATGGCCTTTTGTAGCAACATGGATGGAACTGGAGAGTGTGATGCTAAGTGAAATAAGCCATACAGAGAAAGACAGATACCATATGGTTTCACTCTTATGTGGATCCTGAGAAACATAACAGAAACCCATGGGGGAGGGGAAGGAAAAAAAAAAAAAAAGTTAGAGTGGGAGAGAGCCAAAGCATTAGAGACTGTTAAAAACTGAGAACAAACTGAGGGTTGATGGGGGGTGGGAGGGAGGGCAGGGTGGGAGGGAGGGCAGGGTGGGTGATGGGTATTGAGGAGGGCACCTTTTGGGATGAGCACTGGGTGTTGTATGGAAACCAATTTGACAGTAAATTTCATATATTAAAAAAAAAAAAAAAAAGAAATAGCATGAAATGCATGTGCAGCATCTGTCTGCCTCACAGGCACTGTGTTATTAATATGATGTGTTATTCTTGGCAAAACAGCACTGCATAAAAGGGACCTTGTTACCCATACTTTTCCACATAGTGGTCTGTTCTGTATTCTCATCTCTTCACATTCTGGTAGTAAGAAATACATTCCATTTTGAAATGGACTTCACTGACTATCCAGATAATAAGCATACAATTATCCCATCCTATGTACAAATATCTTACTCAGCAGTCAGGACTATGCAGGGGAATGACCCTTTCAGCACAGCAGATAGTGCTCCAGGTACATGAGTCAATCAATGCAGCCTCTGAAAAGGCCAATGGATAGCACAATGCTGTTTGAGATCATGACTCAATATGATATACGCTTCTGGCAAATACACAAGGTAGTGTCAATAACTTATTTGGGATTTATACCCTGATTTCTTTCAGCAGACTTTGAGGTAGTTTATAAATTGATCGTAATGCAGAAAAATGAAACAATGAAGGGTTAAAACAGAATACAAATTATATTGTTATTGAGTACAGCTTTGCCACTCCAAACTATGGAATATACTATTTTTATTTAATCAGTGAGGGCTTTTTTCTTGCACTGTGCCCTATATCAAATCAGGCCCTAAATGAAAATTTTTAGGTACCCTTCATTGTTGGCTAGATCTCAGGTGGTCTCAGATTTTTGCCCTCCTCCTTTCCTACAGCTCAGAAATATTGCCCTTAAACGTGCTCCACACTATAGCTTCATCAGGAACAGAGTGCCTGGAGACCAAGTCTGCCCCCACTGAATTACACAGAACATCTCTCAGCTCCTTTGTGACAGCAAGTACAAATGGGTATGACTTGGAGGTGTGCTTCTCAGTGAATCATTCATTACTTGGATGATGTATCTCCCCCTGGGCAATAGGCATAATAGGGAAGCCCTTGCAGTAAAGCATGCCTGATAAATTTTGTAGACAGTTAGTGGAAAGTTTCAGTGTTTTTCTTTCTAAATGCTTTAGTTTATCTTGCTAATCCAAGGCATAGTGTAAACACCTTTGCCAACATCATTGAGGCTGTAAGACCAAGCTCTACTTTTAAAGGTTTGGGAAAGTGATGTGTATTAAGTCTTTAGTCTTTCAGAGTGAAGAGTTAAATTTTCCAGAGTTCTGGCTTTAATGGTTTTTCTCTGACCACTGGCCATCTATTGTGGTGCAGAGACATTTCCTACAGGGATACATGCTTTAGAAAATTTTTGTCATCACTGTCATATCAGCTCAACATTTTCTTGTCATCCTTCAATCCTTATAAACTGCTTATGAATTGACAGCTGTCACCAACATGCTTAGGTAGCAATTTAGAGGTTGGCTTAATTGACCAAGGTTAAATTTTCTACTTGCTCACTAACCACTAAGAAATTGGGAGTGATTTATACGTAGGAACTAATGCCTGATTATGTATAATTTTATAAATGAATTATGGGACCTTGTCATTTCTATGTATCCTTAATAGTAATTGTTCATACAGAACTGGATGCAGTATTTTGGTTTTATATGCATCAAAGATTGAATTCACAGATATTCTACAGCTCATTTTATTAGTTTTATTGATATAAATGGGTAGGCTTTGCCATCTTTTGTTAGCACATGATATCTAATCAAATTCTAGTTAAGCCTTGAGTGAGAAGATACTGTGACAATATTACCGCTTGAAATATTTTGGTTTTACTTTTTATTGTTTTTATTGAAGGCTATTTTTTTAAATTTAAAAACATGCACTCCACACATACTAAAAAGTTTTTGAGAAGATATGTTTTAAAAACTGTGTATTTTCAAATTCACTGATTAAGGAAATCTCCCCTTTCTCCTCAGGTATGCAATTTTTCAGTGAATATGTACATGTACTTTTCTGATATACAAAGGTACAAACTACATGGTGATAAGGAAACTGCTAACACTATTTGCATTACACCTAAGATAATAAAGAGGCTTATCCAGGGCTGACCACAAAGTGAGTTTTTATAAAGTGAATTATATTTCTCACATTTTATTACTTAATTCTTCTTCTTTCCCCATCTGGCTGGAAAGGCAAATGTCAACTATGGATATCTTGTCAGAGCCACAGTGATGTACTGAGCAGTTTGTGGACAAATTGTATATATACTTCCTCAGACAATCCTGGTGACCTTCTGGAAATGCTGGGTAGAAGAAATGTATTTGCTATTTCACTCATTCCCTTGTGGTTACTTTCACTGAAGGCATACTGGGGTGCACATGTTCAGACCTGATGGTAAATAAGGATAGTGTTGGTGGGATGTGTTTTTTTAAAATGATGACATTCTTCATGATACATAGTGAGGGACTTCGAAATAACATTAAAACAGTCCTGCATCCATGCTTCTTCTTTTTTGTTACAAGGCATCTGAAAGGAAAAAATATCAGTAATGTGCAAATCTCCACAGCAAATCATGAGATACAGTGGATCGTGCAAAAGAATATAAGGTGACTTTAGAATTATAAAAATATAATAGGTATTGAATACTCTTCAAAAGCATAAAAACATCAATGGCCCAAGAGATAAAGAAGACCCTTAAAGCATATTACAGATTATTATTCAATAAGACATATGTATGATTTGATACCTTCTTTGGGGTCAGTCCAGTTGAAAGACCTGTGTTACAAAATTATATTTAAATGTCAACACCTGTTTTATTCCAGATGTATTCTACTCCTGAAGCTATTTAAACACATATTTTTTTTTTTTGAAATTGTGATTACTGTAGGAATGCTGGCCTATTCCTAGAAGATGTTAAGGATCTATAAAAGAAGAAACACTTTAGTAAGAATATTTGGCATTGTTAACCTAGTGAAGCCTGGTGGAAAAAGCCATAAGGTTCCTGAATATGAGAACTAGCCTAAAATTTAGTTTACTGGTAGGCGACATTAGAAAAGAAATTTTCCTTACAGATTTAAGGAAATGCTTATTTTGGGGGGAGCAATGAGTAATGAAAATGCTTGCTACTCCTATGTTCTCATACTTCCTTCTCCTAAGACATTGAGAATTTACGACTCCAGACCTACTAATTTTGGCTCTATTCCGTGTCTCACTGTTTGTTTTTTTAAACAAAATGTTATTACATTAGTACATTTAAGTTGTTAAGCAACCTAGGCAAAGGAAGAGTTCATGCTACACATGCCTGGAGAATAGTCACCAAGGTAACAGACAAGTTACTTGAGTTGGTCAAAGGGAGAGAGGTGAGGTCCACAGAGTGGTCAGAGGAAGGACAAGAGTCTTAGAGTCAGACCTCAACAAGAAATTGAGATGGTAAGCAGAACATGGACAAGAGATCAGAAATCCTTTCAAAAAATTGACAATGCCAGAGGACTGCCTTCCAATTTGCAGGAGACCCACAGGGCTGTGCAGAGAGTCACAGATGATAACAAATTGGTCCCAAAGTTTTCACCTTGGTTACAGATCAAGACTGTCTATTAAGAATTCAAAAAGTAAGTGCATCAATTCTAATTTCAAAAGCTTTTCCCTCCCTTTGTTTCATTAAGCCAACATTTATCGAACATGATAGAGAGGCTGTAAAGAATACAGAAATTTATAAAATAGTGTCCTTGCCTACCACAAGCTCACAGTGTAGTGGGAAGGACTTCTGAGAAAATCCACAATTATGAAAGCATTAAGTGTTATGATAATATTAGTAGGAGCTAAGGGAGAGCAATGGAGAGACACCTGAATTTTAGGGAGGTTTGAATTTTGGGCCATATGTGAACAAAACCAAAAATGATCTTAGAAGAAAATGTCTCCAGCGTTGAATCTTTGTAAATAAGGAGAATTGGCCGGGTGGATAGGGGCCATGAAAATTAGTAGGAAAGATATATGCTAAGGCATTGAGAGACGCAAGTATGGCTTCTTGGGGGAGCTGTAAGTAGGCCAGTTTGGCTAAAACAGGGGATTGAAGGGAAAAGATGGCAGGAGATAATGCTAGAAAGATAAACAAGGGCCAGATCATGGAAGGCCTTTGTAAGCCAAAGTAAAGAGTCTGGATGTTGCCTTGGAAACAGTAGGAAACCACTGAATACTACTAAGCAGGGAATAACATACTCAGATTTTCATTTTAGAAAAAAAAAATCAAACTGGCAGCTGTGTGATTAGTACTATAATAGAGGTAAGCAAGTGAATTAAAGGAGTACAGGGGAGGTACACAGAAGGGTGCACTTAACTAAGTTAATAACTGACAGATTAAATAGGCCCATAAAACTGGTATAAGCATTGTGGATTGTGGAGCTTTTTCATTTGAACTCCTTTTTTTTCTCCAGAATTTTTAGTGCTTGTTAGTTTACAACAGTTTAGGACATTTGCTAGGGTGTAATGGTTGAAGGACAGTGATTTCCAACATGTCTATAGATTACAGCTGCATAATGTAGTTAGAGGGCTACCAAGATGCAGGGGACAATTTTTCTATTCCTTTGATGAAGACAGCAAATAAGATATCAGCTTACAACATGGTCCTCATGGCTTTGTTAGAGGCAGAATCCTGACTTCTCATATCATCAGCAATATCATTAGAGAAAATCAGGAATTTGATGTTTCACTTTGGGCTTTCTGTACTCAATCTGAGGGTTTGAGATTTGGGGTTTTTTTTTTTTTTCCATTCAAGGAATGGAAAAGGGCACAAAAGCCAAACAACTTTTTTTTTTTAACGTTTATTTTTGAGACAGAGAGAGACAGAGCATGAACGGGGGAGGGGCAGAGAGAGAGGGAGACACAGGCAGGCTCCAGGCTCTGAGCCATCAGCCCAGAGCCCTACGCAGGGCTCGAACTCCCGGATCATGAGATCGTGACCTGAGCCGAAGTCGGAAGCTCAACCGACTGAGCCACCCAGGCGCCCCAAAGCCAAACAACTTTTAAATGTCCCTTTAAAATAAATTTAAGGTGACACCAACAGCACGGCCACACCTAGCTCAAGCAATATTGTTCAATGATTGGGCTTGAGGAAAAATAGGAGAAACTTAATTTTAGATTTTAGATTTTCAGTTTCTCTTGGGTTAGAGTCCACAGCTATATCAATGATTAGATTTTCCTCTGGAAGTGAAATCAAAGGTCATTATCACCTGTTTTGAATCATGGCCCTGGAATTTGCTGCAATTATGAAATCAAACACCTGGGAGTCTTGACATTGCAAACTGAGCAAAATTGTTTGAAAGTTCCCTCGATATTTGCACATTGGTGCTTTCATTACCTAATGCAAGCTGACCAAAACTATTCAGCAGGGGGAGTTGGAAACTGATTTTATGGAAACATAACTGTTATGTTATCCATAACAATGGACAGGTAAAGCATATATAAATTCATAATTGCCAAGTCATAAAATGTTTCTTATGGTTTAGGCATCTTTATGCATGAATCTGGTACTAATTGTCTCTAATGATGTTGAATTGATCTGGCTATTAATATTTTGCAAGTTCAGCTGTTGTTATTGTCACCTTCTGTGAATGTCAACAGTGTACTCACAAGGAAGTAAGAATATATTATTAGGCTTATGTATACAAGGAACTACAAGGAAATACAATGTTGCTGAAGACAAAGTTTGTCTGAAGAGTAAAGGTAAACAACTAATCAATATTTGGTTGTACATTATTATTTAAGGGGATCCTTTAACTTAATTTTGTTTCCTATTAACTCAGAGTTTAGTCTTTCACTGTGATTTATCTGCAAACATTTTTTTTAAATTTATTTTTTTTAATTTACATCCAAGTTAGTTAGCATATAGTGCAACATGATTTCAGGAGTAGATTCCTTAATGCCCTTTACCCATTAGTCCATCCCCCCTCCCACACCCCTTCCAGGAACCCTCTGTTTGTTCTCCATATTTATGAGTCTTCTGTTTTGTCCCCCTCCCTGTTTTTATATTATTTTTGTTTCCCTTCCCTTATGCTCATCTGTTTTGTCTCTTAAAGTCCTCATATGAGTGAAGTCATATGATTTTTGTCTTTCTCTGACTAATTTCACTTAGCATAATACCCTCCAGTTCTATCCACGTTGTTGCAAATGGCAAGATATTATTCTTTTTGATTGCCGAGTAATACTCCATTGTGTGTGTATGTATGTGTCTGTGTGTTTGTGTATATATATATATAAACACACACACGCATATATATATATATATATATATATGAATGTGTGTATATGTATATGCATACCACATCTTCTTTATTCATTCATCCATCGATGGACATTTGAGCTTTTTCCATACTTTGGCTATTGTTGATAGTGCTGCTATAAACACGGGGGTGCATGTGTCCCTTCGAAACAGCATACCTGTATCCCTTGGATAAATACCTAGTAGTGCAATTGCTGGGTCGTAGGGTACTTCTATTTTTAATTTTTTGAGGAACCTCCATACTGTTTTCCAGAGTGGCTGCACCAGTTTGCATTCCCACCAGCAGTGAAAAAGAGATCCTCTTTCTACACATCCTTGTCAACATCTGTTGTTGCCTGAGTTGTCAGCCATTGTGACAGGTGTAAGGTGGTATCTCATTGTGGTTTTGATTTGTATTTCCCTGATGATGAGTGATGAGCATTTTTTCACGTGTCACTTGGCCATCTGGATGTCATCTTTGGAGAAGTGTCTATTCATGTATTTGGCCCACTTCCTCACTGGATTATTTGTTTTTTGGGTGTTGAGTTTGATAAATTCATGATAGATTTTGGATAATAACCCTTTATCTGATATGTCGTTTGCAAATATCTTCTCCCATTCCGTCAGTTGCCTTTTAGTTTTGCTGATTGTTTCCTTTGCTGTGAAGAAGCCTTTTATTTTGATGAGGTCCCAATTTAACTGCAAACATTTTAACGTATGATTGCCTTTTATTTTGATTTGATATTCACTGAAGCTTTCAGGAATGTGCAGGTAGGACTTAGGTCCCTCCAATCCCCAAGTCAACGTTTATTGAAACTTATGAAATGTGTAGGACTGTACTACTTTTGTAAAGAATATCTCATTGAATCCTCAATACACAACTCTGTGAGACAAGTATATTTTACATATAAGAAATCCAAAGTCCAGGGTCATTACATAATATGCCCAAAGTCTCTCAACTTTTAAGTAATGGAGCCAAGATATGAACTTAAGCAGAGTCCAGATAACCTGATTATTATTTTCATGTTTATTTTATTTTTGAGAGAGAGAGAGAGAGAGCGAGTGGGGGAGAGCCAGAGAGAGGGAGACAGAATCCAAAGCAGGTTCCGGGCTCTGAACTGTCAGCACAGAGCCCTATGTGGGGCTTAAACTCATGAACTATGAGACCATAATCTGAACCAAAACCAAGAGTCAGACACTTAACCGACTGAGCCACCCAGATGCCCCTGGATACTTTACTCATGACCACTATGCTATTGTCTCAATACAGTGTTTTTATCAGCCAGAGTCAAGACTGTCATCACCTATAAGAGGGTTCATACCATTACCAATGGATCATCTGGCTTCAGAGCCAAAATTTTATATACATTAAAATTCTTAGTCCTTTTATACCCTATGATCCAAATTCCAGTCCTAGGTAATTACTCCAGAGAAACAAAAAGATGTCCACAGAACTATTTTTTCACAAATTTTTATAGCTGCTTTGTTCATAATAGCAAAAATTGTAAACAATCCAAATTTCTATCAATAGGTGAATTCATTTGGTATATTGATACAATAGAATATCACTTAACAATGAAAAGAAATGAATTGCTAACACACACAACATGGATGAATTTCATATACATAATGATGAATAAAAGAAGCCAGAACAAGAGAGTACATACTGTATAATTCCATTTATGTAAAGTTCAAGAATAGGCAAAACTAAGGTATGGTGAAAAAATGGAACAGTGGTTACCTCTGGAGAGGGATTGACTGAAAAGTGTACAAAGAAACGTTCTGAGGTGATGAAAAGATCATTTAACTTAAATGAGATGTGGGATACACAGATTTATGCATTTGAAAAAACTCATTGATCTGCTCATTTCACTCCTTAGAAGTTATACTCCTCTAAAAAATATAAATTATGCAAACAAGAGAAAAAATTAACCCTTAAAACAGCTGTCATGCAGTCCGAATGGTTGGAGTATATCCATTACCAGGCCAAGGATCAAGAATCAAGGCATCTACTCTGAGGAGACTGAGATTGAGTTTCTAAGATGACTGGAATTGATGGAATATGCATAGCCAGGTGGTTCTAAGAATTTTGGCGAGAAGGATATTAAAAAAGGGTATCAGAGCCCAAGGCTATCCCCAGAGAAATGACTGTGATCTCCTTGAGGGGAAGACCCATGGATTTTTATCTCTGTAATTCCAGTGCTTAATACACTAGGACAAGGATAGAGTCAGCATAACCCAGTCAGGTGGTTGGGATGCCAGGTAACTTTCTTCTGGGTACCTTGTATAGAGAGGGGCAGCAAAAATCTGGGTATTTCAGACTTCTCAGGCAGAAGAGGGCTTCATAAGCAGGCTGGAAGACCCCCAAAATACTACTGAAAATTCTCTTTAAAGCATTCAAGGTGCTATTGAAAACTGTCCTAAAGCATTCAAGACTTTAGCTTTGACCGAAATATCAATAGAAAAGCTTCTGTTTCTTATGTCTAAAACACCCTGCCCCAGCTATTCCTCAGCTTGCTTCTCCATTGTATTCAGGTCTCTTCTCAAATGGCACTTCTTCAGGAAGACCTTCTTTGACCATCTTATGGTCAAGCATAATGACCCCTATGCTTACCATCACTCTCTGTTTTCTTCATAGCCTTTATATTATGTTACATAATTGTTGGTTTATCTAGTTACTATTTGTCTCTATCCACTAGAATATAAGTTCCCTGAGGGCTGGGGCTTTATCCATTTTGCTCACTACTGTATCCTCATTTTCTAGAAAAGTATATGGCACATAGGTAATCAATAAGTAGTTGTTGAAAGTAACATATTAATGATAAAACTTTCTGGTCAAAGTAAAATAGTAAAGGCTTACCCCAGTGAGAGTACAACCTATTTATTATGTGGCATAGGAGTACCTGTGCCTCAGGTTAGTGTATTATACTCAGAAACATTTGTCTGTTTCATAAAAAGTCCTTACTATAACTAATAAATCAGCCAATGATCAAGAAAAGTTAAGTAAAGGCCTGGATATCATGCTGGATTGAGTTGTCTTCTAGTTGTAGTTTCTGCCACCTGGGTCATAGAGTCCAAATAGTCTCAAGAGCTAAGGCATTTGCTCTAATTTAACTTTATGGTAGAAGCAGAAAGTGCTACTTTTCTATGTGTTGACATCTATCAGAGTTAGCCTCCTTTCATACTGAAAGAGATCAATCCTTCATGTGATAGAGAATTATCCTCTTTGCCACCTATAAGCTGGCTTTGATCCCTCTTATCTCTTTTCCTGAAAGGGTGTCACCATTTTACCATTTCTCTAGCAACCTTTAGAGTTCTAAACAAGGTACTATTTTAAGTAGAGACAGATCTACCAACTGCTCACATATATGGCTATTTTAGTGGCTTAAACCTTCTCAGATTTTCTGAAATGAAATGTCTGATCATCAGATTTTTAATTTAGGTTAATAAAAGAATGGGAAGTTATGCTACCAGAGCAATGAATAGTCTTACATATTTTCATTTTTCTTTCATATCATAGTCATTCCACAAACATGACAGTTTAAGATTCTTTCAAAATCAGAACTTAGGTTCACTCAATAAGCAAGTTTATATTCAGGTTCAGACTTACTAGCATCAAAGTTTATTTGAGCCAGTTTAGTTTAAGTCAATCCAGAAAGCATTTAATAAACTCTTACTCTATGCTAGACACCATACTAGATAAAGACATAAAAAGACCAATATAACCTCTGCCCTCATGGAGAATATAGTCCATGAGTATTAAACAAATAATTAAAGGCAAGGGTGGCTTCCTGGCTCAGTTGGAAGAGCCTGTGACTCTTGGTCTCAGGATTGTGAGTTCAAGCCCCACATTGGGTATAGAGATTACTAAAAAAATAAATAAACTTAAAAAATAATAATTGAACGTATGATGAATAATATAAAACAAGATATGCTGGGTAGATGAGTACAAGCAGTGTGGGGAAACTAATCTATAAAATCAGGAAACCCTTCCCTGAGGAGGCTATACTTAAGCTGAAACTTAAAAGGTAAGTGGAAATTGGCCATGGATAGACTGAAAATGGTTACTATTTTTCACATTAAGTGACCACTTCTTTGATTCTAGCATGCATGTTAGCAGGTAGTCACGCCAAAGCCCATTGTCCTGTTTCTTAAGTAGATAACATAGAATTTGATATATAGAGAATGCTATGCCTTGAGTGAATTTATTTAATCATTCAACAAACATTTATCGAGTACCTAGGATGTGCCAGACACTGTTCTAGGCCCTAGGAAAATGATAGCAAATAAGACAGACAATGTTTTGTGATCAAGGATAGATTTATATCTAGTGTGAGGAGAAGGACAACAAAATCATAAGTGAGGAAATGCCATGTTCTAATAAATGTTGAAGATTAAATAGACTGGGAAGTTTACTTTTCATTAGATAGGAGGTAACATTTAAGCTGAAGCATGACTATAAGAGGAAGGCAGTCAAGTAAGGATTGGAGGGGAAACATTCCAGGAAGATATAATATCAAAAGTAAGAGACCTAAGGCTGGAAAAACTTGGCAAACTGGAGAGACAGTTTAGGGCACTGTGGCTAGATTATAGTGAACAAGGAGAAAGAGTAGATAGAAATGAGGTAGACAGGAGTCAATTCATTTGTAGTTTTGGAAACTCAGAGAATTCTGGATTTTACTCTAAGTGTGAAGGAAATCCCCTAGAACTTTACCATCCAATAAGGTAGGCACTATTCATATGTGGCTACTGAGCACTTGAAATACGTGGCTAGTTCAAATTGAGATGCACTAAGGGTAAATTACACATTAGATTTCTGGGCCTTAGTGTGAAAAACAGTGTGTAAAATTATCTCATTAATAGGGGTGCCGGGTTGCTCAGTTGGTGGAGCATCTGACTCTTGACTTTGGCTCAGGTCATGATCTCACAGTTGTGAGATCGAGCCCCACATCAGGCTTTATGCTGAGCATGGGGCCTGCTTCGGATTCTCTCTCTCCCTCTCTCTCTTCCCCTCCCGTGCTTGTGCTGTCTCTTTCTCTCAAAATAAATAATCATAAAAAAATAAAAAAAACTATGTTACTAATAATCTTATATAGACTACATGTTGAAAGGATAATATTTTGGATATGTTGGGTTAAACAAAATATATGAATTTCACATATTTCTCTATAATTTTAAAAATGTAGTGACATTACATATATGTCTCATATTTGTGTAATATTATATTTCTACTGGACAATACTGACCTAGAACGTTTTAAGCAAAATAGTGATATGATATTATTTCTGGCTTTCTGAAATCACTGTGGCTGTTTATGGAGAAAGTATTGGAGAAAGACAATAGTGGAAACAGGATAATTAATTTTAAAATTCTAGCAACAATTAGAAAAAGATAATGGTGACTTAGACTAGGGTGATACCAGTGGAGGTAGCAGGAAAGAGTAAGATTTATTAAATTTTTGGTAGATAGAGTTGATTTTATTTTCTTACAGATTGGATTCAGAGAATGAGGGGACAATGATTCTGAAAAATGATGTTTTGTGTTTTTAGCTTATGCAAGTGTGTGTTTGGTGGTGCCATTTAATGAGATGAAGATGGAAAAGAGGGACAGTTTCTGGTCGGGGGTAGAAATTCAGCATTCTGTGTTGAAGATATTAAATTTGAGATATTTGTTATATACTCAAGTTGATGTGTTAAGTAGGAAATTGAACAGAAGACTGAATTGTGGGGAGAAATCAGAGCAAGAGATACAAATTTAGGATTCATAAGCATATAGATATAACACCATCTGTGGGAATAGAGGACATAACCCAGGGATAGTTTATAGACAAAATAATAGAGTTCCAAGGGCAGAGTCCTAGGTCATAACATCATAAACAGGTTAAGCAAAAAAAGGAGAACCCAGCCAAAAAGATAAAGCAGGAATGTCTGGTCAATTAGAAGGGGAAAAAAGGAGGGGAAACACAGAAGATAAAATATAGAAAACGTTCTATAGCAGAAGGAGGGAATGGTCACCTGCATTATATGCTGATAAGAAACCAAATAAAATGAAGACTGAGAAGTGATTGTTCTACTTGGTAACATAGAGGTCATTGGTTACCTTGACTTAAGGACTTGGTAAAGTGGTGGTGGCAGAAGCCCCACTGGATTGGGATGAGGGGAGAATGTGGGTGAAGAAGTAGAGACAGTGAATATGACAACACTTTCAAGATTTGCCATCAGTAGAAGCAAAGAAATGGGATAGTAGCTGGAGAAAGATATGGTAATAAAGGGAAATTTGCTTGTGTGTTTGTTTTATTAAACTAGGAGATACAAGAATATTTTAAATGCCAATGGGAATGATCCCATAAAAAGGGAAGGATTAATAATACAGGAGAGAAAAGGGACAATTGCAGGGTACGTTTTGAGAAATCTAGATGGAACTTTTTAATAGGAATGGGGACACATTATCCATTGTAACAGTAAAAGACTGAGAATGTGACAAGATCAGAAACTGCAATTATATGTATTTGAGGTGGGAAAGTATGGAGTGGTGAGGGGAAGAAAAATGAGCTTTTGGTGCTGATTTTGAAGAGAGTGGAAAGGTGTGAAGTATTTTTTTTTACTGTTGTATTTTTTTTACTTTATTTATGTTAACTTTTTTTAATTTAATTTTTTAAAATTTGCATCCAAATTAGTTACCATATAGTGCAACAATGATTCAGGGGTAGATTTCTTAGTGCTCCTTACCCATTTAGCCCATCCCCCCTCCCACACACCTTCCAGGAACCCTCTGTTTGTTCTCCATATTTATGAGTCTCTTATGTTTTGTCCCCCTCCCTGTTTTTATAATATTTTTGTTTCCATTCCCTTATGTTCATCTGTTTTGTCTCTTAAATTTCTCAGATGAGTGAAGTCATATATTAGTCTTTCTCTAAGTTCACTTACCATAATACCCTCCAGTTCCATCCACGTAGTTGCAAATGGCAAGATTTCATTCTTTTTGATTGCCAAGTAATACTCCATTGTGTGTGTGTGTGTGTGTGTGTGTGTGTGTGTGTGTATGGACATTTGGGCTTTTTCCATACTTTGGCTATTGTTGATAGTGCTGCTATAAACATCGGGGTGCATGTGCCCCTTCAAAAAAGCATAAATGTATCCCTTGCATAAATACCTAGTAGTAAAATTGCTGGGTCGTGGGGTAATTCCATTTTTAATTTTTTGAGGAACCTCCATACTGTTTTCCAGAGTGGCTGCACCAGTTTGCATTCCCACGAGCAGTGAAAAAGAGATCCTCTTTCTCCACATCCTCACCAACATCTGTTGTGGCCTGAGTTCTTAATGTCAGCCATTGTGACAGGTGTGAGGTGGTATCTCATTGTGGTTATGATTTGTATTTCCCTGATGATGAGTTATGTTCAGCATTTTATCATCTGTTGGTTGGCCATCTGGATGTCATCTTTGGAGAAGTGTCTATTCATGTCTTTGGCCCATTTCTTCACTGGGTTATTTGTTTTTTGGCTGTTGAGTTTGATAAGTTCTTTATAGATTTTGAATACTAACCCTTTATCTGATATGTCGTTTGCAAATATCTTCTCCCATTCTGTCAGTTGCCTGTTAGTTTTGCTGATTGTTTCCTTTGCTCTGCAGGAGCTTTTTATTTTGATGAGATCCCAATAGTTCATTTTTGCTTTTGTTTCCCTTGCTTCCAGAGATGTGTTGAGTAAGAAGTTGCTGCGGCCAAGATCAAAGAGGTTTTTGCCTGCTTTCTCCTCGAGGATTTTGATGGCTTCCTGTCTCACATTTAGGTCTTTCATCCATTTTGAGTTTATTTCTGTGCACGGTGTAAGAAAATGGTCCAGGTTCATTCTTATTCATGTCGCTGTCCAGTATTCCCAGCACAACTTGCTGAAGAGACTGTCTTTATTCCATTAGATATTCTTTCCTGTTTTGTCAAAGATTAGTTGGCCATACGTTTGTGGGTCCATTTCTGGCTTCTCTATTCTGTTCCACTGATCTGAGTGTCTGCTCTTGTGCCTTTACCATACTGTCTTGATGATTACAGCTTTGTAATATAGCTTGAAGTCTGGGATTGTGATGCGCCCTGCTTTGGTTTTCTTTTTCGGGGTCTTTTCTGGTTCCATAGAAATTTTGGGATTATTTGTTCTAGCTCTGTGAAGAATGTTGCTGTTATTTTCATAGGGATTACATTCAATATGGAGATTGCTTTGGATACTTTGACATTTTAACAATATTTGTTCTTCCTGTCCAGGAGCATGGAATCTTTTTCCATTTTTTTGTGTCTACTTTATTTCATAAGCTTTCTATAGTTTTGAGTGTATAGATTTTTCACCTTTTTGGTTAGATTTATTCCTAGGTATTTTATGGTTTTTGATGTGATTGTAAATGAGATTGAGTCCTTGATTTCTCTTTCTGTTGCTTCATTGTTGGTGTATAGGAATGCAACCGAATTCTATGCATTGATTCTATATCCTGCAACTTTGTTGAATTCGTGAATCAATTCTAGCAGTTTTTTGGTGGAATCTTTTGGGTTTTCCACATAGAGTATCATGTCATCTGTGAAGAGTGAAAGTTTGACCTCCTCCTGGACAATTTGGATGCCTTATTTCTTTGTGTTGTCTGATTGCAGAGGCTAAGACTTCCAATACTATGTTGAATACAGTGGCGAGAGTGGACATCCCTGTCTTGTTCCTGACCTTAGGGGGAAAGCTCTGTTTTTCCCATTGAGGATGATATTAGCATTGGGTCATTCATATATGGCTTTTATGATCTCGAGGTATGATCCTTCTATCCCTACTTTCTTGAGGGTTTTTATCAAGAAAGGATGAGGTATTTATTTTGTCAAATGTTTTCTCTGCATCTATTGAGAGGATTATATGGTTCTTGTCCTTTCTTTTGTGGATGTGATGAATCACGTTAATTGTTTTGCAGATACTGAACCAGCCCTGCATCCCAGGTATAAATCCCACTGGGTCGTGGTGAATAATTTTTTAAATGTATTTTTGGATCCGGTTGAGGATCCAACCGGATCCTAATATCTTGTTGAGGATTTTTGCATCCATGTTCATCAGGGTAATTGGTCTATAGTTCTTCTTTTTAGTGTGGTCTCTGTCTGGTTTTGGAATCAAGGTAATGCTGACTTCATAAATGGAGTTTGGAAGTTTTCCTTCCATTTCTAATTTTTGGAACAGCTTCAGGAGAATAAGTGTTGACTCTTCCATAAATGTTTGGTAGAATTCCCCTGGAAAGCCATCTGTCCCTGGACTCTTGTTTTTTGGCAGATTTTTAATTACTAATTTGATTTCCTTACCAGTTATGGGTCTGTTCAAATTTTCTATTTCTTCCTGTTTCAGTTTTGGTAGTGTATTTGTTTCTAGGAATTTGTCCATTTCTTCCAGATTGCCCATTTTATTGGCATATAATTGCTCATAATATTTTCTTATTGTTTTTATTTCTGCTGTGTTGGTTGTGATCTCTCCTCTTTCATTCTTGATTTTATTTATATGAGTCATTTCCTTTTCCTTTTTGATCAAACTGGCTAGTGGTTTATTAATTTTGTTAATTCTTTCAAAGAACCAGCTTCTGGTTTCATCGATCTGTTCTACTGTTTTTTGTTTTGTTTTGTTTTGATAGCATTAATTTCTGCTCTAATCTTTATTATTTCCTGTCTTCTGCTGGTTTGGGGTTTTATTTGCTGTTCTTTTTCCAGCTCTTTAAGGCGTAAGGTTAGGTTGTGTATCTGAGATCCTTTTTCCTTCTTTAAAAGGCCTGGATTGCTACATACTTTCCTCTTATGACTGCCTTTGCTGTGTCCTAGAGGTTTAGGGTTGTGGTGTTATCATTTTCATTGGCTTCCATATACTTTTTAATTTCCTCTTTAACTGCTTGGTTAGCCCATTCATTCTTTAGTAGGATGTTCTTCAGTCTCCAAGTGTTTGTTACCTTTCCAAACTTTTTCTTGTGGTTGATTTCAAATTTCATAGCGTTGTGGTCTGAAAATATGCTTGGTATGATCTCAATCTTTTTGTACTTGCTGAGGGCTGATTTGTGTCCCAGCATATGGTCCATTCTGGAGAAGGTTCCATGTGCACTGGAGAAAAATGTATATACTGCTGCTTTAGGATGAAATTTTCTCAAAATATCTAAGTCCATCTGGTCCAGTGTGTCATTCAAAGCCATTTTTTCACTGTTGATTTTCTGATTAGATGATCTGTCGATTGTTGTAAGTGGGGTGTTGAAGTCCCCAACTATTATGGTGTTGTTATCAACAAGTTTCTTTATGTTTGTGATTAATTGGTTTATACATTTGGGTGCTCTCGCACTTGGCGCATAAATGTTTACAATTGTTAGGTCTTCTGGGTGGATAGACACCTTGATTATGATATAATGCCCTTCTTCATCTCTTGTTACAGTCTTTATTTTAAAATCTAGATTGTCTGATATAAGTATGGCTACTCCAGCTTTCTTTTGTTGACCATTAGCATGATGCGTGATTCTCTGTCCTCTTACTGTCAATCTGAAGGTGTCTTTAGGTCTAAATGGGCCTCTTTTAAAGAGCATATAGATGTTTATTGTTCTCTTATCCATTTTGTTACCCTATGTCTTTTGATTGGAGCATTGAGTCCATTGACGTTTAGAGTGAGTACTAAAAGATATGAACTTATTGCCATTATATTGCTTGTAGAGTTGGAGTTTCTGATGGTGTTCTCTGGTCATTTCTAATCCTTGTTGCTTTCAGAATTTTTATTTATTTATTTATTTAGTTAGTTATATTTTTGTCTTTTCTCCTTTCATAGAGTCCCCCTTAAGTTTCTTGCAGAGCTGCTTTAGTGGTCACAAACTCCTTTAATTTTTGTTTGTCTAGGAAACTTTTTATCTCTCCTTGTATTTTGAATGACAGCCTTGCTGGATAAAGAATTCTTGGCTGCATAGTTTTTCTGATTCAGCACATTGAATATATCCTGCCACTCCTTTCTGGCCTGCCAAGTTTCTGTGGATAGGTCTGCTGCAAGTCTGATCTGTCTTCCTTTGTAGGTTAAGAACTTTTTTTTCCCTTGTTGCTTTCATGATTCTCTCCTTGCCTGAGTATTTTGTGAATTTGACTATGATATGCCTTATTGATGGTCAGTTTTTGTTGAATCTAATGGGAGTCCTCTGTGCTTCCTGGATTTTGATGTCTGTGTCTTTCCCCAGATTAGTAAAGTTTTCTGCTATGATTTGCTCCCATAACCCTTCTACCCTTATTTCTCCCTCTTCCTTTTCTGGGACCCCTATGATTCTGATGTTGTTCCTTTTTAATGAGTCACTGATTTTCTAATTCTTAAATCATGCTCTTTTGCCTTAGTCTCCCTCTATTTTCCTGCTTCATTATTCTCCATACGTTTGTCCTCTATATCGCTGATTCTCTGCTCTGCCTCATCCATCCTTGCTGCCATGGCATCCATTAGAGATTGCAGCTCAGTTATAGCGTTTTTTTTTTTATTTCATCCTAACTACCTTTTACTTCTTTTATCTACACAAAAAGGAATTCTAATCTATTTTTTACTCCAGCTAGTATTCTTATTATCGTGATTCTAAATTCTGGTTCAGACATTTTGCTTGTGTCTGTGTTAGTTAAATCCCTGGCTGTTGTTTCTTCATGCTTTTTATTTTGGGGTGAATTCCTCTGTTTTGTCATTTTGAATGGAGAAAAGAAATTAATTTGGCAGAAAAATTAAAAGTAAAATGAAAAATGTTAAAATTAAAAAATTAAACACACACACACACACATACACACACAAAATCAAATAAATGATGCTAGATCCTAGGTGTGTTTTGGTCTAGGTGTTGAAAGTGGCTTGATACCCTGCGTCAGGCTCTGTGCTGACAGCTCAGAGCCTGGAGCCTGTTTCAGATTCTGTGTCTCCCTCTCTCTGACCCTCTCCCATTCATGCTCTGTCTCTCTCTGCCTCAAAAATAAATAAATGTTAAAAAAAATAAAAAAAAAAAGAAAGTGGCTTGATAGACTAGAGGAAAAAGGGGGGGAGAGAAAAATTAAAAATAAAAAAGGTAATCATTTGAAAATTTGAAAAAAATGAATACAGTTTAGAAAACTAAAATGAAATGATTGAAGTAAAATACAATTTGAAAAAATTTACACAAAAGTAAAGAATATAGTAGAAAAAAATTAAAGAAAAATATTTTAATAGAAATTAAAAATAAAAATCAATGTTTTCTCTTTGTGTATTCAAGAAAAATAAAAGAAACGAAAAAGAGGAAAACTATAAAAAAAAAAAGGAAATCATTTGAAAACTTGAAAAAGTGAATATACTGAAGTAGACCAAAATAAAATTATGGAAGAAAATAGAATTTGAAAAAATTTACACAAAAGTAAAAAATATAGTAAAAAAATTAAAGAAAATATTTTTAATAAAAATTGAAAATAAAAATAAATTTTTTCTCTTTCTGTATTAAAGATAAATATGGAGAACAAACTGAAGGTTACTGGAGGGGTTGTGGGAAGGTGGATGGGCTAAATGGGTAAGGGGAACTAAGAAATCTACTCCTGAAATCATTGTTGCACTATAGGCTAACTAATTTGGATGTAAATTTTAAAAAATAAAAAAAAATTTAGAAAAATAAATAAATAAAAATTAAAAGAAGAAAAAGAAAAGAAGTGAAAAACAGAAAAAAAAAACAAAGAAAGAAAATTGAATAGATGGACCTGCTAACAGATTGAAATACGAATGAAATTAGTTCGTTTTCCCCTAGAAGTCAGACTATGAAGCGCTTTATACTCCATAAACTAAGCAGGCAGAGATACCTGTGTTCTTGAAGAGCGGGGTTGGTCTAGTTGGTCAGGGATTAGTGTAATGGCTCTGTTCCCCATTATATGGCACTGCTAGCCTACTGAGGTGGATTGTTGTGGTGCTCGTAGGTGTTTATGTGCATGCGTGGGAGTGATGAAAATGGAGTCACCCAGCCACCCAGTCTCTAGTATTGGAACTCTGTTCTCCCCAATCAGCAATCACGTACCCGTCCTTTGTCTTCAGCTTTCATCCACTCCCTGCTTTTACACTATCTGTGACCAAGCCCCAGGTAGTACCTCTCTCCTGAGTTTTGTCTCAGTTGCAGCTGTTTTCCATGGTCCCTTACTTCTTAGAGACTGTGTCTTTGACCCATTATGCCCCTCTGCAGAGGGTCTCACTGAGAAATGGCTGAATGCCAGCTGCACCCAGAACGCTTGCGGGACCGTGCTGCTGCAGGTGCCCAGATACCAGGTGCCAGGCTGTCCCAGAAAAAGTTTGCGAGATAGTGTAGCAGCAGCATTTCAGAGATTATGGAAAATCACAACACATATCTGTCAGCAAGCTTCACACTTAACGACCTTGTTCTGGCAGCAGGCTTCATCCTTAACAACCTTGTTCCAGCTCCAGTGAATGTGGTTGTTCTCTGGGGTCTGCTGGGACCAGATGGCCTCAACAGTCTCTACCAAATGTCCCTTCGGCAGTGGAATTGCTTTTCCCCGTGTGGTCTGAGAACCTCCCAGACCCCACTCTGCTCCTGGGGATTCGCCCTTCTCACCAGAGCACTGCCAGGTATTGAGCTGCGGAGTTGCAGCCTTTGCGCTCCCCTTGTTTACAGTCTTAATGGAATTTAAACCCTTTCCTTTCTCCTTTCTCCCTTTTTAGTTTAGTCCATGTGGCTGTTTCCAATTTTCCACTTTCTCTCCAGCTGCTTTTGGGGAGAATTTTCCTCTATTCCCCCCCATCTCTGTTCTCTGCCCACAAAAGTGGCTCCCTGCCCTCCACAGCTTCTCTCTCCCCAAGTTCACCTCTCTATGCCGTGTACCTGCTGAATTCCATTGTTCAGGTTGTGCAGATTGTTGTGTTAACCTTCAAATCAGTTTTCTAAGTGTGCAGGATGGTTTAGTGTTGGTCTGGCTGTATTTCATGGATGCAAGACACACGAAAACTTCCATGCTATTCCGCCATCTTGACTCCCTGCCCCCAGGTGTGAAGTATTTTTTTAAGTACAAAAATAAACCTACTAGGGAAGTGTAGGACTGTCTCTGGGCAATAATGTATGCCATTTGAGATGTGTGGCAATGATGTTAAAGTGAGGTCAATCCACACACAGTTGTATAGTTTTCTTCAACAATATTCTGGAAATGAGGGGTGCCTGGATGGCTCACTGAAATCTGACTCTTGATTTCAACTCAGATCATGACCTCATGGTCCTGAAATGGAACCCCACTTCTGGCTCTGAGGTAGACATGGAGCCTGCTTAAGATTCTCTCTTTCCCACTCCTTCTGCCCCTCCCCACCTCTCAAAAACAAACAAACAAAACTAGTATTCTGGAAATAAAGGAAGGAACTTAAAGAAGATGTTCCTAATGAATTCTATAGCTAAGGTCATAGAAACTTATTTATTGCTTGCTTTTTTAAAATGTTGCCTGATGTTTACTTAGTCTGACCTGAAAAATTTCCCCCAAGCTTGACTTAATTCTAGTATACATCTGGCCTTGATTGTGAGAATACCAAATGATATTTTTTCCCTCTGTATAAGGCAAACATTGAATTTCATGTCCATTGTTTCCAATCCTACTTAGTTTTCTGACATTTAATCTTCCATTTCAACATTATCCTCCTTACTCACACCATTTCTTATTCCTTTCCCAACACTACTTGGTCATGTCTCTCAGTTGTCTCTCATTTCTTTAAGTATCTCTGTTATTTTATAACTCTTCCATCCTTCCTCAGTATCTTTTTCCTGTTTCATGTCCTTCTCAAAACCTCTTGTAGGTTCACTCCCTACCACATTACAAATTGTTATATTTTATTGTGCTATCCTTTTCATACAGAATATATTATCTTAGGAAAGTCCTTATTAATATTTCTTAAAATTTCCTCTCTACAGATTATTTTCTTAACCCAGCATAAGTTCCAAAAAAGAACAGCTGTTGTTACTATGGAACTACAATAAAAAGTCCACTTTTCATTTATAGCTATAAATTTTTTCGATCACTTGATATCAGTACTTCAACTGAAAATAGCTACTATTAGAAACTTCACACAGCATAAAAATAGGTACAAGCTGGAGATTTTTCATGGGTGGCACTCAGAGCTTGAGGCATGTTTGCCCGCTGCTAAGATTATAGGTGTCAGAAACCTTACCTAAGACTGTTCTGGGAATCTAAAAGCAATGATCATAGCATCATCAGTCTCTAGTCTTATTGTTGGTATAAATGTTCTTAAATTTTTAATGTTTAAAAATGGTATAATGATTTCTTTATTAGCCCTGGCTCTTTTCTAAAGAAACATTATCGGGGTGCCTGGGTGGCTCAGTCAGTTAAGCGTCCGACTTCAGCTCAGGTCACAATCTCACGGTCTGTGAGTTCGAGCCCCACGTCGGGTTCTGGGCTGATGGCTCAGAGCCTGGAGCCTGCTTCCGATTCTGTGTCTCCCTCTCTATCTGCCCCTCCCCCGTTCATGCTCTGTCTCTCTCTGTCTCAAAAATAAATAAACGTTAAAAAATTTTTGAAAAAAATTATCACTTAATAACTACATCTACTAAATTACTAAATAAAATTAAATTTGAATTAAGAAAGCTTTTATAATGGTTGCCAAAAAGCCCAATCTCTAGTATTTTTAAACACTCTACATATTACATATTACATTAAAATGGCACCTGTTGCTGACAGCAATTAGATTAGTCCCAGTATGCTATACAAAGTCCAAAGAACTACAGGTTAATTATAATCAATCCTTAGTTATTAATCACAAGAATCTGTCAGTACTGAACTCCAGGTATAATGACAAGCCTGGCTTGCTGCCTCCCTGCCTTCAGCCTCAAGGCTGTGTCATTTTAATCACCAGCATTGCTCTAACACCTAACGATAATCTGGTCCCTAATCAGAGGCAATATAAAGATCTATTGGATTCCTTAGCCCAGCAGCAAGTATGCCTTCATCTACTTTTGCTTTTTCCCTGTGATCAAATCCTTGCCTGATATCCAAGTTTAAGTAATTGCATGCCCATCTTTTGTCCCTTACCATTTGTATTACCTGCTGCTCCCAAATTACCCTAATAATTGGCCCTACCCACCTGTTAAGATGTCCTATGTTTACCTAACATTGGGTCTTCCTGGTGTCAACTGCTTATCTGGTTAAACTTCCTAACATTTCCTTCTGCTGTGATCTGAACAGAATACCTGTACTACTCAGGTAAGTATATCTAGTCTCCAGAATTCTGGTCTACTCTATAGACAGTCATTCTCTTTAGGCCCTTTAGAATAGTTACTCGATGTAATCATTTGCAAAGAAACCAAGTTCTTTACTCACTAAACAATAAACAGATCTAGATGAGAAAGTTGGCCTTCAGGGGGCTTATCCTGTTTCATCATTAAAGTATGATTGTCTTATCTCTTTCTGAGACTTTCTAGACAAATTATTCTAACCTGAACATTGAAGATGAAACTTGATCAAAGCTCAAATTAAATAGACTCAAGAGCAGTTAGGTAACTGCTTCTGAAGAGGAAAAAACAAAACAAAGTCATTTGAAGAGTGTTGATTCTTAATAGCATGAACTTCATGATAAAATTAGGCATCTTTTAAAGTTAAGTTTCAAAATAATAGTTCTAAACATGGAATCTTAATAAATGGATACAGCAAACAATGTGACAAGGGCATGGTAAAGTGCTTTCTTATTACACAGTAGGTAAACTCAGGAGAAAGAAAGTAGAAGCAATTCATAGGCTCAGGTTTGCATATCAAAAGAAGTGAAAGATGATGTGAAAAAAAGATTACGTGAAAAGTAGCAGTATTCCTGAAGTGAACAGAAATCAGAGTCTAGTTAGGTTGGTAATTGGGACCAAAGTGCAAGCAAAGGGGGTAAAAATAAAAGTGATGAGTTTCTGCAGAACAAATTTGGAAAGATTGCAGCAAGAGCTGTGTGAAATTGAATGAGTGCAAGCAGGAAACAACACAGAATAGAAATGCAAACCATTAAAAGTCCTTCAATAGGGTCCTAAGAGTTCTGCCTGCCATCCACCAATAGCAATAATAGGAGCTAAAGAGGCCTTCTGTGTCTGAACTACTATATGCAAAAAGCATGGCAGGACAAAGGGAGGTCTATTCACGAATAAAACATCAGGTTTACAGGGAGACAGGAAAATATCACAAGTTTGACTGTAAAATAAAGACAAGCCTGACAAAGGAAGAGAATGAAAAGAAGAGCTAACCTACATAAGATGCCTCAAAAGCCCATCCATTTCACAATTTTCATTTTCTGAATGATAGGCAGACACAAACTCTACCTAGAAGTTTGTGATCCAGAAGTTGTGCCTTCCATATTTTGAAATTTCTCCTTGATTTGGGAAATGAAGTCTTTGAATCCTATTTGAAGTTCCAGGAACTAAATGTTTTAAATCTTGTAAATGATGGTCCATTAACTCTCTAGGAAAGAAAACCTTAAAATTTATTCTGATAATTGTGACATTTGTATTGTTTACATATAATATTTACCTTCATACAGAGAAAAATAGCAGTAGCCATCACCCCAACACCTGTAACACACCCACACACACCAAAATCATTATGTATCAATACTATAGGAAAGGAAAATATTTCTGAAGAGTTTCTATGAATTAAGGCCTTTTAAAATTGAGTGTTCTTCATTCAATGCAATCCCAATCAAAATTGCACCAGCATTCTTCTCGAAACTAGAACAAGCAATCCTAAAATTCATATGGAACCACAAAAGGCCCCGAATAGCCAAAGTCATTTTGAAGAAGAAGACCAAAGCAGGAGGCATCACAATCCCAGACTTTAGCCTCTACTACAAAGCTGTCATCATCAAGACAGCATGGTATTGGCACAAAAACAGACACATAGACCAATGGAATAAAAAAGAAACCCCAGAACTAGACCCACAAACATATGGCCAACTCATCTTTGACAAAGCAGGAAAGAACATCCAATGGAAAAAAGACAGTCTCTATCAAATGGTGCTGGGAGAACTGGACAGCAACATGCAGAAGGTTGAAACTAGACCACTTTCTCTCTCACACCATTCACAAAAATAAACTCAAAATGGATAAAGGGCCTGAATGTGAGACAGGAAACCATCAAAACCTTAGAGGAGAAAGCAGGAAAAGACCTCTCTGACCTCAGCCGTAGCAATCTCTTACTTGACACGTCCCCAAAGGCAAGGGAATTAAAAGAAAAAATGAATTACTGGGACCTCATGAAGATAAAAAGCTTCTGCACAGCAAAGGAAACAACCAACAACACTAAAAGGCAACCAACGGAATGGGAAAAGATATTTGCAAATGACATATCGGACAAAGGGCTAGTATCCAAAATCTATAAAGAGCTCACCAAACTCCACACCCGAAAAACAAATAACCCAGTGAAGAAATGGGCAGAAAACATGAATAGACACTTCTCTAAAGAAGACATCCGGATGGCCAACAGGCACATGAAAAGATGTTCAACGTCGCTCCTTATCAGGGAAATACAAATCAAAACCACACTCAGGTATCACCTCACGCCAGTTAGAGTGGCCAAAATGAACAAATCAGGAGACTATAGATGCTGGAGAGGATGTGGACAAACGGGAACCCTCTTGCACTGTTGGTGGGAATGCAAATTGGTGCAGCCGCTCTGGAAAACACTGTGGAGGTTCCTCAGAAAAGTAAAAATAGACCTACCCTATGACCCAGCAATAGCACTGCTAGGAATTTACCCAAGGGATACAGGAGTACTGATGCATAGGGGCACTTGTACCCTAATGTTTATAGCAGCACTCTCAACAATAGCCAAATTATGGAAAGAGCCTAAATGTCCATCAACTGATGAATGCATAAATAAATTGTGGTTTATATACACAATGGAGCACTACGTGGCAATGAGAAGAATGAAATATGGCCCTTTGTAGCAACATGGATGGAACTGGAGAGTGTGATGCTAAGTGAAATTAGCCATACAGAGAAAGACAGATACCATACGGTTTCACTCTTATGTGGATCCTGAGAAACTTAACAGAAACCCATGGGGGAGGGGAAGGAAAAAAAGAGGTTAGAGTGGGAGAGAGCCAAAGCATAAGAGACTCTTAAAAACTGAGAACAAATTGAGGGTTGAGGGTGGGAGGGGGGGAAGGGTGGGAGGGTGGGTGATGGGTATTGAGGAAGGCACCTTTTGGGATGAGCACTGGGTGTTGTATGGAAACCAATTTGACAATAAACTTCATATATTGAAAAAAAAAGTGGCCAGAGGATTTACATAGACATTTTTCCTCAGAAGACATACAGATGGCCAACAGGCACATGAAAAGATGTTCAACATCACTAATTATTAGGAAAGTGCAAATCAAAACCACAATGAGATATCACCTCATAGCTGCTAGAATGGCTATTATCAAAGAAAAAAAAAATAGTGTTTGAGGGGATGTGGGGAAAAAAGAGCTCTTGTAAACTGTTGATAGGAGTTTAAATTGGTGCAGCCACTATGGAAAACAATATGGATATTCCTCACAAATTAGGAATGAGTCCGATGAGTAGATAAAGATATCACATCTTTGTGTATATGTGTATATAGTGGAATATTATTCAGCCATTAAAAATAATGAAATCTGGCTACTTGAAACAACATGAATGGATCATGGACCATCAGGGTATTGTGCTAAATAAAATAAGTCAGAGAATAACAAATACTGTATGATTTCATTTATGTATGGAATCTTAAAGAAAAGTATAGAAAACAATATAAAAACAAACTCAGATACAGAAAACAGATTGATGGTTAACAGAGGGAAGGGGAAAGGGGTTTGGGTTGAGAGATTAACAAAATGGGTGAAAAGGGTCAATTTTATGCAAAATGGTAGTAACTGGACTTATGGGGTGGTCACTTTGTAGTATATAGAGTCAAATTACAGTGTTGTATGCCTGAAACTTATATAATATTATATACCAATTTTATTTTAATAAAAGAGAGACTATTAGAATTTTAGATCATGTATCTATCACCAGAAAAGACTGCCATTCACTACTCCACTTAGATATCTTGAAATCTGTTGTCAGTATACACATCTCTCCTGGTGAAGTGATTTTAATGCTAAATCATCAGAAAAGGAGAGCCATCTGGATTTCCAAGAATTAATAATTTCCAAAAATTAAACATCATGAAGAGTGGGTAAAAATAATGCGCTTGGACAGGGAGAGGTTGAAGCTGGCAGCTTCATCTTGAAGACATAGTAAAGAGGCTGATGTCACAAACATGGAAGAGACTTATTTCTTAGTGAAATGAGAACAGGTCAAATATGTGATAAAATTTGGTGTTGCTCTCAGAGTTCAGCAATATAATTTCATTTTTATTGAAATTCCACCTAGCTTAAACATTGAAATTTATGCTAAGGATGAAAATGTTGAGAAGTATGTACCTTTTAGGGTTCAAGAATATAATTTGATTTTCATCAAATTATGCTTACATGTAATGTTAAAAATTCATTGAAGGACAAAAATATTGAGAAGACCCTAATCCTATTTCTACCTATTTTTAATAAGGATCTTATGGTACCTCAAGATCCAGGATATGACTACAACTGTATTAAAATTGTGCTCACCATATCCCTCCTTTATATGGTGTAAAGCTTTATCTGCAGTATGTGAGATGATATTATCTAAACTCAATTCACGCATTTGGTTCAAGGTTAAAATGTCCCTGCCCCTCAAAGAAGAAGGGGAGGAAATGCTTTGTTCAATGTTAATGGAAAAATTTCACCTATGAGATAGCCTCACACTGGGAAATAAATCCCCCATATAGTTCTATGTTCACTCCTTCAGTTTCCTGCCTCTAGCCCAAGGATGCTCTCTTTGGATTCCCCCAAGAAGTATTTACAGAGGGTAAATCAAGAGATCTGGGCATGAAGGATCATTTTTGTGACCTTGGGGAAAACGTCTTTTTAGTATTGCCTCTCCAACTAAATTCTAAAAGGAGTAAGAAGAGGGACAGAGGTTTGCTTTCATGTAGACTCCTATAATGCCTCACAGGGAATGTGCTTAATAAAGGTTTAATGATTTTGATCTGAAACAACCAGTGTACTTGACCAGTAACACCCAAATTATTCAACAACTTGGTTGTCTATGTCCATGGTATGGACCATGAGTCAACAACAAGAGCATCACCTGGGAGATCACAAGAAATGCAGACTCTCAGGCTCTACCTCAGACTTACCTATTCACAATGTGTTGGAACAAGATCACCATATAATTTGTATGCACATTAATGTCTGTGAAGCACTGTTCTATTGAATTCAGGGCTGCACATTACTAATCCTATCATAAACACCGTTTTTTTTAATCTTATATTCTGCTTTGAACACTTCATAAAAAATAACATCTAATCATCTCTGCTTCCTCAGTTAAGTTTGTTAAAATTATATGAACTTAGATAACAGAAGGGATCATTTTTAGCCTTTTTAGCCTTAGGTCTCCTAGGACAGTTACCTGTATTTCTCTCAAAAATCATGGGTAACAATATTATTCCCTTTAATTAATGAGCAGCATTTGGTAGGAGCACAGTTTCCCCACAGGGAATGATTTCTGATTCTCATAGCTATGGAATCTTTCTTACATTTTGTATAGACAAGAGGCGAAGCAACTAAAAGAAATTTATTCTGAGAATTCAAGCACATAAGGGATTTTTTATCTTTACCTAAAGTGGAATTTTGCTGTTTTGTCTCTCTAAAAGCCATGGTGCTTCAAAATTTAATGAGATTATGTGGTGTATTATCATCATTTGCAAATGCAATTATCAGCTGTGATTAATCCTGCTCCTTCCGAGAAGCAGTATTGGGTGTTATTTTTCCCTCCTGGTGGGTATTTGTGTCACTCTTACTTTATGAACTTTGACCAGAACTACTGCAGAAGGGAGAGGCAAGAAAACAGAATGTTTTGAATGAAGCTTTTTATGACTGAATTTATGTGGGCCTTTATGAGAGCCCGGAAAGAAATATCTCACAGGAATTCACATCATCTGAAAAGGAAACAATTTAAATCTTCATATTCTGACATAACATATATTACTAATTTGTGGAAGAAAAATAATACTGGATACTTCCTGCTGAACTAAAGCATATGTTAAATTAAAGCAATATCAGCTCCTTGTGTGTGACTTTCTTGGGACACCTGTGTAGGCCTTACAGGAAGATATAAATGATTAGCCCTAGAGTTCTGCTATCTATTGAATAAATTAAATGGTAAGTCTCAGGAGATTCCTCTATGCATTTAAGCAACAATTTTTTTATACCCATAAGATTCCATACCAGTTCATTAATTATTAAGCAATTAAGCTCACCTGGAATCCTGAGACCTACTGTCTCCAAGAATGAACCAAGAACACATTTTGAGATTGTGTCACTATTCGATCCTAGTAGTGTTATCTCAATACCACCATTATTTTTACCACCACATAGGCAGGATAACTGAAGCCCTTGTTAGTTCCTTTCTCAGAGGAAGAGGATAGATTTGTAGAGCCTGGAGTGAATAGCTTAGATCAGGACTCACAAGTATTAATTTTCAATCTACCAGTGGTTCTAAAAGCCTTACCTGGTCTTTCTGAGGCATCTCTATACTGTTTTCTAGAGTGGCTGCACTAGTTTGGATTCCCACAAACAGTGCAAGAGTGTTCCCCTTTCTCCACATCTTTGCCAACACCTGTTGTTTCTTGTGTTGTTGATTTTAGCCATTTTGACTGATGTCAGGTGATATCTCATTGTAATTTTGATTTGTATTTCCCGATATGGAGTGATGTTGAGCATCTTTTCATGTGTCTGTGGGCCATCTGGATGTATTCTTTGGAAAAATATCTATTCATGCCTTCTGCCCATTTTTGAACTGGACTGTTTATATTGGGGGTGTTGAGTTTTATAAGTGCTTTATAGATTTTGGATACTAACCCTTTATCAGATATGTCATTTGCAAATATATTTTCCCATTCTATAGGTTGTCTTTTAGCTTTGTTGATCCTTTCCTTCACTGTGCAGAAACTTTTTATTTTGATGAAGTCCCAATAGTATATTTTTGCTTTTGTTTCCCTTGCCTCAGAAGACAAACTTCTAGTAAGAAGTTTCCATGGCCAGTGTCAAAGAGGTTACTGCCTGTGTTCTCCTCTAGGATTATATTGGTTTCCTGTCTCACATTTAGGTCTTCAATCAATTTTTATTTTTGTGTGTTGTATAAGAAAGTAGTCCAGTTCCATTCTTTTGTATTTTGCCGTCCAGTGTTTCCCAATACCATTTGTTGAAGATACTGTCTTTTTCCCATTGTTTCCTGCTCTGTTGAAGATTAATGGACCATATAGTTGTAGGTTCACTTCTAGGATTTCTATTTTGTTACATAGATCTAAGTGTATTTTTGCACCAGTACCATACTGTTTTGATCGCTACAGCTTTGTAATATAACTCGAAGTCCGGGATTATGCTGCCTCCAGCTTTGTTTTTGTTTTTCAAGGTTGCTTTGGATATTGAAAGTCATTTGTGGTTCCATACAAATTTTAGGGTTGTTTGTTCTAGCTCTGTGAAAAGTTCTGTTGGTATTTTTATTGGTTTGCATTAAATGTATAGATTACTCCAAAAGTTAAAAATAGAACTACCCTACAATCTAGAAATTGCACTTCTATGTATTTACCCAAAGGATACAAAAATACTAGTTCAAAAGAATACATGCACCCCAATGTTTATAGCAGCATTATCTACAATAGCCAAATTATGGATACAGCCCAACTGTTCATTAACTGATGAATGGATAAAGAAGATGTGGTGTATAAACACACACACACACACACACACACACACACACACACACACAATGGAATATTATTCATCCATAAAAAAGAATGAAATCTTTCCATTTGCAATGATATGGATGGAGTTAGTATTATGCTAAGTGAAATAAGTCAAAGACAAATACTGTATGATCTCACTCATATGTGGAATTTAAGAAACAAAACAAATGATAATGGGAGGAAAAGAGAGATGCAGACCAAGAAAACAGACTCTTAACTATAGAGAGCAAACTGATGGTTACCAGAAGGGAGAGGAGTGGGAGGATGGGTGATATAGGTGATGGGAATTAAGGAGGGCATTTGTTGTGATGAGCACCAGGTGTTATATGGAAAAATGGAATCATTCAATTGTACACCTAAAACTAATATTATATTTAATATACTTAAATATTTAAATATATTAAATATAATATTTAAATATATTAAATATTATATTTAATATATTTAAATATTATTATATTTAATAATACTGTATTTTAAATAAGTGCAATTTAAGTAAAGACTTAAAAAATATAAAAGCCTTACCTGGTCAATTTTAAAAACAGAATTATTGCCATTATAAGCCTTTTCCCAAGGGGGCTCTCTGCCAAGAAAAACAATCTAGCTGGCAGTTGTCTTTCTTATTCCCCATCTGTGTTTCCCTCTTATAACTGTCTTTTACTTCCGCCAGCAACTTATATCCTCAACTCTCCCATCAGTGAAAGGCTTGGCTAGATGCTGAAACAGGTACAAAGATGGATGATGGGGACACTGAAACTGAAAGAAGTGAAGTGACTTGTTTTCACTTGCAAAAGATAATGGCAGAACTGACTTAATGAGAGGTACTCATTTACTGAACTATTCTTAAAACATTGGGAAAAATTAAAAAGAATAGAAACAATTTTGGAATGCTTATAGACAGCCCTACAACTTAATTTTATAGATGTAGAAATTGTAGCCCAGACAGTGTGATTCATCCAGAACTAAACTAAACCTAGGTCATCTTACACAGGCCAATACTGCTTCTCCAGCATGATGTCTGATTAGTATTCCATAGGCCAGCTATATTTACCACTATTTAAATCTTGTAATATACCTACTGTTTGTGCTGAATAATGAAATTTTGTCCTAATTTAAATTTTAGTAACATATAACAGAATTTAAGATTTAAACTGGGTGACAGTAGAGACTGGCAATCTGTAAAGCTTCTACCAATGCTAAAATTTCTAATCACAATATCCACCAGTGCCAAAGGCAAAAATGATTCATAGTAAGCACAGTCACACTAGAGCTCTGCTCCTCCCTTTTAAGGAAGATAGAACATTCAATTACTACATAATCATTTTTTCCTTGAAATTTACTTTTTAATAAGGGTAATTGTGTTAGAGTCTCAGTGGGAATGTGAGCTGATAGTGTAGATATGATGCAAAGATTCAGTGATGAGATCAGAAATAATCTAGACACCTGGAGTAAATGAGAAGAGAAATGCCAATAAGAGAAAAGTCCATGAAAAGAAACTACAAAGGCAAAGCAGAAAAAGTCAGAAATACCATAAACATTATACTTTGGTGACTAATAACTCACTAATGGCAAACTGATTAATAAGGGCAATGTTACTCTTTCAAAATGACAATTACACTTTTTAATAAAACAAACATCTTTCCTGTTTCCACACAGATTTTAGGGTATTGTTTATCAATGTATACAAATTATAATGTTATTCCTTTTATATTGAACTATCATGCCATTTCAAACCATTCTCTCTATCTAGGTTTGGTGCTCATTTACATTGAGCAAGACACATTTTCTCTTCTGGGGCTTTTTTTACCAACACATAGTATGCATCTGAAGATGGTCATGGAATAGGTGCACAGTCTATGGTCATGAAATAAAGGGATATTAAGTGAACTAAACAGGGCTTGAAAGTTTGATTTTGGCTTAGGGAACATCATCCTCATCCAGAATATATATAGAATTGATAACCCATATACGGTACAATTTCAAGGTATCAGAAATGGTCAACATTTCCTCTCCTCCCCGCACTCATACCTATTTCAACTAGCACATAAAATTCTACTGTCTGAACATTATTTTGCCAACTTAAGGCCTTAGTCTCTGGTACAATCATTCCAGACCACTCATCAAGTTGTCATGAATCATTGGAAGCTTAGTGTGAATGGAGTGTCTGAGTCCATATTTTTAAAGGAAAGAAGAGGAACAATAATGAGGGTCCTAAGCCTCTAATCCAGGTAAAGGGCCCACAGCATGGATGCTGGTTAGGGACAGGAAAATAGCTTACTAAACAATTTTGTCTCAGATGGGCCTGTCCTAGAGGCAAGTAACAACATTTATCAGGCAAGTGAATCAATAATGATGATCCCATTAATTGGGACTAGGAAGTGAAGTTTGGTAAAGATAGCACAGAGATGCAGAAGGCATTGTCATAGACTTTCAAAACTAGAAGGACCTTCAGCAGGTGCAACCAACAGTGAAAGAGATAAAGCAACTTGTCTAAGATTACAAAAGAAAGTGACAGAGCTCTAATGAGAAAGCACTTGATGTTTGGCTTATGACGTTTTCAATTAGAGAACTAATGTGATAAAAATAGTGTTTTTATCTTTTTGTAATACTGTTTTACTATGTGTAATTTTTCAACACTATGCTTTTAATGGAATGTTTCCCTCTGAGCATGTACCATTGTCTTGCATGTAATCTCTACCTGCTACCTAAATAAGCTTAGCCTTGAGATCTACACACTCTGGAAATAACCTGTGCATAATTTTTAAATTATATTTTTATTTTACCTTTTAAATTAATTGTGCATAATATCTTAATTATTTATCTTTTGTGTACAAAGGACTTGTATTATTTTGCAATGTGATTCTTGTCATCTTTTCTGTAGAGATAATCTTGGTTTAAATTTTTTTAGTCACACTGTTTTAAGAACTGGTGGGTCTCAAGAGTAAATAATGAATTGCATATTTGAATGGCTTCTGTGAAAGTTAAGGTGCATTCTGTTAACTCACAAATGGCAGTCTGATGTAGTGCCAGTAGAGGTTTTTCCCAAAATAGCACCTGGCAACTTGGCAGTGTGTGCATTTCAACCTGTTCTATCATTTACTGTGGTGCAAGAGTTTTACTCGCACTCTGGGATGGACTTTGTTTCATTTGCATGCCTGCTGTGGTGATAACAGACTATAATTTTTTTAAAAAAATACAGTTTTACTTTTATCATCATTTGTTTTTCTTTTACCACACTTTTAAGTTTGTCAGTGAGACCCACAAGGGAACTATCTGCTGTCTTTTAATGCTTATATTAGAAGGTTTAAAGGAAGAGAAATAATGTCACTGTGGTAATTGGCCATCTCCCCCACTTTAATAGCATTCCAGAACAAAGTTTCTTTAGATAGTAATGCTCAGCAAAAGGTATTTGTGTTGCCTCATCTTTGATTCATCCATTCTTATGTTTCCATGAATATTTTGAGGGTCTTAGGCAAATGGGCCTACCAGACTCTACTCCTGCTGTTTGGGATTTGCTGCAAGGCCTGGGCCAGAGGAAGGGTGAACCAAAAAGGAATTAACAAAACAATTAGAGAATTCTGGAATGGTGGAAAATGCAGAATTAACAAGTGTTTATGTTATTAGATAAGTCTCAGCTCCAAAGCAGTTTCTGATGATAGAACTTAAATTACTTTTTAAAAATCTCTCAAATCATTTACAACCCAATAGTAAAAGTAAGGAGAGTCTGAGGATAAGTCACTCTCCTGCTGAGATGAGTAAAACATTGGCAAGGGAGGGGACTAGGGAGGTGGCAATCTTAGGAACTTGAAGGGAGAGTCTTGAATTAGAGTTAAGAGTAATAAATTTACTTTAAAGTCACAGGATATGGCTAAGGACTTGAGCTTTGTCTCCAAATCCTGGTTCTTCCCTTTACTAGTTGTGTGACTTTGGATAATTAAACTCTATAAGCCTGCCTCCTCATATGTGAAGGTGGTACAATAATTCAACTTCATATTGTTTCTGTTAAATTCAAAGGAGATAATATATGTAAAGGGATTAGTGAAGTGCCCGGCACCATAGTAAGTGTTCACTAAATGGAAAATGGCATTAACATTTTATTTAATCTCACTGTTTATTATGGCTCCCCCAGGATTCTCCTTTTATTGAAGTATCTCTGAAAAGCACTGTTTCCACTTTTCCCCTTGATTCTTAAATTGCTTTTGTAAAAAAAAATAAATTTACTGAGGTATAACTTGCACACCATAAAAATCACCTATTTTAATTGCACATTTAAATTAATTTTAGTAAATTTAAAAACTTTTGTAACTGTCATCTTAATTCAATTCAGAACATTTTCATCATAAACCATCTCCAGGCAACCACTACTCTACTTTCTGTCTCTATGAATTTGACTATTCTGGACAATTCATATAAATGGTATCATATAAAATGTAGTCTTTTGTGACCAGTTTTTTTCATTTATCAAGATGATTTTTCAAGATTCATGTTGAAACATCTGTGTTGTAGCAAGAATCAGTACTTCATCTCTTTTTATGGCTGAATAATATTCCATTGTGTAGATATGCTACATTTTTATCCATTCATCAGTTGATGGGCTTATGAGTTTGTTTCTACTTTTCAGCTATTATGAATAATACTGTTATGAACATTTGTGTTCAAATCTTTGTGTGGACATATGTTTTCTTATCTCTTGGGAAGACAACTAGAACTGGAATTATGGTAGCAATACTATTATTATTAGCAGTAGTATTTACTACTATATCATAATCCACTTGTCAGTGAGGTACATTAATTCTTATGGCAAAACAAAGTAACTTCAGATGCCCCTTAAAGAAGTATACTTAAAAACAAAACAAAGAGGGGGGTTCCGGAAGATGGCGGCGTAGGAGGACGCGGGGCTCACAGCGCCTCCTGCCGATCACTTAGATTCCACATACACCTGCCTAAAGAACCCAGAAAACCGCCAGAGGATTAGCAGAAGGGAGTCTCCGGAGTCAAGCGCAGACTAGAGGCCCACGGAGGAGGGTAGGAAGGGCGGCGAGGCGGTGCGCGCTCCACGGACTGGCGGGAGGGAGCCGGGGCGGAGGGGCGGCTCGCCGGCCAAGCAGAGCCCCCGAGTATGGCTGGCAAAAGCGGAAGGGCCGGACGGACTGTGTTCCGACAGCAAGCGCGACTTAGCGTCTGGGAGGTCAGAAGTTAACAGCTCTGCTCGGAAAGCGGGAAGGCTGGAGGACAAAGGGAGGGAGAGCTGCTGAGCCCCCGGACGGCAGAGCTCAGCTTGGCGGGGAACAAAGGCGCTCACCAGCGCCATCTCCCCCGCCCATCCCCCAGCCAAAATCCCAAAGGGAACCAGTTCCTGCCAGGGAACTTGCTCGCTCCGCGCAAACACCCAACTCTGTGCTTCTGCGGAGCCAAACCTCCGGCAGCGGATCTGACTCCCTCCCGCTGCCACAGGGCTCCTCCTGAAGTGGATCACCTAAGGAGAAGCAAGCTAAGCCTGCCCCTCCAGCCCCCGTGCACCTTGCCTACCCACCCCAGCTAATACGCCAGATCCCCAGCAACACAAGCCTGGCAGTGTGCAAGTAGCCCAGACGGGACACGCCACCCCACAGTGAATCCCGCCCCTAGGAGAGGGGAAGAGAAGGCACACACCAGTCTGACTGTGGCCCCAGCAGTGGGCTGGGGGCAGACATCGCGTCGGACTGCGGCCCCGCCCACTAACTCCAGTTATACACCACAGCACAGGGGAAGTGCCCTGCAGGTCCTCACCACTCCAGGGACTCTCCAAAATGACCAAACGGAAGAATTCCCCTCAGAAGAATCTCCAGGAAATAACAACAGCTAATGAACTGATCAAAAAGGATTTAAATAATATAACAGAAAGTGAATTTAGAATAATAGTCATAAAATTAATCGCTGGGCTTGAAAACAGTATACAGGACAGCAGAGAATCTCTTGCCACAAAGATCGAGGGACTAAGGAACAGTCACGAGGAGTTGAAAAACGCTTTAAACGAATTACAAAACAAAATGGAATCCACGATGGCTCGGCTTGAAGAGGCAGAGGAGAGAATAGGTGAACTAGAAGATAAAGTTATGGAGAAAGAGGAAGCTGAAAGAAAGAGAGATAAAAAAATCCAGGAGTATGAGGGGAAAATTAGAGAACTAAGTGATACACTAAAAAAAAATAATATACGCATAATTGGTATCCCAGAGGAGGAAGAGAGAGGGAAGGGTGCTGAAGGGGTACTTGAACAAATTATAGCTGAGAACTTCCCTGAACTGGGGAAGGAAAAAGGCATTGAAATCCAAGAGGCACAGAGAACTCCCTTCAGACGTCACTTGAATCGATCTTCTGCACGACATATCATAGTGAAACTGGCAAAATACAAGGATAAAGAGAAAATTCTGAAAGCAGCAAGGGATAAACGTGCCCTCACATATAAAGGGAGACCTATAAGACTCGTGACCGATCTCTCCTTTGAAACTTGGCAGGCCAGAAAGGCTTGGCACGATATCTACAGTGTGCTAAACAGAAAAAATATGCAGCCGAGAATCCTTTATCCAGCAAGTCTGTCATTTAGAATAGAAGGAGAGATAAAGGTCTTCCCAAACAAACAAAAACTGAAGGAATTTGTCACCACGAAACCAGCCCTACAAGAGATCCTAAGGGGGATCCTGTGAGACAAAGTACCAGAGACATCACTACAAGCATAAAACATACAGACATCACAATGACTCTAAACCCATATCTTTCTATAATAACACTGAATGTAAATGGATTAAATGCGCCAACTAAAAGACATAGGGTATCAGAATGGATAAAAAAACAAGACCCATCTATTTGCTGCCTACAAGAGACTCAGATCTGAGGACACCTTTAGATTGAGAGTGAGGGGATGGAGAACTATTTATCATGCTCCTGGAAGCCAAAAGAAAGCTGGAGTAGCCATACTTATATCAGACAAACTAGACTTTAAATTAAAGGCTGTAACAAGAGATGAAGAAGGGCATTATATAATAATCACAGGGTCTATCCACCAGGAAGAGCTAACTATTATAAATGTCTATGCGCCAAATACCCGAGCCCCCAGATATATAAAACAATTACTCATAAACATAAGCAACCTTATTGATAAGAATGTGGTCATTGCAGGGGACTTTAACACCCCACTTACAGAAATGGATAGATCATCTAGACACACGGTCAATAAAGAAACAAGGGCCCTGAATGATACATTGGATCAGATGGACTTGACAGATATATTTAGAACTCTGCATCCCAAAGCAACAGAATATACTTTCTTCTCGAGTGCACATGGAACATTCTCCAAGATAGATCATATACTGGGTCACAAAACAGCCCTTCATAAGTTTACAAGAATTGAAATTATACCATGCATACTTTCAGACCACAATGCTATGAAGCTTGAAATCAACCACAGGAAAAAGTCTGGAAAACCTCCAAAAGCATGGAGGTTAAAGAACACCCTACTAACGAATGAGTGGGTCAACCAGGCAATTAGAGAAGAAATTAAAACATATATGGAAACAAACGAAAATGAAAATACAACAATCCAAACGCTTTGGGATGCAGCGAAGGCAGTCCTGAGAGGAAAATACATTGCAATCCAGGCCTATCTCAAGAAACAAGAAAAATCCCAAATACAAAATCTAACAGCACACCTAAAGGAAATAGAAGCAGAACAGCAAAGGCAGCCTAAACCCAGCAGAAGAAGAGAAATCATAAAGATCAGAGCAGAAATAAACAATATAGAATCTAAAAAAACTGTAGAGCAGATCAACGAAACCAAGAGTTGGTTTTTTGAAAAAATAAACAAAATTGACAAACCTCTAGCCAGGCTTCTCAAAAAGAAAAGGGAGATGACCCAAATAGATAAAATCATGAATGAAAATGGAATGATTACAACCAATCCCTCAGAGATACAAACAATTATCAGGGAATACTATGAAAAATTATATGCCAGCAAATTGGACAACCTGGAAGAAATGGACAAATTTCTAAACACCCACACTCTTCCAAAACTCAATCAGGAGGAAATAGAAAGCTTGAACAGACCCATAACCAGCGAAGAAATTGAATCAGTTATCAAAAATCTCCCAACAAATAAGAGTCCAGGACCAGATGGCTTCCCAGGGGAGTTCTACCAGACATTTAAAGCAGAGATAATACCTATCCTTCTCAAGCTATTCCAAGAAATAGAAAGGGAAGGAAAACTTCCAGACTCATTCTATGAAGCCAGTATTACTTTGATTCCTAAACCAGACAGAGACCCAGTAAAAAAAGAGAACTACAGGCCAATATCCCTGATGAATATGGATGCAAAAATTCTTAATAAGATACTAGCAAATCGAATTCAACAGCATATAAAAAGAATTATTCACCATGATCAAGTGGGATTCATTCCTGGGATGCAGGGCTGGTTCAACATTCGCAAATCGATCAACGTGATACATCACATTAACAAAAAAAAAGAGAAGAACCATATGATCCTGTCAATCGATGCAGAAAAGGCCTTTGACAAAATCCAGCACCCTTTCTTAATAAAAACCCTTGAGAAAGTCGGGATAGAAGGAACATACTTAAAGATCATAAAGGCCATTTATGAAAAGCCCACAGCTAACATCATCCTCAACGGGGAAAAACTGAGAGCTTTTTCCCTGAGATCAGGAACACGACAGGGATGCCCACTGTCACCGCTGCTGTTTAATATAGTGCTGGAAGTTCTAGCATCAGCAATCAGACAACAAAAGGAAATCAAAGGCATCAAAATTGGCAAAGATGAAGTCAAGCTTTCGCTTTTTGCAGATGACATGATATTATACATGGAAAATCCGATAGACTCCACCAAAAGTCTGCTAGAACTGATACACGAATTCAGCAAAGTTGCAGGATACAAAATCAACGTGCAGAAATCAGTTGCATTCTTATACACTAACAATGAAGCAACAGAAAGACAAATGAAGAAACTGATCCCATTCACAATTGCACCAAGAAGCATAAAATACCTAGGAATAAATCTAACCAAAGATGTAAAAGATCTGTATGCTGAAAACTATAGAAAGCTTATGCAGGTAATTGAAGAAGATATAAAGAAATGGAAAGACATTCCCTGCTCATGGATTGGAAGAATAAATATTGTCAAAATGTCAATACTACCCAAAGCTATCTACACATTCAATGCAATCCCAATCAAAATTGCACCAGCATTCTTCTCAAAACTAGAACAAGCAATCCTAAAATTCCTATGGAACCACAAAAGGCCCCGAATAGCCAAAGTAATTTTGAAGAAGAAGACCAAAGCAGGAGGCATCACAATCCCAGACTTTAGCCTCTACTACAAAGCTATCATCATCGAGACAGCATGGGATTGGCACAAAAACAGACACAGAGACCAATGGAATAGAATAGAAACCCCAGCACTAGACCCACAGACGTATGGCCAACTCATCTTTGACAAAGCAGGAAAGAACATCCAATGGAAAAAAGACAGTCTCTTTAACAAATGGTGCTGGGAGAACTGGACAGCAACATGCAGAAGGTTGAAACTAGACCACTTTCTCACACCATTCACAAAAATAAACTCAAAATGGATAAAGGACCTGAATGTGAGACAGGAAACCATCAAAACCTTAGAGGAGAAAGCAGGAAAAGACCTCTCTGACCTCAGCCGTAGCAATCTCTTACCCGGCACATCCCCAAAGGCAAGGGAATTAAAAGCAAAAGTGAATTACTGGGACCTTATGAAGATAAAAAGCTTCTGCACAGCAAAGGAAACAACCAACAAAACTAAAAGGCAACCAACGGAATGGGAAAAGATATTTGCAAATGACACATCGGACAAAGGGCTAGTATCCAAAATCTATAAAGAGCTCATCAAACTCCACACCCGAAAAACAAATAACCCAGTGAAGAAATGGGCAGAAAACATGAATAGACACTTCTCTAAAGAAGACATCCAGATGGCCAACAGGCACATGAAAAGATGTTCAACGTCGCTCCTTATCAGGGAAATACAAATCAAAACCACACTCAGATACCACCTCACGCCAGTCAGAGTGGCCAAAATGAAGAAATCAGGAGACTATAGATGCTGGAGAGGATGTGGAGAAACAGGAACCCTCTTGCACTGTTGGTGGGAATGCAAATTGGTGCAGCCGCTCTGGAAAGCAGTGTGGAGGTTCCTCAGAAAATTAAAAATAGACCTACCCTATGACCCAGCAATAGCACTGCTAGGAATTTACCCAAGGGATACAGGAGTACTGATGCATAGGGGCACCTGTACCCCAATGTTTATAGCGGCACTCTCAACAATAGCCAAATTATGGAAAGAGCCTAAATGTCCATCAACTGATGAATGGATAAAGAAATTGTGGTTTATATACACAATGGAATACTACGTGGCAATGAGAAAAAATGAAATATGGCCTTTTGTAGCAACATGGATGGAACTGGAGAGTGTGATGCTAAGTGAAATAAGCCATACAGAGAAAGACAGATACCATATGGTTTCACTCTTATGTGGATCCTGAGAAACATAACAGAAACCCATGGGGGAGGGGAAGGGAAAAAAAAAAAAAGAGGTTAGAGTGGGAGAGAGCCAAAGCATAAGAGACTGTTAAAAACTGAGAACAAACTGAGGGTTGATGGGGGGTGGGAGGGAGGGCAGGGTGGGTGATGGGTATTGAGGAGGGCACCTTTTGGGATGAGCACTGGGTGTTGTATGGAAACCAATTTGACAGTAAATTTCATATATTAAAAAATAAAAAACAAAACAAAACAAAACAAAACAAAACAAAGAAAAAACAAAATAGTTGTTTAATCAATAAAAATGGAAATATTTCTGTGGGAAACCCAGTTTAAACACAGGATGGATCATTTGAAAACATTCGCATTGCCTTTAGGAGAATTCTAAAGACAATGTTTTAGTTTTTTAACATCTCAAGTTTTGTCTTACTTTTGTAAGATAACCATCTGAATGTCTGTAGGACATATGATGCCTCAGGATGGCACAGACTTTTCAGTGATTAATAAAGGATATAAATAATGGTGTTTGAATCTGGGCATCAAAGTAAGGAAAATAAATCTTGTGAGAACCCTGCCTTTTTTTTTTTTCCTGGGATGCACAAATCATCCCTTAAAAGAAATGGTAGAAAATAGGAATGTTTTCACACCAGTCATTGAAATAAAATTCAATTATATGGCAGAGAAGTCTACACAATTATTTGTCCACAATGACAGCATATGGGCTTTCTAGGTCCCCAGCGAAGGGGTTATACTCATATGTTCCTCATTTAAAGCATTAAGCGAGTTCCTAAAAAGTAACTGATGCTCCTCTTGTGGGTCTACTGATGGTATTTCAGTGCCAACTGTGTGCCCAGCTTGCAGAAATAGTCCTTTAGGCGGGGAAGCAAGGTTAGTTTTTGCATGTATGTGTGCAAATACACACACACACATACTCCAATAGTGAATGGACAAAATGCAATATCAAGTTCTAATTTATATGGTTCCATAGAATATCAACAAAGTCAATTTAGTTTGAAGTATTCATATTAAGCAATAACATAATTTTTAAACATTTTTTTCATTGCAGTTTTTTGGCTCCTCGTCCTTGCCCTACTTCAAATCTTTTATAAGAAGAAAATGGGTTCCTTTGATTTGAACTCTGATAGAAAAACCCATTGAGCAATGTTTCAAGTCAAAAGAATTCAGTCAGTTTAGATGACTGTGGAGCAGTTTCTAAAGTGTGGTCCAGGGAACTTCTTTCATCCAAACAACTTAGAGCACCTGCTAAAAATGCATGGAAGTAGGCCCAGAAATATTCATTTTGATTATGTTCTCCAAGTGATTGTGATGCACACTGGTTTGAGGACACCTAAGTAGAGATCTAGATATTATATTTGTTTTATCTACATCAATTACCCAAATGTAACTTGATGGGAAAGAATTCAATGGGATATTATTTGTAAACTATAACTGAAAAAAGAGGAGATAGAATATGTGTGAAGATGCGTGTGGCTTCTTTCAGAGTCTCAAATAACTCCATGACCTCAGGAAACATTAAGAACCACTGTTACTAGAGACCTTGAGTGAAATCTCTGGCTTTAGTCCCATTCTTTTTTTGTTCTTAGCTAGGCCAGCAGAACAGCAGCATCAAAGAGTTGCACCATTAGTGCTGATTATTGCAGTGGGATGGAACAATGGTTCTGTTACAGGTCCCTGAACATTAGGGAAGGGTGTAAAGGACACACATTGAAAAGGCCTTTGGGGCGCCTGGGTGGCGCAGTCGGTTAAGCGTCCGACTTCAGCCAGGTCACGATCTCGCGGTCTGTGAGTTCGAGCCCCGCGTCAGGCTCTGGGCTGATGGCTCGGAGCCTGGAGCCTGTTTCCGATTCTGTGTCTCCCTCTCTCTCTGCCCCTCCCCCGTTCATGCTCTGTCTCTCTCTGTCCCAACAATAAATAATAAAAAACATTGAAAAAAAAAAAAAGAAAAAAGAAAAGGCCTTTGATGGTATTGAAGAGGGCATCTTTTGGGATGAGCACTGGATGTTGTATGGAAACCAATTTGACAATAAATTTCATACATTTAAAAAAAGAAAAGAAAAGAAAAAAGAAAAGGCCTTTGAGAAGTACGGACAGTCTTCTTCCACCCAGTAAGGTCTCCATACTTCCTACCTACCACAGACAGAGGCAAATCAATTGGAATTTAGAGTAGTAAAATCTTAGATTGTAGAGGGAGAACGTGAATCCTCCTTTGCTGGTGGGGTGAGGAAATTAGAGGCTTCTGGAGAGTGGCAATCCAGCTGTCTGCTATGATGACTCTCCCTCTATGTGAGAAAATCACCTACTTTTTCATTTCCTCCCTTTAGAGGACTGATATTCTTATCCTTATGTCTACCAAAACTATCCATAATTCAAGCCTAGTTCAAGCTTTATCTCCTCCACAATTTCTTCCAGGGTAACTCTTCTACCACAGTGATCTTTCTTCCATTACCTCTTATGGCACACAATTGATGTCTCAAGTAGATTTTGCTTGCTTGCTTTATTTATTTATTATTTATTTGTTTGTTATATTCAAGTTAGTTATAATACAGTGTTGTCTTGGTTTCAGGAGTAGAATGCAGTGATTCATCTCTTACATATGACACCCAATGCTCATCCTCATAACCAATTTAGCCCATCCCCACACCCACTGCCCCTCCAGCACCCCTCAGTTTGTTCTCTGTATTTAAGATACTCTTATGGTTTGCCTCCCTCTGTGTTTCCCTTATTTTCCTTTCCATTCCCCTGTGTTCATCTGGTGTGTTTCTTTTGTTTTAATATTTATTTTTGAGAGAGAGAGACAGCATGAGTGAGGGAGGGGAAGAGAGAGAGGAGGCAGAGGATCAAGAGCAGGCTCTGTGCTGACAGCAAAGAGCCCAATGCAGGGCTCGAATCCATGAACCGTGAGATCATGACCTGAGCCCAAGTCAGACGCTTAACCAACTGAGCCACCCAGGTGCCTCAGAAGTCTTTTAGTTTTTGTTTGTCTGAGGAACTCTATCTCTTCTTCTACTTTGAAAGATAGCCTTCCTGGATAGAGTATTCTTGTCTGCAGATTTTTCCCTTTCAACACTTTGAATATACCATGCCACTCCCTTCTGACCTGCAAAGTATCTGCTGAAAAATCCACTGATAGCCTTATCAGGTTTTTCCTTGTATATAACTGTCTTCCTTTCCCTTGATGCCTTTAATTTTTTTTTCTTTATTACTACTTATTGCCATTTTAATTACTATGTGTCTTAGTGTAGATCTCCTTTGTTTGATTTTGTTGGTGAATCTCTGTGCTTCCTGGATCTGGATATCTGTTTCCTTCCCCAGATGACAGAAATTTTAAACTATTATTTTTTTGAAGTAACTTTTCTTCCCTCTTTTCTCTTCCTTCTTCTGAGATCCCTATAATGTGAATGTAATTACACTTGATGGAGTCATTGAATTCCCTAAGTCTATTTTCAATGTGTACAATTTTTTTTTCTCTCACTTAGCTTGATTGCTTTCCATTACTCTGTATTACAGGTCACTAACCTGCCATTTATTCTATCAAATGTATTTTTCATTTCATTTATTGTGTTCTTCATCTCTGCTTCCTTTTTCGTCTCTTTGTTGAGTGTCTTACTGGTGTCCTCCATTCTTTCCTCAAGTACTATGAGTATCTCTATGATCATTACTTTAAATTATCTGTCAGGCCTATTACTTATATCCATTTCATTTAGGTCTCTTGCTGTGTTTTTTTTTCCTTCATTTGAGACATATTCTTCTATCTCCTCATTTTGTGTAGCTCTCTGTGTCTTTTTCTGTGTGTTAGGAAAGTCAGCTAAGTCTTTTTCTCTTGAAGGTAATGGCCTTAAGAATAGGTCCTGTAATGCCCTGCAGTGCATTGTCCCCTGTTCCCCAGGACCTGGAGCTTCAGGGAGTGACTCCTATGTGTGTTGCCTATGCCCTGCTGTTGTGTCATGACCGCCTTTTCCTTCAGTCCAGTTGTCTGCAGAAGTTCTCTTTTCCTGTTGTGGGCAGTATTTGGTCCTGGCTGAGGTTGGGCATGTTTTAACAAGCTGTGCTCTGGTCTGCTTGCAAAATGAGACATGCCACCACCACCACCAGAAACGAGGCACTGCAAAATGTGTGGATAGGGAGAAGTGGTGCTGGCGAAGTTTGTTCTGGGCTTCTGTGGAAGGGAACCCACAGTGCTGGGACTGAGGCAAGTGTGACTGAGAAGAGTGGATCCACTGAAGTGCAAGGGAATCACACTTAGTGTAAGCAAGTTAGGTAGCAAATCTTGATTCTGTGCTGGTTACTACAGGTGGCCATGTATTTGTGGTGAGGGGTTAAGGAGGTAAATGATGCCTCCCTGCTCCTTTGTTCCTGAAGAGGTCTTCCTGTGATACCTGCCTCTCTGGGACACACTCTGAAATGAGTAAATCACTCTCTTTTCCATATATCCCAGGTGTTTTTCAAATACTGTTTCTACAGCATGTGATATTTGTCTGTTGTCTCTTTAAGAGTAGAGACTCAGCTTCCTAATACCCTCCAGCCTCTCCCAGAGCCAAGCCCTCTGGTTTTTAAAATTCCAGGCTTTAAATCCCTCTGGTTGTAAGAACTCATGAAATTTGTCTCCTCTAGCTTTCAAAGTCAGATGTTATCGGGATTCATCTTCCCTGTGTGGGCTCTCTGGTGTGATAGTCTGTTTCTCACCCTTTTCCACACCATCAGCACCTTCTTGGCCACTGACGGCAATGGTCTGTCTTATTCCCCAACCATGTCTCTATTCTTCCTACCTTTTATGATGTGGCCTCTTCTCTTCCTTTATTTATGGAGTTTGTTCTGCCTGCCAGTCTTCAGGTCATTTTCTAGTTTATTTACACTGATACGGGTGTTATCTAGTTGTATCTGTGGGAGAAGGTGAACTTAGGGTCTTCCTTCTCAGCCATCTTCCCAGACTCCCTAGAAGAGCATTCTTATCACTGAAGACTGAAAGTCAATGCCAAAGTGGATCTGCACAAATAAACCCACTGAAATAAGCCTATTATTTATTAGGTTAACCTATTTGTTTCCTACTCACCATCCCATAATTTATTGCTGCTAGTTCAAGCTCCTTTTTCTTGTCATATCCCCACAACTTATTGTTTCAAAAAGTATATAAACTTTTGGGCCTAATGTCTTCTTTGGGTCATCATTTTTCTTCTGAATATTCCCTCATGCATGTAAAAATATTAAATAAAATTTCTATTATTTTCTCCTATTAACCTGTGTTCTGCCAGTTTAATTCTTAGGCCCATCCAGAGAACTAGGATGGTAAAAGTAAATTTTTTCTTCCATACAATTATTTATAATTATATTCCTACAATTATATGTCCTCAAAGTTAAGATTCTATAGAGGATGTAGAAAGATGCTGGGAAAGAAATGGGAAAATCACATCAGAAGAAAGCCACTTTTATTAAGTGAGAAATAACTATAGTTTAAATAGTTTAAAATGTTTGGAAGTAAGTCAGATTTCGTTTATAAGGGAGAGATCCTTCAAAACAAAAGGAAAATAATTGAGCACTTGGATCACACTTTTAAGTGTCTGAATTTGTCTTTGAAAGTGAATAGCTTTTAAAAACATCACGGACTGTAGCTCTTAAGAACCAAACAACGCACACATGCATGTGCTCTCACACACACACACACACACACACACACACACACAAACAAGATTTCAGTATGTAATTAAAGTATTAATAAAAAAGAAGAAACTAAAGAGGTGGTTTTAATAGCATAATTGAGATTGGAGAGGAGGTAAGAGCTAAGTGAATAGAATAGAACTGGCAAGGGAGAGACTATGGGGAAGGGAGCAGAGACATGTCTAGCAATGAAAATAAAAGGAAAAAATAGATGAAATAGAAAGGGGATGTAAAAGGAAAACAGTTTATAGCAGTAGGAAGTTTAGGAGAAAGTGACTAAGAGAGAAAACATGGCTGAACCCTGAGCATGTCATATGTTCCTGTTTAAAAAATGACACTGAGGAATGCAAGTGAGAAAGCTGACCCTTATCTGCTGTTAGGTAAGCTACTGAGAGCAGCATGAAAGGTTACCAGAAGCCTCTTAGCCAAAGGTAACAACCCTCCTTCATGAGGAGTGTGAAATCACCACCATTAAACTCTTTCTTTGGGTTGAGGCTTTGCGTTTCTCAGCATAATTCCGTAAAAAAAAATAATTTAAATTGATTGGAAGGGTTAAAATAACATTTAACTTTGATGGGTACATGGACCCTTAATGAAAATTAATCTTTCAGATTACTTTTAAATGTGCACACTACCCAAGAGGAATAAAGCACTTCATGATTTCACCTGTCCAGCCTCATCTCTTCCTAATCCCTACCCTTTTGCTTGTTACACTCCAGCCATAAATGAATACACCATGTTCTTTTGTGTTTCCATGCCTTTGTATGTGGCTTTCTCTCTGTTGAGAAGGCCCTCCTCTTACCTTTCCCCCAACCTCAGTTCAAAAATATCTTCTGTGAAGCTTTCCTTTTTTTGCCTTCTTTTGTACTTCCACTGCAATTTGCATATGCCTTCTTTTGAGCAATATTGTTGATGTATTGTAATTAGTGGTTTCACTATCTATGTTTCTCTCTAGACCACAGTTTCATGCTTCTAAATTAACTGATGCTTATTTCATAATCACATATATCACATGGTAGAGGCAGCACTGTTTAAAATCTGGGCACTGGAGTCAGAGACACTTGAATTAGAATCTCCACTCTGATATTCTCTGGCTGTGTGACCTTGGATAAGTTACATAACCTCTGAGCCTCAGTTTTGTCATGTAAAAACCAGGAATAACCACCACCACAACAACAATATTTAATAATATTATGGAAAGATTTATTAACTTGTTTTATTTTTTTTATTTTTTTATTTACATCCAAATTAGTTAGCATATAGTGCAATGATGATTTCAGGAGTAGATTCCTTAGTGCCCCTTACCCATTTAGCCCATTCCCCCTCCCACAACTCCTCCAGTAACTATTGGAAAGATTTAAATAAAATCATGCACGCAAAAGTCCTCTGGCTGCTCAGATGTTTTAAGCTTCAATCTATGGAAAAATACAAAAGAAATTGGACTAGGAGTCAACAATATTGAGTGCTATTTTGAGTTTCTACACTGACTCACTTTTTATTCCCAGTAACTTACTCAAGTCCTCTGTTTTTCCTATTTCCAAAGAAACATCATCAAGATATTGGTCTCCTACATTCCCTATGTGACCGACCATTGAATTTAAACAAAGGGAGTAACCTGAAAGGAAATTGGAGCTTCTCAGAGTGAGGTAGTCAAGAAATGCCAGGTGTTGCTCTGTCCATGTGAGAAATAGCCAGTCATCTTAATCACAAGTGTTACCATTTCTTAAGGGCTTATTTATAATAATGTGCCCAGGCACTAAGCCAAGCACTTTATTTATAGTTCTCTGTTTTTAGTTATGCTAAAGCCAAGGCTGGTTGGTCACCAGGTAGGCATGCAATGAGAGTATTCAAGTATGGAATTGGGTAGCCTGGGAACATATGACTTCATTCTTCAATAGCATCTTTTACTTTCTTGTAGAATTATTTTTTTTTCTTTTCTTTCCTTCCCTTACTGTCCCTCCAGATGTATTTCCTTTGTTCAAAGAAATATGAAGAGAACTATGCCTTCACCAATTTGTGAAGTCCTATGTCACATTTGGAAGCTAGTTCATGAGGAAAGCTATAAAAGTTGAAACACCAGCTCTATGAAAACAGCGATAAGTGCCGTCTTGCTGGAGTGAGCTTACTGTTAAGGTATAATTAGTAGTAACACATATATTAGCAATTAGAAAGTCAGGGTAATCGAGACATGAACAAAAGACCATCTGTTATGAGAGAAATATCCAACCCTCAAAATCAGTAGGTAATAGATGTTCTCATCTTGAAACATAATAAATAGTTAAAGAATAACAAAGGAATGTCTTATTGCTTGCTAAAAATACTCTTGGGATTTCTCCCAAAAGAGCTACATGATAATAGTAAAAGTTCTGATGTTTTAAAACTTGAACTAGAAAAAGAACTGGAAACAATTTTCCTCTGACCTTATTCTGATGTTCAGGGATTTCCTCAAAAGTAATTGTAGATCTCAACCATTAATTGTTAGGAAAGCAACTTTTGGTTATGATTAAAACAGGCTTTGAATTTAAAAATCACTTTAACTCATATATGAAAATCACATAAATGATATTTAGTTAACTTCCTGAATGTAGTAGACCATGAGGAATCGCGAGAGACCCCGGAGAGTAGGGGACAAAAGCCCAGATTGTAGAGCCAGAGAAACCTGTGTTTCTAAAATTCTACCTTCCCCTGAGCAATTTGGGACCCTTGGCAATTTCTTAACTTTGTTAAATCTCAGTTTACTTCCCCATAAAATGTAAATAATATCTCCTAACTCATAGTGTTACTGTGAGGTTTAAAAGAAATAATAAAATCAAGCATTTAGCCCAGTGCTGAGGCGGCTGCTGCTGCTGCTGCTGCTGCTTTTATCCCTGTGACAGAATTCTGGGCAGCATGGACCAGGGAGTTATCTTGAGTGACAGTCTAATGTCTTTACCTCATGATGGAAGTTTGATCTGGGATCTAAAAAATGAGGATTAATAATATTAGTACTCACTATATAGGGCTATGAGATTGCAAGGAGATGATGCAGGTAAAATAGCACGGTACCCGGAAGGCAGTATAGACCCCATAAATGTTTACTACTACTATTCTTCTTCTTTTTATTATTATTATTATTATTTAGCACAGTATCTGCACATAGGCTCTCATTAGGTATTAGGTATTGTTACTCCTAGGAATTCCCCTTTCACCAAATAATTCCAAGAGGGCAGAGATGCACCAGTATTGGCTGGTGTTTGGGGAAACCCTACATTGCTGGTAAACTTGAGCGGTGATTCAGTGAGGTGGACAGAGAAGAGACAAAAAGAATGATACTGCTTGTATAATGTATATTTGACAATGGGGACTTTATGCTAAATTAAAGTGACTAGGCATTATTTTAAAGATGTTCCATCCCTGTCTTAGTATATTCATTTTTTTTCACATTATTTATCATGGTTATTGGGACACTGTTATTGGGACAGTGTCGGCAAGTTTCTGAGATAAAGCCACACTGTAAAAATAGTTGATGTCCTGTTTCCCTTCAGTTTTAATTTGATTGTCAGATTGGAGAGGCAAACCTGGTTATTTCCAGATAACCTACATGTACATTTCACAAATTTCTTGAGATGTACTAGAGTTAAAGTACTGGTTTGCATTCAGTTGTAATGCAAAGTCGGGGTCTCTAACACAGCTGTCATTTCAATCCTTTAGAGCTTATTTCCTCTGCAGTACTGTGAGTGTTAATTCTAGGGTGCTGTGGCTCCAAGGCCATCTAGGAGACTATGTGTGCTAGGGAAAAAACTACACTGAAAAAGTGCCCTTAAAATTTTTATCCTCATAAAATCAAATTAAAAGAAGAATCAAAAGCAATCTGAGAATGGAGGGAAAGTCTGTTCTTGGTTATAATGCTGGGAGTGTATGTTGGCTGTGGGACTTACATACATATAAACTAGCTAGGGAACTGAGGACCTCTCCTCTGTTTCCCTAGGTCACTGCTCAGTCCATTTGTAGCGTAGGACTTTCCAAAACACCAGCTGTGGCTAGGGGCATCTTTGCCACTGGTACTTACTTAGTAGACAGGGGGATATTCAGGAAATTGTTTCGGGAGGCTCAGATATTTAAGACAGACTCCATCTATTTTCACTTGCCACAACTCACATTCTGTTAGGCTTACTTATTCTTTGGATGATTGTGGTCATGATTAGGACTGGACTGCCCAAGACAGTAAGTACGCATTTGTCTGTGATAAGCTAACCTGAGCCTCTTACTTCCCACAATTCCTTCCTTCCCATTTATTCAAGTAGTAAATAATACTTGAGTATATCTATCATATGACAGACAGAGTGTAGAGCTAGAGATACATAACAGCAATCAAAACATGCATGGCTCTTGACCTTGGTTAGTCAGTAGAGTTTGGATGTGAGCATTAATATCAGTTATACAATTGTACAAAGTGACAAGTGAATGGAGGTACTCTGTAATGCACATTTTTAAACATTCTAATGTCAGTTACTCTTCTCCTTCACAAGATTTTTGTCAGTTTTCTTTTCTCATAAGGAATATATATATATATATATATATATATATATATATACAAAATATGTGGAATTTAGGAAACAAAACAAATGAATTAAGAAAAAAAGAGAGAAACAAAAAACAGACTTAAGTACAGATCGCAAACTGGTGGTTGCCAGAAGAGAGGTGGGTGGGATAAAATAGGTGAAAGGGATTAAGAGTGCACATATCATGATGAGCACTGAGTAATGTACAGAATTGTTGAATCACTACAATGTACACCTGAAACTAATATAACACTATATATATATATTATGTTAATATAACATATAACACTATATATATATATATTATGTTAGTTATACTGGAATTAATATAACACTGTATACATTATGTTAATTATAGTGAAATTATAAATTAATTAGTAATAAATGTTTATATAGCATATATATAATGGCATTATAATATCATTATAATATATATATGTAATATCATATGGTATATATAATACCATTATATATATGTGTGTGTGTGTTTGTACACATACACACACATATTTAATGTCGAGATTTGAAATATATATAGTCCAAGGTTACTGAAACTCTTGGAAAGATAAGGACCCAGTACATGGAGGAATGAAGGAATTTAAGAAATATGACTGCTTCTAAGCAGTTTACTTATTCTCACTGTGATACAAGATTAAATAAAAACTAGATTATAATCTTTAATTTCTGAAGATACTATTGTTTTACTTTTTATGTGCCTCTTTTTTAAAGAGTTCACAGTAATGTGTGCTAAATGATTTATACATATATCCTTCCTCTATCTTAATGAAGAGCTTGACCAAGAAGCAGAAGAAATTTGGAACTTAAGTAATATCCCCCTTCACACTCCAGGTTACTGGGGAAATAAGAAGGGCCTTCTTATGGATAGCCCAAACTACTTGGCTTTCAGCTCTGTGATCATTAATAGGTGCTAACCCCACAGGTAGATGGCATAAGAGATAGTTAAATAGGATGTGAGAGACACTGAAAGCTTTAACCACCAGCCTCCTGAGTAGAAACCTCCTCTCCCATTTCAGTGACTCCTTTGGGTTTTATGAAAGTCTATATCTGAAAGTCAGATATCTGCTTTGAGAGGGCAGCACCACACATTTCCATCCCGAGGAGGAGATGGCTAGTGGGATAGTGGATTTTCCCCTGTGGAGAAGGATTCAGAAAAGGTCTAAAATCTAAAAATGTCTTTGGGTAGATTTCTACAATTTAAGATTAGTGGATGCTAAGACCACTGAACACCTCTTGACACCATCTGCAAGCTGAGGTATATGTACATGAAAATTAAAAAAAAGCATTAAATGACAGAAAAATAGATATTGAAAGGAGATAGAATGTGTGTGACCTAAGACAACCTTTCCCTATTTTATAATTTTGTTAGACTGACAGTGCCCTTCTTTATAGAGCTAATCCCAATATAAGCACTAGTCTTCAAACTCTATGTCTAGCTGCTCCACTCAACTGTAAGCTCTTTGAATTTAGAAAACTGGATTTTAGTTGTTTTTTTATCACTTACCTCTAGGACTGACTTGATACATGATAAAAGCTTAGTAAATGCTCGGTGAAAAAAATGAATGTCATTTCACGTTTCTGAAACTATTGAATCTTCTCTCACATTCTTTATTCTGGTCAAATGTCTTCTTATTGGATATCTTCCATGACCATCCTATCTAAAATTGCACTTTCATGCTCCAGCACCTTAACTTGCTTTATTTTGCTCTATAGCAATTATCACTACCTTAAATCATATCATACAATTAATTCTTACTCTGTTTATTGTCTGTCCCCTCTGCTAGAATCTAACTGTTATAATGGCAGGGATCTTGTTTGCTTGTTCACAGCTGAATCTCCATTATATAGAACAGTGTCCGATGCAAAATAGCATATCAATAAATATTTGTTGAAGAATGTACCAGCGGCTCTAGGAATGGTCTTCTATTTTACTTTACTCTATTAATTTACTTTACTCTATTAATTTTTGTTAAAATTTGGAGTCTGAAGAATATCAGATAAATTTGGGAGATAATACTAAATACAGACCCTTAGAGAAAAATTTCTTCTAATTCTAGGTTTCATTGCTCCAAATAGTCAATAAAATGGTAAGAAGAATAAAAAAGTAGAACAGCATTAATAAGAAGTCTTGACAACATCAGTGTTTTCATCTTATCAGGGGCAGCTGGTTTTTGTAAGTACTTGTTTATTTCAAAAGGGCAGTATTGTTTGAATTAATTTACCAGTTACAATCTTCAGTGCCTAAAAGTGATTTTTGCCATCTCAATGATCATTTTCTGAAATATTTTCAAGGACATTGGCTTCATGCTGAAAATAGAAAACATACTTGAAGAGCTGTATGTGGCTCACGATTAACTAAAACTGTACAATCAATATCCGCATATGTTTCACAATTATTATACTTCTTTAAAATAAGATTCAGATACAGGAAGAATATTTTACAAAAGAATATTTCACAAAATATTTTACTCTCCAAAAAGAGAGTATTTTCCTTGTTTTATTAAATGTCCTGCTTCTAACATTTCAGTTAATGAAAGCAGTCCCTTGTGTCAAATCAAATTCTCATTTAGCACTTCTCCCAAGCAAATAGCTTTCTACCCATCATATAATTTTCCCTTGAAGCATATTGACAATGGGTAATATATAGAGACTTGGAGTCAAATTCCACTTTTAATCTGGAACTAGAAATACTTCTTTCATCTTCCAGGTTTATCTTTTGATGATATATATGTGACACATTCTTTTTCAGAAGGTCATCCCCTGGATTTAGTTATGAACACTATCAGTAGACAAAGATAAGCTTTTACACTATTTAAAGTAACACAAGAGAAGATAGTAATGTATGACCATGATGTGAACAGAAATAGTAGCACAAAATTCTGTATGTGGAATAGCACATGATTAAATAAAGAAAAAATTATGTTGTTAGAATCAAATTATGGTTTAGAGGCTCTTTTGTTAGGGGTTCAGAAGCAGGTGAAGAGTGAGAGGTGATAACAAAGACTGAAAACTAGATGTCGCTACTTTTGTTGTTTGGGGCAAATGGTGGTTTCTGAAAGATTCACTGGTTGAGCAGAAGAGGTGTAATTCTACAAGCAAAAGAAAAACGAGGAATCATTAGCATTAACTTCAAGCTTTTAAAACTCTCTGTCCAATTTCCCTATAATATATAGCTGCTGGGAGGTGTGTTGGGTGGTGTTCAGTAAAAGAAGACAGCATTTTGATGTTGACAGAGATGGAGTAGTTATAAATTTGGCAAGGGATTCTCATTAGTTGTCTTTTGTTAATTTCTTTCCAACTTATGATTTGTGAGTGGAGTTGCTATGTTGTTTTTCACACTTTTCCTTTGCTTTTCTTAAGTAGCAGTGATATATATGTGTGTGTGTGTGTGTGTGTGTGTGTGTGTGTGTGTGTGTATTTGATGGAAATGCATTTTCTATGCCTACTGGTATCAAGTCAGGCTTTTTCTTTTCCAATAATTTCCCCCCACTGTGGTGACATTTGAAAATGAACTTGCAATGTTTTCCACTGTGTATTATAGGAGGATTGTAGACAAAAACTCTTGCGATATCCTGTTTTGTTCCTGCTTAGAGCTATTATCAGTTTCACATACTCTTTAGTTTTCTTGTCTTTAAGAAGGATTGAGGAAGAAAAAAGAGAAAGAGCCTCAAACATATTTTCTTACTTACTTAAAACAAGTAAATCCTTTAATATGATTTTATTTGAAAACTTATAACTCTTAAATATTTCTCAACAATGTTGTCAGGACCACGTTTTTGCTGTTTATTTTTTTAAAAGCATCTGAAGTGGAAATCATTTCCTCTGTACTCTAAGTAGCCAGGCTGCTATACTTTCCTTAAGCAATAAGCTGACCAGACTTTAATTTTGACTTCAGCATATTTCTGGTTTTCTCTTAAATGCCAAATTAGTCTTAAAAGCCCATAGGATTAATGTTAAAAATTATTCCACTTTTTCTTCATGTTAGTTCAGCAATACTGCAATATACCACTATCCTTTTCCTCTTTTTGATCATAGGGGCTATAAACTTGATTTGATTTCTTAAAGCACCAAAGAGTCACCTTGAGGACACCATTAAACTTATTAGATTATGTTACTTCAAAGAAAATAATAAAAACATTCCATAAGGGTGTTCATAAGTTATTTACAAGGCAAAGTCATTCATAAATAATTCTCAATATTTCTTGTAGTCCCTCCCCTTTTACTTTCACAGGAATCCATTAATAGACACAATATTCTGTAATATTTGGCAAAGGTATTTTATGAAAGAAAAGAGTTTTGTTTACATAACTGCAGCTATTTCTGTAGTCAAAGTGAGAAGAAGAAAGCCAGCTGTTTTATTTGGGGAGATGCATTAATGTACCTTTTGGTCATAAAAGAAAGACCCTGAGCTTAGCGTAGAGGTTGAAACAAATAGGAGCTAAATTGCTCTTCTCAATAAGGAAATAGCATTTTTAATTTTCTACCAGGCAGGCAAAGAGACAAGAGTAAAGAACAGGAATCTGAAAAGAGTTGTTGGGAAAATGTGCTCCAAAATCCTGGCAGCTGGCCAGTAATGAAACATAACTATGGCAGGAACTGATGTTTGATGGTCTATCTTTCCAAGTTGTTACCTATTCTGAGCAGTAATCCCCTCTGTTAGGCTAACTTTAGTAAAAGTCTATTACATGCAAAGCACTGTGTTAGTGGTACCTTAAGGAGTCATGCCCAGTGGTTTATATCTACACATGGAGTGAATCAGTGCAGAGATAGAAGAGTTATCAGTAATAATAATGCCAAGATGGCCAAAGTAGATCAAGAATTGAGCTAGTAGCTGGAACTCAGAATTAAAGGAAATAACAATGACTAGGAGATACAGGAGAATATTAAGAAGAATGCTGGGCTCCCTGCAATTATATAAAATAGAGATTCTAATTCTTTTTATTAGACACTTAAGGAAAGAATTAGCCCATAAATCCAGAAAACTAGGGGATATTCCATTTAAATTTGTGAGAGAGAACTTAAACACACACCTCTCGAGGTATGGTAAGTATATGGATATTCATGTATTCAGATTTACATATTTTTTTTTCTTTATTGTACTTGGTCAGATTTGCTGTCTTTAAAGTTGTTCTAGATCTACTTGCAATACCTTTATACTTTACTTGAGTTTGTATTTTAGATTTATGAAGTCTGCCATTCTATGTTTTTGCTAAAGCCCTGGACATAATTTATTATAGTGTTTTTTTAAAAATCTGAATTTTCAAGTTAATGATTATAAAACTACCATAATGATAAGTTCCTTATTAAAAACTGCAACTCCCTAGAATGTTCTGTAGCACACCTAATTCTCTTCAGAAAGGGAATCATGTTAAAACAAACTTGGGAAACACTAAACCAGAATCTGCCAAGAATAGATTCTGAATTTACACCAGCAAAGTAATAGCTCTAAAAGGTACCATCAGGGGGAAAAACTACTTAATGTAATTTGCAATAGCATTATTTGACTATTGAACTCACTTTCTACCTAATACTTATTTACATCCCGTGGACCTAATGTTCATTAGAACAAAAGAATCCAAAGTGTTTTTATATTATCTCATTTATTTTCACAAATATAATATAAAAGAGGATTTAGTGGTCAAAGGGAAAAATCATATAACTCCATTTGTGTTTAATGCATCTGTATATATAGAGAGATTATGCTACAAACAATTTATGTTTCTTATTTCATGAGAAAATTGAATTCAATCTGACTTCTTCTATCTTACACTCTACTTACATTTACTGTTTAATTCTCACTTCATTCTCTTTAATACAAGTATTAAAGGATGCTAGGGTGTATTACTAGGATGTAATACTAGGAAGTATTACTAGGATGCTTTAATACAGGTAGTGCAGTCTCCTTTTTTTGTATATGAGCCCTTCATTTCTTAATCCAGCTTTTCATATAGTTTATATGGCTCCCTCCACCAACCACAGCCTCCACGGAAGATCATGAAGCATCATTATGATTCTTTTGACAATAAGGCAAAACCAAAATAGTTAAAAGGAATTTGTCTAACATCTATGAGAAATACAGTTTATTTTAATTTAGGGCTTTGTAATTCCAAACCTCTGGTTAGCTCAATGCCCTCTTCAATTCACAGCAGCCCACTAGACAGGTCCCTAAAATTCCCTGGGGCATGGAGAACTATGGATCCAAACCAAATTCCCTCACTAAGATTTCAAGAAATTAGAGCACAGAAAGTTTAAGCTAACTGGCCAAGATCACACAGCTAGTTAGCAGCAAGGTAGAAACAATAAGTTACTGAACTCATCCCTGGTTTATCTTTCTTATAGAAATATCCAGGTTTTTTAAGTTTCTAAAACCAGCAATTACTATCCATATCATACACATATACACACAAGCCAAAGAAATACCACATTTGAAAAAACATCAGTGAGATATTTTACTGGGCCATTTACTAAATTAAAAGAAAAATGCCAAAAACATTTTCTTTTGGAAAGCTAACTAAGAGTTTTTATTTTTATATAAGGTTTATTGGGAACATTTGCCTATCTGTCCAGCACATGCCTTGACATCATAGTCTAACTGAAGTGTTGATTGGCGTCAAGAACCCACATGTTGAAGGATTTCTAAACTCTCATTACTGTGACACAATAATACTTTTATGGCATGAATTTGAAATTAATATTTATTTATAAAAATTGGCCATGATAGTACTTTTGGAGCTATTACATCTGAACATGATAATAATATACAATATAAAGGGGGGGGGAAATGAAGGACCATGGATGTCTAAATGATGAGAACTTTTATTCAGAATTACTATATTTTATTTATTTATTTATTTATTTATTTATTTACTTATTTCTTTAATTATTTTTATTATTACTATTTTTAATATGAAATTTATTGTCAAATTGGTTTCCATACAACACCCAGTGCTCATCCCAACAGGTGCCCTCCTCAATGCCCATCACCCACTTTCCCCTCCCTCTCACGCCCATCAACCCTCAGTTTATTCTCAGTTTTTAAGAGTTTCTTATGGTTCGGCTCCCTCCCTCTCTGTAACTTTTTTTTCCCCCTTCCCCTCCCCCTTGGTCTTCTGTTAAGTTTCTCAGGATCCACATAAGAATCAAAACATATGGTATTTGTCTTTATCTGTAGGACTTATTTCACTTAGCATAACACTCTCCAGTTCCATCCATGTTGCTACAAAAGGCCATATTTCACTCTTTCTCATTGCCAAGTAGTATTCCATTGTATATATAAACCACAATTTCTTGATCCATTCATCGGGTGATGGACATTTAGGCTCTTTCCATAATTTGGCTATTGTTGAAAGTGCTGCTATAAACATTGGGGTACAAGTGCCCCTGTGCATCAGCACTCCTGTATCCCTTGGGTCAATTCTTAGCAGTGCTATTGCTGGGTCATAGGGGAGACTATAGATGCTGGAGAGGATGTGGAGAAACGGGAAACCTCTTGCACTATTGGTGGAAATGCAAACTGGTGCAGCCACTCTGGAAAACAGTGTGTAGGTTCCTGAAAACTTAAAAATAGATCTACCCTATGACCCAGCAATAGCACTGCTAGGAATTTACCCAACAGAATTACTATATTTTAAATGGCCAACAAGTACGTGGAAAGGTAATCAGCATCACTAATCATCAGTGAACAGCAAATCAAAATCACAGTGAGATATCCCTTACACCTTATAGAATGGCTATTGTCAAAAAGACATAAGATAGCAAATGTTGAAAAGGATGTGGAAAAAAGGGAACACTTCCATTTCTTGGTATATATCTAAAGAAAATGAAATCATTGGATATATATGTAAAGAAAATGAAATCACTAATCACTATCTCAGAGATACCTACACTCCCATATTCATTGTAGCATTATTCACTATAAAGAAAACATAGAAATAACCTAAATGTCCATAAAAGAGTCAGTGGATAGAGTAAATGTGGTATATATGTCTTTTATATGTATGTGTATGTATATATGTATACACACACACACACACAAAAATAGATACAATAGAATATTATTCAGCCATAAAAAATGAAATCTTGCCATTTGTGACAACATGGATTGGCCTTGAGGACATTATTCTAACTGGCAGAGACAGAAAAATACAATATGATCTCACTTATATGTGGACTCTAAAAACATCAACTTCATAGAAACAGAGGATAGAATGGTGGTTGCTAGGAGCTGAGGTGGGGGGAAAGGGGACAATGTTGGGTGCAAACTTTAAGTTATAAGATGAATAAGTTCCAGGGATCTAAGGTGCAGAATGGATACTATAATTAATAAGATTGTGCTATAAGCTTGAATTTCCTATGAGTGTAGAGCTTCAATGTTGTCACCATAACAACAAGAAAATGGTAATTATGAGAGATTAAGGATATGTTAGCTAACCTTATTGTGGTAAGCATTTCACAATATATACATGTATCAAATATTCATATTGTATGCCTTAAACTTATACAATGTTACATGTGAATTATGTCTCAACAAAGCTGGGGGAAAAAGATTACTATATTTTGTCTTCACCATAGAGACTTGTCAGAGATAAGGGAGAAACTCTATCTTAAGTCATAGGTTAACTTTGTATATGGTTCTGTGAAACACAGAAATCTAGAAAATGGAGTCATTCTTTTGTGAATATTAATATGCACAAATTTACCTATGTATATTGTTTTATAATCCCGTAGAAGGCAAAGGAGTAGGAAAAGTTAGCAAGTGGAATAAGAAATGCATAAGTATAACCTAAGAATGCTGAGTGGGAACTTTATGGGATGATGCTTATTACCTGAATGTCAAAATTGATTGTTGGATTGGAAGGGAAAAGAGGGAAATGGCAGTAAAGATAGTGATGTTACTTGAGAAACGTTATAGGAAATTGAAATTGAAACACTGTGTAATAGTGATTTGTGGGGAAGGAATGAGGAAGATGTGTAGGGCTGATGGGGTAGGGGTAATTGACCTCAATAGAATGGAGGATTCTTGTCAGTGAAGAGAGAGAGGAAAGGTTAGATAGTTACAGTGGGCCAATGATGCTAGACTGGGGAGTGTGGACTGGATATAAGAGTGTCAGATCGCAGGATGAACAGTGGACAGGGAAAGCAATATTCATCAAACACCTTCCATGTGCCAGTTAATAGGCCAGGAGCTTCACATTTATTATCTCACTGAAATGTGCCTAGCACCTCTCTAAGATATATTTACCTTTGAATCAATATTCATGCTCTGCTTTCCCTTATATTACAATGGGTGAAGAGTTCAAGCCCTTATCAAAGGGCAGCCTGGCCTTATGTGCTCTAGATCCCATTGCCTCAATTCTCTTTTTACTGGAACATATGCATTGTCATTCAAACATGCTCTACTCTCTACTGTCTTAAAGAAACAAATGAAACTCTTCAACCTCCACTTCTTCCTTAGCTACTGCCCCATTTCTTTACTCCCTTTCATGAAATAACTTGAGTTTTTCACCCTCATTGATTCCATTTCCACACCTCTAATTGGCTTTTGAATATAAATAGGGGTAGAGTAAGGGAACACTCCTTCCCCTTAAGTCCAATTATCCAAAAGTGTTATGCAGTCACAATGTTTGTTAAGAATATAATAAAAAAAAACTATTAAAATAAGCTGTGGGAAAGCATAACCATGAGACAGAGAAATTAGTCACAGGTTTTCCATCTTTATAAAATGTACTTTATCCCTCACCAATTGCCCAAACCCTGCTCCTCTGGCCTGGATACACCCACAACCTCATGCTATTTAATCAATTCCAATCTGGTTTCTGTCCATCCCAGTCAACTGAAACAGCTCTTGTTGAAGTCATCAGTGACCACCATGTTGCAAAATACAATGGTAATTTCTCTGTCTTCATATTATTCAATGTCTCAGTAGTGTCTGATCCAGTTAATATGTCTTCTTGAACCACTATTTCTCCTGGATAGCTTGACATTAAAACTCTCCTCGGTTTTTTCTGAGCTTGCTGTCCAGTCATTCTCACTCATCTTTACTTGTTCTCCCTTTTCTCTCTGACCTTTAATTTTTGAACTGCAGGGCACTGGGGCAGAAGAAGCATGCATGGTGTTTGGTATCTCCTCATACCACTTTGGTGGAAGAGTACAGGGGCTATATAATCTCTTTCTATATACGTGATTAGTGACTGAAACTCCAGTGCCCCATCTCCTGGTCCTGCTTGAAAATTAAGTATCTACACTTTGCATTAATTTCTAGCTCCTTCTTTATACCTCTGCCTTCTATCTGTATTTTGTGTCCCTGCAGGATTATGTTCTTTGAGGTGTGTCCTTCTAAATCTACTTCTTACTTAACTAAACTAGTATATTAAAGGAGACAGAAAGGGATATTAAGGTAGGATCAATGCCTATAACCTATGATGTCATATCAAGGAAAAAATGTTATATTTCAATAGTATGAGGAAATGGGCTTTCCTTTGTTTAAGGACTGAGAGGAGATAATCTATAGTGATTATTAAAGGAACAAAATACATATAATGTGGCTTAAGGGGAGATGTAAATATCTGCAAATATCTCCAATTATGCAAACATTAGCAGGAGAAAATATTGATTTTTGTTAATAAATGGTACAAAGAGGCTGTAACTAACAATAATGAAGTTACACATAAAGAAACCAGTGAAGGGGCGCCTGGGTGGCTCAGTCGGTTGAGCGTCCGACTTTGGCTCAGGTCATGATCTCGCGGTGTGTGAGTTCAAGCCCCGCGTCGGGCTCTGTGCTGACAGCTCGGAGCCTGGAGCCTGCTTCAGATTCTGTGTCTCCCCCTCTCTCTTCCCCTCCCCTGCTCATGCTCTGTCTATCTCCGTCTCAAAAATAAATAAAAACATTAAAAAAAATTAAAAAAAAAAGAAACCAGTGAAGATGCAATGTAAAAATTAGAACAAATGTATGGAGTGAACTGTGGAAAGTCCTTTAAAGCGAATTTTTACTAATAAAAGGAAACCAACTCTATACGATGAAACAAATGGCAATTAGGCAAAATCAGTGACATTTTCAACTGCAAGTTTGCACAGTAGCAAAGAACACTAGTACTCTAGTGTGTCTTTAATGAGGGTGACAGTTCATGTGCTTCCCAACATACCTATAAATGGGTTACAGGTCAACTTCTGCCTATAGTCATTCCCTGATCTTTTTTTTTTTTTCAGTGTCTCAAAATTTTATTCAAGAATCTTTGCTCTTTGGGGAAAAAACAATTTTCAATATACCTTTAAATGTCTGAGTAAATATGCATTTCTTGTAAATGAAAACTTTTATTCTATTCTTGAAAATGATAGACCCAAAAGTAAGCCTATATAGTAAGAATAAACAAGACTTGCAAAATGATATAGCCCACTCAAGGTGAACTGTAGGATCAGAGGATACTTGAACATCTAGGAAGCTGGACATATTTCTAGGTCACTCTGGAGCAGAATTTGCTATGGTTCAAGGATAGAATACTGGCAATGTGACATCAAGTCTACAGAGTTAGCTTTGAACAATGGAGAGGTGAAATCCTAAGCATTTTTGCTTTAGTGAAACCACCTCTAATGAGATCATAGACATGTTTCAGTAAAGTAATAAAGCATTTTGAATTGTGTGTAGCTTTCAGATCTGAACTAATTTTCATGGCTACTGTTTATCCATCCTTCTTCCTTCTAAGCACATCCACTGATCTTTTAAAGACAATGATTACCAACTTGTTTTCACATCAGAGCACATATAAAAAAAGAAAATATGTGTGTGGCTCACTGGATATCAGAGAAGACTGGTCACAAATTGGCTGCTTCAGACTCTGCTCAACCATCCCAAGAATGGAGGGGAATCCATTGTTGTCAAGCCAGTGTTCTTCAAAACACTGGTTGGGGAGCACTGTCATAAAACCTTTTGTTTAGGCAAGGAAGACAACTAGTCTCCAACTCTTAATGCCTTCTTCCATTTTCCCTCTTTCACCACCTTCTTTTTTAAAGATTTTATTTTAAATATATTCTACACCTAACATGGGCTTAAACTTACAACCCCAAGATCAAGAGTTGCATGATCTACTGACTGAGACAGCCAGGCACCCCTCTTTTACTACCTTCTTATGGCTGCAGTGAAATAATTCTTTTACCTTCCACCATTCCCTTTTCTACCCAGTTATTGCTTTGATACCATAGCCCCAACAATTTCTCCCAATATTCTTATAATATGGAAACAGAGCCATCATCAGTATACCCTCAGGAAAATGTTAGGCGTTTTCTAGTTTTCTTGGAGACATCTGAGTTTACCAGTACATTGTACAAGTTCCAGTAGAAGGGAAGCAATTGCCATGAATTTCTTAAACTGACCAATGGGAGTTCGCCTTCTTTATATTTAGATTGTCCTTTTTATCCTGAAGATAGCCACAGTTTACCAACCACCAGCAAAGAGTTATAATCTCTTTGAAGTTACCAGGTCTAAGTAGTAACAACAACTAAGATTCTGGAGTTATTGAGTCTAATTTTATGAATATCAACTACAGTATTTTAATTATATATTCCTCAACAGACCTAAGGCTGAGTACTGTCTCAAAATTGGCAAAAGAAACCACTCTTCAAGAAATAAGACAACCTACATGACCCTAAATACATTAAACCTAGTAATCAGAATACTTGATAGAAAGTCTAAACACTTATTAGAATGACAAAAAAATAGAAAATAGTAGTCTTTGCATCTGAGGGAGTCAATGGAATAAGTGGAAAGTGTACAGAACCAAGACTTAGGAGTTCTAGGTTCTCTCTAGACCTGGGCCTGTCATTTGAAAATATTGTGTACTTAGATCTACTGGATCCTCCCGGGTCTTAATAACTTCATATTTTAAAATGAACGAGCTTATCACACATAGTGAATGGGATGGGATGGGTTGTTTCTCCATCCTATCTTCCAACTTCATTAAAATGATGTTAAAGATATAAAAAGGTATAATTTACCAAAGGAAAAAAAAAACTCCAATTGGCTAGAAAATCACAGCACAGTAGAGAAGGCAACAAAAATTTAGAAATTGGAAAGCAGTTACACTGACTCAATAGACCTTGGATAAGTGAAACTTAAGCCTGCAGATGAAGGGAGTGGGTAAGCAAGAAGAAATACCATTCTTAAAAAACTAAAAACACTAAATACTTCTTCAGGCAGGGCAGTAGGGTGAGACTAAAAACATGTGACCAGATTAAATGTCTTTAAAGCAAGGATTTAGACCCCTGCTGCAAATCCCTTTCCCATCCTGTCCTTCCAGACAACTGCTACTGCTACTCCAAAGCCTGAAGGTTTACTTTCTGGAGGGGCTTAAGTATGCAGGCTTTGCCCTGAGACCAAATTGAGGACCCAATAGAGATGCCTCTATATTAAAAACAGGGGAAATAAGAGAAACTCTGCATATTGAACAGTAAAAGCTCCAATTCCCTTTCCATACTCAGCTCCAAGAAACTGATAACCAGGTTTCTACTTCAAAGTATACATTGGAGCAGGACCAAGAGTTCTATAAGAGGTATCTCCAAGAAGAACGTAAGACTGATAGTGTACTGATATCTTTGTGTCTTCAGAGGAGGTTTTTGATTCTTTAGAGAATTTGGGGATGAATTAATTATTAGTACATAGAACACTATGCAAATGGAAAAAAAATGAGCTAATTAATGAGCTCCAGAAAATAAAAAAGTCATACAAGAAAGGAAAGATAATCATAATAAACTAGGTACCTCACCTATAAATAATATTATAGTGTCATAGTAATGTAAACACTGAACTGATTTAACTAAATGTGGTATATTGCATTGGGCAAAGGGGGGGGCACTTAGAAAAGCTGAATTTTCAGCTTATAATAGGAAGTCAGAAGATACTATTTAAAACTGAAAAAAAAAAGTTAAAATAATGGTGTAAGTGTATAATTTAGATATGTATAGGCTAACACCAGAAGAAATGGAGCAAAGAATTGAACGTTGTTTGCTTTTGGAGAGGATGGTGCAGGGAACTGTTATTTTCATTACATACCCAGTACTACCAGTTGATTTTTTAAAGTATGTGCATTTATTACTTAGATTAAAAAATTAATTTTTTAAAAAAGTTACTAAATTTGACTAAATAACCTTTGATGTCTTCTACTTTGAAAGTTCAATGACTATGAAAAACCTTAATACAAGAGCTTTACTCCTTCATTAAATTAGATACTACTTAAGAAACTACATTAAGACTTCCCGGCCCCTAAAGACTCCCTAGTATATGACATGCTCAAATTACTCATGTGAGTAGTTTACCACTGTTGTTAAAATTTGGATAGGTAAATGTACTGCTACATATGCATAGCTATTTTACTTTAGTCATTGCATGACCTTCATATATGTGCCTCTTCTGAAAAACACATGGAGAATATATATGTCTTGAGACAACCAAGATTTGAAAGCTACCATTAATAGTACTAGTCTGACCAAGTAGGGAATTTTTTATGTCCTGCAACTGACCCTCACCCCATCTCTGAGGATGTTCTGATACTTGATCTCTCCTTGAGTTACAACTTTTATGTCCTTCTATTTACTTGGTTCTCAGTATTTACTTAAAAACTCCAGTTTTCAGTTCTTATATGTATCACTAGCAGTAACTCTAAAATTCCAGACTGAATCCATTTCTTGCCTCTTGGTGAATTCAAGTGCTGATTCTTCTCTGTTTCTCATCCCTGTCTTTGTGCAATCCTTGCATTGTATCTAGTGTATTCCAACAACAAATAAACTATACTTGACTTACTAAGAGCCTCTGTTATAATTTTATAGTTGGTGACTATCAAAATGTCATGTAGGTCTTATTTATTGGTGGGTTTGGGCACAATGTTATTTCTTTTTTATGTTTATTTATTTATTTATTTATGAGAGAGAGAGAGAGAGAGAGAGAGAGAGCACAAGCAGGGGAAGGGCATAGAGAGATGGAAACACAGAATCCGAAGCAGACTCCAGGATCTAAGCTGTCAGCACAGAGTCCGACACAGGGCTCAAACCCATGAACTGTGAGATCATGACCTGAGACAAAGTCAGATGCTTCACCGACTGAGCCACCCAAATGCTCCAATGTTATTTCTTTTTGTATTCTTATTAATTGCTTCTCTATTAGATGCCATCAGTCTTTCATTGTCCATTCTCTATACTGCTTCATTTACCCTCATAAGAATTAAGACTTTTTTTTTTAGTGCCAGACCTAGTTTAAGGGCCAACATAAGCAATTTGTCTCTGGAGGATTTCTTCATCTCCCTTACTCTTGCCCCTTCCTCCCATTTATCACATCAAATCCTTTCAAATGATCATAATTCTCATCCTGTCTTCTCCCTTCACTCATGAATATCTAGAGATTCCCAGTACGGTCCCTTTCATATGTTAGGTAGTATCCTAACTTTTCACATGTTAGGCAATATCCAGGCCTATATTGCCCTCCCATATCTGACAAAACATAACTGTCTAGAGGGTGGTCTAAGATTGTGGAATTAGGAAGATCCTGTACTCATCCCCTCCAACAGATACACTGAATCTATAACTATATATGGAATGATTCCCTCTGAAAAAGACCTTAAAACTGGCTGAATAGCTCCTTCACAACAAACAGTAAAAGGTCCACATGGAATTGGGTAGTTTGGTACGTGAGGCAAAGGCACAGTCTCACCAAATACACACCCCCAACCCAGTGTGGCAACACACAATTGGAGGAATTTCAGAAACCCAGAGCTTTTCCCTGATAAACAAGGAATTTGTGCTCCACATCAGGCATTCAACCCCTGGTACCTATAATGGAGAGATAAGCCCCCAAAATATCTGGCTTTGAAAACAAACAGGGCTCTTGTCCAGGAGAGTGAAGGGACTGTAAGATATTGAGATATTTCCCTTAAAGGGCTCATGCACAGACTTACTTCCCCACAGACTAGCATAAAAGCAGAAGTTTAAAAAGAGCCTGGACTCTATGTGAAGATTTTTTTGCCAATCTTAAAGCATTTGCAAGAGGGGTAAAGGCCTGTTGTGACTCTCCCTGGGGCCAGAGATATTGGCTGGTCCATTTTTGCACTCTCCTTCTACCTTCATAACACCAGTAAGCACACTCCATCCCTGCACTCTCCCTTGGCCCTGCTAAAGCAGGTGGGTGCACACAGTCTACAAAAGGGATTATCCTTGATCACATGATTCTAGTGGCCAGTGGGGATTATGCTTCTGGGTTCCCCAGGAATGTAAATATTCGATAGACAGTTCTTGGCAGACTACAACCCACAGGGGACTACACAGATGGTAGACTGAAACACACCCCTGGTCTTTCTCTGAAAAAGGCATATTTACTTGTCCCAGAGCTTCAGTCTGAAGGGCAATCTTCAGGTTTGTCGCACACCTAGAGGCTGTGGAGGTACTATCAGGGAATATAGACCTGGGGACGCTATCTTTGCATTATCCCTTGGCCTTTCTACAGCTCACTGGTAACTTCCAGAAAGGAGCTTATTCACACTTGTGTGAAGTCCTGATTTTTATGACTGTCGTGCAGGGGACAGTTCCAGATCATCTGGTCTGGAGAGCAGCAGTGTTTATTATTGTGGTCCAAGAGAACTGTATACATCAGCATACTTTAAAAGCTTCTAGTGCCGCCTGGGTTGCTCAGTTGGTTAAGTACATGACTTTGGCTCAGGCCATGATCTTGTGGTTCAAGAGTTCAAGCCCCATGTCAAGGTCTGTGCTGACAGCTTAGAGCCTGGAGCCTGCTTCGGATTCTGTGTCTCCCTCTTTCTCCCCCCCCCCCCCCACACTCTGTCTCTCCCTCTCTCAAAAACAAAGAATCATTACAATTTTGTTTTTTAATTTTTTTTTAAAAAAATTAACGTTTATGTATTTTGAGACAGAGAGAGACAGAACGTGAACGGGGGTTGGGTCAGAGAGAAAGGGAGACACAGAATCTGAAACAGGCGCCAGGCTCTGAGCTGTCAGCATAGAACCCGACGCAGGGCTCGAACTCACAGACAGGGAGATCATGACCTGAGCCGAAGTGGGACGCTTAACCAACTAAGTCACCCAGGCGTGCCCCAAAAACATTTTTTTTAAAAAGCTGCTGCCTGGGGGTCTGGCTTCCAGCCTAAAACTAGGTGCTGGGTGAGATCCTTCCCATTGGAGCACTGACAGGTCTTGGCATACCCTCAACAATTGAGACCTACCAAGAATAAATCAGGCTGCTTAGACAATCACAAAGGTTTGATAGACAACTAAGAGCCAGAACAACGTTGAAAGATAAATTTCATCTCTTACACAAGACCACAACTTCCAGACTGGTAAAGGTAGTTGTTTTGCCTAATACATAGAAAGAAATACAGAGTCAAGCAAAATGAGGAAACAGAGGAGTATATTCCAAACAAAACAGCAAGATAAAATCTCAGGGTTAAAAAAAAAAACACCTAATGAAATGCAGATAAATAATTTACCTAATAGAGTTCAAAGTAATAGTCATGAAGATGCTCACCAAACTTGGGAGAAGAATGCATGAACACAGTGAGAACTTAAAGAAAATTAAAAATTTTTAAATTAAAAATTAAATTAAAACTGTCTAGATTTCTATCCAGCTTGGGATATATTCTCTGTTAGGGAATTGGAACTGAAAACATAATTCATATGGTAAGGGTTGAAATTTCTTTAATGTAGTTTTCCTCCTAGGTAATAGCTGTACCTTAATAGGTTCCTTCATTCTACATTATTTAAAGAGGGTACAGGTTTGTGTATGTGTGTGTGCACATGTGTGTGAGGAAATGGCAGCTAATAGATAGCAGGGGGGCATGGAGTTTGGGAGGTGTTTCTGGTGACTTTCACTTCTCACATGTGCAGGGAGTTACATATCCCTCTGTATACAGAGATGTTTTTTTTTTTTTTGAAGGTAAAACTTCATTTGAGTATTTTAATTTGGGATTAGAAGATGACACATATTTAATAGACACCATTTATTATTATATCAACATATTATCACAGTTTTGGTAAATTACATTTCCTTTAGACTTCCTTTTTCTTTCAGACCTCCAATAATTTTAGACCCTTTATGTATATTTGGTATGCCATTTTACTCTGTGTAAAATCAGTATGCTGTTTCAGCCAATAAAACAGAAAATCACTTTTATTTTGTTTTGAGTAATGAATCTCTTTATTCATTTATTTTTGGGAAGAAGGAGAATTCACTTCTTGAGATATTTCCATTTGGTTGATAATTCTTGATATTATTTTGGGTGTTATGGTTTTCAGTCCAGCTGTAAATGATGTAGGATTCCTATGCTCTAGAGAGAAGGTTTTAGAAGTAATTAAGTGTAAATGCCTCCTCATCTGCTTGTCTTCTAACAAGAGTTTTTCTTATTTAAACGTTCCAGTTTTAGCCTAATATTTTTCAGAGTGAGCGCTATAGAATTTAGGAGCAGGCCATGTATTCTCCTCTGATTCAGTCATCATACTTTGGAAAAAGAGACAACATGATAGAAAATGAGAATGTTAACTGGAAATCAACTGTCAGTTTCTATCACCAAGAAAGTTGCATAGGAATCATAGATAATCTGGGGTGTTGACTCATGTCTAAAATATGGTTAATCAGAGAAAAACAAATTATCTTTGTAGGAGTCAATAGATTGAAGGAAAAGCAAAGAGAAAAAGAGATGGCAGGTATATAGCAAACCTAATGAAAGAATGGTGATTGAACAGCCAGAAGGATCTGCTTTAGGAACAACTCAACAGACCACTACTGAGACCAATGCTAATGCAAAAATTAGGAGGTAAGGAGACATCGAAGCAGAAGAAGGGGGAATGGAGACAGCACACCAGTAAGTGTGTCCATTATGACAGTCTAGGCAGAGGAAGAAGAGGAACCATAGCTGTGAGGTGACAAGTTAGTTCCCTAAAATATTAATGAGGTTTTCATGACATGTGTCATAAACCATGAGGTAAGGAAAGAATTCATTTAACAATGGAGTAATCAAAGAATTGCAAAATTTTGCAGTGCTACTTCAGTGCTTTTTTGTTTCTTTGCTTGTTTTGTTTTTTTGGGTTTTTTTAATTGATGATATGTTATCATGCTTAATGAACTAAATCATTGGCCTGATTTGTTTAGAGAAGCTACGTCCAGAAATAAAATGTGAGTTACATATGTAATTAAAAGTTTTCTAATAGCCAAATTTAAAAAAAATAAGAAAAAAAACAGGTAAAATTAAACTTAATAAAACAATATATTATTAAAAATCTATCTTTACCAGGTAAGCAGTATAAAATATTATTGATGAGACATAGTTATATTCTTCTTTTTTACACTAATATTTAGAAGCCTAGTATGTATTTTGTACTTATAGTGTATCTTAATTTGGACTAGGTCCATTTCATGTTCAATAGCCACATGTGGTTAATGGCTGCCATATTGAACAATATAGGTTTAGAGGAACCCATCTTTGCATCATCACCTATGAAGTAGTCTTGAAGACAAAGCAAATTAAAATTTGATCAAGCTGCTAAATCTTCACTGGCTAATATAGTAATCACTAGCAACATGTGGCAATTTAATAAAAATAAATTAAAATTAAGAATGTGGTAACTTGGTTACACTAGCCACATTTCAAGTTCAAAATAACCACTTGTTATTAGGCTAATGACTACCCTATTAGGCACCACAGGTTTAGAGACATAGTGCCTCTTTTATCCAAACTGAAAACTAGAGAATAATGTCTAAATAACAAGGAATTTGTATTACCCTTGATGAAACCAAACATTTCCCCTTTCACATTTTATTCCAAAATTCTCTTTTACACTGTGAACTGCCCCCTCCTTTCAATAAAATCTTACCATGTTCTTGCCTACAAGATGCAACATTGTCCAAGAATCCTAAAAAAATAAATTTTGTGGATACCCCTTCTCTCTCAGTAATTTCACTTTTTCCACGTTTTATAAATGTGTGGTATCTTTTGTTTGTAATATGTGGCACATCTGGAAAAGAGTTGTTAGGAGTGAATTTCTGAACATGCTGACATACCTTCCAAAACATTGTAATTTTAGCTGGCACTCTGACAATTGTAGGATGTAGAGTTAGGAAATTTAAAAGAAAGAAAGAAAGATGCAAACATATACCAATATTCTTTTCTCCCCCATTCTCCTGTATTTTAGGCATTTTTTTTATTGTCTGTGCTCTAGGCAGTGTTCTAACTTGATATTTGCAAGTCAATGACAAGGCCTGCTCAGCACCCAGGGAATTAGCTAGTCACAGACAATTAGTCTTTTAAAAGGTCTGCTGCTTGGAAATTTGCCACTAAACTCCGTATAGCCTCAGCACATAATGTAAATTTTTAATGATTATAACTTTTCTAAATTCAGCCTTTAACAAATCTTATAGTAGTGTTTTGAAACTTTTAGATCAAACATAACCCAATTAGGTTGGTATTTGATTAAACTGAACTGCCACTTCACTGAAGTGTTTAAATAAATCAACATTAATATGCTTTTACTACAGTAAATAAAGTTACGTGTATATAGTTGAAATGTCAATATCCACACATAGCTCTTGAAAATTAAGTACTCCATGCATTCTGAATAATGAATCCAGTATTAATTTGGGGAAAATTGTTGATTTCTTTTTATAGGCCTATGGAAGTACTTTACCCCAAAATTGTAAAAGTTCTTAATTCTTAAAAATAATAAACCAAATAGTTGTTGAGTTCTAAAACCACTGAGTTGTCCTAATAATGTCCTAATAATTAATGAACTTTTCCTCCCTAAAATGCAATACTGATTGATCCTTTAAAGAATACTTATAAGGAATCTTTTTCATTCTAATAGGATAAATTTGGTAGGAGACCTTTGGCTGCTTTGCTTTCCCACTCTACCAACAAGTAATTGCATTGTTTGCCCAGTAACAGATTTTCTATAGCAGATAGTCTTCATCAAAGGTTAACTAGCATCAAGTGGCAGGGAAAAAATCCTGTTTCTTCCCATAGGTACAGCATGATGAATTTAAATATCTCATCTAAGGATGAAAGAAGCTTTTTAGAAGTTTAAGTATGCTGGAAAATGTAGCTTTCCACTTTCCATTTCTATTGTTGTCCAACAGATAGATGCTATAAGATGGTGCTACATTTTCCATGACATTCACAGTTCTGCATTTTATTGATAAGCCATCTTTATGTGTCCTTTAGCAGCCTATTTGATTTTTGACTAGTTCTCTTAATCCTGTATGGGATGAGTTTCAAAGTACACTAAATTCTTATTTGAGTACCTTCTGTCATTATTCCCTTCACTTAAAAAAAGGTAAACCTGAAGCAAGTCTGCCTTGGAACTCTTGTGCATTGGAAAGAGATGTTTATACAGTCTATGCTGGAACACATATGATTAGTTAGAATTAAGTTTGGGTGCAAGTGACAGAAACCTAAATAAGAGTGGCTTAAACAAGATAGTTTTTTTTTCTTTGATGCATTCAAGGGCAGAGGTACATAATACAACTGGTATGGTCTAATCCTTTGATCTTACAGCTCTTCCATGCCTGGCTTCCATTCTGAAAGTTACCTTGTGGTCAAAGAGGGCTTCCTCTAGCCATCATGTCTGCATTCTAACCAATAAGGAAAGGGATGTGAAGGACAAACTCCTCCCTTTAAGGACACTTCCCAGAATTGGCACACTCTTCCTCCACTTATATCCCATTGACTGGGACTTAGTCTCCCTGCCACAAGTAGGTGGAAGGATGACTGGAAAATAGTCTCTATGCTGGATGACCATAAGCTTAGCTAAAAATTTGTAATTTTGTTATCTTGAAACAAAGATATATTGGGGAAAACTAGATGTCTGTGCCATACTGTTCTCTGGTATGGAACTCTTGGTCAGCAAAAGACCATTTCATTAACCTGGCAGCTGCTGCTAGAAAAATAAAGGAAGTGACTAAGTTTCTGGTAGAGATTCCTGAAAGAATTACTTATAAGGCCTTTTTTCTCCTGGCTTGCTATATTTTCAGAGCCCTTCAAACCACAGCATATGAAAACTCCTGCTTGTCTCAGAGGTCTTAAAATGCCTTTGATTTCAACTGTGTATCAAAACTTCCTATAGTGCTGTGATAAGAAGTTACTTTCCAATTTTCCACTCTGGCATAATATATCAGGGGGAGAAAAAAATTATTTTATGTGCCCGAACTTTTATTCTTTTCCAGTTTTGTCATTTTTAGTCACCACACATTGAAACACCTCTACTGACATTAAACCTATCTATATAACCCCAAATTAATTGAAGTTTTATAGTTGATTAAATAATAACAACCACTGTGTTTTGAGTGCTTACTCTATGCCAAGCATTGTGCTATGAATTTCACTTACATTATTTCATTAAATCTCCAGAACAAGGTAGGACTATTATTATTGCCTGTAGTTTCTAAACAGGGGAAACTAAAACTCAGAGAGTTTGCATAATTTGCCCAAATCCCCACAGTTAGTGAGTAATGGAGTTCAGGATTCATACCTAGGAAAACTGAATCCAGATTCCCACCAATCCTCTTACCTGGCCTTAATCACAATATGTCCTGATTGGTTGACCTTATTCTATATGAAAAAATCCAAATCTGTGCTGTTCAATATGGTAGTCACTAGCCACATATGGCAATTTACATTTAAATTTGAATTCATCAGAACAAAATTGAAATCTCAGTTCTTGAATCATGCTAGACACATATCATATGCTCATTAGACACATGTGGTTATCATATTGAACAGTGCAGATATGGAACATGCCCATCATCATGGAGTCTCTTGGAGAGTACTTACTGATATAGATAACTCAGGTCCTAACCTGGATATCTTTCTGGCATGAATTATCTGTCTGCCTATGTGGATATTGGCCAAAGAGAAACATGCACAATATCTTAAAGAAGGTAATTGGCTGAATTTATCAAATTTCCTCATAAATTCCACATTTATAAACAAACATTTGAGTGAAAATGTGAATATTCCTTGAATACTATCTCTGAAATAATCACCAATCTATTATCATATCTTTATTATAACCCTATTGTTATATAAATGTGAATATTTTAGTTGTGAAATCATTCAGACATACAAAATCAATTCTATATAGTCAATGTCTGATATAACACAGCTTGATCTATATAGCATACATGGCATCTGTTAGTCCTTTCAGTGTTATAATAGGGTAACTTTGGTTCTTATTATTTTCAGCATTGTGCAGTGAATATTTTGACAATGGTAAAAAGAAAATAAGAAATGCAAAGATACATATCTGTGTGTATCAGCTAAGCACAATTGCTTCTAACCTTGTCCATTGCTATTTTATAAACATAGACTAAAGACTAAAAGGTGGATGCTTAAGAAAGAAACTTAACAGAAGACCATGGGGAAGGGGAAGGGAAAAAAAAGTTAGAGAGGGAGGGAGGGAGGCAAACCATAAGAGGCTCTTAAAAACTGAGAATAAGTAGGGTTGATGGGGGTGCGAGGGAGGGGAAAGTGGGTGATGGGCATTGAGGAGGGCACCTGTTGGGCTGAGCACTGGGTGTTGTACGGAAACCAATTTGACAATAAATATCACATTAAAAAAACTAATCAATTTATAAGATTAAAATTCTTTCCTATTAGTTTCATAAGAAAAAAAGAAAGAAAGAAACTGGATTCATGTGTGGATTTAGTATACAGTCAAATGCAACTTCCTATCCTTTAGAAATGCCGGTAGTTACAACTTCAAAACCTTTGTGGTAAAAGTACACAGTCTCACTAAATCATGCCACCTTTTACTAAAAAATCCCAGCGGGTTTACCTATTTGAAAATGCTATATTAAAAGAGTACTCTGGTAGTTGGCCAAGCAAAGAGCAACCAAAATGCCTTAATACACTGCTGTATTCAATTAGGCCCACTTTTCTTTTTTCAAAGGTGAAAGGGGAAACTGTTAACTTTAAAAAGCTACATTTTCCTGTAATTTAAATATATAATCATTGTGTGCCAAAGAAAACATATTCAGAAGATAAATTAGCAAACACCTCAGTTATTTTACTTTTGAAAGAAAAATGACAGGTTTCTTCCTGAGCATCACAGCCAAATCATTAATTTCCCTGCCTGTATTATTTGTAAATTAAGGAACTCCAACTAAAAATAATAAAATGTCATAGCAAGGAAGCATGTATTCTCATCTCCATATACTGGAGGGTTTTTTGTTTTGTTTTGTTTTGTTTTGTTTTTAGCACTAATAGGTATTCTAGGAAAAAAAATAGACTTGCATTTCTTTTTTTTTTTTTTAGACTTGCATTTCAGTGAAAGAACATCAGCCATGGGACAGAGCAGTGATGGTCTTTAAAGTTCCATTTAAAAAAATAATAAAATAAAATGTAGTATTGAGGATAAAAAAATAAAGTTCCGTTTTAATGCACTTATGAGATAGAAGGGGGCTTTCTGACAATTTTTAGCACCCTGTGTTGCATTGTCTAATTTGAGGTACTATGTAAAATCCAAAAATACACTTTGTTATTATAAAACCCACACCTCTGAACTGGTTAAAAAAACAAGTTTTCTAAACCAGGGATAATAATTGCAGTCTTGATTTGAATAAATCAAGAAATCTAGGATTAGGAGACACATATAAGATCATCAAGACTAAACCTTTTTTTTTTTTTTTGAAAGAAAAGAAAACATAGCCCCAGATAACTTATCATTAGCAGTGGGTCTATAGATCACTTGAATTCTAAAAGAGGAAATCTGAATGTGTCTCAGCTCTTAAGATTTATTGTGGGACTTTGGCTAAGTCACTTTCACTTTCCCTGGACCTCTTTCCTCCTCTGTAAAAAAAAAAAAAAAAAAGAACCAGTTAAACTCCTTTTAGATCTTAGGGTCTATGTATAATTTCTTGTTTTATGCCAACGGTTAAGAAGCTAGTTAGTATTTTAGCAGATTCTAAAATACTAAATTAGCCAGAATACATTATGATGGTGATGGTTATGATGATGACAATTCATTTAATTTGGGGAAGAGGCTAAACTCAAGCAAGCTATTATCAGGAGTTCATTTTAAAAATGGCTTCTACGAAGTATTTTTAAATATTTAATTAAATATCTCAAACCATAGTCTTAGACATTCTAATTTTCTATCCCCTACTCTAAAGAGTGAGGTCTTATGCACAGTGATAGCCATAAAGTCCTGAATGATCATGATTGCCAGTAAACATTCAACTCTTTGAATTAAATTTCACTCACTCAAGCTTAAAATTTGTCTTGAGAGTTTAAAAATGTTTTTCAACAAGGGTTAAAAACTACAAAAATACTTTATTCTCAACTTTTGGTTAGACAGTTCAATTACTTACAATAGCCTATTCACTAAGCATACCAGTTAATGAAGGTTTTACTATATATTCTCCAAGCTAGCTAGTAAATTAATTAAGTGGAACAAGTAATTTTTTGGCCTGGCTGAATGTCTACACTGATGTGATTGCTTGGATTTAATGTACTGTTTAGGAAAGGGCAAATTGCATGAAGAGTGACATAGGTAGGTATGGCTAAGGCAAAGATACTTTATATATGATGAGCATAGTCAGGTTTTATTAGACATAGTTGAAATTGTTGCTACCATGATTACACAGCTTTCCAGCCAACTCAGTAAATGATACTGACACCTCTCTCCTACTTTGTGGAATAATTGTTAGTCAATTCTCTTCTCTGTCCTATTTCCTATGCCAAGTCATAATCTAGCTACCTTCATCTAGTAGCTTTCCCTTGCAGTGAATCATAGGATCTTTCTATCGTGAGGAAGAACTGGGGCTTTTCATCATTGCATCTCTAGCACAAAACACAGCACCTATTACATAGTAGATGCTTCATAAATGACTAATGAACTAAACAGTGAAACAGGAAGCAGGAGTTATTTTTGATTAATAGGTTGCTCTTTCAGGGCCAGTTTTGTGGTTATCTTAAATTGGATCCCTTAAATTTTAGCCAAGATGAAACAGCATATTATCTGAATGTATTTAGAAATTTACTTCTCCTGGGGCGCCTGGGTGGCTCAGTGGGTTAAACATCCAACTTGAGCTCAGGTCATGATCTCAGGGTTGGTGGGTTCCAGCCCAGAGGCAGGCTCTGTGCTGACAGCCCAGAGGCAGGTTCTGTGCTGACAGCTCAGAGCCTGGAGGCTGCTATGGATTCTGTGTTTCCCTCTCTCTCTGCCCCTCCCCCACTCGTGCTGTGTCTCTCTCCATCTCTCAGAAATGAATAAAGGTTAAAAAAATTTTTTTAAAGAAATTTACTTCTCCCTTTTCCTGCCTTTGCTGTCATTGAGAGAAAATTGGCCAAATATTTTATTAAAAATTTCATAGTTAGACACATATAGTAGAATAAATTTAATAACTGAATATATTGGAAACAAAGGAAGCTTCCAAAACAAAGGTAGAATCATTTTGCAGACTTGTTTCCCTTTGCTCCAGGAAAAAAAAAAAAAAATATATATATATATATATACCTATATATACATGTATATATATACATATATACATATACATATATACATATATATGTGTATGTGTGTGTATATATATATATATAAAACTTAGAATTAACTCAATTTAGATGATGACATTGACAAAGTGAAGAAGGTAAGAGAACTCTTCCCACAGAAGGGAAGAGTTGACACATTAAACAAATACTTTCTTCTTAAGTATAAACATAACTCAGCACCAAGTGAGGGAGCTGCCATGTCAGTTTCCATGATGAAAGCCAAATATTTTAATGAGGGTAATCACAGATACAGTTTTCTGCCTAATTACTTCAAAGCTTAAAAATGCAGGAGTAGGATCAAGTCTATTTTATCTCTTAGTGAAATCCTGACAACCAAGAGCAAAAATGTTTGTAAACTGTTGGCAGATAATTATCAACAGTTGTCTGCTTTAGAGGTAAATACAAATATGCGTGCTAGGGACATGCTTCATGACTGTTAATTGACCAAAAACCGAGGTACAGGAAGGATTCTTCATGTTGGAAGAGTTTGGTTTCTGTTTTATCACTGATTAAAGGAGAATAGGGTTTAACACCAGCTATAATGTTGATAATGCACCCCACACTAAACAATGATAATAGGCTCTTGCTTCTATCAGCAGCATGCAAGCTAGGCATTTTTGCCAGCAAAATTAAGGGCTAGTCTTTGAGGAATTCATGTTTCCATCTTTGATCTTTGTGCCAAAGCATCTAATCAAAGATATGGCTACATTTATCTTCATTATATACTTACCAAGGCCAGTGCAACTAAATGCTAGGAGACCTTCAATTTATTTCATGGAAAGTATTGAACATTGTTCTGCTTCAACCCTCCTGACAAAGGTTTGGAGCCACTTGGTCTAATAACTACCAATTAGGTGGGAATTGTGCCTGTCAGTCACCTGTCAGCCAGTTACCTTTGTGTCAGGGGGAAAGCAAAACTGTTGAGTTTCTAAAATCTACTGGCCATGTGAAGAAAGCATTTTGAAATAATTTGGAGGATTGCATGTTGTATTCTGTAGAGTTTTCTGGAAACAAAACTATGAAGATGAAACAAGAAGTTCAATATAGTAATTACATTTGATTGTCAAAAATAAAACCAAAATAATGGAATGTCTAGCCCTTGATGAGTGTCAGGTCCAATTTAAATAATTACGTCAACCAGAAAGGTAAGGATTTGAGAAGTCATATAATATACAAACAGAGACAATACTCTGATTTCTATTTTGACATGTAATAATGCTTCTGTAATGGAGTTTGATGAAAATTAGTGGTTATAAAAAGTTTCCCTGGGTGGTTTGAGACCTAATCTCCTATTTAGGTGATTATTTACATTAATTTATTTCTTTCAGACTCATAGAAATATCTCTTATTGACATCTCATCCTAAAAAGCACTAGTTTCACACTCTGGTTAGGCATCCCTTTTTGTTTGCTGCCAGGGTAAGAAGTGGGCAAGGTTTGGAGGAGCAGAGAGTCAGGACTAAAACTATTTTCAGAAAAATCAAACACTGGTAATATGGTCTCAAGAGAGTAACATACTGTTGGTCTTGGAGAAGAGCTAGAACTGATGAATATGAAGAACACTGCAAAACATGAAAAACTCTCAGTGTTCAAATACATAAAATCTATCCTTTTATGTAAAATGCTGGCAGTGAAGTGCTGCCGTAGTTCAAAGAAATGTGTGTGTGTTTTACTGTACTTTGTTTTAATTTAATTATTGTTTTATAAGTTGCAGTGATTAAGACCTACTGCATAGAAGATGTTACCTTAGGCATGAATTGTATTACATTTTGTAATACATGATAGGATATCTGGCTGTTTTGGGGTTTATCTGTGTTTGTGTCGTTTTCTCTTGCCCCCATTCCTTGCTTTCCAACTCTGGAGGGAAGTTCCCTGAGGTGGTTTTCAGATTAGCACTGCTTTTACACACTGTGTAAAAGGGAGGTTGGAATTAGCTGAACATTGCAAATTACTGGTGGTGGGAGAGACTGGGAATACAGCTGAAGGGAGGTATGAAGACTTTGAAAGGGAGGCAGGCTGAAATGCATTGGCACAGAAACCTGAAAGGCATTCTGTTTTGAAACACTGATGCCAAATTTTCCTTTATTTCCCAATTCTCAGAATTCTATCTCTTTTTGCTTCTCCTTAGTACTTCAGTGTGGCAGTTGCCTTTGTTCTTGTACCAGAACATGTCTTCATCAGTTTCCCTTGTGATCCTGCCTTCTTAGCACATCTAACCCTCATTGCCTATTAATTTTTAACAAATTTATATCAAAAATTATACTTGCTTTCCTAACAGTTTTCTGAAGCAAAACCTACTAGCATCAACTGTGATACTGACTTAACCCAAATGTGTCCTCAGAGCAGCTGTTGACATTTTGACTAACAAATATGGTCGTAAGGGACAGAGCAAGTGAATTTTGTCAGTTACATAAATGCCTAGACTAACTAGCCCCGTGGAAATATATTTCTGACTGGTGTCTCAGGGTTGTAAAACTCAATAAGGACCATGTTTTTAATAAATACCAATGTGGCTTATGAGAAGAGCTTGTGAACTCTCAAGTCTGTATACTCAAATAATTAGTGTTTTGATGGTGGATAGCCTTTCATTTGTTACCAAGATTCTTTTTTCCTCTCAACACACATTTTAAATTTGCTTTTATTATAAATATGTCTCAGTACAAATAAGGCAAATTAGGACAGGGTATAAAAAGTAGCAGCACAAATATCACAGCAAACTTTGCTTTAAAACTAAGGCAGAGAAGGCAATATAGATTTCTAAATGACATGACAAAACTCTTTCTTCCCCAATTCCTCTTTGAAATGCTGAGTTAATGTGCCATCTCTTTAAATATAGAACACATTTAAAGTATATTCTGGACCAGAAGTCATATAAGGAAAGTGCTTCAAGGATTTTCCACTTGGAGGGGCACCTGGGTGGCTTAGTCGGCTAGACCTCCAACTCGATTTTGGCTCAGGTCATTAGTGAGGTTGTAGGGCTCTGTGCTGACAGTGCAGAGCCTGCTTGGGATTCTCTCTCCCTCTTTCGCTGCCCCTTTCCTGTGCATGTGCACACATGTTCACATTCTGTCTCTGTCTCTCAAAATAAATAAATAAACATTTTTAAAAAAGAATTTTGCATTTGGAATAAGTAAGAAGGATTTGGTTGGTGCTGATGAATTAAAAAGGAGTGTCAGTTATAAGTTCAGATTTCAGCTTTTAGAAATTAGCAATTGCCTCACATAGTCACCAGTGACTAGGCCAATGAGGGGTATCTATGAAACTTTAAAACACAGAAACACACACATACACACACATGCACACATACACAAACATGCAGAAACTTCACCCAAATTTTCTCTCCTTTGGGACTTCAGATTCAGTAGATCTGGAGTAGGGTCTGTGCATCTGCATTTTTAAATGTTCCATAGGACATTCTGATGTAAAACCAACATTGAAAAATCCCTGCCCCAGATATTTAAATTTGGTCTGGAGTTTGATGCCATGTAGGTGCTTTATTATATAACAGATTTATTTAACAAATATTATTTGCCAAGGTCTGTTCCAAGTACTTTAACATATTAATTCACTCAATATTTTACTATCAATCTTATGGGGTAGGTGCTATTATCACCATCCCCATTTTGAAGATAAAGGCAAATAGAGGTGCTTAGCTTGTTCAAAATCATACCAATAATCTTTTATCATATCTAAAAATATTAAAATGATATCCCATATAAATATATTTATTATTCTTAAGTTAAATGTATTTCAAAGTCCCATAAACATTGTGAAAATAACTATGATGGTAATTTATGACATTAATCAGAGTGAGAGAAGATACCTGGATCTCATTTATGAATATTAAGGAGTATATGAAACAACGTTACTCTCTAAATCTCCTAAAACAAAATGAATAGCTGAAGAATAGGCTCTCCAGTGAAATTTTATTCTGGGGGAAGCAGAGAGCAAAATAAGACACAAGTGTATTTTAGTATTTTAGTATGTGAAAGGTTGAACTATCATTAAAGCTTATGATTATAGTCTTTCCTCCTTGCATTTTTACAAATAATAATAATAATAATAATAATAATAATAATAAACAACTCTGGTCTTCTTGATGACCTTAAATTTGACTCAAAAAAATACCAATGGTATGACCTGTTACTACCAAATTCAGCAACCAGAACTTCAGAATCGAGTCCACAAATTCACTGTTCTGTGTTTGTTAATCCATAGTACTGTGCTGACCTTTCAAAACAGTCTTTTATTACTAAGATAGAACTGAGAGTAATAAAGAGACCTGGGTTTCTAATTTCTAGTTCTGAGACTAATGGTTTCTATATTCTTTGCTATCTCAAAGCCTCAATTTCTTCATCTGTAAAATGGATGAGTTTGCTTTGGATGATCTCTCCAAGATCTCTACCAGTATTAACATTCTCTTAAGAGCCACTGTGACAGGTAGCCCATGGCTTTTATTTCTTCAAACTAATTATTTGTTCTTACCTCCCTCCTGGGATCTATGAGTAAGCATCAGTTAGAAAGAATGTAGTGCTCTGTGGTGGACAGCTGACTTCTCTTTCCTAGCAGAAATGAACCTGTCAGCTTTCATTAGGTCTTGTCAGGTAACATCTTGCTCAGTGATATTTTGAGACTGAAGTAGTGTTAGGCTAACATTCAGTTTTACCATGGTTCTAAAGAGGCAGTGCATTATATTCTTTTTTATTTTTAATCCTTTTTCAGTTTTATTGAGATGTAATTGATATATCCAAATGTTTTTTGAGTAAACTCTACACTCAATGTGGGGCTTGAACTCATGACTCTGAGATCAGAAATTGCATGCTGTACTGGCTGAGCCAGCCAGGCACCCCTATATTCTTTAAATTCCAAAGGCAAAACATGTAACATGGTTAATGGGATGCAAGAAATTTTTCCCTATACATTTTAATGCTTTAATTTTGATATTGTTGATGTTGCATTTGGTTTTGCCATCTTTTAAAATCTGTCAAGATCAGAAGAAAAGTTTTCTGGAAAATCTCATTCTGGTGATCACTACTGAACCTTTTTGCTTTTAGCCAAGTTGCTTCTTTGCCTGTCCCCCCAAGATAGTAGAAGGTGAAAAGAACTTCTTCCTAAGGAAAATGGCCCAAGAATGATCAAGATGGGGGTGGTGGTTAGGAAGTGAGAGAGGATTAAGGGCTGTGGAGTAATCTTTTTTTTTTTTTTTTTCCAACAGGATTTGAATTGTCAGGGCCCCTTCATTATCAACCTTTCTCCTTTAATCTAACAGAAGCTGTTCTTACTGGGATTGATTTTCTCTTTCTTGCTTTACTTCATCAAACTTTCTGGTGAGGAGCCATGGAATAATTTATGACATTCTTTCTAAGGTATCAACAAGTCAGCATGGCTAGACCCTGCTCCTTGGCCCCTTGCCTGGGTGAGAAAGGGCTTTCCATATCTTCTTTTGCTGGACATAGGATGGCTTGGTTTTTTCGTGATGTGCTTGTTGCCTGATATTTCAAGAGTTGCTCTAAATTTGGCTTGGGAATCTCTCACGCTGGGCAAGGCCAGGCTAAAAGGGGCTGTTGTGCTCCTTGGAGAAGAGTAGCTCATACAGGCTCCTTATTATATGGGGAAAAGAAAAAATCCACTCCTTCCTCTGGCCCCAACAGAGCCTCTTTTTTTTCTAATTAATACTTAATTTGGCAACAGTGTTTGCTATGTGCCAGATACCAAGGAAATAGTTCTTAGGTAATATCCTCTACCAGGAAGTGCATTGGAAAGATTGTAAAAGATTGAAAACAATCTTTTTTCCCAAAATTATTGTATTTTTTAAAGAGGTATTGCGTTTTCTTAGATTTCAAAAGGAACCTTATATGCACCTTTCAATGTGAAAGCATACAGAACAAAACATGAAGGTCCTCCTTAATCCCTGTCCCAACCTCAATGTCTTCATTTGCATTTTTCCAGTTCCCTTTCTATGTATTTATATACACATGTATATATAAAACTATGTGATTTTTTTCTTTGTGTCCAATAAAACTTTCTGCAATGTGAAAAAATGTTCTAAATCTTTGCTAATCGATATGGTAACTGTTAGCTACATGTGGATGTTGAATACTTGAAATGTGACTAAAGTGAGTGAAGAACTGACTTTTTAATTTTAAATAATTTTAATTAGTTAAAATTTTAATTTTTAATAGCTGCATGTGGCCATTGACTATTATATTGGACAGTGTAAACCCATATAGATGGAATCAGGAACTCATAGAAGAAAATAGCAACAAGAGCACCTGGGTGGCTCGGTTGGTTCGGCATCCAACCTCAGCTCAGGTCATGATCTCATGGTCTATGAGTTTGAGCCTCTCATTGGGCTCTGTGCTGACAGCTCAGAGCCTGGAGACTGCTTCAGATTATGCGTCTCCCTCTCTCTCTGCCCTGCCCCTGCTTGCTCACTCTCTCTTTCTCTCTCTCTCAAAAATAAATAAACATTAAAAAAATAATAAGAAAAGAAAATAGCAACAGTGTGAGAAATACATCTATGTGACCTTGGGTACCAGAGTTTTCCTGGAGATGGATCATCTCACTTAATCTTCACTTCTTTTATCTGTTAATTATAGAACCTATCAACAGCAGCAACTGCAATAGCTCAATCATCACCACCACCAATGAGGGAATGCAGATGTTGGTGACTTAGGGTCTGATCTTAACTCTGCAACACCCTCAGAGACAGAGGGCAGTTCCCCAAACCCTGTGTGCTTCAGGTGTTTCCTTTGTCCAAACAAGATAATAACAATTCTTCCTATAGGGTTCCTGTGATAATTAATTAGAAACACCTACTAAATCTCTTGTATACTTAAGATATATATATCCACCCAACTGAAAGTGGTTTTTTTTAGAGTCACCCACAAAGGAGACAGTTTCTTTTATCTACTGGGATTGTCCTGACTTTAGTGTAGATTTCATGAGATATCTAATTTTTTTTTTTTTTTTTACTGGGATGTCTCTTCTACTTAACATAACCCCCAAATACATGTTGTCATGTAACATTTGAGGTAAGAAAATATTGCAAGTTTATCTCCTTGAGATTCAGCTGGGGCTGCTTTTATATTCTTGATCCTCCCTTCATATTCTTAGTTCTGAAAGAAATGTAGGCACTTTTGACTATGTGGTTTGTGAACCTTGTCACAGTTTGATTGGAATAATGTATTTTTGAAACACATTTGAAATGTATGCCTGTGACATACTCCATTGCATGATTGTTTCTCTAAGATCTACTGGAAATGTCAGACTGTTTAAAGGGAGTTGTTAAATGTTAATATAAGACTGTTTATGAAGCTCTTCCAGAAAAGGATGCTCTGTAAATCATAACATCAATCTAAATGGTTAATAATTAGCTACTGTTAAGTCAGGCTAATTGTGGGAGCAACCAGTCTGAACTGGTGGTGAAACCTAAACAGTAGAATATGTGAAAAGGTGTGCTTGGTAGTTGGTGATGAATAAGAATCATGCTGGGCCTGCTTTAATGAAAGATAAGATTCATTTGTAATTGTAATCACTGTAATAATGGGATGGAATTAAAGTATTTGAAAGCACAGTTTGGTCTATTAAGTAGTTTGAATATTCCTCCAGCATTCCTATTTATACTTTAATTTGCTTAGCAAAGCTTTCTTCATTGATAATGCAAGGTCAATTGAAACCTAGCCTGGGTTCAAATGATCTCCAAACTTGAGTTTTCATGAAGTCCACATTAATGAGGACTTATTACAGTAATAAATCTGGAAAGACCAAAACCTAGAGAAGGCTATAGGTTATGCTGTCTTTAATTTTACTTAATTGCTTTGTTTTTTTTCCTACTATAAATTTCACCTTTAGTGTCATGCTACATATGATGTTGGGAGTAGAAATCTTCTGAAAACAGCAGAACTAAATGTGTATTTTTAAATAGAGACTAACTTAGTGTCAGTTAATGTTCAATGAGTGTAACATCAGTAAAGGAAGTAGATAATACAAAAATGTTAATTTTTATTACTAATCTTAAATTGTGCTTTAGGGTGAAGAAAAATCTTAATATTATGGCTCAAGAGTCAAGTCAACCTAGATTAGCATTGTTGTACATTAATAATGAAAATAGTTGAGCCCGATTGGTGTCACTTAAAGTTTTTGTGAATCAGGGATATGGCCTTACAAATTAAATAGTTTGAATACCAGATAAAGTGTCTAGAGAAATAATTCTTATTAAAAAGTTAAAACCTTCACTTTTCCTCTAGAGGAAAATTTATCATTGGTATAGAATTACATACCATGCACTCTGCAGCATGAAAAAGATGGAACTTTGCAGACTATAAAAATGTAATAAAGGAGGCACTAAAACTGATTTTCATTTAAGTAGATTACCAGTGTTTTCTTCCTTAAATGGAAGAAGTGTTCTGTACTCCTCCAACCTATTCTCAGCCATGATGATACTCTTTCTACATGCATGATTTGACACCACTCCATTTGAGGATGCTTAAATGTCCCTTGTTACTTCCATCCTCAACTCCAAAACCTTTTTCAGTTTAGCAAGAAAAGAGCAAAACTATAAAAATGAATGTGCAAAAATCTCCATCAAGTGTAAAGATAAGCCAAATTTTAAGGTAAGTGAAGAGGGTCCCCATTGTTCTTCTTACTCTCTTCATGCTTCTCTTCCTCCAATCCTGCGCAGCCCTAATACACCCAGTGGGCTTCACCCTAACCCAGGATTGTCTAGTGCAATGCACCAGACAAACCTGAACTCCCCTTCACCACCTCTTTCTCCATCCTAGACTGACTCCGCAAAGCTTACTTGTTCTGAGGGATTTTATCAGACCCCTGCTGTCAAGTGTTATTATTAGTAGTAATAGCAGTAAGAGGAATCATAATGTAACAATGAAAACAATAGCCAGTGTTGAGTACAATGTTTTATTGTGCTCCAGGCACTCTTCAAGAATTTTACATCCAGTGCTTCATTTAATCCTCACTTTTACTGATGATGATATTGATTAATGACTTGTCTAAGGTACCACAGTGAGTAAGAGGACTCACTCTTATTTAATTACAAGGGTCCAATCTCCTAACCACTGTGAGTGTATACTGCCTTCTAAGTTTTAGGAAAAGCAATAAAATTAATATCCCAGAAAGTGTCTTGAAAAAGTCATTAATAGTTGTTATCTCTTAGCAGTTTACAGTTCATTATCAGACTTTGCTGCATTATGTCTTATTAAAAAATGGAGGAAAGAGGGTAAGGTGAGGTGAGGAAAAGAAGATGAGAAAGAAAAAGAGGAATAATCAACTCTCAGCCTTGAGAGGACAGTTTGCTTTAGTTGAGCACATAAACGGTTAACCTCTATACCTTTTATTCTCCTTGGTGAAGTGCAGGCCACTGAATGCTGAGTTCATACAGTGAAAATGGCATAAATATTTCCCATCTCCCTTCTCTGTCCATGTACAAATTCCTTGTCCAATCACTTGTGGCCAGGGTAGCAGGATTGGTTTTACTCAACACAAGTGATAGAAAGTGATGGGAGAAGGAACTCCTTCAGGGCACTTTCCTTAAAGGGTCTATAAATGCAAGCATGACAGGCTCCTGAGATTACCCCAACTTCTCCTAGAGCTTAGCAAGTACAAATCTGTATGATTTTCCTAGGTCTAAATCAATTGCTGGACAATATAAAAACTGGGGACAACCTCCAGATGAAAAGAATTGGCCTTGTCTCAGTTATGAGAGTTCTTCCAACTCCAAAACTATGCCCTGAAATATTTGCTGCTACACTTTTGCTTCTACCCTACTTCTAAAACCGCTCCTCTCTCCTGGGTATACTCTGGAATCTTACTGGTTTCAAATCCCATTCCTAATTAGCCATGCATGATTCTGACTCTCTGAGTATAAAAATCCTTTTGTTTTCTTTAATATGACCCATAAGAGCTCTGTATCCAGCTGGCCTTAGATACTTAGGGGAACTGTTGAGCTCTGTTTTTAGTGGCAATTGCCTTTACTAGTTGAAAGGTCTGTTTTGCTCCCCAACTGTGTTTGTGTGTTACTTATATAAATGAGCTACTTTTGGAACTGCAGGTGATTTTAAGATAAAAACTTTTACTTTGGTAAAAACATAAGTAAGAGCCATACCTTCCAAAACTAACCTGAAGTGTATACTCTTGCATTTGTTTCCTGACCCGATTCTAGCTTTCTTCAACTGGAGCAGCCATTCACCAGAGATTTCCTGTAACTCATTGCAAAGAAAGCATGCTCTCAAAGGTGCCTCTGGCAGTGATTCTCCCTTGAGTGGACTTCGATGTTGACAATTTCTGGGTCATCTATCTTTTGATCCTTTTCTGTTACTAATTCACTAGGCATGATCCCTGACAAACTCTACGCATACGGGAATTGGCCTCAGAATAGAAAAAACAGTTATTCAACACTAGATATTAGGGTGACCAATTATTCTGTTTTGCTTAAGATTGTTCCAGGTTTAGCACTGAAAATCCTATGTCAAGGGAAACTCTGTAGTCCAAAAGAATCAAAGATTGTTGGTCATTCCACTTGACCTATCTTAGGCCATATAGTACATTAGAACACTAGTCTTTAAAGTTTTCTTAACATTTATTCATTTTTTGAGAGACAGAGAGAGACAGAGGGTGAGTGGGTGAGGGGCAGAGAGAAAGGGAGACACAGAATCCAAAGCAAGCTCCAGGCTCTGAACTGACAGCACAGAGCCAACACAGGGCTCAAACCCACATATCGTGAGATCATGACCTGAGCTGAAGTCAGATGCTTAACCAACTGAGCCACCCAGGTGCCCCAAGAACACTAGTCTTTAAAAATCCAAGCTCAAGTCCTACAGTATTACTTATTATATTTAACCATATATTCTTCTGTTTTTCCATAATGATTTAAACACTTTTAATTCTATATTTTGACTGTTATTTGTTTAATGTTTGCCTCTCTCACTATAGAGTAAACACCATGAGTGCTAGTGTCATATTTTCTTAATTCTCCATTACACCTCTAACACTTAGCATAATGCCCACATGAAGTAAGCACTCAACACATCCCTATTGCATGAATGAATAAAGCCACTTAATTATGCTAACTCTCTATTTTCTCACCCATAATAAAGATATTAATTACTTATTTCCAAGAATTATTGTGAAGATTTAAGACTGTATATGTGTGAAAGAGGCAAAATACATATTTCATAAACCATATAAAAAGCTTATTGATGATATGATTATGATATGTGCTTGGCAATAGTACTTGCTTTTTATTGAAGAATGTACTGAATTATAGGACATTTTAATGTTTTATTTTGTTTCATCCTTATAATTAGTCTTCGAATAGTTAATTAGATATTATCCCCATTTTATACATGAGTAAACTAAGGTTGCAAAGAATAGGGGTCAACTACAAAGCTAGAGGGCACACCCTTCAAGACTACCCTCACTTTTGACACCAACTACAAATTTGAATGACTCCTGAAACCACCTTCACGTAAGATGATTCACTAGAAGGACTCACAAAACTTACTGAAAGCTATTGCATTCACAATTATGGTTTATTACAAAGAAAGTGTACAAATTCAAATCAGTCAAGGGAGAAGCACATAGGGTGGAATCCAGGAGAAGTACAAAATGTGGAATTTCTATTATCTCCCTGTGGAGTCAGGATACATTACCCTCCTAGCATGGATGTATGACAGTATGCATGGAGTATTGTCAACCTAGGAAGCTCATCCAAGCCTCAGTATTTGGTACATATTGAGACTCTACCTAAATAGACATGACTGATCAATTGCCCACATGACTGATTTCAGTTTCCAGGTCAGCTGATACTATGTGACCCAGAGCCCTTACTCTAATTACATTGTTACAATCCGGCTAGCCCAAAGCCCTCAAACAAAGATTATCTTCTAGGAGCTGATGAGAAATGCCAGACCTCTGTTTTAATCAAATTTAAATTCTTTACTATGCAGAGGTGCAGAGAAGTCAATCAACTTGCCAGAAGTTGTACAGCTAGTACATATAAACTCTAGTCAAACTTCCTCTAGTACCCATGCTTTTATTTTCCATTGTTTAACCTGTGTATCTGACAAATGAATATACTTTTAATGTACTATAAAATGATACATGCTCTCATATGTATATTAAAGAAGGAATTCACTGGAGGTAAAAAAAAAAAAAGTCAGAACCTATAACCCTCAAACATTAACCTTTCTTTATGCCTTGAAACCAGACCTAGGCCCACACTGGGAAAAATAAAAAGTGGCCAAAGGTGCATAGTTTGTCCATTCCTCTATTCCACTAACCTACTCTTTTTTGCACTAGGGCTTATAAACACAATTTCATGCAAATACACACATCTTTACTAACAGTGGACTTTATTCTACATGGTCTATTCAAGAAATTCATTTTATTTTATTTTTTAATGTTTATTTATATTTTGAGAGAGAGAAAAACAGAGATCAAGTTGGGGAGGGCAGAGAGAGAGGGAGACATAGAATCTGAAGCAGGATCCAGTCTCTGAGCTGTCAGCACAGAACCCGTTGTGGGGCCCAAACCCACTACCTATGAGATCATGACCTGAGCCAAAGACAGATGCTAAACTGACTGAGCCACCCAGGTGCCCCAAGAAATTCCATTTTAAATGTTAAATAAGAGTTGACAATTCTTCCTGGGGTCATTTGCTTTTAAAATTAGTCTCTTCAGTGTGCAGATGGCCAACATATCCATGAAAAGGTACTCAACATCACTCATCATCAGGAAAATGCAAATCGAATCTACACAATGTAGTTTTGGCTAAAACATAAAAACAAGAAATGTTGGGGAGCATGTGGAGAAAAAGGAATCTTCATGTACTATTGGTGGAAATGCAAACTGGTGGGGCCACTGTGGAAAACAGTATGGAGGTTCCTCAAAAAGTTAAAATAGAACTGCACACTATTCCAGTAATTGCCCTACTGGGTATTTACCCAAAAAATACAAAAAAAAAAAAAAAACAAACCCACTAAATCAAAGGGATACATGCACCCTATATTTATAGCAGCATTATTTACAATAGCCAAATTATGGAAGCATCTGAGTTTTCATCAATAGATGAATGGAAAAAGAAGAAATGATGATAGATAGATAGATGATAGACGATAGGTAGATAGAGGTAGAGATAGATATGCTTATATATATATATATATATATATATATATATATATAATGGACTATTATTCAGCCATAAAAAGAATGAAATCTTGCTATTTGCAATGACATAAATGGAGCTAGAGTGTATAATGCTAAGTTAAATAACTTAAATAAGTCAGAGAAAGATAAATGCCATATGATTTCACTCATATGTGGAAGTTAAGAAATGAACAAAAAAAGCAAAGGAAAAAAAGACAAACCAAGAAACAGACTTAATTATAGAGAACAAATTGATTGTTACTAGAGAGGAGGTTGGTGGAATGATGGGTAAAAATAGGTGATGTGGATTAAGGAGTGTACTTGATGTGATGAGCACTGGGTGATCTATGAAAACGTTGAATTATTATATTGTACACCTAAAATTAATATAACACTATATGTTAACTTAATGGAATTTAAAATTAAATTAAATTAATAAATAAAAATAGAACTACCTATGATCCAGTTATCGCACACTGGGTATTTACAAAAATACAAAAACGCTAATTAATTCCAAAGGCTATATGTGCCCCTATGTTTTTTGCAGCATTATTTACAATAATCAGACTATGGAAGCAGCCCAAATGTCTATCAATAATGAATGGATAAAGATATATCCAATAATGAATGGATAAAGATCCATCATAATGAATGGATAAAGAAATAATGGATATATATAAAGATATATATATATCACATCTTTATATATGCAATGAAATATTATTCAGTCATAAAAGAATGAAATCTTACCATTTGCAATGACATGGATAGAGCTATAGAGGAAAACCAGGAAGGAAGGCAGGAGGGACACTAAAGTTCTGAAGTAATCTGCACATGTTCAGAAAAGGGAAAACATAACTCAAAGGCCCACATCACACAGAAGAGCATCCAAAGCTTAAATAAACCAGAGAAAACTTTGGGAAGATTTAACAAAAGGAAGGTAAAGAATTTGAAATATCCATTATTTTTTCTTCCAAGATTTTATTTAATTAAATTTAAGTTAGTTAACATACAGTAAAGTACTGGTTTCAGGAATAGAATTTAGTGATTCATCACTTACATATAAAAGCCAGTGCAAAGCACAATACCTTCCCTCCTTAATTTCCATCACCCATTTAGCCCATCCCCCGACTCACCTCCTTTCCAGCAATCCTGTTTGTTCTCTATAGTTAAGAGTTTACCTCCCTCTGTTTTTTTAAATTAATTTATTTATTTTAAGAGAGAGAGAGAGAGAGCAGGGTAGGAGTACAGAGAGAGGGAGAGAGAAAATCCCAATCAGGCTCCACAATGTCAGTACAGAGCCTGATGTGGGACTCGAATTCATAAACCCTGAGATCATGACCTGAGCCAAAATCAAGAGCCAGACATTTAACCGACTGAGCCAACAAAGTGCCCCTCAATCTGTTTTTATCTTATTTTATTTTTCCTTCCCTTACCTGATATTCATCTGTTTTGTTTTTAAATTCCACATATGAATGAAATCATATGGCATTTGTCTTTGACTGACTTATTTCACTTATCATACATAATACACTCTAGTTCCAGTCATATCATTGCAAATGGCAAGATTTCATTCCTTTTGATAGCTATTATTCCATAGTATATGTCATATTGGACTTTTTCCATAATTTGGCTATTGTTGATAGTGATGCTATAAACATTGGGGTGCATGTGACCCTTCAAATCAATATTTTTGTATCCTTTGGATAAATACCTGGTAGTGCAATTGCTGAGTCATAGGGTAGCCCTATCTTTAACTTTCTGAAGAAACTCCACACTGTTTTCCAGAGTAGTTGCTCCAGTTTGCATTCCCACCAACAGTGTAAGAGGTTTCCCTTTTCTGTGCATCCTCACCAGCATCTGTTGTTTTCTGAGTTATTAATTTTAGCTATTCTGACAGGTGTGAGGTGGTATCTCATTGTGGTTTTGATTTCTATTTCACTGATGATGATGATGTTGAGCATTGTTTCATGACTGTGTTAGCTATTTGTATGGCTTCTTCTGTTCATGTCTTCTGCCCATTTCTTAACTGAATTATTTATTTGTTGGGTGTTAAGTTTGATTAAGTTCTTTACAGATTTTGGATACTAGCCCTTTATCCAAATTTGCAAATATGTTTTCCCATTCCATCAGTTGCCTTTTAGTTTTGCGGACTATTCCCTTTGCTGTGAAGAAGACTTTTATCTTTATAAAGTCCCAGTAGTTCATTTGTGCTTTTGTTTTCCTTACCTCCAGGGAGACAGGTCTACTAAGTTGCTAAGGCCAAGGTTAAAGAGGTCGCTGCCTGTGTTCTCCTCTAGGATTTTGATAATTTTCTGTCTCACATTTAGTTCTTTAATCCTTTTTGAATTTATTTTTGTGTATGGTATAAGAAAGTGGTCCAGGTTCATTCTTCTGCATATCACTGTCCAGTTTTCACAACACCGTTTTCTTAAAGATACTTTTTCCCATTGGATATTCTTTCCTGTTTTGTCCAAGATTAGTTGGCCATAGAGTTGTGGGTCCATTTATGGGTCCTCTAACTGTTTCATTGATATATGTGTCTGTATTTTGTGCCAGTGCCATACTATCTTGATGACTACAGCTTTATAATACCGTTTGAAGTCCAGAATTGTGATGCATCCCACTTTGCTTTTCTTTTTCATCATTACTTTGGCTGTTTAAGGTCTTTTCTGGTTCCATACAAATTTTAGAGTTGTTTGTTCTGGCTGTATGAAAAATGCTGGTATTATTTTTATAGGGATTCCACTGAATATGTAGATTGCTTTGGGTAGTATAGACATTTTAACAATATTTGTTCTTCCAATCCATTAGCATGGAATGTTTTTCCATTTCTTTGTGTTATCTTCAATTTCTTTCATAAGTGTTTTACAGTTTTCAGAATACAGATCTTTTACCACTTGGGTTAGGTTTATTCCTGGGTATTTGATGGTTTTGGGTGCAATTGTAAATGGGATCAATTCCTTGATCTCTCCTTCTGCTGCTTCATTATTGGTGTATAGAAATGCAACAGATTTCTGTATGTTGATTTTATATCCTGCAACTTTACTGAATTCATATATAAGTTCTAGCAATTTTTTGTGGAGTCTTTCAGGTTTTCCACATAAGTATCATGTCATCTCTGAAGACTGAATGTTTGACTTCTTCCTTGCTGATTTGGATGACTTTTATTTCCTTTTGTTGTCTGATTGCTGAAGTTAAGACTTCAGTACTGTGTTTAACAACAGTGGTAAGAATGGATATCCCTGTCATGTTCCTGACATTAGGAAAAAAACATTCAGTTTTTCCCCATTGAGGATATTAGCTGTGGGACTTTTATATATGGCCTCATGTGTTTGAGGTATCTTCCTTCTATCCCTACTTTCTTTAGGGTTTTTATCAAGAAGCCATGCTGTATTTTGTCAAATGCTTTTTCTGCATCTACTGAGGGAATCATATGCTTCTTTTATTTTATTAATGTGTTTGTGTCATGTTGATTGATTTGCAGATAGTGAACCACCCGTGCAGTCTAGAAATACCTGATCATGGTGAATAATTCTTTTAATGTACTGTTGGATTTGATTTGCTAGTATCTTGAGGATTTTTACATCGATGTTCATCAGGGACATTGGTCAGTAATTCTCCTTTTAGTAGGGACTTTGGTTTGGAATCAAGGTAATGCTGGCCTCATAGAATGAGTTTGGAAGTTTTACCTTCATTTCTATTTTATGTAACAGTGTCAAAAGAATAGGTATTAATTCTTCTTTAAATGTTTAGAATTCCCTGGGAAGCCATCTGGCTTTGAACTCTGGTTTATTGGGAGATTTTTGATTACTGATTTAATTTCCTTAGGGGCTGTCTGTTCAAATTTTCTATTTCTTCCCCTTTTGGTTTTGTAGTTTATGTTTCTAGTAATTTATTCACTTCTTCCAGATTGCCCAATTTGTTGGCATGCAATTGCTCATAATATTCTCTTATAATTGTTTGTATTTCTTCAATGTTGGTTGTGATATCTCCTCTTTCATTCATGATTTTATTTATTTGGGTCCTTTCTCTTTTCTTTTTGATAAGTCTGACTATGGTTTTATCAATTTTGTTAATTCTTCCAAAGAACCAGCTGCTAGTTTTGTTCATATGTTACTGTTTTTCTGATTTCTGTATTATTTATTTCTTCTTTAATCTTTATTATTTCCTTTCTTCTCCTGGGTTTGGGCTTTATTTGCTGTTCTTTTTCCAGCTCCTTTAGGTGTAAGGTTAGTTTGTGTATTTGAGACCTTTCTTGCTTCTTGAGAAAGGCCTGTATTACTTCCCTCTGAAGACCACTTTTACTGTACCTCAGAGGTTTTGGACTGTTGTGTTTTCATTTTCGTTGTCTTCCATGTAGTTTTTATTTCTTTTTCAATTTCCTGGTTAACCCATTTATTCTTTAGTAGGATGTTCTTTAATTTCCATGTATTTGTGGTCTTTACAAATTTTTTCTTCTGGTTGATTTCAAGTTTCAGAGTGTTGTGGTTGGAAAATATGTGTAGTATGATCTCAATTTTTTTTGTATTGATTGAGGTATGATTTCTTACCCAGTATGTGATCTATTCTGATGAATGTTCCACGTGCACTTGAAAAGAATGTGTATTCTGCTCCTTTAGAGTGAAATACTCTAAATATATCTGTTAAGTCCATCTGGTCCAGTGTCATTCAAAGCCATTGTTTGCATGTTGATCTTCTGCTTAGACAATCTGTCCATTACTGAAAGTGGGGTGTTGAAGTCCCCTACTATTATGGTATTATTATCAATACATTTATTTCAGTTTGTTAATAATAGATTTATGTATTTGGCTTGTCGCAAGGGCATAAATATTTACAATTGTTAGATCTTCTTATGGATAACCTCCTTTTAATATGATATAGTGCTCATCTTCATCTCTCATTACAGTCTTTGGCTTAAAATCTAGTTTGTCTGATATATGTATGCCTGCTCTAGCTTTCTTTTGATGTCCATTAGCATGATAAATGGTTCCCTTTCACCTCACTTTCAATCTGGAGGTGAATTTGGGTATAAAATGGGTCTCTTGTAAGCAGCATATCGATGGGTACTGTTTTTTTCTTTAATCCATTCTGATATCCTATGTCTTTGGATTGGAGTATTTAGTCCATTTACATCCTGAGTGATTATCAATAGATATGAATTTATTACCATTGTATTTATCACTGTAATGTCACTGTTCCTATAGATTGTCTCTGTTCATTTCTAGTATTTGTTGCTTTTGGTCTCTCTTTCCTGCTCAGAGGGTCCCCTTCAATAATTCTTGAAGAGCTGGTTTAGTGTTTACAAACCCCTTTAAATTTTGCTTGTCTTAGAAACTCTTTTGTCTTTCCTTCTATTCTGAATGACAGCCTTTTTGGATAAAGTATTCTTGGCTTAATATTTTTCCCATTTAATACATCAAATATATCATGCCACTACCTTCTGGCCTGCCATGTTTCTGTGGACAATTCTACCGCTAACCGTATGTCTACCCCCGTAGGTTAAAGACCTTTTGTCCCTAGCTGCTTTCAGAATTCTCTCTTTATCTTTGTACTTTGCAAGTTTCACTATGCTATGTGTTGGTGTTAACCTGTTTTTGTTGATTTTTAGGGGACTTCTCTGTGCCTCCTAGACTTCAATGCCTGTTTCCTTCTCCAGATTTGTGAAGTTCTCAGCTATAATTTGTTCTAATAAAGCTTCTATCCCTTTTACTCACTCTTCTTCTGGGACTTCTATGATATAGATTTTATTTCATTTCATGGAATCGCTGAGTTCCCTAAGTCTATATCATGACCTAATAGTTTTTGTTCCCTCTTCTTTTCAGCTGTATTATTTTCCATAATTTTATCTTCTCTATCACCTTTTCAATCATCTGCTTCTTCCATTCTCATTGTGATTACAGCCAGTTGGTTCTGTGTCTCAGTTATAGCATTTTTTTAAACTTCAGCCTGACTGTTTTTTAGGTCTTTGATTTCTGCAGCATGAGATTCTCTGATGTCTTATATGATTTTCGTCGAGCCCAGCTAGTATTCTTATGACTGTTCTTCTAAATTCTTGTTCAGATATATTACTTATATCTGTTTGGAGCAAATCTCTGGCTGTGGTTTCTTCCTGATCTTTCTTTGGAGCAGAATTCCTTCATCTTGTCATTTTGTCTAGGTTTCTGTCTTTTGTGTTTTATGAAAGCTTATTATGTTTCCTGTTCCTGAGAGTAATACTGTATTAAGAAGGGGTTATACACTCTCCAGAGACTGGTGCTTCAGGAAGTAATTCTGGTGTATGCCATGTGCCCTCTTCTATTGTAATTTGGCTGCTTTTTCCCCAGGTCAGTTCTCTTCAGAGTTCCTCCCTGCTTTCAGTGGTGAGTGTTTGGACCTTTATCTGTGTGTACTTTGATTTGTTTGTTAAAATAAGCCTGATTTTAAAAAGGCCTGATCCAAAAAAAAAAAAAAAGAGAGAGAAAAAAGGAAAAGGAACAGAAAAACAAACAAACAAAAAACTATAATCCTGGTTCCATAGAAAAAGAAAGTGAAGAAGACAACGACTGCAATGATGGCAATGGAGGTGGAGGAAGAGGAGGGAGAGGATTAAAAAATGAGAAAGGGAAATGAAACAAACAAAAGACTATAAGCCTGATTCAAAAGGGGAAAAAAAAGAAAAAAAGAAAAAGCCTGGTCCTATGTCCACCAGAACTGAAGCTGACACTTTGGAGTATTCTATGATCAGTATACTTAGTGCATGTGGGGTAGCCTATGTAGGTCCTCTGGGTGAGAGGCCTGCTGTGCTGGCACATAGTCAGACCTACCTTAGTAAAGATGCCCCTATAGGGCATGGGATTTAGTGTAAGTGGCTCCAGCCTTGACTGAGGGTGCTGTGTTGCTTACTGAAGTCCAACCGTGCTCATAGGTAGGGGAAGATGGCATCACCACATTCTCTTCCCTGGGTAGGGGAGCTGGGGCTCATGCTCTTCAGGTAGCCCTCACAGACAAGCAGACAATCTCCCCTCCTGTGTTCCAGACTTCTGTCATATCACTGCCCTCAACCTTTCTGTGTCCAGGCCTTTTACATGCCCAGTGCTGCAGCTCTCCTGTGTTTTATCTCTGGCACATGACTGGATTCAAACTCCAAATATTAAAGGACCTGGCAAAGCTTGGACCTACTCCCCTCTTCTAGAGGAAAGCCTCACAGTATTGTGGCTGGTGTCATTCTGTCACAGAAAAGCAGTTGCAAGGCCACACAAGCACATGGAACTTAAGGTTAAACACAGCAAAAAGCTGTGACCACGTTATCCATCCTCTGTACATGCCACTGTCCCCTGCTGTTGAACAGCTGGTCAAAGGCTCCAGTGTGGTCTTTTGTCCTTGGAGAGGTAGTGTAACCTCTTCCAAATGTACTCAGGGAAGGATAACTTTCTCTCCCAGTGCAACCCAGGGGATCCCCATACCATGCTGTCCATTGTCTGTTCCCAGGCTTCCCCTTCTCCTCCAGGAACCCTTCTGCCCACCTAGATCTACTCCAGCAAATGGCACAGACTTCCAAAAACTCAGAACTTCAGCTACACTGTTTGCAAAAACTTGCAATAATCAGTTCTTCATGATTCCCCCATCAGTGGTTGTGGGGTACTGCTTTTCTTGTGCGAACCTGACATGCTGCTCTCCCCTGTCCTTTCTCCTCTCCACGAAAAGGGCTCCCACCCATATGCAGCACTGTGGTTTTTCTGTCCCCCAATTCCCCTCTCTGCACTGCATACCTGCCATGTTCTTGTCCTCAAATTATGCAGATTGTTCTCTTAATACTCAGATCAACTTCCTAGGTATTCAAAATGATTTGATTTTGATCTAGCTGTGTTCAAGGGAGGAGACAAGCCCAAGGTCCCCCAACTACTCTGCGATCTTAACTCCTTCTCAGCCCAATTTTTTATCTCTCCAATGGAAGGGGAGAAAGATGCAAAATTGTGGCTAATCTATTGCAGAGGCTAGCAGTGGATAGCATTTGCCTTGGAGTCAGGCACACTGAAGTTTAAATCCCAACTCCATTGTGTGACCACATGAAATTTATTTACCTTCAATTTCCTCACCCTTACAACTAGTGCTAATGATAGAATGAAGTCTCATGAGATATTCACTGTAATTAAATAAGATAATGAACGTGAGATATTTAGCATAGTGTCTGGCACAAAGTACAATGTAAACACTCAATAAACACCATAATAATGATGATGATATGATAAGTACTGTTTTCGTCTGTAAAATAGAGATTACACTCCTGGTTATCTCATGGGGTTAAGCCAGTAATTGTTGCTATATTGAATGTGATAATGTCTTCCAAAAGGTGCATTACCATGTCTTTGAGATCAGTGTTGCCTGTAATTCTTATTTGGCAATAAGCAATAGTGCATGAAAGTCTGTTGATGAGTATGTGCTAAGCCATTCCCTCAGGTGTGATAAAAAATTAATAAAGTCTTATTATCCTGCTTGGCACAATGGAAATATCTTGCATAATGATGTCATACATCCAGGTTTAAATTCAGGATATGCCAGTTTCAGGTTGTGTGACCTACACACTGTCTTATATGAAAATGCTTGGCTTTTTTGAGACTCAGTATTCTTATCTATAAAACAGGGGTAATAGTATATATCTTGAAACTAATGTAAAGAACGTCTCACAATGTATCATTTTCTTTTGCTGCTCAGTGTTTCCAGAGACTTAAGAGTGAGCATTTTTAAACATTTTTTTTTAATTTTGGTTTGTTTCACTCACGTATTTTGCCAATCAACACATTTTTTTAAGTAAGTTTTGGGCCCAATATGGGGTTTGAACTCATGACTCTGAGATCAAGAGTGGCATGCTCTATCAACTCAGCCAGCCACACACCCCAAGAATGAGCATCTTGGTAAACTGATAGATCCAGTAATATATTTTTTGTACAAATCATTTGTCACACACACACACAATATGTGAGGATATATACATATATATGTGTATATGTACATATAAAATATACATACATACATTGGAAAGATTATTTTTCTCCATTGAATGACAATGACACCCTAGTTAAAATCAACTGACAATAGATGTATGTTTTTCTTTTCCTGGATACTTAATTCTATTCCATTGATCTATATGTCTAACCTTATACCAGAATCACAATGTTTTAAGTACTGTAGATTTGTAGTAAAGTTTTGAAATCAAAAGATGTGATTCCTCCAACTTTGTTCATCCATTTCAAAATTATTCTGGTAATTCAGAATCCCTGGTAATTCCATATGAATTTATTTTATTTTATTTTATTTTTATTTTTTTTCAATATACGAAATTTATTGTCAAATTGGTTTCAATAAAACACACAGTGCTCATCCCAAAAGGTGCCCTCCTCAATACCCATCTACCCACCATCCCCTCCCTCCCACCCCCCAACAACCCTCAGTTTTCAAGAGTTTTCAAGAGTCTCTTATGCTTTGGCTCTCTCCCACTCTAACCTCTTTTTTTTTTCCTTCCCCACCCTCATGGGTTTCTCTTAAGTTTCTCAGGAACCACGTAAGAGTGAAAACATATAGTATCTGTCCTTCTCTGTATGGCTTTCACTTAGCATCACACTCTCCAGTTCCATCCACGTTGCTACAAAGGGCCATATTTCCTTCTTTCTCATTGCCATGTAGTACTCCATTGTGTATATAAACCACAATTTCTTTATCCATTCATCAGTTGATGGACATTTAGGCTCTTTCCATAATTTGGCTATTGTTCAAAGTGCTGCTATAAACATTGGGGTACAAGTGCCCCTATGCATCAGTACTCCTGCATCCCTGGGGTAAATTCCTAGCAGTGCTATTGCTGGGTCATAGGGTAGGTCTATTTTTACTTTTCTGAGGAACCTCCACAGTGTTTTCCAGAGCGGCTGCAACAATTTGCATTCCCACCAACAGTGCAAGAGGGTTCCCGTTTCTCCACATCCTCTCCAGCATCTATACTCTCCTGATTTGTTCATTTTGGCCACTCTGACTGGGATGAGGTGATATCTGAGTGTGGTTTTGATTTGTATTTCCCTGATAAGGAGCGACGTTGAACATCTTTTCATGTGCCTGTTGGCCATCTGGATGTCTTCTTTAGAGAAGTGTCTATTCATGTTTTCTGCCCATTTCTTCACTGGGTTATTTGTTTTTCGGGTGTGGAGTTTGGTGAGCTCTTTATAGATTTTGGATACTAGCCCTTTGTCCGATATGTCATTTGCAAATATCTTTTCCCATTCCGTTGGTTGCCTTTTAGTTTTGTTGGTTGTTTCCTTTGCTGTGCAGAAGCTTTTAATCTTCATAAGGTCCCAGTAATTCACTTTTGCTTTTAATTCCCTTGCCTTTGGGGATGTGTCGAGTAAGAGACTGCTACGGCTGAGGTCAGAGAGGTCTTTTCCTGCTTTCTCCTCTAGGGTTTCGATGGTTTCCTGTCTCACATTAAGGTCCTTTATCCATTTTGAGTTTATTTTTGTGAATGGTGTGAGAAAGTGGTCTAGTTTCAACCTTCTGCATGTTGCTGTCCAGTCCTCCCAGCACCATTTGTTAAAGAGACTGTCTTTTTTCCATTGGATGTTCTTTCCTGCTTTGTCAAAGATGAGTTGGCCATATGTTTGTGGGTCTAGTTCTGGGGTTTCTTTTTTTTTCCATTGGTCTATGTGCCTGTTTTTGTGCCAATACCATGCTGTCTTGATGATTACAGCTTTGCAGTAGAGGCTAAAGCCTGGGATTGTGATGCCTCCTGCTTTGGTCTTCTTCTTCAAAATGTCTTTGGCTATTCTGGGCCTTTTGTGATTCCATATGAATTTTAGAATTGCTTGTTCTAGTTTCGAGAAGAATGCTGGTGCAATTTTGATTGGGATTGCATTGAATGTGTAGGTAGCTTTGGGTAGTATTGACATTTTGACAATATTTATTTTTCCAATCCATGAGCATGGAATGTCTTTCCATTTCTTTATATCTTCTTCAATTACCTTCATAATCTTTCTATAGTTTTCAACATACAGATCTTTTAAATCTTCGGTTAGATTTATTCCTAGGTATTTTATGCTTCTTGGTGCAATTGTGAATGGGATCAGTTTCTTTATTTGTCTTTCTGTTGCTTCATTGTTAGTGTATAGGAATGCAACTGATTTCTGTACATTGATTTTGTATCCTGCAACTTTGCTGAATTCATGTATCAGTTCTAGCAGACTTTTGGTGGAGTCTATCGGATTTTCCATGTATAATATCATGTCATCTGCAAAAAGCGAAAGCTTAACTTCATCTTTGCCAATTTTGATGCCTTTGATTTCCTTTTGTTGTCTGATTGCTGATGCTAGAACTTCCAGCACTACGTTAAACAACAACGGTGAGAGTGGGCATCCCTGTCGTGTTCCTGATCTCAGGGAAAAAGCTCTGTTTTTCCCCATTGAAGATGCTGTTAGCTGTGGGCTTTTCATAAATGGCTTTTATGATGTGTAAGTATGTTCCTTCTATCCTGACTTTCTCAAGGGTTTTTATTAAGAAAGGGTGCTGGATTTTGTCAAAGGCCTTTTCTGCATGAATTGACAGGATCATATGGTTCTTCTCTTTTTTTTTATTAATGTGATGTATCACCTTGATTGATTTGTGAATGTTGAACCAGCCCTGCCTCCCAGGAATGAATCCCACTTGATCATGGTGAATAATTCTTTTTATATGCTGTTGAATTCGATTTGCTAGTATCTTATGGAGGATTTTTGTATCCATATTCATCAGGGATATTGGCCTGTAGTTCTCTTTTTTTACTGGGTCTCTATCTGGTTTAGGAATCAAAGTAATACTGGCTTCATAGAATGAGTCTGGAAGTTTTCCTTCCCTTTCTATTTCCTGGAATAGCTTGAGAAGGATAGGTATTATCTCTGCTTTAAACGTCTGGTAGAACTCCCCTGGGAAGCCATCTGGTCCTGGACTCTTATTTGTTGGGAGATTTTTGATAACCGATTCAATTTCTTCGCTGGTGATGGGTCTGTTCAAGCTTTCTATTTCCTCCTGATTGAGTTTTGGAAGAATGTGGGTGTTTAGGAATTTGTCCATTTCTTTCAGGTTGTCCAATTTGTTGGCATATAATTTTTCATAGTATTCCCTGATAATTGTTTGTATCTCTGAGGGATTGGTTGTAATAACTCCATTTTCATTCATGATTTTATCTACTTGGGTCATCTCCCTTTTCTTTTTGAGAAGCCTGGCTAGAGGTTTGTCAATTTTGTTTATTTTTTCAAAAAACCAACTCTTGTTTTTGTTGATCTGCTCTACAGTTTTTTTAGATTCTATATTGTTTATTTCTGCCTTGATCTTTATTATTTCTCTTCTTCTGCTGGGTTTAGGCTGCCTTTGCTGTTCTGCTTCTATTTCCTTTAGGTGTGCTGTTAGATTTTGTATTTGGGATTTTTCTTGTTTCTTGAGATAGGCCTGGATTGCAATGTATTTTCCTCTCAGGACTGCCTTCGCTGCATCCCAGAGCATTTGGATTGTTGTATTTTCATTTTTGTTTGTTTCCATATATTTTTTAATTTCTTCTCTAATTGCCGGGTTGACCCACTCATTCTTTAGTAGGGTGTTCTTTAACCTCCATGCTTTTGGAGGTTTTCCAGACTTTTTCCTGTGGTTGATTTCAAGCTTCATAGCATTGTGGTCTGAAAGTATGCATGGTATAATTTCAATTCTTGTATACTTATGAAGGGCTGTTTTGTGACCCAGTATATGATCTATCTTGGAGAATGTTCCATGTGCACTCGAGAAGAAAGTATATTCTGGTGCTTTGGGATGCAGAGTTCTAAATATATCTGTCAAGTCCATCTGATCCAATGTATCATTCAGGGCCCTTGTTTCTTTATTGACCGTGTGTCTAGACGATCTATCCATTTCTGTAAGTGGAGTGTTAAAGTCCCCTGCAATTACCACATTCTTATTAATAAGGTTGCTTATGTTTATGAGTAATTGTTTTATATATTTGGGGGCTCCTGTATTCGGCGCATAGACATTTATAATTGTTAGCTCTTCCTGATGGATAGACCCTGTGATTATTATATAATGCCCTTCTTCATCTCTTGTTACAGCCTTTAATTTAAAGTCTAGTTTGTCTGGTATAAGTATGGCTACTCCAGCTTTCTTTTGGCTTCCAGTAGCATGATAAATAGTTTTCCATCCCCTCACTCTCAGTCTAAAGGTGTCCTCAGATCTAAAATGAGTCTCTTGTAGACAGCAAATAGATGGGTCTTGTTTTTTTATCCATTCTGATACCCTATGTCTTTTGGTTGGTGCATTTAATCCATTTACATTCAGTGTTATTTTAGAAAGACACGGGTTTAGAGTCATTGTGATGTCTGTATGTTTTATGCTTGTAGCGATGTCTCTGGTACTTTGTCTCACAGGATGGCCTTAGGATCTCTTGTAGGGCTGGTTTAGTGGTGACAAGTTCCTTCAGTTTTTGTTTGTTTAGGAAGACCTTTATCTCTCCTATTCTAAATGACAGACTTGCTGGATAAATGATTCTTGGCTGCATATTTTTTTCTGTTCAATACATTGAAGATCTCGTGCCAATCCTTTCTGGCCTGCCAAGTTTCAAAAGAGAGATCAGTCACGAGTCTTATAGGTCTCCCTTTATATGTTAGGGCACGTTTATCCCTTGCTGCTTTCAGAATTTTCTCTTTATCCTTGTATTTTGCCAATTTCACTATGATATGTCATGCAGAAGATCGATTCAAGTTACGTCTGAAGGGAGTTCTCTGTGCCTCTTGGATATCAATGCCTTTTTCCTTCCCCAGTACAGGGAAGTTCTCAGCTATTATTTCTTCAAGTACCCCTTCAGCACCTTTCCCTCTGTTTTCCTCCTCTGGGATACCAATTATGCGTATATCATTTCTTTTTAGTGTATCACTTAGTTCTCTAATTTTCCCCTCATACTCCTGGATTTTTTTTTATCTCTCTTTTTCTCAGCTTCCTCTTTTTCCATAACTTTATCTTCTAGTTCACCTATTTTCTCCTCTGCCCCTTCAATCTGACCCGTCATCGTTTCCATTTTATTTTGCATCTCGTTTTAAGCGTTTTTCAGCTCCTCGTGACTGTTCCTTAGTCCCTTGATCTCTGTAGCAAGAGATTCTCTGCTGTCCTCTATACTGTTTTCAAGCCCAGCGATTAATTTTATGACTATTATTCTAAATTCACTTTCTGTTATATCATTTAAATCCTTTTTGATCAGTTCATTAGCTGTTGTTATTTCCTGGAGATACTTCTGTGGAGAATTCTTCCTTTTGGTCATTTTGGATATTCCCTGGAGTGGTGAGGACCTGCAGGGCACTTCCCCTGTGCTGTCGTGTATAACTGGAGTTGGTGGGCGGGGCCGTAGTCAGACCTGAAGTCTGCCCCCAGCCCACCCCTGGGGCCACAGTCAGACTGGTGTGTGCCTTCTCTTCCCCTCTCCTAGGGGCGGGATTCACTGTGGGGTGGTGTGGCCTGTCTGGGCTACTTGCACACTGCCAGGCTTGGGGTGCTAGGGATCTGGCGTATTAGCTGGGGTGGGTAGGCAAGGTGCATGGGGGCAGGAGGGGCAGGCTTAGCTCACTTCTCCTTAGGTGATCCACTTCAGGAGGGGCCCTGTGGCAGCGGGAGGGAGTCAGACCCGCTGCTGGAGTGGTGGCTCCGCAGAAGCACGGAGTTGGGTGTTTGCGAGGAGCAAGCAAGTTCCCTGGCAGGAACTGGTTCCCTTTGGGATTTTGACTGGAGAATGAACGAGGTAGATGGCGCTGGCTAGCGCCTTTGTTCCCCAACAAACTGAACTCTGTGGTCCGAGGGCTCAGCAACTCTCCCTCCCTTTGTCCTCCAGCCTTCCCGCTTTCCTGAGCAGAGCTGTTCACTTATGACCTCCCAGATGCTAAGTCCCGCTTGCTGTCGGAACACACTCCATCTGGCCCCTCCACTTTTGCAAGCCAGACTTGGGGGCTCTGCTTGGCCAGGGGGGCCACCCCTCCACCCCGGCTCCCTCCCGTAAGTCGGTGTGGTGCGCACCCCTCTCAGCCCTTCCTACCCTCTTCCGTGGGCCTCTCGTCTGAGCTCGGCTCTGGAGACTCCGTTCTGCTAGTCTTCTGGTGGTTTTCTGGGTTAGTTAGACAGGTGTAGGTGGAATCTAAATGATCAGCAGGATGTGCAGTGAGCCCAGCATCCTCCTGCACTGCCATCTTCCTCCGGCACCTCCATATGAATTTTTATTTTTATTTTTATTTTTTATTTTTTTAACGTTTATTTATTTTTGAGAGAGAGACAGAGCATGAACGGGGGAGGGCCAGAGAGAGAGGGAGACACTGAATCCAAAACAGGCTCCAGGCCCTGAGCCATCAGCCCAGAGCCCGACGTGGGGCTCGAACCCACGGACCTCAGCCGAAGTCGGACGCTTAACCGACTGAGCCACCCAGGTGCCCATATGAATTTTTAAATTAGCCTATCCATTTCTGAAAAAATAAAAAGGGAGTTATAACTGTGTTGGTGCATTGAATCTGCAGATCACACTGGGGAGTATTGTCATCTTAACAACGTTAAGTCTTTTGATCCATAAATGGAAACAGTATGTGTTTCTAGGAAACAGTATGTGTTTCCATTTATTTAGATCTTAAGTAATGTTTTATTGTATTCAATGCGTAAGTCTTGCAATTCCTTGCTTAAATTTATTCTTTTTCATGCTATTATCATTGGCATTGTTTTCTTAATTTCATTTTCAGATCATTCATTGCTGTTATATATTTTTGTATATTGATCTTGTATCTTGAAACCTTGCTGAATTCATTTGTTATATCAAATAGATTTTTAATATATTCCTAAGAGGTTTCTATATATAAGATTATATCATCTAGAAATAGTTTTATTTCTTTTTGAATTTGTATTCTTTATATTTCATTTTTTGCCAAATTGCCCTGCCTATAACCTTGTACTTTCAGTACAATGTTTAATAGAAGTAAAAAGAGTAGACGTTCTTTTTTTACTAATTTTTTAATGTTTATTTATTTTTGAGAGAGAGACAGAGTGCAAGCAGGGAAGGAGCAGAGAGAGAGGGAGACACAGAATCTGAAGCAGGCTCCAGGCTCTGAGCTGTCTGCACAAAGCCCGACACTGGGCTCGAACTCACAAATCATGAGATCATCACCTGAGCCAAAGTCAGATGCCTAATGGACTGAGTCACCTAGGTGCCCCAGAAAGAGAAGACATTCTTGTCTTTTTCCAGATCTTCAAGGAAAACCTTTCAGTCTTTCATCACAAAGTATCCTTCTAACTCTGGGTTTTTCATAGATTACCTTTATCAGGTTGAGGAACTTTATATTCGTATTTTGGGGGATGTTTTGTCATGAAAGCTTATTGGGTTTTGTCAAATACTTTTTTCTGTATCTATTGGTATGATTATGTATTCCCCCCTTTTATTTTTATTTTTTTAATATGACAAAGCTACAGTAAACAGGATAATGTGGTACTGGATAGATATAAAGGTCAATGGAATAGAATTCAAAATCCAGAAGAAACCCCATACACCTATGGTCAATTGATTTTTGAAAAGGATGCCAAAACTGTTCAATGGTGAATTAACAATCTTTTCAACAAATGGTGCTAGAAAAACTGTATATCCACAACTGAAAGAATGATCTCAGACCCTACCTCACATCATCTACAAAAAAATCTAAATCAAAATTGATTGCAGACATGTACACATATATATGAGCTGAAACTATAAACCTCTTAGAAGAAAACATAAATCCTTGTGACCTTAGATTAAGCAAAAGTTTCTTAGAAATGATACCTAAAAAAGAAGTAACCGAAGAAAAACTAGGTAAATTAGATTTCATCAAAATGAACTTTTGTGTATCAAAGAACATTGTCAAGAAAATGAAATGAAAACCCATATAATGGGAGAAAAATTTTAGGAATCATATATCTAGAATACATCAAGAACTCTTCAAATCAACAATAAAAAGATAAAGAATACAATTTTCGAAGGGCAAAATATTTGAATAGACATTTCTCCAAAGAGGATATACAAATCGCCAATAAGCATATGAAAAGACACTTAATATTAACAATCATTAGGGAAATGCAAATCAAAACCACTATGGGACAGTACTTCACATCACTTAGAATGGCCATAATTTACAAATAAAAAGAAATAAAAATTAATGTTGGTGAGGATATAGAGAAACTAGAAACCTTGTATACTGTAGATGGGAATGTAAAATGGTACAGGTATTATGGAAAATATTTTGGCAGTTCCTAAAAAAAATATACTTAGAGTTTTCATAGAATCCAGTAATTACACTCCTAGATATATACTCAAGAGAAATGCAAACATATGTTCATGCAAACATTCATACATGAATGTTCATGGCAGCATTATTCATAACAGTCAAAATTTGGGAATAATCCAAATGTCCATCAACTGAAGAATGGAGGATAACATGTTAAATCAGCACAATTGAGTGTTATTGAGCCATAAAAAGGAATAAAATACCTCACACATGCTATGACATGGATGAACCTGAAAATATGCTAAGTGAAAGAAGTGAGGCACAAAAGGCCACACGTTGTGTGGTTCCTTTCATATTAAATGTCCAGAATAGTCAAATACATAGAAACAAAATACATTAGTAGTTGCCAGTGGTTGAGAAGGAATGGAGAATAAGGCATCACTGCTTTTTGGGGTGATAAAAATATTTTGGAATTGAGTGCTGTACAGCCTTTCGAATATACTAAAATTCTGAATCTTACATTTTAAAATGGTAATTTTTATAGTTTGTTAATTATATATCAATAAAAAGTGATCTTTTAATCCTAAAAGCTGTTTTAGAAAAAAATTAAAACATGTTCTGAGTAAGAAAAAAACAAATATACAAACAATACAAAGATCTGTCACCTGTCCTAACTCTGTCAGGTGTTTCCATGATACTTTAAGCTGTCCATCTAGTCATTCACAAGCTGTAACAACTTAAAGGTGCCAAAGTCCCCTCAGGACATTGGCCTGGTCCAGACTAATACAGACCATGCGGACCTTTCTTCCTTCATGACAGAAAGAAAGAATATTGCATTTCTGGGAGGGGCAGTAGGGTGCAGAATAGAGTTGTTATATACTTCTAAGGTCAACTTAGATGAAACATCAGCCTCAAGGTAAAGCACCATTCAATTTCATCTGGAATTGCATAACTGTTTACCTACATATTCTAAAATTCCTCCACTTAAGATGACACAAAAGCCTAGTCATTCAGTTGCACACACCATTAGAGTTTGAAAGTTTGACATGCATGTGCTGTTTGTTATGTAGCAGTAATTAACTGTAATCAGAAAGTATTTTATGGTTCTCTGAATTGTCAGTGATTTTTCCTCTCCCTCCTTCCTCTCCTCCAACTTGAACTACTTAACCATAGCTTTATTATTCCCCTGCCCACCACACAAACTGCCTTGATAGAAATATAAGTAATTTAAGTAAATTCTCCAGAATTTTCTACAGAAAATTCTACAGAATTTTAACATTGGTAATTCTCCTACAAAATCTCCTAGTCTAAGCTATCTTTGAAATATGTGACTTTGTGCCTGAAACTGTGGGGAACAGAGCCAGTAAATGTACCCATCATATAGAGAAAAGGAGTTCTAGTATCTTCATTTTGTCCCTCTCACTTTCTCTAAGAATGGAACACAAATATCATTCTAGAAAGATGAGTGAAAACTACTTCTCAAATAGCATGTGGTAGGGGTATCTACACTTTCACTGGGGCACTGAGAGGCTAAATGTCCTTTTTAATACTGGACAATTCTGAATTTTAACATTATTTCCTTCCTCATTGTATGATGCTCCCACATATCTCCTATAGAATTTTTGTCCTTTACTAGCCCCTTTAATTTCCTCCTTCTGTCTCCTGCCCTCAATCCTTATTTTCAGTTTTTCTCTCTTTTTTAGTCTCTGTTTCCTTGATGCAGCACAGCTTATACCTTCACTCATTTTTGCTTTCGTAGAAGAATTTTTATAACTATGTCTGCCTACTTAATCGGTCTCCTGTTTTCTAGCCTCATGCATCTCCTCTCTGGTTCTACTCATAATTCTTGGCTGGATTCCCCACCTGACCCTACTACTGGTCATAACTTATCAGAAAAATTCCCATTAGGGTATCTTTCACTTTGTGTTGTTTGTCTTTCCTCAGAATCACAGAAATTTGGTCATATAAGTAAGGGAAATATATTTTCAAGTACTTAGCAGGGTGTCCACCTGGGCACAATTTGAAACAACTCTTAGGAAAATCTCTGGGTTTTGTTCTCAAATATTTAGATATATTTTGATCTGCAAGCCTTCCTTACACTGTCCACACTTTGAAAAAAAAAAAAAAGCATGGTTCATAAAGCATCAGACTGAATACAAGAAAATCAATAAGTAATCTGTGTGATAACTAATTAAGGTGCCAGAATGAATGACTGTTTATTCCCCTCCTGATTTGGGTCAGAGTTGTGTTTGATTTGAGAAGTTGTCCATTTTCAATTATGGTGTGTTCTGTGTTCTTTTTTTTATTTTTTAATTTAAAAAAAATTTTAAATTATTTTATTATTTATTTATTTTTTAAAATTTACATCCAAATTAGTTAGCATATAGTGCAGCAATGATTTCAGGAGTACATTCCTTAGTGCCCCTTACCCATTTAGCCCATCCCCCCTCCCATAACCCCTCCTATAACCCTCAGTTTGTTCTCCATATTTATGAGTCTCTTCTGTTTTGTTCCCCTCCCTGTTTTTATATTGTTTTTGTTTCCCTTCCCTTATGTTCATCTGTTTTGTCTCTTAAAGTCTTTACATTAGTGAAGTCATATGATTTTTGTCTTTCTCTGACTGCACTTAGCATAATACCCTCCAGTTCCATCCACGTAGTTGCAAATGGCAAGATTTCATTCTTTTTGATCACTGAGTAATACTCCATTGTATGTATATATATATATATATATATATACACACACACACACACCACATCTTCTTTAACCATTGATCCATCGATGGACATTTGGGCTCTTTCCATACTTTGACTATTGTCAATAGTGCTGCTATAAACATTGGGGTGCATGTGTCCCTTGGAAACAGTACACCTGTATCCCTTGGATAAATGCCTAGTAGTGCAATTGCTGGGTTGTAGGGTAGTTATATTTTTAGGTTTTTTAAATTTTTTTAATCTTTATTTTTGAGAGAGAGAGACAGAGTGTGAGTGGGGGAGGGGCAAAGACAGAGGGAGACACAGAATCCCAAGCAGGCTCCAGGCTCTGAGCTGTCAGCACAGAGCCTGACATGGGGCTCAAACTCACGAACTGTAAGATCATGACCTGAACTGAAGTCATATGGCCAGTCGACTATGTCACCAGGCTCCCCTATTTTTAGTTTTTTGAGGAACCTCCATACTGTTTTCCAGAGTGGCTGCACCAGCTTGCATTCCCTGTTCTGTGTTCTTTTGATGTGACTAGAATGAATGATTTGAAAAAATTATGTTATGGCAGAAAACTATGGGATAAGTTTAGCATGGTGAAAGCATGGTTTGCAACCAAGTTAATTCCAAGACAATTGCTAATATCAGGGCAAGGTAGTGTGGGAAAAAAAAGTTTCTCTCTTTACATCCGTAGACAAGACTATGATGAAGTCAACTTTGTTCCCTGTGCATAGCTATCAGTTTTTGTATATTCAGCAAACATTTAGTGAGCAAATCTCTATGCCAGGCATTGTCCAATACAGTAGGCTTGCGGCCATGTACAAGAACATTGTAGCCCTCAGTAGTATAATGCAGCTTGTTAAAGGGGGGTGATGACAGACCCAATTCTCTGGCAGAGAGGTATTCCTAATAGAAAGGACTTCTGGATAGCCTAGTCTTAAAAAATGTATCAGAAAGATTGAAAAATGGAGGCTAGAGAACTTCAACAAGTGAATAGGTTTATATTTATTCTGGATGGTATAGGAATCAACAACTGGAAGGCAGAGGACCTGGAGCAGATCTTTTCAGATATAGGATTACTTGCTGAAGCACTAGCACTCCGAGAAGAATAGCTGAATGCCAACTTCACTTTCCTTAAATGTGCATTTAAAGAGCATTTACTAGTACCATTCTTAGCTCTGTGGGCCTTCCTATGTATATGTCACAGAGACAGGGACATTACTTATATTTGATACAATGATCCCAGCCTAAATATGCTCACAGTTTTCATAACTTGATTTAGTGTAATTATACTCAACTTAGGGAATGAGTAACAACCCCTTTCTTTCCCCTATGGGCATGTGATTAATTGGCTTCATAGTAAAAATGCCTTCAATACAGACTTAAGCTTCAGTGGGCTCCCAGAGGGTTAAGTTTTAAATCTAGACCAAGTTTACTTGGCATTACCTCATTAAACTTAGATAAGTCAAGTTTAAAAACCAAGGCCTTTTCACATCAGCAAGGGCAGGAAAAGCCTAAAGTAATCACAAAAGTTTACCTAGCATCTATGTCAGACAGATTCCAAATGCTAGTTGACTAGCACACCTTTATGCCTGAGGATGCTGCATTTTAATGATTAATCCCAGTTTATAAGTGGCATGTAGAATCTTTCTGGTATTTTTTAGGATAACATTGCGGGGGGGGTAGGGTCATTCCGAAACCATTTGCATATTAGACTTTCACCAGTATCTACTTCTTTTACTTGTGATATTAAACATCTATGATCTTAGGTATATTCAGATATTTGTATAATCAATATACTGCATATGTAAATGTATTTGTGGTCATAGGAGCACAAATATATGTGGCGATAGTTGTCTTTCCCTCCAGCTCTGGCAATGAATGTGCCATTCCAACACACTTAGTAATTTTATTATTTTTTAAATGAAATTTATTGTCAAATTGGTTTCCATACAACACCCAGTGCTCATCCCAACAGGTGCCCTCCTCAATGCCCATCACCCACCGTCCCCTCCCTCCCACCCCCCATCAACCCTCAGTTTATTCTCAGTTTTTAAAAGTCTCTTATGGTTTGGCTCCCTCCCTCTCTTTTTTTCCTTCCCCTCCCGCATGGTCTTCTGTTAAGTTTCTCAGGATCCACATAAGAGTGACAACATATGGTATCTGTCTTTCTCTGTATGACTTATTTCACTTCGCATAACACTCTCCAGTTCCATCCATGTTGCTACAAAAGGCCATATTTCATTCTTTCTCATTGCCACGTAGTATTCCATTGTGTATATAAACCACATCTTCTTTATCCATTCATCAGTTGATGGACATTTGGGCTCTTTCCATTATTTGGCTATTGTTGATAGTGCTGTATAAACACTGGGGTTCAAGTGTCCCTATGCATCAGCACTCCTGTATCACTTGGGCAAATTCCTAGCAGTGCTATTGCTGGGTCATAGGGTAGATCTGTTTTTAATTTTTCGAGGAACCTCCACACTATTTTCCAGAGTGGCTGCACCAGTTTGCGTTCCCACCAACAGTGCAAGAGGGTTCCCATTTCTCCACATCCTCTGTAGCATCTATACAGACTTAGTAATTTTAATTTTTTATCTAGTCCACCTAAAGAGAATTAGGCACTACTGCATAAGTAGTATGATTAAGGTAGGGCAGGTGGATGATTCAAAGGACCTAAGCATGTTCTTTTTCTACTCTGTGAGACAGTGAACTATGGTTGTTAGGAACACAGGCTCTGGAGTCACATGGCCTGGGTTTTAATCATGGAACCACAGGTTACTAAACCTCTCTGTGTTTCTGTATCCAAATATATAAAATGGAGATAATGATAGTATCAATCTCATAGGGTAGTTTTGAGGATTTGGTAAATTAATCCATATAAAATGCCTAGAGCAGCACCTGAAACATAAGCATCATTCAGTGAATGTTAGTTCTTCTTATTGTCCCCCCAATAAAGCCCAATTTCCTTCCATACTTTAACTCTCTTCATCACTACTATAATCCAAGTCACTTTTAACTTTTGACCAAATTCATTGTCACCAGTATAGCAAGTGTAATCTTTTTTTTTTTTTCAACGTTTTTTTATTTATTTTTGGGACAGAGAGAGACAGAGCATGAACGGGGGAGGGGCAGAGAGAGAGGGAGACACAGAATCGGAAACAGGCTCCAGGCTCCGAGCCATCAGCCCAGAGCCCGACGCGGGGCTCGAACTCACGGACCGCGAGATCGTGACCTGGCTGAAGTCGGACGCTTAACCGACTGCGCCACCCAGGCGCCCCGCAAGTGTAATCTTAAAACATAAATCCTACCAAGTATTCTCTTATTTAAAAGCTTCCAGTGGCTCCCCTTCACACTAAGACTGTAACCCAAGCTTCTTTTCCTGATCTACAGATCCTTATAAGATCTCACCCATCCTCCCTCTTGACTGAGTATCCTACCACTCCTCCCACCCTTTTCTCACTCAACTCCAGTTGTGCTTGCCTGCTTGCTGTTACTGAAATCACACAAATGTGTCCTGCCTTACAACCTTTGCATAAGGTATTTTCTCTGCCTGGAATAGTCTTCTCTCTGATCTTTACTTTGCTTGATTCCTTGTCATTTTGCCTCACTGGAAAGGCTTTCTGGGCCACCAACTCTGAAAGGACCACCTACACATCGATCTGTTTAAATTCTTTACATAGAAATTATCACTCTTATAGGTCTTAGTTTATTTATGGTCTGTCTCCCCTTGCCAGAATATAATGGTCATGACAGAAGGATCCTTGTTCATTACTTCATTCATTAAATAAATATTTATTGAGAGCTTACTATGTGCCAGGCACCGTTCTAGTGTCCCTGGAGATATTACATTGTATAATACAGATAAAAATTACTGCCCTCTAAAAGACATGAATAGACACTTCTCCAAAGAAGACATACAGATGGACAACTGACACATGAAAAAATGCTCAACATCACTCATCATCAGGGAAATACAAATCAAAACCACAATGAGATACCACCTCACACCTGTCAGAATGGCTAACATTAACAACTCTGGCAACAACAGATGTTGGTAAGGATGCAGAGAAAGAGGAACCCTTTTGCACTGTTGGTGGGAATGAAAACTGGAGCAGCCACTCTGGAAGACAGTATGGAGGTTCCTCAAAAAACTAAAAATAAGGGCGCCTGGGTGGCTTGGTCGGTTAAGCGTCCGACTTCGGCTCAGGTCATGATCTCACGGTCCGTGAGTTTGAGCCCTGCATCGTGCTCTGTGCTGACAGCTCAGAGCCTGGAACTTGTTTCAGATTCTGTGTCTCCCTCTCTCTCTGCTCCTCCCCTGTTCATGCTCTGTCTTTCTCTGTCTCAAAAATAAGTAAACGTTAAAAAAAATAGAAAAAAACTAAAAATAGAATTACCCTATGACCCAGCAATTGCACTACTAGGCATTTATCCAAGGGATACAGGTGTGCTGTTTCGAAGGGACACATGCACCTCCATGTTTATAGCAGCACTATCAACAATAGCCAAAGTATGGAAAGAGCCCAAATGTCCATCGATGGATGAATGGATAAAGAAAATGTGGTGTATATATATATATATATATATATATACATATATATATATATGTATATATGTATATATATACATGTATGTATATATGTATATATATACATGTATGTATATATGTATATATATACACGTATATATATGTATATATATATATATACATATATATACATATATATATATATACATACAATGGAGTATTACTCAGCAATCAAAAAGAATGAAATCTTGCCATTTGCAACTACGTGGATGGAACTGGACGGTATTATGCTAAGTGCAATTAGTCAGAGAAAGACAAAAATCATATGACTTCACTCATATGAAGACTTTAAGAGACAAAGCAGATGAACATAAGGGGAGGGAAACAAATTAATATAAAAACAGGGAGGGGAACAAAACAGAAGAGACTCATAAATATGGAGAACAAATTGAGGGTTATGGGAGGGCTTATGGGGGGGGATAGGCTAAATGGGTAAGGGGCACTAAGGAATCTACTCCTGAAATCATTGTTGCACTATATACTAACTAATTTGGATGTAAATTTAAAAAAATTAAAAAAAGAAAACAAATTTTAAAAAAGGCAAAAAAAAATCATTGCCCTCTTAAAGCTTATTTTCTACTAGGCTTGGAGGGACAATAAGAAAATAAATAGTAAGCTCTATCATATATCAGATGATTAAAAGCAGGAAGGGAGGGTAATGAATGCATTATGGTGGCAGTGGTGGTGGTTGTAGATATGTGTGTGTTGCAATTTTAAATAAGAGTGTCAGGAAAATCCTTATTGCCAAGGGGACATTTGAGTAAAGACATGAGGGTGGAACCATCTGCATTTTGGAGAGAAGATCAAGTACAAATGCCCAGATATAAGGCAAGCATAATATATTCAAAGAACAAGAAACCAGTGTGGCTCGAATGGAGTGAGTGCAATGGAGTGAGGCTGGGAGTAGAAGGAGGTGCGTTCAGAGTGGGTAATTTGGGATGGGGTGGCCAGATCATCTAGGGGATAGTCATGGTAAGGCCTGGGGATTTTTTTCTGAGTTATATGGAATGCAAGTGTCTTAATTTAAATACAGGGGTGATATGACTTATATGTTTTAGAAGCAACAATTTAACTTTTCTGGATGGAGAATAGACAGTAGGAGGGCAAGGGTAGGAGAGAGATTAATTAATAGGCTATTGCAATAATACAGAATAGAATATGATAAAGATGTATTTCTGCTGGTAGTAGTGGAGATGGTGATAAAAGGTCAGAGTAGGGTGTCCATATATAAAATGTTTATTTATTGAGAGAGAAAGAGAGAGAATGATTGGGTAGGGACAGAGATAGAGGAAGAGAGAAAATCCCAAGCAGGCTCTGTGCTGTCAGCATGGAGTCTGATGTGGGGCTCAATCCCACAAACCACGAGATCATGACGTGAGCCAAAATCAAGAGTCAGACACTTAAACAACTGAGCCACCCAGGTGTCCCATGAGTGCCATTTTAAACACATTTGGTTCTATACCTTTTAGACATAATTTTAAGATACAAATCAGATGTTTTTGGTGCCTAGAACAGTGCCAAGCACAGAGTTGGCATTCAACAGATATTTTTAACTGAATGAATCAATGCCTTTTAAGTTTCCTCTACCTCCTCTCAGCTACAACCACATCAGCTTACCAAATCAGTCTACTCCTTCTTTATGCTGGATTCTCACATTTGATGTCAAGTGAGCTTTTAAAAAATTGATAATTTTTAAAATATTTTTAATGTTTATTTATTTTTGAGAGAGAGAGACAGAGACAGAGCATGAGCGGGGAGGGAAGAGAGAGAGGGAGACACAGAATCCAAAGTAGGCTTCAGGCTCTGAGCTATCAGCACAGAGCCCGACACAGGGCTCGAACTCACAAACTGTGAGATCGTGACCTAAGCCAAAGTCAGATGCTCAACTGACTGAGCCACCCAGGTGGCCCTGAAAATTGATAATTTTTTTTAAATCTTTTTTTTTTCTAAAGCATGTTTACTTAGTCTCGGATATTTTCTGTTTCCTGGGGGTATCAAGAAAGCTCTGTTTGCTCTGCTTTTCCATCTGTTGGAAAGAAAAGCAGCTAGGAATCCTGTTATTAATCTTGCATCAATACTTACATTGTAACTCTATGCCATCAGTATGCAAGTGTTCATTTAATGAGATAATCTTCTCAACTTTCCCCTGCAGTTGTTCAAATACCTCTCCAATCCAGATTTTATAGAAAAGCCAGAAAATTCCAGAAAATCCCCACAGTTAACAAATATTAATAAAGTGTATGTGTGTACATGTGTGGGCTTATGGGTTATGGGTACATAAGTATGTACAACTGGATGCATACATCCATATTTATGACTTCGTGCTCAAAAAAGTAGAACAGGGTGCTGGGATCCAGAAAAGCCTTTAATGAGGATATCTCCTAAGATTATATGACAGAGATTCCTAAACCAGAACCAGCAGAGACAAGTCATTATAACCTGTGGGAGGGCAAAGTGACCCAAGAAGATTTCTGCCAACCTGAGAGTGAACTGGAAGATTAAGAAAGTGACTGTTTAATAAAAGACAAATGATTAGTTCTTTTGTATGGGGCAGTTTTCAAATGTCTAGGTAAAAGTCTGCTGTGGTGACTTCTTTCCTGAAGGGACAACCTTAATCACTAGAAGTTACATTGCAGCTCCAGTAACTGTGGTGATTTTAGTGAGAAGTTGGAAAACAATATTTCTGTCAGAGAAGAGTCTGAGCTTCAGGGCCTCTCCCTTCATTGGGAGGTTCTTGTGCATCTGAGAGTTGCAGTCTGAGCAGACTGTAAACTCCCTTTGAGACCTGCCTGGTAGCACCCAGCTATAAACCCAGAAAAGGTACTTGTATCATCAAAGATGAGTCATTGGTTGTAACTCTTTTATCTCTACAAAGAGGAATAATTAAGGGTCATCATCTTTTACTGAAATGACACTCTGTTTTGGAGAAAAGTTAAAAAAAAAAACACTGAGGGAGCTTTATAGCAGATGTTGGTGTGTGTGTGTGTGTGTGTGTGTGTGTGTGTGTGTGTAGGGGCAGGAGTAGTATCTAAAAATTAAATTAAAAGAAGATATGAATTGGGAAATAAGGAGCAAATTTATTTTGAAACTGGTAATTATAGCTAGATGGACAGTGGACACACATGTGAATAGTTTGTCATGACCAAAAAAGGGCTAGATACTTTAGTTGGACTCTGGAGCATTCCGGGGACAACAAGAACTCACTGGTCCCTGGACAATGACCAATGGTGCTAAGGGACCAAAACAGGAAGATTTACTCATCCATTCATTATTCAGTCAACAAACTTTGTCTTCTAACTGCTTTTTTCTTTTGCATGACTAAAGTTTTATTTTGCCTTGTGCTTGATTGAATATAGTTCTAGGTTGAAAATAATTTTCCTCATGCAAATTAAGGTATTGCTATATCTCATTACTGTCTTTCTTATTTAGCAAAAATTTTAAACTACAGCAATATACAATATTTATTTCATGTAGTGAAACAATCTAAATGTTTATGAATAACATTTACCTGATATGAGATTCCCATTATGTATGACTTGGTATTTATTTTATAGCAGATTCTTCATGTTTTATTATAGTACTCCATTGTTGTTAATGAGTTTGACACCTATATCATTCTCACATCTTTGTAAATAATTTTGGCTTCTTGGAAGTTTGTTGGATCTTGCCTTATTCTTTGAGTTCTAAAATTTCACCATGTAATTTTGAGTTATGAGCATGCACCTACATATATGCATTTGTGTGTGTGAATGCATGTGAGACTGTGTGTACACATCTGCACATGCACACATGCATGTGTGTTCAACATTTACTGATGAATCCCTTTTGGACTGTATTTAGTTTGCACTGATGAATCAAACAGGCATGATCCATTCTTCTGGAATTCACATCTCAGTGGTTGAGGTGGAGACAAATATGCAAGGAAATAAATACAATAATAAAAATTGTGATAAATGCTATTGAGTGTTGCTCATGCTACAGACACTGTACAAAATGATTAACTTTTCTTATTCAAGGCAGGAATGGATCCTGCCACTCTTTAGCACTTTTCACTGCTTGATATGATCATAATTGGTCATTTATATATTTATTTGTTGTTTCCCCTAACTGTATTAAAAATTCATGAAAGCAAATTTGTTCACAGCTACATTTGCAGGGTGTTGCACAGTGTTCAGTAATTATTTGTTAGGTTATTGAATGGATGAGTTTTATATTATCTTCATGTCAGCCATGCTGGATGGGAAGTACAGAAATTATCCTACCCATCCTATAAATAAGGATATGAGGCTCCAAAATGGATGTAGACTTAGAAATCAGAATCAAAGAAAGATACTACTAATGATAATAATTATAATAATGCTTTATTGAGTGCTTACTGTGTATAATACAGTTTGCTAGATTCCCTATATGGATTGTATTGTTGAATTTTTACAACAATTTTGTGAGGTAGGGATTATTATTATTCCCTTTTTATATATGAGGAGGCTGAGTATCAGAGAGATGAAGCAACTCATTCAAGATCTTACAGCCTGGAGGTGACAGAGTGTGTACTTAATTCCCATGTTTGTTTTCAAAGCCTAGGCTCTCCCCACTCCACTGAGGTGCTTGCCTTGGGCTGTGAGGACTGCTTTGGCTTTATCTATGCTATAGGAGAATGCCACATAGTGTATTTCTGACTCACTTCACTGCCATTTGGCTCATTAATTTAGTTTGAGTACAGAGGAAGAAACTAGAATCAGAAAGGGAAAGTTATTTGCTCAAGGTTACAGTTTCTAGTGACAGAGCTAAGGCCAGAACTAGTGCTCCTGACTTCCAGTTCAGTTTTCTTTGACACAACCATGCTATGTTTTCCACCCTTGTCTCAGTGGCTTTCAAATGTAACCCCTCTTATGAAGGTTTACTTTCCAAATGGGGCTACAAATATTAAAGGATCATTGTACTTCCAGAACCTTGAAACTAATGGTACCTACATGGAAATTGCATATATTCAGGTAGACTCCAACTATATACTTCCAATTAAGGAGGAGGGAAATGGCCTGAGAAAGCAGAATCCAAGGTTTCTTCAGTCTGAAAATCTACCCTCAGTTTTATAGTCCTCCAAATAAGTTCATAGCACATTTGGGGAAAAGAAGTGGCCAAAAAGACCCAAAATAAAGACAGCTAGGCAGAATGAGTTCACTGCAGTTTGTCCAGTGCAGATATAATGAGTAAGCACTCTCCTTTTTGTGGATTTCAGGGACCTCAAAGCATGAAAGCACCATCATTTCCTCTTTAAAAATATTTGTATATAACTTTTATTAAATTTGGAAATATAAGATTACCTAGAATAAGGGAATATAAAAAGTTAATGGCACCATTTGTCATTAGTTCATTTATCAGTATAGCTGTTGTGTAGAAAAGCATAAGGAATGTGATACAAGAGCAAGTTCATATGACAGAAAGAATTCATGATTAAGACATTATCCTCTGGAATCATTCTACTTGCATTTGAAGCCTGGCTCTTTCAATTGCTAGTGTTACAGCCATGGAGGAGTCTCTTTGTGAGCTTCAGTTGCCCTGTCTATAAAATGGGGCCAATAATAATGCCTACAAACTAGGGATTTTGTAAATACTAAATGAGATTATATGAATAAATGGCTTAGAATGGTGTCTGGCATAATAGTAAATGGTAATAGTTGTTATTATATGGAGAGAAGATCAGAAAATTAAAACTTGTTTCCTTATACTATAATATGTGATTTAGTAAACATTTATCATGCCCTGCCTGTGGACCAAGCACTGTGCTAGGCACAGAAGAGATGCATGAGATGCATCCCCTGCCCTCAAAGAGTGTTCATTCTAAGAGGATACAAAGTGTAATGTCATTTCTTTTCTCAGTAAGCATTTCCAACCACAGGCATTATTTGCCACCGTTTTCCTCCTCTTTATCACTTAGCTATTCAGCATACAGAATGTTAAAGGCCAGATGGTGTTCAGCTGCCTATTTTAGGACTAGTTGTAAAAGTTCATTCTTTATCTTACATTTAACACAGTATCTTAATAAGAAAACTGTTCACAAAGCATTTATGGAGTACTTACTCTTAGTGGGTACCTTGAGAAGGATAGAAAAAGGAATACAGCTATGGGGCTTTGGGAAAGCACATGACTTAAAGTCAGAAAATTTGGGTTTGAGTCAGGGCTTTGCTATTGACCAGCTGAGTGACCTTGGATGAATCATTTAACTGTGTTGATAGGAATACCAAATGAACTAGAAAATGGGAAAGCAGCTGGCTTAAAAAATTATCCAGTTATTCAGTCTTTCATTAATTCAGCAGAAGACACAAAGGTCTCTGCTTTTAAAAGGTGAAATAACTCTTTTTGAGAATATTTAGAAAGACAAAAGGCCATAAGTGGCTTCCCATTCTCTGATCCCCTACCATCTCACTTAACTCTTGTTGTGCTAAGTTTATCATTGACTTTATTGTCAGTAATTCCAATGGTCACTTCTAGATCCTCATTTTAAGTAACTTTTGTCAGTTTTCTCCATAGTTGACATTAATACAATTAAAACATTAATACAATGTTTTCCTTGAGTTTCTGTGACACACTCCCGATTTCCTCCATAGAGGCTCTTTCTCAATCTTGTTTTTGAGACCTTCCTCTACTATCGAAAAATTTTATGTACTCAAGCCTCAGTCTATACCCTCTTTTCGTCTTACCAGTCTCCCCTCCCTAGGTTTTAATTACTATCTATACATAAATGCGACCCAGATCTATTCATCTTTAGCCCAACTCTCCTAGGCTTTAGACCCACATAGCTAATTACCTTGTCAATATCTGCATCTGGATATCCATATTCTATAAACATCTTTTTTAATGCTTATTTTTTTAAATTTTTTAATGTTTACTCATTTTTGAGAGAGACAGAGCATGAGTGGGGGAGGGGCAGAGAGAGGGAGACACAGAATCCCAAGCACGCTCCAGGCTCTGAGCTGTCAGCACAGAGCCTAATGCAGGGCTTGAACTCACTAACCTTTAGATCATGACCTGAGCCAAAGTCGAACACTTAACTGACTGAGCCACCCAGGTGCCCCTTCTATAAGCATCTTAAATTCAATCCGTCACAAGATGAATTCATCAACTAACCTTTTTCTGCAACCTATTCTGCTACTCCTCCATTTCTCCCTATTTCAATAAAAAGTAAGGCTATTTACCCATTTGTTTAAGCCAGAAACTTAGACATCATCCCTGACAGAACTCTTCTCCATTCCTTCCCAGTCCAATCCATCAGCAAGTTCTATTAGTTTTTACACCAAATTATATGTTGTCTATGTCTATAACATACAACATATATGTCTATATGTTAGACAACAATATATGTGGTCTAAGTCTCTTCATATTCTCTGCCACAACCCTAGTCTCAGCCTCAACTGTGTCTATGCTAGAACTCTGAAACATTCTCTTAACAAAAACCAGCACATTTACTCTTCCCCCTTGACTCCAAGTCCATTTGCCTCAATGACTTTTCACAAATATAAATTATATTATTTCATGTCCTTGTTTAAAAATCCTTAATACATCCACATTGCCCTTGGAAAAATGTTCCCCAATCATTACCATACTCTGTAAGGTCCATCATGACCTGACCTATGTCCATTTCTCCAACTTTATCTTGTACCTTTCTCCCTTTCCTCTTCTATCCTCACTCTACAAACATAGTGGGCTTCCCATCTTGGTGCCTTCATGCATGCTCTTTCTCTTTCCCCTTTTCACATATCAGCTTTGAGTTTAAATATCACTTCCACTAGGAAGGCTTCCCTGACTAACCCTTTGCCCTGAGCCTGAGTTAGACCACCTATTTTGTATTCCATAGAATCCTGCACTTTACCCTTTTTGTACTCAGCACCCATTTCCTTACTCTTTTCAGTGTGTTTCTTCCACATTGGACTCTAACTTCTATAAGAGCAGGAAATGTGTCTGTCTTGTTCATCAAGCACAATACCTGGCATATAAGTAGATACCTGTTAAAATACATCTTACATGAATGTTCATAGCACCAGTATTCACAATAGCTAAAAGGTAGAAACTAACCACATGTCTGTCATCTGATGGCTTCATAAGCAAATGCAGTATATCCATACCATGAAATATTTAGGAATAAAAAAAGAATAAATTATTGGTTCACACTACAGTATAAGTGAACTTGGAAAACATTATAATAAATGAAAGAAGCCAGTCACAAAAGATCACACATTGTATGATTCTATTTAATGAGAAATGTCCAAAAAATGTAAAATAATCCATAGCAACAAAAAGTAGATTAGTGTTTGGCAGAGTCTGGGAAAAGGAAGGAATGGGGAGTGACTGCTAACAGGTATGGGGGTACTTTTTGGGGTAATGAAAGTATTCTAAAATTAGATAGTGGTGGTGGATGCACAAGCCTGTGAATACAGGCATACCTGGGACATATTGTGGGTTCAGTTCCAGACCACCAAAGTGAATATTGCAATAGAGCAAGTCAAATGACTTTTTTGCTTTCCCAGTGCATATAAAAGTTATGTTTACACTATATTGTAGTCTATTAAGTGTGCAATAACATTATGTCTAAAAAACAATGTTACATACACTTTAATTAAAAACACTTTATTGCTGAAAAGTGCTATCACCTAAGCTTTCAGCAAATTTTAATCACTAACCACAGATCACTATAACAAACATAATAATAATGAAAAAGTTTGAAATATTGCAAGAATTACCAAAATGTGACACAGAGATACAAAATGAGCAAATGCTGTTAGAAAAATGGCACTGATAGACTTCCCCCATGCAGGGTTGCCACAAACCTTCAATTTATTAAAAAAAAAAAATGCAATGTCTAAGAAGCTCAACAAAGCAAAGTGCAATAAGAGGTATGTCTATATAATAAAAAAGCACTGGGGTGCCTGGGTGGCTCAGTCAGTTAAGCTTCTGACTCTTGATTTTGGCTCAGGTCATGATCTCACAGTTTGTGAGTTCAAGCCCCGCATCAGGCTCTGCACTGACAGCCAGGAGCATGCTTGGGATTCTTTCTCTCTCCCTCTCTCTCTGCCCTCCCCTGCTCATACTCTCAAAAGAAATGCACTAAATCTTTCATGTTAAGTGAGTAGATTTATGGTATGTAAATTATATCTCAATAAAACTATTATAAGCAAATGTATATACTGTAAGCTATATATCAGTGTAAAACTATAATCACTATAAACTAATACTGAGTGATTTTTAATTTACTGGAGGGTAAAGAAATAAGAAATAGTAAAGTTTAATCTTATGAATTACACACTCCTATTTCATGCCTCTGTTTTTACTTCCTTGGGACTTGGCAATTGGGAGAAGAATCATAGAGTCCTAAATTTGGAAAGGACCTCAGAGACTATGTAATTCAACTGTCTCATTCTACATATGAGAAAATGGAGGAGGCAGAGGGAAAGTGACTCACCAAATTCACATAGCAAATTAGTAACCAAATCTATACTAAATCCCTTGTCTCCTGAGTCTCGTTTCAGGCTTCTTTCCATTATACCCGGCCAAGTCAGCCTCCTCAAGAGCTTTCCCAGAAACTCTTCACAACAACTTCTGCTTACAAATTATGTGCGCTCCTATCTGCAAGGGAAGCTGAGAAATGTAGTTTCTGTTAATAAAGAAAGGGGTAATGGATTTGGGGGAGACAACTAGTCATTTCTGCCACAAATTCTTCTGACAAATTGGATAGGCCAGTATTAAGATCTGGAAGAATCCATTGTTTTCTGAGATTACTTCTGAAGTCAGCATCTACATTTCCAGTAGAGTGTGAATATAGTAGTCCACACTGAACCCCTTTCATGATAAACATCTTTAACCCCAGTCCACAGACTCAGCAGTTCCTGAGTAAATTGCATTTGGCAGGGATTGGCTGCAAGGCACCACTGCTTCAAATGAATGCATCCTTGCTTTAGAAAGAAATCAAGGCAACACCCACTATCCTGACATAAAGAAACAGAAGGTGAAAGACCCTCTTTGAATGCAAATTACAACCTGGAAGGTAAAAGTGCTGGGTGACTTTTTGTCTTTTGAAAAAAAAAAAGGCTCAAAATGTTTTCTTACATGTTCCTCTTTGCTACATCTAATTGCAGCAATTTAAGGGAAAGCGTTGACAAGAATGACTAATATTTATATTTAAAGTTATTCTACAGTATAACAAAAATTGCAGAAATTTAAATATTTTTAATCATCCACTTTGCTCTTGACCATAGTAGTAGTTTTAATAAGAAGTTATTGACAACATTTTACAAATTTTTTGTCTATTTGTTTTCTCTATTTGTTGGAAACAACCTCTTTAAATTAGAATTGTATCAGGGACGTACATGCAGATGGTATAGTGGCCTCTTTTCTCTTGTAGTTAGCAACAGCTTTCCCCCAAGGAAATCAATGTTAATAGCACTTAAAATACCTGGAAGCTTGAAGTCTAGAGGACAAAAAGGAAAAGGTGGCTAGTTCTTGCCTAGATATTGTGTCCTGATTAAGAAACCAGGTCTGCAGAATCTCTTACTTTTTGACTTAGTTTCATATCAACCCCAAGAGTCATGTAATATTGTCCATTTGCAGGAAGGAGCGTGCAATGACAATTCCTCCAGATAAGTTAATCTGCCTTGAAGAAGGCTTCAAGAGCCTTGATCTACTAATGATATTAGATAGCACAGGTTGTTGTGAGACATTTTAATGAGTACCCATGCAGCAATGACAGTCTTCAGGAATGTATTTCTGACTTCTAATTAACTTATAAAGTTTTCTTGGGCATATTTTTTTGCTTGTTGTTTTGAAACTGAGAATGCAGGAAGGAAATTATATGGTAGGTAGCTAGTGCATTCTTCTGAATTTCTCTCTAGGTGACACAACTTAATGGCTGGTCTCATTTTTCATGTTCCTATGCTTGAAAAGAAAGAAATCAAGACAGTGATGCTATTTAACTATTACAGGAAGAATTCATTTTTGATCAAAATTATCTAGAGCTTTCCAGCTCTGGCATCTATATACTTTACTGAGCCACCTCCTGGGCCAATGAACCAACTCTGGATCTGCCAAATAACACTGTTTAAATTTTAGTGATTCTGGACCCAAATCTTACTGTATCCACTGCATTGAGAGGACGCCCTTTTTCTGAAGCATAAAAATTCTATTCCCCAGCAGCTTGCGACAAGTTAAATTAGTCTGTAGACAATTTAACTACAGGAGCACTTTCCTCTAGGAAAACCATTAATTTTGTTTAAAGTGACTATATTCCTGTCATTGGGGACTTTCCAAATTTCTTTGTTGCCACAGAGCCTTTCTTAAAGAGAAGAATGTTGAGTAAATGTTATTCTTTTTGCTCCTTTTTCTGCCAAAAGATTACACATAAAAATAGACAAAAATGTACAGATATCAAGCTAAATTTTGATTGAGCTTTCATGGGTTTTCTGGACAATTAAAGTAGGGATTTTATAGGTCAAAAAGAGAAAGATGACTCTAGAACTGGATTTATACTGTGCCCTGCACTAATTAAAATGCCTCACATAAAGACATTATATTAGAAAAGTGAACAGAAAGGTATTTGGATGCTACATTTTGAGAATTGTGAGGTGTGTAATCTATTAGTCAAAAGCACAAGCTGACTGAATATATATCAACTCACCTTTCTGAATTTATGTATCAGCCTACATGTTTGTGACTGTGAAACCCTCAAAGCAACACAAGTCTGTGTGGGCCAATTCCCATATGCTTACTCTACACCATTGCAGATGCAGGAATCCTTTGCATACAAAGTTACTACAAAGTTACTGCAAATAGATTGCTAAAAGAGATTAATTCTGCTTGTAGTTTTCTAGATGCTCTTAAAGGTAGCAAGTTATTCTTTGAGGGAATTATGCATGTTCCCCTAAGGAATTATGTTATCAGTAAAGGGCCCTGTTGGTCTCAGGCCTACCTTAGAAGTGGCTCTTAAAAGATTGCTAGGCATGTCTAACAGGTAAATAAAAGAAAAAGACAGTGTGCACAGATCTCACCTTTGGTAACCAAAGGCAAGCATCTTGGCAGAATACCTTGCATCTGTTGCAACTGATACAAGGGCAAATGGCTGTAGTTATATGGGGATGACACCAAATCTTTACATAGAGCCCAGAACTCTATTAGCAGCACATTCTCCAGGGTCTGACTGCCAGCAAACAGGAAATAAGCCTATTTACTTTGAAGGAGTACAAGCTATTTCCCTGGGGAGTTACATTAAGGATAGTAGTGATGCTGTTGACTCTCCTCTGTGTAGGTCATGCTAAGTGGGAATGACATTATTCTCCTAGCCTCTCTCCTCACTTCCCCTACCATAAATAATTGCATTATGAGGTCTTGGGTATTCTTCTACAGCTATAGGACCAAGTGTTCGTGTGTGTGTGTGTGTGTGTGTGTGTGTGTGTGTGTGTGTGTGTGTTGGGTAAAAAAAGAGATTTGGAGGTGGGCGAATCTGGCCAAATTCATAAATATGTTAAACAAGAGCTCATGTGTAGAAAAATGAGGTTCTCTGTGTTGCCAGTTTTCCAGAAATATATTCTCGTTTGCTTGGCCTCACTGAAGCCCTTCTCACAATGGAACATTGTGCCTCCACTGATCAGCATCATGCTCTGAATTCTAGCTATGCTTTAGTATCCCTACGACTTCTTTTTCCACCTGCATCTACCTTCCCTGAATCCTCTCTGACACTCAGGTTATTGTAGCTTACATACAAAAATCAAAACTAACCAATCTTTTTTTCATTTATTATTGTTGCTTGTTGTTTCCTTCTTCATATACGGATTTCAGATTTAAGGAATGGTTAAAACTCTTAATTATTCATAATAATTGTAGGGCACATGGATGCAATTAATTCAAAGTACAATGTGGGAAGAGTGAGTGCTTTAGAATGAAAGAGACCTAGATTCAAGACCTATCCCTACCATTTATTAGTTACTTCTGGAGCACATTACTTAACTTCTCTTAGCTGCTTCCTCCAGAAAATGGGATTAATAAGAGTATCTACTGTTGGGGTTTTAGGATTGAAAACCATTCCCCTTTCCATATTCTGAGTTCCATATTCTATATTCCACTCTTTGAGTTAACCAAATGGAGGTCAAAATGTCAACCTCATTATTAATAAAGTTGAAATAAATCTGATAATAATTATTAGAATAATTTCTTATACCTATACCTTGAATTAAACTTACCCAACCAGGCAATGACGGGCAGAACTGGACAGCCACAGCCCTTCCTCTCAAGGGTAAACCCTTCCTCATAGCTTTTCTAATGAATGGTTGATCTGGGAATGAGGAAAGACTGGAAACTCAGAAGTGATTGATTCATACTTGCCCAGTCCCTTCTTTTAATCTTGCCAAGTAGATATGTCCTTTCTCCCTTAGGCAGCAGTGGTGACAGATGGAGAAAGGCTCCAATTGTTCCTTCTCTAGTTCTTGTCCTAGGAAATATAATTCCTCTCTACAGAAATTTGAGAAGTGAACCATTTTTTTTTTATTATTGAGAGGATTAAATGGGATAATTCATGTCAAGTATCTTACACAGTGCCTGGCACACAATAGGAATTCAGATAGACAAAACCAGGATCAAAATCCAGCTCTACTCACTCACCAGGTGGTCTTGGGCAAGCTATCAAACCTTTCTGAACTTCCAATTTTTAATCTTTAAGATAAAGATAGTAATAACCAGCTTAAACATTTGTTGAAATTAAAGCAAATATATATGAAGAGTATGTCCCATGTGGGCACTTAGTAAATGACACCTAAGATCATTATGTAGTTATATAAATTTATTTGTAGAATATGTCCCACAATTTTTTCCACAGCATATTGATTCTTCTGGATATAGTTGGCATTGGCTTATATGGCCTGGCAGCCACAGCACTCATACTTACCAAAGAAACGAGACAAGGGGTGAATTGGTATGAAAGAAGCTGAGAAATAAGTCCAGGAATCAAGAAAAGAATGCTGGGAATGCAAGAATTTCTGTGGCTTCTTCACAGAGCATCTAACCTACATATAAATACTTCAGGTGACTGAAGTATAAAGTGTCCTTTTTTAATTCAAGTATACTTTGGAAGATTGAAAAAAAATTGCCAAAAAGCATTTTTTTTCCAATATAGAACTAATTATTTTTGGTACGAATTTATTTATTTATTTATTTATTTATTTATTTATTTGAATATATGAAGTTTGAAAAAAAATTGCCAAAAAGCATTTTTTTCCAATATAGAACTAATTATTTTGATACGAATTTATTTATTTATTTATTTATTTATTTATTTATTTATTTGAATATATGAAGTTTATTGTCAAATTGGTTTCCATAAAACACCCAGTGCTCATCCCAAAAGGTGCCCTCCTCAATACCCATCATCCACCCTTCCCTCCCTCCCTCCCCCCATCAACCCTCAGTTTGTTCTCAGTTTTTAACAGTCTCTTATGCTTTGGCTCTCTCCCACTCTAACCTCTTTTTTTTTTCCTTCCCCTCCCCCATGGGTTTCTGTTAAGTTTCTCAGGATCCACATAAGAGTGAAACCATATGGTATCTGTCTTTCTCTGTATGGCTTATTTCACTTAGCATCACACTCTCCAGTTCCATCCACGTTGCTACAAAAGGCCATATTTCATCCTTTCTCATTGCCACGTAGTATTCCATTGTGTATATAAACCACAATTTCTTTATCCATTCATCAGTTGATGGACATTTAGGCTCTTTCCATAATTTGGCTATTGTTGAGAGTGCTGCTATAAACATTGGGGTACAAGTGCCCCTATGCATCAGTACTCCCGTATCCCTTGGGTAAATTCCTAGCAGTGCTATTGCTGGGTCATAGGGTAGGTCTATTTTTAATTTTCTGAGGAACCTGCACACTGTTTTCCAGAGTGGCTGCACCAATTTGCATTCCCACCAACAGTGCAAGAGGGTTCCCGTTTCTCCACATCCTCTCCAGCATCTATACTCTCCTGATTTGTTCATTTTGGCCACTCTGACTGGCATGAGGTGATACCTGAGTGTGGTTTTGATTTGTATTTCCCTGATAAGGAGCGATGTTGAGCATCTTTTCATGTGCCTGTTGGCCATCCGGATGTGTTCTTTAGAGAAGTGTCTATTCATGTTTTCTGCCCATTTCTTCACTGGGTTATTTGTTTTTCGGGTAAGGAGTTTGGTGAGCTCTTTATAGATTTTGGATACTAGCCCTTTGTCCGATATGTCATTTGCAAATATCTTTTCCCATTCCGTTGGTTGCCTTTTAGTTTTGTTGGTTGTTTCCTTTGCTGTGCAGAAGCTTTTAATCTTCATAAGGTCCCAGTAATTCACTTTTGCTTTTAATTCCCTTGCCTTTGGGGATGTGTCGAGTAGGAGATTGCTACGGCTGAGGTCAGAGAGGTCTTTTCCTGCTTTCTCCTCTAGGGTTTTGATGGTTTCCTGTCTCACATTCAGGCCCTTTATCCATTTTGAGTTTATTTTTGTGAATGGTGTGAGAAAGTGGTCTAGTTTCAACCTTCTGCATGTTGCTGTCCAGTTCTCCCAGCACCATTTGATAGAGACTGTCTTTTTTCCATTGGATGTTCTTTCCTGCTTTGTCAAAGATGAGTTGGCCATACGTTTGTGGGTCTAGTTCTGGGGTTTCTATTCTATTCCATTGGTCTATGTGTCTGTTTTTATGCCAATACCATGCTGTCTTGATGATTACAGCTTTGTAGTAGAGGCAAAAGTCTGGGATTGTGATGCCTCCTGCTTTGGTCTTCTTCTTCAAAATTACTTTGGCTATTCTGGGCCTTTTGTGGTTCCATATGAATTTTAGAATTGCTTGTTCTAGTTTCGAGAAGAATGCTGGTGCAATTTTGATTGGGATTGCATTGAATGTGTAGATAGCTTTGAGTAGTATTGACATTTTGACAATATTTATTCTTCCAATCCATGAGCATGGAATGTCTTTCCATTTCTTTATATCTTCTTCAATTACCTTCATAAGCTTTCTATAGTTTTCAGCATCCAGATCTTTTACGTCTTTGGTTAGATTTATTCCTAGGTATTTTATGCTTCTTGGTGCAATTGTGAATGGGATCAGTTTCTTTATTTGTCTTTCTGTTGCTTCATCGTTAGTGTATAAGAATGCAACTGATTTCTGTACATTGATTTTGTATCCTGCAACTTTGCTGAATTCATATACCAGTTCTAGCAGACTTTTGGTGGAGTCTATCGGATTTTCCATGTATAATATCATGTCATCTGCAAAAAGCGAAAACTTGACTTCATCTTTGCCAATTTTGATGCCTTTGATTTCCTTTTGTTATCTGATTGCTGATGCTAGAACTTCCAGCACTATGTTAAACAACAACGGTGAGAGTGGGCATCCCTGTAGTGTTCCTGATCTCAGGGAAAAAGCTCTGTTTTTCCCCATTGAGGATGATGTTAGCTGTGGGCTTTTCATAAATGGCTTTTATGATGTGTAAGTATGTTCCTTGTATCCCGACTTTCTCAAGGGTTTTTATTAAGAAAGGGTGCTGGATTTTGTCAAAGGCCTTTTCTGCATCGATTGACAGGATCATATGGTTCTTCTCTTTTTTTTTATTAATGTGATGTATCACGTTGATTGATTTGTGAATGTTGAACCAGCCCTGCATCCCATGAATGAATCCCACTTGATCTTGGTGAATAATTCTTTTTATATGCTGTTGAATTAGATTTGCTAGTATCTTATTGAGAATTTTTGCATCCATATTCATCAGGGATATTGGCCTGTAGTTCTCTTTTTTTACTGGGTCTCTGTCTGGTTTAGGAATCAAAGTAATACTGGCTTCATAGAATGAGTCTGGAAGTTTTCCTTCCCTTTCTATTTCTTGGAATAGCTTGAGAAGGATAAGAATTATCTCTGCTTTAAACGTCTGGTAGAACTCCCCTGGGAAGCCATCTGGTCCTGGACTCTTATTTGTTGGGAGAATTTGATAACCAATTCAATTTCTTCGCTGGTTATGGGTCTGTTCAAGCTTTCTATTTCCTCCTAATTGAGTTTTGGAAGAGTGTGGGTGTTTAGGAATTTGTCCATTTCTTTCAGGTTGTCCAATTTGTTGGCATATAATTTTTCATAGTATTCCCTGATAATTGTTTGTATCTCTGAGGGATTGGTTGTAATAATTCTATTTCATTCCTGATTTTATCTATTTGGGTCATCTCCCTTTTCTTTTTGAGAAGCCTGGCTAGAGGTTTGTCAATTTTGTTTATTTTTTCAAAAAACCAACTCTTGGTTTCGTTGATCTGCTCTACAGTTTTTTTAGATTCTATATTGTTTATTTCTGCTCTGATCTTTATGATTTCTCTTCTTCTGCTGGGTTTAGGCTGCCTTTGCTGTTCTGCTTCTATTTCCTTTAGGTGTGCTGTTAGATTTTGTATTTGGGATTTTTCTTGTTTCTTGAGATAGGCCTGGATTGCAATGTATTTTCCTCTCAGGACTGCCTTCGCTGCATCCCAAAGCGTTTGGATTGTTGTATTTTCATTTTCGTTTGTTTCCATATATGTTTTAATTTCTTCTCTAATTGCCTGGTTGACCCACTCATTCGTTAGTAGGGTGTTCTTTAACCTCCATGCTTTTGGAGGTTTTCCAGACTTTTTCCTGTGGTTGATTTCAAGCTTCATAGCATTGTGGTCTGAAAGTATGCATGGTATAATTTCAATTCTTGTATACTTATGAAGGGCTGTTTTGTGACCCAGTATATGATCTATCTTGGAGAATGTTCCATGTGCACTCGAGAAGAAAGTATATTCTGGTGCTTTGGGATGCAGAGTTCTAAATATATCTGTCAAGTCCATCTGATCCAATGTATCATTCAGGGCCCTTGTTTCTTTATTGACTGTGTGTCTAGATGATCTATCCATTTCTGTAAGTGGAGTGTTAAAGTCCCCTGCAATTACCACATTCTTATCAATAAGGTTGCTTATGTTTATGAGTAATTGTTTTATATATTTGGGGGCTCCGTTATTCAGTGCATAGACATTTATAATTGTTAGCTCTTCCTGATGGATAGACCCTGTAATTATTATATAATGCCCTTCTTCATCTTTTGTTACAGCCTTTAATTTAAAGTCTAGTTTGTCTGTTATAAGTATGGCTATTCCAGTTTTCTTTTGGCTTCCAGTAGCATGATAAATAGTTCTCCATCCCCTCACTCTCAATCTAAAAGTGTCCTCAGATCTAAAATGAGTCTCTTGTAGACAGCAAATAGATGGGTCTTCTTTTTTTATCCATTCGGATACCCTATGTCTTTTGGTTGGCGCATTTAATCCATTTACATTCACTGTTATTATTGAAAGATACGGGTTTAGAGTCATTGTGATGTCTGTATGTTTTATGCTTGTAGCGATGTCTCTGGTACTTTGTCTCACAGGATCCCCCTTAGGATCTCTTGTAGGGCTGGTTTAGTGGTGACAAATTCCTTCAGTTTTTGTTTGTTTGGGAAGACCTTTATCTCTCCTTCTATTCTAAATGACAGACTTGCTGGATAAAGGATTCTCGGCTGCATATTTTTTCTGTTTAGCACACTGAAGATCTCGTGCCAATCCTTTCTGGCCTGCCAAGTTTCAAAAGAGAGATCAGTCAGGAGTCTTATAGGTCTCCCTTTATATGTGAGGGCATGTTTATCCCTTGCTGCTTTCAGAATTTTCTCTTTATCCTTGTATTTTGCCAGTTTCACTATGATATGTCGTGCAGAAGATCGATTCAAGTTACGTCTGAAGGGAGTTCTCTGTGCCTCTTGGATTTCAATGCCTTTTTCCTTCCCCAGTTCAGGGAAGTTCTCAGCTATTATTTCTTCAAGTACCCCTTAAGCACATTTCCCTCTCTGTTCCTCCTCTGGGATACCAATTATGCATATATTATTTCTTTTTAGTGTATCACTTAGTTCTCTAATTTTCCCCTCATACTCCTGGATTTTTTTATCTCTCTTTTTCTCAGCTTCCTCTTTTTCCATAACTTTATCTTCTAGTTCACCTATTCTCTCCTCTGCCTCTTCATTCCGAGCTGGGAACGTTTCCATTTTGTTTTGCATTTCGTTTAAAGCACTTTTCAGCTCCTCGTGACTGTTCCTTAGTCCCTTGATCTCTGTGGCAAGAGATTCTCTGCTGTCCTCTATACTGTTTTCAAGCCCAGCGATTAATTTTATGACTATTATTCTAAATTCACTTTCTGTTATATTATTTAAATCCTTTTTGATCAGTTCATTAGCTGTTGTTATTTCCTGGAGATACTTCTGAGGGGAATTCTTCCTTTTGTTCATTTTGGATAGTCCCTGGAGTGGTGAGGACCTGCAGGGCACTTCCCCTGTGCTGTGGTGTATAACTGGAGTTGGTGGGCGGGGCTGCAGTCAGACCTGATGTCTGCCCCCAGCCCACCCCTGGGGCCACAATCAGACTGGTGTGTGCCTTCTCTTCCCCTCTCCTAGGGGCGGGATTCACTGTGGGGTGGTGTGGCCCGTCTGGGCTACTTGCACACTGCCAGGCTTGTGGTGCTGGGGATCTGGTGTATTAGCTGGGGTGGGTAGGCAAGGTGCACGGGGGCAGGAGGGGCAGGCTTAGCTTGCTTCTCCTTAGGTGATCCACTTCAGTAGGGGCCCTGTGGCAGCAGGAGGGAGTCAGATCCGCTGCCGGAGGTTTGGCTCCGCACAAGCACAGAGTTGGGTGTTTGCGTGGAGGGAGCAAGTTCCCTGGCAGGAACTGGTTCCCTTTGGGATTTTGGCTGGGGGATGGGCGTGGGAGATGGCGTTGGTGAGAGCCTTTGTTCCCCGCCAAACTGAGCTCTGTCGTCTGGGGGCTCAGCAGCTCTCCCTCCCTTTGTCCTCCAGCCTTCCCACTTTCCGAGCAGAGCTGTTCACTTATGACCTCCCAGATGCTAAGTTGAGCTTGCTGCTGGACCACACTCCGTCCAGCCCCTCCGCTTTTGCCAGCCAGACTCGGGGGCTCTGGTTGGCCGGCAGGCTGCCCCTCGGCCCGGCTCCCTCCTGCCAGTCCGTGGAGCGTGCACAGCCTCGCCGCCCTTCCTACCCTCTTCCATGGGCCTCTCATCTGCGCTTGGCTCCGGAGACTCCGTTCTGCTAATCCTCTGGCGGTTTTCTGGGTTATTTAGGCAGGTGTAGGTGGAATCTAAGTGATCAGCAGGACGCGCGGTGATCCCAGCGTCCTCCTATGCCGCCATCTTCCCCATTCCCTATTTTTGGTAGGAATTTAGAGTTGTAGAGCAAGGGCTTCAACACCTTTTACTCTTTCTTAGGGTCATAAAGTATCTTTAATCTAAGGACCTGGCTCTTCTTGGATGACTTAACATTGCTGACAAATGTGCCTGTCGGACAATTTAAGTTTCACCTAGGTCTAGAAAATAATTGCCAAGATATTTTAAAAAACTCCTTTTAAAAAATTAAGTTTTTCCCTAGAGAGTGATCTAGTACAATGGCATCTTCTTAAAATAATCACTTGCAGGGGCACCTGGGTGGCTCAGTTGGTTGAGTGTCTGACTTTGGCTCAGGTCATGATCCCACAGCTCATGGGTTTGAGCCCTGCATCAGGCTCTGTGCTGACAGCTCAGAGCCTGGAGCCTGCTTTAGATTCTGTGTCTCCATCTCTCTCTGCCCCTATCCCACTCTCATTCTGTCTCTGTCTCTCTCAAAAATAAATAAACATTAAAAAAATTTTTAAATAAAAAAAAGATCACTTGCAACTATTTTAGACCTTCCAGATTGGTGAATTTATTACTGTCATGCTTCATTTCTGTGTATCTTTGGTGTACCTTACACATCAAAACCACTATTTAAAATATTTTGTGATTTTGAAAGTATGAGATTATTTTTTAAAGAATATGGCACTTTTTCTTATAAATTAAGTGTAAATGTAAAGATTTAGTATCTGAGTGTCAAGACCAAATTGTCCAGTTATTTGCAGGAAATCAGTGGGTTTGATTAGGGGTAGGGTGGAGAAATTGATATAGAATAATGCAATATTTTGTTTTGGGGTTTGGGTTTTTTTGTTTTTTTTGTTTTTTTTTTTTTTACAGGAGAGTCTCTAGAAGTTGTTTTCCTAACATGTTGATTATAATGGATTTAACACTTAAAATGAAAAAGTTACCTTCCCAGAGTTGACACAGTTAAGCTGTCAACACATGACTAAATGGCCTCTGGGCTTGAGATTGTACCATTCATTCCAAACAGTTTACACTGCTCAGGAGAGGGACTGACCTAGAGTAACCCAGCCAGTGTACTAGATAAACAAGCTAAACTTTTTTTCTTGAGATTATTAACATAATTTAGGCACATGAAGTGGCCCACTTTATACCTTGCAGAACTGCGCAGAGTATAGATAGAAATAAACTCTACTTTTAAACTGTCTGTCAGTTGTTGCCTGACAGCCTAAAAGTTAATATTTTACCCTTAAATCTCAGTAAATATTCAAATGGAAATTCCAAATTAGTTGTTGAAAGTAACTAAGTTCTCATGCCACTGTAGAGGACAAAATAGTCTATCTATGCATATAGTGACTGATTTGATAAAATACTTGAATTATTTGAGGTGGCATTATCCAACAATTTAAATGAGGCCTTTGGTGATCCAGAAACAAAAAGTCACCAAATGAGGTATTATTGTGTGTTATCAACAAAGGGCAGGGCCATCAACCCCTGTAACTGAAGGAAAGCAATGGTGCAAAATACCTCTGGTACTGGGACTGGTGAGATGATAGGAGAGGACAGCCCTAGGCAGCTACTGTCCTGTTGTTTTTTTTTTTTCTTTTTTTCTTTTCTTTTTTTTTTTTTTTTGCTACTGTCCTGTTTTCTTGTCTCATAGGCAGCTGGTAAAGCCAGCTAACACACTTAATTCCATCCACACATGTGCAAGTAAATTGAAACCAATTTATTTTAGGAGTAAATTTACTCCAAAAAGGTGGCTCACTTGAATGGTCTGACCAGACCAGCCTTTTAGCTACTATAGCTCTGTGAGTTAGTTTAGGAATGCCAAGTTAACTATAGAAAGAAAAGAGGAAAAAAAGAAAAAGAAAAACACACTAACAGAAGCCTAAAATCTCTGTGGATTTATATGCAATTTCTGTTGTTCTTCTGAAATATATTGCTTTTCATTTCTTCAGATTTGGCATTGAAATGATGGCTGAATATTCCTGTTTGGGGAAGCTCATACACAGATAGCTATTCCTCTGTGAGCAGAAATGTGTGAGCATGTTACAAAATGTCCATCATGTATAATAGTTCAAAAAATTACTGTGGGGCAGTCCAATCAGATGGGGGGCACCAAATGTGTAGCGTCCCAGTTGGATGGAAGCTGGTGGTGCAGGGATGAAAGAATTCACCCAAGGAAGAATGAAAGAGAAGTTTATTGAATACACTGCAAGTGAGCACCTGGCAGGACAGCAAAGGAAACACTGTCTGAAAGGAGGTGGTGGTGAAGGGGCCACAATTATAGGGTGGAATGAGGGAGTATGGGGATGTATGGAATTTTCCCAATTTTTGGTAATCTTGAGAACTGTGCCTGGTCGTAATCGGTCAGTTAGGGCCTATGGCTGTGTCCAGGTTTATCACTTAATGAACCTGTTTGCATTCATTTCCGTGGCCCTTATGAGCTCTTTTGGCTTGCTCAAATTTCCATTGCTCAAGTTTGTTGCCTAAAAGTGGCCTCTACAAATATGGCACAGAACCCTGATAAAAAAACGAGATGTAAAAACTGAAATGGGTGGTATTTCTGCTTTCAAGACTTTTCCAAGCAACAGGCAAGCAACAAGCAACTGTCCTTGCAGACAGTGTTTGCTTTGTTATCTATAACTACGTAAATTTAAAATTCATGCTTTTATACATGAGTTATTGTTAGCCAAGCCCGTTTCTTGGGGACAGGCCTTATGGGTGTCAGTCTTGCAGAGAAACCAAGCTCAGTGCAGTTGTTATAGTTGTTACATTTCATAGAACCCACTGTAACCTGTGATCTGGACAAGTATTTAGATACAAGCTCTGTCATAACAGGGTTCTTTTGGGTTTTACACAGTTCAGTAAATCAACTTGAACACCTATGTCTCATATTTCAAGGAACTTAAGCCAGGTTTAAAAGAGATGACGAAGCAAGCAAGAAGAATTTGAATACAAACTGAAGTATATCATTCTGTGTCTTAGATGTTACTTGATTGCAAGAAACAGAAACCCTTACAAACTCGGCTGAGTAAATAAAAATGCATTTTAAGGGTAAAGGAATGCTCATGAAACCTCACCTCACAGGGAATTAGAAATTGTCAGGCAGCTCATCTATCCATCTCTTGTTCTCTGTAGCCACACAATCTGTCATCTCTGCTTCTTTCAGCCATCCTGCCTTCTGCATAATGGCTTCCTCCAACTGGTTCTTAATTTAGACTTCCCCATACCTCCAGCTCACCTGGGGCTTTACGTTGTTGTTGCACCTATTGTGCCTTCAAATGTTTTTGACCTTATACTTCCAGTGCCGGATAACTTCTGACCTATTTAGTCTTTGTTTCTTTTTGTTCAAATTCTTAAGAAAATTGGATTGGCTTTTGCCAGCCAATAAATTAAGCATGTGTGTTCAACTATGCCATGTTGGGGGAGGGGGAAGGTAGTGACAAAGAATGTACAGGTATGAGCAATGCAGCTTAAGCTGAGTCCAGTGGGCACTGCAGACAAATTGACTAATGTATCAGATACAGCCATTATTGTAATGATAATGATAATGATGATTATAGTAAATTAAATTACTATAGTAATTAAAACAGCTACAGTTATGGAGCTCTTGTCAAGTATATTACATACACTGTTATTTAACCCTCACAACAACTCTGTAAAGAAGATTTTATTATTCCAGGTTTTATTGACAGGAAAATTTAGGCACAAAGAAGTTAAGTGATATATGCAAGGTCACATGGCTAGTAAGTGGTTGGGCAAGACTCACACCCTGACAGTCTGACACCAGAGGCTCTGCTCTTAACTACTATGCCCTTAACTACTTAACTCATGATTCTGAAATGGTCATCATTAATTTGTAAAATATGGGCTGCAAAGAAGCTTCTTTGTGATGAAACAGTCAAGTTCATTTTAACTATCGAAGTCTTTATAATATGTAATATATATATATATATATATCAATCTATCTATAAATAGATAAATAGATAGATAGATAGATATAGATATCAAGTCCTGACATACGGAGAAAGGCATTATGGCCTCAAGAAATATTTTTGTCTATGTAGTTGAAACAGAAGAAATACTCTCTCATTCGAGTTATTCTAGTGCTTTCAGATAAATGAAATAATCTTTAAATATTCGTGATCAGAGCATTACCTATTTGTCTCTTTGCCTTAATATTTATTTGAATTCAAATTAAATCTGCCTTTTAGCAAGGACTGAGAGTAAGATCCAGCATTTTGGAGTGAAAGCTGAAGCTGCTGTATGTGATGTTACTGCCCTCTTCTCAAGCTACCATTTTATTACTCTTCTGGGAATCCAGTTAAATTACAGCTGCTGATATATTGTGGACTATGGATCTAAATTCTGGCTTTGACCAAGTCAAGGGCTGATTTCTTTGGGCAGTATTTCACCTCCTGTTTTATCTGTGCTGTCACCTAAATTTAGCACTTAGACTATACTCCCTTATGTCTGCAGAAGTTTTAAATTATTTTCCAGTGATGCATACCATGTCCATGCAGAGTTGCGTTTGACAGATTTGCAGTAAAATCTCAGAGCTCTCCAACTTCTTTTGTAATAAATTAGATCAGTAGCTCCCACGGATTTGACTTTGGGATGGATTGTAAGGTGATGGGTTTCCCACAAAAATGACTGAGTTCTCTTCAGGTTTTTTTTTTTTTTTTCCCCTGCTGTGCATGTTACCATCTGGTAGACCAATCAGCTTCTTGAAAGAAAAAGATAGGTGCCCTCTCCTGGATCTTAAGAGGTGTCAAATACCTGGTACATTAAGACCCTTCCCCCCAATTGCAGGGATGAAGGCTGTATACAGGGCTGCAATAGTGTTCTAAACTGAGGGATTTTGAATAAGACATAAATCCAAATTCCACACCTTTTTTATATGGGCTTCAACAAGCATCAGCTGTAATTGGTAGAACAGCCTGACATATTAATCCATAGATAAAAATGATTCGATTAAAGTGAAATATAAATATTGAAGGTAACGTAAAACCAAATGAGGCACATCACATAATTTATGTGCAAATAAATTCACTGAATAAAAATTATCCAGTACATACAAAGTCCATATGCTGTCTTGGTAATGCTATAATTAAGTCAGAGAGTCATTTTATACTGGCCTTTTCCATCTGCTCTGTGATCTGTTAAGGGACCCATTCAAACAGATGACAGCTGACCTCAAAATGATACATTCTGCTAATGCCCATTTTAATAGGGCTGTTGGTTATGCACATTTTGTCTTCATTTGTACTGGGCTGTGAGTGGTTTTCCATCAAGTAAAATGGAGCATCTGCTTTTCTATTAAATGGCTTATTTAAACTGCTATTTTATTTTCTGAATAAATTATTTTTTCAGTTTTCACAAGCAATAGATTGTATTGGAGGATTTTTAAAAATTGGCTCTATGAATTCAAGTGGCAGTAGAAAGAGACAGTGATTAACAAAATAGAGGCACTCATCTCTTTTTCTTCCTAATTATTATCTGATCAGAGCAAGGTGGTTAATATATTTGGAGCCTCAAATGTTGTATCTATGCAATTGACATGAAAGACATGTGAATGAGGGAGCAATATTTATAATACTAATTGATTTCATTTATTTTGCTTCTCTTGTGCATGCCTCACTGTCATTCTTGCCATTATCTTAATGTTGTTGTTTCTAATAACACTCAGAAAAGTCATTTTAAAGTCAGGGGATCTGGAACACAGATGTGTCAAGTGTAAAGGCTCTCGTCCTCAGAGACATTCAAATTGGCTAAAGGAAACCCCGTTGAATGGTGCAGCTGAAGATCCAGCATTTGTCCATCTGTTTGTATCCAGTTTACCTTGTGATAGTCTATATAATTTCTGGTCCCTGGAGTGTCTCTATTTAATCAGTACATGTATTTTTTTTTATAGTAACTGCACAAGGAGAGAGTTGGTAACCCTTGAAACCAGGGTGACCTTTAGAATATTTCATTTTTTGTTTTGTTTTGAACAAATAATGCAAGTTCTAACAAGACTGTTTGCTATAGTCAAAGTCTCAACTTATCGGAGGGGATTTTTAAATGTCTCCCCTTTGGATTTGGAAGAAAGAAATGACACTAAACTGATATAATAGAGAGTTCCTGGAAAACCGAGGTTTAAAATATACATCAGTTTAAAAACTTCTTAAATAAAATCTCAGCCACAAGCAGGGACAGGCAGTATCCATTGAGTGAATCAGGCTAACTCACATAAGAGGCTGGAGAATTACAAAAATATAATAATCAGTCAAATTCCCATTGCTCTCTGGGGAAGTGTGACCTTGGCATAGTAGTTTCTGAATCAAATCAGAGAACCTAATTTGCCAATGTGAAAAATAGCACATTATACACGGGATATCATTTATAAATACAAACCCAAACGGAATTTTCTAGAAAATGTATTTGAGTGTGTCTACAAGAAGCAGGAATCACATTCATTCATTTTTGCCAAGTATCTATTAGGTTCCTGGCATTGTTTTAGGTTCAGGGGATATGTTAGTGACAAAAACCAAAGTCTGTGTTCTCATAAAGCTAACATTCCAGTTGGGAGAAGGCAGACAATAAACAAGTAAACCTGTTATCTGTTCTGTACAATGCAAAGGACCCACCAATTAGTCTTGAATTTGCATGTTGGTCCAAATAAAAATATTTATGATGCTTTCTTGAAATTCCAAACTTTATATCTAAAAGAATCCTGATGAGCAAAATGAAATGGAACATACATGCTCAGATCAATGAAATAATTTTCATGTTAGCTATTCACTTTGAAAATTTTCCTTTTGTTTTGCCCAAGTCCATATACTACTTGATTACAGTTCTTCGAGAAGAAAGCAGGATCAGATTCTGCCAAGACAATTTTACCTAAGGTACTTACATCCTGGTGGAGAAAAATAATGATTTCTAAAATACAAGATACGGGGGCACCTGGGGTGGATCAGTCGGTTAAGTGTCTGACCTGGGATCAGGTCATGATCTCACCATCTGTGAGATTGAGCCCCACCTCGGGCTCTGTGCTGACAGCTCAGAGCCTGGAGCCTGCTTCGGATTCTGTCTCCCTCTATCTTTGACCCTCCCCTACTCACCCTCTGTCTCTGTCTCTCTCTCATAAATAAATAATAAACATTAAAAAATTTTTAATAAAAAATAAAAATAAATAAAATACAAGATAGGTGTAAAAATAAGAGACTGAACCAGAGAAAGAAAGATGGGGAGAGGGGTTTGAGAAAACTTTATTCTTGTGATATTTAAGCATTTATTTTTACATTGGGACAATATCCAAGTAGCTTAATTTAGTTGGTGGGAACCCCATGATATGATGGCATTATAAAGATTCAGTTTTTGTTTGAACCAGTTAGCTCAGATCTATCCCATATTCTTACCCTAATCAGTCATCAAATGCAAGCCACAAATTACAAGCAGGTGCACATATTCTCCACAACTGGAAAAAATAATGGATAAAACATATCCTCTTTCTGTGTGATCAGTGATGCATGAGAATAATTGGTAGATAGATTATCTGAGATTTAGTTGGTGAATTAGAACCATGAATTCTGCCAGACCTTTCAGAACAAAGAGAATACTAAATGGAATTTCTTTGTGGGTGGTAATGGCTATAGTAGTATGGAGGAAGATGGACTATTATTTATTTATTTAATTTGAGTATGGAAGAGGATTATTTAAATATATATTCAAACATTCAAAGCTATATATGCAGATATGTAAGTGAACTAGGATTTTTATTTCTTTGAGTGACCTTGAGATAGGGTTACATTTATCAAAGCTCTCATTTTATCCCCCTCTACAGTCCTCTTTAAAACCTACAGGCTTTTAAACAAGGACTCTCTGTAACTAATCAAACGTATCTATTCCTGGGCCTACCCAGGATGATTTAGAGATAAGTAACCTCAAACCTGGCTTGGTTCAGCGCTATAATCATTTACGGTTCCTTTTTGAGGTAGCAAATTCTCATTGACTTTGCTCCTATTAATCATGTATCTAAATGTAGTATCATCAGGACAATTTCAAATTTTTTTAAGGCAAAACCTGGACTTCCCGTCATTTGTAAATTGGCTCATAACATCTCTGGCACTCTGCTTAAGTGCTTAACTAGTCATTATTCCTTCCTTTATGCTGCCAATAGCCCATCCTGTCTTTCTGGTGTCTCTCACCATGTTACCTTTAAAACAGTGATTTCTTAACTTTGTAGTGAGTGGGTGTGGGAGGTGGAGTGGGTTACAGGCCATTTTCTGAGAATCTGGAGAAAATTATGAAATCTCTCCACAGGAAAAAAAAGTACACATGCACAATGGTTTTACATACATTTTCAGGGGATTTATGGACTTGTGAAATCCATTCATAGACCTCAAATTACAAGGTCCCACTGTCAAGATTATATGATTCATAAATTTATTTATTTGAAGTAAATATTCCCTATGCCTATTTTTATTTATGTTATACTTTAAAAACTACTTTATTAAAGAAAGCGTGTCTATTTCTGTTTTTCTTTTTGAATTTCTCTTTGAATTTTTTCACCTGCTTCAAAAGACTTGATTATTTATTTAGTCTTAGTGACAAGTATATAAAATTTGAATAAAATGTTTATAGTATATTTTTGTGATCCCTAAATGTATTATTTTGCTTTATTTTTTATTTATTTTCTTAATTTTACTTAAAGAAGGTATTTTTAATGTACCCTGTGTCTTACACAGCTATGTATTTATCTGTAGGCAGTCTGAACATTTTTTGTTTCAATGACATACAGCTTAAGTCAATTTCTTTTCCAGCTCTTGTTGTTGATTTCTAGGCCTTTAGAAGAGGGGATACTGTTTGTAAATACAAATACATTTCTTCACTAAAGTTACATTGGGTGATGTCATAAATTCTAAGAAATGAGGGGTTGTATCTGTTTTGTTTTCCTTTGTATCTCTCTCTAGGACTTAGCACAGTGCCTGGCAGACAGAAGATGCTCAAGAAATGTGTGTGGAATGTATGATGAGGCACTAACACTTGCTAATTTAGAAAAGCTCAATGTTTTAAAAAGTCATTTAATCATTCCAATTCTGCCAATTTTTCAGTGTTCATCCATTTTTCTCGAAGTCATGTGCTAACTCTGCTAATTCTGGCTCAATGATGATTATAGTGACAGGTATCCCATGGGAGGAAACCTCATCAAAACAACAAAACACCTTTGAATGAATGCATTTTTATTTTACTCAGGTACAGAAGTTCCAACTAAACAAACAAAAACTGCTTCCAAGCAGATGTTGTTTGATTGCATTAAAGAAATAGGTAGGGGCACCTGGGTGGCTCAGTCAGTTAATCGTCTGACTGGCTCAGGTCATGATCTCACAGTTCCTGAGTTTGAGCCCCACATTGGGCTCTGTGATGACAGTTCAGAACCTGGAGCCAGCTTCTGATTGTGTGTCTCTCTCTCTCTCGCTCGCTCTCTCTCTCTCTCTCTCTCCCCCGCTCTACCACTCATGCTCTGTCTCTCTCTCTCTCTCTCTCAGAAATAAATAAAAATTTTTAAAAATAGAAAGAAAGAAGTAATAATAATTTATTACTTTTTCTGGTAGGTTTTTACAAAGTACTTAAAATTAGTTCTCTCAAGAAGGGTAAACATAGCCCTATAAAATATAATTTCAGAATTAGAAGGGACCTTAGAAACTATGTAGTTCAAACTTCAATCCAATATAAGAAATCCTGTGACAATACCCCCACCTGCAGTGATAGAAAGCATGCTATTTTTGTGGGTGGTCTATTCAATTGTTTAAAAGTTCTTCCTTAATAAATTGACTCAATTACCACCTCCCCATAATTGTCCTAGTTGAACCTCTATAGCCACACAGAAAAAGTTTACTTCCTCTTCCACATGAAAATACTTCACATATCTTATGACATCAAGTCAGGCTGACAGATTCACCTATTGACCTAGCATGTAACTCTAAAACAATATGTACTAGCTGGTATCTGAGAAATATTAAGCAAGGAATCAGTTGGAAGAAGCCATTTGGAGAATAGAGATTATATCCACAATTTCCTCCCTAATCTGTGCCCTCTCTATAGGAAATCAGCTGTCAAGATTCACTGATCATGAGAATGTGGATATGGCATCATGTTGGGAAACATTCCTGCATAGTTGACACTGGATGTAAGCTTATGACTACCATTCATTTGTTTAATATTAAGTTCCCTTTCTCTCTTCACATATACTGAAAAACAAACTTCATCAAGGTTCCTTTCTGAATTATAGCTCCAAGCTAGTGCTGTGTATGTAGTATATTGTAATGACTTTTTTTTAAAATATAAGGATTAAATACACTCCTCATTTGGCCATTTGTTAAAGAAGTGAAATTATTTTTCTTAGTGATTGAAGTTAAGTATAGTAGGTGCGCCAAAGTCAATTAATATGCCTCTAAAATGCCTCTGAATTGGGCCAGAAATTTTAATTGTGGAAACCATTCTCTTTATCTTAGTTCTCATTATAGATGACTAGGCAGGAAAGGTTTATGTCATGATGTAGGTGTCAACTGTATGAATATTCTCTGAATGCCAGCAGGACGTTTCCTTAATGACAAATACAGCAAGGCAATACACCAGAAGTTCAGTATTTTTCCCAAGTTGATCAGGTATTGCTGCAAGGTTCTGTCAGAATAGCATCACCACATATAATAATGAGGATAGCCCTCCTCTCTATGACCTTTGATATTTTACCCAGAAAAGTTGTTGAGAGTTGGAAATTAATTACAGCATAGCAAAAGCTATAAGCATTAGCTAAAGTTTCATCTTTGCCTCCGTTTTTCTTTCTGGAAAATTGAGTCCAGTGATTTTTCTCTAGTTTTTACATGTGTGCTATAGAGACTCCCAAAAGAGCAAGCAAAGAAAGAAATTTAGTTGCTAGTTGCATTTGAGTAGATCTCCGATAAGGACAGGGTAATCAATGAAGGTATAAAGCAGTAAGAAAACAATAACTTTTTTTCCAATCAATTGTTTTGATATTTGAAAGACTGATAGCTTTGCAGGCAAATTTTTTCTTCCTGGCAAAGGAAGAACTGTATTGCTAACTACTTCCCCAAAGGCTGTCAACCGAATATTTATTCAATATATTTATCATGGTGGGTGCCTGGGTGGCTCAGTCAGTTAAGCGTTTGACTTCAGCTCAGGTCATGATCTCACAGTCCGTGAGTTCAAGCCCCATGTCCAGCTTTGTGTTGACATTTTAGAGCCTGGAGCATGCTTCAGATTCTGTGTCTCCCTCTCTGTCTCTGCCCCTTTCCTGCTCATGCTCTGTCTCTCTCTCAAAAATAAATAAACATTAAAAAATATATTTATCATGGCTCTTAATTTTATGTGTAGGTATCTATACTATATCCTGAATAACTCACATGACTAAGGCCCGTCAGTGTCTAGTTTGAGCATGAGTGTAAGTTGTATAGTGATTTTGTCTACAAATAGATTTTTAGATTTAAAAGAAACAGATCTTGTGAGCTTCCTGTCAGATTAGACTAGGACAGTGATACACTTAGAGGAAAAGGGTGACTTGTCCAAAGTAACATAGCTGGGTCCTGGGAAACAGTGGTATAAATTTTTATGTGACTTTATAAATTCCTTATACAAAAATTTGGAAAAAAAAAAAGTAAACAAAGCAATCCCTTCCGGTTTCTTTTTTTTAATTTGAGTATAGTTCACACATAATATTATATTAGTTTCAGATATACAACATAGTGATTCAACACCTCTATTCATGATGCTATGCTAGCCACAAGTGTAGCTATCATCAGTTACCATACAATGCTATTACAATACCATTGACTATATTACCTATGTTGTACCTTTTGTCCCCATGACTTATTATTCATTCCATTACTGGAAGCCTGTATCTCCTACTCCCCTTCACCCATTTTTCCCATCCCTTCACCACACTCCCCCCTGGCAACCATCAGTTTGTTCTCTGTATTTATAGATCTGATTCTGCTTTTTGTTTGTTTATCCATTTGTTTTTTTTAGATTCTACATATAAGTGAAAATCATGTAATATTTATCTTTATCTGTCTGACTTATTTTACTCAGCAGAATACCCTCTATATCCATTCATGTTGTCACAAATGCCGGACCTCATCTTTTTTATGGCTGAGTAATATTCCATTGTGTGTGTGTGTGTGTGTGTGTGTGTGTGTGTGTGTATGTATATCATATATCTTCTTTATCCATTCATCTATCAGAGGACATTTAGGTTGCCTTCATATCTTGGCAACTGTAAATAATGCTTCAATAAACATAGGGGTGTGTATATCTTTTTGAATTACTGTTTTCATTTTCTTTGTGTAAGTACCTAGTAGCGGTAGAATATATTATTGGATATATTATATAAGGGGTTTATATCTAAAATATTTAAAGAACTTACACAACTAAACACCAAATGATAGTAATAATAATAATAATCCCATTAAAAGGTGGGCAGAGGACCTGAATAGACATTTTTCAAAGAAGACATACAGATGGCCAAAAGACACATGATAAGATGCTCAAAATCACTAATCATCAGGGAAATGCAAATCAAAACTACAAAGAGGTACCACCTTACACCTGTCAGAATGTCTAGAATAAAAAAAAAACAATAAATAATAAGTGTTGGCGAGGATGTGGAGTAAAAGAAACCCTCGTGAACTGTTGGTTGGTATGTAAATTGGTACAAGCACTGTGGAAAACAGGATGAATCCCTTCAGGTTTTTATAACAAATTTCAGCCTTGACAAATAATTTGTATTCAACCAAAGACTTTGTATGAAGGACATTCTTTGGTACTTTAATAGCTGTGCTCATTTTTAGGTCCTGAGGATACCACAAGGAAAGCTCAAAGAAAGATGCTTCACTCAAGACAAACAAATAAAAACAAATTTTTATTGAAAAATTTAAAATAAACAACAAATGTAAATAGAAAACAGCCAATTTCCACAGTGTACTGCTTCCAAATATATTCAGTTGAATCTCCTAGACTTTATTCCATTTAGAGATATGGGAAATTTTATAATATATATATTATAAAAACATATTTTTATGAAAATGCATTATACATTGGTGTGCATATTTACATACAACTAAATCAAAATACTATTCCAAGGAGTCTGCTGTCCATCTCCATTTCTTTCTGCTTAAGGAACTTGTATTAAGCATTAAATAGTGGCTAAAAGAAGGATATAATAACATTCTTGATCCACCTTTTTGTGTCCTTGGACACATATCACCTCTTTGCTTCAAGACCATCATCGCTCACGACTTAGTTTCTTTTTTTTTAAAGCACTTGCTCAAAAAGTGGATTGTAAATGTTGTCTTTTTCTTATTCTTTCCTCTTCCTATTACCCTTTATTACCCTCCTTTACCAGAACCACCTATCTACCACTACCCTCAAACTAATATTAACAACCTGGTGTATGTTCTTATGTAACTTTCAATACATATAAGCAACACACACACGGGAGGTTTTGTGTGTTTTATGTAAGTGAGATTGTGCTATATATGCTTATCTGCATTATCATTTATGTCTTGGAAATCCCTTCAAGTAAGCTGGCATGATACATTTAACTCATTAGTTTCTAATTTACTTTATTGTGTTATAAGGTGTGAATATATCATAATTTACTCAACCATTCCTACAGTGTTTCCTGCCTCCATACATTTGATAATGTTGTTGACCCACCCTGTTTTTACTTCTGCTTCAAATTCTGTAGGTTTTCCAAGTTCCACTTCTCTTACTGCTATTGCCCTAACTCACCTCTTCTCGCACTTGCTTCTAGTCTGTCTTCCATTGCCCTCTAGTGATTTCTTGTACTTAGGTCTGTAAACGAATTGTAAGCTCCTTAAGGACATACATGGATTTTGTCTAATATTAACCACAGTAAAAAAAAAAAAAAGTGTGTTCACAGAATAACAGTGTCAGTTTGATAATTTGGCAATGATGGAGAAGTGTTAGAGCTGTGAGTCTAGGCAAGAGAAGGATAGAAGAATCTCAGAACCTTTAAGTTTTCTTCTACCTTAAAGTGTATCTCTTCCATGAAGCTGCTTAGTCCTATGCATTTTTTGTCTTCATTAAGTTATAACTTCCTCCTAGACCTTTGATTTTTTTTCATCCCTTTGCTCTCAGCCGGTGTGACTGATTTATTGACAGAATAGGATTTTAGATCCAGGGGTTATTCCAAATCTCAGGTAACTCTGCAATTGCTGAGGAGGTATCTCTGAGTTACCAAGATGTGTCTTCAAGCCCCAGATCAACTGTTATCTAATCTACATATTGAGGAGGTCTAGGATTAGAGTTCTTTGTATGCAACCCAATATCATAAGCCTATTTAAAACTAGGTAATCCTTTAATCTATTTTCCTTCACCATCCACCAAGGCCAAATTCACTGAAGCTTGAGTAACTCCCGTTTGAAACACTTCAATGGTACTCCAATATGTGCAGGTTGAATTACAAATTAATTAGTATAAAAACAAGGTCCCACATGATCTCTTCTCACCCCACCTACATATTGAGCTTAACTTTTCACTGCTCCTGCTGCTGCTGCTGTTGATAGTGGTGTTGGTGTTGGTAATGATGACAATTGCTGATGATTATGGAGTGCATACTATATGCTAGACACATTAATTCTCTATTTGAGTCCTCAAAAACCCTATAAGGTAGAAATTTTTGTTTATCCTATTTTACAGATGACAAAATTGAGTCTCAAATTGGTTAAGGAATGTGATATTCCTTAACTATTGTATGAGAGAACTAGGAATGGTCCTCTAAAAAAAAAAAATCAGGTTCTTAACCACAGCTCCAGTGCTCCTCAAATAATAACCTGGAGTGCTTTTTTAAAAACCCTGATTTTTAGACCTCACACAAAAGATGCAGATTCAATAGGTCTAGAGTCAGGGTTAAGCAATATGCATGTTTACTTAGCAGCCCCAGATGATTCTGATGTATAACAGCCCACTGTTTAGGAAGTACTGTCCTACACCAGTGCTTCTCAAACTTTAATATGTATAGGAATCACCTGGGGATTTTGTGAAACTATAGATGCTGATTCAGTATGTCTTGAGTGGGGCCCTGATTTTTGGCATTTCTAATAAGCTCCCAGAGAGTACAAATATTGCTGGTTCACAGACCACACTTGAGGTAGAAAATTCCTACACAACTGTATACCTTTATTCCATAGACCAAGATAGAATGTGAGTTTAGCATAAACATGGGGTTAATTGTAGTTGAATTATACAATAGATATATTCCAGAAAAGCCATGTGCAAATCTAACTTCTTTTACTTAAATTTCATTTTCACATTGACTTTTATGATCACTACAGAGTTACTGCCATCATTTTTTTCTGATATATCTCTTATAGCTGACTACTTCAATTTTGTTTATTAGTCAAGTACTTGGTAAGGAATGACCTGTTACACAAAAACTCAAGTACCATAGAAGGAAGAGCTTAACTAGATACAGAAACCCCTTGGTCACTCCTTTAGTAAAGTGGATGACCTTTTGTTATATAAATAAGAAATTAAAAAAGAGAAGAAAATCTTAGATTCCTAGATTTGGAAAAGATGAGACAAAGCATTTTATTCAAACTTTTAGTTTTAAAGATATGAAAAGAAAGGCAAGAAAGGGAAGGTAGTGTGACTAAATTTACACAGAGAATTAGTGGCAGAGCTGAACTCAAACTCTATTCTGGTTGGAGTTTTTATTTGTTCTTATTGGTTGGTTGTTTTCATTTTCAAAAAGTATCCTCAATCATATCCTGACCAGACTGTTTGAAAGCTGTATTTTTACTGTACTATGTAAGAAGAAAGAACTCAACACTTATAACTGTTTTCCTCTTATTAAATATGACTCTAGACCAGACTCAGGAATCACTTATTCTGTAAAGAGCCAGGTAGTAAATATTTTAGGTATTGTGGACCTATCACAACTATTCAACTGCTATTTTAGCATGGAAACTGCCATATATAATATATAATATACACATAACACATAACATATAACACACACACACACACACATATATATATATATATATATATATATATATATATATATATATAAAACCCAATGACCATGGCTATGGACACAGCATTTTGAATTTTCACATGAAATATTATTACTCTTTTGATTTTAAAAATCATTTTATATTAAACTGTAAAAATCATTCTTAGTTTATAAGCCAAGAAAGCCAAATTTGTCCCAAGGGCCATAATTTGCTGACCTCTCCTATAAATTAGTTTTGTTTTTCCAATCAAATGATAATACAATCTTTCCTCAGGTTTAGCAGGTAGTTATTTCTTGACCATCACATGAAAAAAAAAAGCCTTTCAAAGTACACTTGTAGGGTTAGTGGTGTTGCATGAGTTTTGTTAATTCATTAATTCATTCATTCATTTTAGTTTCAGGAGTAGGAAAAAGAAAGCTAACAGTCAGAAAGAGGTACATGATAGCTTATGAGTGGACATCTCTGCTTTGCTAAATTATTTCTAATCTCCCGGGGGAACAAAGGAAAACCCAGGTAGGTAGGCATTCTAAAAAGCAATTTGCTTTACCATAGCCATAGTAGTCTTTGTTACCAAAAGGACATTGTATTTCTTTTAAAGCAGTCTATGGTCTGTGTTACTCACTGGTTAGGGGATGAGGAAATCGCTGAAGTTTTAATGCAGCCTATCCCTTTAATTCATGGCAAGGCAGCATAAAATGACAATAGTTTGCAAACAAATGATTATATATATATATATATATATATATATATATATACACACACATATATATAGGTGGCACCTGGTCAAATGCCAAAGGTTTCAAGGAAAGTACTCTTGGTTCACTGTCAGATCACACCAAAGTACCAAGAAAAAAAGGAAAATGTCATATTAGCATAGTTGTTTTGCAAGTGTCAGTTTTAACAATGCTCAGGTGACAAAGTTGGTGCTCCAACATTTATTTATTTGTTTTAATCAAAGGAAAATCACAGTTGGAAATCCAACCAAAATGCTGTCAAATGTCATTAGCCTTTTTAAGCTTTATTCAAAATGGTGGGTTTATATGCACAATGGAGTACTACGTGGCAATGGGAAAGAATGAAATATGGCCCTTTGTAGCAACATGGATGGAACTGGAGAGTGTGATGCTAAGTGAAATAAGCCATACAGAGAAAGACAGATACCATATGGTTTCACTCTTATGTGGATCCTGAGAAACTTAACAGAAACTCATGAGGGAGGGGAAGTAAAAAAAAAAAAAAAGAGGTTAGAGTGGGAGAGCCAAAGCATAAGAGACTCTTAAAAACTGAGAACAAACTGAGGGTTGATGAGGGATGGGAGGGAGGGGAGGGTAGGTGATGGGCATTGAAGAGGGCATCTTTTTGGATGAGCACTGGGTGTTGTATGGAAACTAATTTGACAATAAATTTCATATATTAAAAAAACAAAACAAAAAAACCCAAAATGGTGGGTAGATTGCCTTTTCTCAAAAAGGTTCATTTAAGATAATCTCCAGCATTTAAAAGTGTTAAGTGTATTCATAATAATAACAATCAATGTAGAGTTCAGGGTTCTTTAAAAAAATTGGCTTCCAGGGAGAAAACACAAGCACAAATTTAACCATTCCAGCTTGATATTTTTGCAGATCCCCCAGCCTTCGGATAACCATCTGCAATAGGAAAATGACCAAGAAAAGAGGACGATGTGCCTGGCTGGCTTCCCACCCTATTTTCTTTCCCAAACCAATGACTTTCCTCAAAAAAAAGTTATCCCATAAGGAAACCTAGAAAAGGATTCTTGCTAAGGATATACGTGAAAGAAAGAATTAAACTCTCCAAACATATACTAAGAAGAGGTCATACTGTTTCTTGTATTCCCTGCTTTGCGATTAAAACAGAGAAAATACATTTTGGGCAAACTCACTAGGGGGAGAAGAGCACAATTTGAAGTTTCTTGGGTTCTCAGAGGTGAAACTTAATTGAAATCAATATGGGAAAAAGCAAAGAGTAAAAAGTGCTGCTCTGAGCAGAGGAAACTTGAATCAGCTAAAAGCTTGGTATGTGTGGAGTTCTTTATAGGGTTGAACTTGTTCAATAACGATGTTTCTATGAAGTTACATTGCCCTCCCTATTTCACTGGCAACAGTTGAGACTCAGAATCACCACCATCATTTCTTTTCTTTTATATATCCACATGTATATATCTGAAGATATCTGTAATTACCTAAAGATCTATCAAAATTTAAAGTAGAGGTAGACTTCATTTTCTCTGGCAAACACATTACTAGAAATATTGTGTGTAAATAGAATATCTGAATCAAATTCTATTTTCCCACTGATTTTCATGCTTTTGGAGAGACATTTAATGTTATTTTTATTGATCTTTAATAGATCATGGTTGCTAACACTTTAGCACTGTTTCTTTTCCCTCCTGTTCTTAACTTTTGTCAAATAGCAAAATGTACTTGTAACTCAAGATAATTCAACTTTAATATTTTCTGAGTAGTGAAAACAATGTTTATACAAATAGCCATCTCAATGTATCTGCTCTTAATTTTAGGGTTTTAAATAATGGTTTCTATGTGTGTGTGTGTGTGTGTGTGTGTGTGTGTGTGTAAGAGAGAGAGAGAGTGAGTGTGTGTGTGTATACCCCAAGAGCCTTTCATATAAATTTTCACTCAAGACCAATAATCAAATAATTCCAAATTATATTATTTATTTATACTGCACCATCACAGAAAGACCTGTTGGTGTGGTTTTTTTTTTAATCAGAAATCACACATTCTACCACTTTTCTATTTCTTTAAGATATATTAGAGCTTAGTGTTTATAAAATTATCTTGCTCATCTTGGGCTTTATTTAATTCCATTTTCTGACTGACTTCTTCAGCTTGGGTGATTTCTGATGCTACAGATGACTTTTATTAACTGTAAACATTTATCTGTGATTCCAGAATAATCTAATGTGGATTCAGTCTTATTAGTTAATTACCTGATAAATCCAGTGAGCAAATTCAATTCAACTGCTTTTTTGATAGAACTGGCCAATAGCTTGAATGAAATTTCTGGTCAATTAAATCAAAATTTTAGAAAAAGTAGTTTCATGTAGACACAGCTGTGCTATGGGCTTTCATCCCCCACTCCATGTCATTGAACTAGTGTAATATGTTGTAACTGATTCATTCAACATTTGTTGAATTTATTCAACATTTATTAATTGCTTGTTATGTTATGACCCTGGGCTATGTTCTAGAGATATAATGAGAAATAAGATAGTGTTCCTCTCTTCAGTATGCTTAGAAACAGAATTATTAAGTGGCAGGTGCTTTACTTCATTTTTCCCACCTGTGTTATCAATATTGTAATTCTAATAGTCAAGTAGGGTTCACTAGATCAAATATTTAATACTACCTACAGGGGCTCTTTATCTGAGGGCCAGGAGAGAATTTGTGATCAATGAAATAAAAAGTTGATAATTATGAGGACCCTCAGTCTGTAATGAGAACTATATATATTTTACAAGACTATACAATGAATTCTAATATCAGCCTCCATTTATTCTTCAGAAAGGATTAGTGCTTGTCATAGCCAAGTATGGATATTCTTATATGTGCCCTATGTTTGTACCTATCCCACTAAGTCTGATCTATGCCTTTTTTTCTTGTAAGAGTCTTCATTCTAAGACTTAATCTTTGGTCCGTTACTCTAGAAATTACTGTGAAATTGCTATACCCCATGCATCTCCAACTGGAGTTCGTTATCTCTTAAGTCTCTCTACCAGAGTTGTTCTTTTGGTTGGGACCCAGATGGGGCAGAAAAATAGAAGAGTGATACTTTGGAAAAGTCACCTCTTGCTTGGATTCAGAGTTCAAAAAATAGAACCCCCCACTTGGTAATATTGGTGCTATTTGTTCATGCCATCTTCTGGGTAACACAAACATCTCCAGGTAATGGTAGTTACTATATAATATATTTAATAAATATGCCTTACCACATCCTGTGGGGTACACTAGCATGAGAAAACTTCTGGTGCTTTTATTTTAGTAGTTCTCAGTTTAAGTGCTGTAATTGGTGACTGGTGGTTTAGTAGTAGGGCAGCTATTAAATGATTTGTTGTGTTTGTAGAATTCTCCTGTAAACACCTATGTTACTTTTAGTGAGTTTCTTTTTTTTCAAGCTGGTAAAACACCAAATTAGTTGGTTGTTTATCTACATTAAAATAAAAGTAGAATTTCAAAAGCAAATCTTCATGCCATCCAAGGTTTTCATTATCCATTTGCAGACTGCATGATATGGAAAGCCTCATTTTGCAATAGTACATATAACTGCTAAATAAATGTTTTTGGCATTACTAATAGTGAGTTGAGAATTAAATTCTAAGGTCCTTGGAGATATGAGCTGTATGTTACATCATAATTTTAATCCTTAGTTACTATACAGTGATGGGCACAAAAATGCTCAAAAATTATTCGATGATTTTATAGTATCAAATAATTAAGTTGCTAATTTGTTAAGGTTCTAGCTTAGGGATTTCAGAGAAAGCACAAGAAATATTTACCTTTCATAATCTTCCACAAGGAAATATTTTATGCAGCTGGCCAGATCCTTCTAAAGACTACTTTCTCTGCACACTATGTCATAAGGGGTTTAGGGTTTTTAATTACTGGTTGTTGTTCTGCTCTACTGAAATGTTAAGCATAAAAATTCAAGCTGTGGATTTGGAACTAAATCCACACTTTAGCACTTTCTTGGGTTGTCACCACAGTGAAGCCTGGGAGCAAAGAGTTCCACGGAAGGCCTAAAAGGTGGTATCATCAGCTTTAATGGAATCAGCTACATGTATGTCAAATAAAGCATAGGATTAAGAATAACCAGGAACATTAGGGAGGATAGTGTTTTGTGACTTCATGTATTATTGAATGTATTCAAATGTTAACCAGATAAGTATTCATTGCACCTGCATATGCATCCAGGTTAATGTTTTCTCACTGAAAGGAGATTTTATTAGGATAGGGTTTATTCACATTGATACAGCTGATGTCAGAAGGTGGTATAGATTTTTCTATGGCCAACAACTGTTATAAGGTTCAAGCTTACATTAGATTTTACCTAGTACTCATTTAGCTCACTTTGAACTTTATTGTCTGTTTCTTCTAAAGCTTCCTTTCTGGGTAGTTGCAAATGGGTGCAGTAAATATCCTCCACATAGGCATGTGCAAACGTGTCCTGTATTTCCTGTCACCTTCTGCTACATGCCGTGTACAAATGCTATGGAATAAATGAACACTTGAATGACTGTAGTGAGTCACACAGTTAAGGAGGCTGTGCTTAAATATGGTGTTTATTTACATTCACTAATCGACTCTAAAGAGTGTTATCATAATTTGTTCATGGTGTATGTATTCAGGTCCTTGGAAGAACTGAAGCCATCATCAGAAAATTACAGTATTATCTCAATATTTTAGTTTACAGTAGGTTGTTTAACAACAAACTCCCATTTTTTTTCTAAATCCCTCCCTTGCATCACTGCCTTTGTGTGTAGCATACTAAAATAGATTAGCAGAAGATTAGTGGAGTAGGAATAGAGAATAGGCAGGATAAATGGGACATCTTCTGGATGAGTCAAGTTCTAAGTTAGCTTTGTAAGATAGGAGGGCTATGTGGGAGGGCCAGTAGAGCCAAATTAAAATGTTCTGTTAGGTTTTCTTATGCTCTGGCTTTGAGAGATCCTGGGCAGAGATAAATCTATATAAATACATATTGGATAGAGTTTCCCCCCTACTGGGAGCCCTCTCCTACCCTGCCAAGTAAGCCAGAGTAGGAATGTGATATCTTAGTCATTGTGTGCTTTCTAGTGAAAGAATGAAGACTTAAAATAGTAGAATTTGATGAATGGAGAAGGAGAAATATAAGATGGCCTGAGGCAGGTGGAGAGAGTAGACAGTATTGTAAGAAAGTCTTGTGTCTCCACACACTCTAGAGTTGTGCCATCCAGTGCAATAGTCACTAAACACATGGGTCTATTTAAATGTAAATTAGTTAAAATTCAATTAAAAATTCAGTTCCTTAGTCACATTAGCTATATTTCAAGTGCTCAGGAGCCACATGTGGCTAACCACTACTCTATCAGATGGCTGAGATACACAATATTTCCACCACCACAGGAAGTTCTATTGGGCTGCACTGTTCTAAAACAATGATCAGGAATAACTATTTGACACATTAGGTGGTAGGAGACCCCTACAGAGCTGTGAGTGACAGAGTGACCACAAAATGTTTTTGTGCAAGTGAAAACACTAATGATACTAAGTGATAAAGCAAGAAACAAAAGCACAAATAGGTATATATTTAATGCTCCTGGTAATTTCAAATGTACCTCTGTGACGGTTTTCATTGGAAGATAAACCTGTCCATATATTTCAATCAAGGTGATTAAAAGTTTGATCTTCTAGTTTTAGTTTAGGTTGATTGGTCTGATATTTTTAAGTCTGTTTGTTTATTTAGGGAGAGAGAGCATGAGCAGGGGAAGGGTAGAGAGAGAGAGGGAGAGAGAGAGAAGCCCAGGCAGGCTTAGGACTGTCAGCACAGAGCCCAACATGGGGCTTGAACTCATGAACTATGAGATCATGCCCTGAGCCAAAATCAAGTCAGACACTTAACCAACTGAGCCACCCAGCTGCCTCTTGATTAGTCTGATATTTTTAACTAAAGGTATCTGGTTATCCTATCTTAGTCTTGTTTAGGCCCAAATCCTAATTTGTATGGATCCACTGTTTTGATGTCAAGGTATTATCAAACTGTTACTGCATACAGTTCTAGTATAAAAACAGCAGTAAAGGGATGCTACATTCTGTGAAAGGATACTTATTTGTGTTTTCTCTACTGTACAGACTGTTATAGATTTCAAGGAGCTAGGGGATGAGAAAGTTTTTTGATAGTCATCAAGTAATAATCAAATATAAAATTCTATAGTAATACTGCCCATAATAATTAAAGGGCTACACACATTTTGATATTGAAAAGATGTTTGCTTGCATTGTTTTCTGTGATTTTTTATGTGAAACCTGTGTTTGTACCTCTTTAAAAATACAATCTCCTCATGGGAAAGGATAATTGATGCAGTTGTTCCCAGTAAGTGCCTATGGAATTAAAGGGTGACTATCTGTGCAGGTGACAGCCACTAATATTAAGTCTTCCCTTGCATCCTTTCAAAATGCTTCCACTGAACAGCAACAAAATTCATTTAGATGGCTGTCAAGGTATTGGTTTCTCTCTTTCTCTCTCCTTTATTTTTTCTTTCTTTCATTAAACAATGGATCTTTGATCTTTTTAAAGATCCATTAAACAATGGATCTACCATCTTTGAGGCACAATTAGCAGGCATTGTAAAGTTTGTGAGGTTAAATTAGGCACTCCCTCCCCTTGAGGTGTTTATAATAAAATAAAAGATAACTACAAAAAAGGAAAATGAATATCACCAAAAGAGAAGTATAGCAAGGTGCTATGAAAAGTTAAAGAAATTGGAAGGGTGGCTGTCATTTATTGAGTACTTACTACATGCCAGGTTTTTAACCTACGTCACCCTATTGTTATGCACCACCATGCCTAAAAGGCACATTCTGTTTTAGAAATAATACATTTTCAGTAGTAGCTAAATATGAATACCCTTAAAGTCTACAGGACAGTATACAGCATATCTTGACTTTGTGGCCCATAGAAAGTTAGCCTCAAATTAGCACTTGAAAATTACCTCTTTCCCTTTCCACAATTCCACCCTTTCCCCAGAGTCCTGGCTCCATCATGCTAGAGGCCCATATGGCAGGAGCCTGTAAGCTATCTTCCTGGATTTATGCCGGTTCTTTTAGACTTCTACAGAGATATGGTTAAATGTTATTTAGATTCTTGATATTGGAACAGTATAAAGACAAATTTCTTTCTTGCTAATATAATAATTTATTGTGCATAACCTTGCTTGCAGTGCTAAAAAGAACACTTACTATACACAAGGGGTGAAGTTGGAAAAGAACTATAGGGGCATAACACTTCATCCTGTCCCTTTTCCCAGTACTCATATTACTTTGTCTCATCTAATCATAAAAGATTTTACAGAAGACATTGAAGAATTTGGATATTGACTATGGTAAGAGGACCCAAGTGCCGGGGTGTTGTTCTTGTTGCCACTGCTTATTTGTTTCTTTGCTGTTCAATTGAACATATTACACAAAATAATTACCATATAGATTGAATTCAGAACAGTGAGATGTTCAGTTTGAGAAAGGGAATGGAATATGGAAGGGAGCAGTGGGATATAAAGCTGGAGAGTTTGATAGAGAGAGAGTAGGTTGGGGGGGGTCTCAAATGCCAAGTAAGTGGTTGAAATTTATTTGGTAGAAAAAAAGGAGCTTAATCACCATCTAATGTGAATCCAGGTGTTTAAAGCTGATACATATTGCTTTGCTCTTTTATGAACTAAACTCACATTCACACAAATGTCATCTAGCTAAGTGGTAGAAAAGAACATGTGGTAGAACTGCTTACTTGGTTTGTTCAATTACCATCAGACATGGAATGGTAAAAGTATGCTAATGGGCGGAGGAAGACACAAAAGAAATAAAATTATTTAATGACCTCTGACTTCAGAGAAATTATAATTTAACTAGGGAATAGATTGTGGTCAGATTTAACATGACTGAAGAACACTATAGCAGAAAATGCTACTAAAATCTCAGTAGTGATTCTCCTTTGTACCTTGCTCCAGAACACCAATTTTGTTGTTGGCAGCAACCTGCCTTTTCGGATTCACCTGCGACTTTGGTGGTTATGTGATAAAATTATGCCAAATGGTACTTATGGTGAGATTAGGCACTACCTCTTCCTACTTTCCTTCCCTTCTTGACTACAATGCAGACATTATTAGGCTGGAGGTGAAGTAGCCATCCTGGACCATGGAGTGGCAAGCACAAGGATACAAATCAAATGTCAAGGGTAAAATATAAGGATACAATGAACTTGGAATATTGATGACGTTGGCAAGGAGCTGTACCAGCCCTAGGATGCTTATTTCTGGCCTTTTCATTATGCGAGAGAATTAATACAATTAATACAATACTCAGAGTAGCCTATCCCAAAGTGCAAATAAATATGTACATGGTAACACCCTAAAAAGGCTTTATGGAAGAGTTTTTAAGCTTAGGTGTAGCTTTGAAGATTAAACTTTGAAGGATCAAAGGAACCTTCAGATGTTCAACAGCAAATGCTAATATGGAGTTGTACAATTAAGTTCATGAGAGGGAAGAATTTAAAGAAAGCCAATTGTGGAATAAATTAACATTAGTTGTGTAAGAAGTGGATGTGGCTATGTGGAGGAGAAAAGGTGCAAGTGGCATGGAGAGGCATCAGAAATCAAGGGTCCAAACAGTAAATAGAAAATCCTCCAATCTAACAGGCCCTCAAAATGGTTGCAGGGGAGTGATCCAGCCAGAATGTAAAGCCATTTCCCTGGGATCCATGTCTTCATTTACTTTTATAAATGAATCTATGATGTATCTCCAGTCAAGCCTAAATGAATGCCATTCTTTTTCATTAGTAAGTTCTTTAAAATCAATAATGTTTTCTTTAAGGGAAAGCTTTAGCTGTTACTAACATATCCCATTAACTTTTTACTTTGTTTTCCAGGGTTCAATCTAAGGTATATCTTTCATTTAGATTTTAAGCTACAGACTATATGTAATTCTATTGAAATACCCTAGATAGACAGGAATGGGGATTTGAAACTCATAGGCAAATATTACTTTAGAAGGATTTGAGTATTGTAAGGCTTTGAATGAGGTTTATCTTTATAGGTCACTTGTGGGGTATCAAGTAGGAATAAACGGTAGTGTCATAGGTTATGCGGGTGGTGTATCCTTTTCCCATCTTAAGTTTAAACTCAAGCCAAATTCGGTTGTAATTTTCTATGTATAATATGTTAGGCAGGTTGCTATGTCTGAGAGAAAGGAAATTTCAGATCTCATCACTTAGGATACCTTATTTCAGGATATTTGGGCTTAAATAATACCCCAAAATGACATTATAAAAAGTTATGTAGCCTAATTCGAGCTGTCATAGAGACTGAAAATCCAGTACAGTTTTCCCCCAAAAGTAGTTGGCTGAAAGTATAACATCAGTACCCTATTATTTTCCTTGCATAAAATTAACACATCACAACCAATGGTTATTTTCAATTATGTGGCATCAAATGAGTCTTAACATTATGTGGCATCAAATGAGTCTTAAAAGAGATTAGAGCAAGATTTGTGGTAGTTTTGGAAAATTCCAGCAATTGGCAGTTTGATATAGCATGGTTTCAGAGTATGTCAAATCCTACAAAAGCATGTGTAACCTGCTTGGGAGGAGGGATTATTTTCAATCCCATCTTGTTGGAAATATTTGCCACGAAGTAATAATAATTCCTTTAATATGCAAATGATTATAATTGCATTTATTACACTGTCAAATGCAAGCTCAAATACCGGTTCTTTGTTTTACAACCCAACACATCACACAAAATAAGAGAAATGACTGCTTTCATTATTGAGTTTATAAGAGGAAGAACAAATTCTTTTCTCCCTGAAGTTGCTTTCTTTTTCTCTTAAGATGTGTTCTTTCCCCCACCCTTGAAAAAAATAAGAATTTAGCTGATCTCTGAAAACTTTTGAGATTCAGATTTTCTCCTTAGCCTTCATCTGTATCCCAATAGTCCTATATGTGCACAACACTTTTGCTAACACAAATTGCACCTTGGAAGGGGACTTTGAAGTAAAGTACCCATATAACTACCTTTATTCTTGACTACTATTTTATTTTACTGTTTTTTTTTTTAATTTCCCATGTGTCTCATTGTTTCCTTATTACTTAAAAAGGAGTAATGTTTTGTCCTGCTCATATTTCCAGCAAGCTCTACTTCATTCACCTGGGCTCATTTCATCTTCTACTCCTGGCTGAAGAGGCATTTCCTAGATGCTGTGTTTTTCCCATAATTAGGCACATGTGTGAGTAGAAGGGGAAGAAAGTCCCTCTGCACCTTCAATGAAGGTTGTTTAAATCTGACTTTCAGATGATGTTCCCCAGTATGTGAGACTTCTATATTTTCTCACACAGAGATCCTTTTATTCAGAACATTAAATGCTTAGTTCTCTTGTTATATCTCCTAGACACAAAAGATTACAGCCAGAGTCTCCTCTCCACAGATGGATGTGGAGGGTATTTGAGTCTATTGTCTTCCCTCCATTTCTTTGCTTCCCCTATTTACTCCTGCCAACTTTTCCTGTGCCTATGGCTTCTTTTTCTTCTCCCCTTCATGAAAGCAACCACTTACACCAATGCTTTATCAGTAGCAACACTATTTCTTTGGGTTATTTTTTCACTTGTCTATGTTCTTCCTTCCAACTACCTATGAGAAGTAAATGAAACGATTTGCCATCAATATTGGAAAATTCTAGACTGCGACAGAGTTATCATCAATATCGGGAGATTTTTTTTCTTTCTTTTCCCTCCTTTGAATCACAGACAGTTAAAACTCTTACTTCAAATGCAAATCTTAGGAAGGTTGTGCATTAAACCAGTGTTAGCCATTAACTCCTGTAAGCTAATTAGGTTGTTAGAGATTAGCTTCACTATCAGTCAGCCCCTCGGGCAGGGCATGAAATAGATAAATTGGGGTGCGAAGGGGGAAGGAAAGAGCCAGTGCATAGGGTCTTCACATGAAGGGTATGGTCTATCTCCTCATGCCACTGTCCTTATGCAAGTTCCTTTTCCAACAGCTTTCCCAGTGTCTATCCCTCAAATTCATCATCTGCTCTTGTAGCCAGGGTGGTCTTTGTAAAACTCACATGCCCTATGAAAACTTCAGTGGCTCCCACTGTTTACAGGATATTTTGGCTCCTTTGTATAGTTAAGATCCTTTAGGACTTGGCCCTAGCACCTATTTTCTATCTCTCACTATCATTCACTTTTCTGGTCCTGCAGAGTTGTTTCTAATTTTCCCATGCACCCTAAGTGGTTTGATGAACTCCCTGTTTGTTCACAATGTTTCCTATAACGAGAACATTCCTTTTCTCATCCTTTGGATAACTACCTATTGTCAGCCCCTACCACAGAGCCTGGTAGACAGCAGCTGCTAATATTGTATTGAATGAATGATTTCTATACATCTCTCAAGACTTTGTTTAGGGATTCTTTCACTGACTACATCCATATACCCTGTGCACCAGTGCAAGCTAGGCAGAAACTTCTTCTTGATTCCAAGGTATGCTATACTCCCCCCCTCCCCATCATAACACTTTCCATAGAGTAAGGATGTGAGCTTCTCTAAATGCAAGGGGCATATTTTATTCTGCATTTTGTCCCCAACGCCTGAAAAAGGATCTGGCTGAGAAGGAGTGTTTAGTCAGTGTTTTTTCAACCCAACTCTTATTTTAGAGAATAAGGATCAGCAAATCATTGGTCAAGTGAAACCTAATTTTTTGTTCTTCCCATACCAATCTAACCCCCTGAAGACAGAATATCTCTTAAATCCTTATAATAGTGGTCAGTATTTTAGATATTAAACTAATAGTGCATATTAAGTTGCATTATGAACCTCAAAGTGTTATACTGGTGAAATACATTATTATCTATTTTGTACATATCAAATGAAAGAAATTATTTAGACCACTTTCAAAGGCAGAGCTCTGCACTTTCCTACTTCACCCTTCCTCTGTTCCCTTTGGTCCCTAAAACCCCTCAAATTTTCCTGCAATAGTTCAATACACATAAAGCTTGTTGGTGAGGAACTGTCAGAGTGGTGATTATTTACAGAGAAGGATAGCATTAGCTGGGGTCTACCTTTCTTAGATTCAAAATCACCCAGCCCCTGAGATAGCTTTGCAGACTTGGATTTCAAAGTAATACTAGACAGATTCACCAGGTACTTCCAGCACAGTTGCCTCCTTTTAATCTGCTTCTCAGTTTTTGAAAGGTATAGGGTGTCCCTCTCTTTGTCCCTCTGGAAGTCTGTCATTTCTTTTGTGGGCCCAGGCAGGTCATAGTGATCCAGCCTGCACTGATGTCACAGTCATCTCCTTTGCTACTAAGACTATATATATAGTACCTCTCACTCCTAAGAAATCCATTCCGGGCTGTGTGCAAAATTAACCCTGTTTTGCCACTTTCTGCAAAGTAGATATATACTGTTCTGCCCTTAATCTGGGCTAGTTCAAAGGGTTCTGTTTCCTTTCATATTAATCTTATGCCATATTCTTCTGGCTCTGAATTTGCACACTAGGCCTTCACAGGACCCCTTCCTCCTATTCCTGCTCTGCTAAGAAAGTCTTGGAAACTCTGAGAAAGTATCCTACAGCCCTGGTCTATGAGAGGGTGGGACAAAATTCCCAGCCCCACCCATTCCTTCTATCTGAGCAGCCTAGAGTTTTCCAAATTCAATTATTTGGCTCATATAAATCTTGCATTTGTATTTTACATTTCAGAAACTACCCTTCCTGACTTCTACTGAACTAACTTATTTAAAAAAAATAACAGCTTTATTGAGATATACTTCACATAACACACAATAGCTATTTAAAGTGTACAATTCAGTGGTCTTTTGTGTATTCACAGAGTTGTGCAAACATTACTACAATCAATTTTAGAACAGTTTTGTCACACCTTCCCCGCCCCCAAAAGAATTCCCCAGACCCTCTAACAGCCATACCCTAGCCCAACTCAGCCAACTAGCCCCTAGCATACCCTAATCTACTTTCTGTTTCTGTGCCTATGCTGGACATCTCATATATATGGAATCATATATATGGATTTTTATGCCTTCTTTAATTTAACATAATATTTTCAAAGGTCTTCCATGTTGTAGCATGTATCAGAACTTTATTCCTTCTGGGGTGCCTAGGTGGCTCAGTTGGTTAAGTGTCTGACTCTTGATTTCAGCTCAGGTCATGATCTCAGCTTGTGAGATAGGGTCCCACATTGGGCTCTTGGAGCCTGCTTGGGATTCTCTCTCTCCCTCTCTCTCTCTGCCCCTCACTTGATTTCTCTCTCTCTCTCTCAAAACAAATAAACATTTAGAAAAAAATAACTTTATTCCTTCTTATGGTTGATAATATTACATTGTATGGCTATATTACATTTTGTTTATCCATTTGTCTGTTTATGGACATGTTGGTTGTTTCCACTTTTTGGCTATCATGAATAATGCTGCTATGAATATTCATGTACAAGTTCTTGTGTTCACATATGTTTTTCTTTATCTTGGGCATTGTTAAAAAATAAAATTCAACTGAATAAATTTAAGATCTAATTGGCTTTATTCAACAATTCATGAATTGGGCATCATTCCATCTAGCAAATAGAAAGGAACTCTGAGGAGCTTTACAAAATGGAAGACTTTTGTAGACAGAAAGAAGCAGGAAAAGGAAGTTATTCTAGTGAAGAGTGGATTATTTCTGGCAGGTCAACCTTCCTTTGGGGGAAGGTGGAAGAAGTGGGGGGAGCAGGCAGATTACCTCATTAGTGATAACCAGGTAATTCCAGATTGACTGGTTAATGGTTAAATTCCTGGGAGAGGCTGAAACTGCAATTGAGTTAGGTTTTAAGTCTTGATTTGCTGATGTGGAGCTTAGCATAGTGACTCCATTTTGGAGCTGTTGTGTCTTTCTTTCTTTTTTTTTTCTTTAACATTTTTTAAAACAGTATATACCTGTGAGTGGAATTGCTAATTCACTTTTAATATTAAGACTTAAGACTTTTACAGAAACACTAATATTTACTCTGTTCTCTTATGAGGATGGGAGGATGAAGGCATTGCTACTCTTGCCCTCTAATCCAGTAAACAAACCTAATTATTAAAGGAAGTTGCCTTTTTCCTGTCTTCAAAGTAATCAAAACAGAGTCTTACTGTGTTCACTAACCCCATGTAATGAGGTAATTGTTTTATTTTTTCTGCTTATCAAAAGTCAGTGATAAATTGACATTTGCATTACTAACCACCATATTTCAAAATAAGAAAACACCCTTTTTCCAGGAAAATATTTTTTTCTCTATATATGGCTGAAGCTAATTAGCAAACAGACCTATAGGCTATAACACATATTCTATATTCTCAGGAATCTGTACAAATTACAATTCTTATGGCCAATATAATATCCTAATTTTTATTTTATACCTGAACAGTAGCGGTGGGTTGACAGTATTCAAATGAATTTATTTGAAAATCTACTATTTGCATTTTATGAATAGTATGCTATGAATAGGTCATCTGATAAAACTTATCTTTTCTTGTTAAATTTACTTAGCATTTTATTGGAATCTAGGAAACATGTTTTGATGCAAAGGAAGTAGAGGTACAATCTATCAGAGGCACATGTGAGGGTGGGGAAGATAGTGATTTATATCTGTTAAAGGGGAAGATAGTGATTTATATCTGTTAAAGGGAGTTCTAAGTTGCCATTTTACATCCACTAATAAGTTTAAGTTTGTCCTGGATCTAAGACATTCTTAGAAGAAAGTTTATGTGTTAGCAAGGAAATTCTTATAGTTCACCAAATGTGCATGCTCTTTGGCTCTTTTTTTCCAGGCAGAAAAACAAAACAAAACAAAACAAAACCAAAAAAAACAAAACAATGCATTCATGAGAGATGAGAAAATGACAGCAGCAGAAGCCAATTTCTTACAGACTGAGACTTTTACAGACTGCAAACCATGCTGCTGTTTTAGTCTGAAGCCTTTAGCTTTAATTTTTTTGTAGGGAGAATCTCTGGAATCTCTTTTTAAATGCCAAACATGTATTTTAAAGACAACAAGCCAAGCTGCTGTTTTACTCAGAGGCATGTATCTTTGTTTTTTGTTTTTGTTTTTGTTTTGATGTGGAGAATTTCGGGCATCTTCTTTTTAAGTGCCAAATATGTATTTAAAGTATATCTATATGCATGATCTACATAGACTGAAATTTCAGTTGAGTAGCCTGAAGGCTAAGAAAAAGGAAATAATGAAATAATAATGAAAGCCCTTAAGTGAAAGATCTGCAAACACTGTGGAAAGAAGCAGAAGTGAGGGAGAAAGGGCAGTGGACTTAACATTTGGTTGAAGTACTACCTCTCCCACTCACTAGGTACATGACTATGAGTACATTGCTTAACTATTCTGTGCCATAGTTTCCTCATCTGTAAAACGAGGATGAAGAGTGATAATACCTACTTCATAATGTTGTGGAGATCAAATGAGAACATGAATATGACAGCATTTTGCAAATAGTAAATCATAATACAAATATGCACTGAAGTAGCTATTTTTTTAAATCAATTCCAACTTAAATTAATAATGATAATAACACATTGCTCTTCATAGAATGGCAATCCAATGGTATCTGGATGAAGTAAAAGGGGACCAGATGTACATGAATTTAAATATTCATCAGTTAACACATGTTCCTTTCAAAATCTAGGCTTTTGTACTCTTCCCCTTTACTTCTTCACAGTAAAATATATGAAATGAAGACACTTGGGTATCAGATTCATTCAACATCAATATAGAATAATCAGCCAAGTAGGGAAATAACATCAAAACACAATTAAACCAAACACTACATAATTAACTGAGCACTAAAATATCAAAATATTGTTATCAAAAGACACACTGTACAATCAGGACTTGATTCCAGGTACTCTTTTTGGTAATTGGGTCATAGTTCAACATTTAATTTTGTCTGCCAGTATGGGAGAATGATAAAGTGGAGCAATCTCTAACTCCAGGGTACTGAGGTCCCAGCTTGATTTATTTCCACTAAGCCACTGAGGGTTAAAAATCCATTTGTTCAAATATTTCACTGGAGCTAGAAACTGCTTGTTTAATGGTGCCCAGGTGTCTTTATTTCTCAGTTCATTCTTTTTGACGTTTCTTTACTTCCCAATCTTGTTAAACATCTTCATTCCTTTGAGTAAATGAACAGCTGCCTCAGTAGAAAGGAGATCTACTGTCTGTCTTAGACTAGACCAGGCTGACAGTTTTTTCAGGCTGCTTCAGCCTTAAAGGACAGAACTAAGTGGTTTGTCTTTCATGGAGGGTACTAAGCTCTTCTATTGTTGGTTGGTTCATCTATAACTGCTCAGGCTTTGGCGCTCAATCTGTCATGGATCTTAATAAATTACCCTGTTGGTTATGCACTTAGAACACTTGTATTACTAATATAGCCACCAAATGTCGAGGTAAATCACCACAGGTGGCAAACAGAGCTTAAACCATTTGCCCCACTATTTTCTTGACCTGCCTTGAAAAGTGAGGAAAAGGAAAAAGAATGGAATGTCCTGCATTTGTGGAGAAATAGAGAAAATTGTTGTGTTTTTGTGCAGAAAAATATATAGCAACTGTATTTCTAAAGAGATTGCTTCAATTATGTGTCACCATCTCAAAGTTTGCTTTAGATTTCAAATTATTAGAAAATCTTTCTAAATTGTGTCTTTCTTGTATTAATAAAAGGTTGATCAAATTTAAATAAACGTTTCTATAATGATGGGAACACTTGTAGTGTCCTTGTGTAACTATGGTCCCCAGTGTCTCTGGACCATTTCTTTGACCATCAGTGAACAATGTTCATAGTTATATATGAAAATGTAGGTGGTATAGGAGATTGAGCTGAATTGCACTGAGCTCTACATTCATTCCTTAGAAATATTTTTAACAAAATTACTGTTACCATTTTTTCCTCCATGTGACTTGCCATTCCCTTTTTTTAAAGTTTATTTATTTATTGAGAGACAGAGACTGAGAGACAGAAACAGATTCCAAGCAGGCTCCATGCTGTCAGTGTGGAACCTGACTCAGGGCTTGATCCCACAAGCTGTCAGATCATGACCTAAGCTGAAACCGAAAATCTGTGATTCAACCCACAGAGACACCCAGGTGCTCCTTGCCATTCCCTTTTCTAAGTAGAGTATTTAAGTCATGAGTTGAGAGTTCTCTCAATTGTTGTATAATTGTGATCTGGCTAATCAAGATTTTATTCTAGTAGAATAATTAGCAGGGAGAGAGACAGAGAGAATGAGGGGGAGAGGAAGGGAGGCAAGGACAGAGAGAGTGGAGAAAGAGAGATCACAATAATCAAAATGGTGCCCATTCTATGGGTACATTTGTGATGTAGAAGGTTTTTAAAGATCTGCAGATTTATCACAGTGAACAGGAGAGAATTCAACTAGAAGCAAAATTCTACTTCCTCTGTTTAACTGACTGTTGGAGGTTGGGGTAAGAAGATAAATGTAAATAATAAATTTGGAATAATACCCAGAACCTATGTTATTTCAACATATTAGAAAATGGGCTATATGATTACATGACAAAATTTTACTCCTATAAAGGTTATTTTTTTCAGGTATATATTGCTGACTATGAGTGCATACAATTCATCTTGTAAAATAATTTTCAACTGGTTGACTATCATCCTATTCCTAGTTTACTGAATGTGCTCTATGGTCCATAAAAACAACAAGGAAAATTTTTATTATGTGATGCAGCGTTATTCTAAGGAGCCACTGCATAGCAACAACTACTTCCTTTGTTGTTTACGAAATCCTCTAATTAAAATAAATGAGGCATTTTATGTACCCTGTAATTCATTTAAACCAGCATACATGTTGGAGGTTATATGCAAAATTCTAACTATTCATAGGATGCTTACATGGAACCCATACAAGGGCATTTTAAAGCATAGATAGAAAACTTTTCAGTTTCTGAACATCACAAATAAAATTTAATCAGCTAATTATTTTCTTTATTTAGCTCAGCTGAAATCTGAGACAACTTGACATGTATATATTAGTACCCTTTCAACATACATTAACACCAAGGGTTGATTTTGAATAATTCTTCAACCTTGAGTCTTTTTTGGGCAAATGTGCAGGTGTCTATATGTTTGAAAGGGCCAAAATATGAACTGGATCATGTACTAATGATAAACACCATCATAATATAGCTAACATTTGTTGAACATGTTTTACATTCCAATCACATGACCTGGATTAATTTACTATATTAACTTATTTAATTCTGATAACAAGCCAATCAAGTAGATAGTATTTTCATAATCCCCAATTTATATATGAGGAAAGTGAATCACAAGGGGGTTAAATACATTGCCCAATTTTGCATGGGTTCAAAGTGGCAGACCTAGGATACAAACTTAGCCAGCCTGAACGTAATATCTATACTCTTAATCAGTAAACCACTCAACTCAGCGATGTCTGCACATGATATGGTAGAGCCCCATTGCACCAAAATTATTGGTTCATCCTTCTGTGCCCTTTAGCTTCTGTCCCATGTTTTTTCCTTTCTTAATCTCAGTGCCAAACACCTACTGCCTCCCTTCCCTTAAAACTCAGGGCACCCTACCTCTTATGCTGATGGTTTTGGTTCCTAAATTTGGCATCTTTGAGATCAGAATAAAGGTTGTTGAAGTTTTTCTTTTGTTTTGTTTTCTCCCTTATTGTGTTTAAGCTCTTTGTTTATTTAACTCTTTCTATTAGTCCTGTATCTCTTTCATTGTATCCTCTTCTCTTGCTCCTCCATCTTTTCTCATCCTTCCTTCATTTTTTTTTCTTTACAAATGCATTTATAATCATGGATCCAATTACTTTTTCTACATAGCTTTCTCTCAAACCTGCATCACCAGCTCTAATCATTTTTACAAGCTCTTTTCTCTCTAACCACCTACTATACCTTTTGTGAGCTCAATTAGCCTAAGAAAAAACTCATTACCTTTTTTCCAAACCCGTTTGACTCTCCCTTTTTAATTTTAATGGTATAATTCAGCCTCAAAACTCATTTGTTATTCATTCTTCTGATTCCTTTATCTCCTCAATCATCAAATCCTGTTGATCCTTCTTGTGTAATGTATTTCACCATTAATTATTTTGTATTCCCAGGCCCTGAATATTTTCCAGACATCATTATCTCTTGCTTGTAAGAGTACAATAACCTTCTAACTGGTCTCCTGGCTTCCATGGTGCTTACCCCCTTGTGTCTTTTACAATTTCACATCCTGATCACCTGTTTGCTGAGGTTAGGGAAGAGGAATACACCCATAATAAACTAGAGTTAAAATAATTGCCAATGGAATGGTTTGAAGCCAGAGGAGTAACCTTTTATTGTTGGTCAGGGTTCTTAGGGAAAACTTTATGAATGAGATGGAATTTGGAATTTATATCTGTAAAAAAGACTAGGGAGGCATTTAAGATTGGGAAAACTGAATAGAAGCTGGAAATGGAAATGTAAAAAATAAGTTTGGTGACACTAGACTTGGCTGAACTAGCATATTATTGTAGGAAAAATGAAGTTGGAGATGTAGACTGAGCTCTGATTGTACAGAGACTTGAATACCAGGAAGAGAAATAAAATGTATCCTGTACAAAATGGATAGAGACATGAACAAAATTGGCATTTCAGGAAGATGAATATGGCAACTGTGTGCAGGGTAGATTAGTGGGAGGAGAGACTGGAGAGAGGTGGCCTGGTTAGGAGGTTGTAATACAGTTCAAACGTGAGTTAATGAAGGCTTTCAATAAGATGGCAGTGGGAACAGAACTGATGAGATGGATGCTGATGTGAGAAGGATTATGGCACAAAATTTGATAACATTTTTTTTGAAAGGCTGAATTTGCCCCCTTGGGGGCTGGGACAGGAGGAAGTGTGAGGGTTAGAGTCCAGATAACCAGGAGAGTATCTATCAAAATGTTCCTATCCTTCAAGCTTCAGTGCTTCCTTCCATAAGATTTGTCTTGAAAGAGCACTGGGAGAAAGGCACCTTGCCCTTAATAGATGCTCAAGCAGGATTAAGTAAAAGCCCACTCCAGCTGGCCATGACTTTGTATGCTCTGAAGTCCTAGAGACCTAATGACTGTACTTTTAGTAAACATTTAGCATAAACTGCATGCCTTCTATTAAATTGGCTTTTAATTTGAGGATGCATTACCTCTGCAGTGAGAGAGATCAAGAGACTCTTGAAGATCAAAACCATGTTTTCTTCCTTTGACCTGCAGCCTATCTAATCCAGTTCTAGACCCATAGTAGTTGTTAAAAACAATTTACTTGATTGTTTCCTTTTATTCTCCCAGGGGACTTGGATCAGTCATCTTACAGGCATATTTCACTGTTCATTATGCTGATGAAAGTTACAGCTTAACTATATTACCATATCTGAACCTCAGGTACTTGCAGAGAGTATTTTTTTAAGTTTATTATTTATTTTGAGAGAGATGTGTGTGTGAGAGAGAGAGAGAGCAGGGGAGGGGCAGAGAGAGAGGGAGAGAGAGAATACTAAGCAGGTTCTATGCTGTCAGTGTGGAGCCCAACTTGGGGCTCAACCCATGAGATCATGATCTGAGCTGAAATCAAGAGTTGGAGGCTTAACTGACTGAGCCACCCAGGTGCCCCAACAGAGACTTTTAATATCTCTTCTTCCATAGTCTCTTTTCTTCTTCCAATGGTGTTTACTGAATTAGATCACATATTCTATGTTTCAGTAGGTGCTTGGTAAATGTTGGTTGATTTTATTTTAACATTTCTGGCTGTGGTACAGGCTCTGCGTCATAGCTAACATAGTTTTAACTCCATTTGCATACTTTAGCAACACTCTAGAAAATGAATGTATTTGCACAAGTGTCAGATTTTGTTGCTTTAATTTGTAAACTGTTTAAAATTTGGTTCATTTCTTGTCATTTTCAAAATATTTTTTATTCAAGGGGACTATATGACTACTCATCTCTGAAGAGATGTGCTATTGCCTGAAAAATACAGATTGTTCTATGATCTTAATGTTATAAAGCAACCAGGTAATGGAATATCTCTATAAACAAAATATTAATTTGACCTTTTCCCAAATATCTTTCCCTCATACACTGATGCCAATTTCTACAAACATACATATAAATGTTACCTTAAATTGATGATTGATGCAATTTATATTGAAAAGATTTAATGTATTTGACAGTACTTCCAATTAGAGGAAATTGTTACAGGAATTTCTCTGTTATGGCTAAAATTTTAGAGCCCTGTATTCTAATGCCAGGTCTGACTCTCAAGTGTTGTGGGAACTTTGGCAAGGCACTTAACTTTCCTGGGTCTCTTTTTCTCTATCTATGAAACCAGTGTTAAACTATATCACCTTCTCTCTTAGCGTTATTTTTGGCTTCAAGTAAGCTCACGGGGAAAAAGTCCTTTTTAAAGCATACAACATGGGAATTTCAGAAACATGTAAGACTCTAAAAACATGTTCTGCCCCAGCACACCAGACCTCATAGAAATTGGAATGGTAACAGGAAAGCCATCAGATCTCTCTGGATCTGGCTAATTATAAAGCTGGTTCATTCTCTCTCCCTCCCTCTTTCTTTCTGTACTTCTCTTTACTTATCTGCAGTATTCTTCTGTGTCACTGGCTTCCTTGTGGCTTTGGGTTATGTATGGCCCACCAAGCTTCTAGACTTAAGTCTCCCATGACCTTCTAACTCAGCCTGCACAATTATTAGGCTCATCCTCTCAATTTCCAACTATAAAATTTGAGAGGGAAGTGATTGAACCAGCTCATCTTTTTAAGCCTGACTTCATAAGTCATACATTGTTGGCCAGCCTAATGGAATGATGCATTTGTGTTAAGGGTTCACAGTGATCCAATTAGTTGTGGCTTTTTGGGGTGGGAGGTTGGTTCATATGGAATTAAAATGGGAGTTAAGGACCACAGAAAATATATTCCAGCAAAGTGTGTGGACAAGTACACAAGTATCCTGAACTTTACCAAATACATCTTCCACACTGAACTGCTACAATTAAAAAGCATTATTTCTTATTGAACAACAAATAAGTGCTTTAATGGGTGGCATTTTATGAATTAACCCAGCAAGTGGGAGAGATTTTGTTGTTATTGTTAAAATATTCATTTTGTTGTAAGATATACTTCAAGCTGTTTTTATTTATCTTTAAGGTGGATGAGTTTTAGCTTCCTTCTTAAAAAAAACAGGTTTTTTTGAGAGGTGAGGATATGGACCCTTTGGGGGCTATTACCAAATAGTTTAAAAAGGAGTAGAACCATGGCAGTACTGATGGGGTTTCATGTACGGTTAGGCCCCCTTTTACATCTTACTCTTGAAGTCTAGGCAAGGCCCTTAATAATGCATCTCAGTCATAACATATCCAAAATTGAATTCTTGATCCTCATCTTACCCTCATGTGCTCCTCATCACTTCTTTTCTCTCGATAAATGGCAATCCCAATCATTTTGACTCAGGCACAAAACCTATTCTTGGCTCCTCTATTTCTACTGTACTCCACATCCAATCCATCACCCAATTCTTCAAAATATATTCCAAATTCCATCATCTTCTCCATTGCTACCTTAAGAGTCAAAGCTATCATCATCTGTTGCTCAGATGACTGCAAGAGCCTGTATTATTACCTGCCTTTGGCTATATAATGAAATAGGAAGGTGACATGAATAAGAAAAATAACTCTAGAATGAGAGTCAGAAAAAATATGGGCTCTAGTTCCATCTCTTTCATTAACTGGCTGTGTGAACTATGGCAACTCATTTCACCTTTCTGTAACACAAAGGGTTTCCTTCTCAGCATTGTGTTTCCCCATCATACTTGCCCTTATCACCTTGATTTTGAATCCTCTAGGGTGCTATCCACTGGCTATCTGGAGGAATTCTTTCTTCACAGCACCCAAATGCTCTAGTCTGGTGGTTTTGCAAGAAGGAGTTGTACTATTTACAGCACTTACTATGTACCAGGAACTATCCTAGGCACTTTACACATATTACCTTGTTTGAATCTCTTCACAGCTCAATGAAGTGGGTATTATTTAATTCTCATTTTGGAGATGAAACTAAGCTCTAAAGACATTAAACCACTTACCCAAGTTATAAAGGTAATAAGAGTTAGACTAAGCTTTTCCAGGCTGTCAGGAAGAGGGAATATCTTTCCATTCTCTAGAGACTGAAGATTAGTGGAATGTTTTGACTGTAAGGGTCTAAAGTGGATGTGGAGAAAATGTCAAGTGCTGCCATTATTCCCTTTCAGACTGAGAAACTGAGCACAGTAGCACAATCTCTTACCAAAGATTCCTACTAGAGGTCTTTTTCTGCCTCTACTACCAAAAGAGAGAAAAATGGAAAGATGAAAGGAAGTGACAAAATGAGAGAAAGAGGGCAGTAGTTAGGCTTGCCCTGTACCAAATCCCTTCCAGAACCTTCTTTTTCTTTAGTAATAAGTGAATCTGTACTAACTTGGTGGTAATAGGCTGAAAGGTTCTGCATCTCATAAATTTCCAAATGGGCCTTCTGGAAACATATTGATTTTGCACAAAGACATTACTATAATAGGAGGGGAATTTTATGTTCCAAGGTTGGGCAGTAGAAGAGCCATTTGGGGACAGACATGTGAAGTACTTTGGGCAAATTTCTGCCCTTAATTCCACATAGGTAGCTGTTTACTCTATTTTCTGTAAGCCTTGCTATGACATCTGACATTTGGCTTAACCCAATACACAAAGACAGATGATTATTTTGCTTTCATCATAAAATCATAGATGTTGAATTAGAGGAGACTTTAAAGTTCATATACCCCAAGACCCTCATTTTTCATGAATGGAAACACACTGCTTGGGTTAAGTGACTTGCTTAAAGGTTATTCAGTTAATGATTACATATACCTGCTATAAAGAGCCAACATATTTGTTGTTTGTAATGAAAATGTTTACTTTCAGAACACAATCTGTTAGTCCTGACCTAGTAACTCAACCTGAGGCCCATGCTGCTTTGAACATTTGCTATTATCTAAAGTCCAAAGAAAGCCTTAACCAACTCCTGTCACCTGTGTTCCTCCTTTCCCCCAAAATTGGCACTGAGGATCCATAGAGCTGTTAAACTTTCTTTGCAGTCCATTTGAAAATATATGATAAATTTCTAGGTTTCTCATGGATAAGTCTGACTGAGCTTGTTGTTTTAATGTCTCACTGGTCCCTGCATTCACTCCACAGCCAATACAAGCAGATATGAAAATTGTCCTGGCATCCTGGATACATTCTATCACATTAATTTTGTCATACAACATGATAAAATTTTATGTGCTTACACCACATCCAGGGATGACTCATAATTTAGAGGCAGTGCTACCACTTAAGAGTAAAATGTGAAAATGGACTTAGAATGATATATATTTTAATTGTCGCTTATATCTTTAGGGTATTTCCCAATTTTAAAAGTGCTCTGAAAAGTTTCTCTCAATATATTAAATATTCAATTTTTTTTCTGACTAGTATATCATTCTGCCCTTCATTTGATCCTCCCAAATATGATTCATCTGGAATTTAAAACAAGTGAGTCATAGGGGCACCTGGATGGCTCAGTCGGTTGAGCGTCTGATTTCAGCTCAGGTCATGATCTCACAGTTTGTGAGTTCGAGCCTCGTGTTGGGCTTTATCCTGTCAGTTCAGAGCCTGGAGCCTGCTTCGGATTCTGTGTCTCTTTCTCTCTCTGCTCCTCCCCCACTTGTGCTCTCTCTCTTCCTCTATCTCTCAAAAATAAATAAATGTAAAAAAAAACTTAAAACAAGTGAGTCATAAATCTAAGAGAGAAGGATGGATGGAGGGAGGGACAGAGAAGGAGTGTGCTGATTTAGATGGATTGATTTATTTCAATATATCTGAGATGAACAAAAAGGCATCTGGGTTTCCAAATTGTTTTGCTTTCAAACTGAAGAAGTCTACACAGTTAATTCATCCATGTATAGGAAAGGGAATTCAACAGAATATCTTATGGAAAGTTTGTCTTCCTGGTCCAAGACATGAAAGTATTTGAAATGATCCACCTAGATTGTAAACTCTAGATGTCACCTGATAGGTACAGCATGCTTCCTTTGAACTGGGCATGGTTAAAATAAGTTGCTACTTAAGTCACTAGCTTGTTTTAGAAAGTACATCAACAAATTACTGTGTTTTTTCTCATTTACTTGAATTTAAAATTGGATTTTGGGTAACAAGATATGAGACAAATGGGTATAACAAGTGTACAGTATAAATTGTTCCAGGTGACAATGCCATCGCGAAATTACTATAGGCAGATTCAAGATGCAAATATTATTTGACAGAAAGCAGAAAAACAAATTACTCAGAGACTATGTACATGTGCTTCTATAATTGCTCATAAATTATTATGGTTCATGCTAAAATTCACCCAATTTGTGTATACCACGTGGTTTTATTTTAACTAAGAAAAATGCAAATTGTTGGGAATTGGAAAATGTAATCTGCATGATAAAATGAATTACTAAGTTTGGAAAATAGCAGTTTGTGTGCAACTTTTTCATTTCTTATCACTTATCTGTCAAAATCTTTATTTCATGACAGCTTTTAAGATTATGTTACTTGTAAACCCACAACAGAAAAATCTGACACTGGATCTCACTAAAATATTATTTGCTATAAATGAGAGTTCATTATAAGGTGGGTATGTCTTGGATCCTCTCCAAGGGGATTTAGTGTCTGGATGGCATAAGGTACTTTCTCTTATAATATGGCTTTCCTGGCTCTGATCCTAAAAAATTGTGTTACAGGAGGCTTCAGCAGGCTTATCTCTGCATAGCTTCTTGAACTGAGTTTTATGATTAGAATAAACTTCCTGAGCTCAGGAATAAATGCCTCTTTATGCAACCCAGTCTATGTCCATTCACCATTGTTAAATGATACTGTAAATCAAGAGTTATATATAATAATATAAACTATGTAATTGTCTTACTTATGCTACAGTGGCAAAAACACTAGCCATGGATTCAGTAATAGGGCTGTAACTTATTGTGTGACATGAGTAAGTTGCATAGCTTCTCTAGGACTCTTTCTTATGTAACTTGGAATAACCATGTGTCTTGTCTACCACTCATGATTTGTAAGAAATGCAAATTTTGGGGAAAATACTTTATAAATGTAGAATGGAAGGCATTGATTTTGTTGAAATGAAGATTAATTGCTTCACGATATTATTCAGAATGGGTGTGGCCAGGAACAACTTTGGAATTTTAGGAAGCATGCAGATCAGGCACAGAATTATTCTAGAGTGTGTCATATATATAATGGCCATAATTGTCTGAAGAGAAAATAAACACAAGTCTTCTGAAACAACTATTTTTGTGCTTCAAATGATATTAGATTAAATATATTTCATCCATTATTTCATGTAACTGAATTGTGTTTTAAAAAATACTTAATGAAGGAAACTTAAGAAGTGTTCTTTTCCACATATGCAAGCTCACACTTATGAAAATATGGAAACTGTGCATAATGCTGTACACAGCAGTAGAGTTAGGCAATTGCCTTAGAGTTCCTCCAACCTTTAGATTAGGTGTAGGAAAACTATGACCAAGGGGCCAAACCTGGCTTACTGCTTGTTTTTATAAGGTTCTATTGGAACACAGCCATGCTTGTTTATATACCATCTATGACTGTTTTCTCATCAAGGTGGTGGACTTGAGTGTTTCTGTAGGAAGTATGGCCTACAGAGTTGAAAATAATTATTATTATAATTAGGCCCTTTACAGAGAAAGTTGGCTGGCTCCTGCTCTATACATTGCAGAAAAGAATGCTCAAAAAGTACCCCCTACACTTGTCCCATAAAACACACCCTTTACTATGAGATGTACCAGGTTTTTAGAGACATATTTTTGCCAGATGAAAGAAGCTACAAGGATCAAATGACATGGCTCTTGCTTCTGCTTTTGGTTACTTCAAATTGTCTTTCCAACTTTCCCTGTATAGCCAATAAGGATGCTAATTGGAAAACAATTTGACAATAAATTTCATATTAAAAAGAAAAGAATACTAATTGGAGCTCCCTGACAAGCTCATAAGGTTTTGTTTTTGATACAAATATTATAGGGAGGTAAACCATATTTTATAGAAACTTTGATATATCTCTGCTAATATATCATGCATATTTCACATTGAATTAGCAGAATCTGCAAGTGTGATACACAATAAATATCCTCTATACTTTCTACCCTGATCTCTGGGAGCTCCTTTCATTTCTGGATCCCTAGATCTTGCAGGTACAAATAATTCCTAAGAAGGTGGCCATTTCAGGCTCAGGAAAGGGAGGAATGGCTCACAGTCAGGTATGGCCCAAGGTAAGAAGGGACTGGTCCAAGGTCCTTTCCTATTTGCATTTATCCATCACATCACTGGGCTCTGTTTAAGGCCCTGTCATTGTATTAAGAATCCTGACACCTCAACTCTGTTCTAAAGATGAGAAATAAAAGAATTCTTCCAAAAGTATCAAACTCTATACAAGGTATCTGGAAAGCTGATGAATTAGACATTTGTTGTGGGCCACCTGGGTGGCTCAGTCAGTTAAGCATCTGACTCGATTTGGGGTCAGGTCATGATCTCACTGTTCGTGAGTTGGAGTCCGGCATCAGGCTCCATCTGACAGTGCAGAGCTTGCTTGGGATCCTCTCTCTCCCTCTTTCCCTGCCCTTCCCCATGCACACGTGCTCTATGTCTCTCTCAAAATAAATAAATAAACTTAAAAAAATAACATTTGTTGTAATAAGTTAAGGACATTCACGTGTTCCTCTAAACAGCTGAAGCTGGTGAAGAATAACATAAAACAAAAAACAAAACAGAAATCTTGTATTATGTTGGAATTCACTAATCATGAGCTGATAGCAGATTGCCCAGTAATTGGGCTGTGCCTTAGAAGCAATGATTGATCAAGTTCTTATATCCTTCTTTGATCTCCAAGCATTTGTGGTCTTTCCAAAATTTTTCTGGTGGTTGATTTCAAGTTTCATAGCATTAGAGTTTGAAAATATGCATGGTATGATCTTGAACTTTTTGTACTTGTTGAGGGCTTGTGACCCAGTATGTGATCTGTTCTGAAGAATGTTATATGTGCACTGAAGAAGAATGTGTATTCTGATATTTTAGGATGAAATGTTCTGAATATATCTGTTAAGTCCATCCAGTCCAAGGTGTCATTCAATGCCATTGTTTACTTGTTGATTTTCTGTTTAGATTATCTGTCCATTGCTGTAAGTGGGGTGTTGAAGTCCCCTACTATTATGGTAATATTATCAATGAGTTTGTTTATGTTTGTGATTAATTGATTTATATATTTGGGTGCTCCCAAGTTGGTGACATGAATACTATAATTGTTAGAAGTTCTTGGTGAAAAGACTCCTTAATTATGATGCAATCCCCTTCTTCATCTCTGGTTACAGTCTTTGTTTTAAAATATAATTTGACTGAGGGGCACTTGGGTGGCTCAGTTGACTGGATTTCCAAATCTTGATTTTGGCTTGGGTCATGATATCAGTTTGTGGGTTTGAACGCCACATTGGGCTCTGTTGTGGCAGCACAAAGCCTGCTTGTGAATCTTTGTCTCCCTCTCTCTCTGCCCTTCCCCTGCTCTCTCTCTCTCTCTCTCTCTTTCTCTCTCTCTCTCTCTCAAAATAAATAAATAAATAAATAAATAAATAAATAAACAATTTAAAAAATAAAATCTAGTTTGTCTGATATAAGTATGGCTATTTTGGCTTTCTTTTGATGTCCATTAGCATGATAGATGGTTCTCCATCCCTTCACTTTCAATCTTCAGGTGTTTAGAGACTCTAAAATGAGTCTCCTGTAAGCAGCGTATAGGTGAGTCTTGTTTTATTCATTTTTTAATCTATTCTGAAACCCTATGTCTTTTCAATGGAACATTTAGTCCATTTATGTTTAGAGTGATTATTGAAAGATATGAATTTAGTTGTATTGTCTGTAGAATTTGTGTTTCTGGTGATGTTCTCTGGTCCTTTCTATTCTTTGTTGCTTTTGGTCTTTTTTTGTTTGTTTGTTTTTGTTTGTTTTGCTTTTTTGTTTTCTCCCCTCAAAGAGTCCCCCTTAAAATTTCTTGTAGGTCTGGTCTAGTGGTCATGAACTCCTTTAGTTTTTGTTTGTCTGGGAAACTCTTTATCTCTCCTTCTATTCTGAATAACAGCCTTGCTGGATAAAGAATTATTGGCTGCATATTTTTCTGATTCAGCATGTTGAAAATATCTTTCCACTCCTTTCTGGTGTGCCAAGTTTCTGTGGATAGATCTGATGTGAACCTGATCTGTCTTCCCTTGTAGGTTAAGAACTTTTTTCCCTTGCTGCATTCATGATTCTTTCCTTGTCTGTGTATTATTTGTATTTCATTATGATATGCCTTAGTTATGGTCAGTTTTTGTTGAATCTATTGGGAGATCTATGTGCTTGTTGGATTCTGATGTCTGTGTCCTTCCCCAGATTAGGAAAGTTTTCAGCTATAGTTTTCTCACATAAACCTTCTATCCCTTTTTGTCTCTCTTCATTTTTTGGGACTCCTAATACAAATGTTATTCTTCTTTAATAAGTTGCTGAGTTCTCTAAGTCTTGTATCATGATCTTTTGCCTCTGTTTCCCCCCTTTTTTTCTGCTTCACTATTTTCCATAACTTTATCGTCTATATCACTGATTCGCTGCTCTGCTTCATCCATCCTTGGCGTCACAGCATTCATTTGAAATTGCATCTCAGCTATAGCATTTTTAATTTCTGCCTGATTAGATTTTAGTTTGTTTATCTCTGCAGAGAGGGATTCTCTGGTGTCTTTTATGCTTTTATTCAATTATAGCTAGTATTCTTATAATTGTGCTTTTAAATTCCATTTCAGATATTTTCCTTATATCTGTGTTGGTTAAATCCATGGCCATAATTTCTTCCTGTTCTCTCTTTTGCAGTGAATTCCTATATCTTGTCATTTTGGAGGAAAAAAAGTAATAAAATAAAAAATTGAAATTAAAAACAAAACGAAATCAAATAAAGGAAGCTAGATTCTAGGTGTGTTTCAGTCTGCTTGTTGAGAGAAGCATGATAGAAAAGAGAAAAAAGAGAAAGGGAAAAAATTAAAATTTAAAGTTAAAAAATTAAATAATAAAATAGAACAAAGAAAATAGAACAAAAATAAAATAATAAAATAATTTGCTCTTTCTGTATGCAAGAAAGATAAATGAAAGAAAGAAAAAAGAAAACAATTTAAGCAAAACAGAAGCAAAGAAAATGAGCAAATAAATGAATCAGCAAACAGAATAAAACCTGAATGAAGTTACATACAGTTTCCCTTACAACTGAAACTTTGAAGCACACTATAGTCCATAGACTAAGCAGGTGGAAGGAATTTGTGCTGGTCTTCCAGGAGATGTGTCTGGAAGGTGCAGGTTAGGTCTTGGTATAATGTCTCTATTCTCCACTTGGTGGTGCTGCTTAGCTCACTGGGGTCAATTCCTGCGTGCCTGCATGTGTGCATACCAACATCCCAGAGATGAAAATGGCTTCACACAGCTCTCTAGTCTCTGGTGTGGGAATTTTGTGCTCTCACACACACGTGATCAAGCACCCTTCCTTTGTCTCAGGCTTCTGCCTGCACCCTGCCTTTGCCCTGTCTGTATCCTAGCTTTCTGCTTGCCAGGTGGAGCCTCCCTCCAGAGATTTTTCTGAGATGGGGCTGTTTTTCAAAACCCCATACTTCTGAGATCCCCATGGCTTGGACCCACGCTAATTCTCTGGGGGAGGGTCTTGCTGAGCAATGGCCAGGTGCCAGCTTGTCCCAGAAAATGTTCACGTAATTGCACAGTGGCAGATGCTCAGTTTATGGTAAATCACAACACACACCTGGCACCAGGTTTTGTTGCACTTTTGCATGTTTGTTCCAACATCAGCAAGTGTGGCAGCTCTCTGGGGTCCACTAGGACCTTTGCCAGCCAGGAGGCTGTATGGCCTTTACCAAATGCACTCCAAGCAGGTGAACTGCTTATCCCAGTGTAGCATACAGACCTCTCAGACCCTGCTGCCTACTCCTGTGTATTCGCCCTACTTCCTCATCAGAGCATTGCCAGGCACTGAGCTCCAAACCTTCACACTGTGTGCTCCACTGTTTATATACTGGTGGTATTGAAACCCTCTCTTTTCTCCCTGCCAATGGTTTTGGGGAACAGATTCCTTGTCCAGTTCCATGAAAGTGTTTTTACCCTTTATCTGTCTCTCTCCAGCTACTTTCAGGGGGAGTGGTTTTCTTGCGTGATACTGATGTGCTGAACTCTCCCCCTTTCTTTTTCTCTCTCTGTCCTCTCTTCACAAAAATGGCTCCCTACCCTCTGTGGCTCCGTGGCTTTTCTCTCCCCAATTCACCACTCTAAACTGCGTACCTGCCAAATTTTCTGGCTCAAATTATGCAGATTGTTGCATTAATCCTGAGATTAATTTCCTAGGTGTTCAAAATGTTTTTATGCTGATCTAGCGGCATTTCAGGGATGAGACAAGCTCATACTACTCTGCCATTTTAACTCTGCCTCTCATATCTTTCTTTGGGTATGAGATGTTGGTAAGATTGAAATTGGCCTTAACTGATCTCCAAGCTTCCCTTTTTTGATTATGGTTAAATGTGTCCAGGGTGACCAATTTTTCCTGGTTTTCCCAGGACTGTTCTGGTGTTTAAACTGGAAGTCCCATGTTCTGAGAAACCATTCTGCCTCAAACAAACTGGGACAAGTTGGTCACCCCAGATTTGACTATTGGATAAAATAATAGACTCAACCCTAGATACTCTGCAAAGTAATGTGGAAAAGATAGGTGATCAAATGTCAGCTAGTGGCAGAAGTGAGATCTGCTAAGAAGAAAAATGAACAGGGCTTGGGCAAGAGCTCTGCTGGGTTACTGCAATGGGTCACATACTAGAGGGACCCTTTGGCTTAACCACATCTTCCCTTAAGTACTTTAAATTCACATGCTATCTCTGGTATGAATTGGTACTCTAGCATAATGCTTGAAATCTTGGGTTTGGGAATAGGACAGTGTGGGTTTAAGTCCTGACTCTACCACTTATAAGCTGTGTGACTTTGAATGGGTTATTTAACCTCTCTCTGTCTTAATTTTGCTATCTGCAAATAAGGGTACTAATAACAATACCTACCTTGTAGGTTTTAGGGAAATACTAAACAAGTCATTACAAAGCACTTAAAGTAGTATTGAACTTAGTATGCACTATGTTAGCTACTATTATGATATCCTATCTTTCTTTTTTCTTCTTTTCACATTCACTGTCATGTGGGTGTCTCGTAGCACCTTTAACTGAATGTATTTAAACCTGAACTGCACATCCTTTTTTCCAACTGCTTCTCCTCTTGTGTTGGCTGTCTCATTGAAGGAAAAAAAAAAGTTATCTGAGCTAGAAACCTTGGACAATTCTTGACTCCTTCCCTTTCTTCACTCTCTACATCCCAGCAATGATACTTTATACTCCCTAAATATCTAACACTGGCTATTCATTCATCCTTTGATTTATATATTCTTCATTTATTGTAAAACATTTATTGGGTGTCACCCATTGTGCTGTAAAATTTGGGAGCTTGGTAGTACTGTCAACCAAGCAGAAACTGGGGAGCCACTAACTACTCCCTCCCCTCATTCTCCAAGGCCAAACTTTCTACCTGTTTAGCATTGCTTATATTCATCCTTTCCATTCTCTTTTCTATCAGATTGATTCATCTTCATAACTTTTTTTACCTTAACTATGGTAATAAATTCATAAATGATCTCTATGCCTCTAGTCTTGACCCCTTCCAGTCTTTGCTAAATACTACTAACAGAATGATTGTTGTACAGAACTATTATAAGTATCCTTTAATGGCTTCATATAATTTTCAGGATAATTTTCAAACTTCTTAGTTTACTATACAAAGCCTTTTTATGATCTGTCTCTTATTTACCCTCCTAGAATCATCTCCTGGCATTTACCCATATGTTCTACCCATATGGAACTACTTGTAATTTCCTGAACATGTTACATTGTTTCAGGCTTCTATGACATCACATGTGTGGTTTCCGTTATTTGGAATGTCCTTTCTTTTGTTTTCATCTAGCTATTAGCTCCTCATTCTTTAAAATTTAGTTCAAGTCACAAACTCTGCAAAACCCTCCTTAACTTCCTAATCTGGCTTAGCAGTTTCCATGACACTTCTTTCCTCTATGGTACCACATTGAAGAGGCAGGATGCTTAATGGTTAAAAGAATGGCCTTAGGATCTGTCTACCTGGATTTGAATGTTGACTCTCATACCTACCAGCAATGTGTATTTTGGCAGGTTACTTAACTTTCAGTGTCCTTGTCTATAAATTGGGAGAAATAATAATAGAACCTACCTCAAGGGGTTGTGGTGAGGATTAAAGGAGTTAATACATTTAAAATGCTTAGAATAGTGCTTGGTACACGGTAAAGCCTTTGTGTTGCTTATTAATATCATTGTCACCATAGCTGTTTATTTAATAATCCCACTAGACTATAAGCTTCCTGAGAGCAAAGACCATGTATGACTTGACAGTATAGCCCCAGGGCTTACTCTATTGTCTGACATACAGGTGCTCAATAAATGCTTGTGAATGAATGAAAAGATAATATAAATAAGTGAAATAAAGAAATGGAGAACTGAAATGCCTTCCCCCACGAGAAAGAATTATCATCTAAACCCACCAAGTTCCATTTAGCCTCATATACCTGGAAGAGGCAGGGGCTAATGGTTGCCAACCAGCCCTTTCTTTTTGCATACACAATATCTATTATGTTATTGGGAGAAGTATGCAGGCTTAACTATGTTTTAAAATGCCAGCAATTTTTGCCTTTATTATCACTTTCAGACTTGGGAAAATAATCAAAGAATGACACCATCCTCATTCCAAAAGTGAAGTCCTTGCAAATCACAAATGGAAAGGCTTCTTAATCTTGGAGCTAGCTGTGCTCCATTCTGCTCATTCTAGACACTTGGAGAGCTGATTTCAAGAATTTCCAGATTCCAGATTAATCCGAAAGTACAAGAGCTGGGATGACTGACAGCACAATAAGAATATCTTTGCTTCACAGAAAAGGACACAGGTTGACATAGATTTGAATCTGTACAGTTACACAAGAGAAACCTTTTTTTTTAATGTTTATTTTTGAGTGGGAGAGAGAGAGAGCCAGAGAGAGAGTGAGGAAGGGAGAGGGAAAGAGGGAGACACAGAATCTGAAGCAGGCTCCAGGCTCTGAGCTGTCAGCACAGAGCCTGATGCGGGGCTCAAACTCATGATCGCGAGATCATGACCTGAGCTGAAGTCAGATGCTTAACAGACTGAGTCACCCAGGTGCCCCCCCCCCCCACTTTTTTTTAATGTTGAGAGAAGCCTTCTTGATGATACTTTGAATGCGGGCTGGGGAGGGATCTTCTATTTGACTTGCAACTCTTCTATAATTAAGACTTAGTCCAAACTCACTGCAAGACCATTTTTTAAAATGCCTCAAATGTTCAAGCCTTATTATGAATTATTACTTTATTTCTGTCTATTTCTCTTTGTCACCATTACTACTTTGTGGGATTTGATCTTACCTTTCTTCAACAAGATAACCAGGCAAGCTCGGCTTAATGCTCCAACTTCTGTCACCTCTTGTCTCCACCTACAATCAAGGAGTCCCAGATCACTGACTGTAGCAGTGAGATAGCTATTTGAACTCTGATATTCAGAGATAATGAGGTGGTGGGAAGGGTTGGCCTAGCACTCTGTGATGAAAAGGTAGGAGTATTTATAATTTTATGACCAATTTTTCTGGACCCTCACAATGGACCTCTTTCTAAGGATTGATTTCCTAACTCTGTAAGCTATATAAGATGAAACAAAATTTTCAGGAGATAAACATTATTTTTATTTGGTCAGTGTCATTTTTCCTTCTTTAGATCTGCTTCTCATGAACTTGCTCTGGCTCCAACACAATCTTCTGGGGCTGCCATGAATGGCGGCAAAAAGCTACCTAGTTTTTTGGTTGATTCAGTCTACCGGTCAGTCACTTTAACAGAAGATGACAGGGGCAGCTGGGTGGCTCAGTCGGTTAAGTGTCCGACTTCGGCTTAGGTCATGATCTCATGGGTCGTGAGTTCAAGCCCCGCATTGGGCTCTGCACTGACAGCTCAGAGCCTGGAGCCTGCTTTGGATTCTGTCTCCCTCTCTCTGTCTGCTCGTCCCCAACTCATACTCTGTTTCTCTCTCTCAAAAATAAATAAACATTAAAAAATTAAAAAAAAAAAAAAACAACAGGAGATGACAAACACAATTCTGTGAAAACTGCTCTGGGGGGCGCCTGGGTGGCTCAATTGGTTAAGCAACCAACTGGCTGAATTCATGACTGTGTGGTTCATGAGTTCAAGCCCCACATCAGGCTTGTTGCTATCAGCACATAGCCAGCTTCAGATCCTCTGTCTCCCTCTCTCTCTCTGCCCCTCCCCCATTCGTGTTCACTCTCTCTTGAAAATAAATAAACATTAAAAAAAAAGAGGGGCTCCTGGGTGGCTCAGTCTGTTGGGCGTCCGACTTCAGAACAGGTAATGATCTCACAGTTTGTGAGTTCAAGCCCCATGTCAGGCACTGTGCTGACAGCTCATAGCCTGAAGCCTGCTTTGGATTCTGTCTCCCTCTCTCTCTGCCCCTCCCCTGCTCACGCTCTGTGTCTCTCTCAAAAATAAATACACACTAAAAATTAAAAAAAGAAAAGAAAAGAAAACTACTTTGGGAGGGTTGTAGACAGAACTGAGAGAGCATGGCTCCACCCCACCCTATCTTTTTGACCACAGCCTCCCCCCCCCCACATCAACATAGCAGCTCCCAGAAGAGTCTTGCCTGCAATAGAAGTGGGACAGCTTCATTACAAAACTGTAAAAGTGGGGAAGTGTGTCTTCAGGACAAGCAGTGAAAGGACATGTACTCTGGAGTCAGGACACTGTTTTGCCATTTTATTATTGTTATTAGTAGTGGTGTTAGAATGTATAGAGTGTTTACTAGGCACCAAAATCTATGCTGGTCCCTTTATATAGTTTACATTTCATTTTTTTAATGACCCAGGAGAAAGGTACTATTATAATCCCCATATTATAGATGGGGAAACTGAGGCACAGACAGGTTATCCTAATTGCCCAGAGTCATAGAGTCATAATCAATAGCAGATCCGGCATTCAGACATAGGTATGTCTAATTCCAATTCCTAATTTCTTAATATTTTTCGTCCTCTGCTTCTCTAACAAACATGTGACCATGGCCAAGGAATCTAATTCCAAGTTTCCCAACCAATGTGCCACAGATAGGCTACAGGGGTGCAAATACATTACATCTTCAGCTCTTGGGTGGCTAGTGAGACCTGGGATGTCCAGTTACTTTGAGCTGTTAGAAACCTTGTCATTTTATCCCAATAAGCAAATAAATTATATTTTATTATGTTCTACGTGTACAATGACATGAAAAAGTTGAGGCGGTATTATTTAACTTCTGTTAACTTCAGTGTTGTCGTCTATAATGTTGGATTAATCATATTTATTTACTTGGGTTTTGATGGGGATTAAATGAGATAATGTACATAAGTCACTGTATTACTCAGGGTTTTCCAGAGAATATCTATCATTTATCTATCTATCTATCTATCTATCTATCATCTATCTATCTATCCATCCCCAGACTATCTATATCTATATCTATATCTATATCTATATCTATATCTATATCTATCTATGTATAGATTTGTTATAAGTAATTGGCTCATGCAGTTATGGAGTCTGACCAATCAGCAGTCAGTCAGCAAGCTGGAGACTCAAGAGAACTGATGACATAAGTTCCAGTCTAATTGCCGGCAGGCTTGACCCAGGAAGAGCTGACGTTTCAGTTTGAGTCCAGAAGCATGAAAAAAAACAATGTCCCAGCTCAAAGCAGTCAGGCAGAAGGAAATTCTCTCTTACTCAGGGGAAGGTCCTTTTGTGCCATTTGGGCCTTCAACTGATTGGATGAGGTCCACCCACAAGAGGGAGGACAATTTGTTTTACTCAGTCTACTGATTCAAATGTTATTTTTACCCAGAAACCCTTTACAGACCCACCTAGAATAACGTTTGACCAAATGTCTGGGCACTCCGTGGCCGTCAAGTTTGCACATAAAATTAACCACATAGTCACCTGGCATGATATCTGACATGTGGTAAGGACTTCATAAAAGATCCCTCCCTTCAGGGAGTAATGAGTTAATGAGATAAAGAAATATACACACACATATAATAATATCTCTGCTAGGAGGTTTGTACTCCTACTAGGGAGCAAGACATTCTAATTCAGTAAAATTGCATGATTCCCAATGACTCTTAAAAGTGACACAAAGGAGGTAAAGCCAGGTAAATCCTTTTGGTTGGGAAGCCTTTTAGTGCCTCTCAAACTGCATAAGATCTGGTGGGGGGGTGGGTTCTGCTTCTTCCTCCTATAAATTGAGCTGGTTCCTGGGAAGGGTCAGGAAAAGCAAAAGACTTTATATGCTGCAGCTTTAAAAGTCAGCAGACACCAATGAGGTGTTCACTTCAGGTCCCCTCTCCCAGCTACCTCATAATATTGAAGTCAATGTCATAAAGGACAAAAATTACGTAGCCACAGCTTGTGCCCTGTTACAAAAAGTTTTCATGCAGCTTGCTAATAATGATCCCAACCAAAGAAATACATAACAAAAGGAGAGAGTTTTTTTGAATCTTTTGTATTTGTCAGCTGCAAAGCAGTGTGCAAATATCATGATAATAGCAAAAAAAAATTACAAAGAAGTATATTAAAGTATTTATAACATCTTAAGGGGAGATTATAAGGATAATGAGTTAAATTATGATTGCCAGCGTGAATTGAATTAACACTACTGATATTATACATTATTTCTAGTAATGTAAGTTGTCATTCCTAATATTAAACATTATTTCCAATATCATAAATTATATTACAGATAAGAATTATCACTGCTAAAGTTATAAATCAAATTGTATTTACTATCTTCACTATTAACAGTAATACGAGTACTTACTACGTATTAGATACTGTGTGTTCTAAGTGCCTGACATGTATTCATCATTAAATTCTCACAAGACCCTTATGAAGTAGGCCCAGATATTACCTCTGTTTTGCTGATATGGAAACTGAAGCACAGAGATGTTGAAACGACACCCCCAAGGAAACATAAGTAGGGAGTTGCAGAGTTCATAAGTAACTGAACCTAGTTCCAAGGCCTAAATCCTTAACCCCATGCTATACTGCCTATAAAGAAATTTTTTTTCTAGTCTTCCCTAGTATCTCATTCTGTTTGAGAATTTGTTGAAATCAGGAAAAAAGTAGTGCAAAGCATCTGAGAAGACCTGGCTAGCTTTGGATGAAGGCCAGATCCTTTATTATTATTTTTTAAATTTTATTTCTTGGAGTCGGGTTTGGAGAAGTCTAGACACTGGCCAGAAGTCACATATCATTAACCAAGGCACAGCTAGAGCCTGGAGCCTGGGCCTGGAGTCCCTGGTTTAGCAAGGTAACAGGCAGGGGGTGAGGTTAAGCTCATAATTTTGGGGGGAAATATTGAGCCAGCAGGACTGAAATAAAAGATATAGGGGGACTTAAAAAAGAAAGTTCAGATTTCAGAGGGGTCTAAGACCCTCTCTCAGGTCCCACCTCTGCTTAAGAAAGGATGTTTAGCTCTCCTGGGAATTCACCCTCTTGACCTCAGAATGTAAACCATCATCAGATGGTTTCTCTAGAGGCAGACCACACTCCCAGCACGTATCCCCAGACTGCCCCTACAGCCTGTGACTGAGACCTCTGGGGCCCATGGTGGGAGAAGGTTCCCAGGCGGAGGTCCCCTGGAATCACCCACATCTGATATGCTTTATGAGGTCTGTGGATGTGAATGCAGAAGATACACATGCCACTACAAATGGTTGCATACAGGAATAGAAGGAACAGTACTGCAAAATCCAGGAAGAAGGTGGGGCTGCTGCTAGGTGGTAGAGACAACAGGGCTCCAGCAGGCTAGCTTGCTCCCCATCTTCCCTTTGTCCTCACTTCCTATACCCCTCCTAACATACAGGATAAAGCTAGGTTTATATTTTGAAGGGTATTTTTTTTTTTTGCATGGCCCTGATTTTTGGGAGGTCTGTGAAAGATGATCTAGCCTCCATTATACATTAGGAAACATCAGGGGACATTCGCCCTGATATCCCCATTCGTGCCTGTTTAGGCAGAATGCCTCCTAAGCTCAGTGCTAACTAAAGTGGTCAAAACCTCTGTATGTCCTTATGTGTGAATGTGATCAGAGCAGACCCTGTTATCCACACTCCCTCTGATCTCTACCCTAAGTCACCTGGCACACCTACCTGCTTATGTCTGCCTTGAACATACAGACCTCAAAGGGTAGAGGCTAGCGCTGTGGGGACCAGGGAAGACCTCTCCACAGCCATCACCACTACAGGTGATTCATGCTTCAGGAAATTTTTCTAGAGAATTCACAATGTGACAAAGTAAAATCTCAGGCCTCTCTGGATCCAGCCCCTTCTCTGGTTTAGAGTTCAGACTCTGGATGGGGTGAAAATAGAGCAGTTTGGAAAAGGAATGGCACCAAGTGTGTGTGGGTAGTGGATGAAAGAAAGGAGGAGGATTTGTCAATGGTGGGAGGTGTTGTCAGACAGGATATTTTTGGTCAATTTTATTGAGTATAACTGCTGTGGAGAATCAGTACTGCTACATATCTTAATGGTTACGCCAAGAATGGAAGGCCCTGGCCATTCTTTACCTGAGCCATTTCTCAGGGTTGTGTTTGCAGCACACAACCTTGAGGGATGAGGTAATGTCTCTCATGGGACAAAGAGTGGGCTTGTTTAATGCTTGCTACAAATTGGTAGGTTCTCCAGGCTCAGTGTTTGACTCCCATCTGTGTTGTTCCTGTCATTAGAGAGACACGGAGATTGTATGCAAATAGTGTTCATGATGCTTGCTGTCTGGAAAGTAACTGTGTCTCTTGTTTTGGACCCAGAAGTCTTATTCTTCCACCAGCATCAATGAAACAGGATAATTTATTAGCTTGTAAGTAGGGTAAAATAAAATCTCACATGTAGCAATAACATATACAGAAAACTCTGCATATTTCAAATGCACAGCTTGAGAAATTTTCGAAAGTGAACACACCTACGACTAGGCAACCAGATCAATAAATGGAATCTCACCAGTACATCAGAACAGACAGGAGTTGATGATCTTGGGAAGACTGAAGATCTTAGGGAAGATGATCATCTTTGGAAATGGAACAAGTCCTGGGGAGTCTGTAGTCAGGTGTGAAGCTGACAGCTGGGATCCATTAGAATCTTGTCACCTTTCCCAGGTCTCGTGGGTAGGCAGCTGAAGCATGTGGCATTGTTTAGTTGATTGTGTGGTTCATAAGAGCATCCACCCACAGGCACCATGCATCACTGGCTTTGGAGGTTGGGCAAAAGAGGCAGGGCAGTACCAGTAGGTAGAAGGGGCACTGTACTTCCCCTCACACTTCTTCTCCTCCTTCTCTATCCTCAGAAGAAACTAGAAAGAGAAAAGGGAGCAGAAAAGAGGCAGATGGACCAGGGACAGCTGGAAGTCACAGGGAGCAGTCACTGAGGCTACAGAAACATCTGGGAAGGACACATTTACAGAACTGTAACACACTTTCCAGGAGACCCTATCTCAAGTTTTGCTTGAACAGAAGTACACCATGTTGCATTTTTGAGAATTGCATACTCTCAGCCCTCAAAGAGAGGGTCAGTACAGTGCACCCATTGACAAGGATACGTTGTGGTCTGCCAGCTGCCAGCACCAGAATCAGCTGTTTGGCAGTACTGGGAGGGCTGTTGGGGGAAACTTGGCGGACAAAACACATGTGGAAAAAGCTTGAGGGCAAAGAGTTTGAGCGAGGCAAAGGCAGAAAGGGCAAAAGGCTGGGGACATTACCTTATGGACAAAACCAGTCATCCTTCTGGACGGACAAGGAGAGAAACAAATGTGTGAGTTCTCCTCAGGGTCCTGATAATGTGTGAAAGGAGAAGGAAAGGGGTGGAGATTAAGAAGTTATATTAGTTTTCTACTGCTGCCATCACAGACTACCATACATTTAGCAGCTTCAAAACAACAACCATTTATTAGTTCACTGTTTGGTAGGTCAGAAGTCCAGGCAGGCTCACCTGAGTTTTATGCTTAGGGTCTCACAAGGCCAAAGTAAAGTGTCAGCCTAGGTGGCCTCTCAGATGGAGGCTCCAGGGAAGAATCCCCATCCATGCTGATTCAGGATGTTGGAAAGATCCAGTTCCTGTTGGTTGAAGAGCTGAAGTGCCTGCTGCCTTGCTGGCAGCTGGCTGTCAGCCAGCAGCTGCTCTCTGTGCCTCAAGGTTCTTACATTCCTTCTTAAGTGGCCCCTTCAATCTTCAAAGTCAGCAACCCTGCATTGTCTGCTTCTCACACTTCAACTTTCTCTGACTTGCCTTTCTTCAGCAGCGGGAGAAAGCTTTATGCTTTTCAGCACTCATATGATAAAGTCAGGTCCACTTGAATAATCTCCCTATTTTACAGTCAACTGTGCTATATAAATAGCATTATCACAAGAGTGGTATTTCATCATATTCACAAGTTCTAGGGATGAGGAGAGGGCATCAGTGGTAGGTCATTGTAGGATTCCTGTCTGCTACATGAGTGTCTAGGGGTGGGGTTGCAGAAAGTATTTCAGCAGGGACATCAGATTCCCAAGAGCCACTCCACACCTTCAGGCAAAGCAGGGTCCAGAAACTTATGTTTTGGTTGGGGAGATGGGGATGGGGAGAAGATGACAGGCGTACTCTTCAGGCAATGATTATCTCTTAACAATTTATTATCTAGTGAAGTTGATGGACCCCAGAAATAGAGCTACAATGACTGAAGGTAAGAACAGAAGGAGGGAGAAATGGGTCAGGAAGACTCAGGGTTCTGGAACTTAAGATTCCCCCATCTCCATGTCTCCTAAAAAGAGGGTGAAAGGACCCCCCCCACTCCCAGCCTCCTTAAATGGGGGCATTACTCACCCCTCTGGAATTGCATGGTGAGACCCATGTGGCAGGGACATACTGTTGTCCAGGCTCACCCATGTCCCAGTCACAGTGAGTTACTTAGTGGTATGGTGGGTAACAACTACAGGCTTGCTCAGGAGTGGTTTGGGACAGAGGCAGAAGCAAAGCAAAGGCCAGCAGGAAAATGGGGTGTCTGGCATCTAACTTTGCTTTCCATGGGCCTTTCAGGAGGGGAAGGGAATAGTCAGGACTCCATGGTTTGGTGGGCTCCATGGTTTGGTGGAGTCTGGGGCCCCTTATTCCAATCGCCCTACTATGGCAGTCTGAGCTGTGTTATTCTCAAAGGTTCTGCAAAATTCCCAAGCTCATTGGTAGATAAATAATAATTAACAAGGAACTGTGGCTTGGCATGTGTAGGTATGCCCAGGTAAACTATCCCCTCTCTGTTTTACCATCTAGAAATCTTTCATACAGCCTTCTACTAGTGTGCAGACTGGTATTGGGGTGGTGGGCCTGGAGTTCTAACTGCTTATTAAACAGACTTCCACCCAATCCTATCTCTAAGTCTCACCTTCAACCTCCCACCACTCCTACAGGGAACCCTTGCCTCCTATTCCTTACTATGAGGGCTGACAACCCTCTATCCAATTAACAAATCTCCTTTGTTCCTTCTCTCAAGGCCTCATTCACCCAGACATCATCATCTTTTATCCCTTTATCCTCCTCACTCCATTCCCTCTAGTTTTCCAGGCCTTATAGATTGATATAAATCTTATCCAAGTATATATTGGGCACATGGAGGCAAAGCCTTGCGCCACTGTGCGATGTCAAATGCTAGCTATATAAACAGCTGTGAACAACAGGCTGTTGACATGAGTTATCTTCCTTTGACCAGGGAATTCAGAGTAGGTGGATAAAGGTAGAGAGGGTGGTGTCACAGATGGAGAGAGAAAAAGGGCACTCATTAACTGAACATTGACAACAGTATCTTTCTTTGCATTTTCCCTTTTTAAAATTTGCTTATTCTTTTTACCTGGGCTACTAGGAAGTTAAGCACCATAATGAAGGATTAACAAACCTTTAAGAAGCATTTATTGTGCATCAACACTCTACCAGATGCTTTTGACCTGAGCTATTTCAAATGTGTCTCCTGACAACATCAGGAGAGAGAGAGTCAAACCCCACCCCTACTCTAGGCACCCCACCCCTGCCTAGATCCCAAACATCAGCACCTCTAACACCAGCCACTGCCTGTGCCTATGACCATTTTATGATGAAAGAGAAGGAAATCGTCATTCTTTTCTGATACATAATAATAATAAGATAGTAACTTGGGTAAAAATACTAGTTACATGTGACAATCATTCCCATTAATACAAGCAGTGGTTAAGAGAATGGAATCTGGAATCAAACTGGCTGTGGAATTTCAGGCAAGACATTTAACCTCTCTGAATCTCAATTTGCTCAAATGTAAACTAGGGATATCTATAATACCTACCCTGCTTACATGGTTGTTGTGATTAAGTGAGTCGATGCATGTAAAACACTTAAGCAGCATCTGATACACAGTAAGGAGTTAAGAAACTCTCCTATTATTAATATCATCATCATTACTACTGTGTGCAAGTTATAACTCATTTAAATCTGATAAAAACCCTGTGAGGTGTGAATTTCTCCCTATTTTAAAAGAAGCATTAATTCCTAATAGTATTAATTACAACTATGGTACTAACATAAATGCAAATGATAACAATATTAGTGAGGCCTCATAATTATGTCCATTTTACAGATGCATGCCAAGATTCTTAGGAGTGGTATTATGATTATAATACCAATGTAATGTAAATTATCAATATTCCCAAATCATCTCAATTTCAGAGGCAGCAACAGATAACACCATTATTCTTATATATGGTGTTATCCATTATTAGGATAGATGCTAAAATAACATAAGTAATAATAATAATAACAACATTAATTATGTGATATATGATTTATGCCATTTCCAAGAGGGGAAGAATACCACACCAGCATTACCAGGAATGTTAGGTACTATAGTTTTGTTTTTTTTTTTAATCACAATAATGCAAGTAACTGTATTAATGTTTCACCTCAGTTATCCTGATTCTGATGAGATGAAAAGGTTAACAGCAGGGCTTCTTAGCAGTGCAGAATCAATTTAGTATTAATTATGTTTATTAATGATTAAACTGTTACACTTACTGTAATACTTGTAATAAATAATGCAATTATGGTATACATAATAAAAGTTAATACATTTGTGGTATTCATTATAATAATGATTAATGACATAATCACTTAGTTATGACCTGAATTATAATAATAGATACCATAAAGGTAAAATAATTAAATAATATAATAATGTAAGCACAAATAATAATGGATGCAGGGCAATTATCCCCAATTAACAAAAAGTAAAGCATAGCACAAGTCCTCCTGGTGGTGCTTGCTAGTTAACTAATATTATAATATTATAATATTAATTTAACTACAGACAATATTATTATGGATGTGCTATAATTATGCCTCTTTTACCACGGGGACAGTCAATACCCAGGCACAGTGACATATATTAATTCTTTAATGTTAACCTAAATGCACATAGTAACATCACAGAATGTCCTATTACCATACCCACTTTTGATAGGGAAGGTGGCGAGGCCAGCATCCGGGGTAGCGAAAAGTGTAACTATGGCGCCGGCGCTACGCAGATGCACGCTACACCCAGGAATGCTCCGAACCTGGCCCTCTCCCTGGCGGGGATGGGCAGGGCCAGCTGCGCAGTGGATGGCGCCCCTTTGAGCACCCTCTCGAACACGTGGGTGCTACAGGTAATTACCCTGCGCCGCATCCCCCAATCGCCCCACCCCCAGCTGAAGCATAGGCTTCCGGCCGGCCTGCGTTCCCTCAGCCCTTGGCATGCCTTGGCAAGCTCTTTCAAGAGCTCTACCTTATAGCGTCGGTCGCTGGGGCGAGGCGCTCCACCGCTCCAGTGTTTCAGACGTTTACTCCTGGAGGCCATGCGGGCCAACCCATCCCCCAGGTGCCCCTTGGCTGCCGCCGCCCTCCCAGTCCGGGCGTAGACGAGGGGGGATGGGGAGGGGGAGACCGGGCGGGGCTGCCGCTGGGAGCGACGGAGGGGAGAAACTGTTTCCCCCTTCCATTATCATCCTTCCTGGACACCAATGTAGATGAGGCTGGAGTTCAGGGTGCCGACCATGCACACGTTGTGAGTGGATGGGGAACAGATGCGCTTGGGGTATGGAGTAAGGAAAGGAAGTGTTCAGGGTCTGGGAGATGCTTCTGGAGATAATGTGAATGGGTGGAGGTTGTCAAGCCACCCATCCCTTTGTCCGGTTTGTCCTGGAATCAGTAATTGCCCCCATCCCCAACTTATTTGAACAGAGTAATGAAGGAAGTTGGCAGCCAGTGAGCTAAGTGGATATATGAGGGAACAGCGTACTAGGCATAGGGCACAGCCATTGGAAAGGCCTGGAAGCTAGAAGAAGCTCTGCTGGTTTTATGAATTATCAGAAGGGCCCTAGCACAAATAACAAAAAAATATATTTACGAACTAACATGTAAGTCTCAACTTTATTTAGTCCTACACTTCTTTTTTAGGATAGTCACAACTGTATATGATAAATGTTTATTTAAATGTATAGTATTTTATATAAGGCATATATTAGGATGAATCACAAAATTGTCAATATTTAAACTTTTTGGCTTATAAAAGCAGCCATTTCAGTGATTCAAACTATTATAGTTAACTTATAAATATATTTATTTATAACAATTTACTTTATACTATAAATATACACTATGATTACATAAACATAAGGTGAATATATTATACAAATATATGCAAATTTATAAACTACAAGTATGATATGCAATCTGTAAGAGTAAATCTATATGTAATTTATAAAATGTAAATATTATATGCAATCTTTAATAATGTAGCATTTTTATAATATAGCATATACCAATTATAGGTATATACATATTACTCTACACTGTTTTATGTAATTAATATGAAAACACATGTTAAAATATTTCATAATGGCCATTTGAAATGAAATTTATAGGTATTGTGACTTACCCCTGCCTTAAATTTGGAAAGAAAATAATGACCTAACTTTAATATAAAGAGGATATAAAAGACACTTTTTATTGAAATAATGTGTATTGTTACATATAAATGCTTGGAAAGTACAATAGAAGAATTAATAAAATAGATATGTAGTTAATAGAAGTAGTAGTAGTCAAAGTAGTAATAGAAAAGACTTGCTGAGTACTTACTATCTGTGTGCCAGGCACTGTTCTAAGCATTTGAAGTGCACTGATGTATTTAATCCTCACAGTCCCCTGACAGTCAGAACCAGCAGAGGGTTTCCATTATTTGGTTAGCTCAGCAGGATGAGGGGTTTATAGTGGCCAAATGATGTGCTAAACTTGCAAATGTACAGGGAAATAAGTTATCTAAAGAAGATGACTAAGCCCTAATAGGTACTTACTTTGGAGTCACTTTTCCTAGTTGACACAGAATTTGATTTGCAATAGAGGCAGCCAGGTGCAGAGTTGAAGATGTGGGCCCTGCTTGTAACTTTTAGAACCTTGCTATTTGATGAGCAACAATTGTGTCTCTGCCATGAATCAGAACTTTCTCCATAACAGAGCAGAACTTCGACTGAGGTTCAATCAGAGGTCTTATCCTGAAATCTGTGTGGCAGCACATGGCATAGAAACAACTAACTTTGGGCAGAAAACACCTACAGACTCTGAGGTTTGTCCCCACTAGGGTTCTGTGTGTGAGATGTACAGTGTGCACGTTATGCGGAATGTGCACACCTCTAAGCACACGCTCTTAGACCTCAGTTGACTGGAACCCACATCACAAGAGCCCTCAGTTAAATGGCTTTCATTCCCACCTCCTATATTCCCCATTGTAAGAAACTTTTAGTCACTATAGTAATTTTTTTCAGGATACCTATTTATGTATGCAAGAATCTAAAAGTTGGAAGGAATAGTGGTTATATCTAGACAGGAGTTTGAGGTAAGGATGGGACTGTGTATGGTGGTTAAAGGGGACATTAGCTATATCTGCAATGCTTTATTTCTTTAATAAAACAAAGCTACTGAAAGCAAATTGGAAAAAAGTTCATATTATTAAATTTGGATGGTAAAATCATGGGAATTTGTAATATTTTTTTAGTTCTCTGTAATTTTGAAATTAAGGAAAAAATCAAAAAGAATATTGCCAGGGGGAGATTTTTCAATTTAGCACATATACATCTTGTCTTCTTGATGAAACACCTTACCAACCATCAGATAATCTGATTTATTGGTGCTTCATTAGAGCTTGTCTAGTTTAATGCCTCCATTTCTTTTCAGAGTAGAAACTGACTTTCTCAAATGTCATGTATCTTTTTAAATGGGCAGAGGTGAAATGAGAACCCAGGGTCTCTGATCTCTAGCTAGCTTAATGTTCTTTTCACTCTGTTATGCCTTTTTCTTATACTGCCTTGGCATTGGAGTCTAGGGTGATGACCCCGAGGGCCTGACAAATCCTCATTGAATCCAGAAGGATTTCGGTCTCATCATGATTCTTTACTTACTAAAGCATAAAAGTGGATTTGGATGTTTTATTTTTTATTTTTTTATTATTTTTTTATTTTTAATGTTTATTTTTGAGACAGAGAGAGACAAAGAATGATCAGGGAGGGGCAGAGAGAGAGGGAGACACAGAATTGGAAGCAGGTTCCAGGCTCTGAGCTGTCAGCACAGAGCTCGAACTCACAAACCGCAAGGTCATGACCTGAGCAGAAGTTGGACTCTTAACCAACTGAACCACCTAGGAGCCCCTATTATTTCTGACTTTTAAATTTGCGTCCAAGTTAGTTAGCATATAGTGCAACAATGATTTCACGAGTAGATTCCTTAATGCCCCTTACCCATTTAGCCCATGCCCCCTCTCACAACGCGCTCCAGCAACCCTCTGTTCTCTATATTTAAGAGTCTCTTATGTTTTGGCTGCCTCCCTGTTTTTATATTAGTTTTGCTTCCCTTCCCTTAATCTGTTTTATGTCTTAAATTCCTCAGATGAGTGAAGTCATATGACTTTTATCTTTCTCTGACAGACTAATTTCACTTAGCATAATACTCTCTAGTTCCATCCATGTAGTTGCAAATGGCAAGATTTCATTCTCTTTAATTGCCAAGGAATACTCCATGGTATATATATATATACCACATCTTCTTTATCCATTTATCCGTTGGTGGACATTTGGGCTCTTTCCATACTTTGGCTATTGTCGATAGCACTGCTATAAACATTGGGGTGCATGTGCCCCTTTGAAACAGCACACCTGTATCCCTTGGGTAAATACCTAGTGGTGCAATTGCTGGGTCTTAAGGTAATTCTACTTTTTTTTTTTTTTTTTTTTTTTTTTTGAGGAACCTCCATACTGTTTTCCAGAGTGGCTGCACGAGTTTGCATTCCCACCAGCAGTGCAAAAGAGATCCTCTTTGCATCCTCGCCAACATCTGTTGTTGCCTGAGTTGTTAATTTTAGCCATCCTGACTGGAGTGAGGTGGTATCTTATTGTGGTTTTAATTTTATTTCCCTGACAATGAGTGATGTTGAACATTTTTTCATGTGTTTCTTAGCCATCTGGATGTCTTCTTTGGAAAAGTGTCTATTCATGTCTTTTGCCTATTTCTTTACTGGATTATTTGTTTTTTGGGTGTTGAGTTTGATAAATTCTTTATAGAGTTTGGATACTAACCCTTTATCTGATATGTCATTTGCAAATATCTTCTCCCATTCTGTCGGTTGTCTTTTAGTTTTGTTGATAGTTTTCTTCTCTGTGCAGAAGCTTTTTATCTTGATGAGGTCCCAGTAGTTCATTTTTGCTTTTGTTTCCCTTTCCTCTGGGGACATGTTGAGTAAGAAGTTGCAGCAGAGGTCAAAGAGGTTTTTGCCTGCTTTCTCCTCCAGAATTTTGATGGCTTCCTGTCTCACATTTAGGTCTTTCATCCATTTTGAGTTTATTTTTGTGTATGGTATAAGGAAGTGGTCCAGGTTAATTTTTCTGCATATTGCTGTCCAGTTTTCCCTGTACCATTTGCTGAGGAGACTATCTTTATTCCATTGGATATTCTTTCCTGCTTTGTCAAAGATTACGTTTGTGGGTCCATTTCTGGGTTCTCTATTGTGTTCCATTGATCTGAGTGTCTGTTTTTGTGCCAGTACCATATTGTCTTAATGATTACAGCTTTGTAATACATCTTGAAGTCTGGGATTGTGATGCCTCCAGCTTTGGTTTTCTTTTTCAGGATTGCTTTGGCTATTTGGGCTCTTTTCTGGTTCCATAAACATTTTAGGATTATTCTAGCTCTGTGCAGAATTCTGGTATTATTTTTATAGGGATTGAAGATTTGGATGTTTTATTATTATTTTATTATTGTTTCCATTTTATTTTTTATTATTTTTTAGGAATATAACTTATTGTCAAATTGGCTTACATACAACACCCAGTGCTCATCCCAACAAGTTCCCTCCTCAATGCCCATCACCCATTTTCCCCTCTTCCCCAACCCTCCATCCACCTTCATTTTGTTCTCTATATTTAAGAATCTCTTGTGGTTTGCATCCCTCCCTCTCTGTTTGTAACTATTTTTCCCCCATCCCTTCCCCCATGGTCTTCTGTTAAATTTCTCAAGATCTACATATGAGTGAAAACATGTAATATCTGTCCTTCTCTGACTGACTTATTTCCCTCAGCATAATGCCTTCCATTTCATGCACGTTGCTGCAAATGGCATGATTTCATTCTTTCTCATTGCCAAGTAGCATTCCATTGTATATATAAACCACATCTTTATCCATTTGTCACTTGATGGACATTTAGGCTCTTTCCATAATTTGGCTAGTGTTGAAAGTGCTGCTATAAACATTGGAGTACATGTGCCACTATGCATAAGCACTCCTGTATCCCTTGGGTAAATTCCTAGTAGTGCTATTGCTGGGTCATAGGGTAGTTCTATTTTTAATTTTTTGAGGAAACTTCACACTGTTTTCCATAGAGGCTACACCAGTTTGCATTCCCACCAACAGTGTAAGAGGGTTCCCATTTCTCTATATCCTCGCCAGCATCTGTAGTTTCCTAATTTGTTCATTTTTAGCCACTCTGACCGGTGTGAGGTGGTATCTCAGTGTGGCTTTGATTTGTATTTCCCTGATGATGAGTGACTTTGAACATCTTTTCATGTGTCTGTTGGCCATTGGGATGTCTTTTTTGGAAAAGTGTCTTATTCATGTCTTCTGCCCATTTCTTCACTGGATTATTTGTTTTTCAAATGTTGAGTTTGGTAACTTCTTTATAGATTTTGGATACTAACCCTTTATCCGATATGTCATTTGCAAATACGTTTTCCCATTTCTTCAGTTGCCTTTTAGTTTTGTTGATTGTTTCTTTTGCAGTGCAGAAGCTTTTTATCTTGATGAGGTCCCAATACTTCATTTTTGCTTTTGTTTCCCTTGCCTTTGGAGATGTGTCGAGTAAGAAATTGCTGCAGCTGAGGTCAAAGAGGTTGTTGCCTGCTTTCTCCTCTAGGATTTTGATGGTTTCCTGTCTCACATTTAGATCTTTCATCCATTTTGAGTTTATTTTTGTGAATGGTGTAAGAAAGTGGTCTAGTTTCATTCTTCTGCATGTTGCTGTCCAGCTCTCCCAGCACCATTTGCTAAAGAGACTGTCTTTTCCATTGGATACTCTTTCCTGCTTTGTCAAAGATGAGTTGGCCATACATTTGTGGGTCCAATTCTGGGTTCTCTATTCTATTCCATTGGTCTATGTGTCTGTCTTTGTGCCAATACCATACTGTATTGATGATTACAGCTTTGTAGTAGAGGCTAAAGTCTGGGATTGTGATGATGCCCGCTTTGGTTTTCTTTTCCAACATTACTTTGGCTATTCGGGGCCTTTTGTGGTTCCATACAAATGTTAGGATTGCTTGTTCTAGCTTCGAGAAGAATGTTGGTGCAATTTTGATTGGGATTGCATTGAATGTTTAGATTGCTTTGGGTAGTGTTGACACTTTAACAATATTTATTCTTCCAATCCATGAGCATGGAAAGTTTTTCCATTTCTTTGTGTGTCTTCAATTTCCTTCATAAGCTTTCTATAGTTTTCAGCATACAGGTCTTTTACATCTTTGGTTTATTCCTAGGTATTTTATGGTTCTTGGTGCAATTGTAAATGGGATCAGTTTCTTTATTTCTCTTTCTGTTGCTTCCTTATTGGTGTATAAAAATGCAACCAATTTCTGTACGTTGATTTTGTACCCTGCAACTTTGCTGAATCATGTACCAGTTCTAGCAGCTTTTTGGTGGAGTCTTTCGGGTTTTCCATGTAGAGTATCATGTTGCCTGCAAAAAGTGAAGATTTGACTTCTTCTTTGCCAATTTGGATGCCTTTTATTTCATTTTGTTGTCCGATAGCTGATGGTAGGGCTACCAACACTATGTTAAACAGCAGTGGTGAAAGTGAACATCCCTGTCTTGTTCCTGATCTCAGGGGGAATGCTCTCAGTTTTTCCCCATTGAGGATGATATTAGCTGTGGGCTTTTCATAAATGGCTTCTATGATGTGTAAGTATGTTCCTTCTATCCTGACTTTCTTGAGTGTTTTTTTAAGAAGGATGTTGCATTTTGTCAAATGCTTTTTTGCAGCTATTGACAGGATCATATGGTTCTTATCCTTTCTTTTATTAATGTGATGTATCACGTTGATTGATTTGTGAATACTGAACCAGCCCTGCATCCCAGGAATAAATCCCTCTTGATCATGGTGAATAATTCTTTTTATATGCTGTTGAATTCAATTTGTTTGTATCTTGTTGAGAATTTTTACATGCAGATTCGGATGTTTTAAAAAAGATTTTCAACAATCCAAAAGTTAATCTATAGCGAATGTGAAAATCAATTAACCAAAGCAGTTCACTCCATTAGCACTTAGTTGTGCAAGGTCTAATGTAATGAAAATATATAAAACTACATTCAGTAAGACCTACTAAGTGTCTTGTCCATGAGGTACTTGAGCATAAATGAAAAAAAACAAACAAACAGGAGTCTATGACCTTGAACCAATGAGCCAATTAATATGTTAGGAAAACGAGGATGCCATTCCTAACTTACACCTAGGTAAACTAAAGTCTGGGCATGACTCAGATTTGTTTGGGGAGGATTGGAAGGTGGGAGAAGTGGTATGAGATTGCAGACAGGAAAGAGCTGAGTGGGCAAGGGCCTACAGCATAACTGTTCCCTGACAAGCATGACTAGGGTAGGACTAGGAGTGAGGAGGTCAGTCTGTCAAGAGCAAGGTGTCTGATTTGGAAGAGCTTGGGTAGTAGAATTGTTGATTTTGGCTGACTTACCAGAGAATCGTGAGTTCTGGGACAGGGATGTAGCATAGATTTTATTTTTTATTCCTGTTTCTAGTGATGCTGGCTAATGGAAAGGTGGCCGTCACTTGTAATTGTGAACACATTTTTTACATTTGGGTCTATCTCCTGATATTTCTTTTTTTTTAATTTTTTTTAACGTTTATTTATTTTTGAGACAGAGAGAGACAGAGCATGAATGGGGGAGGGTCAGAGAGAGAGGGAGACACAGAATCCGAAACAGGCTCCAGGCTCTGCGCGGTCAGCACAGAGCCCGACGCGGGGCTCGAACTCACGGACAGCGAGATCATGACCTGAGCCGAAGTCTGCCGCCCAACCGACTGAGCCACCCAGGCGCCCCTATCTCCTGATATTTCTATCAGAGTTTGGACACATCACTGCTTCCGGTGGTGGGTAGCAGTAGGAAGAATCTTAAGGTCTTTGATAAATACAAAAAACATTCGATTATTAGGAAATTTGGGAGGAAAAAAAACCTACATGATTTCATCCCATAAACATTTAATGAATGCCTACTATGTACAATGCACCAGACCTTGTCCTAGGAATACAGAGTAAATGAGATGCCCATCTAACTGGGAAGATGTGTAGACAAAACATATGGTGAGGGGAAAGGATTCATATGGAGCAATGAAGTACGGTTTCGTAGAAGAAGTGGCATTTGAAGCTGGATCTTGGAGGATTCGTAGATCTCAATAGACACAGAGGCAAGGATATTCTAGAGGAAGGAACCAGAAGAGCAAAGACAGAGAGAGGTGATTGGCATATTCAGGGAAGGTGAGTATTGACTGAAGTGTAGGATGTGAGGAATAATAGGGAGGGGCAGAAAAGACAAGCAGTCTAGGGTGAGCCAGGGGAGCCAGGCTTAGGGATTTGCATACTGGGAGTCACTGCAGATTTTGAGCAGTGAAGGGACATGGTCATATACTTCAGAAAGATCACTTTGGTAGCAGTTTAAAGAACAGATTGGAATGAGAGGGTTAGAGAATCATTTAGAAGAGAATTGCAATAGTCCAAACAAGATATGAGACTCGGACCTAGACTTTCACAACTATGAAGATGGAGAGGAGGGGAAGAATTTAACTGTTCAGAAATGACTAGCTCCTATAATGTCTTATTGGAGGATCAGGGGGAGGTCAGTGGGAAGGGAAAGGCAAGATTCAGGGATGACTTTGAAAGATTTTTATTTGGATAACTGCAAACATAGGAGGCAGAGCAGATTTGGCATGGAAGATAAATTCACTGCCAAGCATTCTGGATTTGAGGGGGCAGCAGAAAGCCTGCTAGAGGGATTGGTGGGCAGTGCTGATATCCTGTCTTCCACAGGCTCATTTGCTGCCGCAGCCTCCATATTAACATTAGTGCATCTGAGAAGGGCTCCTGGCTAATGACTAATTCCCAAGGAAGCTCTCATCAGGTCTCAGGTAATCAGGAGTTGAGGAGTTGGTTGTAATGTTTCACGTGGCTTCACCTCCAGAACATAATTGAGGCTCATTTGTCACGTAAAGATCTAAGGAATGATCTTGACAAAGCATAGCACAGATCCTGTAATGAAAAGGAAATGAAGATGGTTGCCAGCCCATTATTAAGCGTAATAACTAGGTTGAAATGAGATGAAAGACTTCATTTAGGCAGAACCTTTTCATTGACGAATGGTAGTGGGTAAAAGTGTGAAAGGAAAGCATATAATCCAATTCATAAAAAGTGTGGAAATGCTTTTTAAAACCTGAAGCAATAATCACTCATTCTATTTATAGAGCTGGAGTGGGGAATAGTTTCTCTATTGATGGATACTGATGCACAGATGAAAGTTTTAAAATAATTTTTTCTACTGACAGAACTTTATTTAAGAAATAATGAAATAGCTCTGTCCATATTTCCAGGCTAGGGGCAAGGAGGCATGGGTCCAGTAGTAAGGATGCAGGCCATTTACTTCTTGAAGAGTTTGACATCTTGTGCTTGGGGCTGCCCACTTGAGGCATATAATGTTCACTGTGATGCGTATAAATACAAAGAAACTTGTCTTTAGGTGTGTGTTTGGGGGAGAGCTGAGAGAAATAGAAAGCATTTAACTCCCACATTAAAATATTAAGAATAAAGAGAATAACATTGTGTTTAATAATTATGATACATAAATACAAATGTTAAACACACAACTTTATTCCTAGATTATAATTTTAGGAATTGGGTGATCATTCCTAAATATTTAGTTTTAAATAAATCAATATGGGTCAGATAAAATTGATCCAAGTTTTAGATCTGATCTTCAGAGGTTAAATCAAGTACACAAATTATTAAGAATGCATTATTCTGTAAGTACTGTGTGTAATTCATAAATAATTGGCATATATTATTTTATGGCTATTATTCCCACAATGATTATTGGAGGATAGATTATCAGTCAGCTGGAAAGGTCTACTCTCCAGGACAGGAATGTGTTCTTTGGAATACATATGACAATTTGGATAGCATCAAGCAAATTTTTAATATTTTAATGGATCATGAGCTAGGATGTAGAGTATAGGAGGCAGTATATAGAACACGCAGTGATTAAGAACATAAGTTCTCGAGTCCAACTCATCTGCGTTGGGATCCACACTCTACCATCACAACCTGAGTGTCCTTGAGAAAGTCATTTAAACACTAATTCTTTTTTTTCTCCTCAGTAAAATGGGAATGATAAGAGTCCCTATCTCCCTCAGTTAATATGATAATGAAATGAGAAAAACAATGGCAAAGCACCTATCACAGCACCTAACTGTTCTGTACTAAGAGCTCAGATAATACTAGTGGTTGCTATTGCAGCTTTCTGTGCTGGGTCATCCACCTGCTGTGTGTGTAACTGGTTACCAGTTTGAGCAAGAACTTAGTTGCATACTCAACTTTTGGCTCCCTCTATCATCTGCAGTGGTGCATCCGCAGAAGTGTGCTGTGATTCCCTCCCCAGCAACCAGTGGTTGGCAGATAGCAATTTCTTAATTTTAAAGGTCAGGAGCAGAAAATGCAAGTGCTGAACAAAAAACTTGGACAGCACCCCCTCTAGTGGTGATTTGATGAATTGCCCCCAACAATTGCCCTGTTGATCACAAACAGGAGAGCTGCTATAAAAAAAGGGATATAGTTGACATAGTTACAAGAAAACACGTGGTTTAACAAATGAATTTATTAATCACAAACACATAATAAACTAGTACCAGATGTACCTAAGTTGTAATTAATGTCATCAAGATATCTGGAGCTTGCATATTTTCTCCTGTGCTAATTAGCCATTTAACCTGAACAGATTTCCAACTTGGGGTAAAAGTGCAGAATTAGCAATTCTATACATAGCTATATGTTCTATCCCCCAATAAAAATTGTAATTCACATAGCCATTACAGTCTGTGATTTTACTATATACAATACTTTTTTCCCAAGATAATATTATAATCATTGTTGATAATAACATCTTATCCTCTTTTAGGGATTAATAAACTTTTCTCAGGGTTTTGTTTTCACAGCAGGAAGGTATGGCAAGTTTTTCTCTGCTGGTTGTATTGAGGAGGAAGCCAAGGCTTATAGATTTTCTTTTGCCACCCAGATCACTTTCCATAGGTTTGTATTAGATTTCACCCCTAGGAATCTCCTCTTGGAAAAATAAAATGCATGGAAACTGGCATGTCCCTTTTTGTGTTTCTACCCTTCCTCCTCCCCCTCCTCTTCGAATCTTCATGTCACACTTCCTAAGAATATACTTGTTTGGAAGATTGGAATGAAAATGATTAAAATAGAGACCTGGGTTTTACAGAAACATAAATCTAGGGAGTAGAGATGAAAATTCAAAGAAATACAGTTTTTTTTAAATACTTGAATTGCTCTTCGTAAGATTTAAGAGTGAACAGACAATGGATAATTTATAAATAGGACGTCTTTTCTAATGGAATGATGGGAATATTTATAACCATATTGAGTTATTGTGAAGCAGAGAACAGGCATGCCCTCACTTATACTTTTGGTGTGTTTGTGCTGTAGCAAGCTTCAATCCAACTGTAGAATTTCCCTGTTTTGGCGGGAAAAGTGTATCCCTTCTTGTAGTGCCTCTATTTACACTTGTGGCTGGTCAGTGAACCTCAGTTCTCAAATCACCTGTGGGAGAAAGTAGGTATGTCCAGAAACCACTTTTCTCAGGAGCTCTTTGGGGGCCAACTTAAATAGGTGTGACTGGAGTTGTGAACAGAAAGGGGCTGGATCACTCTGGATTATAGGCCTGTGCTGATGAGATCAAGCTTGCAGGTTGGCTTCCTCTGTGGGCTACTCAATTCCACTGTGTCCCCAACCTGGCCATAGTCTGCAGCTTTGTCAGCTGCATCACAGTTCTGTATTTGCCAAATATGTATAAAGTGTCGACGCGTGAGGGGCTCTGAAAGTGTGACATGTTATTGAAAACTCCATCTCATGATAGAAATGTGACTTGCACTGGTCACTTTTGGTGGCACCATCTTTGATTCCTGCAACGACCCTTGGCTAATTGAAATGTATGTGACCTTTCTCTTCTTCCTGCCTTTTTGTGACCCTCTCGTACCTTTCAGTGCTTCTCCCTTAACCTCACGGTTTCACTTCCTTTATGCTGCCTTGTTACATGCCTTTCTAGGTCTCTTACCACAGTACATCCTTCTTAGTTGCTTCACTACTCCAAAATCTAAAAAATAAATGTACTATCTCATATTCTATCTCCTTTTGCCCCACTCTCGGTTTGTTTCCTAGGACTAGAAATCCAAGAGAAACAAATCATACCATCATGTTGGAATCTATTAATGGTCTAATACTCTCTAGGTATAAGACTATAATGCCTTAACTCATGGGAATGGATTTCTACTGATGAAAGATCAGTGTGGGAAAATATTTGGTGGCAGATGGTCCTTTACGGATCCCTGGCATCAACCCTTTGTCTGCTTTTGGGGAAGATTCCCTCAGGTCTCTCGATATACTTTATATTGTAACCTTGTATTGTGGATGCTAAAGGAAAAGAATAAGAGGGATAACATTTGGAAATTGTTTTCCCCATTACTGCAAGGCTGTTTTCTGTCTATTGACTACCTTATAACTAAATACTCCCTTTGCTAGCTAACCAAGAGAACAGAGGAAAAGGAACTATGAATCTATTAAATCAAATACATTTTGCTCAGATAGTACTTAAAAGGAAATGAATTCTCAGTATACTCTCAAGGTTTGTATGATAAAGCTAATTGTAAAGGCTGTTAAATGTCTTCAACTGCCTTTGAGTATGATCATTGTGTCTCAGGAGCAGATATTTTGATTATCTTCAATACCAACCATGTCCTGTCACTAATGGGCCAAACCAGCCTGTTAACATTGTAAAGGTGTAGATTATACAGCAGATGGTTTAAAGGAAGTAACTAAAGGGATTTAGGGAACGAATGGAAAAAACATTCCAAAAGCTTTTTTTTTTTTTCATATTAAGTAGGTAATTATAGAGGTTGAGGCTACTTTGTTAAGCCAAATTTGTTAACTTGCTATGCATCTTAAGGTTGGGGGTGGGGGGGAACTGGACTGTTATATAGCCTTTAAATCACCTCCAGGTTTTTATTGTTCTTGATGCATGGGAACAGTGTCACAGACAATCCATAAAAAAGAATAATATAAAATACACTTAAAGATGATAAAACAATATTTTAAAAACTTTTTTAATCTTTATTTGTTTTTGAGAGAGAGAGACAGCGTGGGAGCTTGAGAGGAACAGAGAGAGAGGGACACAGAATCCGAAGAAGGCTCCAGGCTCTGAACTGTCAGCACAGAACCCCACACAAGGCTTGAACCCACGAACCATGAGAGCATGACCTGAGCCGAAGTCAGACACTTAACCAACTGAGCCACCAAAACAATAAATATTAAAATTATGTTTAGTCTGGAGATGTATTGGCAGTAATTTACCATGACCCAGAATGTTTAATTAATGCAGATTTCCCCTATTATTGACAGTTAATTAGACTGATACATGACAGGTAAACAACCAATACCAGGGAGTGAATTAAAAGCCCCTCCCGCCAAGAAATAGTGTCATCAGTACATATTTATTCTAATCCAGTTGTACCTTCTTGCCTTCAACAATGCATCATGATCATCAAAATCCATAGTGGTGAATCTGGTGCCTTCTGAATCCTCAAAAAAAGTTCAAATGCCCTTCAGTATAAATTTAGAATGAGATATTTATTTGATTATTGATTTATTTCTAATGAATATTTCTCCTACAGAAAAGGATTTGAGGCAGCTTATAATAAAAGCCCATACATAGCAAAGCAGTGAAAAATGAAGTCAGAAAGAGATTCCAGAATCGACAGAGTCCAAAAACTTTCTGAGGCTGTAGACTGCTTCAAAGATCTGTTAAGGAGCTGTGGAACATCTCCCCAGAAAAGTATAACTATGCAAATCGGCACAAAAACCTTGAAGTCTATCCACGTACCCACCCTGGGTGTCCTTGAACCCCAGGTCAAGAGCCTGTGTATAGAGAGGGGGGTGCCTGGGTGGCTCAGTCGGTTAAACACCCAACGTCGGCTCAGGTCATGATCTCATGATTTGTGGGTTCGAGCCCCACGTCGGGCTCCGTGCTGACAGCTTAGAGTCGAGCCTGCTTTGGATCTGTGTCTCCCTCTCTCTCTGTCCTTCCCCTGTTCATGCTCTGTCTCTCTCTCTCTATCAAAAATAAATAAATGTTAAAAATTTTTAAAAAAGAACCCTTGTATAGAGAAAGCAAAATATGGAGGTAAGATAGTTATTGCACTTGAGTATTGCATTTAGCCCTGAGCTTTCTGTCCAACTGAGGTTAAAAGATGGCTACAGGGTTCTCAACTTCTAAAAAAGGAAGCAGGTCAGTTTACAAGATTATAAGTGAAACATATAATTTTTAAATGGCAATGTTTATACAGTTTTGTAAAGGGTAATAAAGTAATATAAAGGGAGGTAGCATAATTTGGTGAAATTCTTTGAAATTAAGTAATTGGAAGTAGAATATCTATGCTAATTGTGTTGACAGGCATATTAAATTAGCCAGTGTCTCATTTCTAGCCATTCTGGAGAAGAGGGAATTTACTGTATATGTCTTTCTTTAATGGTAGATTTACCCACCTAATATTATTTGATTAAAGCTGATATTAATATAATATATTCCCATGAGCAAATACCATCTAAACAGTGAGAGAGGCCTTAGGGTATAAAAAGAAATCGAACTGTGATTAAATATCTGCTATTAATAGGTCATACCATGGAAAACTGGCATATAGATAATGACAGATAATCACTTTAGGTGCCTACTGCTTTCAACTTTTCTCAAAGGCAAATAAATAACACAGTCATTCCTATCACAATTATAGGCAGAGGCACTATAGGGTAGGGGTAAAGAACACAGTCTGTAGAATCAGAGACTGGTTTTCTACCACTTATTAACCATGTGACTTTGGGAAAAGTCATTGAACTTGTCTGAGTCTCTAGTTCTTTTCTGTAAAATAAGAATCATAAAAATGTGAATCTAAGGGCTGCTCTTAGGCTGTACAAGGGTCCCCTGGAAGTATTTCTTTTGTGGGGCTCCTGTCCAAAAAATTTAAGTCACCTAAAATCAACATGTCACTGTCATCCTAGAAGTCCAGTCTCACACAATCCTGTGAAGCAAATACCACATGACTAACAGGAGTAATCCATTTGCCAGGCCATTCTGCCAGAACTGGGGCCTTGCGGTAGGGCCCCAGGACAGCCACATAAACACCAGTGCTGGAACTACTTGGAGGATCCAGTTAACTGCAAGCATAAGTTTGCTGTGAGGACTGGGAATTCCCCCAAAGACAAAGGGATAGAACAGGGATCCTCTCTGCCAAGGTCTAAGGAGGATATTGGTCTATCTTAAAGGATCATTGGGAAGATTAAATGAGGTAATCTATATAAAGCATTTGAAGGGCGCCTGGGTGGCTTAGTCGGTTAAGGTCCGACTTCAACTCAGGTCATGATCTCGTGGTCCGTGAGTTCGAGCCCCGTGTCGGCTTTGTGCTGACAGCTCGGAGCCTGGAGCCTGCTTCGGACTCTGTGTCTCCCTCTCTCTCTGCCCCTCCCCCACTCATGCTCTGTCTGTCTGTCTGTCTCTCTCTCTTCCTCTCTCTCTCTCAAAAATAAATAAATGTTAAAAAAAATTAAAAAAAAATAAAGCATTTGACATGAAAATTCTGTAAAGCCTGGCTCACAGTAAGTCCTCAGTACATGTTGGCAATGATTAGTATTATAATTAGTATTAACAATGCTCAATGCATTTCATGCCCAATCTGGTTTTCTTTCAGTGGATGGCTGCATTGACTGGTCAGTGGATCTCAAGACATACATGGCTTTGGCAGGTGAACCAGTACGGGTGAAATGCGCCCTTTTCTACAGTTATATTCGCACCAACTATAGCATGGCCCAGAGCACTGGACTCAGGCTTATGTGGTACAAAAACAAGGGTGATTTGGAAGAGCCCATCATCTTTTCAGAGGTCAGGATGAGCAAAGAAGAAGATTCAATATGGTTTCACTCAGCTGAGGCACAAGACAGTGGTTTCTACACTTGTGTTTTAAGGTGAGTGCTGTGTGAAAATATTGCTCAATACCATAGTTAGTCGTCTTTTGATTGGGCCTGGAGTGTATGGAGGTGTTGCTCACATTATACAGTGAATATCTTTGCAGTGCATGGGGAGCTTCAGTAAGTTCAATTCTAATTATTTATTGGGACTACACAACAAATTCTTATCAAGTTTTCATAAAATGGGACTTACATTTACTGTGCATGCCCATAGAATTTTATAAAAGTTTGTGTTTCATTTCTTAACTCCACCCCTACTGTAGGGTCTTCTAACAATTGTTTTTTCATAGAGCCAATGGGCTCAATGTTCTTAATATCTGACTATGAAAATGGCCTAAAGTATCATTTAGGGTAAGTTCTCTACGTTTTTTGTTGATGGAAAATAGCTTCAGATTTTCCTGGGAGATTTTACTGGGAGATCTCTTAGCAAATAAGCTACTGTTAAAAATTTTCATATGATTTGCACAGTGTCCACTGTATCTAAATGTTCAACATGGAGCCCTATAAACACATGGTCATCCTGAGTTCCTAGGTGCTATACAGGGAATAATGTGTAACAGATACTATTGATTCTTGTAAGAAGTTTATAGTGAAAAGCAATCTGTTTTATCCTAAGGGATTCTACAATATGTCCTTCCTTCCCCTTCCACCCTAGTGCAAGGATCTAGGACGTAGAATCTCAGATAGGGATTGCATTAGGTATTGAAGTAGATAGCTGAGATGACCTTTAAACCACTTTTCAATTCTGCCATTTTGGGAGTCTCTGATCTTGCACACCAGGCACCTACAATCTATTATTTGATTTCAACTTCCTGGAAATGCAGACCCTTCCTATTTTTGCCTCCTGTGGACTTTGATGCCAAAGCTATGTCACCTCTTCATCAAAAGCACTTCAAAACCCCTGGTGAGGCCTCATTGTTCAAAAGGCCAGGGGAACAGGGTGATGTATAAATAATCTTCTTGATGCTCCAGGCATCACTTTTATACGTATGTGTTTTGAGGGAGGAGTGTTGGGGAAGCAAGTGGTGAGTTTAGTTTCTGTTTGTGGTGGACAAAAACTCCAGGATACTGGAGGAAATAGCAGTCATACTTAGTGATAATCAATGCTTTCACCTACTTGGGCAGCTCTCGGAAAAAATGAGAAAAGGATGGTAATTCAGCCTCAGTGAATGATACTATATTCTTTGAGTACTGCTACACTTTTCCTGCTTACCTCCTCTTCACCCCCACCTTCATTAAGTCTTGCCAATCTAAAATAGATGTCTTTTCCTCCTTCTGATCCACTTGCTTGTTTTTTTTCACAGATTTATATTTTTATTTGCAAAGCATTAGTTAACTGTATAGATGTTGTATACTGATAATGAATTATCAACTTAATTATTGCTTACTTTCCCTGGCCTGCTTATATGCCCAGACTTGTTACCCCTCTCCTCTTTTCTCTCCTCTCACCCTATTCTCCTACTCCAAGCAATGCTACTAATCCAGTGTGTATCCTTGCATACATTCTCCCTATTCTTTGAAGTGGAAATACATATATATATATATATATATATATATATATATATATATATATGGATTTTCTCCTCATTGTTTTACAAAATAAGAGTTTTATATTTCTCTGCATTTTCTTTTCTTAATAAAAATACAGAGTGGGAATCTTTCCAAGTCAATTGATAGAGAGCTCACTTATCCTTTTAAGTATGTAATATTCTGTGTTGCTTAATAGTCTATGATACTACCATTTAGTCAATCAAATTTGTATTTATGTGCATGTATTTTGTTTCCAGCTTTTTATCCCCATAAAATGTACTGTAATAAAAGACCCCTCCATTTGCTTTTAAATAAATGTATAAATTTTAGAACAATTTTAAACTTACAGAATTATTGCAAAGACAGTACAGTAAGTTCCTGTGTGCCCTACACCATTTTTCCCTGTTATTAACATCTTACATGACTTTGGTATATTTGTTACAATTAATGAACCAACAGTGGTACATTGTTATTAACTAGAGTCCATAATAATTCAGATTTTCTCAGATTTTCCTTAATGTCTTTTTTCTATTCCAGGATCCCATCTGGGATACCACATTACATTTAGTTGTTAGCTGTCCTTAACTTCCTTTTGGTTGTGGTGCTTTTTCAACTTTCCTTAATTCTTATGACCTTCACAGTTTGAGGAATACTGTTTAGATATTTTGTAGAATGTCCCTCAGTTGGGATTTATCTGATATTTATTTCATAGTTAGACTGGGATAATGTGTTTTTTTGAGGAAGCCCACAGACATAAAATATGCTCATTACGTCATATCAAGGGTAAAAAGTATCAATATACCTTATTGCTTTTGTTTTGTTTTTTCTTTTATTTCAAGCTTTTATTTAAATTCTAGTTAGTTAACATATAGTATAATATTGGTTTTAGTAGAACTTAACGATACATCACTTACACATAGCACCCAGTGTTCATCACAAGTGCTCTCCTTAATACCCATTCCCCATTTAGCCTATCCCCCTCCCACCTCCACTTTAGCAAACCCTCAGTTTGTTCTCTATAGTTAAGAATCTTTTATGGTTTCCCTCCATCTCTTTTTTTTTCTTTCCTTCTCCTATGTTCATCTATTATGTTTCCTCAATTCCATATGAGTGAAATCTTATGGCATTTATCTTTCTCTGACTTAATTCACTTAGCATAATGCACTCTAGCTCCATCCACATTGTTACAGATGGCAAGATTTCTTTCTTTTTGATTGCTGAGTAATATTCCACAGTATGTATCTGTGTGTGTGTGTGTGTGTGTGTGTGTGCATTTCTTTATATTTCAGCACTATAAGATGCTCCAGGATTATCTTGTATATTTCCTGCCCTAGTCCTACAATCAGCCACTTTTCTGAGGGACCTTGATTCCTTTTAATGGAGAATGGCATTAGAAATTTCCATAAGTATGCTCTTTGCTACTGGGGTGTGATTGCTTCTCAGTTGACAGCCTATTTGCTTTTAAACAAAGACATGTAGTATTTCATGCACAATTGAAGTTCCCAGTGTCCCTGAAATCCTGTCTTGTAGATGGCCCTCTCTTTCAAGCACATATCTGATTAAGTTTGTATCTGTTGTTGATATCATCTAAGTCAGTGGTTCTCAAGTCACATGTAGATCAGTAGAAGAGAAAAGGATGATATCCCACCGAGCAGAGGCTTACATTCAAGCATAACTCCTGACATCCTTTATTCATGCAGTAGATCTTAGGGAGTGATTGGGACTGATGGAGTGGGTGAATCTTTTGAATGTTATACTTCCCATATACCTTAGTATGGAAAAAGAAGAGTTTGGGGCCCAATGTTCTAAAGGAAGGAACAGTCTTTGTCAACTTAGGGAAGTCTCTTCTAGAATGATACAAGTGATTTGGATAGCATTTGGCTGTGTTTAATAAATATGCTTTTCAGATCTAGTACTGGCCACTGACTCCAAATATGTGCCAAGTGAGAAATTCAGTCCATATAGGTGATTTTATGCCATTGCCAAGAGAGTATCATTTATAGTGAAAAAGGCTCTGAATTTGACAATGTGTGTATTCACCTAAAATTCCCAATTTAAGGCCACTTTAATGTAATCATGGATGATAATTTTTCTGTGCATTATTGCCCTCATTAAAAATTAGTGTATTAATTTCAGTGTTTAAAAATGCATATATGAAATATTTAATAATATTCTCTATCCATTTGCATCATAGCAAGAAAAATTTACTGTTTGTGATCTTTCTATAGCCAATTACTCAGTTTTGTGTTTTTAATTTAGCCAGTCTCAAGAGTGATTAGTTGAATTTCTCAGCATTTTAGTTAGCGGTTATAGTAATAGAGAAATGATAGAGAAGTGAGTCATATTTTGAGAGGTAGTGCCAGTCCAAAAATTACTGTCTCCCCTGCTTCCCACCTGAATCTTTTCAGTGGAGGCACTTACTAAGATAAAAGTGATGAGAGTAATCCCACATATCACTTTCCCAACAACTTGGAACAAAGGATGACTTAATCTGTGGATGAAGACATATATATCTATATAATCCTGAATTTAATTCACAGGTAGTGAAAAGAGTGATTAAATATTATCAAACATCTGTAGAAACCTGAGTGTTTGGGGATAACGATGGCCAAGTGCAGTGAACCAGTTATAAGTTCAAAAACCATTATGACCATTTACCTCTCCAACAAAGTAAACAGAACAAGAACCCCCTTCTTAAAGGGGTACATAATCCAACCATTTTTGCTCTTTAGTAATCATTAAAATAAATGAGGTTCTCAAAATCTGACTGTCTCACAAACTCTTTCTAAAGGGTTCCTTAGTGCATTTATCCAACCCTGACACATGACATTTGCATTGCTATTCATCACATTTTAGTGATTATTACTCCCAACAAAGCAATATCATCAGAAAAGTTGAGGGGGTAGAGATATTTGAAACAAGGAATGTAGCATGTTGCTAATTATTGAATCTGTACAAAGAGTATATGAGTGTACATTATATTGGTATTTTTATTTTTGAGTATGTTTGAAATGTTCCATATTTAAAAAAATAAATAAATACAAATATACAGTAATTTTGTCTGATTTTAATGTCTCCTAAATGATCCTGACCTATAAATGCCTATGTAGTATATAGTAAACAAGGTTTACATTTTAGTCAACAAATGTTCATTGAGCATGTACAATGGGATTCACTTTATACCATATTGCAAGGAAACCTGTGTCTTTTGAAAGGAAAGTAATTGTCCTAGTCTACCTAAGACACTAAGAAATATGTTTCAACACCTTTCACCCTCCTATCCTACTCCCCATCATGGTTACCAAGAGATTATCAAGGACAGTGAGCTTTCTTATAATTTAATCCCAGTTTAACTGTTAATCCTTGAAAAATTAAGTGTCAACAAGTAGCTTGCTCAAGTACCAATTTCCAGGAGAGCAGATAGTCTCTTGTAGGAAAAATGAGGATTTGGATTTATTATAATTAATTGAACTCAGAAAAGATCAAGATTGTATAGCAGGGTCTTTAGAAAGTGGTGATGCCTTCTCTTGTCTGCATAGGCTAACATGTGATAGAAGTAGTCATCTTTTCCATCTGTTTTTAGATGTAAGTGGGAGTCCCTGGTTTAGCTTATTTTTTGTAGCAAGTATGCATAATGGAACACATATATAATATGAAAAGATTAATTAATTCAACCTCTAAAAGTTGATAATCTGCTTGTTTGTAAAATTACAGATAACATAAATAGCACAGTAGTGGCAATTGTAATTTACTTTCATCTCATTAAAAGTTAGATATGCTCTAATATTTAGAAATATAACCATACTGCTGTATGTTATCTATGTAATACTCAGAAATATTAGCCATTTTATTGTACAATACCTATGTAATTTGAATTCCATTCAGTTTGTTTATTTGAGGGGAGCAGATGTTTACAGTATAGTTGGTTAACAGATTACGTGCTTTGTAAGAATTAATGGGTTGTATTTGATAATCATAAAATAAGAATTGATTTCAAATAGTCATGAATGAGCTAGAATGCTGGTATTCCTATATAGATATAGATATAGATATAGATGATATAGATATAGATATAGATATAGATATAGATATAGATATAGATATAGATATAGATACAGATACAGATATTATTTTGCTCCTATCAAGGTTTTAATTTGTTGCAGGAGTTGCAAATTCAAAATCTCTTCAGGGGCCAAGAAGGTAGATAATGTAATAATTGTGGCAGGCCATCTGAAACATTTTAGGGTGTTGAAGACTATATCAATCTCCTCAGTAATCTCATTTTCATGTTTCTAAACTTGCCACTACCTCTAGCTCACTATTTCTGTACCTCAATTCCAGTAACCTATTGACCCTCCCCCAGAGCTGCCACTCACTGATCCTACAATTTTTTCACTGTCCTTTGCTCTCTTTCCACCTACCATAGTTTAAGTTTCATAATCAGTCATTATAATCACTCCCATATGTACCCTCTTGATTTCTTTGACTCTTTATCCCTTAATCTTACTTGTGAAACCATAGCACTGTTTAAATCAACTCTTTATCTATGCTTGTACCTGCATCCTTGTAGCTGAACTTGACTGAAGGGAGATATATGATAACATTGACTGGTCCCACTTCAAATTCATTATTATAAACTTCAAAAGGACCCTTAATACTGCCAAGTAGTATTACTGTGTATTCCTAGTCTATTCAGTCTTTCATCCTCCTAGATGAGTATTTTACATTGTTCTCCTCAAACGTTAAACATGTCCCCTCGCTTCCCATTTTACTGAAAAAAAAAAAAAAAACTGAAGCAATTAGGAGAGAACTTCCACTATATTCACCCACTGATTGGCATCTGTATCTGCATACTCTGCCTTCAAGTCTATTATCATTGATGGACTGGCCTTGCTGCTATGTAAGGCCAAATACATCACTTCTGCACTAGATTCAATCTTTATTTGCCTACTCAAGGAAATCACCTGAGCATTTCTCCCACTCTCCTGTATCATGGAATTTCCTATTTCTATTGGATCATTTCCATCAACATACACATAGGACAATATTTATGCCATCTAAAAAAGTGTCAACTCCACTTCTCCTGCCAGCCACTGCCCATCTCCTTGCTTACATTTGCAGCAAAATACTTATTAACAACAAAAAAACAAAAAACAAAACAAAACAAAACAAAAAGCAAAGAAAAAAAGCCCTGCCATCTGCACTTAGGATCTTAAGCTCCTCTCCACTGATTCTCTATTAAACCCATTCCAGTTAGAATTTTGTTTTCGCTACTGCACCAAAATTGCTCTTTTCAGTCTCCAGTGACCTCAGTGATGCTAAATCCAGTGGCCAGGTCAATTTTCACTCCTACTTTTACTTAATCAGTACATATGGCACAATTGATCACCCCCTTATTTTTGACATATGTTCTTTAACCTGACTTCCAGAGAACCACACTATCCTACTTTTCCCTGTACTCTGTCAATTACCCTTTCTTAATTTCCTTTGCTGGTTCCTCATAGTTCCCCTGACCTCTTAATGTTAGGGGACCCTGGTTCTTGGTCCTAGTTTTCTTTTCCATGTCTATCCATACTTACTCCACCCATGATTTGTTTATACAATCTCACAGTTTTATCTCTCACGGTTTTATCTACCATCTGTACACTGATAACTCCAACACATATACCTTCCAGCCCATATCTCTCTCCTAAACTACAGAATCTTTGTTTGTTTGTTTTGTTTTTCTTCCAAATTATTATTTAAATTCGAATTAGTGAACATATAGTATAATATTGGTTTCAGGAGTAGAATTTAGTAATTCATCACTTACATATAACACCCGGTGCTCATTCCAATAAGTACCCTCCTTAATTCCCATCACCCATTTAGCCCATCCCCTGCCCACCTCCCTTCATAAACCCTCAGTTTGTTCTCTATTGGTTTCTTATGGTTTGCTTCTCTCTCTCTCATTTTTTCCCATCCCATTTGTTCTTCTGTTTTGTTTCCTATATTCCACATATGAGTGAAATATGGCATAAAATACAGAATCTTTTATCCAGTAGAATTTTCAGCATATTCACTTGGTGTTAAGACCAGTATGTCCCAAACTGAACTTCTGATCTTCTTCCTGTCTTACCATGGATTCCTAGAAAATAAAACCTGAAGCAAAAGCTATTGTGTATTAGCAACATAGGAGTGAAGGAAAAAGGTAGGGAGGCAGGGGAAAAAGGAGATTATTTCATGATAGTTGATCCAGGAGGAGAAATAGAGAATTTCTTTCTCAGCTCCTATATCCCATTGGTCAATATATTATCCCACAGGCTCTTAACTCACTCAAACGTTGGGGATTACATAGACTGTGCCTTCCATACCACTGCTACCATTCTGGTTCAAGCCACCATCTCTTACCTCTGTTGTTTCAATAACTTCTAATTGGTTTCTCTGCTTTTCTACATGACTCTCTTCAATCTTTCTTAATACCAGTATTCACATATGTTTGTGTTCTACCTAGGACCTTCCAATGGTACACCATTTCATTTGGAAGTAAATTCAAGACCTTTCTAGGGCTTACAAGGCACTTTGACCTTACTGTTTCTCAAACAGGTATACTCTCAGGCAGGTATACTCCAGCTTTAGGGTCTTTGCCCTAACTGTTACCTCTGTCTGGAATACTTTATTCTCCTAGAGCTACATGACTAACTCCCTCATTTCTTTCCATTTTACAGATTCTTCTATTTTAGCCTCATCAGTGCATCTTCTTTGAATATTTTATTTATATATATTCTTAATATTCTCTTCCACTTAGTTACCATTCTCATACTCCTGATATTTTTTACCTTGCTCTGATTTTTCTTTTTACATAGCAATTATTAACTTTTTTGATATATATATATATATATATATATATATATATATATATATATAATTTACCTATCATATTTGCTATTGATTTTCTGTTTCCTTAAGCTATGATGTAAGCTTCTTAAGGACAGAGATATTTGTCTTTTTTGCTCCCTGATATAGCTCAAGGGACTATAGTGTATGGCACATAGTAAGTGCTCAGCAAGTGATTATTGGATGAATCAATGAGCTATGTCTCATTTAAAGTCAGGCAGCCACATGATATCCAAATTATTGTTACCGTATAGAAATATAAGACAAATATTGCTGTATCTTCTGATTTTTTGAAAAAATCCTCAAATCTGAATTTTTATATGCAATTTCCTAAATTTAAAATTTAATTTTTTTTATTTTGCATATTTTTTATATTTTGCATGTTTAAAATTTCTAAGCTCCCCTCCCAAGAAACCCTACTCAGAGTCAACCAGTGGACTCACAGTTTACAAATTCTGAACTACTAGGTTTTGACTCCAACATTAACCTAGGGAATAATGGTATATTTTAGTTATATGACCTGTGCCTTGATTTCCTCACCTGGAAAATGAAAATTTGTTTATTCAGCTTAAGATATTTTGAACAATTGCATTCGGTATTTGGCATATAGCATTGAATGAGACAGATTAAAGTTCCTACTCTCCTTTGGGGTGCCTGTCTGGCTTGGTTGGTGGACCATGCAATTCTTGATCTCCAGGTCATGAGTTCAAGCCTCATGTTGGGCATAGAGATTACTTAATAAAAAAAAAAATAATAAAGTTCTTACTCTCCTGGAACTTAACTTCTAGAGCGGGGGAAACATACACATACATTTACAAGATTATGTTGGGTAATACTTATGATGAGAATAAAAAGGGTCATATTACAAGAGTGACTGGAAGGCCATTTTTAGTTGAGTGATCAACAAGGGCTTCCAAGAGAAAGAGACTTAAAGCCAAGACCTGCATGGCAGGAAGGAACCAACCTTGTGAAGATCTATGGGAATAGTGTGCCAGTCAGTGAACAACAAGTGCAAAGGTCATGAAACAGGAACAGACTAGTTGTATTCAAGAAAACTAAAAAAGGCCAGTGCGGGTGGAGCACAGTGAGCTGAGGGGAAATGGTATTGGATGAGGCTGGAGAGGCAGGCAGAGGTCAGATCCTGTTGCATATTGTGGGCCAGAATAAGTTGATTTTTATTAGTAATCCGAGGCAAATGGAGAGTGTTATATTTTGTCTGTTTGTTTTAAGCTGGGGAATAAGATGATCAGATTTCTATTTTTAAAAGATCACTGTGACTGCCCCAGTGAGATTGGACTGTAGGGAGACAAGCAAGGAGACCAAGTTGGGAAGCAATTATATCATTTGAGGGGGAGATATGCAATGGTAAGCTTGGATTGGGGTGGTAGCTAAGGAGATGGGGAGAAGTTAATGGATCCAAGATATGTATTGAAAGATGAGCTGACAGGACATACTGATGCACTGGCTGTGAGAAATGAGAGAAATAGTTGAATAAAGGATGCCTCTTATGTTTCTGACTTAAGCAACTGAGTGAATCATGGTGCTCTTAACTGAGAGAGAGAACAGTTGAAGAGGAGTTGAAGCGTCTACCTCGGGGAATACTGACAAGCACTTAGCACCAAAGCTGACATAGAGTAAATGCTCAACACATTATCTCTTATTTCTGTTTTTGGTACTGATACCACTATCACTACTAGCTCTGATTTTTCAGCCCTTACTATATGGCAAAAACTATGTCAGTAACACTATGAGGTAGGTCATATTATTGAAGATGGTAAAACTGATATTCATAGAGGTTAAAGAACTTGCCCAGTGATACATGGCTATTAAATGGTAGAGTTGAGACTTGGACCCACGTCTGTGTAGCTCATACACATAATTAGATTTTTTTTACTGTATTTTCTTTTATTACCCATTTTTACTGTTCTTCATAGGTATCAATATCTGTATATTACAACAAATTAGATATGTTTAATTCCTGCCTGTATAAATTTCTGAGATTCTATTTTGAGTTTCCACTGTATAAAATATCATATGGTGATGAGAATGAGTCTATTGATTAAATATGGACAAGAGATGACAGTGAAATAGAGCTTCTTAGTTCATGATAAGTGAGGATCAAGTTAAAGCAGACATTTCCAGAGATAAAACCAGACTACTTGTCTTAAAGAGTTTGGAACCCTTTGTGATCATTTATGTTTCCAAACATTATGTAGACATGCTTAAAAGTTTTCTTTATTTTTTAAAGTTTATATTTATTTTTAGAAAGAGAAAGGAGAAAGAGAGCAAAAGCAATCAGGGGATGGGCAGAGAGAGAGAGAGAGAGAGAGAGAGAGAGGGAGAGAGAGAATCCCAAACAGGCTCCGTGCTGTCAGCATAGAGCCCAACATGGGGCTCGATCCCACGAATCATGAAATCATGACCTGAGCTGAAACCAAGAGTTGGACACTTAATTGACTGAGACACCCAGGCATCCCAAAAGCTGTATTCTACCAAAAAATAAGAGATGGAGGAACTTTGATGGAGGTATATTCTTAGCTGACTTTCTTTTTGTCTGTTTATACTCTGGCTTCCCAAATTCCAATATAGAAGATTCATGATGAATCAGTTAAAGAAGCATATACATCAATATATGACAAAGTGCTAGAATGAATATAATTAGGTGTCCTGAATGCAAGGGTTATGTTTTTCAAGAACATATTGCATATGTTCTTGTTCAAAAACATATTATGTTTTTCCAGAACATAAAACTGGTTCCCTCCATTCATCCTAAAGGTAAAATATTGCATACTGGTAGAAAAATGAAAGCACATTCTTTCCTAACCACAGTTTTATTTTGGTTTTTAATAAAAAGGATACTTTATAGCAGATATCATTTCAGATCTTAGGTATCTATCAGTCCTTAAACAAATATTTATTGAGCATTTATTCTGTGAAAGGTACCAAAAAAAGCAAAAGTGAATGGCAGGCCTCCTGCCTTCCAACAGATTAAAACAGGAATTAGGACATGTATACAAATTATAATCAAACAAGTAAAACTCAAATATAAGACAGGATTCTATGTGGTTCAGCATATAATTGTATCCTAGGAAATAGTCCAGCAAGTAAACAATCTTAAAAGGTTTAATCTTTAGGTATTTACTGTAGTCCTTTGAAAAGCATCAAGGGGAAGCCAATTTGTAATGCCCAGCAACCTTTAAAATCAGTTTTCCATATTGCTTTCATGCTCAATATCTTATACATACTATAGCTACCCAGAAAACTCTGTAAACACTGCTCATTATCAACTAAAAAATTCACTCTGGAATGTATCTTCTGCAAGTTTTCCCACTTTTTTTCCTTTTTCATCTTCTATCAGTTGTTTTTTTTTTTCCTTTTCATTTATTTTTTGTTTCAAATTTTTATTTAAATTCTAGTTAGTTCACATATAGTGTAGTATTGGTTTCAGGAGTAGAACTTAGTGATTCATCACTTACATATAACACCCAGTGTTCATCACAACAATTACCCTCCTTAATACCCATCATCCATTTGGCCCATTCTCTACCCATCTCCACTCCAGCAACCCTCAGTTTGTTTTCTGTGGTTAAAAGTCTCTTGGGGCGCCTGGGTGGCTCAGTCAGTTAAGCTCAGTTCGTTAAGCTTGATTTCAGCTCAGATCATGATCTAATGGTTCATGAGTTAGAGCCCTGTATCAGGCTCTGTGCTGACAGTGCAGATCCTGCTTGGAATTCTCTCTCTCTCTCTCTCTCTCTCTCTCTCTCTCTCTCTCTCTACCTCTTTCTCTCTCTCTCTCTCTCTCTCTCCCTCTCTGCCCCTCCCTTGTACTTCTCTCTCTCTCTCTTTCCCAAAATAAATAAACTTAAAAAAGAGTCTTTTATGGGTTGCCTCCCACTCTTTTTTCCCCATTCCCCTATGTTCATCTGTTTTGTTTCTTAAATTCCACATATGAGTGATATTATATGGTATTTGTCTTTCTCTGACTGATTTATTTTGTTCAGCATAATACACTATATAGCTCCATCCACGATGTTGCAAATGGCAAGATTTCATTCTTTTTGGTGGCTGAATAATATTCTAATACATATTTATACCACGTCTTTGTTATCCCTTCATCAGTCAATGGATATTGGGCTTTTTCCATAGTTTGGCTATTGTTGGGAATGCTGTTATAAATATCGGGGTGCATGTGCCCCTTTGAATCAGTATTTTTGTATCCTTTGGTTAAATACCTAGTAGTGTAATTGCTGGGCCATAGAGTAGTTCTATTTTTAACTTTTTTTAATGTTTATTTATTTTTGAGAGAGAGAGAGAGAGAGAGAGAGCATGGGGAGGGGAGGGGCAGAGAGAGAGAGATGGAGACACAGGATCCAAAGCAAGCTCCAGGCTCTGAGCTGTCAGCACAGAGCTCGACATGTGGCTTGAACTCATGAACCGTGAGAGCATGACTTGAGCCTAAGTTGGACGCTTAACTGACTGCACTACCCAGGCACCCCTATTTTTAACTTTTTGAGGAACTTCCACACTGTTTTCCAGAGTGGCTGCACTAGTTTGCAGTCCCACTAGCAGTGTAAGAGGGTTCCCCTTTCTCCACATCCTTGCCAACATCTGTTGTTTCCCGTGTTGTTAATTTAGTCATTCTTACAGTTGTGAGGTGGTATTTCATTGTGGTTTTGATTTGTATTTCTCTGATGATCAGTGATATTAAGCATCTTTTCATGTGTCCATTAGCCATCTGTATGTTTTCTTTGCCAAAATGTCTATTCATGTTTTCATCCATTCCTTAACCGGATTGTTTTTTTGGGTATTGAGTTTGATAGGTTCTTTATAGATTTTGAATATTAACCCTTTATCCAATATGTCATTTGCAAATATCTTCTCTCATTCTGTAGGTTGCCTTTTAGCTTTTTTGATTGTTTCCTTTGCTGCGCAGAAGCTTATGATCTCAAGGAAGTCCCATTAGTTCATTTTTGCTTTTTTTCTCCTTGCCTCTGGAGACATGTCTAGTTAGAAGTTGCTGTGGTTGAGATCAAAGAGATGGCTCCCTGTGTTCTCCTCTAGGATTTTGATGGTTTCTTGTCTCACAGTTAGGTCTTTCACCCATTTTGAGTTTATTTTTGTGTATGGTGTAAGAAAGTGGTCCAATTTCATTCTTCTGCATTTGCTGTCCAGTTTTCCCACATCATTTGTTGAAGAGACTGTCTTTTTTTACATTAGATATTCTCTTGCTTTGTCAAAGATTAATTGATAATATAGTTGTGGATCCATTTCTGGGTTTTCTATTCTGTTCCATTGATCTATGTGTCTGTTTTTGTGCCAGTACCATATGGTCTTGATTATGACAGCATTGTAATATAGGTTGAAGTACAGAATTGTGATGCCTCTGGCTTTGCTTTTCTTTTTCAAGATTATTTTGGCTATTGAGGGTCTTTTGTGGTTCCATACAAATTTTAGAATTGTTCTAGCTCTGTGAAAAATGCTGGTGGTATTTTGATAGGGATTGCATTAAATGTGTGGATTGCTTTAGGTTGTATAGATTTTAACCATATTTATTCTTCCAATCCATGAGCATGGAATATTTTTCTATTTATCTATGTCTTTTTCAATTTCTTTCATACGTGTTTTACAGTTTTCAGAGTACAGGTCTTTTGCCTCTTTGGTTGGGTTTATTCTTAGGTATCTTATTATTTTTGGTATAATGGTTGATGGGATTGGTTCCTTGATTTCTCTTTCTGCTGATTCATTATTGGTGTATAGAAACGCCAAAGATTTTTGTATGTTGATTTCGTATCCTGACACTTTACTGAATTCGTGTATCAGTTTTAGCAATTTTTTGGTGCAGTCTTTCAGGTTTTCTACATAGAGTATCATGTGATCTGTGAATAGTGAAAGTTTTCCTTCTTGCCGATTTGGGTGCCTTTTATTTCTTTTTGTTGTCTGCTTGCTGACTCTAAGACTTACAGTACTATGTTAAATACCAGTAGTGAATATGTTTTCACTCATATATGGATCCTGAGAAATTTAACAGAAGACCATGGGGGAGGGTAAGGGGAAAAAAAAGTTACAGAGAGGGAGGGATGCAAACCATAAGAGACTCTTAAATACTGAGAACAAACTGAGGGTTGATGGGAGGTGGGGGAGAGGGGAAAGTGGGTGATGGGCATTGAGGAGGGCACCTGTTGGGATGAGCACTGGGTGTTGTATAGAAACCAATTTGACAATAAATTATATTTAATATAAAAAATTTAAAAAATACAAGTGGTGAGAGTGGACATCCCTGCCTTGTTCCTGACCATAGAGGAAAATCTCTCAGTTTTTGCCCATTGAGCATATTAGCTGTGGGTTTTTGTTTATGGCTTATATGATGTTGAGGTATATTCCCTGATATTATCCCTACTTTGTTGAGGGTTTTTATCAAGAACGGATGCTATACTTTGTCAAATGCTTTTTATGCATCCATTGAAAGGATCATATGGTTCTTATCCTTTCTTTTATGAGTGTGGTCTATCACATTGATTGATTTGAGAGTTGAACCACTCTTGAGGCCCAGGAATAAATCCCACTTGATCATGGTGAATAATTCTTTTCATGTACTGTTGGATTCAATTTGCTAGTATCTTATTGAGAATTTTTGCATCCGTGTTCATCAAGATATTGGCCTATAATTCTCCTTTTTACTGAGGTATTTGATTTGGGAATCAAGGAATTTTGGCCTCATAGAATGAATTTGGAAGTTTTCATTCCATCTCTGTTTTGAAATAGTTTGAGAATAGGTATTAACTTTCTCATTTTCTTGAAATGTTTGGTAGAATTCCCCTGTGAAGCCATCTGGACCTGGACTTTTGTTTGTTGGGAGAACTTGTTTTTTCTTTGTATAAAGCTCTTGCTTCTCCGTCCAATGTTACTTAATTAAACTAGCACTCTTCCTTGCAATTTTTCAGCTTTTTCTTTCTATACACCTGTTATGCACAGTTAAATCTCAGGAACTTATATGGCATACCAAAAATCTCCACAGAAGTTGCTGGATTTGGAAAGACCTATGCAGCCAAAAAGAATTTTATCTTTAGAGGCAGAGGAAAGCTGCCAATACTAACAATGTTTTTTATTCCATCACACATAAAAGAAAGTGAAAAGTGTGATATAAAAAAGATAGAGATATTGGTCAACTGGGTGGCTCAGTCAGTTAAGTATCCAACTCTTGATTTCAACTCAGGTCATGATCTCACAGTTTGTGGGATCAAGCCCCAAGTCAAGCTCCACATGGAGCCTGCTTGGGATTCTGTCTTTCCCTGTCAACGTAAATAAACTTATTTTTTAAAAGAAAGATAGAGGTAAAATAATAGTTGAGATTAAGGAAAAATAGATTTTGACTTATAAAATCAGGGGTGTTTGAGATAGTTGTTGAGGATCTAAACAGGTGGCAATAGTGGAGGCCTTCCCAGGCAGATGGAACAGTATTCAAGGGCAAGGAGGCAGTAAAACATGGTCTGTGCACAGGGAAAAACAGGGAGGTCCATTTGGCTGGAATCTGGGTTTATCAAGGCCTTTTTACTGAATGCAAAACTGACAATAACTAATCCTTGCTCTATGGTGGTTTCAGATATATTTTTGGACTATGAGACTTTAAGAGACTAAGACACTGACCAAATCTTAGAAGTTAAAAGATACAACCAACAAGTGCCTTGACTTGCAGGCATATAACAATGCATGTTTTTAGGAGATGATGTTTCCATGGAGAAAGCGTATGTTTAAAGGGGGATAAATTTATGATTTTTTATGACTCCCCTTATTAACAAAAGGAGATGCTGCTGATCTCAACTCTGTCAATCAGAATGTGCACTCCAACTTGTTTTCTCAGGGATGGGGATGAATTCATGTGGAACCATCCCCACTCTTTCACCACTGTGAAAAGTGATCCACCTTGGCAAGATAGTGGTTAAAATTTGGTAGGTACAGCCTAGATCTATGGCTATGAAACAGAGAAAAGCTGAATAGGAGAGCAATGTGGAATTCCACATCACCTTGACCTCATTAACACAAGACCCAGGTTAACACTAATCTACACCTTCTTATTTCCAGACCAGAACATACTCTTTACTAGTAAGGCAATATATATTTAGTTGGGTGGAGAGATGCCACATGCATCTTGTTATTTTTCAGCCCCATTATTCTGTCTTTTCCCTGTGTCTTCCTCCAACTCCACATAATGGAGAGTGGTTTGGCCACTCTCTCTCTCTCTTTCTCTCTACCCCTAATTCCCTCTTGCCCTCCCCCCTTCTTTTTTAATCCCTAGACTACCCCCTCCCACAGTTTACACACATAAAGTAGAGCAGGCTTTCCCTACATGCTTGTTGCTGACTCATTGGCTGTAATCTTCAGATCACTAGGGTTTGAAGGTTTTTAATTTGGCCACATGAACCCTTTTTCCCCCTGATATGTTAAATTTTGCCAATAGAAACAGAAATAGATAGCAGGAAGGCAGTTATTATGATATGACATCACAAAGAATGATGCCCAAAACACCAGCATTTAGAGCAGGGTGCAAAGTCACAGAAAATTCTGATTTTTAAGGCATTTAAGGAAGTTTCCTATTAGGTAATATCTTTGTCCAAACACTCTGGCAAAGTTTTGACCTTGATCCCACATGACATAAAGCAAAGATGAAAAACTGTTGTTTCTAAATAAAATATGACTTGAGTTATTTTTATTTTCCATTATTTTAGAGAAAGGTGTAGACAAGTTTGACCTCCCAGAGTGTGGATAGGTCATTAGAAAGAAGGTCAAAGGTACCTTCCCTGGTCATTCCCTTTCACTATTTTACTTGTTACTATCTCAGATGCAAGCTCAGAGAGCATCATTACCATTTTTACAGAGGAAAAATCACTGTTTTTCACCAAGACATTGGCACCTGCAAAATTTTCATTCCCTTCCCTATTAGAGCTGGGTCTTTCTTCCAGCACCATCAGTTTTAAAGCTGTCTTACTTTTTAGCTACCCATATCACTAAGCATGCTAGCCCAAAGGCTCAAAGGCCAAGTACAGTCACCTCTGTTGGGTTTGTTGAGGATATTTAGTGATAAAAATGGAATTAATTTTAATTTATTAAGTTCTTCTTGACTTAGGAAAAAAAAACTTTAAAATGGGTGTAATTCATGAAATCATGAAAATGTTCGTATCTTTCTTAAATCCTACCAATCATACACCCCAAATCCAAACAAACTGACTCTTTTCTTGAAAAAAATAAGTTATGAAAACAAGTTGTAACACCAGAGATTTGTGTCTGGTGCTCCTCCTAGAACTAGTCACCTTCCTTTCCAGCGGCCCTCCTAGGCTCTCTCATTGTCCTCCCCTTTGGTTTTCTTTCATTTGGGTCCTATCTTAATTGGATCCTCTGTGCAGCTTGATGATCCTTTATGCTATCCCACTCTCCACCTCCCACCATGAGTTATTCCTTAAATATGCCAATGCCCAGAAGCCTCCACCCCCACCCAGACCTTCCATCCTCACTCTTGGGTGAAGGGACACACAAGGGGATGCTGTCTAAGGGACACACAAGGAGAACTTCTTCATTTCCCTTCTTTTTGCCACACATATCAGTGTCTGCTCTCCTCTTCTCCTATCCCAAAGGAAGAGGTAGCCTTTGCAAACCACCTCATGCCAGCAAATTTACTTCCTTTTATTTTATTTGTGAACATTTAATAATTTTATTTTCACAACACAGAAGTATATAAAGTAGAAACCCTCTATCTCATTGCCCCATTCTACTTCATTTTTTTCTGAAAAGAAAAAAAAAAAAGTTTTTCCAGACATTTTCTATGCTTTTTCAAACATCAGTGTATAACATAAATCACACATAAACCTATAATATGCATATCATACTTATGCACACTTATGGAGCCTTGGGGGTTTTGGTTCACACGCAAAAATTGGCCTTCATATTTTATTTATTTAATAGTACAATGGACATGCCTCCAAAACAGTATACAGGGTCTATCTCCTTCTTTTACATATTTCTTGTGTTTTCAAGGTTTCTTTAGCTGTCTCCTTCCCCATGGTTCAAGTTTCTCCCAAATTCAAAAGAACTTTGTATCTCTCAGCTGTGTATCCTATCTCACTCCTTCTCTTCACACCCAGGAGTCCTTGATGAGCTTCCCTCACTGACTGCACATCTTTCCTTCCCACCTAAATCCCTGGTTTGTTTTCTGCCCCTCCTCCACCCATATTGCTTAAAAATCAAAAGTGAACACCAGACCAAGTGAATACTTTTTACCTCCTTAGGGCATTCCCTGCAGCCCTGGGCATTGCTGAGCATGCTCTTCTTGCAACTCTCTTCCCCCTATTCTGACTAGTCCTAAGGACCTTATTGCCTTAATGGTTCCCAACTAAGGGTGATTTTGCCCTCCAGTGGACATGTTACATTATTAGTTGTCACATTTTTAGTTGTCACAACGGAGGGGTGGGTGCTATTGTTACCAAGTGTGTAGAGGCTAGGGATTCTGCCAAGCAACCTAAATGCACAGCACAATTCCCTGAAACATGTAAGTATCCAGCCCAAAGTATCAAGAGTACTGAGGTGGTGAAAGTCTGAAGACATTTCTAACAAGTATAGGCCCTTTAATAACTAGCTAGGGATCTGGCCCCAAATCTTGAAAATGATTTTCTGTATCTGTTCCCAAACGAGACAACTCAAAGTCACACCCAGATACTGCAGAGATGTCCCAGGCCCATGACAACCTCAGTTTCTAGGTCCCCAGTCCCCAGGTAACATCCAAGCTTCCTCCAGTTGTATCAGTCTGGTCCAGGTATGACTCCTTACCATTTTTCCACCTGTAGGCTAAACCATACATTTAACCCTGCTCAATGCAGCTTATAATCATAAGAGGGGGAGACACAGACAACCATCACCCTCCCCCTTTCTTGGTTGGGCTATGTTCCACACTCTGAATTCACTGAGGGCTTTGTAGCCAGATTCTTCTCCCACTGTTAACCTGGTGATGAGTTGGGGGAGAGAATCCCTCAGGATGGCAGCATACTTTGGTCATTGGTCTAAACCAGTAAACCCTCTGGGCACGATCAGCTGCTGACTCACCTCCTTGGTAGTGGCATGTGACTATACCCAGTTCTGCCCACTGGGTACTGGGGGGGATTCTTCTGTCATGGGGCTGAACAGCCATAGGTAGCAGTCCTTGCTTGCAGTTCATGCTGGCATCCTCTATATGCAGCCCTGGGGCGCTTGGGTGCTCAGTCAGTTGAGTCTGACTCTCGGTTTCAACTCAGGTCATGATCTCTCGGTTCGTGGGTTCGAGCCCCACATTGGGCACTTTGCTGGCAGTGCGGACCCTGTTTGGGATTTTCCTCTCTCCGCCCCCGCCTCTACCCTTCCCCCACTTGCGCTATAAACTTAAAAAAAGTATACACGCAGTCCTGAGATTCCCTTGGAGCAGGAAATCTCTGTTGTGTCATAAGCAAGTAGTTAACCCTAGGCCTGTTTTGATTGTTTCTTGTGATATAACTCGTTCAGAACATGAACAAGATTCCTGTCCAGTTTATTATTGGAGTCTCATGGGATTCAGGAATCCCCACTACCTGTCACTCCCTGATGCACCTCCCCAGTCAGTTCCAACAGTTTCTTTGATGCCTTGTGGTTTGCACCTGCTCTTCTGGTATCATTTTCTGACTTGGAAATAATCTGGTTGTCCAGAGAAGGAACCCATTCAAGTTAAATTAAAGAAAAGGGGATCTCTGTAGAGTGGATTTTCATGCAACACAATTGCAGGAAGTGGAAAAGTGGTCAGGCCACCACTGTCTCCATCTCTGGGTTTGCAGGATCAACTCCTTTGCTTCTCTGTGCTTGTCTGCTCCTTGGGAACTCATGCTGGCATCCTCTAAAAGACACTCGGCCTCTATAAAGCACAGAGTTCTGCTCCCCCACAGCCAGGGTCAGGCCTCAGCTGTGGCCTCAGTGTCCGTGACTCTGACCTTGGCCCCAACTCCAAATAACCCACTGCTTCCTTGCCCAACACCATCCTGACTATGGGACTATGGAATCTGCCTCTCTATTCAGATTCTCTAGTGTAAGAACCTGTGTGGTTAAGGATGGGTCAGATGTCCACTCCTCCAATCATATACAGCCTAGGTGGGAAGAGGGGTGGGCTGTCACAAACATGGCTGCTCAGGTCCACCAGGTACTAGGGTAGGGAATGGAGACACATACTAACAGAAGCTACAGTGCTTCTGGGGTGTGGAATGCTAATGCTCTGGAACACAAAGGGGGTCATCAAAATAAGTCTGTGTTTTACCCCCCCAACCACCTAATCTACACCCTCCCCAGCCACCACTCCATACCCACCCCATTTTTCCACCTTTCTCACAACCCCCTTGCCCCATCCACCCACCCTCCTTTTCTCCCCATTCTTCCCAAACCCTCCCGCATCTCTCCCCCTCCCTCTGAAAATTGATTTCCCATTGGGATATGTTTCCGTTCTATTTCACATTTCTGAATTCACTGGGGGTTTTGCAGCCAGATTCCCCTTCCACAGCGGAAGCAAATTTCTCTCCGTGAAAAATTCACAGCTTTACACCAAGGGCAGTCCCAATCCCCGGGTCTGCGAAATGTGGGAGGTCTTCTCTGCTGAAGGAGATCGTTGTCTCCTTGGGATTCTTGAGGGTGTGTTCCCTGGGACCCCACATCAGACCACAAGTTAACATCAGAGGGCCTCCAGTGGGGAGATATCTGAGATGGAGCTCCTGGGGTGAACATTATTGCTGGTGGGGTTGGTGTGGGTGCAGGTGGGAAGGGGGAAAAGGGGCAGGCATAGGAGTATGTGAATGAGGCAGGGAGCTGGACAGGCAGGGGTGAGGGTGTGGCTGTGGTCCCGGGCTTCATCGTCCCAGAGAAATAAAGCATGGCTGTATCCACTGACCTGACATCTCCCTCCCTCTGCCCACCAGAGGTATAATTTTTCTGCTCAGCTCCAAGAACATGCACAAGGCCTCCACCCGGGTTCTTTGTGGCCTCTGTCCCTTCTTCACCTTTCTGTCTTCTTCCTCTTCCTGTGGCACCAGCAGCAGTAGCAGAAGTAGTGGCAGCCGCCGCCTCTTCCTCCTCACCTGCTCCTTCTGTCCCAGCGTCACTGGCAATGGCCAAGCCTGGCTCCTCTGCAACCTGCCCCGGCTCCCGCGAAGACTCCAGCTCCTGCAGAGAAGTAGGCAGGGTTGAGACCCATTCTGGGGGTGGTGAGGGGGTGGGGCAAGGAGATAGGGCCAGGAGAGGGGGCAGGGACCAAGTTGAGGCAATCTTACAGCCCGCAGGAGCTTCCACCTCAGGAGGTCCCTTTCCTTCCGTATCTCCGCCAAGTTTGCCTGTGTCTGCTGCAGACGGAAGGCTGCCTCCTTGCGCTCCATCTCCTGCTGTGCTGTGAGCTCCTTTAGGTCTGAGGCCAAGGTCTCTGCAGTGGACTTATGCAGTTTGGCGAAGTCCTGCAGCCAGTGCACCCTGTGCCCATGTAACTGGCCCTGCCTGCGGGCAAAGCGCACACCTAGGGCCAGGCTGCTCCAGGCGCAGGCGTCTTTGGCCTCACTGGACACTGCGTTGTCCTCCAGGATGGCCTTGAGCTTGTTCTCCACTTCCTCCCAGGACTGAGATATATTTTCGAGGTAGAACTCAGGGCCTTTCGTGTGCCCGGCCATCTTCTCATTGATGAAAGCCACCACGTTGCCGTGCTGGAACCCACCACTGGGGTCTTCGGGTTTCAAGGCCATGATGGCTGAGGGCTTTAGGGGCTTGTTTGGCCCTGCGGGGATGAATCAACCAGTTGCACCCTCCTCTCCCCTTTAATCCCTAACCCCCTTTAGCCCTCCCCTCCCCACTCTGTAGCTTCCCTTTTGATTCCTCCGCCCAACCCTCCTGAGACCCTCATAAAGACCACTGACTGGCTTGCCTTGCCATAGTACACTTCTCACCAGGTCTTACCTCCCTAGCTAGAATTAGAGGAGGTACAGACCTCCCATGCCTGCCTACAAACCTAAAGAGAAAGCGAGAAAGCGCACCTCTTTCCCTCCAGGGGCTCCAAGGAAAGGAAGTCTCTAAGCAAACCCTAGAGGCTTTTACCGTGGGACTGTTCCAACTTTGAAAGATAGTAGGGGTGGGAGGGAATGCACAAGGAAGGTCCTCCATCTGCCCCAGGACATAAGGGAACCCGCTACAATGTTGCAAGTCCTTGAAGTGGGGAGGAAACAGGAGTGATCAGAAAAGACAGAACTGAGAATTTGAAACACTTGTGATCAAGTACAAAAATTTCACCCCCTACTCTCCACCCCCACTAAAATGGTTTGTCCCACATTAGGAGCCCCTCCCCTCTTAGAAGTGGAATATTCTAGAACAAGAAAAAAAGGCTCCTCCTCACCAGGAAGATGCTGTATCTCCTATTCTAGAATCTCCTAAATTGGAATATGACAGTCAGAAAATTGTTTATGTAAAGGGCCAAGTAATAATTATTTGAGGCATTGTAGGCAAAGGACCTCTGTCCCAAATACTTACAGCATAAAAGCAGTCATAAGAAATACTTGAAGAAATAAGCATGGCCATATTCCAATAAAACTTATGCATAAAAATAGGTAGCGGGCAGGATTTGGCCTGTAGTTTGCCAACTCCTGGTCTAAACTCATATTTCCTGCATATCCCAAAGATATCCAAAATCCAAATGTTCACCCTTTCCCCTGAGAGATGATTCTCCTATATTCCTGTGTTCATATTCTCCTATATTCTTGTGTTCACTATAAAAACCTCAAAATCATCAATACCACTTGCCTTTAATAACATAGGAAATTGGTCCCAAATCTTGTTGCTAGTATCTCAGAATCTTTTTTTTTAAATTTTTTTTTACATTTATTTATGTTTGAGACAGAGAGAGACAGAGCATGAACGGGGGAGGGTCAGAGAGAGGGAGACACAGAATCCGAAACAGGCTCCAGGCTCTGAGCTGTCAGCATAGAGCCCGACGCGGGGCTCAAACTCATGGACCGCAAGATCATGACCTGAGCCGAAGTCGGCCGCTTAACCGACTGAGCCACCCAGGCGCCCCTCAGAATCTTCTTTTAACATCCATTCCCATTTAGAGAATGCCCACATAGTCTCATGAATAAATTCTCTACTCTCTTTCTAATTCCTAATCTTTCCTATGACCATGCTACTTTCAAGCTTCAAAATATTTGATGGCTTCCTGTGACCAACTCTTGGGGTAATATTATATTCTTACCCTAGTATACCTTTCTAAATTAACTCTCCTTATTCTCTTTTCTGCCATTATTTATGCACTGAAGGAAGTGGACATGCAGAGATACACTCATTTTGGGTTTTATTTTTCCATTTGAAAAATTAGAAATTCATTATTTATTATATGAGAATTACATTTTGTTCTATGACTTACATTGAAATAGATAACATTTCTTCTCTAAGTGTCTTGTGTCAGATAGTGAGAAAAAAATAATGTATCAGGCATTAATATATTACTTAAGAAGGTAGTTAAATCCCAGAGGTATAAATCCCACTGTTTTAGCTTTCTTTTTAAACTGTTACCTTTTTCTCCATTTCAATTTGGGTATTTTATTTGTTGGTCTTGGGACTAATAAGTGGGAAGCGTTCATGTTTTGGCTTGTTCTAGAGTGACTTCTGTAGAAAGATCATTTGGGAGATAATATAGAAATTGGAATGGCAAGGAGAGAGGGGTGATACTGGAGTCAGGGAGACCCATTAGGGGGATGCCACAGTAATTCAATATGTAAACTAAGGTAGTAGAAGTTAGAATGGAGACAAAAGTGTAGAGAGCTATTTGGTTGATAGAATTGATAGGAATGTCAGGGACAGGGATGAGAAAATGAATAGGGTAATTCCCAGGTTTCTGCTACAGGGAACTAAGTAGATAGTGATGCTGTAGACTTAGATGGATAATAAAAGAGAAGCTGTTTGGAAGGGGGATCACCTGTGGACATATTGATATTGAGATACCCGTGGGACATCCTAATGGAGATACCCCACAAGCAGTTAGATATATGAGTCTAGGACTAGGAGAGACATCAGGGCTGGAGATATAGTATTGAAAAATGGAAATTGGATTCAAAGTAGTGGTTGAAATAACCCACGGAGAAGATATACAGCAAGAAGAACAGAGTGCAGGGAATAGCTCTTTTCTTACCACTCTCCATTCTCACTCACGGTTTTATAGCTGACTTGCTTACTCTGCCTACTCTGATTTTGGACTCAGAACATTTTTTTACCCTTTTTTATTCCTTCCATAACTCTTTAAACATGGACTTCAGCTTGTGATCACTTGTATCTGTATGCTATAATTCTTCCACTTCTGCTTATAAACGCTTTCAAAAGATTAAGGTAAATCATTTACTTGTTTTGATTTAAATTTCGGTTAGTTAATATACAGTGTAATATTAATTTCAGGTGTACAATATAGTGATTCAACACTTACATATTACACTCAGTGTTCGTCACAAGTGCACTCCTTAATCTCCATCATCTATTTCACCCATTCTCCCACTCTCCTCCCCTCTGGTGAACAGCAGTTTGTTCCCTTTTGTTAAGAGTCTGTTTTTTGGTTTGCCCCTCTCATTTTTACCCCTATGATCATTTGTTCTGTTTCTTAAATTCTGCACATGGGTGAAATTACATGGTATTTGGCTTTCTCTGACTGACTTATTTTGCTTAGCAAAATACTTTATAGCCCCATCCATATCATTGCAAATGGCAAGATTTCACTATATATGTATATTATCTATATATATATACAGCATTATCTATAATAGCAAAATATGAAACAGCCCAAATGTCCATGTACTGATGAATAGATAAGGAAGCTGTGGTATGCGTATGTATATGGACATTTGGGCTGTTTCATATTTTGCTATTATAGATAATGTTGCTATAAACTTCAGGGCGCATGTATGCCTTTGAATTAGTATTTTTGTATTCTTTGGGTAAATACCTAGTAGTTCATTTGCTGGATTATGGAGTAGATCTATTTTTGACTTTTTGAGAAATCTCCATACTGTTTTCCAGAATGGCTGCACCAGTTTGCATTCCCACCAACAGTTCATGAGGGTTCCTTTTTTTCCACATCCTCAGCAACACTTGTTATTTCTTGTGTTTCTGATTTTAGCCATTCTGAGAAATGTGAGCTGGTATCTCAGTGTACTTTTGATTTGTATTTCTCTGATGGTGAGTGATGTTGAACATCTTTTCATGTGTCTGTTGGCCAACTGTATGTATTCTTTGAAAAATATCTATTCATGTCTACTGCTCATTTTTAATTGGATTATTCAATTTTGGGGTGTTGGGTTTGATAAGTTCTTAATAGATTTTGGATACTAACCTCTTATCAGATATGTTACTTGCAAATATCTTCTCCCATTCCAAAGTTGTTTAGTTTTATTGATAATTTCCTTCACTATGCAGAAGCTTTTTATTTTGATGTAGTCCCAATGGTTAATTTTTGCTTTTGTTTCCCATGCCTCCCTCAGGAGACCTATCTAGAAAGAAGTCGTTATGACTGATATCAGATAGGTCACTGCTTCTGTTATCTTCTAGGATTTTTATGGTTTCAGGTCTCACACTTAGGTCTTTAATCCATTTTTAATTTGTTTTTTGTGTATGGTGTAATAAAGTGGTCCAGTTTCATTCTTCTTTTTTTAATGCTTATTTATTTTGAGAGAGGGGGAGAGTATGAGCAAGGGAGGGGCAGAGAGAGAGGGAGATAGAGACTCTCAAGCAGGCTCCATGCTGTCAGCACAGAGCCCAATGTGGGGCTTGATCTCACCAACTGTGAGATAATGACCTAAGCCGAAACCAACAGTTTGATGTTTAACTGAGTCACCCAGGCGACCGCACTTTCATTCTTTTGCATGTTGCTGTCCAGTTTTCCCAAGACCATTTGTGGAAGAGATTGTCTTTTTCCTATTAGATCATCTTTCCTGCTTTGTTGATGATTAATTGACCACATATTTCTGGGTTCATTTCTGTGTTTTCTATTCTGTTCTATTGATCTGTGTGTCTGTTTTTATGACAGCACTATACTGTTTTGATCACTAGAGTTTTCTAATACAACTTGAAGTCTGGGATTGTGATGCCTCCAGCTTTGCTTTTTTTTTTTTCAAAGTTGCTTTGGCTATTCAGGGTCTTTTATGGTTCCATACAAATTTTAGGATTGTTTGTTCTATCTCTGGAAAATGCTGTTGGTATTTTGATAGAGATTGCATTAAATGTGTAGATTGCTTTGGGTAGTATAGACAGTTTAACAATATTTGTTCTGTCAATCTATATGCATGGAAAATCTTTCCATTTCTTTGTGTCCTCTTCAATTTCTTTCATAAGTGTTTTATAGTTTTCAGAATACAGATCTCTTACCTCTTTGGTTAGGTTTATTCCTGGGTATATTATTATTTTTGGTGCAATTGTAAATGGGATAGATTCCTTAATTTGTCTTTCTTCTGATTCATTATTGATGTATAGCAGTGCAACAGATTTCTGGATGTTGATTATGTATCTTTTGACTTTAGTGAATTCCTATATCAGTTCTAGCAATTTTGTGGTTTTTCTACATAGAATATCATGTGTTCTGTGGATAGTGAAAGTTTTACTTCTTCCTTGTCAATTTGGATGCCTTTTATTTCTTTTTGTTGTCTAATTGCTGAGACTAGGACTTTAAGTACAATGTTAAATAACAGTGGTAAGAGTCGACATTCCCTTGACCTTAAGGGAAAAGCTGTCAGTTTTTCTCCATTGAGGATATTAGCTGTGGGTGTTTTTTGTGTATAATCTTTGTTATGTTAAGGCATGTTCCCTCTATCCCTACTTTATTGAGGATTTTTATCATGAATGGATATTGTACTTTGTCAAATGCTTTTTCTGCATCTATTGAAGACATCATATGGTTCTTATCCTTTTTGTTTTTTTATTAATGTGGTATATCAGATTGATTTCATTTATGGTATATCCCTTGCAGCCTGGGAATAAATCCCACTTGATCATAGTGAATGATTCTTTTAATATACTACTGGATTCAGTTTGCTGGCATTTTATTGAGAATTTTCACATCAGTGTTCATCAGAGACATTATAGTTCACTTTTTTAGTGGGGTCTTTATCTGGTTTTGGTATCAGGGCAATGCTTGTCTCATAGAACGAATTTGTAAGTTTTTCTTCCTTTTCTATTTTTAGAATAGTTTGAAAAGTATTGGTATTAACTCTTCATAAAATGTTTGGTACAGTTCACCTATGAAGCCATCTGGCCCTGGACTTTCATTTGTTGGGAGATTTTTTTTTATGACTGATTCATTTTCTTTCCTATCAGTCTGTTCAAGTTTTCTGTTTCTTCCTGTTTCAGTTTTGGTAGTTTAAGTTTCTATGAATTTATCCATTTTTTTCCAGGTTGTTCAATATTTTGGCATATGGTTTTTCATATGATTCTCTTATAATTGTTTGTATTTCTGTGGTGTTGGTTGTTATTTATCCTCTGTCATTTGTGATTTTATTTATTTGGGTCCTTTCTCTTTTCTTTTTTATAAGTCTGTGTAGAGGTTTATCAATCAATTTTATTGATATTTTCAAAGAAACACCTCCTGGCTTCAATGATCTATTGTATTTTTTAATTTCTATATCATTTATTTCTACCTTACTATAATTATAATCTTTTATTATAATTATGTTTTTATCTATAATTTTATTATACTTATTACATATTATAATCTTTATTATTTCTTTCTTCTGCTGGATTTAGGCTTTGTTTATTCTTTTTCTGGATCTTTTACTTGTAAGGATATGTTATGTATTTGAGATTTTTCTTTCTTCTTGAAGTAGGTCTATATTGCTCTTAACTTTCCTTTTAGGAATGCTTTTGCTGCATCGCTAAGGTTTTGGACTATTTTGTTCTCATTTTTATTTTTTTCGTGTATTGTTTTTATGTCTTCTTTGATTTCCTGGTTGACCCATTCACTGTTTAGTAACATATTGTTCAACCTACATGTATTTATGGTCTTTCCAAGTTTTTTCCTTGTGATTGACTTCAAGTTTCACAGTGTTGTTGTCAGAAAATATACATAGTATGATCTCAATCTTTTTGTATTTGTTGAGGCCTGATTTGTGACCTAATACATGATCTATTCTGGAGAATGTCCCATGTGTACTTGAAAAGAATGTATATTCTGGTCTTTTAGGATGGAATATTCTGAGTATATCTGTTAAGTCTGTCTGTCCAGTGTGTCATTCAAAGCCATTGTTTCCATGTTGACTATATATTTAGATGATATATTGATATAAGTGGGGTGTTAAAGACTCCTACCGGTATTGTATTATTATCAGTTATGTTTATGTTTGTTGTTAATTGTTTTATATATTTGGATGCTTTCATATCGGATGAATAAATATTTACAATAGTTACATCTTCTTGTTGGATTGTCCCCTTTATTATGATATGGTGCCCTTCTTTGTTTTTTGTTACAGTCTTTGCTTTAAAGTCAAGTTTGTCCTATATAAGTGTTGCTACTCCAGCTTTATTTTGATATCCATTAGTATGATGAATGGTTCTCCATCCCCTCACTTTCAATCTACAGGTGTTTTAGGTTTAAAATGAGTCTCTTGTAGGCACCATATAGATGGGTCTTTTTTTTTTTTAATCCAGTATGACACCCTGTGTCATTTTATTGGAACATTTAGTCTTTTTATATTCAGAGTAATTATTGATAGATATGTACTTAGTGCTATCGTATTACTTGTTTTGTCATTGTTTGTGGAGATTTTCTCTGATCCTTTCTTGTCTTTGCCATTTTTGTTTTTCTCTTTTGCATTCAAAAAGTCCCCTTTAATATACCTTGCAGGACTGGTTTAGGAGATCACAAACTCCTCTAGTTTTTTTTTGTTTTTTTTTTGTTTTTTTTTAATCTGGGAAACTCTTTATCTCTCCTTGTGTTCTGAATGGTAGCCTTGATGGATAGAATATTCTTTGTTGCAGATTTTTCCCATTCAGCATTTTAAATGTATCATGCCACTCCTTTCTGGCCTGCCAAGTTTCTTTTGAGAAATCTGCAGCTAGATTTATGGTTCCTTCTTTGTAAGTGAAGGACTTATTTTGTCTTCATGCTTTTAGGATTTTGTCTTTATCACTATGTTTTTCAAATTTAATTACAGTATGTCTTGGTGTTGGCCTGCTTTTGTTGATTTTGATGGGAATTCTCTGTGCCTCATGGATCTGGATGTCTGTTTCTTTCCCCAGATTAGGGAAGTTTTCAGCTGTTTTTGGGTTCACAGCAAAATTGAGAGGAAAGTACAGAAATTTACGATGTATCTCCTGCCCCCACATGCATACCCTATTATCAGTAGCCACTGCCAGAGTGAATATTTACTACAATTGATTAACCTACATTGACACATCATTATCATCCAAAATCCATACTTTTCATTGTGGTTCACTCTTGGTGTTGTACTTTCTATGGGTTTGCACAAATGTATAATGGCATATATCCATCATTATAGTATCATACAGAGTATTTTCACTACCTTTAAAGTCCTTTGTGTTCCACCTATCCATCTCTCCTCCCAACTCTTGGCAATCACCAATCTTTTTAGTGTCTCCATAGTTTTGCCTTTTCCAAGTGTCACATAGCTGGAATTTTACAGTATGTAGCCTTTTCTCATTGGCTTCTTTTACTTAGTAATATGCATTTAATGTTCCTCTATATCTTTCCATGGCTTGAGAGCTCATTTACTTTTAGCTCTTAATAATATTCCATTATCTGTATGTGCCATATATTATTTATACATTCACCTACTAAAAGATATCTTGGTTACTTCCAAGTTTTGGCAATTATGAACAAAACTTCTATAAACATCTGTGTGCAGGGTTTTATGAAGACATAATTTTTCCCTCCTTTGGGTAGTTATCAAAGAATATAAATGCTAGATCATATAAGGGTATGTTTAGTTTTGTAAGAAACTTCCAAACTATCTTCTAAGTTGCTGTGCCATTTTGCATTCCTACCAGCAATGAATGAGAGTTCCTGTTACTCCACATCCTTACTAGCATTTGGTGTTGTTAGTGTTCTGGATTTTGGCCATTCTAATAGGTATGCAGTTGTAGCGCAGGTTTGTTTTCATTTGCATTTCCCTGGTGACATATGATATACATATTTTCAAATGTTTATTTGCCATCTGTATATTTTATCTCTTTGATGAGGTTTCTGTTAAGGTCTTTGGCCCATTTTTTTTTTGTTATTGTGGAGTTTTAAGAATTATTTGTATACTTTGGATAGCAGTCCTTTATTAGATGTGTCTTCTGCTAATATTTTCTCTCAGTCTGTGGCTTGTTTTCTAATTCTCTTAACATTGTCATTTGTAGAGCTGAAGTTTTTTAATTTTATTAGCAGTCAGTTATTTGTCACAGATCATGTCCTTGATCTTGTAATTAAAAAATCATTGCCATATCCAAGGTCATCTAGATTTCCCTATGTTGTTTTCTAGAAATTTTACATTTTTGCATTTTACATTTAAGTCTGTGATCCATTTTGAATTCTTTTTCATGGTGGGTGTAAAGATCTGAGTCTAGATTCGTTTTTTTATATGCATGCAGATGTCTAGTTGTTCTAGTACCATTTGTTGAAAAGACATTTTTTGCTCTATTGTGTTGCATTTTCTTCTTTGTCAAAGATCAGTTGACTATATTTATATGCATCTATTTCCAGGCTCGATATTCTATTCCACTGAGCTGTTTGTCCGTTCTGTCTTAATTACTGTAGCTTTAGAGTAGGTCTTAAAGTCAGATAGTATCAGTCCTCCAATTTTGGTCTTCTCAGTTTTGTAGTTATCCTCATGTAGATCTTGTACATATTTTGTTAGATACATACCTAAGTATTTCATTTTGGGGGTTTCTAATGTAAGTGATATCATGTTTTTAATTTCAAATTAATAACTTTTTCATTGCTTGCATATGTGAAAGCAATTGACTTTTGTGTATTAACCTTATATCCTGGAGCCTTGCTAGTTACTAGTTACTTGCTTACTAATTTCAGGTGTTTTGTCAACTCTTTCAGATTTTTTGCATGGGTCATCTATATGTATAGATCAACCATACATCTATGAACAAAGATGATTTTATTTCTTCCTTTTGAATCAATCAGATATTTCCTTTTTTTATCTATTGCATTAGCTGAGACTTTCAGTATGATGTTGAATAGGAATGGTGAGAGGGGACAGTCTTGCCTTATTCCTAATTTTAATGGGAAACTTGTAGTTTATTATCATGAAATATAATGTTAGCTATAGTTTTTTTCATAGATATTCTTTACTGAGTTGAGGAATTTTCCCTCTAGTCCTAGTTTGTTGAGAGTTTTTTTTTTGTTTACTTTTTATTTTTTAATTTTTTTTTTTTTTATCATGAATGGACGTTGGATTTTGTTAACTGCTTTTCCTGCATCTACTGATATGGTCATGTAATTTTTCTTCTTTAGCCTGTTAATGTGATGAACTACATTAATTGATTTTTGATTTTTTTATGTTTATTTCTTATTTTGAGAGAGAGAGAGGGAGTGAGAGAGAGAGTGTGTGCAAGCAGGTGAGGGGCAGAGAGAAGTGAAGAGAAGAATCCCAAGCAGGGTCCATGCTGTCAGTGCAGAAACCAATGAGGTGCTTGATATCACAAACCATGAAATCATGACCTGAGCCTAAATCAAGAGTCTGATGATTAAACAACTGAGCCACCCAAGTGCCCCTGATTTTTGAATATTTGAACCAACTTTCCATATCTGGGATAAATCCTACTTGGTTGTGGGGTACGATTATCTTTTTTAGTATTTTACTATAATTTATTTTATTTATTTATTTAATTTTTTTTGATGTTTATTTCTGAGACAGAGAGAGAACATGAGCGGGAGAGGGGCAGAGAGAGAGAGAGATAGAGAGAGAGAGAGAAAGAGAATCCGAAGCAGGCTCCAGGCTCTGAGCTGTCAGCACAGAGCCTGACCTGGGGCTCGAACTCACAGACCGTGAGGTCAAAACCTGAGCTGAAGTCAGGCGCTCAACCGACTGAGCCACCTAGGCACCCCTATTTTTTTTTTATTTTAGAGATAGAGTGTGCACACTTGTGGAGTAGAGGGGCCATGGGGGAGAGAGAATCTTAAGCTGGCTCCATGCAGAGCCTGACATACTGCTCGATCCCACAACCATGTGATCATGACCTGAGCCAAAATCAAGAGTTGGATGCTCAACTGACTGAGCTGCCCAGGTGTCCCTGGGATATAGTTATTTTTATACATTACTGGGTTTGATTTCCTAATATTCTGTTGAGGATTGTGCATTTATGCTCATGAAAGATATCAGTCTGTAGTTTTCTTGTAATGTCTTTGGTGTTGGTATTAGACTAATGCTGGCTTCATAGAATCAGTTAGGAAGTATTCCATCTGCTTCTATCTTCTGAAAGAGATTGTAGAGAATTTGGTATAATTTCATCCTAAGTATTTGGTAGAATTTGCCAGTGAATCCATCTGGACTTGGTGTTTTATTTTTTGGAATGTTATTAATTATTGATTCAATTTCTTTAATAGCTGTAGGCCTATTCACATTTCTGTAGGTCTGTTTCTTCTTGTGTGAGTTTTGGCAGATTGTGCCTTTCAAGAAATTGATCCATTTCATCTAGGCTATCATATTTGTGGGCATAGAGTTGTTTGTAGTATTCCTTTATTATTCTTTAAATATCTATAAGAACTGTAGTGATATCCTGTCTTTCCGTTCTGATATTAGTAATTTCTGTCCTCTGTTTTTCCCTTCTTGTTCTTTTAAAGCATTAACATTGCATGCTTGCAGTTATATGTGCTTATTTTTGTACTTATCTGAAGGTCTTTCCGACAAGGTCAAAGATATTTTTCATAAAATTTTCTACTTTTGTAATAATTTTCAAGGAATGTAAGTCATCAAAGGGCCTAAGATTTTATTTGTTTATTAATTTACTTCATTTCCCTGAATTTGATAGTAATATCAGTTCATAGTTCTTATGTTTCTAGTGGGACAATATCATCTAAGGGTGGTAGATTGATGAAATGATAGTTTTGTGTAGCAGTCAATTAACATTTCAAAAATTTCAGAAAACAAAGTTTTAGTTTACTGGTCATTAGATGGTTCTGGAATTTGCAAAGAAAGTAACTTGAAAGGAGGATAAAACAATTGAGGGAACCATTTAGAAAAGTTTCAAGTATATCCTGAGGTATTTTGTCTGGGCTTCTGCTTTTAGACATGAAAAAATTCCCTAATTTATTTAGTTTTTTTTTAATAGGTTAGCTCTAGTGATATAAAAAGTTTACATAAACTCAAATTCAGAAATAAAACTTAAGATTTTATAGTATAAGCATATTATATAAATGGGAGTTAGAAAGAGGCATCTGGGTTTTTTATGTATGATCTTACTATTCCTGTCAGGGAACCCAAGATTGATCAACATTTGCCCTTAGAAATACTTCTGGGGAAAAAAAGTATAAGTTATGACCTATATAGTAGCTAATATTAAATCTTTGGAATGGGAAGTGGGGTTTCTTCATCAATTTACAAATTCTGTACTGTGCATATTGACATTATTCTTTAAATGTTACCTTTACACATTTACATTTCTTTCTATGAGCTCCCCCAAATTTGTGTGGGTAACCACAAGTTAGTTTGGCTGTTAACCCATATTAGCATCAAGTTAGCCAGGGGCTAACAGTCAAAACCTGGGTTCTAATCCACTAACCATCTATATGGGCTTAACTGAATTATTTGTCTTCTCTGTGTCTACATTTTAGTCCTCTAAAAAGTGTAGATGATACCTACCCTGAACATTTTCCTGTATTATTGGCAGAATTAAGTAAGATAAGAGATGAAGAAGCACTTGAATGTTTAGAAATGCATGCAATTGTAAGGCCCTTCTGTAATATCACAGCAAAGCCACTTCTCTCATATTGATCCTGAATGTTCTCCTTATCCTCAGGATGTGAAGGGAGGTCAGAAAAAAAGTACAGTCTCTATTGTTGCACACTCGTCAGTCTGCCTCTTCAAACTTGCACAGCTCTAATTGTACCTAATGAAAGAAAAGTAACATTTTTAGGTCTCAGTTGCAGGAAATATTTTAAATAGAACTTGCCTGGGGCATCTTTCTAAATAAAATCTAAATAATGCAAGATTATTAGTGGGAACTGTGTCAGAGCTAGATTACACAACCAAAATCAACCTGAGTCTCAGTCTGTCAGACAGCCTTGATCATACTGACCCCAGGTCATTAATGGAGACAGTAGGACTCCCACCTGGCCTTGTCTTCGAGTTCCAGAGACCTTGGTCATCGCTAAGGACTTTATACTAGGGCTTGTTTGTGGGTTAACAAGCAATTTTCCAGCAGCCTTCCACATGCTAGAGACCAGAACAAGCATGAATTCATGCAGAACCCAGGCCTCAGGTTGTTTGTGGGTTAGAGTTAGAGAAAATGGAAACATTTTCTCCTTCAACCATCAGCAATCCCCAGTTTGTGTTCCCTGCCCTTATCCCTATCCCAAGTTAATGAAGGTGCTTTTAGCTTGACCTACATAATTTATAATTTGGAGGGATTGGGGAGGAAACACTTAAGAATATCTCTTGTCTTTTGTCCCTAGAAAACTTACCTAGAGGTCTAGGCTTTGTTATACAAGGCATTTGTCTAAGAAACTCTTAGAAGGCTTAGTGAAACTATTGCTAACAATATGACCTCCAAGGTTCTAGCCTTTGCCAAATGGCTACTGCCCATATTAACTGAAAGTTTCTCCCTGCCTTAGCTGTTTTCTTTTGATTCACTTCTTTTTGTGTCTAGGTCAGTGTGTCTTTTTGATCCTTTCAGAACTTCATGACTCTCTGGTACTAGGCCTATTGCCCAACTGACCTCTTTTAGACATTTTCCTATCAGGTAGCACCCCTAACCCAGTGGCATACCTTAATCCATTGCTGCCAGTGTACTGTTTTTATTATATTGGTGATTGATCATAATTACTATCACACATAAATTATAATTATTATTTATTAACAATATATAACAACTAATCCTATCGGTAATGACAATTCTAACTATAATGTATAGAATATCTACTATGTGCCAGATACTCTATTATGTGTTTTATATGCATTATTTTATTTAACACTTAGACTGGAGAGGCCAGGTGTTGTAATCATTCCAATTGAAAATGGTAACATATTTTTGCTCATGGTGTTATAATGAGAGGAACTCCTTTCTCCAAACTCCAATGGAATCACCATAAAGGACTTCTTATCCTCATTTTTCAGCTGATGAAAGTGAGTCTGAGAGATGTTACATTACTTGCCCAAGGGCACAGAGCTAGTTGAACACAGTGGATTTTAGCTCAAAGCTGGTGCTTTGTTAAGAAACCACTCTGTCGGTCTCTTACTCAGACTACTCTGTTTTTCCCCAGGGCTAAATAAATTTGAGATAGTAAGCTTCTTTCATGGGACTGGACGTTCTATTTGCTTTTATTTTTGAGACTGCTGGTCAACAGCCCTCTTTCCCTGAGGTACAGCATAATAGTGGGAGGATATTTAACAAGTAATTCTCTTTCACCTGTAGGGATGAACACCATGGAGCAGAGATGATCAAAGTCTGTAACATTAAGAACTGTTCAGAATTCTTTGTAAACCTAGAAGAGGTGATTCTTCTGTGTTCGATACTTTTACTTATTTATTTCTTTTTAATATAATTTAATGTCAAATTGGCTTCCATACAACTCCCAGTGCTCATCCCAACAAGTGCCCTCCTCAGTGCTCATCACCAACCCACCCCTCCCTCCCACCCCCATCAGCCCTCAGTTCGTTCTCTGTATTTAAGAGTCTCATCGTTTGCCTCCTTCCCTCTCTGTTTGTAACTTTTCTTTTCCCCTTCCATTCCCCCGTGGTCTTGGGTTATTACTTGATTGATACTTAAAAAAAAACTGTGAACATTTATCTTTCCTCCATTTCCCATACCTGCCCTAGTCCTCCTTGTCTCCCAGGTGTAACTAGTATATTCCTTTCTTTGCTAATATGGTGATACACAAGACTTGGCTAAACCTTACCCTTGTGGTACAAGAATACCTGCAAATTTATGCCAAATCATATTTAAACAAGGAATGTGACATTTGATCAGCCATATACCTGAATCTGAATGAGGAAGAGAGGTTAGTACCATATGGGGTTGATGGAGAAATAGAGCAGAGAGGACATGTCTCTTGAATCAACATACCTTTTGGTGCTATGTCTTCTAACCAACTAACATTCACTGAACATTATTAATTTAGATCTCAGGGATAGAGTGATGAACAAAAGCAACTAATTTCTTGCTTACATTTAACAAATAAACAGATGATAGAAGATCAGAGAGAAGAACAAGTATAAAAGTCCACGGCTCAAATAGGCTTAGTATATTTAAGGAACAGAGGAAATGCCATTGTGACTGCACCCTAAAGTAAAGAACAGTGTTGGGGTGCCTGGGTGGCTCAGTTGGTTAAGCATCTGACTCTTGATTTTGGCTCAGGTTTGAGGATGAGTCCTGCATTGACTCTGGACTGACAGTGTGGAGCCTGCTTGGGATTCCCTCTCTCCCTCTCTCTTTGCCCCTTCCCTGCTTTCTCTCGGAAGAAAGAAAGAAAGAAAGAAAGAAAGAAAGAAAGAAAGAAAGAAAGAAGAAAGAAAGAAGAAAGAAAGAAAGAAGAAAGAAAGAAAGAAAGAAGAAAGAAAGAAGAAAGAAAGAAAGAAAGAAAGAAAGAAAGAAAGAAAGAAAGAAAGAAAGATTTAAATAAAAAAAAATTAAAGGAAAGTGTTATGACAGGCCAGATCATGTAGGGCCTTAAAGGAAGCATAGAGACATGGAAATGCTTAGCATCAAAATACTGAAGGTGGAGTCAAGAAGAGCCAAATTGCACCAACCTTACCTTCTTGCCTAAGACTGTTTTTGTGTTTTGTTTTATTTTTGTTTTATTCTGGTGGTTTTAGGTTCATGGCTTGTAAAGAGTCTGTGAAACATCTAACAAGAGAATTAAATGGTCACCTTTGATCCCTAGTGGGCATATCTTTGGGTTCTAGGAATCTGTACTAAGGGAGAAAAGCAATACCTCACAATCTACATTGTGTAATGGGGTTGCATCTGAACATTAGAATGGGATTGCTTTGAAAGTATCCTACTCAGATGACACAGGCATGGACATAGTCAGAAGTACTTGCCAGTAATTAACTTCACTAGAAATTCAAGTAGCAGTCATTTTGATTAACTCACTTTGTAAACCCAATGGGCAGCAACCATCTGCACTCCTGTGTTTTATATAATATCTGGCACATTGTGAAATTTCAATGAGTAAGTAATATGAATATTAATAATTATTTTAGGCCAACTTAAATTATTGGCTGGCATGCTTATCCCATTTGTCAGGATTATTGTCACTTGGTTGTAAAACCAGTTTTGAGGTGCCCTTGGCACTTGGTATTTTTAACAGCTGGTATCCCTTGATGTTTAGAATAGACACAATCCTGGTATTTCCTACCAAGAGATTTCCAGTTGACCTTCTTCTAAGTCTTACCAGGTGTCTCTGATCTCTTTCTCATACTTTCCAGTTTTCTTTTATCTACTGCATCCCAGATACAGCAGAGTAAGGAAAAGTCAAGGGGCATACATCGAGAAATGAAGGCAGAATTGAATTCCATAAATACTTTTATATAATGAGTTAGCCAATTAATGCCCAATTTCTAAAGTGGCCTTATGGTAAAATTTACTGTTGAAATTCCTTTATAATATTAATGTTGGTGGATAAAATTAATTCAGATGAACCACATTCTACTAGGATTTGTTCTCTGTTGGAACCAAGAATTTGACCCCTGACATATCTCAGTAAACAATTTAAAAAGATATATAAGTTAACAGGTATCTTCTGTATGTTGATCTGCTTTTGGGTATGTACCTTGCAAAATCAGATGTTGGCTTTGAAACCAATGACAAAATGAAACAACCCTTGAAATACCCGTGAAGGGACTGATCATAGGGGCAGGGCAGAAATTACTATAGCTCTAGTTACAGACTTTCTCATATTTTTTCACTATCAGATTTTCAATGTAGCAATATTTACCACTGGAAAAGAATCCTGTGCTGTCTTATAGTTTAGAAAATGGGTACAGCTATTCTATGTAGTTATGTAGCTACCTCATGGTCAGAGATGTCCTCATTAACATTTTGCTTTATAGCTTCTTGTCAGTTGAACTAGAAAACTGTTTTGTGTTGTTTTGATGTTGTTTCTGATTTCTAGGCAAGGTCCCATACATAAAAGTAAATATTCTTTTAATATGTAGAGTACAAACACGGTTTTAAACACCCAGTAAAGCCATTCTGCTATTTCTGTTCCTACAGAAACTCGACATATTGCATGAAGGTGTCAATGTCCTTGACTGTTGCAGAGAATGAATCAGGCCTGTGCTACAATAGCAGGATACGGTATTTAGAGAAATCTGAAGTCACTAAAAGAAAAGAGATCTCCTGCCCAGACATGGATGACTTTAAAAAGTCTGATCAAGAGCCTGATGTTGTGTGGTACAAGGTAACTCACCATGGTGTCAATTATTTTTTTTAACTTAGCTTGAGGATAGAAAAATGGAGAGATTTTATTTCTAGTTTTTGGTATTAGATATTTCATTGAGAAAAATGAACAGATCCACAGATAAATAATTCAGAGGTATGACTTCTATATAGTCCTGGTTTTAATACATTTCCATCAGCAGGTGTTATAAACAGTCCCATCTTCTCCAACTGCTAAAAATAAGCAAAATCTCTCTCCACCCAAACTCATGAGAGCAAATGGGGAGAAGAGTAAAGATTTAAGTAACACATGAAAGAAAGTATTTGAGGAACATAGAAATATTATTTACTGTTAGGAGTAAAGGCCCATTATTACAAGTACTAGACTTAGAAAGAATAACAACTGTTACTATGATCTACATTGTGAGAGCCACTACTGTCAATGCAGAGGAGAGAAATGGGCCTAGTGCAGGATGTGTGAACACTGGAAATAATGTGTTTATCTGGAAATAAGCCACACTCAAAGGGTGCACAGAAATAAGTTGAGTGAAGGAACTGTTTACAGAGGTGAGGTTGGGTTAAGGCAACCAACAAAAGGGAGGAAGCTGTAAATTGCCACTGGAACCTGGAATGAGTAGAGTGGTCCTGACAAAAGCTGTGGCCTTAAAAGAACATATGAACTGTGGCAAATAAAGAGGGATTAGGCAGGATAAGTACCCTAACCCCTTGTAACTCCTGTCTTCCGGTTTCCTCCTAGAACCCATGGAAACTTAAACAGAAGTCAGAGTGCAAAACTAGGAGATAGAATCAATAGTCTTAAGATTCCCTAGGCATAGAGTAGGTCACACAAGGTCAGAGACAGGATCTAGGGGAGGAAGCAGAGAAATAACCACATAACCTTCTAGCTATGACATTCTGGCTGCTCCCTGAGACCCTGTGGTCCTATAAGAGAACTGTGTATCCTCGGCCAACTCTGAGTCATGATAGTTGATACATGGTACAGTTTTATATGTTATGGCCAGAGGTGACCAAGGGGGTTTTCTGCACAGGTGTTGTGTACATTGTGGGAATTAAACACATAAAAGTTGGAACAGGTTGTGTCTATAGAATATGACAGACTCTTAGTTTCCAGGGGAGCCTAAACCCTAACTCCTACAGCTGTCATGTGTTTTTACATTTGGAAGTCTCTCCATCTTCACCCCTGTACAGACTCACCAGTAGACACCAAAAGCATGTCCTGAACTGGGACCCCAAGTCTCTATGTGAATTGTCCTTCCTTTTTTTCCTAATGAAGATAATATTCTGACAGATAAAAAGGAACCTGATGATAATTATGCATAAATATAGATTATCCATAATTTATTGGGACCCTCCATGCCAGTATTAGCCTTCTTAGCATTTATTAAGTACTTACTATATGCCATTCACTATGCTAAGCTTGGTCTCTGTATTATCTCAATTTGAGTCTCAATGCAACTCTGTGTGGGAGTTCTATTATCTTTGTTTAACTGAAAAAAACTGAGTCTCAAAGGCATGTAGAAACTTGTCCAAAGTTACTCAACTAACAAAGCCTTGTTCTGTATTTAAGGCAGTGTTATTCCAGAGTCCATTTTCTTAATCACTACCCTTTCGTGCAGTTATCCTGGAGCTAAACCCAGCCCTGATCACAGGTATTTCTCTAAGATGTAACACTGATGCAGAGAAGCCTGTGAAAAGATAGAGTAAGAAAGATTTATTTTAATTTTATAATTGAAAAAAGAAAATTGACCAGCTCCAGAGTTAGCAGCTAGGAGTAAAATCCAGGTTGTCAGCCTGAAATATTTATTCTACTATCTCTTCTTATTATTTTTCCAGTAAATTCTTTCTTCTTTCTTTTCATTTCTAGACATCACTATCATCATCATATACCAAAGCAATTTATTCCTTGGGAAGTGCTAAGTATCATTTTTTTTTCTTACAAATGGACCAACAATGGTGAAGCAAATGACATTTCTAGCTCTGCTTGGATAATAATGTTTAGGATTTCTATAACATTTTAAAATTGATGAATAATAGTCATAATGATAAATAACATTTATTGAGTACTCACCATATGCCAGACTCTGTTTTAAGTGCTTTAGATAGATTAAGTCAATCTCTAGAATTACTGTATTATGTAGGTATTATTATCATCCCCATTTTCCAGAAGAAGTGACTAGAGAGTCAGATAAGTGACTTAACAAAAGTCACACAGCAGTTTATGACTTGCATTTTGGCTACTAGGCCCATTCTCTTAGCCACTATACTATACTATTGGATCAGAATAAAAAACTAAACCCCAAAGTTAAAGACTCCCTGAAGCTCTACAACGTGTTGTTAACTCCATTTCTCACAGTTTCAAATATATCCTTGAAAAAGGTGTATTGATTTATAGGGAAAATGTTTCCTTCTTCAGTCATTAGTTTAATAATCTTCCCTGATTGTTTACAGTCTCTCTATGCCCTACGAGGCTGAGCATTAAGTTATTTTTCTCTGACTACAGCAATGTAAAGACACTTGTCCAGAGTTCATTCTGGTGCACATCCAAATTTAGAAATGTATAGTGTAATAGGGTGCCTGGGTGGCTTACTCGGTTAAGTGTTCGACTTCAGCTCAGGTAATCTCATAGCTTGTGATTTTGAGCCCCACATTGGGCTCTGTGCTGACAGCTCAGAGCCTGGAACCTGCTTCAGATTCTGTGTCTTCCTCTCTCTCTGCCCCTCCCCTGCTTGTGCTCTGTCTCTCTTTGTTTCTCAGAAAAAAAATAAAAATAAAAACATTAAAAATTAAAAAAAAGAAATGTACAGTATATTATCTCTAGTTTTTTTTTTTTCATTTTGTAAGATTTTTAAAAATAAAGTTTATTTATTTTGAGAGAGACAGAGAGCATGAGTTGGGGAGGTCAAAAAGAGACGGAGAGTGGGAGAATCCCAAGCAGGTTCTACACTGCCAGTGCAGAGCCCAATGCAGGGCTCAAACCCACAAAACCTTGAGATCACGAACTGAGCCAAAACCAAGAGTTGGACACGTAATGGACCGAGCCATCCAGGTGCTCCTATCTCTAGTATTTTAACAGTAAAAAGTATGTGTGTTGCATGATAAGTTTCCACATCATCTTTTTAGATATATATAATCTTTAAATCTGTTTCTTTTTTTCCCATTTCTGCTTTTTTCTTGCTCTCTACTTTGTATCACTTTCACATACTGTTATGCTTTTTCTAGCCTGTCTGAAAAATGCTATGAAAGTCCTTTGAAGACTGTCCTTCTGTACCTGTATGTAATCACAGCTGGATAGGAAGGTAAAGGTGGATTAGGTGGTACTGGGGCATGTTCATAAAGATGACTTAGTAAGCCTATCCTAGTTGTCCTTGGAATGTTAACAGATATGTGTAAGGGGGCTATCTCTCGCTATCTGAACTCTATCAGTTAGCAAAGGGAAGTTAAGAGAGGGTCTATACTTTAAGCACTTCATCCTAATGCTATCTGAGTGGGGCTTAGAGAGTAAACAGAATATACAATAATGTTAGTATTTTTAGAAACATTTTTGAAAAGAGAAAGAAAGATTCTTTTCATTATTAAACTAAGAAGAACAACACTAGAACAATCTCAGTATTCACTGAGAACACTATTGTCATAAGAGTGTAGACTCCCTTTACCTATTTCATTTTTTAATATGAAATTTATTGTCAAATTGGTTTCCATAAAACACCCAGTGCTCATTCCAACAGGTGCCCTCCTCAATGCCCATCACCAACTTTCCCCTCCCTCCCACCCCCATCAACCCTCAGTTTATTCTCAGTTTTTGAGGGTCTCTTATGGTTTGCCTCCTTCCCTCTCTGTAACTATTTTTCCCCTTCCCCTCCCCCATGGTCTTCTGTTAATTTTCTCAGGATCCACATAAGAGTGAAAACATATGGTATCTGTCTTTCTCTGTATGACTTATTTCACTTAGCGTAACACTCTCCAGTACCATCTACATTTCTACAAAAGGCCATATTTCATTCTTTCTCATTGCCAAGTACTATTCCATTGTGTATATAAACCACAATTTCTTTCTCCATTCATCAGTTGATGGACATTTAGGCTCTTTCCATAATTTGGCTATTGTTGAAAGTGCTTCTATAAACATTGGGGTACAAGTGCCCCTATGCATCAGCACTCCTGTATCCCTCGGGTAAATTCTTAGCAGTGCTATTGCTGGATCATAGGGTAGATCTATTTTTAATTTTTTGAGGAACCTCCCCACTGTTTTCCAGAGTGGCTGTACCTGTTTGCATTCCCACCAACAGTGCAAGAGGGTTCCCATTTCTCCACGTCCTCTCCAGCATCTATAGGCTCCTGATTTGTTCACTTTAGCCACTCTGACTGGTGTCAGGTGATATCTCAGTGTGGTTTTGATTTGTATTTCCCTGATGAGTAGGGACGTTGAGCATCTTTTCATGTGCCTGTTGGCCATCTGGATGTCTTCTTTAGTGAAGTGTCTATTCATGTCTTCTGCACATTTCTTCACTGGATTATTTGTTTCTTGGGTGTGGAGTTTGGTGAGTTCTTTATAGATTTTGGATACTAGCCCTTTGTCCAATAAGTCATTTGCAAATATCTTTTCCCATTCCATTGGTTGCCTTTTAATTTTGTTGATTGTTTCCTTTGCTGTGCAGGAGCTTTTTATCTTCATGAGGTCCCAATACTTCATTTTTGCTTTTAATTCCCTTGCCTTAGGAGATGTGTCAAGTAAGAAATTGCCACAGCTAAGGTCAGAGAGGCTTTTTCCTGTTTTCTCCTCTAAGGTTTTGATGGTTTCCTGTCTCACATTCAGGTCCTTTAACCATTTTGAGTTTATTTTTGTGAATGGTGTAAGAAAGTGGTCTAGTTTCATTCTTCTGCATGTTGCTGTCCAATTCTCCCAGCACCATTTGTTAAGGAGACACTCTTTTTTCCATTGGATATTCTTTCCTGCTTTGTCAAAGATTAGCTGGCCATACTTTTGTGGGTCTAGTTCTGGGTTCTCTATTCTATTCCATTGGTCTACATGTCTGTTTTTGGTCTACACCATGCTGTCTTGATGATCAGCTTTGTAGTAGATGCTAAAGTCTGGGATAGTGATGCCTCCCACTTTGGTCTTCTTCAAAATTACTTTGGCCATTCAGGGTCTTTTGTGGTTCCATACAAATTTTAGGATTGCTTGTTCTAGCTTCGAGAAGAATGCTGATACAATTTTGATTGGGATTGCATTGAATGTGTAGATTGCTTTGGGAAGTATTGACATTTTAACAATATTTATTCTTCCAATCCATGAGCACGGAATGTTTTTCCATTTCTTTGTATCTTCTTCAATTTCCTTCATAAGCTTTCTATAGTTTTCAGCATAGAGATCTTTTACATCTTTGGTTAGGTTTATTCCGAGGTATTTTATGCTTCTTGGTGCAATTGTGAATGGGATCAGTTTCGTTATTTGTCTTTCTGTTGCTTCATTGCCAGTGCATAAGAATGCAACTGATTTCTGTACATTGATTTTGTATCCTGCAACTTTGCTAAATTCATGTATCAGTTCTAGCAGACTTCTGGTGTAGTCTATCGGATTTTCCATGTATAGTATCATGTCATCTGCAAAAAGTGAAAGCTTAACTTCATCTTTGCCAATCTTGATGCCTTTGATTTCCTTTTGTTGTCTGATTGCTGATTGCTGATGCTAGGACTTCCAACACTATGTTAAACAACAGCAGTGAGAGTGGACATCCCTGTCGTGTTCCTGATCTCAGGGAGAAAGCTCTCAGTTTTTCCCCATTGAGGGTGATATTAGCTGTGGGCTTTTCATAAATGACTTCTATGATGTTTAACTATGTTCCTTCTATCCTGACCTTCTCGAGGGTTTTTATTAAGAAAGGATGCTGAATTTTGTCAAATGCTTTTTCTGCATCGATTGACAGGATCATATGGTTCTTTTCTTTTCTTTTATTAATGTGATGTATCACATTGATTGATTTGCAAATATTGAACCAGCCCTGCAGCCCAGGAATGAATCTGACTTGATCATTGTGGATAATTCTTTTTATATGCTGTTGAATTCATTTTGCTAGTATCTTACTGAAATTTTTGCATCCATATTCATCAGGGTTATTTGCCTGTAGTTCTATTTTTTGGCTGGGTCTCTGTCTGGTTTGAGAATCAAAGGAATGCTGGCTTCATAGAATGGATCTGGAATTTTTCCTTCCCTTTCTATTTTTTGGAACAGCTTGATAAGGATAGATATTATCTCTGCTTTAAATGTCTGGTAGAACTCCCCTGGGAAGCCATCTGGTCCTCGACTCTTATTTGTTGGGAGATTTTTGATAACTGATTCAATTTTTTGCTGGTTATGTGTCTGTTCAAATTTTCTATTTCTTCGTGCTTGAGTTTTGCAAGTATGTGGGTGCTTAGGAATTTGTCCATTTCTTCCAGGTTGTCCAATTTGTTGGCATATAATTTTTCATAGTATTCCCTGATAATTGTTTGTATCTCTGAGGGATTGGTTGTAATCATTCCATTTTCATTCATGATTTTATCTATTTGGGTCCTCTCCCTTTTCTTTTTGAGAAGCCTGACTAGAGGTGTATCATTTTGTTTATTTTTCAAAAAACTAATTCTTGGTTTCATTGATCTGCTCTACAGTTTTTTAGATTCTATATTGTTTATTTCTGCTCTGATCTTTATTATTTCTCTTCTTCTGCTAGGTGTGGGATGTCTTTGCTGTTCTGCTTCTATTTCCTTTAGGTGTGCTGTTCGATTTTGTATTTGGGATTTTTCTTGTTTCTTGAGATAGGCCTGGATTGCAATTCATTTTCCTCTCCGGACTGCCTTGGCTGCATCCCAAAGCATTTGTATTGTTGTATTTTCATTTCCATTTATTTCCATATATTTTTAAATTTCTTCTCTAATTGCCTGGTTGACCCATTCATTCTTTAGTAGGGTGTTTAGTAGAGAGTATGGCCGCCTCCATTTTATTTTGCATGTCATTTATAGCATTTTTTAGTTCCTCATGACTATTTCTTAGTCCCTTGATCTCTGTAGCAATAGATTCTCTGCTATCCTCTATGCTTTTTTCAAACTCAGTGATTAATTTTATGATTACTATTCTAAATTCTTGTTCCATTATATTGCTTAAATCGTTTTTGATCAATTCGTTAGCTGTCGCTACTTCCTGGAGTTTCTTTTGAGGAGAATTCTTCCATTTAGTCATTTTGGCTAGTCCCTGTGGTAGCTCCAAACTGCAGGGCACTTCCCCTGTGCTGTCAGGAGAAACTTGTGTTGGTGGGTGGGGCAGCAGTCACACCTGATGTCTGCCCCCAGCCCACTGCTGGAGACACAGTCAGACTGGCATGTACATTATCTTCCCCTCTCCCAAGAGCAGGACTCACTGTGGAGTGGTGTGGCCCCTGTCTGGGCTACTTGCATACTGCCAGGCTTGTGGTGCTGCTTTGATGGGAACTGGCCAAGGGTGTATCAGATGGGGTGGATCTGCAAGGTGCACAGAGGTGGGAGGGGCAGGCTTAGCTAGCTTTGCCCTTGGTGGTCCCTTGCGGGAGGGGCCCTCCACACCGGGAGGGAGACAGGCCCGTTGGAGGGATGGATCCACAGAAGCACAGTGTTGGGCGTTTGCGTGATGCAAGCAAGTTTGGCGATGGGAACTGGTTCCCTTTGGAATTTCGGCTGGGGGATGGGAGAGGCAAATGGCACTTGCCAGCACCTTTGTTCCCCCACCGAGCTGAGCTCTGTCTTCTGGGGCTCAGCAACCCTCCCTCCCAGCATCCTCTTGCCTTCCCTGCTCTCCAAGAGCAGAGCAGTTGACCTTTAACATTCCAGATATTAAGTCCCACTCGCTGTCAGAACTCACAGAGTCTGGCCACTCCGCTTTTGCAAGCCATACTTCAGGGGCTCTCCCTTGCCCGGTGGGCTGTCCCTCCACTGCCCGGCTCCCTCCTGCCAGTCCATGTAGCACACACCGCCTCTCTGCCCTTCCTAGCCTCTTCCGTGGGCCTCTTGTCTACGCTTGGCTATGGAAAGTCTGTTCTGCTTTTCTTCTGGTGGTTTTCTGGGTTATTTAGGCCAATGTGGTTAGAATCTAAATGATCAGCAGGACAAGGTGAGCCCAGCATTCTCCTATACCGCCATCTTCCAATACACTAACACTCAGATATTCTTTTTTTTTTTTTAATTCTTCTTTCGTTTTGCTCATCAGTTTGGGAAGTTATTATTGACATACCTTCAAACTCACTGATTTTTTTTTCCTTTCACCATGCCCAGTTTATTAAAATGCCTACCAAATGCATTCTTTATGTCTGTTATAGTGTTTTTATCTCTAGTAGACACTTTTCCAAAGAAGACATCCAGATGGCCAACAGACATGACAAGATGCTCAATATCACTCATCAGCAGGGAAATATAAATGAAAACCACACTGAGATACCACCTCATACCAGAGTAGCTAAAATTAACAACTCAGGAGACAATAGATGCTGGCAAGGATATGAAGAAATGGGAACCCTCTTGCAATGTTGGTGGGAATGCAAACTGGTGCAGCTGCTTTGGAAAACAGTGTGGAGTTTCCTGAAAAAAAAAAAAAAAAAACTAAAAACTAAAAATAGTACTTTCTTATGACCCAGCAATAGCAATACTAGGAATTTATCCAAAGGATACAGCAGTGCTGATTCATAGCGGCACATGTACCCCAATATTTATAGCAGCGATTTCAACAATAGTCAAATTATGGAAAGAGCCTAAACATCCATCAAGTGATGAATGGATAAAGAAGATGTGGTTTGTATACACAGTAGAACACTACTTCGCAATGAGAAAAAAATGAAATCCTGTCATTTGTAGCAACTTGGATGGAACTGAAGGGTATTTTGTTAAGTGAAATAATTCAGTCAGAGAAAGACAGATATAATATGTTTTCACTCATATCTGGATCTTGAAAAACTTAATAGAATATGGGGTAAGGGAAGGGGAAAAGACATAGTTACAATCAGAGAGGGAGGGAGGCAAACCATATGAGACTCTTAAGTACAGAGAACAAACTTAGGGTTGATGGGGAGGGAGGGGGGAAATGGGTGATGGGCATTGAGGAGGGCACTTGTTGGGATGAGCACTGGGTGCTGTATGTAAGTGATGAACCATGAGAATCTACCCCCAAAACCAAGAGCACACCATATACACTGTATGTTACCCAACTTGACAATAAATTGTAGTAAAAAAACACTATAAAAAAGCCTATCAAAGGCATTCTTTATGTCTGTTATAGTGTTTTTGTTTCTAGTATTTCTCTTTTTATTATTTTTAAAGAGTTTACATCTCTCTTCTGTTCTTACATGTTGTCCACTATTACCATTAGGACCATTAACATATTAATCATACTTATTTTAAATTCTCAGACAGGTAATTCCAAATTTTCTGCTATACCTCAGTCTGGTTCTTTTTTTTTTTTTAATGTTTATTTATTTTTGACAGAGACAGAATGCAAGTGGGTTAGGGGCAGAGAGAGAGGGAGACACAGAATCTGAAACAGGCTCCAGGCTCTGAGCTGTCAGCACAGAGCCCGACGCGGGGCTCGAACTCACGAGCTGTGAGATCATGACCTGAGCCGAAGTCGGACACTACCTCAGTCTGGTTCTAATGCTTGTTCTTTCTTTTCAAATCGTGCCATTTTTGTTGTCATTGTCGTTGTTGTTGCTGTTTTTGTCTTTTAGTACACCATGTAAATTTCTGTTGAAAGCCAAGCATTATGTACTTGGTAAAAGGAACTGAATTAACAGGCCTTTAATATGAGGTTTTTACATTTATCTAGCTAAGAGTTAGGCTGTATTGACTCCTTGCTCTAGTTGTAGGTACTAGAGGCTAAAATTCCCTCTGGTGTCCTTGTTTTTCATTCCCCTATTATCTTTGGGTTTTCCTAGAGACTTCATCTTAAGTAAGGACTGAATTGTGCAGTTATTTTAGCTGTAATATCCTTAATGTTATACAGGAACCCTGTTGATATGATAGTAAGGTGTAGGGTAAGGGAAAACATTCTGTAATCTTATGGTTAGATTTCCATGTTTTAGTGAACTCTCGCCCTGGGCTGTGGCCATCACAAGTGCTTCTCAGCTTCTCTCCATTAGATGAGACAGGAATGATAGAGGGAGCTGGAGCTAGCTATTTTCCTTCAAAAGCTAAAGGGGGCTGACACTGGGTATTTCCCTTTTCCCATATTCTTTGAGGGCAGGCCAGGGTCAAGGAGAACAGAGCTCTTTGGGTATATTTCAAAATGGTTACCTTTTCCTTCCTATATCAAAAGCATAAGGGGATTTTTTTCTCTGGTTTCCATGCTAATAACCTGGTGGGGTTCCTGGAGGCAAACCTTTTAAAAGTGGCCCACAAGACTGGGCCACCAAGGGTTTTTTTTTTGTATCAAGCCAGTTCACAGTCTTCAGAAACTAGTCAATTACCCTTTAACTGTTCCTACTAGTTTCTGGCTCCTGTGTCTGCTTCAGTTCCCAGTAAGCTGTGATTCTTTGTACTCACCTGTCTCTCCAGTTTCTAGGACAGTGATTTTCACTGTCACCTCAATTGTCTGATGGATATAAGAAGGGTAGTTGACTTCCAGTTTGTTCAGCTTTTTTTCTTGTTGTGTGGATGGTAGTCAAACTTTCCAAGCCTTTGCATGTTGAATCAGAAACTGGAAGTCAACCCCTGAATCGGAATTATAACTTTGAATTGTCTTTTGAATTGTGTCCAGATCTCCATAGAAATGTGAATCACATTAACTCCTGACAGTCATTAACATGTCATAATAGGAGTGTATGTAATCTGAAGGCAGAGTTATGAGGGTAGTAATAATAGAATAATAGTTAATGTTTATAGTTTTTTATCATGTTATGCTCTATAATACAGAGCATTTATATGCATCACCTCATTTATTCTTCATAATCACCCATATTGGTAAATATTATTATCACCACTTTTTAAAAGTTTATTTATTTATTTTGAGAGAGAGAAAAAAAAAGAGTGAACAGGAGAGGGGCAGAGAGGGAATCCCAAGCAGGCTCTGTGCTATAAGCGCAGAGCCCTATGAGGGGCTTGAACTCACAAACCATGAGATTATGACCTGAGCTGAAATCAAGAGTTGGATGCTTAAATGACTAGGCACCCCCTATCACCACTTTTTTAATAGGTGAAAAAATTAAGGCTAAGATCAATTAAGTAACATGCTCAAGATAATACAACTTGGGATTCCAAACCAAGTATTTGAGTCTAGACCTTATACTCTAATCACTGTGGGGTACTGCCTTCTACATTAAGAATATGAAGAGAGAAAGTTGGAGAAATAGAGCTAGGAAGGGGAAAGACTTTCTGAAGTTTGTTATCCTATGAATTTGGAGTAGAGGTAGGACTGAAAGGGCAAAGTTGATACCTAATTCACAATTGTGCTCCTATGTCTTCCATCTTTAATTTGAAGAAAGATCACATTCCCTATAGATTTTTAGGCAGCTGACTAGATGCTGTATGAAATAGTCCAGTCTCCAGGGGAAAGGGGAGAAATTGGGTCTGAGGGGATGACTATTATGTGCCCTTGAGGACAGAGGTTATATGATTAGTCTGTGGTTGCACAACTACTTTGTGTCTGAACTTTAGAATCAGAATAAATATTTAAATTAATCTTCCTAGTGTTATTGCCATGAGAAATGAGTTCTGTGCTCTGAATATAATTGAAATGTCCATGGCCAACAAATCAAACTGATTCAAAAATACCTGTGGGTATGATGATGATATCTCAGAAATGTACTGTGAATATATTGGTGAATATTTCAGTGTGGAATTTTTTTTTAATTTTATTTTTTTAATTTACATCCAATTTAATTAGCATATAGTGAAACAATGATTTCAGGAGTAAATTCCTTAATGCCCCTTACCCATTTAGCCCATCCCCCTCCCACAACCCATCTAGTAACCCTCTGTTTGTTCTCCATATTTAAGAGTCTTATCTGGGGCGCCTGGGTGGCTCAGTCGGTTGAGCGTCTGACTTCAGCTCAGGTCATGATCTCACCGCCCATGAGTTTGAGCCCCGCGTCTGGCTCTTGCTGACAGCTCGGAGCCTGGAGCCTGCTTTGGATTCTGTGTCTACCTCTCTCTCTCTACCCTCCTCCGCTCATGCTCTGTCTCTCTCTCAAAAATAAATAAACATTAAAAAAAAGTCTTATGTTTTGTTCCCCTCCCTGCTTTTATATTCTTTTTGCTTCCCATCCCTTGTGTTCATTTGTTCTGTGTCTTAAAGCCCTCATATGAGTGAAATCATACGATATTTATCTTTCTCTGACTAATTTCGCTTAGCCTATTACCCTGTAGTTCCATCCACGTAGTTGCAAATGGCAAGATTTCATTGGTTTTGATTGCTGAGTAATACTCCATTATATATATATATATATATATATATATATATATATATATATATATATATACCACATCTTCTTTCCATTCATCCATTAATGGACATTTCGGCTCTTTCCATACTTTGGCTGTTGTTGATAGTGCTGCTATAAACATTGGGGTGCATGTGCCCCTTCAAAACAGCATACCTGTATCCCTTGGATAAATACCTAGTAGTGCAATTGCTGGGTCGTAGGGTACTTGTATTTTTAATTTTTTGAGAAACCTCCATACCTTTTTCCAGAGTGGCTGCACCAGTTTGCATTCTCACCAGCAGTACAAAAGAAATCCTCTTTCTCCACATCCTCGCCAACATCTGTTGTTACCTGAGTTGTTAAAGTTAGCAATTCTGACAGGTGTGTGGTGGTATCTCATTGTGGTTTTGACTTGAATTTCCCTGATGATGAGTGATGAGAACAAATAACTAAAATTTGTATGGAACCAGAAAAGACCCCAAATAGCCAAAGCAATCTTGAAAAAGAAAACCAAATCAGGAGGCATCACAATCCCAGACTTCAAGCTGTACTACAAAGCTATAATCATCAAGACAGTATGATACTGGCACAAAAACAGATGCTCAGATCAATGGAACAGAATAGAGAACCCAGAAATGGACCCACAAACGTATGGCCAACTAATCTTTGACAAAGCAGGAAAGAATATCCAATGGAATAAAGACAGGCTCTTCAGCAAGTGGTGCTGGGAAAGCTGGACAGTGACATGCAGAAGAATGAACCTGGACCACTTTCTTACACCATACACAATAATAAACCCAAAATGGATTAAAGACCTAAATGTGAGAAAGGAAGCCATCAAAATCCTTGAGGACAAAGCAGGCAAAACCCTCTTTGATCTTGACCACAGCAACTTCTTACTCAACACGTCTCCAGAGGCAAGGGAAACAAAAGCAAAAATGAACTATTGGGACCTCATCAAAATAAAATGCTTCTGTACAGCAAAGGAAACAATCAGCAAAACTAAAAGACAACCGATGGAATGGGAGAAGATATTTGCAAATGACATATCAGATAAAGGGTTAGTATCCAAAATCTATAAAGAACTTATCAAACTCAACACCCAAAAAACAAATAATCCAGTGAAGAAATGGGCAAAAGACATGAATAGACACTTTTTCAAAGAAGACATCCAGATGGCCAACCAACACAGGGTGGAAATTCTAAGATCCAGATGTGGCTGGCAACAAGTTACTTCAAGAAGCTTGGTCAACAGATGTTTCTGGTGAACATCCTGGGCTCCCAACCTAGAAGATGCTGGCAAGTGGCATCTGCCACTCAGGAAGGGTGGGAGGGAGGGAAGGAAGCTGGGATGTAAGGGCTGACATTATTTTGACTGAACAAGGAGGTCCTACAACAGACTGCTCTATGAGGGATCAGCCAGGCCAAAAACTGGAGCTATTTGTTGAACTTGGGTACTTCTAGTAAGTCTAGCCCTCAGCAAAACCTTTGACTCGATGAAGTTTATTTTAACAGTCTCAGGGGCATTAACTAATAGAGGAATTACACACTGAGAACAGTATTAGAGGTCTGCTCATATTTGAGGCTTTGGTGGTTTTTCCTTGCCTCAGGTAAACAACCATCTTGAGACTTGACTTAAATGCTTCAAATTTCTTTGCTTAAGAGACTGTCAAAATTAAGCAGGTATGGAACAATGAGGTATGGCAATGGTACCTGTTCACTAGGAAAGAGGTCATGGGAAGATTGGGCACAGGAGAGAAACAATGACAGTAGTAAGCCTAGCAGCCAGCAGTTTGAGGGAGAAATACTGCAACTAATGGAGTAAAAAGCATAAAAGACTTATGACGTTTGATGTAGGTACCCAGATATCTGCAGGATAGCCAATGAGGTAACTTTATAAAGGATGGGTTTGTGGGGGCAATGGTCTTCTATAAGCCTCTTCTGAACAAAATATAGTTTCTGTACCCACCTTCTGGGATTAATGTTGGAGTGGCCTCTTAGGAGCTATACATTTTCAGTGGGTTAAAGTATTGTGTTCCTGGAGATAGTTAACCAATTGTTGAGGATTTGTTTTCATCTGATTAGTAAGTTAGCACCAGTTTTCACCAAGGAGACCTGGAGGTTTGGAGGAGACATAATCCAGGATTGTGAAAGTTTAGGGATGGAATGTATTCTCTGTGCTGAATTACCATCATATAGTGCTGCCCAGCAAGAGTATAATGAATAAACTCTGCAAGCTTCTGGGCTCTGGCTTCTCACATGGTATTATATTATCCTCATATGCAGAGTAAGAAACTGATACCTGAAGAAGTTAAACAAATTTGCCCAAGACCACAGAACTTGGGTGAAACCCAGATGTTGACCTAGAGCTGTTTTGCTCTGACAGCAGTTTGCCTTTTCATCTATACTACATTGGTTCCAGAAGGGTGGAGATTACCTGATGATAATATTTTCCTATGCCACAGTTTAAAAGAAAAACTCAAAAAGCTATATTGGGTACAAGTAATATTTTATAAGGCTAGATGGTAACTTGGAAAGCACTTGGGGCTATCTCGATCTAGCCCAAAGAACGTGTAGAGATTTCAGGCTGTTCTTCATTGGGCTTATTTTCTAACTTCTAGACACTCTTTACATTGTACTTCCTGGGGGAAAAATCAAAGCAGTGTGCACAGAAATTGAAAATGGTTAGAGCCAATTGCATATGGACTTTCCCTAAAAATGACATTAGAAAACGTCATTTGTCTTTGAATACAAGTGTGTGGACTCATTTGTCCACCCCCACCACTGCTATGTGAAAGTGAAGCAGCTCAGTTTTCATTTTCCTTTCCTCTCAAAATGCCAAAAGGGACCATATTTTTGTTTAATAACCTTCAGAATGATTCTTTAGAAATCTGAGGCTATCAGAGTTCGAAACAATGCGAACATAATTGTGGATTATTATTGTATGACGATAGTGGCAGCTGGACTATTTTTTTTTCTTTCTGTTCAGACTATCTTCTTCATTTTCCCAGAAACCTTATATCCCCAGGTTTAACTCAGAAGCAAATCTCATATAGGTGATAAACCTCACCAGACATGGTGTGTAATATAATTTCAGACAGACCTTTAACTGTTCTTTGGAAAGACCCTAGGGAGTGAAACAGCCTTATATCTAGATGCCCTAGATAGTATTACTTTTATTTACTCTCTGACAATGTGTGTGGGTAGTTGTATTGGACATAAAGCAAGCATATCTCTTAAATATTATACCTGTGAACTTAAGTGCCAGTTTTTGTGTTTTATTGTCAAAATTCCTGCTATCATAAAAAAATTGTTACAGTAAGAAACTAATAAATGTGTGCTCCTTCTCTCAAAGCATTTTACACACACACACACACACACATACATGTGCATCCATGCAGAGCTGGAGATTGAGAGTCTGCACTGATTCTACCTTCACGTGAATGTTTAGGATGTATGTATGGAGGGCAGGAATGGGGGTGAGGTGGAGGCAGGGTAGAAGAGATGTTGTATATACCATGGTGGGAAAAGTGGAAAGTTCTTTTAACAATTATTTACATAATTTGCCTCACAATCATTTCTTCATTGCCGTAGCTGACAGATTCAGAAATTAGATGATAAAATATTTTTGCCTTGGTTACTTAGCATAGCTGAATAATCACGGCTATCCCTTAGACCTTTTGATGTTTGTGCAGCTTTTGGCCACTACTTTCGTTGAACATTTGAGATAGGTAGTAGACAAACTGGAAAAATATCTACAAAGTAGTCTGAGAAATTTCCCAAAAGGCAAAGCCACTTGGCTGAATATTCTTACCTACTCGGTTCATGTTATGTTTTTGTCACTCTCTGGAAAAGTTTTAAACACTTCTTTCTAGAGAAGTCCAATCCCAGTAGCAAGACTCCTTCACATTCTCATTAGGAGTATAGAAAAATTGTCCTCCAAACCCAAATCTTATTCTCTGGTCATATAGCACTGAATTGAGAAAGTAAGTGGAAAATTTCTCCATTACTAGGACAAAATGTATGCTAATTTTACCTAGCTGTATTTCTAGAGTACTGCTAATTTTCTTGAACCCTTCCCCTATCCCATCCACCTAATGGATCTCTTGACTATGGGGAGAGAGACTCTGGAATATTAGCATTTGTTTTTAACTATAAGAAGTAATTAATAAAACCATTTTAGACTACATTACCAGTATAAAAGCCTGTTATGAATGTTTAACAATGCCTAAGACTCCCTTGTATTATACTATGTTGCTAAATGAACACTATTCTCTTTGGACACTTAGGAAATGTCTCTGTCAAATAGGAAAAAAAAATACCAGGGCTTTATAGTGATATTTACCTACTTTTAAGGTTCTGCTATACGTCTTTTGTATTGGGGAAGCTTGTATGTTTTTCTATTTTGGCAGAATATCTCTAAAGAATTTCTACACTTGGGATCAGGCCTTCAAAGTAGCTCTTAGGCTGATAGTTGTGACATTTAAACTGGACACATTAAGAGACATTCATATTTTTTTTCTGGTCATTGACTTAACTCTAGTTATATATTTTGAAAACTAAGGAGAAGAGCAGAAACAAGTCAAAGTACTAACTTGCCAGTACTGGGACTTGATGAGAATTTTAATTTTTTGCTTACTTGCAAATATTTTCTCTGCAGGAATGCAAGCCAAAAATGTGGAGAAGCATAATAATACAGAAAGGAAATGCTCTTCTAATCCAAGAAGTTCAAGAAGAAGATGGAGGAAATTACACTTGTGAACTTAAGTATGAAGGAAAACTTGTGAGACGAACAACTGAATTGAAAGTTACAGGTAAGAATTGCTTCTACCAAACTGTAGCAAATGAACTTTTAAGTATAATTTGGTATGGGAAGAAAGAGTTTCCAAAACAAAGAGTGAACTTGAGGCAAATTTACAACTGGATGCAAATCAAATAGTTGGAAAGCTCTCTATTAGTAAATTGTACTGGGAAAGAATACATGGAATCTGGACAATTGATTTAGGGAACATGGGCCCAGTTGCTGCATATCTGTTATCTGCCTTTATGAAAGGTTATTAGCTCTTCAAGATATCATTAGCTGTTACTAAGCATCTCCGAAAAATACAGTGGAACCACTTTAGAATGTTGACTTAACCCATATTTGGAATCTCCTTGTAGGTAATGCCTGCCTCAGAATGATATTATGTTGGCCTTTTGGAATGACGTCTTCTTGGACTACATCCAAAATATCATATACAAAATTACTCATAAATGACTGATGTTGTTGTATGGTTCTACTTATTCTTAAATGGAGCAACTCCAAACAAATAGTGTGTGTGTGTGTGTGTGTGTGTGTGTGTGTGTATTTTAAATCTGAAGTACAAGTAAAGTATAAGCTAGTAATTCTACTCATACTAAAAGAGAGAAACTCAGGATATTCTTATGTGGTGGAGAATGTTAGAAAGTAATTTTTAGAGACACATGACAGAACTTAATACCATAAAAGTTATCCCTCATGATGTTTGTGATGGACCTTAAGAAACTTCATTACAGAAGTCTACCTGCTATTTTTCCTGAACAAACCTTGCCTAATTTTCCTCTTTTTATATATGTTTTAGATTTATGTGGTGTGTGTGTGTGTGTTTGTGTGTGTGTTTAAGTGTTCACACACACATTTGTATTGAGGATAAAATCTCAACCATAGTAAAATTTGACATAATCCGGACAATTGTAACATTGATTACATTAATTCACTTATGACTGATGCATACACAGGGCTTCCACTGACCACTTGCACATGTGTCCCCAGCTCTACCTTTTAAACAGCTTTTACTACTATAGTTAATGCCAAAATAATCCACATAATTGGCCATAAATGGAGAATGAAAGTCACTGAACTCTTTCTCTTGGTAAAAACTCTGTACAATGTGCCTAAACCTACAGGTTGTGACTACTAACCATTATGCTACAGTGAAAAGTCATCATGTAGGGAGGTAAGTGGTCCTACCCTGTCTCACTTCAAAATCCCCCTTTGTTGTGCTGCCCAAATCTAAATAAATGCTTTTATTTATAGATCATTGCTTTTACTAAGAGATAATCTTTACCTGTAGAAATGTATTTTGAGGGGCACCTGGGTTAGTCAGTCAGTTAAGCATCTGACTTTGGCTAAGGTCATGATCTCATGGTTTGTGGGTTTCAACCCCACATCAGGCTCTGTGCTGACAGCTCAGAGCCTGGAGCCTGCTTTGACTTCTGTATCTCCTTCTCTCTCTGCCCTTCCCCCACTCACACTCTGTCTCTGTCTCTCTCGCTTCCTCTCAAAAATAAATAAATATTTAAAAATTTTAAAAAAGAAATGTATTTTGAAAACTTATTTTACACAGCAATTTTGTATCAATTGAAAGTAACCTTTTATCAATAAAACACTGTTGTTTGGCTATTAAAAAACACTTGTGACTGATGCACTTGGGCATTACCTGTTGAACTATCTAATGTTGACATCAACTAGTTGGTTGATTATACTCTCACTAATGTTAGGAATACAGATTTCCTTCTATATTATTTTTGTTTATGATTTAACTGGCCTTTTTGGGGTAATGTTAAAATCAGTCTACAAAGTAGTGACACTTGGCGAGTAGGTTTATTGCTGTAACTCATATGTTATTAAGTTTTTGATCCCTAGGAGTCAGCAGTTTGTTTTGTATTTTTCAAAATTCTGAATGTTAACACAAGGAATACAAAATATTTTATTAGAAACTAATATTGACATTTTAACAATATTTATTCTTCTAATCCATGAGCATGGAATGTTTTTCCATTTCTTTGTATCTTCTTCAATTTCCTTCATAAGCTATCTATAGTTTTCAGCATACATATCTTTTACATCTTTGGTTAGGTTTATTCCTAGGTATTTTATGGTTCTTGGTGCAGTTGTGAGTGGGATCAGTTTCTTCATTTGTCTTTCTGTTGCTTCATTATTAGGGAGGGAACCAAACCATAAGAAACTCTTAAAAACTGAGAATAAACTGAGGGTTGATGGGGGGTTGGGAGGGAGGGGAAAGTGGGTGATGGACATTGAGGAGGGCACCTGTTGGGATGAGCACTGGGTGTTGTTATATGGAAACCAATTTGATAATAAATTTCATATTTAACAATAAATAAACAGAAAAAAAGAAACTAAGATACATATGGGGTGCCTGGGTGGCTCAGTTGGTTGAGCATCCGACTTCGGCTTAGGTCATGAACTCATGGCTTGTGAGTTCCAGCCCTGCGTCCGGCTCTGTGCTGACAGCTCAGAGCCTGAAGCCTCTTCAGATTCTGTGTCTCCCTCTCTCTCTGTTCCTCCCCTTCTCGCACTCTCTGTCCCTCCCTCAAAAATAATAAATAAACATTAAAAAAAATTAAAGCTTAAGAAAAAGGAAACTAACATGTATGTTTTAGTTCATGCTCTATCCTAATACATGACAGTTCTACTTAGTCTGAATTTGTAGAGTAACTTCTGTGGAGGTTTGAATTATTCTTTTGATTAGAAATGTACATCCTTTCCTCTAGGAGCTTTCAAAATAACTACCATATTGGGCCAATTCCAGGTAGCAAAGATATGCTTTTGGTTGATTTCTGATTTCCTCAATGTGAACTAGACTTCCTGTCTCATCCAAGCAGAAGAGTCAATCAGGCAGTTTTACATCATTAGTAAGTGAGCTGGCTATGCTCAGATCCTTGCAACATCATCACTTTGACCAGTCACACATTCCTTATCAGGGGTTTGCAAAGCACTTCCATTGGGAGTTATTTACTAAAATTTGCAGCCTTATAGCATTTAACTTGGATTTTAAGTTGGGCCAGAATAAAGTTAACGATAAACCTTTTATGCTCCCATCTAATGGGTTATGGTGACAACACATTTGCTTTTTTAGTTTCTTTTTTTGATTCTGGAAAAGGAGAGCTAGGCTCTTCTTTTGTGTATTTTGCAAAGCATTTATTCACTTGACCTGAACTTTTAGTATAATTGAACTATGGATTTAAAATTTCACCTCAATTCTACCTCCCAGAGGTTTTCAAACTTTAATGTGCATCAAAATTATGTGGAATAACCCAGATAGGATGAAGATGAGGCTCCTTAAATACTGGTTTCATCTCTCTCCTCCAGATTCTAATTCACAACATCTCTAAAATTGGAAACTTGCCTTGTTGTCCAGGTAATTCTGTTGCATGCCTTCCAAGGATTATGCTTTGAGAAACACTAGCTGAGAGAATAATGCTAAAGAAGTCAGTCACAGGTTTGCTTTTCTTGTGAGCATGTTAGTGCTCTCTCTCTCTCTCTCTCTCACACACACACACACACACACACCAAACTCATTTTCATAGGTAAAAATTGTTTTACCTAAGTTCCTAAGAGCTGTCATGAATATATAAGTCCTTCACCTGCACCCCAGTGTTTATCGCAGTGCTATCAACAATAGCCAAAGTATGGAAAGAGCCCAAATGTCCACTGACGGATGAATGGATAGAGAAGATGTGGTATATATATATATATACAATGGAGTATTCCTTGGCAATCAAAGAGAATGAAATCTTGCCATTTGCAACTATGTGGATGGAACTAGAAGGTATTATGCTAAGCGAAATTAAAGGAATTCAAATATCATGTGACTTACATCATATGAGGACTTTAAGACACAGAACAGATGAACATAAGGGAAGGGTAGCAAAAATAATATAAAAACAAGGAGGGGGACAAAACATAGGAGACTCTTAAACATGGAGAACAAACAGGGTTACTGGAGGGGTTGTGGGAGGGTGGATGGGCTAAATAGGTAAGGGGCATTAAGGAATCTACTCCTGAAATCATTGTTGTACTATATGCTAACTAATTTGGATGTAAATTAAAAATATAAGTCCTTGGTCATCAAGGGAAATCTGTCAAGGGAGTGCAGGGATAAAGCAGTCTCAGCCACTGAAATAGTAATTTTTTTCATTTACCATTTAAGTAAAAAATGCACTATCACATGCTGGAGAAAAAAAATAATTCAAAATTATCCTTGGGTCAGTGGTCATCATTCATATACGAAGATATCAAGTTTATGTATTTATTCATACAATTCAAGTGTTATGCCTGATATAGAAACAAAATGGCCTCTTGGTATGGAAGTTCAAGACATTGCTCTGTGAAGATTTATTTTTATTTGAAGTTTTATGTAAGTTATACTGTGCTTTGTATGTTTGTTATTACAAAGCAATTAAACAGGTTGCCCTCTCATAATTCAAAATATAAGGCTGGTAACCCTCAGTTTGTTCTCCATATTTATTAGTCTCTTCTGTTTTCCCCCTCCCTTATGGGAAGAGTTGTGGGAGAGGGGGGATAGACTAAAGGGGTAAGAGGCACTAAAAAATCTACTGCTGAAATCATTGTTTCACTATATGCTAACTAATTTGGATGTAAATTTAAAAAAATTAAAAAGTATAACAAGTCAAAATACAAGGTTGGGATTATTTTAAAAGTAACCCACTCATTACTTGTTTTTAGTTTAGCAATATGCAGGCGTGGAATAAGACTTTCAATATAAAATCAATAGGATTGGCTAATTACAAAATCATGTAGATAGAGGTTCTATAAAATTATATATTGCAAGTGTGGAGATATTTAAAAGGTTATTAAAAATTTAAGAGGTTATTTTCTGACTGTTCTTTTAAAATTTATAAATCTGTGAAATATCTCGTCAGTAAAGCAAGTGTTTTTTTTTTTAAGTGTATAGGTGCTACTTGCTTTAAATAGATCAGTTATAAAAAGATTCAGCTATTCAAAACTGATGAATTGGAAAGTAATCATTGGTTTTATGAAATTATTTTTCCATATAAAAGAATTTGTCGTAGGATTTCTTTAAATAGCCAGATTTCCTACTGCATTAAAATAGGATTTGATTTAAATGCAACTTTCCTGGAACACTTTTAATATATAAATTATTGCAGACTTGTGGGATGTTGTTGTAGACATTTCTTTTTATTCCTTCAGAGGATGTAGATCAGTAGGAAGGGGTTTAATAACAAATAGACATGTTACATTAGTGCGTTTAGGTCATTTGTCAAAGATGACAACAGCTAACAGTTTTATTCCCTACAGCATATTTTAGGTGGCTGTTTGTTATTTTAAAGATATTTTCCCTTTGTTCTCACATTGAATTTTGGGAAGATGGCTAGTTGAAGTGTTAAAAATAGAACGGAAAGTTGATTATATGATAGTGAGAATGTAGAACGGGTGATAATGGAAGAAGGAGAAGAGGAGTGGGAGAGGGTGGGAGAGATAATGTAATAGGGTCTGCTGGGAGTAGAGGAGAATGTCTGCCTTGAGAAGGTCAAAGGCAGACATAAATTACTGGGGATCCCCAAAATGAACACAAGCAGAAAGCCAGCTCTAATTAACTGTACTTGGAAGATAACTCACCATTAACCTAGCAAATCATTCACAACTACATGATTTTATTCGGCTTTTTAGAAATGCACATAGGCTATTTAGGAAAAAAAATTACCTGTTCTTTGGTGAATATGCAAATAATACCCATCCTCCTGATAATTGTAGACATCTTTAGAGTTCCAGATTTGGGCCTCTTCACATGTTAGGATAATCTTTTAATCCATTTGTGTCTAAGTGCCATGGCTAGAAAGAGAGGTTTATTGTATGGATATTTTCAAAGATTCGCTTGTAGGTTACTAATTAAGCAATAGTAGCAACACAATCTGGACACACAAGGCTTGGCGAAATTGCAGAGTGGAAATTGGGATCAGTTTTTGGTGAAGATGTTCAAATGAATGGCTTCAGTAAGTACTTTTAATTTCACTTTGCCAAGTTATAAGTAACTGTAGTGCATTGTTGTAGGTGTCATTTAGACTGCATAGCTTATTATAATGGCCTTCCTCTGGTGTGTAGAATGGCTGCTATTTACACACAGAGGAAGGAATTTCACATCAGGTTTGAAATCAGGCTTTTTTGGTGCTGGCTCTTTGTTTCTTTATTCCTCTGCTGTTAATGCTGAGGCATTGGGATGAAAGTGGGTTTAGGAAAAATAGTGGAACATAGAGCTATGGTGGAGAGTTGGAGGAATAAACAGAATGGAGAATAAACAGGAGAAGTGATTTTAAGCCAAGAACTATGTAATAATCATAATAGGGACACACAGAGAGCTAATGTCTATTGAGAGCTCACTTTGTGGCAGACGTTGTGCTTAGTGTTTTTCATTCATTTACTCATTTAATTCTCACAACAATGACATGAGTGTGGATACTATTATTGTTTCCATTTTATTGAGGAAAAACCTTAGGCGAAGAGATATGGCTTAGGTGACATATTTTGTAATTGGCAGAGCACGGGTATGAATCTAGGTGTTCCTGATTCTCACATAAACTTTTAACCACCACCAAGCACAAACCATATAATTTCATTCACAAAATATATATTATGTACATTTAAAAATGTCAAAATATTGATCATAATGTCCATTATTCCACTATAATGTCATTTCTGAACATTAACTATTTGGTCTTCAATAATTTCCTATTGGATTTTAGATACCACCAAAAAGGATACACATGACATTTTGGAGCTCTCAGTGAACACCTTAGATGAGATCAGTAGAAATGGGACACAGAATTAAATCTGAGCTTAGGATAGTGCCAAGAGAGAAACAAGAAAAAGTGTGGTGCCAGGAAAGCAAGAACGTACACAGGATGGGATTTGCCAAGTTTCATATTTTGGCACCAAATGGCCCTATTAATATGGAAATCCATACTGAGAAAAAATGGATTCCCGTGAGGTTCATTGCAGTTGTCATAATGATTTCAAGCTAGAGGAAGTGAAGCAATGGAGAACATCCTGGTTAAACAATGTTTATTCAGCTGGTAAAGAGCAGTCAACACATAAATTGATGCCTACTCTGTGCAACAAGAATCATAGGATTCAAGTTTCTTAATGTGGCTCTGAAAGCAGACGGCTAGAGACAGAATTGTCTTCCCTTTGGAACCTGGGAATTTTTTTTTTTTTCATTAGAACAAATAGTGCTTCAGTGTTTCCAAACTTTGTTCTGTGGAGCTCCAGTTCTAAGAGATGTTAATAGTTATTTTTGGAAGACAGATAGGAGAGGAGAGGACAGGAGAGGAATGGAGAGAGGTTCTGTGACAATGTGTTTATCTGCTAGGTTAAAGTTAAACAGATTTCTTTTTTGCAAGTCATTTCAAGGTATCTTAGTGCATATAATATTCTAATATGTATTACATTTTCTAAAAGGAGAATGAGAAGGACATTTCTTTACTTGTAAATCCACACAATATTTCTGCCCCCACCCCCGCCCCAAGTAAACTATGGCTCAGAGATTTTAGACCATTTGTCCTGGGTAGCAGCTGGTGAATGGCATGGCCACAACTAGTGCCCCTATCTTGTGATTCATAATGTAATGCCTTTCTATACGATTCCACTGTTACTCTGTCCATAGTCCCTTAATCCTGGGTTCTGGGCCAGAAGGAGGGGAGACACATTCCCCAGGTGGACTCCAAAATTAGTGACTTCAGAGGTCATGTCTAAGGATCCCTGAAATAACCCATTATCTAAAATGTTCATTTGCCAACCCATTGTTTTGGCTTAAAAAAAATAGCTGTGATTCTATTCCTTCCATAAAAGAAAAAGCATTTATTGCCGATGGCTGAATCCAAACCAGCAAAGGAGCAATGCCCTAATCAATAGTCAAATGCTTCTAGAAACCAGGCAAGTCATGTACCTGAGTGGGTGTGCAAAGCAACAGAGAGAGGCAAGTTGGAGAGTACTAGCAGCCCTAGCTGATTGTTGTCATGTGAAATTAAGGATAAGATACTACTAGGCACTCTAATTTTTGAAGAGATCATGGAAGTCTGGATTTTTATGTGGAAATCTCTGGTTTGTTGAGCAGCGTGTGGACCAAATAAAACATGCTTATATGGTAAATTCACATTGGGGGCTGTCTTTTTGAGGCCTTCACCTTAAAGAGTTTGGTTCAGTAGCACTTTTAAATAAGCAAATGACTGTGTGTCTGGCTCAGTCTTGGCTCCACATTTCCATCTCCAGCAGTGAGTGGGGAAACAAACAAACAAACAAACAAACAAACAACAAAAAAAAAACCTTAAGTGGCCTGGAGAGTAGTTAATAGACAAACTGAGAACAGCACCCAGAAGCCATCCTAATCATACCATCCAACAGACTGGTCGACCCAAGCAGAAAGTGAAGGGCACAATTTATGGATGTAATACTACAGGAGGGGTATTGACAAATTGATCACCTTACAGAGAAGAGCAATTTAGATGATGAAGCAAGTTGGTCTCAAATGTTACAGCTAGTTGAAAAGCCCTAGGGATAAAGCACCCACCTTGAAGCTCCCCCAAGCAGTACGGATGTGAAACAGAGGGGAACAACTCATTAGCATATGTTCTCTCTCCTTCATGTTCTGAGCAACAGTTAACATGATCTGAATGTCTGTGTCCTGATTATTAGGTGAGAATGTATCTCATTTGTACCTTTTGTGTGACTTAATGAGGAAAGCCCTCAGCAGCCAGTAGTTGTTGGCCACATTAAGGAAACTTTCACATGACTGACTGTGCATTTCATAATTGACTGTTCTTTTGTGCAGTCGCAGGTGCAAAAATCTCATGACCGAAACCGGCTTGTAGCAGCTCCTTTGCCTTTCCTCCTAGGCCTCCCTCACCCAATGCCTCTGGTGACCCTGGCCTTTCCTAGCCTACCCAGCCCACTGTGAATGACATCTTTGTCCCTTCTCTCACTATTAAATGTCCTAATGTCCTATCTTTTCTGTAGCCCATCTCCTTAGATCCTTGCTTTCTGCTGGGCCTAATTTAGTAGTTAAATAAAATAAAAAATTGCTGACCGATAATGGCCCCAAAATGTTTCCCTTCACAGCTAACATATTTGCAATTTAATAGATATTTCAATTCTGTAACTCATAGGCATGACTAATGGTGGGAATTCCTGGCAGCTTCCCAGTGCCTGTGGGGGGCCTTTCCCAGAGTGTCACAATTCATACCCTGCAGGTGGCTACTTGCTCCCTCTAGAAGCAAGGTCAACTCTACCCATGACCTTGGGTGACAAGGAGAAAAAAAAAAAAGCCTTCTTAGAATTAGTGGGAAGGAGGGCCTTGAGTATCAGTCTAAAGAGTGATTTTTTCCCTTCCTCTTCTGCCACTGTTGTTTTGTGTTTCCTTTCTTTCCCCTATTTCTCACCCCTTGGCTCAACCTATCACACAGGGCTATCTATTAATGCTCTTGGTGACAGGGGCAAAGATATTTCCAGTCTCTGTCCCAGGAAAATATTTGTTTGCATGTTTCTATGCCTTATAGGGAGATGAACAAATACTATTAACTGTCCCATCAGCAGAAAGCTGGGCTTGTTTCTCTGCAAAGTCAGTGACTGTGAGAATATTCATTCCTGTGGGTTTGTTTTGTAAGTAGCTGTGCAGGAGACCAGCTCAGAGCACTGAGGGTGAGCAAGTTAGAGGACATGGCAGCAGGATATGGCAAACATGCCCAATCCAGATCAGTTCCACTCTAATCGCTCTCTTCCATCACCTGAGGTGATCATTGACTCCTTGGGCTGACTCCTCTGACTTGAGTTAGGGGTGGGGGAGGGGGTTCTTGGGAAGGAATTGCAGTGTGACTGCTAGGTGTATAGACTCCTGAGATTCATGGCACAGATTTTCCTTGGCCCATTATGTTAATTTGTGAAAGTTTCAGCTACCTTCCTCTCCTCCAACCTGAAAGTAGTGGTTTAAGCATGCTAAGAATATTCTATCACACCCCTATTCTAGACGATGAAAACTGGGAGCTTCGTATGGTGGGAAATTAGCCATGAACCAGATGTTCAGAGGGCAACCATTTATTGGGTCAGGTATTGTACTTTACAATTAGTCAAAGTTCACAACAACCTTGGAAGTTTGAATGTATCTCCTCTATTTTGTAAGGGAAGAAATAGAGGCTCAGAGGACATAAGTTACTTGTTTATGATAGCACAGCTAGTAAGTGGTGGAGCTAGGATTCAAACCCACATTTGTTACAAAACCTTGTTCTTAAAGCAACCAGCTACAAACTGCCTGCATGGCTCCTGTCCACAATGCTCAACAAATGCCACTAGTTCATTTCATTCCTGCTTGCTTGCCTGCTTCATGCTCTTTCACGCCTCTTTGCCAAGACTCCTTTGTACTTCTGTACTTCTTCCATGAAGCTTTCACAGATTAATCTCATTTCAATCTCTTTAGAGTCACCTGTTTCTTTCTCCTAGTTTCCCTTGGCAATTTTGCAAAGTTTTTACCACACTGTCTGATACTAGTTTATAATTAGTTATCTTAAAGTACTTCGTGTAAGTTTTGTCTCATCAGTTAGATTAATGTCCTCCACGTTCCATTGTTCCCCATACAAAGGTTTACTTTAACATTCAGATACAACATACAATTATGGAGCTAGGATCTGAATCTTATGTTTTCACATATACGATCTCATTTTTAAGCATCTCAAAATCCTGTGAAGTATTGTCATTTTAGCCCCACTTTACTGATGTTGAAGTTGAAATTCAAAGAAGTTAAGTAATTTTTCTCAGTGTTCTACAGTAACTAAATGATAGCACTGGAATGAAGGTTCAGGTGTGGTGGTTGTTTTCTCAAAGCCTGTGCCCTTTCTACTAATAAATGCTTATAGAACTATAGGTTGTTCATAGTGCTACAATCTGATTTGACTCTAACAAATTTTTTTATGTGGAGATGGATAAGACCTTTTGCTGAGAAAAATACCTGGAGGAAGATGTTTCTAAGAAATTTTAGCTAAACAAAGAATTTGATTCTTAGAGAAGACCGATGGAAAGCTGAAAATTTGATTTGTTCCCTTGGGCCCTGCTTCAGAAAAGCATGATTCAAATCCTTAGTATGATAGTAGTTGTGTGGCTTTGAGAAAAAATAATTTATTCTTCTGAACTTCAGTTTTTACCCCCATGCAAAATAGGAGGTGTTACTGTGTTGAGTGAAGAAAATATATGAAAAGCACTTAGAATGGTGTCTGGTAAATAGTAGGTATTCATTAAATGATATTAATTATTATGATTGGTGTCATTTTCAGCAGCATTATTATTATTACTGGAAAGCTTGCAAAGATGACCTCACACCCATTTTACCACAAGAAAGCAGTCTGACAAATAGTTTAAGACAAATTGCTATTTTTAATAGGGTGCTTCATTTACAGGGGATGAATTTTTTAAAAATTAGGAAGTTAACCAGGGGCAAAAGGGTACATACATAGGTATTTCAGGCCAAATTATTTCATTCAAGGAGATGCAATCATGTGGAATAATTTGTCAATTAAGGTGGTCAGAGCAATTATTGTCTATATAAACGAGCTTTTGCAGCCAGCAAGACATTTTAATGATGTGTGAGCCAAGAGCAAAGGCTGCTGAGACAAAGCTGAGGTGGAAATGAGTCCTGAGAACAAGCATGTTAAGGAGAGTGGCCTTTTCCTGTCCAGCAATTCATTATGTCATTATGATTAATCACTGGTGGTTTATAAAGGCAGTTAAATGGCCTCCTTTGGCTGTCAAATAGGAAAATAATTCATGAATTCAAGTCTATAAGTCATTTCTTGGTACTTGGTGTACTTTATATAGCTAGAAATCTTTCTGTGATTTGGCACTATGCTCCAGTGGGGATTCTGAGGAGCAACTATGGGTCTTCAGGCAGAGAAAGATGATTCCTTTCCGGGACATGTTGTTTTGATTCTGTCTGACTGGCTAGGAAAAACACCCCCTTGTGTGTCTGGCATATAGTAGTCAATTAACAGGTTTGTTGAATGAGTGAATTTAAATTTTTTGTGTGTTTTGAATCCTTTGAATCAGAGCCCACCACGTATAGTGTCTGATAACTCACTCCAGTGTATTCTGGGGGAAATGAGATAAAATGGCAGTAATGATTATGTTCAGAAGGTATTGGGTCAATACTGAGTTGTTTGCTCAATTTTTATGGTCAGGGCATCATAGTTTAACTATAAACTCTGGCATAAAAGTTACATGAAAAATAATTGGGCTTTTATTTTTTCTGATAAAAGCCTCTTTAAATCATGATTTAATCACCTAACGCCCCTTGCTTCTAAGATCAAACACCTGGTAGTATCTATATCCTTATATTTTTTTACCAGTAAAATTAACTTCATGATACTAATTAGTTTACCTCCTGTCTCACATATGAAGTGAAAGGTGAAAAGGACATTTGGGGAGAAGTGAACAAGTATTTATTATCTAATTCTGTGATTATCAACCCTGGACCCACAATTAATATATTTGATATTCTCTTCACATTCATCAAATTCTCATTGTGCTGGGTGAATAGAAGTTAACTCTATTCTAAGAGTTATAAGAGTTAATAAGTTAACTTTTATTTTAAGAGACATGGTTCTGCTCTAATTGAGCTTACTAGTGTAATGAAGGATGAGGAAAACATAGAGATTAAACAAATAAACACAGGATAAGTATATAATTAATAATTGCAATAGGTGATAAAAAGGAAAATAACAGAAAATGCTTTATATTGTATCATTGGGGAAGTTCTACTTGAAGCAAAATAACATTTAGACTGGACCCTGAAGGTTAAGAAAAAGTCATCTAGGTGAAGAATGGTCAAGAATGTGTCAGTGGAAATAGCATATTTTGGCTTTGAAGTGCCAAAATCCTTGCAAGTTTAGGGAACAGAAAGAGAGCAGTGTGGCTGGATCATGGGGAGTAGCGGGGAGAGTGAGGCAAAATGAGATTTGAATGGTAGGTAAGAGCCAGATAACACAGTGTCTTAGAAGGTTTTGGCCTTTCTCCTAAGATCAGGAGGATGTCATTGAATAATTTTAAGAAGAAAAATGTCACATTCCTTCTGACTTACATAAAAATAATCTTCCTCTGGTTGCTCCATGGAGAATATATGGAAGAAGGCAGAGAGATAAGTTAGGAGGGTATTGTAGCATCTCAAAGCAAGATGATGGTGACTTGAACTAGAGTGGTAGTAATAGAGATAGAAAACTGTGGACAGATTCAAGAGATATTGTAGAGATAGAAATGGTTCCTAGATTTTTAGTTTTAGTAATACAGTAGACAGTAGTGCTATTTACTAAAATGGGGAAGACCGAGGGAGGCAAGATATTGTGGAAAGATTTAAGAGTTCTATTTTGGACATGTTTTGTTTGAGATACCTATTAGACATCCTGGAGATGTTGAATAGGCAGTTGGATATATGAATCTGGAATTCAGAGAGAAATCTGGGATAGAAATATAAATTTTAGAACTGTTTTCATGGTATGTATGGTAGTATACAATGAAGTATTAAATTGTGTGGGGAAACTGATACTGCTATAGGAGATCAATGCAAACTGCAGCATGTAGGTCCCATATTATATATTTTCTCCAGAGAATCATGACAGGCTAAGAAAGCTATTTGTCATGATTTTCCCAAACCTCATCGAATTGTTAAATATCATGCATGATGTTTGGACCTGTATTTTTGCTGATAGTGGGGATGACATCCTGTGTTTAGCTAACATTTGAATCCCTCAGTGCTAGAGAAATATAACTAATGACATACTAAATGTAGTCACTATTATATATGTCAGGCACCATGTTAATCACTTTAAATACATTTATTTTCTAATCATTACCATAGTTCCAAAAAGTACAGGCCCCTACTTATAGATAAAGAAACTCAGTCTCAAGAAGTTACATGACTTGCCCAAGGCCATGCAACAGCTATGCTGTACTCTTCCACGTTCCAATCTCACACATTGGGAAAATGACTCTAAATTTCTTTTCAGATTCTTCCAATTTCCTAAGTTTTTGAAAACTGAAGAAAAAAAGAAAGAATAGATTGAGATATGCAAACTTGCTGCTAGATCACCTCAATTTTGAATAAAAGCCTTATAAATTTGGTTGTTGCCAGGGGCCTGTCTCTAGACTTCTGGTACACCTATACAACCTGCTGTTCAGGTCCCCACTGCTTTCTTTTCTTCCAGCCAGGTTTTTTGAGATAAAACTGATGTGTAAGCTAGCTGGTTATTCTGAAGCTGCCTGACTGCCTAGATTAATAGCTGCCTTCATACCCTCTGGATACCTTGTTCTGAATTCTTAGTTTGAGGACTATACGCAAGAGGACAAGTCCCTAATTGTGGTACAATGAAAGGAACATAGACCCTGGTACATAGTTGGTTCACAGTAAGTGATAGATATTATTATTATAATTTTTATCATCTCATTGAATGATAACTTAAAAGACCTATGGAATAGTTGTTACTATTTTACTGGTGAGGAAACCAAGACTCAACGAGGTTAAGTAACTTGTCCAAGGTCACACAGCAAATAAGGGACTGAGTTGTTATTTGAAGTCCAATCTCTCTGATTCCTAAATTCATAATCCATGCATTCTCAAGTTTAATGACTAAGTGAAGTCAGGAACTGTTAGAGAACACTGGGAAGTAAGGTTAGATAGGCAAAGTAGACTTGATTATTGGAGGGCCTTGAATATTAGGGAGTATAACTCATATTCTTGGAATATTTGGAAATATATACTATGGAAAGTAAGGATTTTCCTTGCTGATAAATAAGATCCAGCTTTTGCACATTGGGTACCTGTTTTCCAACTGAATTCCCTTACAAATGTACATGAGCTCTGTTCCTTCACCCATGCCTGTTAGAGCCAAAAAGGCTTACCTTACCTTATGCTCTCTGGTTTGCACAACTTTCCTCCTTGTAGTTCCTCATTTAACTCAGTTCAAGGAAGATTTTTCTGAATCCTCTTCTCTGCAAAAGCACTATGCTAGTTGATGTTGCATTGGTTGTTGGGGGCATGTAGGTGCAATTCATCAAAACAACTAGCTTGCACAAATCTAGGGGGTGTGGAGAGCTAGGAAGAAAGATACTGGAGAGATAGCCAATGTCATTTTCTTGGTGCTTCTGCAAGAGAGAGCATATATTTATCCTGCCCTGTAGTCAAATATTCTCCAATTCTCAGAGGCTTTTTAAAAAAATAATGAATTATTTTCTACTCACTTGGAATTCTAGCTACACAGACTTCTGATTTACCCAATAACATTTGCAAACAAGAAGTACCTTCAAGAGCTGATAAGAACTAGAAGAGACTTTGAAGAACATACACTCTTATAACCTCATTCTGTAGATGAGGTAGCAGAACCCGGAAAGGTTAATTATATGCCCCAAATACAGTTTGGGAATAACTAAGCTGGGGATTTTCCTAATACAGTGATGTTTTCCACCACTTTCTATAGTGCCTTTCTAACTTAATCCCAAATATTTGCCTCAAAGTCTTTTTAATGCCAAATTTAATCAATGTCTTCATTATAATTGAAATATTTAAGTCAAATTAACGTAAGGCCTTCAGAGAGTTCTGCTGATATGGTTTATAAAAGTCATTCAAGCAAAACTGTAGAAGTATATGGGGGTTTTGACATTTACCAGAAGCCATTAGCTTATATTCTTCAATTACTCTCAGGATTTATAATAAAAGAAGACCATTTTCAAACTAACCTTGGCAGACTCCATATTTATCCCTTTTTCGTTGGTTCATAAGTCAGTTTTCTAATCCAGACACTTTTTTGGTCCTCAAAATATGCATCCTTCCTCAGAGATGATATGCACTGCCAAATCACCTCATGAACTACTTCATGAACATTAAAGTCTATTAACAGGGACATACCAAGAAGCAGAACAGAGAAAATCACTCCAGCAGCCTCCCTTGCTCCAGAGAAGTATGGCAGAGTGGAAAGAGTACAGGGTTTAAAGTCAGAAAGATTTGGCTTATAATTCTTTTTGTACCACTAACTCATTGAGTGACCCTGGGCAAGTTATTGAACTTCTCTGAGACTCTGTTTCTACATATGTTTGTATATCTTTGTCTTACAGAGTTGTTGGGAGAATTTGAGATAACAGAGTAAATGACAGCTATTTCTATTATTGTGATTGTTATTATAATTATTATTTATGCTCTTATGACTAGTGCTACTAGTAATAGTAGTACCAGTGATATTACTATTACTATCACTAATCTACTTAGTAAGCTGCAAAGGAAGAAAATATCCCATGTGTATATTGGCAGTTGGAATCATCTCAACAACAAAAAAGACTTGAGACAGGGTAAGACAAACAATGATAGAACAAAACAGTTAATAAAAACACATTGTAAGCTAGAGAGTTCAAACAACCTACAAAATAAAAACAGTACCTTAGTCGAGTTGCAGAAAATATAACTTTATAAATTCATTTTTTGAAAAATAACCCTTTCATTTAACTAGACTGTAAGTTCCAACAGTGAGTGAAACAATGGGCTAAATATCTTGATAAAAGTCTACAAAGGTTGGTATGGAAGCCCAGAGGCCGAGAATCTTCTAGAGACTGGGTAGAGTTGGAGAACTCTGGGCAGAGTGGGTGGGAAAGGGAAGCCAAAGAAGAGAGGGATCACAGTGGAGTTGGGTTATTTTGGATTTGATATGCACTCATCTGCTGGACCTGTCCACTAGACATTAAATTTTCAAAGGGGAAAAAATGACTTTTTTCCAGTCCTTATCTCCATCCTCTCCTTAGGAACACTAAACAAACTGGCTGTATATTCCATGTTGTGTATCAAGAGGGAATTCCTATTCCTAGTGTCACTGACAGATTTCTCAGTCTCTGGCAGACTACTCAGTGTTGCTATACCTTTATAAGATACAATAGGCTCCTAAAAAGTGGTGTCTAAATCAAACTGGGGTAAATTAAATCTTGCTTTAAATAAACTGGGTAGTTTGCTATTCAGTTCTCCAAATTAAAACATCATTTTGTAATCTTTTTCCATATATTCCCATTTAATTCCTCAACTTTGCTTAAGGCAGCACCAATTTTTTTTATTTACCTAAGTTTTCTTTAATTTCTAAATAGATTTTCCTTACATAAATTTATTTTTTTAGTTTTTTTTACATTTATTTATTTTTGAAAGACAGAGTGAGACAGTGCATGAGTGGGGGAGGGGCAGAGAGAGAAGGAGCCTAAGAATCCGAAGTAGGCTCCAGGCTCTGAGCTATCACCACAGAGCCCGATGTGAGGCTTGAACTCACAAACCGGGTGACCATGATCTGAGCTGAAGTCAGGCGCTTAACTGACTGAGCCACCCTGGCACCCACATCATAACTTATTTTTAAATAAACTTTATTGTGATATAATTTACATTCAACAAAATGCACTCATTAATGAATTTTGACAAATACATGTACTCTTATAACCCTGAAAAGTTGCAGTTAATCTCCTTTACCCCTGGTCCCAGGCAGCCACTTTTGGGCAGGATTAACATTTAATGGCCTCTGGTGAATATTGTTGTGAACATATACTGGGGGAAAACGATCCTTACATCTTTTTTTTTAGTATAAAATAAAATTTTTATTTCCCAACCTTAAGGCTATCTATGAATGATTGTATAGAGTAGGTAAAAAATACTGACCACATCATGCTTGCTCTAGTATGCTTCCTAGGGTCATGGTAGTGGTAGTGGTAGCATTTTCAAAGAGGGAATTCTGAGAAAGATAATCTGTGGGGGCTACATAATAATGGGACTTTATTTACAGGAAGTCAGTTAATCATTTCCATACAAATTAAGTTATTGTGTATTGGTACTCTCTTTTACTTTTTATTAAAACTGTCATTTTTAGCCTTCATATGTCAAGGGTAGTTTATCAGAAGGGGCACAAGACTTGCCATACAGACCAGGGTTTAAATTCCTGTCCCACCCTCTTGCCAGCTATATGAACCTAGACAAGTCACTTAGCTTCTCTGAGCCTCACTTTTCCCTGTCTGTAAAGTGGGAATAATAATATATTCCTTCTAGGATTATTGTGAGGATTAAAAGGAGATATTGTATATAAATTCTGCCTACCACAGAATAGCCTTTAACAAATGAAGGTCCTTATAATCCCAAATCATAGACCATCAACAAGTATTTGCTAAACACATAATGTTCCTGATAAAGTGCTAAGGAGGACCTGAGAGGATTCAGAGGAAGAGTAAGTTATGAGTTTGTGTAATGATGAAACTAGATGAGGTCTTACACTAAACCTCTCCTTTTACTTGAGATCAAGAGAATCTACAGAGGAGTAAAGTGACTTGCTTGAGGTCAATAACCAGTGTGTTTATTCATCCATTTAATGAACAAATATTTACTGAGTATCCACTATATTCTGCGTATTGTTCTAGGGAATAAAGATTTAGCAGTAGCTAACAAAAATAACCCAACTACCTTCATGGAATGTACATTCTAGTCAGAGAAGATAGGAAGATAGACCATCGATAAATGAGCGTTGTGTGTGCATGTGTGCATGAGACACAGAGAGAGAGAGAGTGGGGGAGGAGTGCTATAGGGAAAAATAAAGCACGAGGTAGGAAATTTTGACCACATTTTACAGAATGGTCAGGGAAAGTCTCAGTGATAAAGTGGTATTTTAACAGAGACCTGACAGAAGTGAGGTAATTAGCCATGCTGACATCTCAGAGATGATTTTTCTAGGCAGAGAGTTAGCAAATGCAAAGGTTCTGGATGGGACCCTTCAGACTTCAAGGGACAACAAGGAGGCCAGAGTGGCTGGAGCAGAGTGAGCAGTAGACAGAGAATTAGGAGATGAGGTCAGAGAGGTGATGGTGGTAGGGTCAGATCATGTAGGGCTGTGTAGGCAATGGTAAGGATTTGGGCATTTACTCTTTGATGAAAAGCCATTGGAGGATTTTGAACAGAAGCTTGACATGGTTCAGTATATTTTGCAAGGAACATTCTGGATCCTGGGTGAGATACAGAGTAAAGGGGCAAAGAAGGCTGGAACAGTGAGGCCAATTAAGACTCTATTGCTTTAGTACAGAGGGAAGGTGATGGTGGCTTGAACTACAGTGTTAGCAACAAAGGGAATTTAATGTAATCGAATTCTGGTTATGTTTTGGAGGTAGGGCCAACAGTTGTTTGGGTACATTGAGTGTGAGGTATGAGAGAAAGAGACAAGTCACAAGTAATTCTAGATTTCTTGGCCTGTGTGACTAAAAAAAATAGTTTCTGATTATTGAGATGGGGAAGATTAAGAATCAGGAGTTTGGTTTTATACATGTTACATTTGAAATGTCTCTTAGACATCTAAGTGGAGATGTTAGATGAGCATTTGAGCTATGTGAGTTTAAGGGAGAAGTCCACAATGGAGAAACACATTTGGAGGTGAACAGCATATAAATGATAAGCAAATCCATGAGATCATTGAGGAATGTAAATAGAAAAAGAGATCCTCAAGTTTGTGTTTCTTTCACTATGCCATAATGCCTCTCCAGGTGCTTGTCCTTGAGAATTCATTACTTTACATAGCATTTACTTAAGAGCTTGTTGTGTGCCAAGCATTGTCTTAGGTGCTAAAACCCCAAAATAAATAAGCATTTGTCTCTGTCTTTAGGGAATCCGTGGTCTAGTAGAGAAATGAGATGCATTAGCAATGATAATACAGCATATTTAGTACTGTAATAGAATCACATACAAAATATGGAAACCCAGAGTTCATCTTGGGTGGAAGTGGGGGTGGTGGAAGAAGTATCTGCAAAGGAGGTGACGTTTGGTAATGAGATTTCAGTGATGAATAATTGTCCAATAAACGAAAGCAAAACTTATCCAGAAATGTTTCACAGAGCTGAAACATCTGAGCATTGTTTTGAAAAATAGGTTGTGATTTATCAAGTGGGCATATTTGAGAAGGGCTGGAGAGATAGGGAAGGGCCAGATGATTCAGGGTTTTGGATGTAATGCTGAATGCGGGAGCTCAGATTTTATCTTATAGATGGTTGATTGCCATATAAAGATTTTAAGTGTGGAAAACTTTTTATTACTACACTAATTGATGGTGACAAATTGGGAAGGGGGTAAAGAAAAGAAGTCAAGTGAATAACTTCCTTATTCTCTCCTTGGGTGATTGAGTTGATAGTTATTCCAAAGTCCTGGATCATTGAAGCTCCAATATTGAGTATGTCAGAAAGTACAGATCTCTTGCTCAATTTTGATTAAAGTTGAGTATCCTTACACTAAAGAAGCAAATACTGCATAATCAAATGCCTTACTAACACTTGATGGAGTTGGATTTTCTTTAAGGGAACATCCAAGTTCATTGAACTTTACTTTTCTATTAGGAACATTTTTTTCTTTCTTTTTTCCTTTTTTTTTTTTTTTTTTTTTTTTTTTTTTTTTTTTGCTAAGGCAAAAGTAGGTCAAGTACTGGGACACATGGTTCTGAAGGGCCATCAAGTGAGATCTGCAGATGGGCTCTTAGCCCCTCATAAAGACTGTTTCTGACTATTTAAAACCTCCTCTAGTCTTGATCAAAATCAAAACCATTTTGAAATGTAATGAATTATTATCTTTTGCACTGAATTCCTCTTGTGAAAGCCTCTTACATGGAGCAGGATGTTTGAGAACTGAGTTCACTGGGACCTTTGCATGACATTTTGTACTTTGAAAAGAAGGAAATGAGATTCTTACAGAACAGATATATTAGAGGTATATTTTTTCAATGATAAAATGCCTGCCTACTACTTTTAAATATTTGTTACTCTTCATTAACTCTTTGACAGAAAGGGGAAGCAAGAGTAAAACTTTAGCATGGAGGCCTGTGTACAACTGAATCATAATGCTTTTCAAGCTATCATGGTAGATTTGTGGCATTTATAAAGTGATCACAAAGTTATCAGGAATGTAAGTCAGAATTCTCAAACATTGGCCTTTTGTTTTGTTAGGAATTACTGGTGAAATCACTTAACTTCTCTAAGGAAACAATACCTGTCAGTCTTTATTTTTATTTTTATTTACTTTTAATTTTTAAATTTATTTTAAATATGCAATACCTATACACAGTAAAAACAATCCAAACTACAAATATGTATCCAGTAAAAATTCCTCCTTCTACCTGTAATCTCCTACTTAGATACACTCATGTTTTCCAGTTTCTTGGATATCTTTCCATAAATATTCTATTGCATATAATAATAATTCTCAAAGCATGGCCCAAGGGCTCCTAGGAACCCCATGACCCTTTCATGAGATCCATGTAAGTTCAAAACTATTTTCATAATAATACTGATAAAATCACCAAATATTAACAAATATCTAACAATTCCACTTCCAGGAATTTTATACTTATATGTAATGATACCAACAGTATCTGAGAATACCTGATTCCCAAATACTTGTCAATGGTTTTTCCTCAAACATTTTGCTTTTTGCCCAGAACACAGGAGAATCATTTTATCTCATTGTAGGTTTATTTGACTTATCTTATTATTATTGGTATTAAACATGTTTTCATTTATTTTAAAACTATTAAATTTTACTTTTCTGTAAACCATATATTTTCACTTATTTAAAGAGAACCTTGGAGGGGGTGTCTGGGTGGCTCAGTCAGTTAGCTGTCTGACTTTGGCTCAGGTCATGATCTCAAAATTTGTGGGTTCGAGCCCCGTGTCATGCTCTGTGCTGGCAGCTCAGAGCCTGGAGACTGCTTTGGATTCTATGTCTCCCTCTCTCTCCGCCGTCCCCTGCTCATGCTCTGCCTCTCTCTCTGTCTCACAAAAATGAACAAAATGTAAAAAAAAAAAAATTAGAACCTTGGCACCTTGGTTCAGGTAATCTTTAGATTTCTAAATATAATTCTTAGACAAAGTAATGCAAACCTTGTTTTCCCTTTAGGAATGAACTCAGTACCTCAAACTCTGCCAACCCTTTCAGCTTTGACATTGAACCTCCAAACAGTAACAGATACAATTGAGCTATGTAAGAAGTTAGCTTAGAATATTTACATTATAGTGATTGAGCTATTTGTAATGTAACTAAAACTGGAGAGTTGAGCAAAAGCAATTTGCAACAATAGATCATAAGGTAAATGAAAAACATTTTTTATTTAAGAGATGTGCTATTTCCTCTGCGTGTCCTTTGTGGAAAATAATGAGGCACATTATTCCTGGATCTGTCATTTCCCACCGTTCAGTGGACAAGTTCCTCAAGATCTTGCAGTTTCCCTTTACCAGAGCTCTGCTTTCTTAGAGCCAAAGCAAAGGGAAATTTCTGTAGATTTGCATCAAAAGCCTTGAGGTTAATAATAACTGGAGTACTTTCAGAAATGAGCCTATTTCATGAAATAATAGGACTGCATTAGAGGTGCTATACTTTTTAATATGATGGGGCTTCTCGCCCAACACAGATGTGAAGATTTTTCTAACAAAGATCACAGCCACATAATTGATATGTCTTTTTTGAGTCCTCTGGTGCAATTTAGTCTGCAGAGGAAAACACAACAAAGGAAACTATGAGGAAGAGTCACAGCAACATAAAAGGTGATCAGGGGAAAGCACTGCTTTTTTAATGTCTGCCTGCTGGGCTTATTTCTCAAAACATCTTTGGGAGCCTCCCACTGCTAATTGTTAACAAAAATAAGTCAGATGGAAAAGTAGGCGGTTTACCTTTATTTCTTGCTTCATTCTTTAGTTCACTGTAATGAGTGGGGAAATGTTATTTGTTTAGATATAATGATAGTGGAGAAGAGTGAATTGTTTGATCAGCAAATGTACAGGAAGTGCCCATTATGTACTCAACCCTATGTTAGATGCCATATAAGATATGATACCATTTTTCAGGGGAAAAATCATGCTGGGGAAAATAGTTATTGAGTACCTATCAAGCACTGTGCTAGATCTTTTACACATGTTATCTCATGTAGTGCTCAAAATAGCTTTGTGAAAAGGTACTATTATTTGTACTTAATGAATATGTGGTTTAAGGCTTAGAGAAGCAATTTGTCAAAGAGACATGACAGTAAATGGCAGATTCAGGATTTGAATTTAGGTCTGTTTGGCTCCAAATTTTGTGCTCTTTCCATTAATCATGTTATATCAGGCTATGGAGATAAATCTAATACAGTTAAAATAATTTGAAAGCACTCATTGGTAAAGTCAAACACCCTGTGGTTGTGTGTGTGTGTGTGTGTGTGTGTGTGTTGAAGTGATTCAGTGTGAGGCAGAGTAATTAGCAGAAAACACTCATGAAATAGATGGGCTAGAGTAGGTAGTTGTGTGACAGGTGGAGACTTAAGGGGAAGGCATTCAAGGCAGAGGCTACGAAATGAGCATACTTTAGAGGAAGGAACAAGCAATATGTGTTTGTGGTATTAATCACTCTAACATAAATATGAGGAATTGTATAAAATGAAGCTGGGTAGGAAGGATGGAGATAAATTATGGAGGACTTTAAAGGCAAGAACATATAGCTTAGGCTTTTTGAAACAGGCAGTAGAGAACCATAGAAGGTCTAGGCATATTCCTCTGGCAGATGAGTTTGGTGGCAGAGTGACTAGACCTGAGATTATTGAAGCAGTCTGATATGAAGCAGGTATATTTTCACATGAAAGAATTTGAAAAAGTTAGGTTTCTAAAGACATAATCTCTCTATTTGAATTATTTGCTTTAGGTCAGATTGATTAACTCTTGGTAAATAGTTAGGCAGATGTAAAGTGAATTCCATGACTTGGAGGTAAATGTGAGTTAGTGACATCTAAATCACTAGGACTAAATCTAGGGAAGTGTTTTTCAAACTGTGGACTGTGACCCATTCATAGGTTATAAATAACTTTTGGAGGTTGTGATTGGTGTGTTTTAACTGAAATGGAAAATAGAATAGAATAGCATTGCAGGTGATAAAAGAAAGTTAGTTTGTGAAATTTTATGTCAATTTTATGTGTATGTGTGTGCACACATGTGCATTGAGTCATGACATAAAATATATTTATTACTATGGCTTATGGGGGGGGGAAGTTTTAAAGTGTCTGATCTAGAAAATAGCATTGAATTAGATCCTTTTGTTTTCACCCACATAAATCGTCATTGTCAAAGTCTGCACAATTAATTTGAACATTAATTGATAAGCCCCATCAGCATTCTCCTGTTTAGGACTTATTTACCTCTTGCCCAGTCTATTTCTTACCACCCAAACTGACCTATATGCCTTCAGTTACGCCCTACCAATCCATCATATACCCAGCTGCTAGATCAATCTTTTTAAAGTATTGCTCACATTATGTTATTCCCCTTTTTTAAAAGAAAAAAATGGCCCTTCATTAATTTATTTAATATTCATTCAGCATTTGTTGGCTGAGCACCAAGGAAATGAAGTCCGAACTCTTGATTTAATAAGATATGCAAAGCCTTTTATATTCTTGCTCCAGACTATCCTTCCAACTTTATTCATTACAATAGCACAACAGAGTCCCCAGGAATCAGTTTAACTGGTCTACTTGCTCTTTCCAGAATACATGTGTTTTTATTCCACCATAAATTTTGTACATGCCATTCCCCATTTACTTGCCCTTCTCTTCTTTAAGGTCCATGACAAATACTATCTCTTCTGGCAAGCCTTTTATAATCCTGAATCTGCTGTGCATAATTAGTTTCTCCTCTGGACCCACACATTATTTTTTGCCACCCATGTAACAATCATGACATTTTGTCTTGCATTATATTAATTGGGTTTATTTCCTTTGCTAGATTAAAAAAAACTCATGAAAATGAGAGTCACTTCTTTTTCACCTCTGCAGTGTAAGCGGTGCCTTGCATATGGTAGATGATCAGTAAACAGCTGGTGAATAAATAAAAATACTGAATTCATGCCACAGTTTAGTATTTGTTTTCACTTAAGCACAATGACATTGTATAGTTCAGCAAAGTATTTTCTCAGTGTTTTTCTCAGTGTTACTAACAGCCTGAGACATAATGGACCAAAAGAAAGAGAATTGGGCTAGGAATCAGAAGACCTCAACACTAGTTTTGGCTCTGTCACCAGAAAAATCTGTCACATTTGATCCCTCTGGTTCTTTTGGCTTAAGGTACTGATACTACAAAAAATGTGGGACTAGTCTAGTTAAGGGCTTTTCTAACATTTAATCCTAGGTCATTTACTACATGAATTTCATTCACCCAGCAAAAATTTTATTAGGTCCTTGCTGAGGATACAGCATTGAACAAAACTAACTATATACTTCCATAGACCTGACATTATAACAATGGAGACAAACAGTAAACAAATACAATGTGATATGGTGAGACGTAATAAATGTTAAAATAAAAATAAAATAGGGCAAATGGAGTAAGAATGGTAGGAAAGGTCTCTCTGGGGAGGTAACATTTGATCAGAAGTCTATATGAAAATAAGAAATCTGGAGGGAAAAGCAAACCAGACAGAGGCCACTGCTATGTGAAAGCCCTGAGATCAGAATGAGCTTTGTTTGGTCTTTGGAAGAACAAAATGAATTCCAGTAGACTGGACCATATACAGCAAGAGGTTGAGTAGTAGGACATGAATTCAGAGAGTGCTATGGACCTAACGTTTATGCCTCTCCATTTATATGTTAACACTTAATGCCCAGTATGATGGTATTTGGAGGTGGGTTCTTTGGGAAGTGATTAGGGCCAGAAGGCAGAACCCTCATGAATGGGATTAGTGTCTGTATAAGAGAAGCCAGAGAGCTCCCTAGTCCTTTCTGCCATATGAGAACATATGAAAATATGGCTGTCTATGAACTAGGAAGTGGGCCCTCACTAGACACTGAATCTGCCAATGCCCTTTTCTTGAAATTCCTAGTCTCCAGAACTGTGAGAAATTATATGTATATATACCTATACCTATATATATAATATATATACACCTATACATATATATAATATACAGTCTGTGGTAGTTTATTATAGCAGCCCAGATGGGAGTAAATAGAAAGGTAGTCAAGGACTAGATCTTAGGGAGCCTTTTCAATAGGGTAAGGAGTTAGAATGTTATTCTAAGCCTAATGGGAAGCCACTGGAAGACTTTAAGCAGGGGTGTGACATGATCTGACCTACACTTTAAAATAATCATTCTGGCTGCCACTAGAGAATATATGGCAAGAGTGGATACAGGGAGATTGATTAGGAAGTTAATACAATAGTGTCTTCAAGAGATGATAGTTGAGGCTGGTCACAAGCCATGTGGTGCTGTGGAAAGAGGGCATCAAGCTTCCTAAGGCACCTGAGCAGCTGTGCCAGCCTCAGAACATGAAAGAGGAGGGGTACCACAGCCTTGGAGAGGGCATTGGAGCATGAGGTTGGAGAGAGGATCCATGGGTTCACTATAAGCCAGGTAACATCTGTCCCTGAACTGTCCCTAATTACAGTGAAGTTTAGCCATAACAGCACAGAAGCAAAATATTTACACCTGGCCAGAGAACACACAAACAACTTGGTCAGTGTGCAGTTTTGCACCACTCCCATGGACATCACTGGTGTTCTATACATTCTGGAGCATACATTACTATGTGGCTCTCAGAAACACCCATGTGGAAATCCTTTCTTCAAAATGTTGAATAGGCCACATTTTGTCCACATTTATGAATGGCTTCACATCTAGCAATTATCCTCTGTAGTCATTTTCCACACAAAATCCCAAGGACTTCCAGGATCTCCTGTATATTTCAATTTTTTATTTTATTTTTTTATTTTATAGGGAGGGAGGTAGGGAAGGAGAGAGAGAGAGAGAGAGAGAGAGAGAATCTTAAGCAGGCTTCATGCTCAGTGTGGAGCCTGACACAGGACTTGATCCCACGACCGTGGGATCATGACCTAAAATGAAATTAAGAGTTGGATGCTTAACTGACTGAGGCACCCAGGAACCTGTGTATTTAGATGCAGTCTTTTCCCCATGCTTCTGGGAACTAGATTTCTGGCTGCAAGGATGGTGACTAGAACCCGAGGGACCCCCAGACACCCTTGATTTTTAGTCAAAACAATCCTCAAAAAGAAAATCAAATCTGGAGACATTACAATTCCTGACTACAAGCTGTATTACAAAGCTGTAATCATCAAGACGATATGGTACTGGCCCAAGAACAGATACATAGATTAATGAAACAGAATAGAAAACCCAGAAATGGACCCACAAACGTATGGCGAACTAATCTTTGACAACATAGGAAAGAATATCCAATGGGAAAAATAAGGTCTCTTTGGCAAATGATGTTGGGAAAACTGGACAGCGACATGCAGAAGAATGAACCTGGGGGGCGCCTGGGTGGCGCAGTCGGTTAAGCGTCCGACTTCAGCCAGGTCACGATCTCGCGGTCCGTGAGTTCGAGCCCCGCGTCAGGCTCTGGGCTGATGGCTCAGAGCCTGGAGGCTGTTTCCGATTCTGTGTCTCCCTCTCTCTCTGCCCCTCCCCCATTCATGCTCTGTCTCTCTCTGTTCCAAAAATAAATAAACGTTGAAAAAAAAAAAATTAAAAAAAAAAAAAAAAAAGAAGAATGAACCTGGACCACTTGCTTACACCATACACACAAATAAATTCAAAATGGATGAAAGACCTAAATGTAAGACGGGAAGCCGTCAAAATCCTAGAGGAGAAACCCGGCAACAACTTCTTTGACCTCAGGTGCAGCAACTTCTTACTTGGCATGTCTCCAGAGGCAAGGGAAATAAAAGCAAAAATGTACTATTGTGGCCTCATCAAGATCAGAATCTTCTGCACAGTGAAGGAACAATCAGCAAAACTAAAAAGCAACTGATGGAATGGGAGAAGGTATTTGCAAATGAAATATCAGATAAAGGTTTGGTATCCAAAGTTGATAAAGAACTTATTAAACTCAATACCCAAAAAACAAATAATCCAGTGAAGAAATGGGCAAAAGACATGAATAGACACTTTTCCAAAGAAGACATCCAGATGGCTAACAGACACATGAAAAAATGCTCAACATCACTCATTATCAGGGAAGTACAAATTAAAGCCACAGTAAGATACCACCTCACTCCAGTGAGAATGGCTAGAATTAACAACTCAGGCAACAACAGATGTTGGCAAGGATGCAGAGAAAGAAGAATCCTTTTACACTGCTGGTGGGAATGCAAACTGGTGCAGCCACTCTGGAAAACAGTATGAAGTTTCCTCAAAAAATCAAAAAGAGAACTACTCTACAACCCAGCAATTGCATTACTAGGATTTTATCCAAACAATACAGGAGTGCTGTTTTGAAGGGGCACATGCACCTCAATGTTTATAGCAGCACTATTGTCAATAGCCAAAGTATGGAAAGAGCCCAAATGTCCATTGACTGATAAATGGATAAAGGAATGTGTGTGTGTGTGTGTGTGTGTGTGTGTGTGTGTGTGTGTGTGTGTGTATATATATGAATATTACTTGGCAATCAAAAATAATGAAATATTGCCATTTGCAACAATGTGGATGGAACTGGAGTGTATTATGCTAAGCAAAATAAGTCAGTCAGAGAAAGACAAATATATGATTTCACTTGTGGAATTCAAGATACAAAATAGATGAATGTAAGGGAAGGGAAGCAAAAATAATATAAAAACAGAGAGGGAGACAATTCATAAGAGACTCTTAAATACAGAAAACAAACGGAGGGTTGCTGGCGGGGTGTTGGGTGGGGGGAAGGACTAAGGGGGTGAGGGGTAATAAGGAGGACACTTGTTGGGATAAGCACTGGGTGTCATATGTAAGTGATGAATCACTAAAATCTATTCTGAAATTATTACTACACTATATGTTGACTAACTTGGATTTAATTTTTTTAAAAAATGAAAAATAAATGTAAATAAATAATCATATTTAATGAAATGTAGGGAGCATTTACAGATAATGAGAACATTTGCAGATAATGAGAGGATATTCTCACAGCACCTTCAGAACCAACTCCTGCCTGACCAAATGTACTCAGTGATCTCTGGTGGCCATCTGTTGTGCACTCCAGACCTCTCATGGGAGCAACTGAAAACAGTTCCATGCTCCCCATTATCACCCCAGTAATGCTAGGTAATATTTCATTTTTAAAGTTAATTAATGGTGGGATGATTAGGGTTCACTTATTTGCATACACTAAATGACACAGCTTCTCTCACATGTGGCAAAGAATTGTTTGCTCAAGAATTATGTAAATTAGGTGATTTTTCACTTAATGGATTGTCTCATTTACTTGGGTGCTCATTCTGTAAGTCTACTGCAAGAACTCTTATGTGCTCAGCAGTATAGTGACACCACGTCTTAGAGGAGGACCCCATGCTGCTGCCCTCCCTCCCCTATGTCTCAGCTTTATGATGTATAACATGGAAGTGTTGGCTATGTCCCACTTCTAAGCCTGACAGGACCAGGAAAGCTTCCTGTTAGGAAAGTGTTCTGGAAATGGCAATTGCCTTACTAAACCTTGGATACTTGCTTTTTGATAAATTGCTTGTTGCAGATGTTACTGATAATAAAACACTCTGTATTTATAAATAAATCAAATGCTAGTGTAAAACAAAGAAAAGATGATAGTTGATTGGACAAATTGATAGCAGTGGACATGGGAGAAGTAGATAGATTTAGGATACAATTTGTAGGGAAAAAGGACAGAACTTGTTAGTGGATTGGACATGAGGGATGAAGGAAATGAGAGAGTTAAGGGATGACTCTTGGATTTCTTGCTTAATCAACTGGGTGGGATGGTGAAACCATTTCCAAAAATGGGGAAAACTGGGAGGAGGGGAGATTAGGTTGGAGGGTTGAGTCTGGAAGTTGAATAAAGAGTTCAATTTGTGATGTGATAAATTCAAAATATCTTTTAGATATTTAAATGCAGAAATAAGATATGTAATTTGATGTATGAGTCATGAGTTTTGGAAGAAGTCAGTACTGAAGATGTAATTTCAAGTGCAATCACTATATAAATAGCACATAGGAAAGAATCTTAGCTAGGGAAAAAATATATATATACATACATATTCATAAATATACACCTGAGGTATAAAGAACTTCAACATTTGCAGCATAAGTAGTAGAGTCAGCAAAAGTGAGTGAGAAATAATGGCCAGTGAGTATGGATGTTGCAGAAGCCACGAGAAGGTACAGTTTTGAGTTAAATGGAATGGTCATCTCAGTAGCAAATGCTACTGAGAGTTTGAATAAATTGAGGACTAGGATTAAATCATTATGTATGGTGACATGTAGGTCATTGGGCACCTTAACAAAAGTTGGTTTTAATATGATGGTAGAGGGGCGCCTGGGTGGCTCAGTCGGTTAAGCCTCCGACTTCGGCTCAGGTCACGATCTCGCGGTCCGCGAGTTCGAGCCCCGTGTAGGGCTCTGGGCTGATGGCTCAGAGCCTGGAGCCTGCTTCCGATTCTGTGTCTCCCTCTCTCTCTGCCCCTCCCCCATTCATGCTGTGTCTCTCTCTGTCTCAAAAATAAATAAACGTTAAAAAAAATTTAAAAAAAATATGATGGTAGAGACAAAAGCCTAACAGGAATGTGTTTGAAGACAGACTGGGAAATGAGAAAATGAGTATAAACAGCCCTTTTGAGAAGTTTTGCTGTGAAGAGAAATTAAGGAATAGCTGAAGGAATATATGGACATCAAAGAGGCTTTTTGTTTTTGTTTTCAGGAAGATAAGATATAATGCAGATAAAATCCCTGTCTTATGTAATGACTATGTGCAGTCCTACCATTCTCATGTACATGTTAGATACATTTTTTAAAAGACAATTTATGGCTTAAGCTCCACCAGTGATAGCTTTCATTTAAAAAAATTCTTTTCCTTTTTCTTTTATTTTTATTTTGTCTTTTCTCCCTCCCTTCCTTCCTCCTCCTCTTCCCCTTCTTTCTCTTTCTCCCTCCCAATTAAAAGAAAAAAAAAAAGCAAAAATTCCCACTTGACAAGTCTTCACTCTTCTTTCAAATGCCTTGTATTCCCTCCTAAGTGGAAATTCCTCCCAAATCTATCTTGAAGATACCAGGTTCATGAGAAAACACAAACTGTAAGCTACCATTCCTGAATAATTAGATTGATCCTTTATTATGGCTGATATTACATACTGGGGGTAAATAATTTAATTTATAACATTTAGAGATAATTTATAAAGCCCTAGGATACAAAATTAAATGGGAGACCTGCAAGTGACATCTGCTTGGGGCAAAGGAATGTTTTTTCTTTCTTTCTTTCTTTCTTTCTTTCTTTCTTTCTTTCTTTCTTTCTACCATCATTGTATTTATTAAGACTGATAGATAAATATTTTTTAATCTAGCTTTTTAAAAACATTTGAGTATTTTTTCTTGCTTGAGCAATTGGATGATATTCCTTATGATTATACATGTTCAATTGTTAACACTAACTGTAACTACTAGGTGTGGAATTGAATAAGCATGGTATAGTGAATTCCCATATACCATTTAACAGGGTAACACATTTTTTTAAATTTTTTTTTAACGTTTATTTATTTTTGAGACAGAGAGAGACACAGCATGAATGGGGGAGGGGCAGAGAGAGAGGGAGACACAGAATCGGAAGCAGGCTCCAGGCTCTGAGCCATCAGCCCAGAGCCCGACGCGGGGCTCGAACTCGCGGACCGTGAGATCGTGACCTGAGCTGAAGTCGGAGGCTTAACCAACTGAGCCACCCAGGCGCCCCGGATAACACATTTTTTTAACACAGATGCAATTTTTTTTGCCTTATTTACTTTTTCATTATTGATATCTCTAATATCTATATCTATATAGGGATATAGCGCCATATAGATATCTAATTTACAACATAGACATTATATTATGATATATAATTATAACATTATATATATGTGTGTGTGTGTGTATATATATATATATATATATATATATATATATATATAAATTTATTCTAAACAATTTGAGAATTGGAGATATTTTGCCCCGTTAATCATATATACTTCAATGTGTATTTGTTAAGAACAAGAGTTCTTGGGGCGCCTGGGTGGCGCAGTCGGTTAAGCGTCCGACTTCAGCCAGGTCACGATCTCGCGGACCGTGAGTTCGAGCCCCGCGTCAGGCTCTGGGCTGATGGCTCAGAGCCTGGAGCCTGTTTCCGATTCTGTGTCTCCCTCTCTCTCTGCCCCTCCCCCGTTCATGCTTTGTCTCTCTCTGTCCCAAAAATAAATAAAAAACGTTGAAAAAAAAAAAAATTTAAAAAGAACAAGAGTTCTTATACTAAGGTACAGTTATCAAAGTCAGGAAATTTAACACTGACATATTACTTTTATCTAATCAGCAGTCCATATTCAAATTTATGCAATTGTATTCATCATGTCTTTTATAGTCAATTTTTTTCCTTATACAGGATCAAATTCAGGATCCCACATTATACTTAGCTGTCATATATATTTAGTCATCTTTAATATGGAACAATTTTTAAGACTTTGTGTTCCTTGATTTTGAAAATTTTGGAAAATATAGACCAGTTATTTTACAGAATGCCCCTCAATTTGAGATTGCCTGATGTTTCATCCTAATTAGGTTTAGGTTATACATTTTTGGTAGGAATACCACTAAACAGAGGTTGTGTCCTTTTCATTGCATGTAATTAGGAGGTATATGATGTGGGTTTGTCTCAATATTAGTGAGTTTAATGACTTAATAAGGCACTGTCCTCCAGGTTTCTTCACTCTGGAGTTAGTTTTTTTTTTTTTTTTCCTTTGTAAATAATTAACAATTTGTGCGGAGACATTTTGAGGCCATGTGTATAGTCTTTGACTTATCAAACTTTTACCCTCTATTCTTAGCATCTACTGATAATTTTACAGCTCTAGCATTTCATTTTTTATTAGTTGACATTTCATTATAAAAAAGTTTCCTATCTCCCCTACTTATTTCATTATTTAAATCAATATGGACTCATGGATTCTTATTTATTCAGTTCTTTATATTTACCTTTTCGATGTGCAAATTGTCCCCAGAGTTGGCCAGTAGGAACCCCTTCAGTCTGGCTCCCTTAGCACATCTTGTCTCCATTGATTGTGAATTTTCCTACGTTATGCTGCAACAAGCTGTTCCAGACTCATATTATTCTTTCCTTGTTCCAGACTTAAAACTGGCCATTTTTCCCCCCATGGGATTCTGATTACTTTTAGTGAGGAACAGTATTTAAAAACCTAGATCTTGACACTAGAAATGCTCATTCTAACAAGCTGTATCATTGTTTCTAGTCCTTTTCAGCAGACAGAATGAGAAAAGACATATCTATCTATCTATTAAAACTGTGAGTTCATAGTGAACCTCCAATTCCATTTCAACACCACAGAGAACATTCTAGTCTTCTGCTTTTCCATATTTCTAACTCTGTTTACTAAGAGAAATGAGGCTCACATTATCCTCAATAGATTTACTCATCTTCTCAAGCCTAGAATATATAGAATTTAGAATATACAGAATTTAGGATTGCTAACCCATTCCACTATAATAAGGTAGCTTACGAAAAAGGATTCAATATTTTTTTATAGTTCTTTTTATTTTTATTGACATAAAACTTACATGATATGAGGTGCTTAAATCTTAAGTGTACAGTTCAGTGAATTTTGGCAAATGGATATATCCATGTTATCCACACCCCTATCAAGATTTAGACCATTTCAATCACCCCAGAAAGTTCTCCTGTTTCCCTTCCAAATCAATCCCTCTCTTCTTTCTTGGGGTACTCAATGTTCTGAGTTTTGTTTTTTTTTTTTTACCAGAAATTATTTTTACTAATTATGGAGCTTCCTATGAATGGAAATATACAGTAGGTAATGTTCTATATCTTGGAGATTTGTCTATGTTACTGGATGTATCAGCACTTCATTCTCTTTTACTACTGAGTCTACATTCTTCTGTTGATGGATATTTGTGTTGCTTCTATTTTTGAGCAATTTATGAATAAAGCTGTGAACATTCTTGGACAAATCTTTTTATGGACATATATTTTCATTCTTCTTGGGGAAATACCTAGTAGTAGAATTGCTGGTTGAAAAACAGATGCATATTGAACTTTCAAATAAACAAAAATATTTTGCCAAAGTGATTGTATAATTTTATTTCCCACTAGCATTGCATGAGAGTTCCAATAACTCTATATCGTACCCTCATTTAGTATTTTCTGTCTTTGTCATACTTTCATTCTTTTTCATTCTAGTGGGTAAGAGGCAGTATCTTTTTTTTTATTAATATATGAAATTTATTGTCAAATTGGTTTCCATACAACACCCAGTGCTCATCCCAAAAGGTGCCCTCCTCAATACCCATCACCCACCCTCCCCTCCCTCCCACCCCCCATCAACCCTCAGTTTGTTCTCAGTTTTTAACAGTCTCTTATGCTTTGGTTCTCTCCCACTCTAACCTCTTTTTTTTTTTTCCTTCCCCTCCCCCATGGGTTTCTGTTAAGTTTCTCAGGATCCACATAAGAGTGAAACCATATGGTATCTGTCTTTCTCTGTATGGCTTATTTCACTTAGCATCACACTCTCCAGTTCCATCCACGTTGCTACAAAAGGCCATATTTCATTCTTTCTCATTGCCACGTAGTATTCCATTGTGTATATAAACCACAATTTCTTTATCCATTCATCAGTTGATGGACATTTAGGCTCTTTCTATAATTTGGCTATTGTTGAGAGTGCTGCTATAAACATTGGGGTACAAGTGCCCCTATGCATCAGTACTCCTGTATCCCTTGGGTAAATTCCTAGCAGTGCTATTGCTGGGTCATAGGGTAGGTCTATTTTTACTTTTCTGAGGAACCTCCACACTGCTTTCCAGAGTGGTTGCACCAATTTGCATTCCCACCAACAGTGCAAGAGGGTTCCCGTTTCTCCACATCCTCTCCAGCATCTATAGTCTCCTGATTTGTTCATTTTGGCCACTCTGACTGGCGTGAGGTGATATCTGAGTGTGGTTTTGATTTATATTTCCCTGATAAGGAGCGATGTTGAACATCTTTTCATGTGCCTGTTGGAAGAGGCAGTATCTTTTTGTGGTTTTAATTTATATTTCCCTGATGACTAATCATAGATCTTCTCCTGTGAATGTCTTTTTTAAATTTTTTTGTTTCATTGTTTGTTTAATTAATTAATTAAATTTTTGAGAGAGGATGTAAATGAGCTGTGGAGGGGCAGAGAGAGGGGGGCAGAGGATCCAAATCAGGCTCTCTGCTGTTTGCTCAGAGCCCAATGCGAGGCTCAAACCTATGAACCATGAGATCATGACCTGAGCCGAAGTTGGACACAATTGACTTAGTCACTCAAGCACCCATTTGGTTTATGTTTTAAAATTAGGATTTTCCCCCCTATTATTGTATTATAAAAGGAAGTTTTCTTAATTTTTTAAAGTTTATTTATTTATTTTGAGAGAGACAGAGACAGCACGAGCAGGGGAGGAAGGGGGGGGGGGGAGAGAGAGAGAATCCCAAGCAGGCTCGACACCGCCAGCAAAGAGCCAGATACAGGGCTTGAACTCATGAAACTGTGAAATCATGACCTGAGCCAAAACCAAGGGTCAGACGCTCAACCGACTGAGCCCTACCCAGGTGCCTTATAAAAGTTTATATATATGTATGTATATATATATATATATATATATATATATATATATATATATATATTCTGAAAGAAGTCATATGTCAGATACATATTTTGCAAGTGTTTTCTATTATCAAATACACACACACACACACTTTGCTGGATTCAATTTGCTAATATTCTGATAATGGCTTTTGTGTCTATATTCATGAGGCATGTTGTTCTGTAGTTTTCTCACAATATCTTTGTCTAGTTTGAGTACCATGTTGAGGGAATGGTCTCTCCAATTCTTTTCCTAAAAATGTTTATATACAGTTGGTAGTATTTATTCTTAAAATGCTTGATGGAATTGACAGTGAAACCATCTAGACCTGGATATATTCTTTATGGAAGGGTTTTTGAAAATGTATTTATTTGATAGATAGAAGGATATTCAGATTTTTCATTTCATTTTTTTAGCTTTGGCAAATGTGTTTTTTAATTTGTCTGTTTTATCTAAGTTTTTGAATTGACATAAAGTTGTGTATAAAATTGCCTTATCATTTTCATATCTGTAGGATTTGTGATGCTATCTCCTTTTCTTTCTGGTATTGGTAATTTTTTTTTCCTTTTATGACATCAGTCTCTCTAGAAGTTTATCAACCTTAATTATCTTTTCATATTGTCAACTTTTGGGCTTTATTGATTTTCTCTAGTATTTTTTTTTTTACCTTCAATTTTTATTTCTGCTCTTCTCTTTATTATTTTCTTTCTTCTGCTTACTTTATATTTAACTTCCTTGTCTTTTTCTAGCTTCTTAAGGTAGAAATTTAGATCAATTTTAAACTTTTTTTAGCATAGCATTTAAATGATACCATTTCCTCTAATAATTGTGTTAGCTGAGTCCCACAGAGTTTTACATGCTGCATTTTCATCATTATTCAGTTCAAAATATTTTTCAGTTATTATTGTGATTTCTTCTTTGCTTAATAATATGGAAATATATTAATTTCCAAATATTAGGGCTTTTTAATATATCCTATTGTTATCATTTCTAATTTAAGTTCACTGTGCTCTGAGAACATATTTATAATATTTCAAAATTTCAAATTTATTGGGACATGTTTTTGGGGTATATCTATTTACTCTCATTATTTATTTATTTATTTCTATTTCCATTTAATGTACTCACTGATATGGGTAGGTCTATGATTTCCATTTGATATACATTTTCTCTTTGTCTCATATGGTTTTTGTTCTTCCTTTCATGTCTTCTTGTGTGTGGGGGGGCTAATCAAATATTTTTTACTAGTACATTTTAATTTATTTTTGGCCATTAAACTATATTTCTTTATATTTGTTATAGGTGTTTCTGTAGGGATTACAGCATGTCTTTATTTTATACCAGTGCACTTAGAGTTAATTTTCTACATTATATAAAAAATGAGAACTTTGCAATAGTATGTTTTTATTAATCTACCCTCATCCTTTGTGGGCGATTTTGTGTGTGTGTGTGTGTGTGTGTGTGTGTGTGTATGGTTCATATTGCATTTATATTTTACTTTATAGACCCAATATAGACTTTATGACCCAATACAATGTTATAATATTTAAAATTTAAAAGGTAAGATTTGGGAGGCAACTCCAAGTAAGTATACAGACAGCATCACAAAGAGACAGTTCACAAACTGAGAGCTAGGGGGGAAATAGAAAAGCTGTGAAAAACAGACACAAAAAGTAAAAATTGATAGCCTACTGAGACCATGTAGTGTTGAGCAAAATTGTAAGATCACTGCAACATAGAACAGCAACTGTTTTTCTTAATGACATTGCATGTCAAAAAGTGTTAAATATTAATCAGCAAATAGTTTCCAAAGGCAGGTAATTATAGAATTATATTTTAGAAAGCTTTCAATTACAGTGCTTTATCTGGAAAATTCACTTAGGTGAATACATGTGTTCCTTAATAATTCAAGACATTCACTAGTTAACTATCAATGTGTGCATGTTCGTGTATGCATATTTAAGTGGAGACAATATGTGTGTGTGAGTTCATTTGTGTGACATTGTTCACAAGGAAATTGGAAAAAGGAATTACCAATTCAAGTATCTCTTTTACTGGTGGTGGTGTTTGGGGAAGTGACCTCTTTTATATATCATTTGAACACTGTCTTTGCAAAATGACCATCTGAACCTTAGTTATTCCCTAAATACCTGGGTGGAGTGTGAAACAAAAACATTATTTCAGGTTAGGACAAGACAACTTGACCCTAGTTGTGAAGAATGGTCAAGAACATGACACTGGAAAATAAAACCCACAATTTAGCTGAAGCAATTAGATGCATCCAATTCTCTCTTATTGGAAGTGTATATCATCTCATTTAGTATCTAGAGACTTTAAGAAGTCAAAGATGACTATGAATTATTTGTTATAGTAGTAATGTAAATGGCTCAAAAGAGTTCCATTATGGTAAAAGACCTTTAATTTCCAACCCTAAGTGATATTATCAGGTAATTATTTTCTTCCAGTGTTCCTTGAGACTAGTTACTCTTTGTTCTTTGTTGGGAAATCTGTTTGGATACAGAAACAGTTGGCATAATATTTCCTGAAATTTGTAGCATTACACATGAGAGGAAGGCTCAGAAATTAATTTGAAATCTTTGAAAAAAAAATTTTTAAGTAAGCTCCATGCCCACTGCGGAGCCCAATGCAGAACTTGAATTCACAACCCTGACATCAAGACCTGAGCTGAGATCAAGAGTTGGAAGCTTAACCAACTGAGCCACACAGGCACTCCAAAATCTTTGAAATTTTAAAAGTATGTTCAGGACTCTAAGAATTGTACAGATACTCTCAGAACTTTATATATACATGGTAAATAGTTAAGATAAAGGGCCACTTTGGACCTTTTTTTTTTCCCCCCATACACCCAGTATATTTTTCCTGGATTCAAACCACAGTTAGGTATCAATTGAATGAACAAGAGGTTATAAAATAATGAAAAATTAAGACTGTGAGAGACCAACATGTCCACTAAACTACTTGACTTTGGAATATGTGTTCATACAAATACTTTAATATTGTCAGAATCATGCTGCAGGCATTATAAAAGTTTAGCATAAAATTGTTCAAGTACTCATTCTAACCCAGTACCCAATCAATTCTGGGAACAGAATAGCTCAATTTTTCTCTTTTTGCTGCCTCTCAGGCTAGCCTATGTTGAACTGCCTTGTCAACCCTTCCCTGGAAGAAGTTTCAGAAATCTTGCTTGGAACTTGTAAAAGTTAGAGTAAGTCATGATGTGGGATTTTTTAAAAAATGAAATAATTAAGCAATGTCATAGGCATTCCCAATCAATGAACTTGAAATCCAGAAGACCAGAAATGAATATCACATTATTTCACTGAGATGTGGAATTTAAGAAACACAACATATGGACATAGGAGAAGGGATGGAAAAATAAGATAAAAACAGAGAGGGAGGCAAACCATAAGATACTTAAATACAGAGAATAAACTGAGGGTAGCGGGAGGTGTGGTGGTTGGGAAGATGGGTTACATGGGTGATGGACATTAAGGAGAGCACTTTTCAGTATGAGCATTGGGTGTCATGTGTAAGAGATGAGCCACCGGGTTCTAGTCTTGAAGCCAAGACTACACTGTATGTTAACTAACTTGAATTTATTTTTTATTTATTTATTTATTTATTTATTTTTTTATTTTTTTATTTTTTTATTTTTTAATATATGAAATTTACTGTCAAATTGGTTTCCATACAACACCCAGTGCTCATCCCAAAAGGTGCCCTCCTCAATACCCATCACCCACCCTGCCCTCCCTCCCACCCCCCATCAACCCTCAGTTTGTTCTCAGTTTTTAACAGTCTCTTATGCTTTGGCTCTCTCCCACTCTAACCTCTTTTTTTTTTTTTCCCTTCCCCTCCCCCATGGGTTTCTGTTATGTTTCTCAGGATCCACATAAGAGTGAAACCATATGGTATCTGTCTTTCTCTGTATGGCTTATTTCACTTAGCATCACACTCTCCAGTTCCATCCATGTTGCTACAAAAGGCCATATTTCATTTTTTCTCATTGCCACGTAGTATTCCATTGTGTATATAAACCACAATTTCTTTATCCATTCATCAGTTGATGGACATTTAGGCTCTTTCCATAATTTGGCTATTGTTGAGAGTGCCGCTATAAACATTGGGGTACAGGTGCCCCTATGCATCAGTACTCCTGTATCCCTTGGGTAAATTCCTAGCAGTGCTATTGCTGGGTCATAGGGTAGGTCTATTTTTAATTTTCTGAGGAACCTCCACACTGCTTTCCAGAGCGGCTGCACCAATTTGCATTCCCACCAACAGTGCAAGAGGGTTCCTGTTTCTCCACATCCTCTCCAGCATCTATAGTCTCCTGATTTCTTCATTTTGGCCACTCTGACTGGCGTGAGGTGGTATCTGAGTGTGGTTTTGATTTGTATTTCCCTGATAAGGAGCGACGTTGAACATCTTTTCATGTGCCTGTTGGCCATCTGGATGTCTTCTTTAGAGAAGTGTCTATTCATGTTTTCTGCCCATTTCTTCACTGGGTTATTTGTTTTTCGGGTGTGGAGTTTGATGAGCTCTTTATAGATTTTGGATACTAGCCCTTTGTCCGATGTGTCATTTGCAAATATCTTTTCCCATTCCGTTGGTTGCCTTTTAGTTTTGTTGGTTGTTTCCTTTGCTGTGCAGAAGCTTTTTATCTTCATAAGGTCCCAGTAATTCACTTTTGCTTTTAATTCCCTTGCCTTTGGGGATGTGTCCAGTAAGAGATTGCTACGGCTGAGGTCAGAGAGGTCTTTTCCTGCTTTCTCTTCTAGGGTTTTGATGGTTTCCTGTCTCACATTCAGGTCCTTTATCCATTTTGAGTTTATTTTTGTGAATGGTGTGAGAAAGTGGTCTAGTTTCAACCTTCTGCATGTCGCTGTCCAGTCCTCCCAGCACCATTTGTTAAAGAGATTGTCTTTTTTTCCATTGGATGTTCTTTCCTGCTTTGTCAAAGATGAGTTGGCCATATGTTTGTGGGTCTAGTTCTGGGGTTTCTATTCTATTCCATTGGTCTATGTGTCTGTTTTTGTGCCAATACCATGCTGTCTTGATGACAGCTTTGTAGTAGAGGCTAAAGTCTGGGATTGTGATGCCTCCTGCTTTGGTCTTCTTCTTCAAAATTACTTTGGCTATTCGGGGCCTTTTGTGGTTCCATATGAATTTTAGAATTGCTTGTTCTAGTTTCAAGAAGAATGATGGTGCGATTTTGATTGGGATTGCATTGAATGTCTAGATAGCTTTGGGTAGTATTGACATTTTGACAATATTTATTCTTCCAATCCATGAGCAGGGAATGTCTTTCCATTTCTTTATATCTTCTTCAATTACCTGCATAACCTTTCTATAGTTTTCAGCATACAGATCTTTTACATCTTTGGTTAGATTTATCCCTAAGTATTTTATGCTTCTTGGTGCAATTGTGAATGGGATCAGTTTCTTTATTTGTCTTTCTGTTGCTTCATTGTTAGTGTGTAAGAATGCAACTGATTTCTGTACATTGATTTTGTATCCTGCAACTTTGCTGAATTCATGTATCAGTTCTAGCAGACTTTTGGTGGAGTCTATCGGATTTTCCATGTATAGTATCATGTCATCTGCAAAAAGCGAAAGCTTGACTTCATCTTTGCCAATTTTGATGCCTTTGATTTCCTTTTGTTGTCTGATTGCTGATGTTAGAACTTCCAACACTATGTTAAACAACAGAGGTGAGGGGCGCCTGGGTGGCGCAGTCGGTTAAGCGTCCGACTTCAGCCAGGTCACGATCTCGCGGTCCGTGAGTTCGAGCCCCGCGTCGGGCTCTGGGCTGATGGCTCGGAGCCTGGAGCCTGTTTCCGATTCTGTGTCTCCCTCTCTCTCTGCCCCTCCCCCGTTCATGCTCTGTCTCTCTCTGTCCCAAAAATAAATAAAAACGTTGAAAAAAAAAATTTAAAAAAAAAAAATAAATAAAAAAAAAATAAACAACAGAGGTGAGAGTGGGCATCCCTGTCGTGTTCCTGATCTCAGGGAAAAAGCTCTCAGTTTTTCCCCGTTGAGGATGATGTTAGCTGTGGGCTTTTCATAAATGGCTTTTATGATCTTTGAGTATGTTCCTTCTATCCCGACTTTCTCAAGGGTTTTTATTAACAAAGGGTGCTGGATTTTGTCAAAGGCCTTTTCTGCATCGATTGACAGGATCATATGGTTCTTATATTTTCTTTTATTAATGTGATGTATCACGTTGATTGACTTGCGAATGTTCAAACAGCCCTGCATCCCAGGAATGAATCCCACTTGATCATGGTGAATAATTCTTTTTATATGCCGTTGAATTCGATTTGCTAGTATCTTATTGAGAATTTTTGCATCCATATTCATCAGGGATATTGGCCTGTAGTTCTCTTTTTTTACTGGGTCTCTGTCTGGTTTAGGAATCAAAGTAATACTGGCTTCATAGAATGAGTCTGGAAGTTTCCTTCCCTTTCTATTTCTTGGAATAGCTTGAGAAGGATAGGCATTATCTCTGCTTTAAACGTCTGGTAGAACTCCCCTGGGAAGCCATCTGGTCCTGGACTCTTATTTGTTGGGAGATTTTTGATGACTGGGTCAATGTCTTCGCTGGTTATGGGTCTGTTCAAGCTTTCTATTTCCTCCTGATTGAGTTTTGGAAGCGTGTGGGTGTTTAGGAATTTATCCATTTCTTCCAGGTTGTCCAATTTGTTGGCATATAATTTTTCATAGTATTCCCTGATAATTGTTTGTTTCTCTGAGGGGTTAGTTGTAATAATTCCATTTTCATTCATGATTTTATCTATTTGGGTCATCTCCCTTTTCTTTTTGAGAAGCCTGGCTAGAGGTTTGTCAATTTTGTTTATTTTTTCAAAAAAACAACTCTTGGTTTCGTTGAGCTGCTCTACAGTTTTTTTAGATTCTATATTGTTTATTTCTGCTCTGATCTTTATTATTTCCCTTCTTCTGCTGGGTTTAGGCTGCCTTTGCTGTTCTGCTTCTATTTCCTTTAGGTGTGCTGTTAGATTTTGTATTCGGGATTTTTCTTGTTTCTTGAGATAGGCCTGGATTGCAATGTATTTTCCTCTCAGGACTGCCTTCGCTGCATCCCAAAGTGTTTGGATTGTTGTATTTTCATTTTCGTTTGTTTCCATATATTTTTTAATTTCTTCTCTAATTGCCTGGTTGACCCACTCATTCTTTACTAGGGTGTTCTTTAACCTCCATGCTTTTGGAGGTTTTCCAGACTTTTTTCTGTGGTTGATTTCAAGCTTCATAGCATTGTGGTCTGAAAGTATGCATGGTATAATTTCAATTCTTGTATACTTATGAAGGGCTGTTTTGTGACCCAGTATATGATCTATCTTGGAGAATGTTCCATGTGCACTCGAGAAGAAAGTATATTCTGTTGCTTTGGGATGCAGAGTTCTAAATATATCTGTCAAGTCCATCTGATTCAATGTATCATTCAGGGCCCTTGTTTCTTTATTGACCGTGTGTCTAGATGATCTATCCATTTCTGTAAGTGGAATGTTAAAGTCCCCTGCAATTACCACATTCTTATCAATAAGGTTGCTTATGTTTATGAGTAATTGTTTTATATATTTGGGGGCTCCGGTATTTGGCGCATAGACATTTATAATTGTTAGCTCTTCCTGATGGATAGACCCTGTGATTATTATATAATGCCCTTCTTCATCTCTTGTTACAGCCTTTAATTTAAAGTCTAGTTTGTCTGATATAAGTATGGCTACTCCAGCTTTCTTTTGGCTTCCAGTAGCATGATAAATAGTTCTCCATCCCCTCACTCTCAATCTAAAGGTGTCCTCAGGTCTAAAATGAGTCTCTTGTAGACAGCAAATAGATGGGTCTTGTTTTTTTATCCATTCTGATACCCTATGTCTTTTGGTTGGCACATTTAATCCATTTACATTCAGTGTTATTATAGAAAGATACGGGTTTAGAGTCATTGTGATGTCTGTATGATATGCTTGTAGTGATGTCTCTGGTACTTTGTCTCACAGGATCCCCCTTAGGATCTCTTGTAGGGCTGGCTTAGTGGTGACACATTCCTTCAGTTTTTGTTTGTTTGGGAAGACCTTTATCTCTCCTTCTATTTTAAATGACAGACTTGCTGGATAAAGGATTCTCGGCTGCATATTTTTTCTGTTTAGCACATTGAAGATCTCCTGCCATGCCTTTCTGGCCTGCCAAGTTTCAAAAGAGAGATCAGTCACAAGTCTTATAGGTCTCCCTTTATATGATAGGGCATGTTTATCCCTTGCTGCTTTCAGAATTTTCTCTTTGTCCTTGTATTTTGCCAGTTTCACTATGATATGTCGTGCAGAAGATCGATTCAAGTTCCATCTGAAGGGAGTTCTCTGTGCCTCTTGGATTTCAATGCCTTTTTCCTTCCCCAGTTCAGGGAAGTTCTCAGCTATTATTTCTTCAAGTACCCCTTCAGCACCTTTCCCTCTCTCTTCCTCCTCTGGGATACCAATTATGCGTATATTATTTCTTTTTAGTGTATCACTTAGTTCTCTAATTTTCCCCTCATACTCCTGGAGTTTTTTATCTCTCTTTTTCTCAGCTTCCTCTTTTTCCATAACTTTATCTTCTGGTTCACCTATTCTCTCCTCTGTCTCTTCAATCCGAGCCGTCGTCCTTTCCATTTTGATTTGCATTTCGTTTAACGCATCTTTCAGCTCCTCGTGACTGTTCCTTAGTCCCTTTTTTTTTTTTTATTTTTTAATATATGAAATTTACTGTCAAATTGGTTTCCATACATGTTCCTTAGTCCCTTGATCTCTGTAGCAAGAGATTCTCTGCTGTCCTCTATACTGTTTTCAAGCCCAGCGATTAATTTTATGACTATTATTCTAAATTCACTTTCTGTTATATTATTTAAATCCTTTTTGATCAGTTCATTGGCTGTTGTTATTTCCTGGAGATTCTTCTGAGGGGAATTCTTCCGTTTGGTCATTTTGGAGAGTCCCTGGAGTGGTGCAGGACTGCAGGGCACTTTCCCTGTGCTGTGATGTATAACTGGAGTTGGTGGGTGGGGCCGCAGTCAGACCTGATGTTTGCCCCCAGCCCACAGCTGTGACCACAATCATACTGGTGTGTGCCTTCTCTTCCCCTCTCCTAGGAGCAGGATTCACTGTGGGGTGACGTGGCCCATCTGGGCTACTTGCACACTGCCAGGCTTGTGGTGCTGGGGATCTGGGGTATTAGCTGGGGTGGGTAGGAAAGGTGCCCGGGGGCAGGATGGGCAGGCTTAGCTCACTTCTCCTTAGGTGATCCACTTCAGGAGGGGCCCTGTGGCAGCGGGAGGGAGTGAGACCAGCTGCCGGAGGGGTGGCTCCGCAGAAGCACAGCATTGGGTGTTTGCGTGGAGCAAGCAAGTTCCCTTGCAGGAACTGGTTCCCTTTGGGATTTTGGCTGGGGGATGGGCGAGGGAGATGGCGCTGGCGAGCGCCTTTGTTCCCCGCCAAACTGAGCTCTGTCGTTCTGGGGCTCAGCAACTTTCCCTCCCTTTGTCCTCCAGCCTTCCCGCTTTCTGAGCAGAGCTGTTAAGTTATGACCTCCCAGATGCTAAGTCGCGCTTGCTGTTGGAACACACTCCTTCCGGCCCCTCCGCTTTTGCAAGCCAGACTCGGGGGGCTCTGCTTGCCCGGCAGGCTGCCCCTCCGCCCCGGCTCCCTCCCGCCAGTCCATGCAGCGCACCGCCTCTCCGCCCTCCCTACCCTCCTCCGTGGGCCTCTCGTCTGCGCTTGGCTCCGGAGACTCTGTTCTGCTGGTCTTCTGGTGGTTTTCTGGGTTAGTTAGGCAGGTGTAGGTGGAATCTAAGTGATCAGCAGGATGTGCGGTGAGCCCAGCATCTTCCTACACTGCCATCTTCCCTCTCAAACCTTTTCTCCTCATTTAATAGAAGAGACAACTGAGGATCAGAGAGGGGGAATTAAGTTGCTCAACATCACACAGTCTTTTAGAAACAGACTAGCATGCAGATAGCTCACTATTAGTCCAGTTTTGTGTCCCTTTATATTATATTGCCACAGCAGGACCAGCTACATAATTTTTAGGGCCTAGTATAAAATGAAAATGCAGGTTCCCTTGGTAAAAAAAAAAAAAAAAATTAGATATTTCAAGGCAGCAAAAGCACTGCATTAAACCATGCAGATCCCTGTGCAACTGCACACATTACAGACCTGTGATGTTGGCTCTGTCCACAGAGAATGTTGACTTTATCTTGTATGTGATAGGTCTTTCTATAAATACTTATTGGATTAGTGAATGGATCAGATTAGCATCTTTCATTTGCTAGGAATCTGTGAGAGTGGAACTCTAGGCAAATATGTTTTGATGGAAGTATAAGAGAGAAGAAAAAATAAGTCTGGAAGATGAGGCATAAGGTTATCAACATTTATTTAAGCAGGTGTAGGTGGAATCTAAGTGATCAGCAGGATGGGTGGTGAGCCCAGTGTCGTCCTACACCACCATCCTAAATTTATTTTTTGAAGGAGAGAGAGAGACAGAGCATGAGTGGGGGAGGAGCAGAGAGAGAGAGGGAGACATAGAATTCGAAGAAGGCTCCAGGCTCTATGCTGTCAGCACAGAGCCCAATGTGGGGCTTGAACTCACAAACCATGAGACAATGACCTGAGCCAAAGTCCGAAGCTCAGCCGACTGAGCCACCCAGGCGCCCCTAACCCTTTTTATTTCTATGGTGTCTGTTGTTATTAATCTCCCTTCATTTCTGATTTTGCTTATTTGAATCTGCTTCCTTTTTTGTTTGTCTGTTTCTTTGTTTTAGTCTGGCTAATAGATTACCAATTTTGTTGATCTTTTCAAAGAACCAGCTCCTGGTTTCATTGATCTGTTCTATTGTTGTTTTAGTCCCACTTTCATTTATTTATGCACAATATTATTTATTTTCTTTCCTCTCCTGGAATAAAGATTTGTTAATTCCTCTTTTTTTAGCTCCTTTAGGTATAAGGTTAGGTTGTTTATTTAAGATAATTCTTGCTTCTTGAGGTAAGGTTGTATTTTTTTAATTTATTTATTTGCTTTTTTTAGTTCCAGTATAATTAATGTACAGAGTTATATTAGTTTCAGGTATACAATGTAGTGATTCATCAATTCTATAAATTACTCAGTACTCATCACAATAAGTGTACTCTTAATCCCCTTCACCTATTTCACCCATTCCCCCGCTCTCCTTCCCTCTAGTAACCACCAGTTTTTTCTGTATATTTGTGTCTGTTTTGTTATTTGTAACTTTTTTCCTTGTTTGTTTTGTTTCCTAAATTCCACAATGAGAAAAATCATATGGTATTTGTCTTTCTCTGACTGACTTACTGCACTTAGCATTATACTTTCTAGAGCCATCCATGTTGTTGCAAATGGCAAGATTTCATTCTTTTTGTTGGCTGAGTAATATTCCTGTGTGTGTGTGTGTGTGTGTGTGTGTGTGTGCACGCACGTGTGTATGTATGACATCCCCTTTATCCATTCATCTCTTGATGGACCCTTGGGTGTGAGGTAGGCCTCACACTGTATATTACCTTCCCTGTTTGAACAGCTTTTGCTGTACCCCAAAGATTTTTGTACCATTTTATTTTCATTTGTTTCCATGTACTTTTTTGTTTTTTATTTTTTTTAATATAATTTACTGTCAAGTTGGCTAACATACAGTGTATACAGTGTGCTCTTGGTTTTGAGGTTAGATTCCCGTGTTGTATGTAATCCATGTATTTTTTTGATTTCCTGTTTAATTTCAGGATTGACCCATTCCTTTTTTAGTAGCATGTAACTTAGGCTCCATGTATCTGTGTTCCTTCCAGATTTTCTCATGTGATTGATTTCTAGTTTCACATTGCTATGGTCATAAAAGATGCATGATATGATTTCAAAATTTTTAGATGTATTGAGACTTATTTTCTGGCCTAACATGGTCTATTTTGGGGAATGTTTCATGCAAACTTGAGAAGAATATGTAGTCCACTGTTACTGTATGGAATGTTCCGAATATGTCTGATAGATCTGTCTGGTCCAATGTGTCATTCAAAGCCACTGTTTTCTTGTTGGTTTTCTGTCTGGAAGATCTATCCATTGTTGTAAATGAGGTGTTAGAGTCCCCCAACTATTATTATATTATTTTCAATTGGTTACTTTATGTTTGTCATTAATGGTTTTTATATATTTTGGTGTTTTCCTGTTGGGTGCATATATACAAACAATTGTTATATCTTGTTGTTCAATTGTTCCCTTTATGATTATGTAGTATCCTTCTTTGTCTCTTGTTGCAGTCTTCGTTTTAAAGTCTATTTTGTCTGACATATGTATTACTACCCCAACCTTCTTTTGCTTATGTTTGCATGGTACGTGTTTTTCCATCCCATCACCTTTAATCTACATGTATCCTTAGGTCTGAAGTGAGTCTCTTGTAGGCAACATATAGATGGGTCTTGTTTTTTTTCATCCATTTAGTAACCCTGTGTCTTTTGATTGAAGCATTTAGTCCATTACATTCAAAGTAATTGCTGATAGATATGTACTTGTTGCCATTTTTTATCTTGTTTTATGGTTGTTTTAGTAATTATTCTCTGTTCCTTTCTTCCTTTGCTCTCTTCCCTAATGGTTTCATGGCTTTCTTTAGTGATATAGTTGAGTTCCTTTCTCTTTGCTTTTTGTCTTATATATACAGGTTTTTGATCTGTGGTTACCATTAGGTTCATATATAACTTTTTATGCATATAGTAATCTATATTGATTGTCACTTTAGTTTGAATCCATTCTAAGAACACTAAATTTTTTTAATGTTTACTTATTTTTTGACACAGAGAGAGAGACAGAGCATGAGCGGGGGAGGGGCAGAGAGAGAGGGAGACACAGAATCTGAAGCAGGCTCCAGGCTCTAAGCTGTCAGCACAGAGCCTGACACGGGGCTCGAACCCACAGAACACAAAATCATTACCCGAGCCGAAGTCGGACACTAAACCAACTGAGCCAACCAGGCACCCCTAAGAACACTACATTTTTACAGCCCCTGACATTTAATGTATATGTTGTCATACTTTACATCCCTTTCTGTGAATCCCTTGACTGATTTTTTCTAGATATAATTGATTTTACTGCTTTTGTGCTTTAGCCTCTGTGATGGTTTTATAAGTAATTAATCTACTACTTTTATTATGTTTGTATTTGCTCATGATTTTTTTTTTCTTTTCATAATTTTCTTATTCCTGACTATGGCCTGTTCTTTCAACTCAAAGAATTCCCTTTAACACTTCTTGTAAGACTGGCTTAGTGATTATTAACTCCTTTACCTTTTGATTGGGAAATTCTTTTTCTCTCTTATATTCTGAATGATAGCCTTGCTAGGTAGTGTATTCTTGGTTGCAGGATATTTTTTTTTTCCTTTTAGCAGTTTGAATATATCATACCATTCCCTTGTGGCTTGCAAAGTTTCTCCTGAAATATCAGCTCTTAGACTTGTGAGGTTTCTGTTGTATATAAATGTTTTCTTTTCTCTTACTGCTTTTAAAATCTCTCTTTATCACTACTTTTTGCCATTTTAATTATTATATGTCTTAGTGTGGACCTCTTTGAGTTGACTCTGTCGGGAGCTTCCTATGCCTCCTGGAACTGGATGTCTGTTTACTTCCACAAATTAGGGAAATTTTCAGCTATTATTTCTTCAAATAACTTTTCATCCTCTATTCTATTTCTCCTCCTTTTGGGAACCCTATAATGCAAATTTTATTATATTTGACAATATTTGAGTTCCCTTAGCCTATTCTCCTTTATTATTGTTTTTTTTTTCTTTTTGCTGTTCAGCTTGATAGTTTTACAGTACTCTGTCTTTTAGCTCGCTGTCGATTCTTCTACCTCTTCTTATCTACTATTGTCGCATTCTTATGTCTGTTTAAATTTTTCCGTTTTTGAGTTCCCAATCTCTGATTCATTCATTTTTATATTTTCTCTCTCTATGTGGAAGGTCTCACTGAGATCCCCCATTCTTTTCTCAAGTCCAGTGAGCATCTTTATGACCATTATTTTGAATTCTTTATCATGCATATTGCTTATGTTCATTTCATTTATCTCTTCCTGGTTTTTTTTCCCTGTTCTTTCATTTAGGAAAGGACATTTGGTCTGTTTGTATGTATTGGGAATGTGGTTATGTCTTCTGATCTTGAAGGTATTGGCCTTACGAAGAAGAGGTCCTTTGGTGCCCTATAGTGCAATATCCCCAGTTCATTTGAATCAGCCACTTGAGGGGTTTCTCCTATGTGTGTTGGGTGTAACCTACTGTTATGGCTGGGCCTCATTTGCATTCAGTCCAGTTGGCTGCAGGGCCCACTTTGCCTGTTGTGAGCAGAGTTTGGTTCTTGTGCTGTTAAGGGCTTAGGCTGAGGCCTCCATGGTCTTGTAGTTGGGTGGTGTCAGCAGTCAGACCAACTGCCTGCTCTTAGCCCATTTGCTGGGGCTATGGCTGTACTGATCTATAGGGTATTCTCCCTGTATTGTTCCCTGAGGCTTTAGTTGGCGGGTGTGACCTACAGACAAACCAGATACCTGACTATCTGTTGGGGCTGCAGTAGCGCTGACCTGCAAGGTGCTCTCTCTGCCTTGTTGCTGAGAGGCTTTTGCTAATAGGGGGGTTGGCAGACCAAATTCTTGCCCCCACATTTTCTGCTGGGGCTGTAGATGCACTGATTGGCAAGGTACTCTCTCTGCACTGCCATTTATAAAGTTCAACTGCTGGGGCTTCATTCAAACTGGTGAGTGTGGTTATCTTCTCTCCCCAGGGCAGGGATCACTTTGGAGTGGTGCAGTCCCTTCCAGGACTGCTTCAAGAACAAAATGAGGCAGGGGCTTCTTTGGAGGGATTTCTGCTGAGTGGTGTGGGTTGGATGGGGCATATAATAGGAGAATATGGGGGTAGGGAACATGTTGGTAGCTAATTAAGTGAAGAGTATTCATGCTCCTTCCTACAGGGTGGCTATCTAGGCTGGGGAGTTGGGGAGAGAATGACATCTACCAGCTCTTTTGTTCTCCAAAAGGTCCCTGCCCCTCTAGCATGCATTCTGAGATTAGTAAATAAATCTCCTTCATGTATACCCCAGGCACTTTTCAAACTGCTGCTTCTATGCTTTATCTAGGGAAGACTGCTATGCTATCTCTTCAAGGGTAGGGACTCAGTTTCCTATTACCCTACAGCTCATCCAGAGCTGACTCTGCTGATTTTTAAAATACTCAGGTATTAAGCCCCACTGGTTTAAAAAACTCATGCAGTTAAGCCCCTCTGATTTTCAAAGCCAAATGTCATGGGTATTTGTTTTCCCAGTACAGGTCCTGCCTGCCTGGGGTGCCTGGTGTGGGGTCTGCTTCTCTCCCTTCTGGATGCTTGCAGTGTCCCTCCCATTTATGGTTAGGATTGCAGGGAGTTTGCTTTCCAATCACATTTCCACCCTTCCTGCTATCTTCAATGTGTCTTTCTTTTCTTTTCTTTCTTTCTTTCTTTCTTTCTTTCTTTCTTTCTTTCTTTCTGGCTCTTTTCAGTTTATTGCATGAAGGAGTTACACTAGTCCAAGTTAAAAGCAGACCCCAAATGGTTACATTATACAAGCTGTCACAGATTTTTAAACTTGTGACAAGGGATAGAAGGGAAATTCTACTCATTTCAAGGAAATCCTCACTTAAGCTTCAGTGAGTCAAAAGCACTTAAAACCCATGAACATTCAGCTGGTCGTCCTTAGCCAATCCAATCTCTACAAGGAACTGGCATATGTTCTTGCACTGTTCATCCTGTAGCTGAATCACTTCTCCATATTCTGGATGCTCAATTACAGTACCATTGCAGGCAAATTTCTTCTTAAATGCCTTCACTAGTTTTTTTTTATTGTAATCATCAGCGATCCCTTGGACAGTAGTAAGGGTCTTCCTTCCATTTCTCTGTTGAATTCTTATATGGATATCATCCTCAGTGCCAGCAGGAAGCAGATCATCACCCTTACTTGCATCAGCAAAGGGGTCAAAAGAGTGGAGGTTCTGGATAGTGGACATAAAATACAATTCCTTTTCCTCTGTGAAAAAGGCTTCCAGAAGGCGGCAGTGGGAGAAGGCGGGCAGGGAGGACAGGGCAGCATAGGGAAGTGAGGGGGCTCAAGGGGGGAGGCTTCTGAGTCCTTGGCAGCCGCTTAGTGACTGGGGCCAATGTGTCCTTCTTTCCATTACTAACTGTGAAAAGTCTCTTTTTCCTGTGTTTGGATTGTTTTCTGGATGGGTTGCACTGATATGGCTGTTATCTTGGTATGTCCATGGGACAAAGTGAGCTTAGGATCCTTCCTACTTCACCATCTTCCCCCACAAAACATGGGTACTTTAAGAGAAACCAAGCTATTTCAGGAAAAGATATTGGGAAATTAATCATGCTTTCTTATCACATTCTTCTTTATTCTCCATTAAAAGTCATCATATTGAACTGAGTGATGCATGCTGTAGTCCTAGAAGCCCAGTTCTGGTGTTCTCATTGCCTTTACTCTCTACTAACATAGGATAAAATACAATGGAGCACTTGCCTTCGTTCTTATTAGTGCTAGGATTGTAGCCAGAGGTATTCAGATACTCCTTGCTGTTGAAGAGGTCATTCTAAAAACAGCTTGGAGAGAAAGACCATGCCTTACATCTTTATCAGTCATATCCTTTATCAGTCATCTTTATCAGTCAGAGCCTAGAATAGGGCAACAAAGAGAGAATAGAGGCTGTTCCTAAACTCTTTTAGATGGATTTACTCTAGCTGAATCTAAAGATTCAGTGTTGTATGGAGCTCAGACTTTTGTCTATGCTTAGATACCAATTAAACTGCTTTATCCCTTCACTCTTACACCATGCCCTTCTCCCCAAAGCCTGTGGTGCTCTGTCATTTTTTGAAGGTGCTTGCAGTTCTATCATCATAGAGTTACAGACAGGCTGGTGCTCTAGTGAAGCCAAGGGGAGCCGTATTGCAATTGCCCTACTGCAACTGGGCTCAGCAATACTGCATTTGAAAGGAGGCTTATGAAGGATGACCTTTTCCATTTTCTCCCCCTCTTCTTCAGCATCTTTCACTGCCTCTACTTCCCACTTACAACTGATTATCTGAGTCTATCTATGTGTTCATTTAGAACAGCAGCATAACAAACTTTTTGACATGATGCCTCCACTGGGAGGTTGTCATAATGTTTAGCTAACCACTGCCAGGATATATTCCAGTTGTTTGACACAGAAGCACTGTTTTTGAAGGATGTTCTACTCTGTCATCTGCCATGTAGATTCCTTATTGGAAAATCTAGAGGTTCCTCAAAACATATAGAGAATCATTTATTAATAAAGCCTCCAAATTAACAGATGGTCTCATATTTTAGCTGTTGGATCTCTCATCACATATATTCTGAGGATCTCATAATTAATTGCATATGGAGCATTTGGGAAGAAACTAAAGGTGGGGAGACGGTGGGGGAAGTTGATAAGGGGAAAATATTTTAAACAAAAACATCAAAATGAAAGGTCATTTCTTTAAAAAAAATCAAAAGCCCTAATTTTTATTTTTATGAATTATTTGAAAACATAATTTATGTATTTATTTTTAAATAAATAAATAATCATACAGTGTTATATTAGAATCAGGTGTATAATATAGTGATTCATCAATTCCATCCAACACTCCATGCTCATCACAAGTGTACTCCTTAATCCCTGTCATCTATTTAACCCATCTTCCCACCCACCTCCCCTCTGGTAATCATCAGTTTGTTCTTTATAGTTTAGAGTCTGTTTCTTGGTTTATCTCCCTCTCTCTCTTTTTTTCCTTTGCTCATGTGTTTTGTTTTTTTTTTTAAATTCCACATGTGAGTGAAATTATATGAGATTTGTCTTTCTATGACTGACTTATTTCACTTTGCATTATACTCTCTAGCTCCATCCATGTTGTTGCAAATGGCCAGATTTCATTCTTCTTTATTGCTGAATAATATCCCATTGTGTGTATGTATGTGTGTGTGTGTGTGTGTGTGTGTGTGTGTGTGTGCATGTGCATATATATATATATATTGTATATATATGATCACATCTTTATCCATTCATCTATCAATGGACACTTGGGCTGCTTCCATAATTTGGGTATTGTAAATAATGCTGCAATAAACATAGGGGTGTATGTACCCAAAAATACAAAAACACTAAAAGCCGTATTTTTTAAAATCATAATCTCATGTTATCCTTATCCTTAACCCAGGCTTGGCACAGGAGAAGATATTCCATCTCAGAAACCACCTGCCTGCTCAAAAGTTCAAAGTTAAACCTGGTTAGGCAGGCTTCTTATTAGAACTAAAAGAAACAAAGTTAGATAGCAACCAGATGCAAAACTGGTGGATAATACATCTATATCAAAAGTGTGGTTGCTTAATCATTTTAGGTTTTAAACTAGAGTGTTCAAGAAACACATTCAGTGGCATTATAAGTGTGGAAGTAGTCCACTCTAGGTGTAGTCAATAAAGGAGTACATTGTCTGTACAGACATATAAACAATTATAAGTCCAACTAAAAGTTTGTGTGTATTTTATTATCATCATGTGTCAATAATTCTGAACAATGACGCTAACAAGAAATTCCTCATTGCCAGAGTACACTGCCCCCAGCACTTTCTCCCTGTCTCACCTCACTCCCAACACATACACACGCACGTGCACACACACACACACACACACACACACACACACACACAGAAGCGGGGAGAGAGAAAGGCACACCATTACACCTTACATAACAGTGCCTCAGGCTTAATCCTTGAATTTCCCTTTCTTTTCTGTCTATACTTACTCCTTTAAGTAGTTTCTATATGCTCAAATTAATATAACTGTATTCATCCAACTGCCAACTCCACATCTGTACATGGAAGCCTAATAAACATCTCAAATGACAAATTTCCAAAATTGAATTCCTGCTATCTCCCTAAAACCTGCAGTCTTCCCCATCTCAACTGATGAGCACTTCATCCTTCCAGTTAGCCAGATCAGAAATCCTGGAGCCATCCTTGACACAGCACAACAGATCCATCAGGAAGTTATCTTGTCTCTAACTTCAAAATATTTCTAATATCTAAGGACTCCTCACCACTTTCACTGTTGGTCTGAACCACCATTATTTCTTGCTCAATTTACTGCAAAAGCCTCCTCACTGATATCCCTGCTTTACTAAGAATAAAAAACAGCTCCCTGTAAGGGCTCATAATACCATATACATCTGGTATCCTGACATCTCTGTGATTTCATCCCTTATTACACTCCCTTCACTCAGCCACACTTGCTGCTTTGCTGTTCCTTGAACACACAGAACACATCTCAGCCTGCTGGGGTGTTTCCTCTGCCTGTTACATTCTTCCACCCTGTTATCTGCATGGTTCACTTCCTTATCTCCTTCAGGATTGATCCAATATCACCTTCTCAAGGAGGTCTATCCTGACCTGCCTATTTAGTATGCAGTTTGCCCCTACTCTACTCCCACCTCCCCACACTCTCCATCCACCTTACCTTGATCTAGACTTTTCTTTTTTATATATCATTTATTACTTTCTAACATTCTCTGAAATTTACTTATTAGTTTTGCTTATTGTTTATTTTCTGTCTTCTGTCACTAGAATGTAATCATGGATTTTGTCTGTTTTATTCATTCACATATTCCCAGTGGCTATTATAGCTGCTGCATGACATATAATATTCATTCAATAAATTATTGCTGAATGAAAAATGACTTTTATTTACATCTGTCTCATTTCTTATCAAAGTAACTGAATGGGCATAGAGAAATCCAGGCCTGTTAAAGGTCTACACATCATAACCAGACACTTCAATATAGACTTGCTTATACACTGAAGAATTTGTGGATGTTCGTATATTGTCTTGTTTAGATTATAACCCCATTCTTAACTGAAATTGTATATGCTTGTACATACACACTTGTAATCCCTTACTCTCTCCCAACCTACATGAAGAATATATTGAAAGAATTCCTCTGCTTCAGCAAATGTCAGTTACTCTAATTCTCTTTTACACATTGGCACGTTCACTCTTTGTTTGGCTTATATTATCATTTACTAAAGATTGTTTTTGAATAATTACATGGGATTTTTTTCAATTTACATGATTGTTTACCTACTTTCTCATTTATCCAGTTATCCAGTGAGAACAAAGAAAGACAAAAGAGAGAAATCAGCTATAAATTAGGCTGGACAATTAATTGCCAAAATTAACCCTTAATTAGCAGTCATTTTAAATTAAGCTTTAGTCCCCAACTGACTTTTAAACAGAATATTACTTTACTGCTTTGATTTATGTATAACCAGCAGTTTTTATCCTATGAGATATCCCACCAAATGTGTCAAATGTTAAGAACTATTATTTCCATCTTGCAGGCAAACATAATTCAATTATTTCTTAGAGAGGCATATACTGAAATATTTTATCACAAACATTTTTAATTATATGATCTTTTTCTTTTCCATCATTACCTGTGATTTTTTCTCTACAAAGTTTTTCATAACTTTTCACAAGGATATCCTGCTGATGCTTTTGCCACATCCAGTACAATTGTCCCTAAATGCTTTTGTTGAGAATAGGGAATAATCACTGACTAGCTTCATAGGGCAGGGTAGAATGGAATGAGAAATATAACCTTAGAGGAGGCTCAATCCATTTCGTTCTAACCATCAATGAACCAGACAAGCCAGGTATATTTATGAAACTGAACCAATGGTCAAAACAGACAAGGTGTAACTTTCTGGGACAAAATGTTGAAAATATAAATTCTATAATAAGATCAAACCTGTTTCTTATTTATTTAATATCAATTAAGGCACAACAGATCATTTATTGATTTATTTAAAAAGAAACAAGAAGAAGCATGTTGCAATTAAATTGAACTTTCCTGTCAGGAGGTCCTGGCAATTTGGTTTGTCATTGTATTACTTTAGGGGATACAGGTTGAAAATTCCTCCTCCATAATAAGGAAGACTTCATTTCTGTCTTTCCAAGGTCTTGTATATCATGTTTTATCTTAAAAGAAAAACAGGAAAGTACAGCAACTGGCTGTGTACTGAAACCTAGGCAATAGATCTGACATAGCTACTCTGTTGAAAAAAAATTAGGACTCCTCTAAAATAGAAAGGTTGGTTGGGTAGCTAAGTTGGAGAATCATAGTTGCTGGAAGGCCTGTTTATCTTCAGAAAACCATTAAACATAGCTAGTGAATTTCTGACTTTCCATTAAACAAGGCAAAGCTAGCTTTTTATGTAGGTAATATTTTCTTTGGAATCTTTTTTTTTTCTTTTATGTCTTTAAAATGGGACATAGATAATTAGAAATTTGTACTGCAAATATTTATAAAATATAGAATTAATTTAAAAAAATTTATCTCATTACCACTATTCTTAAACAACTTCTATTAACATTTTGGTGGCTTTCACCTTAGCCTTTTTTGAACCTATTCATAAATTTACATACTTTCAATCACACTTTCCTTACAATTTTATATGCTGCTTTTTAAAATTTAATATTAATCATAAACATTTCCCAAACTATTGCAAAATTCTCATAATCATGATTTTAATGGCTGCATGATGGGCCATTGAATAAATGTACCATAATGGACATTTGAATCCTTTCCAGTTTGGGCCATTGTAAGTAACTATTTGGTGGGCATATATACATGTCATTATTACTCTATAATTGGATATTTTCTCTTTAGTAAAGACACCTAAAAATCAAGCCATTCAGTCAAAGGGTATGATTCTTTTATGAAATGATACTTTGGTTTAATTTTGTTTTTGCAAAAGATGTGTGTGTGTGTGTGTGTGTGTGTGTGTGTGTGTGTGGAAAGATACATATATTCTTAAAATTTAACAATGATTATTTCTGCTGGTGGGATCACAAATAACTACTTTTCTTTCCTTTTTACTTTTAGTTATTGTCAAAAATTTTTGCAATGAATGTGTTACTTTGTAAATTAAGAAATATAATAAAACAAAAACAGAGTAAAGTGTAATGACTTAGAGCCCAGACTCTTGAGGCAGACTCCCTGGGTTTGATTTTCTGCTGAGCTACTTATTAGCTCTTTGATCTTAAGCAAGTAACTTAACCTCTCTGTGCCTTAGCTTTCTTGTCTGTAAATTGGGATTATAATTGTATGTGGCACATAAAGCTGTTGACCTCATATCTGTGTTTTGACGATTGAGTTAATCCACTGTAAAGTGTGGAGAACAATGTCTATCATATAATAATCACCCCATAAATGTCAGCTGTTATTATTATTTGGGACTGGAACAGAAACTCAAACCTGCCACTCCTTACACTGATCACCTACTCTGAAATTTTAATATTAGCAATTTAATCGACTACAATAAACTCACAGGACAAATATACTTGAATTTACTAAAGAGTTGCAGTGATTAGGAAAGGTGGTATCTGAAGCCAAGATTCTTCTACCATTCCATATGTATACAGTGTCCTCTCTGCTATCCAGAATAGTTTTATTGAAAGAGAAAGCAGGATATCCTGACAGCCTGGATGCTTGGACAAGGAAGAAATGTGAAACAAGCTTTCAAAGACAATGTTCACATACCTTACAATTTTGTCTATTATTGGCACTGAACTTAAACAGAATGCTGTGAAATATAAATCTGAATATTTGTAGAAGTAGATATGTCTTGGTACAAATCTCTGTAATTCTCAAAGGTGGCTTTCTCCTACAAATAGAATTGATTGTCTTTGCTTCATTAAACATTGTGAAATTGAATGTCTTGTTTACTGTCCCATATACCAAAATATTTATAAGATATAACCTATCAATAAATATAAAAATGAGAACTGGGTTTCATGTATTTTGTAACTTCAAGATGAGTAATCTATCTTGAGACCCACATTTAATTCTGGGGAATAATTTATAAATTCTTAAATGGATAGAAGTTAATGTCTTTTATCATAGTCACCTCCATTTAAAAATCATTTAACCGGGGTGGGGGGGCGCCTGGGTGGCTCAGTCGGTTAAACATCCAACTTCGGCTCAGGACATGATCTCTCTGTTTGAGAGTTCCAGCACCACGTCGGGCTCTGTGCTGACAGCTCAGAGCCTGAAGCCTGATTCAGATTCTGTGTCTCCCCTTCTCTCTGCCCCTCCCATGCTCATGCTCTGTCTCTCTCCATCTCTCAACAGTAAATAAACATTAAAAAAATTAAAAATAATTTACCAGGGGTGCCTGGGTGGCTGTCAGTTAAGCATCTGACTCATTTCAGCTCAGGTCATGATTTCATGACTCATGGAAAGAGCCCTGTGTTGGGCTCTGTGCTGACAGCATGGAACTTGCTTGGGATTTTCTCTCTCTCTCTCTCTCTCTCTCTCTCTCTCTCTGTCTTTCCCTTTATATCTATCTCTATCTATATATCTCAAAATAAATAAATAAACATTAAAAAATAAGAATCATTTACCAGGGGCTCAATTATCTACTTTCTACTCTTGTATTTTCTAAAAACAATATATAAACAAACAAGTGTACTAGAGAAGCTCACTGTGTGAAGGATCACCATTGAGATTAGTTCATGTAATGATAATAGTTATTTTATCTATTAGTTAAGTGCAGGATTTTCATGTATGTAGCTTATAATGTGCTTCTATATCACATAGATGAGATCTCTTTAACATCAAGCCTTCTAATACCTGATAATCTTTCTAAGTCTCCTGATACTTTAATAGTTTGAAGAAGAAAAATAGTTATCTAGAAGGGTTTTTTTTTTCATTTCAAAGGCTTTATTTGTAGCATATGTGAAATGGACTTCAAATCAATATTTTCCAAGTAGACTCTTCTAGCTCTGTGCATGATCATGGCATTTTAGTCTATTCATTAAACACTATGTTGTTCCTTGTTCCTCCAGATGTTACTATCTCCTTTTCATGCCCTGGGATACATCACAGAATGTATTCTCAGGATGCAGTTAGAAATTTAATTTGCCTATTCCCCTAACCCTCAAATCAAAGGACATACTACTGGTATATGCTAGGCATAGCATAAGGACAGGAGTAGGCTTAGGCTGTTTGTCTGTATTTCTATTCTAGGGAACAATATGAAAATCACACCAACAGTATAATAAATCACTTGAAGCTAAGAGTATAACAGTTGTCTCCTTTGTGGCAGGCTCCAGATAGGAAGTTATTATCTGGACCATCAAGGCAAGGAGTGAACCTAATAAGTATGACATCACTCAAGCCTACTTTCAGCTTTTCTTAAACTCTCAGTCACTTAAGTATGAAGTGCTATAAAGTTAAAACAACCATTCATGCACACACACACACAACTTTATTTTAAGCAGAAACCACTGAGTAGAAGCCAAAAAATCTTTTTAACAAGCTGCCTCTCACTTAGGCCTAATAAACTCTGATTGTATTAACAAATGTAGTTTCATAACTCTCATAACCAGGTGTCAATGATTCCATGTCCCAGGAAAATAAAATAAAATGAAATGAGTTGAGTAATATTGAGAACTCTGAACACAAAATGCAGTGTATGAACTCCAGGTATTTCACTTTTGATTTCTATAAGCAGTGATTTTTTTTTTGTTATAAAAATAAAAGGAAAACTACTAGAGTGCTCAGATATTCACTTCTCTGTACTAGTATAACCCACAAGGAAACAAAAGCTCTGCCTGTGAATAAGCTCTAAAATCTGTCAGAAAAAAATGTGCCTTCATTTTCATTGTCATCAGAGAGCCTTATGCCAAATGAGGAAGTAGATGGACTGACTGAGGCTTTAATTTGTGACAGCAGGGAAATAGAATCTGACTTTAAAGGCCCTGAAGAAGAAGGTCAGGGCTTTGTCATGCTGGGTTGGGGGACAGGAGTAACATCTGTGTCACATGCTAGCTGGGGTAGACCTGGCTTTGATTGAATGGGGCTGTTATATTTCCAAGATGCAACTTGGCTTCTGGGTATAAGCAGCTCAAGTGTAAGGAGGCCTACTCCAGTTTAAAAGCAATTTTTTTAAAAAAAGAATTCATTGTATAATAATTTAGCATTGAAAAGGATAGTAAATGTAGCTATTTATTGTCCAGGTAGAATTGTTGAAAGGGCAATTTTAAACAGCCTTCTTCACTTTTAGCAGAGATAATACATGGGTTGTCCTTGGTGAGAAAGAAGGCTAGCTGCCAACTCCGGAAGGAATGTGAATGTGGCGTATACACCTGCTTCTATTTTTTCTCAAACTCTTCATAGCACCCTCTCCCCTCAGTACCAGAAAATGTCTAATTCTGGCTCCTGACTCTTAGACCAAGTTTTAATTTTTAGCCAATTGTACACATAATGTCAAGTGTAGAGTGTAGTGGTGTCTGGGGTCAGACACATTTGGATATGAATCATAGTTGGGTCACTTACTAGTTATGTGATCTGGGGCAAGACACTTAACTTATTTGAGCCTCATTTTCCACATATATAAAGTTGAACTAATAATAGCAATTTTTTCATAGGTTTGCTTTGAGGATTAAGCAAGATAATATAATAAAGATCTTTTCACAATGTCTAGTAGACACTCAAAAATGGTAGATTTTGCTTTTATTTTTTTGTTGTGGTATTTTAACTCATATTTCATGATTATCATTATCAGCAACAGTAGCCACAGTATCACATCATCATCATCATCATCATTACCATCATCATCATTATCATCATCCTTGGCCATCATTGCCTATAAAGGTAACCTGGTCAGGGTTAATCATAAAATCAAACAGAAGTCTATAGGCCAGAGTTTCTCAATAATGGCATCCTTGACATTTTGGGCTGAATAATTCTTAACTGGAGTAGGAGGAAGCCGTCCTATAAATTATTAGGATATTTAGTATCATCCTTGGCTTTTACCCACTGGATACGAATATCACACACCCCACCTTCAAGCTATGCAAACCCGACTGTTTCCAGACATTCCCAAATGTCCTCTGGGTGTGGGGGCAACATTGCCCCTAGATGAGAAATACTACTGTAGGCATTCTTTGGTTTAAAATTTCCATTTCCATGAAAACTATCTGTCATTCTACCATTCATATACTTGTTGCTTTTCATTAGCTTGACTCTGGATTCATCTGGCAACTTCAGTCTTAATTTACAACTCTTCATTTCTTGAGGTTCCCTGGTTTTCACCTTCATTTTGAAACTGCAACTCTGTGACAGCCAGTTCTGATCCTTAATATATCTCTGGACTAACAACTTATTCCTCCCTTCTTTGGGTTTTCAGCCCTTATTTGCCAAACCCTGGTGCTAGACCAGTGGCCTTCTACCAAAGGCTTTCCTTTAAATTTTTGTATAAAAGGCAGTTGTGAAATGAGGAGTCTGGAACCAGACATCCTGAGTTGGAATCCTAGCTCTGCCAATTACTTAGTGACCTTAATCTTAACTTCTCCATTTTCTTCCATATGTAAAATAAGAATATTAATAGTCACTACTTCATAGGGTTGTTGTGAAATTATGTAGTTTATTTATATTTTGTAAATATATTTATTTTTGAGAGAGAGAGAGAGAGAGAGAGAGAGAGAAAGAGAGAGAACAAGCAAGGCAGGGGTAGAGGGAGAGGGAGACACAGAATCTGAAGCAGCTTCCAGACTCTGAGCTGTCAGCACAGAGCCCGACATGGGGCTCAAACTCACAAACTGAGATCATAACCTGAGTCAAAGTTGGATGTTTAACCACTGAGCCACCCAGGCACCCCAAGATTAGGTAGTTTAAAACATACTTAGAGCACTGCCTGGCACAATGGCAAACACATGTAAATGTAAACTATTATTGTTACTACTCTTGTAAAGATTTTCATATGAGAACTGTCAGCACAATGCAAGAGTTAAGTAACCTCTGAGCCCCATCTCAGTGCTCCATAAGGGCTGCCAAATTTTTCATACCATGGTTCATATTGAAAATGATAAATATTTGTTCAACAAACTAGAGTAAATGGAGGAGTCTCTGACTACATGAGGGCTGAGGAGATCAATATCTCAGCCATGTGTAACCCATCTTGTGACGCCTGGTGGTCCACAGCATTCTGGTTTGAAAGCTTTGCACCAGGCTCATCAAAATTAAATGAGAGAGATTCTAAATGGCGGCTTCATTAGAAATCCTAATTTACAATTTTGACATTTAGACCCCAGCGCCTTCTAGGTCTATAAACCTCACAATGTCAATAGTGGTTCTATGGCTTTGCTCTTTGAACAAGTTAAGATAAAATAAAACAAAGCAACATCTGTTGAATATCATGTGTTTTTTTTTAATTTTTATTTTTTAATTTTATTTTTTTAATACAAAATGTATTGTCAAATTGGTTTCCATACAACACCCAGTGCTCATCCCAACAGGTGCCTTACTCAATGTCCATCACCCACTTTCCCCTCCCTCTCACCCTCCATCAACCCTCAGTTTATTCTCAGTTTTCAAGAGTCTCTTATGGTTTGGCTCCCTCCCTCTCTAACTTTTTTTTTTTTTTGAATATCATGTGGATTTAAACACCTTTTTTTCCCTGTAAAACCTCAATCTAGCAAATACCACAAGTATAGAGGTATGGGCATTTAACTCAATATTGTTTAAGAACAGGAGGTTTTCAATCAAATTTCAAATGATGACCCACTCTTTCTATTTGATATTATTCTTTGGGAAGGGATGGGGCAAAAATATCTCAGGATATAAAAAGGACTGTTTTCTCTGGTTTTCTGTTTGAGTCCATTAGCTTTGATTTTATGGCATGATAGGACTGTTTTTCATTTGTGACTTCTCCAAGCACTGATTTTTAAGCAACTCATTAGCATATGCTTCCTCTGCATGATTCACCCATTCAAGCAATTGATTCCCTGGTTTCTTCAACACACTATGAATAATATACTATTTTCCTCCCATAGACATTCCAAATTATGGTTTAAATATGGTGAGCCAGAAAAAAATGCTTTTTTTAAAGTCAACTTCCTGAAAAGTATCCTAGACAAAAGGATGGTACAAATGAACCTTCTTAGGTAAAGCAAGGCTTTGGCTACAGAAGCCAATTCTTCCATATAAGTCTGACTTATGCAGCACGCTGTCAACTCTACTAGAATCTGTGGCACTGGACACATTGCATTTTTCCATTGCCATTGTCAGTACCCTAGTTTATGCCTTTGTTAGCTCACGCCTTGACTTTCGTGTTAGCCACATGATTGGACTGCTTCCTTTTCCTCTTCTAAGACCTCCCATAATAACTTCTTAAAACATAGCTTAGATAGTATCGTTTCACTTCCCCAAATCCTCCAATAGCTCCATCCTGCTTAAGGAATAAACTCCTAGGAATCATAGAAATTCTAGAATGTCAGCATTGGAAAGAATCCTGGAGTATAATTCAGTGGTTGCCAAACTCTGGTTTCTGGACCAGTGCCAGAAGTTTGCACCAATCCTAAGTGGAAAGAAAAAAAAAAGAGAATGAAGTGGGCATTCCATAAAATGAAATTTAACCATTTCAAAAATTCTTTCAAAGTATCCCAAATTTTTGTTTTGAAATATACTTTATTTTATGAAGTGATGGTACTAATCGATGGTATCTTTTTGTTTGTTGTTTTTAACGTTCATTCCTGGCAAATGATATCAGCAACCCTTTGTTGCTTCATGCCTGCCCCTGTTAAAATTTTTGCTAATCCATGCAATTCAAAAGTCTGGGAGCCACCCATTTCCTAAATAAGAAAATTGAAGAAAGAAGAATTAAATGACTTGCTTAAGGCCATGCTAATAGTGGCATTTCTGGACTGTAAACCCAAATATTATCCTCAACACTTTACCATGACATTCAAAGCTCTCTATATTTAAATCCCAGTATGCCTTTGCAGCTTTATCATCAGGGTGCCCCCCAAACAAATCCTGTGTTCTAAACAGTCATGATTATGTGCCATTCCTTGAACGTGCCTTGCATTCTTTCCCTACCCAAACTGTCTTCCCCAAATCCTTCCCAGTTCAAGTACTGCTTCTTTTACAATAATTTAATGCCAAAAGGGATCCTTCTCTTTTTTGTGCTCCTGTAAATTTCTACAATTTATCAGCATATCATATCTTTCTAGGCTGTTATGAGATATTGCTTATACCTCCCACTATGTCCTCCAATTCAGTAAATGGTATCACTATTTACCCAATTTTTCAAGATGGAAACTTTGAAGTCATCTCTTACTACTGTCTGCATCAATATCTAATTAATCATGAAGCCCTGTCATCTTTACCTCCAAAGTTCATCTTGTATATCTCTGCTTTATTTCTTTAACTGGACTACTACACAGATCACTCTGTGTTTCCTTGTTATACTCTGAAATCCATTCTTTACTTCACGGCCAATTTTAGGTCTGGTACCTCTCCTTGTAAATTCCTTCAGTGGTTTTCCATAGTCTTAAAGTCTAGATTGTTCAACATGTTATACAAGATATGTAGTATCCTTGTCTACTTCCGCAGCCTTATCTCTTGCTACTCTTGTTTGCACACTTCCCTTCAGCCTTATTGCACCTTCAATTCCTTGATTGAATTTTTCTCATTCTTGTACTCTCTTGCTAACAGCCTCTCACCTCTCTGGACCTTTACATATGCTGTTTACACTGCCTGGAGCACTTCCTTTAGGGGACCTTCCTGGATTCCCTAAGTACCTTTCCTTTTCCATAGCACTTAACCACATTGTATTATAGTTGCTTGTATAATTGATTTCCTTTCTGCTAGACTATATGAATTATGAGGTCAGGGATCATATGTATTATACTCACCATTGTATTCTAGCTTTTAGCTCTGGCATATAGTAGGCATTCAATAAGCACATGCTGTATGAAAGAAAGTTTAATACTACACTTCCTCTTACATGATTGAGACTTGTATACCTGTTGTATTTCCTTAATTTGATTATAATTTCCTGAAAGTCATAGAAATCTTTCATGTTATAATACCATTTTATAGTACCATATATATTTTAGACTGTTGGTAAATATTTGGTAAATACCTGATTAAGCTATTTTTTCTTAAGGGACCAAGGAATTAGATACAGCCCAGGATAAGATTTACAATGCATATTTACAGTTTGAACTGTAGCACAACCCTCTACAATGTAAGGATTTTAGGCTCATACTAGTACTGATTGCTTACGATTTACATTTCAGGAGCTACACTCACCCTCCATAAAATATTCCTACCTTACCAGGTTTAAATTAGGAAGTACTCTATAGGTCCATAAACATAAAATATAATTGTTCAAATAGGAACTCTGCTGCATTTTAGATAATAAAAATTGTAAAACTCTTAAAGTGAACTAGGATGTCTAGGCCTTCATTTATGTGTGGGGTGTGTGTGTGTGTGTGTGTGTGTTTTGTTTCTTTAGGGATTGAACTCAGGGTGGACTTTACAAGAAGCTATGGTAAGAGTGATAGCTTCACAGTAAAAGCAAATATTTTACTTTCACCATTCAAAAGTCAGTCTAGGTTTTTGTGTGTGTGGGGGCGGTTATCTATTGAAAAGACATTTTTCAACTTCTAGTTTATTTATTCTTTTTTCAAGATCCAGAACATATGGAGATGTCATCAGTCACAGATACTTCATATTGCACAAACAGACCTCTAATCTCAGCCTCCTTGTATGCATCATAATACCTGAATTCTTCAACAAAATATTCCATAAGGCAGGAAGCTTCTCTTCTGTTTGTTTTCATCAGACTCAACCTAAAAGGATTATTATTTTTTGTAAAAAGTGAACAAAACATTATTAGCACTAGTGATTATTATTATATTTTTACAGGTTATTCCTCAAGACTGGCTCATTCCTCTTGCATACAAAGGTTTTTCCTCTCAGACCAGGATTTGTTGAGTCCAGAACAAACTGAAACTGCATGATGAGAATAGTTTAACTTTTATGTAACCTATCTGAATGACAGCCCAGTGTACATAGTGAAAGACAGTGCCAAAAGACATATTATGCTCAGGAGTGGGAATGGTGACAAGATTCTGTGCCTATACTCAAAGAAGTGTTCCCTGATCTTCCAGTGTAAGTCAGTGCTCACCTCTCTCCCATTTATGATCCTATATCAAACTGAATAGTTCTTGACAATGGATTGGACAATGTGAGTGAAGGAAAGGGAGGAGGAATGAAGAATACCTTCACCAGTATAATCCCAGCATTATCACCTGGCTCATGGTAGGCTCTAAATAAATATTTATTAAAAGAATGAAGAGCTGGAAATAAAACACATTTTGGCACTGTCAGCCACAATATATAGACTATAAAATCAATGCTTGTTTATATTACTAGGTGGCCATGTGTGTAGTTAATAAGGCCACAGTTTTGGAAGTCAGGAAGACCTGGTTTCAAATCTTGACTTCACCATTGAAGCTATCTGACCTTGCAAGAGTTACTCATCCTTGCTTTCCCTGCCTATAAAATAGAAATCAAATCATACCAACTTCAAAGACAGTGGGGCAATTAACTAAAATAATACATTTAATGTACTTCGAATGGTGCATGGCAGAGAGTATTTCATAGAGGTAGCTATTATTGTTGTTATTGTTAGAGTGTAATAGCATGTAATACCATTAGGTGTCTGGGTAATAGTAAATATTCAGTAATTGTTAGCTCTAAGTATTATAATTACCATTATAATAGTTTTCTTTAAATTAAATTATTTTCAGTGGATGCTTATAGGAACAAAAATTGCACTTTTTAATATTGGGCATAGATTATTAGTCATCATTGCAGTAATTGTTATCTCTTAAATTGGAATAGGCATGGGATATCTTTGCATTTATAACAATAAGGGCATTGGTTATTGCTCTTTTCATTTATGTAAATTGTTCAAAAATAAACAAATTGAACAATTTGTTTATTCTAACCCTGAAAGTTTGTAAAAAATATTAGTACAGGATAAAGTAGGGTTTGACCATAATAGCTACATGGCTTTTGCTTTCTTTGATGAATTTGCTTTCAAATTCATTCAAGGATATACTTGTTTTCATGCACTTGACACAACTGCTCCAGTTTCTAAAAGTGTGTATCTATGGAGATTTGTGCACATATATGTGTATCTATGTATATACATACCTATTTTTATATATTTATTATATATATAAAATATTAAAATATTTGCTACCTAGGACCACTATAGATAATAATTGAAGGAGTGCCATTCAGACACTAAGCAAATGGTAATTACTATTGGAAATCACAGATTGAGCCAATGCAAATTTGTAGGCTTTAGAAAGATAACTATTCTTCAGATTTATTTTCTAATTTGATCTTATATGTTTTTTGGTGTTTTTTTTAGCATTTTTCCAGCTTTCCTGAAATATGATTGACACATGAGAGTTGTATATATTTACATTGCACATTGTGATGTTTAACATTGTACAGTGGGTGATTTAATGTACATATACATTGTGAAATGGTTAGCACAATCAAGTTAATTAAGATATCTGTTACCTCACATAGTTACCACTTGTTTGTCCAAACCACAATGAGATATCACCTCATACCTGTTAGCATGCCTATTATAGAAAAAGTAAGACGTAACAAGTGTTGGCAAATATATGGAGAAAAGAGAATCCTTGTGCACTGTTCGTAGGAATGTAAATTGGTACAACCATTATGGGAAAAAGAATGGAGTTCCCTCAAAAGTTTGGAAATAGAACTGCTATATGACATTATGTTTTTATTTCCACACAATTCATTTTCCTTTCACTATATGACTTATTTTATGTCAGCATGCTATGAATGGTTACCTAGGAGAAAATAAAATTTATGTTTTTAATGTTTATTTATTTTGAGAGAGACAGAGCAAGAGTGGGAGAGGGGCAGAGAAAGGGAGAGAGAGAATCCCAATCAGGCTCTTAGATGATAGCACCGAGGGGCTTAATCTAACAAACTGTGAGATCATGACCTGATCCAGAATCAAGAGTTGGGTGCTTAACTGACTGAGCCACCCAGGTGCCCCAAAACAAACTTTACATTATTGACAAACTCAGTCTGATTTTTTAAAATCATAAAACAAGTTCTTTTTAATATCATAGTTAGCAAACCAATAAAAAATCCAGAATCATAATTGAACACCTACTATGTCTTCTTTATGTGTCCCTACTATTTGTCAGTGGAGAAAGTTTGAAACTCTGTCTCTGCCCTGAAAGAACCTCAAACACACACACACACACACACACACACACACACACACACACACACTTCAACTTTTGTTGAATTCCTACTTTTTAAAGGCACTATACTATGCTGGGCATCTTTGTAATGTAGCATCTCATGTAATCATTATTATAACCCTTTGAGGTTATTTATATTTCATAAATAGGAAATATGGATCTCGTCATGGTTATGAATTAATTGCCCAAAGTGATTAATGAATTAAGTGGTAGAGCCAGCACTCAGGCCTATGTCTTCTGTCTCCAAAGACTCCTGCGTTATTATACCATGTTTATGTAACTGAAAACTAAGAAATATGCCTGCAAATGGTAGCAGTAGATTATAGAGAGTCTGTAGGAAACATTCTGGTTCTTGTTCCCATACTTTATTGTGTTGATCTCTAGTTGTCTCAGGAGTATAATTTACTACTATTACTACGACTACTAATATATTCATTATTAGTAGTAATATTATTAGTATCAGCTATTGTTTGCCAAGATTATGTTACACTTTCTCACCACATTCAAGAATTAAAGCATTATTCCTCACCAAAAACTGGAGGAGGTAGTTTTGTCCTTGTTTTATGGATGAAGTAAACTGAAACTCAGAAAATTTAATAAACTTGTTCAAGGTCACATGTTTAGAATGTGACAGAGCTCAGAACAGAATGTGACAGAGTTGAGATTAGAATCCAGATCTCTTTGACTTCAACATCCATTATTTTAAGCACTATACTTTAAGTCTTTTTTTTTTTTTGTATCTTATATAGTACTGTGTACATTAGTGGGGACATGGTTGATGCTTAGTGATTACTTATCACCTTAGCAACCTGGGATAAGTGACTTTGTCTCTCTACTTCAGTGTCTACAATTTTCACAAAGGTGGCTAATAGGAATATTATGTGAAACCAGAGAATGAACTGGTCAGCCCAAAAGAGTGAGTCTTTACCTGATTTCTTCCAGGCTTCAGGCTCTATAGACTATGTCTATATTCCTGGATTGACTTTATTCATCATTCCTTGCTCATCATTCATCCAGCCTTTATTATAATAAATATATATTGAGTCTTATGTGCCAGGCACTGTTCTAGATGGTGAAAAATAAGGCATAGTCCCTATCATCATTGAGTTTATATTCTAGAGCCAGGAGACTTGTGACTACTTACTAGTCACAAGTAAACAGTTAAATATATAATATCTCCAGATGGTGATCAGTGACATGGAGAAAAAAATTAAAGCTTGTAAGGAGGATTGAGGTTGAGGTAGGATGAGAGAAGGGACTGATATTTTAGACAGGGTGGTCAGGAGAGTTTTTTGATGAGATTTGAGTAGAGGTATGAAGGAAAAGAAGCAAGCTATGCAGATATGCTGAAGAAGAGTGTTATAGGCAGAAGGAACAGCAAATGTCAAGGCCTGGAAGCAGGGGCTTTCTTGGCATGTTAGAGGAACACCAAAATACGATCAATGAGATGTTATATTTGCTAAATGACTCACCACTGATATAAAAGATTTAAAAGCACTGTGCCAAAGTTGGCTATGTATTTGCTACTAGAATAGATTTGGTATAATGAAAGAATTCAAGAACAGGACCAATGGGAAAAGATTAGTGTTTGGAGCCAACTCATCAAGAAGAAATAAATGAGATGGGATATTTAATGACTGTCATCAGCAGTTCCATGCAGGGTTTTATAAGGAGCAGTGGAATAGCCTTCTGAGGACTAAATTTTTCCTTCCCTTTAGGAAGTAGTTACAAATTAGAAAATCAGTCAAGAAAGACTGTGGTGTCCGATGGTATAAGAATTGTTTGGGGTTGGTAGGAAGCAGGAGGGTAGTTATATCCAGTAAACAGGTAAGAAATTTAGAATAAATAAATAGGTTGAAGTGAGAAATTTCAGAATGGAATTAATCTCCACTTTATTTTCAAACTAAACAAAGTGTTTTGATATAAGGAGAAATAACTCTAAAACACCAGCTTTACTGACATGTTCTTAGTTGCATGAATGACACGGTTCTAAAGACAAGTGTGAACTTGATGTTAAGGTGAGTAAGCCTGAAAGTGGCTTCCTAGGGAGGTTTGCATTGCATTCATTGGTGCATTCATTCAACTATTTATTTATGTACATACTGATGTCCTGTCTAATCCAAAAGGAGTTGAAACAGGCTACAGACCTATGTCTATAATATACAAGATGAAAAGTAAGAGAGGAAATTAGGAATAAATAATAATAGTAGGAGAAAAAATATAATGAAATTAGGGTGAAACTGTTTAAACTGCATGCCACAAGATTCTGCACAGTTAGCTACAGGGAGACCATGCACATATAGCTCTGAGATTTTTAGAAACAGTTGGAAGAGCTCAGTAAATAGTTATTTGATGTGTAGTTCCCATAAGATAAAAACTAAGTAGAGGTTCAAGAGAGGCAAGAGTGAAATTTTGTCTTCTCTGTGGTAGACAGATCCCAAGATGACCCACATGATTCTGTGTAATCCTTTCCCCTTGAGTATGAGCACACCTGTGACTTGCTTCTAACCAATAGAATATAGCAAAGGTGATGGAATGATACTCTGATATCACATTGTTATATAAGATTCTATCTTAGCAGACTGGAGTAGGAGATTCTCCATTGCTTGCTTTAAAGACATAAGCAGCCATGTTGTGAAAGGGCCAATGAAGGGGCCACAGAGTGAGGAATGGCTTGCAGCCTCTAGATGCAGAGAGTGGTCCCTCACTGACATCCATCAAGAAAATGGGATCTCAGTCCTACAAACAAGTGGAGATAAATTCTTCCAATAACAGGAATGACCTTGGAAGGAGATACTTCCCTGGCCAAACCTCTGATGAGACTACAACATTGGTTAACACCTGGAATGCAACCTGGTGAGATCTGAGAGCAGATCTAGCTAAGCTATGCCTGGACTCTTGATCAATGGAAACTATGACATGATCAACTTGTATTGTTTTAAACCATTAAGCTCACCTTCAAAGCATCCCTTAGTCTCAGTCTTCAGTAGATCTCTAAGGGAAGTTAGGAAGCTAATTTCCATGGAAATTTACACTTCTCGCAGAGGACTTAATTGCAGTTTTAAGTAGAATCAGGATAAATAGGCTATGTGACTATTGAAGGTCCCTAAAAGAGCTTTCCTTATATGTATACAGAACCCTGCTTTGAGATACTTGAATGTAGCAATCTAAATCATCTGGAACAAGGTCTGTCACCTTCCACATGGGACTCTTATATGGTATCCATCTACTCTTTGGCACTTTGAACACTTCAAGCTTTTACTGAGTATGTAATTACTCTACTGACTGCTAAACAATAATGTCGTTTGCTGAATTCCTTTATCACTAGACACAAAATATCTGTTCAAAAACAATTATGCAAGAGTCTTACTGATATTCCAAATACCTTTAAAGCTTTTTAACTTATAATTAACACATATACTTGTCTACTTTGCTATAGCAAATGTGAAAAAGAATGGTTTTCCTGCCATAGCATTTTCATCATTCTCCAGTCTTCTCTGTAATCCTTGAAAATGTGAAGGTGAATGGGTACTTTTTGCTTTACAATTCAGTGTGATAAAAACGTATAGTTTCTGTTTGAGTCCCATTTAATTTAAAAGGGAAAAGGACTGCTTTTATTCCAAATTAATACATTTTATCATCCAGGAGACTGATGGAGTTATATAATTCTCTCAATTAAAGTAGATAATAAAGTTTTAAGACATATTTTACAACTTTTCACTATTATATATCACATAGGAGTCTAGCTTTTTTTTCCCTTCATAGCCTGAGGGGGTAGACATTTTGTAAATTCTACCTTTCAAGAGAAAACAGGTTTTATCCTCAATAATGAACAACTGTATAGTGTCATCAGTGAAGGAAAATATTCCAAATAAACAGACCCATTACTTCACTAAAATATCGCTTATGTTTTCCAGTCTTAAATATCCAGCAAATATCTTGTGAAAACAGGCAGGTTATCAGTAACAAACACAAACAACAAAATGAAATGAAACATTTTACTTAGGTAATTATCAATTTGATTGATGGTATTGAACTGGTCATTTATTTTGTTTAGGATGAGTTACAGCCTTAAAAATCAGAGCTAAATCAATGGGGATTTTTAGGATTTTATTTCTCACCAGACTAATGGCTATGCATTCAAATGCCACCAAATTTGTAGAGAAGGAAAAAAATTTCCTTTACCCTCTCAAGTTCAATACATGAGGCCTGTAAATTAAACTGACAAAAGAGATTAATAGGAGAAAAGGTTTATTTTGCATGCACATGGGAATTTCACAGAAAAGAAGTGACAACCCAAAGAAATAGTTAGGCTTGAGAACTTATAGACCACTTTAACAAAGGGCAGTACATTGTGGAGAGGTGACAAGGTAAAGGAAAAGGGATTTGGGCATTTAGGGGCAGTCAATTGTGGGAAGGCAAATATACAAGGAAGCTAATGGAAGATATGGGTTGGTTATTTTTAATAAGATTTGTTTATGTAGACTCATCTTGGTATTGACTTTCTGTCTCCTGTGTCTTTCTCTCTTCCCTGGTATGGGGGAGGGGAAGGAGGACACCTTCACAAAGGGAAATTTATACTTTTCTTGTAGGCAGAAAGGGGGAGGTCAGAGAGTTCTTTCTGTGTCTTCTGTTTCTCAATTGCCTTCAGCTCCAAATAATCCTTATGCTAACATGGCATTTCTAGGAAGTCATATTCTGAGCACTTTCACTAGTAAAACCTTGATTAATCAATATCCAAAATATTGTGAATTTCAATTAACCAGAAGTTTCCCCTCAGTAAATGATTAGAAATCAAACTGATTTCAGAGATATTATTAAGAGAATCATCAACTTCTGACATGACTTAGACCCCATGCATATTAAGAATTGTCTACATTTTTCCTGTATGCTCAGTCCTTCCGAATGCATAGTGATTCCTCTGCTCATGATCCTGAGACCCTCTGAAAAGAAGGTAATCAATATAATACAAAAATGATCATAACAATAACAGTAGTTGGCATTTACTGATTATTCTTACAATAATCCTTTACTGTTATTATTTCCATTTTTATAGTTAGGAAAAATGAGGCTCAGAGAAATTAACTAGCTTACCCAAGGTCACATGGGTAGTTAGTAAGGAAAAATTAGGCCCAAAGGCCAGTTTTCCAGGCTCCTAGCCTATTGTGTTTTTCATTAAGTTTTCTTATCTATAAAGTGTGACTAATAAGATCATAAGCTTTGGAGATAGAATAATCTCATATATAATCCAAGCCTGTGATCCTAGATATATGGTTTTGGGGATGTTGCTTATACTTCCTGAAGTTTAGTTTTCTGATTTGGAGTTCTTAGCTCTATTAACCTCATGAGGTTAGTTATTGTAAACATTAAAGAAGACAATCCATGTAAAGTCTTTAGTGCAATATCTTATCCATAATAAGTGCTCAGTGTCCATGATCCACTATTATTATTACCAATAATAACAATATGAGTTGTAGTAGTTTATTAGTATAATTATCATCATAATTGTTTCAGCATGATTGTTAATTATTTCCATAGGCCCAACCTAACTTTTAGGCCAAATATGCATAATGCATACCTGATTAGAAATGCCTTGAGGGACACCAAATGACCTCCTTGAGCTTAAATGTCTTTCCACTGGCCTAGCATACAATTCCATCATTAACATTAGATTTTTAATAGCTTTTGAATATACATACACACACATTGGCATGCTATTAACCCATTCCTTGTGGAGAACAATGCCCTCAGGGAAATGAAAATTAAGTCAGTCAGTTTTCATGGGGGTGGGGATAAGGAAAAAACATCATTGTCATTATATGTAGACTGCCAGGTGCCATTCTAAATTCTTCATTTTTGATCCCCATTGCAAACTTACTAAGTAGGCACTATTATTTTCCTTCTCACTTTATAGATAAGATAGAGGAGAAACAAGGGATTAATTGACTTGCCCACAGTGTGCACCAGCACCAACTAGGATTCAAACCCAAATTTGCTTGATTCCAGGGTCACTGCTTTAAGGACAGTTGTATGCTGCTGGAACATAATCTCCTCAGTGGAGAAACTCAACAGGCAGAGGAACCCAAGACTGACCTCTGCTACAGTCAGTATTAATCATTTGTAGTAAATGAATCAATGCTTTTTCTAGGAATGTACCACGTCTGGTTGTTAAAATGTGACAATATTTGGATCATGACTATTACTTTGACTTTTCAATGAAAATAAATACAACTTATATATTTCTTTTAGAGTCACACTAAATGAATGCTTATGGAGAGAGATTTTATTAGCAAATAACTTTATTTTCTAATTTTAAACATTTAACACTAGAGATGATTATATAGAAAAGCATAATAGAATTCAACTGCCAAACATAATTATTTTGCTTAGATGATTTGAAGAATCTGAATCTGAATATGGGTAAATCTCCTATATATGACTCTGCAGTTGAAACAGTAATTTTCTTTACCAGTAATACTTCCCAAAAGTCAGATGGTACCCATTTATTATGCTATCCATTAATTATAATGCTACCCTTGGGCAATCAACTCTTCTTCATTTAATGAGCACATACCTGAAGATTGAACTGTTTTTCCTTATTCTTGGATTGTAGCCTACCTGTCTTCTCTTACCTCTTCTACTTTCCCAAGACATGCCAATCTCCCTGTGAAACCAAACTACTGAAGAACTTCCCATTGTTTCCTCTCTGTCATTCATTCCAATCTCATGACACTCTCAGTAACCCATTCTTTCTTAATTGTTTGGAGTATTTGTGTTGATCACACTACATCACTATATTTAATCAATGTAAGTTTAAATCTTATTGAGGATCTTTGGCTGTTCTCTGTGAAACTGGCTACAGAACCATGAATTGATGATTTTTATTTCTTAGATTTGTCAAGTGTGTATTCATTTCAAAAGTGGTAAACTAAGCAGGTATAGGCCCAAATATCTGTTTTGTTTGACCTCTAGTATTTTCAAACTTTAGTTGCCAAACTTAACATCTAAAAATCACATAAAAATCTGTGTTGCCAGATTTTTTTTTCAATTCCTTTATGTCAGTCATGGCTACAGCTGAGTAGTAGCCACCTCCTTTCAAAAGGGAATGTATTCTCCAGGTTGTACAATCTACTGTCTCTTCTCTATTGTCCTACACCATTGTCCCATTTATTCATTTATATTTCCAGGCTGACTCCTGTAGCATGTACATTTAGAAACTCTGATTATTTTGCAGGAAACGCATGCTTACTTTAGGAAAATTAGAAGATAAAAATAAGCAACAAAAAATAATAGACATTTGTAGAACCACCATCCAGAGTCAGTCACAATTAATGTTTGGTCCACATTCTTTCAGTCATTTCTGTCAAAAAGGTAGGTAGGTAAGTATGTATAATAATGATGACACACCAATATTTATTGTTTTTCCTTATTTCAATGCAATGAAGACAGACTACTTGGGGAATGAAAGGAAGTTCAAGTTAGTTTTCTAGTAAACTAAAACTAGTGTTTGACATGGAAAATATGTCCAAATATGCCCTTCTAGTTTTTGTTTAACAAACTTGTTATTATGATTGAAATGGTCTAATATGGACTAGGATATTTAAAATTTTTATGATCTTCATTTGGTAAGATCTGAAATGGTTGGTCAAGAAATGGATATGGATGAGGAATATATAGTAGTTTGGTACTAAATTTAGGCTATCCCCTAAATCTTAAGGCCTCACATAAATTCTTTCCTTTTCATGTCCCCTGTGCTGGAATTCTCTGTATAACATCATTGGTAGAGTTTATAAGTCTATATTTGAATATCTTCAATAACATAGAATTCATTACCTCTTAAGCCACAACCTGACTTTTTGCTTAGCTATTAAAAAGGCTTTCTTTTAATAAGCTTAAATCTGTGTCCTTAAAAATTCTACCCATTATATTTAGTTCTACTCTTTGAGGACCGCAGAGAATAAATTTATTTCCTTTCCTATACATCAGTCCTCTTAATATCTTAAGGGAATGCTACCATGTTATTTCCTCACTCAAACCTCAGCTCGTTCAATGTATCTTAGTATTGATAGCATGGCTTTCAGGCCCTTTATCATATTGGGGGACCCCTCTGAAGATGCTGTCATATAGTAATATCTCAGGTTTCAGCACCCATAAGAGAGAAAATAAATTGTATAAAAACTAAATCTCATTTTAATAAGATTTTAGTTTCATTGAATTTAATTGGAGCCAGTTTTTGTTGCTCTTGATAGAGTCCATAGTGCTGAATTATGCAAACAATTGCATAAACTTTTCACTGTGTTCTACCTGTTACAGACAGTTTTGGTGGAATCCTTACCTTAAATATTTCACCAAACTTCATGGATATCATTAATTCACTATCAGGTTAACTATTTACCATTTTCTAAATTAACTTGATCTATAGAAGTAAGATTCCTAACAACGCTTCTTACTATATCAATCAGTATCATATTTAATGAGAGATGGTCTTAGAAGCCATTCAGGGCATATTGCCTAAAAACTCTCCATCCTGACAGGGTCAGAGTCCCAAAGGGCAATCAGGTTTGTTCCAAATGGCCTTAAGAAAAATCTGTACTTTCCAAAGTTCTCTGATTTTACAAAAGTCAAAAGAAAGCCAAAAATCATCATTCATTATGTTGGGAAGGAAAAACTTTCTCTACCCTCTTACATTAAGTCACTGTGGCTCACAAATTAAACTGACAAAAGACAAATTAACAGGAAAAAAGGCATACACATTTTGTTGATATTCTTATATGAATTTGGGCTTCACAGAAAAGAAGCAAAAACCCAAAGAGGCAATTAGGCCTGGGGGCTAATGATGTATGGTAGTTAAGGGTTGTGTAGTAAGGTTTATTAGGCAGACTGAAGTTGTTCTGGTTATAAGAATCATTCTCTTCTTTTGGGTATGGGCGAGCTGGGGGAGACATTTATAAAAGGAAATTTATACTCTGCTTTTAAGCAGGAAGGAGGAAGGCAGAGAGAGCTCATCCTGTGTCTGCTGTTTCTCAGATGCTTTCAGCTGAAAATAATCAATATGCTAAAGCAGCATATATTGGGGTGGCATGTCTTGATCCCCTTCAATTACTCAAAATTAAACTTGGAATTTGGGGGATTAGTCAACCTGTTCAAAGGAAATATGTAAACCATTTAGTGGCACATTGCTTTTTTTTTTTTTAAGTTTAGTTTTATTTATTTTGAGAGAGATAGCAAGCAAGGAGGGACAGAGACAAAGGGAGACAGAATCCCAAGCAGTCTCTGCACTGTCAGTGCAGAGCCTGATGCAGGGCTCAAACCCATGAACAGTGAGATCATGACCTGAGCTGAAAACAAGAGTTGGATGCTTAAGCAACTGAGCCACCAGGCACCCCACACATTGCTTGCTTTTGAGATAACTGACATATGACCTCATTTATGAGATGTTAGAAGCTGGTTCAGTTTGTTGAAGTTCATCACCCATGATTTGAAATACAATATTCATATTCTGTTCTTTATAATACAGCATTTGGTTACATAGTGGCTTTTATTATTCTCTAGTTCATGTGCACAAGTCTTGTCTTGCCAACTGTTTCATAAGCTTTTTGAAACCAAAACTCATGTCATCTACTTCTTTTGTGGTTTTCCCCCCATCACATCTAGTACAGTAAGTACTTAATAATTACTTCTTAACTGGGCAAGATCTGCATTTGGACTGTGTAGCTTGGCTCCATTCTAACATTCCAGTTTATGCCATTGTGCCCACCCAGCTTTCTAGGAAGATTTCAGTCACATGAGAACTGGGCAGAGAAGTTTAGATGACTTAGAAAAGCCAGGCTTCAATGCTAGAGAAAAAAGTAAAAGTTCTTATGCTGCTACTCAGATGTCAGATGCCCTAGCTTATACATATAGTGCAGTTATTGAGGCTAGCTGGTCCTGGCAAGTTTAAAGCTCTGCATGTAGCCTTAACTTGCTCTTTGTGGACCACTGGTAAAAGGTGTTCACAAATTAGGCCAAGTACTCCCCCAAGTCATGGTTTACATGTTTACTTTGTGAGATTTCCTCCTGGCAAATTTTATTCCATCCCCCTCCTTTAGGAAATATGAACTTTGTCTCTGGTCATGAAGATTTTATATTAACTGTTTTTCAATCTTTATTGAAGAAGATAATTTTTTCTGCTGCTCTTGCTTCAATCAACTGAAAACTGGCAGCCACCTTACTCTGGTTCTTCTAAGTCTGCTACTAAGCATTTCTCAAATTACCTGAGATTTTGTTGTTCTTCATGGTAGAAGATAGACCCTTAGACTCTTATATCAGAAATCAGCACTACTCTAAAACAGCCACTAAGAGGTTCCTAGTCTGCGCATTAAAAATATATGTATCCGGGGGCGCCTGGGTGGCGCAGTCGGTTAAGCGTCCGACTTCAGCCAGGTCACGATCTCGCGGTCTGTGAGTTCGAGCCCCGCGTCAGGCTCTGGGCTGATGGCTTGGAGCCTGTTTCCGATTCTGTGTCTCCCTCTCTCTCTGCCCCTCCCCCGTTCATGCTCTGTCTCTCTCTGTCCCAAAAATAAATAAAAAACGTTGAAAAAATTTAATTAAAAAAAAATATATATATATATATGTATCCTAACCATTCTCCTCCAAGTCATATCAGCGTAATAGAAGTAGGTATACACAATGGAAATTAGTCATTGATTAAAGAGATTGTTTTAGTTCTAAATGTCCTGTTTTAGAGCATCAAACTATAAAGAAATTTTAAGGTAAAATTTGCAGTTCTGTCTTGTTGAACAATCTATATGTTGATTGTCAAATAGTGAACACCAATAACAGATCAGCTATGCCATTAGTCATTTGATACATTAATATATCAAAATCTTAAATAAATTACTTTTATTAATTGAGTAATATATATGTATAGTATATAAAATTTTCAAGTAGCATAACATTGCATGTAAATGAAGTAGTCTTTCCCATATCATCATTCTTGCTTCTGAGAGGCAATCACTCTTAACAGATTTTTGTCTAAACTTCTCCCAGATTTCTGTAATTATACAAGCTTAAGTGTGTCTATGTTGTCTATATATACTTTTTTTTCTTTTTACACAAATGGGGGTAAACTTGATGTAAAGTTCTATACTTTGTGTTCCCTTATCTTCACAATATGTCTTGAAGATCATTTCATTTCGGCACATATTGATATGATTATTCTTTTAACCTACTGCATATTATTTTACTGTATAAATGTTCCACAATTTATTTTAACAAGTCACCATCCCCATCTAAGATACTTTGTGTGTGTGGGGGGGTGGTGTATGAGGGAGAAGGCAGGGGAGAGGGAGAGATGAAGACAGAAACAGAGACAGAGACAGAGAATTCTGACAAAATTTTCTTAATACATGAATTTGATAAACATTGGATTGACTGATTGTTCATATGATCTTTTTATTGCTGACAGTTATGCCAGTTGGGGAAAAATATGTCAATTCAATTTTGTAAGTATTTATAAAGGCTTACTCTGTATCCAATATTATATTAGACACTAGACAATTTATAAAACTAAATACCTGTTCACATATGTTTTTCTTTGTAATTAAGACCAGATTTACACACATGAAATAATGAGAGAAGATTATGAGGTTGGTATGCTGGAAAAGAAGCACCAGTTATGTGCTCAATATAAACAGGGAGGCTCCCAGAATGACAGCAGGCTGTGTGTGTAGGCCAACTGAATTCTCCATCAGAATTCCACACTGGGAACATAGCTTGCCTTTCTGGGATACCTGAGGTTAAAACTAGTCTCAATTTTGAAGACTGTGAACAAATTTTCAAGACTATGAGGTTTCTTCACAGAGAAACAACTTGATAAGAAGTAAGAAAATCTGACAAACTGCAAATTAAAATAATATTTATCTATATCAAGGCTATTTTGCTCTCAGAAAAAAAACCTGAATAATAGTCTTTCCAAAGTGCCCAGATATAAGCTTATCTATAACATATAGATACAGTGGCATGACCACTCTAATTTATTTTCAAAAAAACCCATTCTACTTTTTTCACTATAAACTGCTGGTTGTAAAAAATAGTCCCCATTTCAGAGAAGCAAAGGAGAAGAAATAATGAGAGGAAGCTGATGCTGGCTAGACTACTAGTCTTTGAGGTTTTAGGTATAAGGAAGATTGTTAAGGTTTAAAATATTGTACATGAAAATTGAGAGGGTAAAGATTTGAGAGAAGATAAGAATCACCATTTTTACTTTATAAAGAATGCTGTATTTTAATTATGTCTTTTAGCTTGTATTTTCAAACTTGTAATTTGGGGACTCTTGACAGATGGAAGAGGTACAGATTAGAATCCAGTATTTCAGTGGGTCATAGGCTTCCTTTTGCTAATACAATCATTTGAGCAAAATAACATGGTGATAGAATGTGATAAAATACATTTGGAAGAAAACACGCTGTGCTGTTGGATATCCAAAATTTTGGAAAATGTGTTGTAATAACAGAATGAATGAACAACTTTGACAGAATACATTTAGTTAAGATGAAAGCTGGGAATGGGGAAAAAATGTCTTTCCTTAACAGATTTTGTATCTGAACTGTAAAGCATTTAGTGAAATATATTTTTTAATCCAAATAAATATTTCAGTCATCCATTTACCTCTTATTCCTTGTAACATGTTCACCAACTAGGAACATATCTCTAACATTTAATAAAGTACAAAAGAAATACATTAGTTTCTCAAAAATACTTTTTTGTCTGACTTTCCATTCTATTCAACAAATATTTCTTGAGTAGCTACTATATACAAAACATCACAGTAGGCATTTTGGGAATGCAAACTCAAAAGGCAATCCACTAGTCTTAGACTCTGGAGATTTGCTTCCTAATCCCAGCTCTGCTACATGCTAGCGATGTGATTTAGAGATTCATTTCTTGTTTTGTGGCTTGGGGGCTGGATTGGATGACCTCTGAGATTTATTTTGGCCACAATATGATCCAATCCAGTGAGTATCCCTAAGAAGTTTACAGTATTTTGTGTGGTTTGAAACTGTTAAAGAAAAAAAATCTATGAGAGAAAGCAGAAAGATATCAGTAATATCAAAAGAGAGTTACAAACAAAATGACATAGTTTCAAAATAAGGAACTATCATATCAATGGATGATGTCATTAATAGCTTCATAGAGGAAGTGGTCTTGAAGGATTGAGCTTTGATAGGCAAAAATAGGAGTTATGGAAACTACTCAGTTCCTTTTGTGTTCTTTCTCCATCCTGGATATTACTCAAGATTTGTCATTGAAAAATTAAATATGACAGAAAGTCAACCTTTGAAGTTCTGTTTTTTTTTTAAGTAGTTTGTCAATACATATATATTGGAGTGGTAGACAGTAAATCTAAAAGGGAGATGATAGACTAGGAGCATGGAGTAGGAATCATAGGATTGGTGTTCTCTTGCAAATGCCAATAGCATTATCCCTTATATTTGTATAATGCTTAATCTGCAAAGTGTTTTGATACAACCAATCTCTAGGATGTGAGACTATGATAGAGCTATTAAGGGCATGGCTTTAGACTCAAACAAACCTGGATTTATATCTCAGTTCTGCCATTTTTAAGTGGTATAATCTTGGACAGTCACTTGGTCTTTTGTGACTCTGTTTTCTCATTTGTAAAATGGGAATAACAACTACATCATTAGAAGGCTGTAAGTTTTAAATAATATTGTGTTTATAAAACATTTAACAACATAACTGACATAAGACATGCTCCATAAATTGTAGCTAAAGGATAATATATCAGATACTGTTATTCTCTTTCAATAGAAAGTTAAAACTGAGCTCTGAGATTCTGTGTCATTTATTAGAATCTAGTATTTTTTCTATCATACCAGTGATTCCCAGCCTGAGTTTTCTACCCACACCCTCTCCCCAGGGGGGAATCTGTGAAGGTAATAATAAGAATTTATGAGTCATTTTCAATATTTGAAATGAACCTAGCAGAGAGCATTCATTTACTTGTGATAAATTACACAACTTAACAAAAATGTCAAGTTTCTTTGCTTTTGCCTGAAATTATATCAGCTCATTTTGGTAATACTGGTTATCTCATGCTGATGGGAAACTGATTGGCAGCTATGTATGTTTTTGATGAATATAAATGGGAAAAGTGAGTTTTATCATAAATGCAGTTGATCTAGGAGATATTTTTTTAAGCTTGGGAGAACATGGAGGAAAAATAAAACATTCTCTTGTTGCTTAAACTATTGAGGAGCTACACCATGCTTCCTCACTGGCTCAGGGAGAATGGGGAATAAGGAGAGTAGAAAGATAGGAAGTTGTTGTCAGAGAGAACTTCAGAGTTTTAAAGCTGGAAGGTAAATTTATTTTATTTTTTTTTACATAATACATGTGCTTGAAATGAGGACATGACTTGTGGTTTCTTCCTATGAGAAGAAGAGGAGGAAACTGTAGCCCAAAGATGGACAAGGCATTGGCCAAGTTTGCAGAAGCCTCTTATGGTAGAGCCAATATTTCAAGTCAGTTTCATGACTCCCTGTTTCATAGCTCTTTCCACCCTAAAGCAAAGAAATATAGTTATGCTGTCTTGAGTTCATCACAATGTCTACATTTTGGTATTGACCCATTCTAGTCAAAGAGAGAAAACACTGGTTAAGATGAATGGAAGTGCAGTTGAGACTTATAAAAAGGCCTCTTTTGTTTTGATTGGCTTCTTTATTGACTTGACAATGAAGATCACCATAATCTCTAAAGCTGTACTGAGAATTCTTCAGTTCCACTTCATTCTTCAGAGTTAATACAAATGCAACAGGCACAGAGGGAAAAGGGGGTGAATAATCATAGTAGTTATAATGTAGTAAGTACCAATCATATGTCAGGACTTTACTCATGCATCTCTATTTGTTGAGTGCCTACTGTGGTTAGGGAAGTCTTTTTACATGGATTACCTCACTACCACCTTATAAGATTGGTAATTATCCTTAATTTACAAATGAAGAAGTGAACATAGAGTTGGTGAGTGACTTACTCAAGGTCAAACAGCCAGGAATATTAATTAGATTTGGAAGTTGAACCAAGATCTATCTGACTCTTACATGCATGTTTTTCTGTTATTCTTTCCTAGTTTGATTTTTTGCTATGCTACCTCACCACAGAACTTGTTTCCGGCATTACTCTCAATTCCCACTTCCCCTTATATCCATTTTTCCTTTTTCGTCATATTGATGAAAGCATAAAGGTTAGGGAACCAAAGATAGAAAGGCAAATGTATTCATGTTAATGAAGCAAGTTGTGCATAGGCTTGCTTGCACACTAAATAGAGTAATATGTAGAAAATGTTTGATTTAGAGATAAGAGACACATAGGAAACATTTTATGTTAGACACGATTTATTGACTACTTATTTTTATGTCAGCCAGTATATTTTTTATGCATTTCAATATGTTTAATTTTTATAGCAACAATATAAAATAGGTATTATTATTATCATCATCCCTATTATGTAGATAGAGAAAGTAAGCCATAGAGAGGTTAAATAACTTGCCAAAAATACTAGGTCATAAGGAAGAAAACTTATTTCAGAGAGATTTAAACCCAGGCAGCCATTTTCCAGAGTTTGTGCTTATAATCATCAGGCTAGTACTTACAACATAATACATATTACCATAATTAAATGATTATTTAAAATCTAGAAGTGAGGGGAGACTGAGTGGTTCAGTCTGTTAAGCGTGTGACTCTTGGTTTTGGCCCAGGTCATGATCTCACAGTTCATGAGTTTGAGCCCTGTATTGGGCTCTGCGCTAATAGTGCAGAGCCATCTTAGGATTCTCTCTCTCTCTGCCTCTCCCCTGCTTGTGCTCTCTCTCCCAAAATAAATAAATAAACTTGAAAAAAGCATCTAAAAGTGAGCAGATAAAGCTATAAAATGGAGTACTAGCAATGAGAACTGAAAGAAGGGTATGAATGCCATAGTCATTTAAGAGAAAGAAGCAACTGGATTTGGCAAGTCTCAGAATTGAGTGACAAAGAATGATTGTATCATCGGTAGAAATTATTTTTTTTAATCTAAAGAGATAAAAGATTTGGGAAACAAAATAATTTGTTTTTTGACATTCTGAGATTGAGTTGATGGCAAAATGTCCAAGTAGAAGGATCTATTAAGCAGATGAAATATGGAATTGAACGTCAAATGTGAATACAGAACCAGGCTCTGGAGGCAGAAGAGAGGTATATGAAGAGAGATGATAGTGGAAGCCAAGAGAATTGATGAGAACCAGAAGGAGTAAAGGCTTACAACATGTAGACATTTCCTCACTTCTCTTTCCCCATGATGTTAGTATTGCAATAAGATTCAACCTCAGATTTAACTTGTTCCTGGCTAGGATGTTTCCCTGGTTTCTCAGACCCCTCTCTACCAATATTAAACCACAATAAGATGTAGTCCCATTCAGGAAAGGAACCTGTTAACACATTGGGCCTTTAAGGGAAGAAAACTTCCAGTGGACCCCTGTTGTGCTCTAAAATTATGTTTACTATTCCTTTTATAAAATTCCAGACAAATATTGAATTAGTTTTAATCCTTGAATGTATAACTTTTATTCAAAAACAATTACAAATGCAACATAAATAAAACCACAAAACTGATAATTTAAAAAGTCATGTTAATTAATCAAGTTATACTGAAATAAAGTTACTGCATGAAATATGACTGCATATTAACTGATAAAGCAGGTTCTTTTGAGTTGTACATAATTAGGTTATTATGTACTGTGAGGTTCAATTTCCCTATCACTTTTTATTATTTGGATTACAGTGCACCATGATATCCTTTGCTTCTCATTTGACATGAAGACATTATTTGTATATATTTATATGTATACACTTATATAGGGTACTAGTTGGTGCCAACATGATTATAAACAAATATGTAAACGTTGTCACTTAAGCCATATGGGTACCCCGTTATGAGATAATCACTGAAAAATTCAAAATACATTTTATTGATTTATTTTAGTTGAAATACACACACACACACACACACACACACAAATATTCTCATAGAAAAGTTATATGCCTCAAAATATAGTTTGAGAAATGCTGATTTGAAGGTAAGGGATACATACACAATCTTACTGTAGCTTAATACATTGGAACATTTCCCTAGCACTACTAAATTTGATTCTGCTTATATGATTATATAATGAAAGTGATATTAAAATTTTATTTATTTATTTATTTTGAGAGCGAGAGGGAGAGCATGAGCAGGGGAGGGGCAGAAAGAGAGGGAGAGAGAGAATCACAACCAGGATCTGCACTCCCATTGCAGAGCCTGACACAGGGCTTGAACTCAGGAGCCGTGAGATCCTGACCTGAGCTAGATGCTTAACCAACTGAGCCACGCAGGCACCCCTAGTGAAAGTAAGATTTAGAAGACATGAGTTCTCAACTTGGTTCTGTCAGTATGCTGTTATGGGACCTTAATGAAAGTGCTTTACTTCTCTACCTCAGTGTTCTCAGGCCATTTATGAAGGTAGATCATGACTCTAAATTCATTATAAAGAGTATTTGTTTTTTTGCTCTTTTGGACCTGTAATCAGAAATTGTATGCCTAGTTGTAAACCTTATCACTTGCATATCTTTCATCACAACTTCCACCATATGCATTTTCTTTTTTTTTTTAAATTTTTTTTTTCAACGTTTTTTATTTATTTTTGGGACAGAGAGAGACAGAGCATGAACGGGGGAGGGGCAGAGAGAGAGGGAGACACAGAATCGGAAACAGGCTCCAGGCTCCGAGCCATCAGCCCAGAGCCTGACGTGGGGCTCGAACTCACGGACCGCGAGATCGTGACCTGGCTGAAGTCGGACGCTTAACCGACTGCGCCACCCAGGCGACCCTGCATTTTCTTTAAAAATATATCTAACTTAATGATTATGAGTAGACAGTTCTGTTTCATTTTGTTTATGTAGTCACAGTAAACAGGACCATTCCCTTCCTATGAAACATAAAATTGCACTATAAGTGAAACATATAGTCACAATGTGTAATTATTTCATCATAACATTTAATTTCATAAAGATCTCTTTACAAATTAGAGAATAAAGAACTTGGCATTTACAATACACTTAAAATTAAGACCCCTTCAGCTTCTAAAGAATTTTGCTTAATTTAAAAAATAAAAAGTGATTAGCTTATATTATGCTTTGAGTTTCTAGTAAATGGGTAATTGATGAAAATAAACTATTATGTAAAAGCTTAAATTAGTAACTCTGACCATGTCAGATGCCACAATTTTGCCTGCCTAAACAAAGCATTTCAAATATATGTACTCATATTGAAAAATACCACAAGAAGTTTTGGATCAAAACATATACTTTACCAAAACAGCTAGGTTCTTTTCACTAATAATGACTCAATGTTAATACCATTAAGACAAAATAATTTGTTGTGACCCTAGATTTTCTGCAAACATTGTAAAAAAGCATTGGCAAATTTATACGTATTAGTTGACAGGTCTTTATAATTTCCAGCTTAAATTCTTCAAGTTTTAAGAATAAGCCAGTCTGAAAAAGAAAAGAGAAAGAGAAATAACTACAATCTATGAAGAGGCCAATTCAGGAATGGTGTAATTACCATTGAAAATAGTGCAAGGCTTACATCTCTTAATGTCTCACCCAATGACTATTTTTCTCTTGAAATCACCCTTTAATTAGGACAAAGTCTGCTTGCTTGTGTCTAGATTTATCAGAGGTTTTTGTGTAGAGTATCTCTCTTATCCACGATTTAGCTTTATTTAATACATCCTGATTGCATCTTGTTATCATTTTGTCTTGATTTTCTTTGTGTCTTTTTACATAAAATGGGTACTAATCTTTGGGAATTAGTTCCTTATTAAAGTCAATTGAAATTTGCAACTTGAGTTGCAAGCTTGTATTTATGATTATAAATAATTTACTACAAATAAATTCCTAGCATGATATACTATCAGAATAAATTATTATGTCTTAATTTTAATGTGTTTTTAAAATATGCTCTCAGGGATGATTTTCCTCCTGCTTAGTTTTGGTAGACGATAATTTTGTGCCTTCCTACTCCATTCCTAGTTTGGATTCCAAGATATACCACTCATGTTTTGTTATTACTGGAAATTTACAGAATATTTTATTTATAATTTTAATAGTTTCTTTAACAAAAAGTGCATCACCAGATTGAGATTGATTCTGCCAGATTGAGATTGATTCTGCATAACTTTGGAATTAAAGTATAATTTTAGTGTCAATCACCAGCTGGCACTTAATGACTCAGTTGCAGAAAACTCTTTTTACATTTTTTTTTTTTTAAGATACTGTCATTTATTGGCCTTCTCATTTTCTTCTATAGCCAGTAGCTGGGCATAGGCATTAAATTCCCATTTCACCTAAAAGAACTTTTGAGTTCCTCTCTTAATTACCAAATGCTCTTGTTGAGATGACTTAAACTGGATTATGTATAGTTGTTAGGCAAATACCATTCAGGAGCTGTGAATATGTTAGAGAAGTTTCCTCAAGGTAATTTTGCTCTATGTCTTTAGGGTAGGAACTGGCAGCTGGTTAGCCATAGGCTTAATAAATATTCTATTAGCAATCCCACATTTTCCCTTTTGGGGAATTTCCATTCCTCTAGAGGGTGTTTTACTTTGTTCTGTCTAGACCAACAGCTAGGATCTCCAACATTGTTCTTTTTAAAATGACTTCCAAGAGGTGCCTGGGTGGCTCAGTCGGTTAAGCGGCCGACTTCAGCTCAGGTCATGATCTCGTGGTCAGTGAGTTCAAGCCCAGCGTCGGGCTCTGTGCTGACAGCTCAGAGCCTGGAGCCTGTTTCAGATTCTGTGTCTCCCTCTCTCTGACCCTCCCCCATTCATGCTCTGTCTCAAAAATAAATAAACGTTAAAAAAATTTTAAATAAAATGACTTCCAAGGTGATGAATGAATATTTTGTTAGTAGAGATTACCTTTAGGTAGGGAACCTATATAATTTATCATCCAAACTAAAAAACTTTTGATAATTAAAGAGGTTACTACTAATAATTATGCTGGTACAACTGGAATACATTGGGACTGCCCCAGGCAATTGCATTCTTTGATCTCAACTTGCGGCAACAAGGAGATTTGCCTCAACCATCCACCCTCTCCCCAGGCTATGGAAATGTTCTGTGAGACACACATAGTTCAGAGTCTCTTCAATCATATTTATTCATGATCCTCTTTCAAGGACCCTTTAAATCAAGGGTCATTTAAAAATAAGCATCTCCTACTCATCTGTCTTCAAATCAATCAAGAAATGTATTTCATCATATGTTTCCAGGTTCCCTTCCTCTGTTGCTGTGCCCCTGTCCAGAGAAAAAGGAAGATGACACCATGCTCTTCCTAAATTGTAAATCTAATCATAACACTAATACATAAAGTATTTCAGTGGGTCTCCATCATCAAGGCCTTTGTAATCTGGCATCTACCTCAAATTGACCATTTTCTACCTCCTTTCACCAATCATGAAATTCTTCCCATTAAAAAGATGGCATTCCAACAATACAGAAACATTCAAATTGTTGAATCCAGAAGTAAGGAGTGTGCCTATACATCAAAAATTGTTCTGGGGCGCCTAGCTGGCTCAGTTGGGTTGGAAGAGCGTGTGACTCTTGATCTTGGGATGGTGAGTTCAAGCCCCACATAGGGTGTAGAGATTACTTAAATAAATAAAATAAACTTAAAAAAATTGACCCATCATCTAGCACTGTGCCTGATATATAATTGGTGTTTAATAAATGTTGAATAAAGGAATGAATGAAGAGTTAAATGCCCTATGACAACTTATATTTAAGGGAATCTGTTTGTTATGAATTAAAAGGAATCTATTTGTAATGAATCAGTATATAGCAACCATCATCCTTCTGATCTGCTTAGTTAAGAGTTTCCTATGTTGTTTTTTTAAGCTAAGTACAGAGACATTGCTTTATGAAATAGTATTCCACACTGTGGTATAGGCCTGTATTGGTAATAGGAAGTGAATTCCGAAGACCTTACTTAACCAAATTTCATTCTTTGTGATTCTGTGTGAGGGGAATATCTTCACAGATAATTAAACTATCCGTGGTCTGGGTGTTTGCTTCAGGTACATCCAGGGTGAAAAGCTAAGCTTATAAATATGCATTCCAGATGGCTTTCTTCAAATAAGTCTGGTAAGAGACCCACTGACAAAAAATTAACATTTTAAATCAGTAAATAAAGAAAATGTATGATAAAATAAATTAAAGACTTGGACTCATTTTCACCAACTTCACAATAATGCTTTACATTATAGCATACAAAACACTTTCACAGACATTTTCTTCATTTAATCCTTGGACTTGTGGTGGTGGGGCTCTGTAAGGTAGGCAAGGCAAGGTTGTTATTATTATCTACTTTTTACACATGAGGAAACTAGCTTGTAATATTAAGTTCATTTGTTTTAGCCAATGTAGTTAGGCTTCAATTATTGATGAGACTCCAGAGTGAATAATAATCATGTTGTTGAGTAGTGCAAGCAATTAATGATATCTCAGGAGTCTTGGTCCTTTAGTATAATTTTGGTTTATTTAAAATATGCTATTCTACAAAAACAGGCCATTAGGCTTAAAGAAGACTATATCTAAAGCTTGGAATGATAAAGATCAGCCAGGTTCTGTTGGCTACTTACTCTGAATACTTAAGACACATAATCAGAAGCCACTGAGGTTTTATTTACTTGTCCATTTGGGTAAGGCTTCTCATTAGCAACAGTTCACAGAGCTAGTCTGAAACATTTTCTGGGAGCAGAGATTGTACAGAAAAACCTTGTGTTACTCTTTCCTCTCAGGAAACTAAATAAATAAATAAACAAAAAAACAATTGCATACATATATACATGTGTACATACACACATACATGGTGTCCTCTGATCTTGACCTCAGTTGATGAAAAATAAGTAGAACTCTAGACTAGGTATAATCGCCTGGCACTTCACCAGTACTTGAATTAATAAATTGTCACCAAAATGTATATCAAGTATTTTCACATTTAAGACATTGTCCAGCATGCCACAGATCCCAGGAGAAGATGAGGAACTTTGACAGTGACATATTTTTAAAGATATAAATGACATATTTTTGAGTTATGAGCCTTATTCTCAGTTGTCCTAATAATACATTTATCCCTCTTAGTGAAAGGGCCTCATAAGTCATTCATGGCAATGTGCAATGTTCTCAAATTCATGTATGGAGATATATGTATATTTTTAGTCTTCCCATCAGTTGTGCTGAAGGATTGATGAGTAAGTGTGTGTGTTTCCTCCAGACTTTGACTTTGATGAAAACATTTAAACTCTTGAATAGACCCCTTTACCTAAATTAACAAATCTAAGTGCATTTATGTTGGTTGTACTAAGTCCCCGGTTCTTTTTGACATTCATTTTAAAATTGGGATACTTGCTGAAAAATAATCGGAATTGAGGTATGATTAAAAGGAATTTTCTAAGACTGGTCATTGCATGAAGATGTCAATTTAATACTGAGTATTTATTGAGTCAATTCAATAAATATTGTTCAGTGTGAATTTATAGACTATGCTAAACAACAGTAAAAATTGAGAGAATAATGACAAACAATATATACACATGTGTATATGTGTATATATATCACACTCAACACTGGACACTAGAACACTGGCGCTAGACACTTATACTACATCTCATTTAACTTTTGCAGCTATTCTCTGTTAGCATTATTATTAAATTTGCTATTTGGTAGATAAGGAAACTGAGGCTGAGAGAATTAAAATTATCTGTCCTTAATGAAAGATATTTAACAAGTCATGTAATAATGTGTTTTCCAGTGGGTTCGAGCCCCACATTGGGCTCTGTGCTGACAGCTCAGAGCCTGGAGCCTGCTTCAGATTCTGTGTCTCCCTCTCTCTGCCCCTCCCCCCTCTCTCAAAAGTAAATAAACATTAGAGAATAAATAAATAAAAATAAAATAACTATACATATCAGGGAGAATTTTCAGGCTTCAGGCAAAATAAACAATGTTCAATAAAATAATAAAATAAATAATGTGTTTTCCAGTAAAATGAGTATAAGTAAATTTAAGTATTGTTTCATCAAATGAGATGATATTTGTAAAAAGGTTTTTGTATACTCTGAACCACCATAAGAGGTTTGTTGTTGCCTGATTTTACTAGGATTGTTGGATTGCTTAATGAGCAGGCAAAGGATGTGTTATGGCATTAACAAGGCAGAGAAATCTATAAATCTTGATGAATATGTTTAAAGCATAGAATTGGGTATGGCAAATAGATCTTTTTTGTATTTGCTAAAATTTATTTTATATTTTAGAATTGTGTTACTTTGAATTACCTATATTTGGGGATATGATCTTTCCAGAACTCTAAATGTTTTCATCCAGCGCCTTGTATTCTTGGGATTGGGGAATTATTTTAATCATCCAATCTCTCATCATTTCAAAATCTACAAAGAACTGTCTTTTCTTCCTTCTCAAATTCTCAGAGTATCAGCCTTCTTTGAGAGTCCAGTAGCATTACTTTAGTTCAGGCCCTTGTCATCTCTTATAACTAGTCTCCCTTCTCTAGTCTCCCTCTTATTTTAATCTATTACTATTCATAAACATACCTTACCAAAACTCTACTTCTGTAATTCAGGAACCTGGAAATAATTTCTATTGTTTACTATATCAAGAATAAATACCTCTGCATTATTTCCAAGATCTTCCAAATGCTGACCCTTGACCACAGATCTGGTCTTTAGTTTCACTGTCCCTAACATTCCATTCTGATTAACCTGTTTTTCTCATTGTGTTATACACAAGCTGTGCTAATTCTTGCTTCTAAGATTTTGCTCTTGTTATTTCCCTGACACACAATGCTCTTACTCCTTCTATTTATCTAAATTCTTACCAACCACCAACATTCAGCTTAAGGTCTGAATCCTCTAAGAAGTCTTCTCTATTATTTTAGGTGATGCTAAGCTCCACATTCTATAATTATTATAATTATAATACACATCTTAGTACTTAATTGCACTCTAATTATTTGATATATGTTAATTTTATCTAAAAAATGAGACTATAACTCCCCAGTCTAGTGGAGTACTATACAGTAAGTATCCAAGAACTCAATAAATGTTCTTATTTGTTTATGAACTATGCAGTATAGAGACTCTATGAATTTAATATTACCTAATTTGACTATATGGAATTAGGAATAGTGTATATGGTAATGTGTATTTTTATGTCATTCATAAATGTGTGGATTATCTTCAAACAGTCCAATCATGACACTAGAAGAAAGTAGAAACCACTTCTATAATCAGTCTTCCTCTTCTGGGACTGGAAGTATTCTCATATACATCCTCATGTGACCATCAGAAAGAAAAAGAGATATTCTTAAGCTCATTAAAAAATAATTATGTATTTTTAAAATTCCAGTATAGTTGGGCCTCCAGGGTGGCTCAGTCAGTTGAGCGTCCGACTTCGACTCAGTTCATGATTTCACAGTTTGTGAGTTCAAGCCCCACATCAGGCTCACTTCTGTCAGCATAGAGCCAGATTCAGATCCTCTGTCCCCCTCTCTCTCTGACCCTCCCCTGTTCACACTCTCATTCTCTCTCAAAAATAATAAATAAAAAATTTTTAAAAAGATTCCACTATAGTTAACATAAAGTGTTATATTAGTTTCAGGTGTACAGTATAATGATTCAACAAATCTATACATTACTTAGTGCCCATCATGATAAGTGCACTCTTAATTCCCTTCACCTATTTCACCTGTCCCTTACTCACTCCCTTCTGGCAACCGTTGGTTTGTTCTCTATAGTTAAAAGTCTGGTTTTTGTCTCTTTTTCTTTGTGTGTTTGTTTTGTTTCCTAAATTCTGCATATGAGTGAAATCATATGGTATTTGTCTTCTCTGACTGACTTATTTCCCTTAGCACTATACCCTCTAGATCCATCCATATTGTTGCAAATGGCAAGATTTCATTCTTTTTTATGCCTGAGTAATATTCCAGTGTGTGTGTGTGTGTGTGTGTGTGTGTGTGTGTGTGTCTGTATACCACTTCATCTTTATCCATTTATCTATCTATGAACACTTGGCTTGCTTCCATATCTTGGCTGTTGTTAATAATGCTGCAGTAAACATAGGGAAAACGGGATAGATATATGAAAAAGAATAAAACGGGTCACTTTCTTACATCATGCAAAAATAAAATGGATTAAAGATCTAAATGTGAGACCTGAAAGCACAAAATTCCTAGAAGAAAACATGGGCAGTAATCTCGTTGACATCAGATGTAGAAACATTTTCCTAGATGTATTTCCTTTGGCAAGGGACAAAAAGCAAAATTAATCCATTAAGATTATACCTAAATATACAGCTTTTGCACAGGTTAGGTTCATTTTAGAGACCTGAAAGTAGAGACTGAGAAAGGAAGATTACAGTGAGAAAGAGATGCCTAAGCTGGGTTGTGACAGACAAGTAGTATATTCATAAAAAAGAAGGGTGAGAAGCAAAGGAATTATAAACACATAGATCATTGAAGAGAAAACAGGATGTATCTTCAGTGCATTCAGTGACTTATAAAGAAGGGCATTATATCATAATCAAAGGGTCTATCCACCAAGAAGACCTAACAATTGTAAACATTTATGCGCCAAATGAAGGAGCACCCAAATATATAAATCAATTAATCACAAACATAAAGAAACTCCTCAATAGTAATACCACAATAGTAGGAGACTTCAACACCCCACTCACAGCAATGGACAGATCATCTACTCAAAAAATCAACAAGGAAACAATGGCTTTGAATGACACCCTGGACCACATGGACTTAACAGATATATTCAGAACATTTCATCCTAAAGCAGCAGAATATACATTCTTCTCCAGTGCACATGGAACGTTCTCCAGAATAGACCATATACTGGGACACAAATAAGCCCTAAGTACAAAAAGATCGAGATCATACCATGTGTATTTTCACACCACAATGCTATGAAACTTGAAATCAACCACAAGAAAAAATTTGGAAAGGTAACAAATACTTGGAGACTGAAGAGCATCCTACTAAAGAATGAATAGGCTAACCAAGAAGTTAAAGAGGAAATTAAAAAGTATATGGAAGTCAATTTAAAATGGTAACACCACAACCCAAAACTTCTGGGACACAGTAAAGGTGGTCATAAGAGGAAAGTATATAGCAATCCAGGCCTGCCTAAAGAAGAAAGATCTCAGATACACAACTAACCTTACGCTTTAAGGAGCTGGAAAAAGAACAGCAAATAAAACCCAAAACCAGCAGAAGACAGGAAATAATAACGATTAGAGCAGAAATTAATGCTATTGAAACCAAAAACAAAACAAAACAAAACAAAACAAAACAAAACAAAAACCAGTAGAACAGATTAATGAAACCAGAAGCTGGTTCTTTGAAAGACTGAAAAAAAATTGATAAACCACTAGCTGGTTTGATCAAAAAGAAAAAGGAAAGGACCCAAATAAATAAAATCAAGAATGAAAGAGGAGAGATCACAACCAACACAGCAGCAGAAATAAAAACAATAATAAGAGAATATTATGAGCAATTATATGCCAATAAAATGGGCAATCTGGAAGAAATGGACAAATTCCTAGAAACATATACACTACCAAAACTGAATCAGAAAGAAATAGAAAATTTGAACAGACCCATAACCAGTAAGGAAATTGAATTAGTAATCAAAAATCTGCCAAAAAACAAGAGTCCAGGGCCAGATGGCTTTCCAGGGGAATTCTATCAAACATTTAAGTGGAAAATTTAAATGTAACATATGAAAGGAAAGAAAGAGAGAGGGAGGGACAGCTAGACTGGACACAACATCAGTGGAGTTTGCCTTTATTAACTGAGGGAATTGTGTATATTTACAACCTGAAAGAAAAAGATCAAGTTAAGAAGGCAAGTATGAAGATAACATAGGGAGAAGAGTAACTTGATAAAGTTCTAAGAGGATAAGCAAGATGGTAAGGCCCAGGGCAGAGGAGGAGGTATTAGCTTAGAATATTGTGCTATTATTAACTATTAATGTATTAAATTGAGAACTTAAACTCCATTTAAATTGAGAACTTTCCAAGTGAATGGACAATCTTTTTTATCCCTAGTATACAAAGCTTAATAAATATTTGTTGAATGGATGAAGATATATTCTTTTGATACGTCCTTTCTCCCAAACATTGTTGATCTCCCAAACATCTCCCAAACATTTACCCTCAATTTTCCATCCTCACTTCTCTTCTTTTGTCACTATATTCAGTCTCTTGATGAGATCACATCCCTGTCCAAAAGTTCCTTTTTCTGAGACAGGAGAGGTTGAGTTGTGACTAGATCTTTTATACTCAGAAAAATACTAAATAATTACACTGTCCCTGCCTTTCTATTTGTCTTCTTTTTGAACTGTGGTAAGTAGAATTGGATTGGCTTTGGTTATATTCCAATATGCTGCATATACTTGACATATACTTCTTAGTATTCCTGCCAGGCCCCTTTCCAAATACTCCAACCTCAGGAACTGTCCATGTTCATCCCCCATTCCTTCTTCCAGTAGAAAATAACCTTTATTGCATGCCTTATTTTTCTGGTAAGGGCTTCAGAGAAACTTTATGATGGTGATTTTAAAATACATGGGGGTAACTTGCCTGTTCCAATAGACTTTGTTTTGATTTTGTTTAATTGTCATTTGCTGGAAGATATAAGTAGCTTCACAGTAAAAGAGGGAGTATTATACATAGGTTATAGCAGGATACTTATTTTTGTCGTAAGAGAAAAATCTGATCTAAAGATATATTTGATTTTTTTTCATGTATGTAATTAGGAATGACCATTTGAGATAGAAGCGGAGATGCCCAGGAGTCCAATTTCCAAAGTAGTAATTTACTATATTTATTTCAAAGTAAGGCTCTATGGCTAATTTTAGTAAATGCCTTGGAACCAAACCAATGTGCTTTAGAAAGATTTGGATGTTTAGTTTTTAACCCTTCCATATTTGCTTTAAAAAATTCTAATAGTTGCCTGTGAATGAAATATATTATAAATATAAGAAAAAAAGTTATTTCTTTTTCAGTGCCTTGCTGCAGCAACTGGAAAGTGAATTAGAATGCCACCTGTTATAAAGAGCACATTAATCTTCCTCTAGGGCAAGAGTGATCTTCTTTCTTCTCCATAGTGCCTAACACTGTGCAGAGGAAATAGTAGAAACTCAAACCATAATTGTTGACTTGAAAGCTTGCAGACACAATATCTTGATCTCTACCTACTCTTTGAGAATATTCTTGTCAATGCTCTATATAGAAAATGGGTTCTTGTCTAAATCTGGAGACAAGGTTATATGGGTAGAACAGATGCTGACTGTAGTTTACATGCATACTGAACAAAAATTCAGGAACACGGTGAAGTAATTTGTATAATCTTCAGAAATTCCATAAAAAGGCCTACAAAAATAGGAGGCTGGTAAACATCCTTCTAACTCATGCTTTCTTTCATTGGTACCACCAATGATCTGGTTTCTAATTCTTTGAGCCATTTTTTATTCTTTTTTTAAAAATCTGTAAACTTTAAAAGACATTCTGTTACTATCTACTATTGCCACTTTACTGGTTACTTTTTGTATTTTTCTTATAAGCAGAATAAAAATAAAAAATCCATTTAAATATTGCCCATACCTACCAGGCAGTCTCCCCTTACCATCACTCTTGTCTTTAGAGGTCTCTTTCTTAATTCTCCAAAAGCACTATACTTCTATCACAGCACTGATTACCCTAAATTGTAACTGCCTGTTATTTTTATCTGTTTCACCCATATTGAGTAGACCACAGGCAGGAAGTATCTTCCATACCTGGTGCAAGTCAAGTGTATAGTAGAAATTCATTATATGTATATTTGTTGAATAAATGAAAGTATGATGCTCCAATATAGCCAAATTTTCTAGCTCACTGTAAAAGCCTTCATTAATCAGACCCTATTTTAATTATCCAATTAATTTATCTATGAGTACCTATTATGTGTCAAGCACTGTTAGGCACTGTGGAAATAATGGTAAATTAAATTAAAATAAAGATGATCCCTATTCTTAATGTTTATTTATTTTTGAGAGAGAGAGAGAGAGAGCATGAGCGGGGGAGGGACAGAGAGAGAGGGAGACACAGACTCTGAAGCAGGCTCCAGGCTCTGAGTTGTCAGCACAGAGCCCTATGCGGGGCTGGAACCCACAAGCTATGAGATCATGACCTGAGCTGAAGTCTGACGCTTAACCAACTGAGCCATCCAGGCGCCCCTAGATGATCCCTACTCTTATAGAACTAATAGTCCAGTGGAGGAGGCAGACACATAATCATACAAATTGCAACTGTGATCACTATCATTAATTACAAGTATCTAGTGCTATAAGAGCTAATAACACGACAGGATGCGAGGTTGTCTTAATCTAGGAGAAGGTGATACTCAAGTTGTGATCTGAAAGATTACTTGGCATTCCCTAGGTAAAATGCAAAAGAAAAGGTTCCAGGAAGTGCAAAGAGTACCCTGTGAGGCTTGATCAAAGGCACCAGTAGGAAGAGATGAGGCTGGAAAAGTAGTCAGGTGATAAATTATTTAGCACCTTATAGGCCATTTTAAGGAGCTGTTGTTTTTAACCTGAAAGCAACGGGAAACTTATCCATGCTCTACTTGTATTCTAACTACTAGTCCTTTCCACTAATTCAAATCTTATTAGTCATTCAGATGTAGTTCAAGTCTTATGTCCTCCAAAATTACTCCTTGATTACTTCTATCTAGATGGAGTAACCTTTCCATTTTTATAACACTTATTTGTATTATTCATATACTCATTGTAATGGTTCCAATATTGTCCTACCTTGTACTTTTATAATGGTTCCACACATGGCTTTTGGCTCAAGAGACTGTAATAATTGTCTTCTGAATCCCTCTTAAATATGCATAGCCCAGTACTTTATTTATACTACATTCCAAACACATATTAAGCTGTGAAACCAGATACAAACCCATATTTGTAATAGATGAAGGGAAATACTTTGATATTAATGCTCTTCCTGATGATACAAAAGCAATTATTTGGAAAAATGAGAACAAAATCACATTGACTGGTTTTATTGGTTGCATCATGGCAATTATTTCACTAAGTTGACTTGTCTTTTTTGTTGTTTTTTTAAAGCTGTCTTTTCACTACATTTATCAATCAGTACTTTACCCATTGAACAGAATATATTAAATGTGAATTATGGAGCAGCCAATGTGCAGGTAGGAACTGAGGATTTAAATATGAATATAACATGGTCTTGACTATCACAAAGCTCAGAAGATGGTATCCATAGCTATTAATACTAAACACATTTTAATTTCCAAAAAGACCAATATGGATTGGTTGACAGTCATAATCTGTAAGCAACTTGCAAATGATGCATTTCATTTTCATAGAAAATGCAGTCTCACCATAAGATTAGGAATACAAAGTCTTCATCTGGTAGGAAGCATTAAATTAATGCAACAAAGTAATTTTCTCTGTGATTATTGTAGTTACTGATATTGAACATCAAGGCATTGTATAGGTAATGTGAAAAAGCAGGGTTTTGTGAAGATAACAACTCATCCACATTTTTCAGTAATGCCAGGTAAATTTGCTTCCAATTGTGTTGCAACCAGAGCCAGGCCTCCCTGAGGTCTGTGATTTTCTCTGTGATGCCACTAACAAGTTATGGAGCAGTCCCCAGCTAGAACCATCAGCCACTTATCATTAGTTGTTTTTTTTTTCTTTTTCTTTTTCTCTTTTTTTTTAAGAAGTGTCTTGGCCAAGTATATAGAATTCTGATTATTCACCGTAAGTCCTGGAGTTGACTAAACCTGACTGAAATCTTTGTCTTACTGGAAGGGACACAGCAAGCTGATTCTACTAATTAACATATATTTTTAAGTATCCTAAAGGTAAGTGAGTTGCAGAGTTAGGTGATTGAAAAAATTTCTGCTTTCTGAGCTGAGATTTGAAAAAAATGTTCCTAAAATTAAGCTGTTTTAATTCATTGCTTAATTTATTAACAGTTAATTAAATGACTGCTTAATTCACTGGGGTACATCACATCAGTGGCTGTTACCCTAAAATCTCATACAGAAGCAGACAACAAAACTTGCAAAAAGGAAAATAAAATTTAAAAATAACCTAATATTCATTGAGAATCTTTTGTTGACATCTTCAGTTATTTCATCCAAAGCAATATAATCTCTAGGAATTATAAAATTACAAGAATTTTTCAAAAAGGGTATACCACCCTGCTATGATATGCTTGCTCATTTCAAAATATTAATGATTATGAGCCAGAATGTCTGTAAACACACTTATCAACTTTGAATACTAGCTAGACTTTCAGCAAGATAAGGGTAACAAGAAAGCTTAACTTTCCCGGTCTGTTTTCAAGGCATGTATAAAGATGTTTAAAAAGGCAGCGGTAGGTGGATTGTAACAATGTATTATTGTAGCTACTCCCTGAATTAATTTATTTAGGTCTCTTATTGTTCATATCTTTTATATTTCCATCATAACAACTGTACTTTTATATGATGAAAATAAGATGAAACAAAATCACTAAGAATATCTACATTGTCTTTGTGCTGAAGGACAGACGGTGACCTGAGTCATGGGCTGCTTTGTCTTTGATTAAAATTAAAATCTTGTACAGATTCCAGTTCTGAACATATGTCTCAAACTCTATGTGCCCACATTATGGTGCATTCAAAATATTTTATACTAACAGACTACAATAGGTAACAATATTCCTTTGTTTCCTACAAAAGAGTAAGTCCGTAAATTGTTCTACTTAGTTGTAAAAAAACCAGGTCAAAATTCAAATACATCCCAATAGCTCTAAATCCCACTGTAATTCTTCCTAATTTAAGGCATTTATGAACTCATAATAGAGGCTCAAGCTGTTCATATTTCTAGCTTATTTTATCTTTCTCTTATTACCTGTTCCACTGAAAGCTTTACAAATCTTGAAAATCCTGCACATGTTAAAGGAGAGACTTCATCCATTAAAGTATACTGCAATATACTAGGAAGAATAGAATCATTGTGTGGTTCATGGAGAACTGCATGACTTATGTGAGTTTATTTTCCTCTCTCTGGTTTGTTATACCAGCTGAGTTTGCCTAGTCATGGAGTGATTAGAAGGTTCTAAATTCTTCAGTTGGACTCTATTTCAAAGTACCTGTTCAACTAGGTGAGGAGAATGCTCTCTGTCTCTCTCTTTCACATTAGGAGATTTGGTGAAATGGTTGGAGGTTAATGTAACATCTTTCTTTCTAAATGCCTTCTAAGAACAAGTACAAATGCACAGTTTATTAAAGAGATTCAACAGTACCATTTTCCTGTCACTTCTTCACCAAGTAAATGACATTTTGAAATATTTTTTTCTAAAGAATAAAAGACCCACCCAACCATTATATAAAATTAAAAAAAAAAACTCTTGTGTTAACAATTTGAATCTAGTCTCAAGGAAGCTTGAGTATTATGAAATTTACTGGTGCAATTTGATTACAAATGCTTGTGATTTATAGAAAAGCTCAAGGAAATAGACAGAATTTATATAAAGAGACAAAAAACAAAACAAAGGCATTAGGTAACTCACATGGAGTACATGTCTCATTCATCCTGTTTTTGTCATGTTGGTTTAATGTTAATGACTTGAAGAATATTTGGGACTCATGCTTTCTTACCTTGAGATGTCTAGGGAGTGGTTCAGGATCAAACTCCCAGAAAGATCTTATGTGATAAGGTTTTGGCTACTCCTCAGCCTACATGATTTGAGACTCTCCCCATGCCCTGTCCCTAACCAATTTCTGTAAACTTCCAAAAGACTATAAATTTTTGTAATCCTATTGCTGTATTTGTTCCTTCCTTTGTTAATGGAAAAGTTTGCCAATTAATCTGTCTTTAAGAAACAAAAACATATTGCATATTTGCATGATATTTGATATTTTGTTATTTGCATGAAGTCTTTTAGATGGCACACTTACTACAGATAGGTACATAGTCATATGATTCTCTCCCCCAATGTGACTCACCCGTGATAGTAATAAAATCAATGTTCAGCAAAGATTTATTAATCGATCCTTGTATCTGTCATTCAACTAGTCTTTGATATTACATTCAGAAGGAGTAGAGAATTTTTTATCCTGCCTTATGGTTTCTCCAACAACAGCGATATGAGCCACCTAGCGAGGAAGCACCAGAAAAAAGATCAGACCGTAAGCCTCATCCTTATCTATCAGAGCATGAGAATTGTTTAGGTGATTTTCCCAGTTGATGTTAACCAAGTTCTCATTTCTCATGGTCGGCCTTACAGATCAACCAGAGTAATGTCTTGACATGTCCTCACCTCTTTTCTCCTAGCCCCTAGGTTACCTCATCTCACCACCAAGAAATAGAATGTCAGTATTTGTTGCTTTTGTTGTAAATAATTTCTAATATGTAATTTGTTATCCCTGTAAAATTGTGCTTTCTTCTTCCCTGAATTTTTCTACTCTTTCCTCCTTTTTTTCTTTTCTTTTCTCTTCTCTTAAGGAACAGGAGAGAGGAAAAAAACTCCTGACAAAGGGAGCAGATATAGTGGTTAGTAGGGATGACAAGATCTCCTGATCTTACTATTCTATATTTTACATATTTATGTTCACACTGTTCAACATTTGTACAGACCAGGGTCAGTTTCTACCCCTGATGATGTGTTATCTGAATAGGGTTTCTTTCCTCATAAGCTTGAGAAGTTAAAGCAAGGCTGTCAGTATACATTCAACCTGTACTAGAAAATAAAAGATTCTTTTTGCTTACAGAATGAAATCAACACATATTAATATATTTTCAATATAATTTCTCAAAATATTATTTACTACTGAATAGAAACATAGTTGATATGTTACACTGATAAAAATTCCATGAACAAACTTATGCATTTCCCATATAAGCAAATTTTTTTGTGTGTGTTTTGAACATGTTCTAAGCCAGTAGCATCTATACTTTGTTCTCATGCATAGTGATACATAGATATAGGTACAGACATATTTGTTTTTGATAAATCATGTGAGGGTCACATAAATGTCAGTACAATATGTCATATTTAGGTTAGTATTTGTAGATGTGTTCACTTAGATTTTCGGAATTTCACATCTGTGAAAAGTGTTCTGGTTAAGAATAATAAAAAGTAAGATAATTATTAAAATTCACCTTTGATTTTATATGCAAATACCTGACAGAACTTGAACTGAACAAGAAACATTCAGACATTCTTCCTTTTTTTACCCTTTGGTTTCACTTTGATTTGATTTAGTAACATAAGATTAATGGTGATATAAATTTGGGTTGCTCTTGAGAAAGAAATAATTGAGACTACTAAGATTAAAAATCCTGCATCAATAACCTGTAATTATATGAGAGCTTAAGGGGTTTACAAATATAAAATATGATAGGGCTTCTTTATCAGATAGACTAGCATTTACTTGGAACTTAGTCTGAAAGTTAGGAGTAATGTAACCTAGGTTTTAGATATACCTCTAACATTTACTTGCTATATGAGCTTGGACTAATTATTTTTTTTCTCTAGGCCTTAATGCCACTATCTGTAAAATACAATGTTACAACAGATTGTTCTAAGTCATAGACTAACACTGAAATTTTTATTATGACTAGTATTTGGTTTATTTCCCAAATCTCTCTCTCTTTTGAACTACTTAGATATGTCCACAAGCATATAGTTTAAAAAGTCAAGCAAGACATTAATTTTTACCTGTATTAACTTTTTCATAATTGTAATTTTTGAGTGTCTCTTCTAAATCAGTAAATTAATTTCTATGTATAATTAAATTATTGAAAGCATATGTAAAATTCAGGATGAATTACCATTGTTCCCCCATAATGCTACAGATTGTTTTTTAAAAGTTCTATACACTTAGCAATTATTTTTTGAGACTCTGCTATGTTTTAGCAACATAGCTAAACATCACTTGGTCATGAGCAAGTGATATAAAAATGACAAATAAGGTGCCTGCTCTTATAGAGAGTATATTCTTTGGGTAAGAGACATAAAATGGATAAAAAACAAACACAAATTATCAGCTAGTGATAAATGCCATTCAGAGAAAACATGTGATATGGTAGACAGTGATGGGGTGTGATGCATCATACAGTAAGGGAAGGCCAAGATTTGAATGCCACAAAGGAGCCAGCCACAAGAAGATGAGTGGGGAAAATATTACAGGCTGACAGTATACAAAGGCCCAAAGCAAAAATAAACTCAGCATGTTTGAAGAACTCAAAGCAGATTAGACACTCAAATATTTAGAATTTAAACAGAGAAGGAGAAGTTAGCAAAGAGAAAGATTGGTCAGTGAGGTATGAAGGAAGCCAAAGAGAGCATTTCAAGTGTGAGAGAGTAGTAAACTATGTCAAATATAGATGAGAAGACAATTAGGATAAGAAATGAGAAATGGCTATCAGATGTGGCAGTATGGAGATCACTGAGTGGTGGTAAAGGAAGCCCAATTAATGATGACTGAGGAAAGAATGTGGAGTTATGGAATGAAGTCACCTATTCAAACAATTGTTCCAAGAAACTTTGCTGTAAAGGAGTGGAGAAAGGAAACTACAGCTAAAGGGGCATATTAAGTCAAGAGAAGGTTTTTGTTCTATTCTTTTGAAGATTAGAAATACTAGAATTTGATGTTTGTTGATGGAAATAAATCAGTTGAGAGAGAAAAATGTTTCCCAGAAGAGAGACAGGGTATAATTGTAAAAGCAAAGCTCATGAAGAGATGAAAGTGTAGTTTTCACTGCACAAAGTACATGTTGGCCTTTAAAGTAGAAGCTTTTTATCCAAAGCCATGGGAATAAAGGGAGATTCTGAACATTCATATTTGGTAATTCCGGTTTGATTACTCCCATTTTCTCACTGAAGCATGACAAGGTAATCAACCTACAATCCAAGGCTACAGATGAACAGAGGTACAAGGTTTTAGAAGATAAGAGAAGGAACAAAGTAGTAATTATGGAACATGGAAGAGAACCTACTAAGGAAAACAGAAGACTAATGTACTTTGACTTATGGCAAGTCACTTGGGCTTTCTTCAATTTAGGTTCTTTTTTCTCTAAAATATATGTATCAGAGGCTACATTTAAAGTTGAAAACATGGAATTAAATGTGTAATGAGTCAAAGCTCAATATCTTTATAAAGTTTTTTTAAACCTCAGAGAAATATTTTAGGAATTAATATCTATTATGGTGAAGAAAAATATATTTGAAGTTCAGTAATTTCTTCTAATTCAGTGCAATATATTTTTCTTTGGTTAAATTCAAGTAAAATTATTCAATGTAATACTTTTTATCCAAAATAGAATATATAATGTGATTCTATTTTTGTAAAATTATTTTTTTTCCTATCTTTCTACCTATATCTGTACATAGATAGCTGGAATGGTATTTAATAAATGTTGATAAAAATGTTTCTGAGTGGTAAGGTTTTGTGTAGTAGTGTGTGTTGTTTAATTTCTTCTTTGTGCTTTTCCATGTTTTATCAATTTTTGTCATATGGTTTCTATAAATTAGTGAATTCATTATTGTTTCGAAACATAGTTTTAATATGGATAAATGTTTTCTTGCTGTAGTAGACAGAATAACAACCCTCCCCCTGCAAAAGATATCCATATCCTAAATCCTTAGAACATATGATTGTGTTTAGTTACATAGTAATGAGGGAATTAATAAGGTTGCAGATGGAATTAAGGTTGCTAATCAGCTGACCTTGAGATGGGGAGATTGTATTGGACTATCAAGGTTGGTCCATTGTAATCACAAGGGTCCTTACACAAGGTAAGAAAACAGAAGAGAGCCAGAGAGATGTAAGCATGAGAGAGACACAGCCCAATATTGCTGGCTTTAAAGATGGTACAATGGGACTATGAGCCAAGGCATATAGGTGGCTTCTAGAAGCTGGAAAAGGCAAGGAAATAGATTTCTTCCCTAGAACCTCCAGAAGGAACGCAACCCTACATTTTGACTTTAGCTCATCAAAACCAGTGTTGGCTGGAATTCTGACCTACAGAACTATAAGATAATGAATTTGCATTGCTTTAAGCCACTAAGTTTGTGGTAATTTGCAACAGCAGTCATAGAAAATGAATATACTTGGTTTTACCCATTTTTTTCCAATTTATTCTTTATACAGCAACGAGAATGAACTTTGTAGACCTGTATTATCTAATATATTAGCCACAGTCCACATGTGGCAAATGAGCACTTGAAATGTGGCTGGCCTGAAATGAGGTGTGCTATATGGGGAAAATTGCACTGGATTTTTAATACTTTAGTATAAAAAATGTAAAATATTTCATTAATGATTTCCAACATGATTGACTTCATGTTGAAATGGTAATATTTTGGAAATATTGGGTTAAACAAAATACAATATTAAAATTAATTTTATGTGTTTTATTTCATTTTTTTAACATGGCTACTAGCAAGAAATTTTAAATTACTTACATGAATTATATTTCTATTAGACATCGCTAATAAAAAGTTAATAAGATACTGTAATTTCCTCCTTTAAAACTCTTTACTAGCTTCCCACTGTATTTAGAATATATTTCAAAACAAATTCTTTAACTTAAACATATAACGTCCTGCATCATTTGACATCTGGTGTCTGTCTGGCTTTATCTTTTACTTCTTCCACTCCATTCTAATGGGCCAAGCCTCTTTCTGCCTCAGGGCCTTTGTACATGTTGTTGGCTGGGCCTGAAAAACTCTTCATCCTACCCTTCATCTGACTGAAAACTTCTCATCTTTCCATTTCAGCTTAGGTCCACTCAGAGAGACCTTTCCTGGCCTCCCACCTGGTCCATTGTGTTCACCATTCATAGCATCCTGAACTTTTTCATAATGGTACTTTTTACAAGTTGTATTGGTGAATTTATTTGCTTATTTTTAAAATTCTCTTCGAAAATGATAAGCTCAATATATGTTTTTTTTAAACCACCATATTCTTAAGGTCAGAGAAGGTATAGATGCTCAGTAAATATTTATTCAATGAGTATAGATGATCAAATTAGGTAATGTATATGCAAGCACTTTGTCAACTGTTATATACTATATACATGTAATAGGAAGAGATGGAGGAAGATGGGAAAGAAGAGGAAGAAGAGAAGAAATTGAGTAGTTTTAAACTCTTTTCCTTGCATCAAATTTTAAATAGATTCTCTTGGTATCCTGGGTTATATCTTCAAACCACTGGGAATAAATAGCACAGTAGGCAGCTATATTACACTGCCTTTTTAAAAAACACGTGTATTTTCAAAGACATATTTCTCCTTGAAGGAGGTTTTCAAAGAAGCTCTTCTTAAATTTTTTATTTCTTCTTAAAGAATTTCTTCTTATACAAAGTTCACAAAACTGTTTGCTGATGACTCACATTCCTACTTACCTTCTCTAAGGCATAGATTTCTATTTCCACAGTAGAGGATATCATGTGAATGGAGTAGGAGTGGTGGAGAAAATAAAAAATAATATTAGGGGTGTTTTAGGAATATTTTTCATATAGTAGAAAATCAGAACACAAATGGATCAATGAAAAATACATTTCTACCATCCACTGGTTTCTTTTGGTTTCCTACTTATTTAGTTTCTCCTGTTCTTCTTATCCCATTACCCACTGGTCATTTCAACAACTAAATATACCACTTGCGATACATTCACAGGTACTTTTTGATTGGATTCAGTTGGAATGGTTGACCTGGTAGCCTTGGGTCAATACACCTAGGGTGTGGGAAAGTCTTTAGGAGCCATTGTGATGAGCAGTAGAACATGAGTCACAATTTTCTGCCCTAAAATAGGAAATTGAATGATGGAGAAGATAAACCTTTTGGGAGATTCAGGAAGCCCCAAATATATCTAAAGGCAGCCGGCAACTACTGTATTAGGGACTTGTGCAATTCATCATATTTAGGAGAATTGTGTGTGGTAACAAATATTTGTACAGTCAATTCACTATTAATACTCTAGGTGAAGCTGTCCAGAGATGTATGCCTACTTGAGACTTAGTTTTTGCAACACCAAAATGAAATAGTGTGTCCCTTAGTGTAACGTTCAGCAGTATTATTATAAACAAGTACATTTGCACTGTGCTTTCTTTATATTTTTCCTTGTAAGAAATTTCTTTTATCACTGACAAAATCAGAGTTTAAGCTTAGGGTTTCTTAAATGACCTTAAAGTAAATTTTCCTACCTTTGTACCTTTCAACAATAGTTTCTGACTTAAAGTTAACCTTTTCATTAGCATTTTAATAGCCCAAAAAGTCTACGTGTACTTAGGAGCACATGGCAATCTGCATTTAAATGGGAATGTTGTAAAAGAGCAACATAAAAATTATTTATGTTAGAAAAAGTTGGTTTTCTGTATTTTGTTTTTGTGTTTTCATACTCATAACCTCTCTATATTTTAGAGAACAATTATGGACACTGTTTTTGAAGTCATTGAATTAATTCTGAAGAAAGTGTTATCAGAACCAATCTCCTACCATTAGTAAGAACATCTTAATTTGATATTTGAAAAATAATGCAGAAGAATTGATATTTCAAAATCAAGAGTGATTTGCTCATTTCAGATTCAAAAACCAAAGGCAAACTAAAACCTTTCAGCTTGTATTTAATGGATGTAAATAGATGATAGATAGATGATAGATAGATAGATAGATAGATAGAGATAATCAGACTTAAGACACTTTTGAAGAATGAGAATATGTAATTATTACAAGATACAATTTAATAAGCCATAATCAGAAAAGTTCTATTACATGATTCCTGGATACTGGCATTGTTTGTCTTAGATAAATCTATTTCTTTTGCCATCACCTTCTTCTCTACCCATACACACATATCTATTATATCTCTATTACACCACTCTAAGTGCTCCTATCTCTGCCTTTGTACTTGTTTCATTCATCGTGTCTCAAATACGACTGCCGAGTTCAAATATCTTTTCATCATTTTCACCACTTACTACCCACGTGGCATTGGCATGTCACCCAGTCTTTTTGTATGTCTGTATTTGTATCTGTAAATTGAGATTAATGGTGGTACTACACAGAATTTTTGTGAATATGGAAAGTAATGCATGTAAAATATTTTGATATAATGCTAGGAATAAATGTAAGCTATTATTTTTATTACTTTATACTATTAATGCTACTACTACTATTTTTCTACCACGAGCTCTCTAAATACCCTACGTTTATTAAACCAGCTCCTTAAAGCATCCTCCTCTACATAGCCCTCCTATATTAAAAAGAATAGATAAGGTCTCTTCTCTCACACCACCTTTGCCTCAGTCTCATTTGCTTCTCGATGTCAAGAGAAAGAGACTGGCAAGGTTAAAAAAGCATATATTTGGCTAATGTAATCCCAACCCAAAAAAGTAACATATTAAAAACAAGGCAGAATATCAAAGCTTATTCTTAACTCCATTCTTTCAGCTTCCTGATATATAGGCCACAGTATTCCTTCATAGTTTGTCTTTGTCCTTTATGCTATGTTTTGCCAACATAGCTCAGTTTTGTAAATTTCCACAGTGTCTTTCTCCTTTCTTCAGAAGTTAGTTCATTTCATTCAGGATCAACAAGAAGTTTCGTGTTAGGAAATTGAGAGAGAGAGGGGAAGTTTTTATAAAACACAAAATCTTGAGGCACTGCCTCTTCTTTTACCAAACAGGGAATTAGATTTGTATGAAATGTATATGAAATTATTAGAGAACCCTACAAGAAGTTATATTCATTTGGTCTGCATTTGTCAGATGTACTGAAATTATTTGTTTTTACATTTTTCTCTATCACCTTAATATGAATTCCTTCAAGACAAAGTCATTGCCCCAGTAATGCTATCTATCTGTTTTAGTCTTTGTCTTGTAAGGGATACTCAGAAGATGTTTATCAAATAAACAGAAGAAAAGATGAAAGGACGAGATCTGGATCTTAACCTCAAGAAGTTTGTAGTCTAGTGGAAAGGACCACCTGTATACATAAATAGCAGAAATCCTCACCTCAGCCTACCTTTTTAGACCCTTCCTCCTCTACTCCCCCCTCCTTCAGTCCACAGGTCACCAAGAATTTGACCTGTATTCTTATACCTCTCTTCTTCTATAGTTTCTTCTGCCTGGAATACACTTTTGCTCATTTTCTGCTTGGTATACTGCTGTTCGTTCAACAAGGTATAACTCTAATAGTATCTTTTCAGTTAAGTCTTCTCTGAGTCTCCTCCCCAAGCAGAATGAATACATATTTCTCTCCCCTGCCCACGTGTAGCCCTTTAGCACTTAGTACATTGAACCACACTTACTTACCTATCATCTCTTCAGCTTTAATGTGAACTCCAAAAGGACTGGAACTTTATCTTATTGATTTGTGTAACTCTAGGACTATATGTCCTAGACATATGTCCAGGACAATGTCTGGCATATAGTTAGTGTTCAACACATGGTCGAGTGAAAAAAATGAATGAATCAATGACTCAACAAATAATTCCTACAAATACTCTAAAAAAGGTAAAATGAGAACTTTGTTTAATAACAATCTATCAGTGGGTGCATGGGTGGCTCAGTTGGTTAAGCGCCTCTCAGTTTCAGCTCAGGTCATGAGCTCAGGGTCCTGAGATTGAGCCCTACATGTGTACCCTGAGATTCTCTCCCTGTCCCTCTACCTCTCCCCCGCTCACACTCTCTTTCTTTCTCTCTTTCTTTCAAAACAAATCTATCAGTATTGGCTCATCAATTGTAACAACCATACCACATTAATACAAGATGTTAATAATAAACTATGTATGAAGGAAGAACTGAGGTAGTGTATAAAAACCCTACTTTCCACTCAATTTTTCTATAAACCTAAAACTTCTCTAAACAAAATGTCTATTTATAAAAAAGTCTGTTTATAAAAAAAAAAGTCTAATGAAAAATAAATTCCCAAGGAGAAAAATAAAATATTTTACCTAAAACTTTCTACTATTATGCCTGTGAACTGGAATTTATTTAACTTTACCTCATAAATATGAAAAGAAAATGAGATGGATATAATTGGGCCTTTGATACTATCAAAAGAAATAAATTTGAATGATGTTAAACAATATGAATAATTGTTAAATTGTGTAGTATGGTCCAAAGTGCCAAATTCAAACTCTCCTTTTCATGGTTAAATTTTTCCTCACCTTAATCTCACTCCTTTTTTACTTTTGTCAGTTCTTATACCTCTGTCTGTCCTTGACTGCCATCACCACTGCCTGCTCTTATGGTAGATTCTGTGAGCATCTGTCATAGCTGTGTGTAGATAAACAAAACAAAATTAACCACAGGTAAAATTATATCACCTAAAGCATACTATTAACCTTTATGACTTATTGACAGATATTCTGATTAATTGCATGCTTTGATTAATCCTTTTGTAGAGAATAATAATTGACTAATTTTTCATGGGATTCATATGTAGTAATTCATACTCAACATTACAATTATACTAAACACAGTTGAATTTTGATCTGGTATTTGTTCAGGCATTCTGTGATTATTGGATGGTAGATAATGGTGGAGAAAATTGGTTTGAATCTACACTAATTCCAAAATGCACATGGGGATTTATTATTTAAAAAAATACATCGAAATTTGATTGTCATTTACCTTAGTATTATAGAAATCTAGAACCGAAAATATCTTTTTTTAAATTTTTTAATGTTTATTTATTTTTGAGAGACAGAGAGACAAAGCATGAGCATGGAAGGAGCAGAAAGAGAGGGAGACACAGAATCTGAAGCAGGCTCCAGGCTCTGAGCTGTCGGCGCAGAGCCTGATGTGGGGCTCAAACTCACAAACTGTGAGATACTGACCCAAACTAAAGTCAGAGTCTCAACCCACTGAGCCACCCAGGTGCCCCATAGAACAGAAAATATCTCAATTACTCTTGCTTTCTTATTGTTTGGAGATCTGATAAAGTGAGGCACTTTGAAAGTGGATGGACCATACCTGACAAAAACTCACCAAAGATTATATGCCTCATCACCCTCAGTAGCACCACTGGTTTGTTTTGTCAACATTAGCAGATTCTTTAATTTCTGTAGTCATTGAACTGAAAGTAAAAATACAGAATCCCCAAAAGGAAATCACTTAGTTACAACCACAAAAATAAATTGATTCTATATGTGAGCACTTTAAGTTTGGGGTAACACATGGTAAATTCTATTATAACAATTGGCAAGTGGACATCTACAATGTGTGATTGCTTGGAGATATTGTTTTGTTAAAATTCATCCTGAAACAACTGGACCAGTAGCCACATCTTTTAAATCTATTTTGTTAAAAAAGAAAATTCCACTGTTCTAGTACTTGTTTTCATGGGGTTTGTCTTGTATTATCAATCCACTAATATTTTAGAAATATTACAATAATAATATATTGTTATTACTCGTTTTTATTTAAATTTTCTGGAATTTTTAAGAGTTGGATGGGCCTGTGATAGAAATATCGTTTAGTGTAACAAGCATTTAATAGTCATCCTATACAGTTACTTTGAGTATTTGCTTTCATTCTATATGTATCAAGGATTCTACATCTATTTCCATAAGCCTTCTTAAAAGCCAGAATTCTACTGAACTGAGAATGGGGATGTTGTTCATTGTTTTCCAGAAATAGTCTTGAATGCTACTATATTTGGGCAGATGATCACAAACACATCCACATGACAAGGCAACAGATGTAACAAAAAAAGTGCTGTATTTATTTCAAACCCAGAGAGCAATGCAAGTATCACAGAAAATTTGTGCCAATGATTATATATATTCTTTTGCTGACAGCTTGGTCTATAAAGCTGTTGGAGTGTAGCATCAGCAAGTCTAAACCAGAGGAAACTCCAAACTGATGGATAATATTTGATCCAGTAAATGAAATCAAGTAGGAGTTTTAAAACCAGTTACATCTCCTTTCATCAGACATTTCTTCCTCTTGTCACTTTTTTATGGACTATACATGAGAATGAATAGGAAATGTTATCTCTAAGGTTTTTCCCCCTTGTTGTAAAGCAAGACCATTTGTGAGAGGAGGGAATCTTTACAAGTGCATATTTATTACTGATAAGTGATAGTATGTATGTATGATCCAGTGCTTCCAGAGTCTCCTTTGTACAAAAAAAAAAAAAAAAAAAAAGTAGGTTTGATTTGAGAAAATTAAACCAAGGTGTTTTGTTTTAAGTATAACAGATAAAATAATTGAATCTGGAAGATTTTTGAAGTCATGTCGTTCATTGATTCCTAAACCTATCATCACATAAACAAACACTTTTTGAAAATATAATCTTGGTCTCCACTCAGAGATTTCAATTTAGGAGATCTGTAATGAGATCTAATAGCCTGAAGGCCTGCTTGGTACTTCTAATATACTGTTTTGGAATGACTGATCTAGTCCAACTCCTTATCCAATGTAGAATCCCCTTTAAAAATCTTTAACATGTGGTCATTCAGTGACGCAAGTCGGTCCATTCCATTGTTGGTTGATTCCAATTGAGAGAACGTTCTGTTAAACAAAAGTCCTAGAAACTTCTCCCCAATAATGTGTTCCCAGAAACCCCACAATGAACGCTCCACAGTCAGACCTGTAGTTAGCCCAACAGAGACTCCTTGTTTTGCTTAGATCATTCTGTCTCAGGGACTAAGGAGTGTGTGTATCAACAAACTAAATTGTAACGCAAGGTACATTTATATTGATAAAACAAAAATACCCATGCCTCTTAGTTAACAGCTGAGCTTTGTTTTAATGTTCTCTCAGCAATGGCTTCCAATAACAACTTAAATATTGGCTGAGTATCTAAGATTAAGATTTGTCACATTAATGACAGGACCATCTCAATCAGTGTTGGGAAGTTTGAGAAGTTTGACTGAAAAGCCCCACTAACCTACTCAGAGGTATCAGGGTTACAACTGGATTTAACTCCAGCCTCAGGCTGCTCCTGGAAAAAAAGAGCCCTATCTACTTCTCTTGAACTTCCTTAAGAAAAAAAGACAATCCTGGGAAACCTGTGCCGAGATAATCATACCACTGAGTATAAGAATAGTACACAATTGGGTAGGGAGTGGAATGATAAAGAAGATTCACTTTGAAACTAAGTGGGGTTGGGGGTTGGAGAAAGGGGACCTTGGGAAGCTAAATAGTGAAGTGAACAAAGGGACTAAGTGTGTAACTGACAAGCCTTTTTTTCCCACTGTGTCTTCCTTCTCAGTATGCTTTCTCTTGCTTAGCTCAGTTCTCAACTCTGTCACGCTTCATGTTCTTGTAGAACACCACCCAGGCATGTCCTGAGTGTCTTATTCCAAGTAGCCAGTTGGGGTTGGAGGGACAGATTGTTTACTCTTGGTCTCCATCCAATGGAGACACCAGGGTAGGGTTGGACTGAATGAAATCTAGGGCAGTTATGAGTCTACCCCGATGATGAACCATCTTCAGTTCCAGAGTGAAGCCAACCTAGGAAAGGAAGTTTAAATCTCACCTTGGAGAAGAGAGGTTGTCACAACACAGACCACTGAGAGCAACACTCTGACTAAACCATGAAGGGGTGTGAGCCAAATAAAGGAGGTTACCTGGGCTAGAGCTGAAAACTCTCTTTTTACTGAATGCAACTCTTCCATGTAAACACCTGACTAACTTAAGGCAAGGATAGTCAGGGGAGCAGAGAAAAAAAGGGAGGGAGATGGTAATAAGGAAGTCAGAGTAGGGAAAAGTCAAGAAAAGGGAAATTCAAGAGGTAGGAAAAAGAAGGGGATATAATTAAGGATGGTAGAGCATTTCCGCCAGGAATTGTAAGTAATGCAACCACTCTTTTTATTTTTTCATTATTTTTTTTTTCCTGAAGCCGATTTCTATGGTTAGGATTCAGCCAGTTTGAAATAAAATGACAATAACTTTTTTTTTTTTTTGACTCAGTGTAACAACCCTTGCTATCTTCTTCCCTTCCTTTTCTGATTTGACTGCATAGGCCCATTATCAGGGAGAGGGGAGCTGAGTGTGCACTGACCTTGCCTCCTCCAATCCCTAATTAGTATCACAAGGTCTTTTTAAAACTGAAATGAAGTTTTTATTTTATTTTTCTTTTTTGCCCCAAGCTTTGTGGAGGTATTAACAAATTTATATATATATATATATATATATATATATATATATGGTGTACAACATAATTTTTTAGAAGTGTATTGCATTTTTCAAGTTGGGGAACTAGAAAGCAGAGTGAATTTCTTCTTACTCTGATGCAACCAATAACTTTCCAGATTTAACTTAATTTATTTCAATCAAAGAAATCCTAAAAACCCCAATAGTTACAAAAACAGTAACATAAACAATAACATAACAAAAACAATAACAAGCCACATGCCTGGAGATAAAAGTAATTAAAGGGGTCCCATCTTCTGGTTATTCTCTATAATAGCACTTAATTATTTCTGCCATAGTACATATCAAAAGCTGTAATTATCTTGTTTATTTTTCCTGTTTTCTTGTTTACTGCCTGTCTCCCTTCCAGTAGAATTTCAAATCACGAGGGCAGGGATTATTGACTGTTTTCTTCCCTATTATATATATTCCCAGGGCCTATAAGAGTACCTGCATATAGCAAACACACATTAAATTTATTGAATGATTGAATGGTTGAATGAATGCATGAATGAACAAAGGAATGAATGAATGAATGAATGGTGAGGTTCATTGAACAGGAAGAACAATCCCTTAGGAAACAATCAAACCACTAGCCTGTAAAAACCTGTGTTCTCTAACCCCTCCCTACTTCCTTAACCTCATAATCTGCTTTCCCCCTGAGCATCAACTCCTCTTACACATCATGTTCTTCCTAACTCATGGTGTCACATGTGTGATTTCATTTACTGAGGATGCTCTTCCCTGACTTGGCAACCTCTCATCCTTCAGGTCTCAGTCTAAAAGTCACCTTAGTGAGACTTCCTTGGCTATCCCATGAAAGTAGCATCCCTTCCCACCCCCACCTTGTTATATTCTTTCACTGTAACCTGGTCATTTCCTTCAAGGCACTCTTTTTTGGTAATTTGTAATTATGTGTTTATTTATTTTATTGTCTGTTCCCCCTTTCTATGATATCCTTGAGGACTGGAGCTGTCTCTTTTTGCTCAACTCTGTATCTCCTGCACCTTATAAAATCTTTGGTACAGGGTTGAGAATTAGATATTTGTTGATTATATGAGTATAGAGAGGAACAAATCAAATACTAGTATTCCTTTCCCTGCCCCTCAACATACAGACATGCCATCCTGAGGCTTGGTGTTCTTTTAATAGTCTAGGCATGGCTGAGTGCTCTTAGACCACATAAGAAGAAACTTTGGGTCAGAAAAGTCTTGAACCTCAATCACAATTTAATGATTTGAAATGAAGTTTATAAAAATAATTTATCTTGAAAGGAAGAAATATAAGGAAGGGATACAATTTGTTTTCATTTCTCATGCACAAAATAGTTTGGTTCCAAAGCTGGATTTTCTTTATAAATATACTACACTTGTAGCAACATCATATACCATGTCATTTTTTGTCACATGCAGCAAATTCCCAATTGGGTGCCACAGAGCCCTTTGGGAATTTCACTGGCTGGGCCCAGTTAAGGCATTTTAATTTGATCACCTTGAATTGATTACTAACCCTGGGCTGGGTTCCATTCTCCCTCATGTTCAGTTGGGAGGCAGGACTTGTATAGGCTCCTGGTCAGTCTTCCCACTGCTAGCACTAGCTTTTTCCCTCATGATTTTTCATCCCACCTGTTCTGAGACTCTTTAATACCCCATGACTTTGAGCAGCTGTTGTCTCTGCCTCTAAGTCAGGCATGTGTCCAACAGACAGCTTATATAACTAGGCCCTCAAAGAGATTTTTCCCAAGTGGAGCCACCTCAAATATTTTATTTATGTTAGGATATATCACTTCTGCCTTCTTATCCTTCATAGTAAGTGTCATGTCTCTAAACTTTCTGGAGTTATGTTTATAAATGCAACATCTGTGTGTACTACATATAGACTTTGCTGATTTGCAGCTCTGGCACCATTCCTTGTGTTTACCAGACATTCAGTAAGTATTGTTTAATCAAATTGGATCAAATCTGAAAGCTTATTGGTGTCATTAGAAGAGGTAGAATCCATAAGGACTGTGTTCCAAGGAAGGAAATTTCTTCATCCCTTGACATTTTGAGAACTCCATTTGTGTGGGCAACATGTTTAGGTGAGATTTAGATTGTGGTTTAAGACTAATTACTAACTGCTGGTCTCTATCAGTAACAGGAAGGGTCATTTAGCAAATTTGTGACTGACTATAATTCAGTCACTATTGAAAGCATCTAAAATAATATATATACAAAGTCATCATAACTAGATGTTGAAGATTTTGAATATTCTGACAAGGATTCTGGTTTAAACTATTGAAAATTATGCCTTTGATATACACAAAAAGAAGTACATGAAATAACTGAAAAGAAAATAAGAATTATAAATAGAACATTTTAGTTAATGTTACAACAGAAAGTAAAATTGCATCATATAGCAACATCTAGGTTTTTCTATTTTCAAAAAAGTAGTATCAGAGTATCAAAATGAAGAAGATAATAATATGTAAAAGTAAAAACCTGAAAATATTTGTTGCACTAAATAAATTGAACTATGAAGTTTTTTCAAAGGCTTAAAGTTTTTTTTTTTCTTCTTTACATACAAGCACTAGTGGTCTAAAATTTGAGTTTACAAAACTCCAGTTTCAGACTCCAGAGATACAAACAATTAAGTATGGTAGCTTTCCCTTTCTCTATTGAAACTGAATTTCACTAACTCTCAGTTTCATTTTCATTTCTGGATTGTCACTTTGCTAATTCAGGTTTACTTTGTCTAAATGCCTTCTGCTTTGTTGTGCCTGTATGGTTCAGTTGGTTAAATGTCTGGCTCTTGATTTGGCTCAGGTCATGATCTCATGGTTTCTGAGTTGAAGCCCTGCATTGGGCAGTGCAGAGCCTGCCTGGGATTCTGTCTCTCTCCTTCTCTGTCTTCCCCTCCTCCACTCTTGTGCATGCTCTGTCTCTAAATAAAGAAATAAATAAAAATAAATACCATTTGCTTTTATAATCTCAGAAGCCATTTCCCTCACATAGGTCTTGACAGCAGCAGCCCGCTTTATCTGAGACCCCTCCTAAATTTCCAAGGGTCATTTGACTCCACCTTCACCTTGCATCTGCTGCTCCTTTCATTCACCTATGAAAAGAAAAGGAGCTTCACTCACCTTATTTTTGCATTTGACAAATGATACCAACCAATAGTATTTATAAGTTTTGACATACATAATTGAGAACAAAAGTAAAAATTATTTAAAGATATTTCCAAGATTTAGTCAATACTGAGTCTGTGGCGTATTTGTATAGTTTCTTGATTTGGGCATTTCACGGGTGTAGTATTCCTCTTAGTATGCTAAACTAGCCATTCATACTTAGCCGTCATTTACTTTCTTACTCCCAAGAGCACTGTGATTTATGGAAAATGAGTGCAAAAAGCCAGTTGCCTTGATAATTCAGATCTGGTTGAGAGACTTGGAAATTAGGTGGAATGTCCTTGGTTTTTCCACCCTAAACCTGTAAAACCTGTGATTTTCCTATCCCTGGAGGCAGTGTGCTAGATTAGATACAGATATGTTCTGCCCCAAAGAACCTCAAGAACACCGAGAAATACCTTGATCTGAAACAAAAGGCATGCTTAGGCTTCACGAAGAAAGCTTTGGAATATAAAAATCAGGTTAGAATAAGAATCCCAGAATCTTACCCTAAATCTTACTCTTTATGACAGAAAATTTTCACCACTTGGCACATGGTCTAGTGCTATGCAAATTCTAAATAAAAATGGGATTATGTAAATTAGTATATTGACCAAAATTTGAAAATGAGCTTTAAGTTATAAATGAATTGTAGCTGAACTCTAACATGGGCAGAATGCTGAATATTCAGGAAGAAACATATGGGGTTTTGGTTATTTAGCTCTAGGAACACCACGGACGTATTTAACCAATCTGGCAGATGAAAGATACTGTAGGCATCACTCATTGTCAGAATATCTGATTTAGAGACTATACTTATAAAATTTGGTGACACAAAACAATGGTTTTCCAAATTAAATGTACTTCAAACTAGACTGTCATGCTTTTTCATGCAAATTTTGGTCCCTTGCCAAAGAGAGTCTCATTCACTGAATTTGGTGTTGGCTCAAGAATCTGCATTTTAACAAACAAAGCAAGTTGAATATAGACTACCTTTGGCAACTACTCAACTGTGCCCTTGAAGCATGAAAGTAGCCATAGACAATAGGTAAACAAGTGGGAGTGGCTGTGTTCCAGTAAAACTTTATATATATACTAAAACTGGATTTGACCCATGGTGATATGTAGTAAGCAAAGTTTTCACAGCCTGACCAGGTGCGTTCAGGGTCTAAAGGATTAACTCTTCTTACAAACCTAAAACTTATCGTCTTAGCATTTTTTTTTTGAGCTAGCTTGCAGTTTATGTCTAAGTAACACCTATTAGGCAACTGTGATATTTAAGCTCATTCCCATTTACTATTGTAAATATGAAATAAGGGGAAAAACACATTTCTCTGACTTGTGTACACAAAATAAAGAATTCTCATGACCCATTTTCTCCAGAAAATCTTCCTGGATCCTTGAAGCCCAGTATTCAGAGTTAAACAACACATTCTCTTGCGTATGTTTTCTCCATGATTCACATTGGTAATTCTGAACCCCTCTATGGCAACAGTATTAAGATCATTTGGATAGATTAATGATGGAACACACCTGGCGTTGTGCTATTTCCATTTCTTGCACGATGGCAGACATTGCCAACCATTTATAGTATTCTTTCCTTCTAAGTACATATATGACCACAACATCATTCTCAAGAATTTTAGTTATTTATTACCAACTGACCAGAGTTGGCATGTGAGATGAAACTTACGTGTTGCCCCTTAATAAATTAACCTTGCTATGTGGTATTTTTGGCATCTGTGGTTATTCTATTTGGGGGCACATAATATTACTCCTACTATATCTTAAAGTAGTTATAAGCCTTGCCCAAAAGGAGTTCCATAGTATACATTTTGACTAGTTATCATTGTTTTCCTCTTAGGTCATAAGTATTTTAAATTCATTGACTATGCGTACTCTATCATGTTATACCCTAAGATTATTCCAGAAACACTTGTTGACAGATTTATACAGCATCTTTTCTCATTAGAATGTTAGTGTTAATGATTATGATATCATTAGGACACTAAAAACTCCTGCTAATAGTTCACTAATTAAAGTATATTTGAAACCATAAAAACTGATATTATTGGTAATTTGTGAATTGAAGATATGTATAGTCTGGTTTTTGGTCAGATATCTTTGACTATAGAATATTCTTTGAAATAGCATTTCAAATCAATTTGGGTTAATACTTACTGTTAAAAAATTGTTTGGCTTCATAATCAAAATGTCCACTTACCAAGTACATTATAGTATATAGCATTAAATAGACTCCATTGCATAGCATAGTACTGACTCTGCAAACCTGTGATGTCATATTCTGGCTATTTTAATAAAACTTGTTTAGTAAAACTTGAAGAAAACTACCATTTAACAAAACAAAACAGTTTTCAAAAGGTTTTCAATTTTATCCTGGTACATAAAGCTCACGTGTAATATGACTGCATCTATTAACTGAGTTGGTAGTCAGTATTTTCCTGTTGGTAGGGTTGGTTACAAAGAAGCATTGATCAGAAACTCAAATTGAATACAATTAAAAGCTAAGTGCAGAGGACTAATACAGCTGTACTAGGTAGCTTGTCCTAAAATTTCTAAGGTAGGACAGTTGGTAAATGGGACTTTTTCAGTGGTGTATGATCTGGGAGGTAATCTCCATCAGAAACCCAGCTTTTTACTTAGCAAATTTGATAGAGGCTCAAGTATCAAAACAAACTAGATGGATAGTAACATCCCTTTATATCTAGTATATGTGTTTCAGCACCAAAACCTCTCTTACAGACAAACCACATTCTTCATGCTTTCCTTACAGTCCCATGTTAGGCCTTGGGAAACATTATCTCACCTCTGATAGTTCCAAATCTTCATGACAGGATCTGACTGTTTTCATTTTTAACCAACTTGCTTCTTTTAAAATATGGAAAATCTCTTCTTCTCAAAAAAGAAAAAAAAAAAACCTATCAACAGCTTTAGGCAAAGAGAGGGCGTTTGTTAGAGACTTAAGGAAGAGCCATGTCCAGAGATAACATGTTTCCCATCTTTATAGTTCTGATGTCTGTCTTTGATACAGATAAAAACCTCTCTATTCTAGGTATTCTCTAGTCTTGGCACATACCAAAAGCACACAAGAAGTAGGGATAGTTTATAAATGAATGTAGGAGAATGAAAGACATGGAACTTATGTGCAAATTACAGGGAGAGAATAGACAGTGGAAAAGAAATGTTGGTGCAAAGGGACTCTTGTAAAAGAATCTCAAGTCAAGAAATCTGTGATGAGAGCTTTGAGTATATTGCAGGAAATCAGATCCAGATGGTTTTTGTACATGCTCTGGCCAAAATTTTATAAGGCTGGTAAGCTGTTTATTGACAACTCAGTCTACCAAACCAAGAACCCTCATATTCCAAGGTTTAGGTGGGTAGGACCAGCCCCCCGTAAATTTTGTCAATAGATTCAGTGTTCTCTGTCAAAAGTATTGTCTATACTTTTCTAAGCCAAGAATGTTTCCACCATAACTATTATGTCTGGTGCTCAGTAGGCTTCCCAGTTATTCAACCTCACTCTCTGAAAATCACAACATCTGGAAAAGATATGGAGAGCTCATTTACTTTAAAGTGTTAATGATGGTTGACACAGTTCAGTGTGTTTCCTTTCCCAGGGGGGATGTGATTGGGGTCTAAGAAATGACCTATTTGAACAATTTTGAATATTCCACAGTTACATGGGAGAGGGATTGGTGATGTAGCCTACCTTCTTACTGTCCCTGAAATCATAGCACCTATAGGCAATTGACAACTCATAAAGTCGGCCCTGTGGCTACCTATGGGAATATAGGTAAGGAAGTTGGGAAAAGTTGGCTCTCCCAGTATTTGACTCAGCACCATCACTAATCTTTTTGTTTGTTTGTTGTTTGTTGTTTGTTTGGTTTTGTTTTTGTTTTGTTTGACACTTTGAATTTAGTTTTCTTAAAATTATGCTCTGATAAGTATACTAGACAGTCCTCAGGGAACTTGGGTGGCTTGGTTGAGCGTCTCACTTCGGCTCAGGTCATGATCTCATGGTTTGTGAGTTAGAACCCTGTGTTGAGCTCTGTGTTGACAGCTTGGAGCCTGGAGCCTGCTTTGGAATCTGTGTCTCCCTCTCTCTCCTCCCCTCCCCCCACTCATGTTCTCTCTCTCTCTGTCAAAAATAAAGATTAAAAAAAATTTTTAAAAAGAATACTAGAGTCTCCTAAAAGACTTATCCCAAGATTTTCTAGAAAAACAATGGGTATTTTATTTTTTTGCTCAAGGTTATTTGGGAAGTGGGACAGAGGAGCATTCGAAGTTCAGGACAAACCCTAGGATATAGACACCAACTATAAGGTACTAGCCAGGCCTTTGGAAAGCTACTCACCACACCCAGGGAGCTTAATGCTAAAAATGAAATGACTAATTTGTTGTTTTAACCCAAATAATTTCTCAAGTTATTTTATCTGTCCAAACAATTACCTGGCAGTAGGTGTAATTGATTTTTTTTTGTCTTGGTGACAGATGGGAAACTAATACTTGTAATATTATAAACCATGCCTGAGCAGAAATCATTAGATCAACTTGAATGTTAATATACAAAACTATTCTTGTTTTTAATAAATGGTCTGTTCATTGGTATAGAAGATACTTTTTATTATCCTTTTTATTTCTTTCCACATAGTTCAGGGTTTAATATTCTAGTCTAGCCATGCTTAGTTATAAAATCAACATACACGCCTGTTACTGAGCACAATATAGTGACTGTCAATGTGTTTTTCCCCCCACAGTGACTATATTTGTGCCCAGTGAGAATTGAAAATCAAAAACTGTTTATTTGACTGGTCCCATTTCTCTTAGCTTATTAAAATTACTGCCCAAAATTACTACTTTGTACTTGTGTACAAGTACAAAGACCAGTTTGAAATGTAAAAGTTAGTGATATGTATGTGACACCAAAAGCATTATCCATAAAATAAAAAAAATGGGCTTTTTAAAAATTTAAAACTTCTCTATAAAAGACACTGCAAAAATAAGGAAAAGGCAAGGCACAGAGTGGGAGTAAATATTTGCAAATCACATATATAATAAAATACTTGAATCCAGAATATATAGAGACCACTCAAAACTCTATAATGAGGAAAACAACAATCTAATTAAAAATAGGTTGAATGGGCACTTAACCAAAGAAGATATACAAATAGGAAATAGACACAGGAATAGATGTTAAACATTATTAATCATCAGGGGAATGCATACCAAAACCACATTGCGTGACCATTACATGCCCATTAAAATAGCTATAAAAAATATTGACAATACTAAGTGCTGACAGGGATGTGGAGCAACAGGAAATTTCATATATCCTCCTGGTAGGAATGGAAGATGGTTCAGCCATGTAGGAAAATGCATTGGCAGGTTCTTATAAACATATGCATACCATATGACCCAGAAATCTTAAAAAGAAAAAATATGTTTGCACAAAAAATCTGTACACAGTATTTATAGCAGTGCTATTCATAATTGCCCCAAACTGGAAATAACCCACATCCACTTAAAGTGAATAAATAAAGGTGCTGTGGTGCATCCACCCAGTGAAATGGTATTCAGCAATGAAAAGGAATGAGCCATTGATATATGCAGCAGTATGAGTGAATCTCAAATGCATTATGCTCGGTGAAAGAAACCAGACACAAAAGATTACATACAATATGATTCCATTTAGACAGTATTCTGCAAAAGGCAAAACTATGTGAAGAAAGAAGATATCAGTGTATACCAAAAGGTTAAGTATGGGGAACGAGACTGACTTCAAAGGGACAGCAAAAGGGAAGTCTGAAGGGTGTTAAAACTGTTTTGTATCCTGTTTGTGGTGGCAGTAACAATATTCTATGCATATGTTAAAGTTTATAGAACTCTACATGCAGAAATGTTAAAAAGATAATTATTATACATTAATCCTTACAGTCAAGATTTAAAAATAAGTGAGGTTTGGAAGGCAGCTATGTTCACCATTATTCCACTAACAGTTCAGGACTTCCAGATGTACAAAGCTGTAGTATAAAACAGCATGGTACTGGCACAAAAATAGACACTTCAATCAACGGAACAGAATAGAAAACCCAGAAATGACCCCACAACTATATGATCAATTAATCTTCAACAAAGCAGGAAAGAATATCCAATGGGGAAAATAGAGTATCTTCCACAAATGGTGTTGGGAAAACTGGACAGGAACACGCAAAAGAAAGAAATCAGACCTTTTTCTTATATAATACAAAAAATAAATTCAAAATGGCTGAAAGACCTAAATGTGAGACCTAAAACCATCAAAATCCTAGAGTAGAACACAGTCAGGAACCTCTTTGACATCAGCCACAGCAACTTATTTCTAGATTTATCTCCTGAGGCAAGGGAAACAAAAGCTAAAGTAAACTTTTTACAGTTTAAACTGGGACTACATCAAAATAAAAAGCTTCTACACAGCAAAGAAAACAATCAACAAATCTAAACAGCAACCTCCAGAATGGGAGAAGATATTTGCAAATGACATATCTGATAAAGGGTTAGTATCCAAAATATATAAAGAATTTATCAAGCTCAACACCCCAAAAATGAATAATCCAATTAAAAATGGGCAGAAATTGGGGTGCCTGGGTGGTTCAGTAGATTAAGTGTTCGACTTCAGCTCAGGTCATGACCTCAAGGTTCATGAGTTTGAGACCTGTGTCGGGCTCTGTGCTGACAGCTCAGAGCCTGGAACCTGCTTCAGGTTCTTTGTCTCCCTCTCCCTCTACCCCTCCCCTTGCTCATGCTCTGTCTCTCAAAAAATGAATAAATGTTAAAAATTTTTGTAAAAATGGGCATAAATGAATAGACATTTTTCCTAAGAAGACATACAGATGACCAAAAGACACATGAAGCATGCTCAACATCACTGATAATCAGGGAAATACAAATCAAAACTACAATGAAATATCACCTCACACCAGCCAGAATGGATAAAATCAAAAACACAAGAAACAACAGGTGTTAGCAAGGATGTGGAGAAAGGGAAACCCTCTTGCACTGTTGGTGGGAATACAAAATGTGCAGCCACTCTGGAAAAGAGTATGATGTTCCCCAAAAATTTAAAAATAGAGTATGATGTTCCTTCCGAATTAAAAATTTACCCTATGATCCAGAAATTGCACTATTAGGTATTTACCCAAAGGATACAAAAATATCAATTCAAAGGGATACGTGCACACTGATGTTAATGCACCCCACTGTTGGTGGGAATGCAAAATGTGCAGCCACTCTGGAAAAGAGTATGATGTTCCCCCCAAATTTAAAAAGGAGTATGATGTTCCCCCCAAATTAAAATTTTACCCTATGATCCAGCAATTGCACTATTAGGTATTTACCCAAAGGATATAAAAATATCAATTCAAAGGGACACATGTACCCTGATGTTAATAGAAGCATTATCTATAGTAACCAAATTATGGAAACAACCATGTGTCCATGCACTGATGAATGGATAAATAAGTGATAAAGAACCAGATGGACTTAACAGATATATTCATAACATTCCATCCTTAAACAGCAGGATACACATTCTTTTCAAGTGCACATGGAACATTCTCCAAAATACATAGCATACTAGGTCACAAATCAGGCCTCAACAAGTACAAAAAGTTGGAGACCATACCATGCATATTTTTTTACCACAATGCCATGAAACTTGAAGTTAATCACAAGAACAAATCTGGAAAGAGCACAAATACATGGAGGTGAAACATCATACTACTAAACAATGAATGGGTTAACCAGGAAATCAAAGAAAACATTTAATAAAATTCATGGAAAGAAATTAAAATGAAAATGGTCCAAAACTTTTAGAGATGCAGTAAAAGTGGTCCTAAGAAGGAAGTATGTAGCAATACAGGCTACCTCAAAAAGGAAGAAAAATCTCAAATAAACATCCTAACCTTACACCTAAAGGTGCTGGAATAAGAACAACAAAGCCTAAAGCCAACAGAAGGAGGGAAATAATAAAGATTAGAGCAGAAATAAATGGGGCATCTGGGTGGCTCAGTTGGTTAAGCATCTGACTTCGACTCAGGTCATGATCTCACACTTTTTTGTGAGTTCTAGCTCCACATCAAGAACAGTGCTGACAGTTCAGAGACTGGAGCATGCTTCAGATTCTGCATTGGAGACTGGAGCATTCTTTGGTCTCCCTCTCTCTGCCCCTCCCCTGCTCATTCTCACTCTCTCTTTCTCTCTCTCTCAAAAAAAGGAATAAACAATAAAAAAAATTTAGAGCAGAAATAAATGTTATAGAAACTTAAAAAAATAATAAAAATTAAAAATAAAACAGGTAAATGAAACCAGGAGTTGGTCCTTTGAAAAAATAATAGGGGCACCTGAGTGGCTCAGTCAGTTAAGGGGCCGACTTCGGCTTAGGTCATGATCTCAAGATTAGTGGGTTCCAGACCAATGTCAGGCTCTCTGCTGACATCTTGGAGCCTGGAGCCTGCTTCGGATTCTGTGTCTCCCTCTCTCTCTGGCCTTCCCCCGATCATGCTCTGTATCTCTCTGTCAAAAAAATGAATAAGCACTAAAGAAAAATTTTAAGGAAAAATAACAAAGTTGATAAGCCCCTAGCAAGACTTATTAAAAAGACAAAAGACCCAAACAAAATCACAAAAGAGAGAGGAGAAATAACAACCAACACCACAGAAATAAAAACAATATTAAGTGAATATTATGAGAAAATATATGCCAACAATTTGGACAACCTGGAAGAAATTGATAAATTCCTAAAAACATATAAAATACCAAAACTGAACCAGGAAGAAATAGAAAACTTGAAAAGACAGATCACCAGCAAAGAAATTGAATCAGTAATCAAAAATCTCCCAACAAACAAAAGTCCAGGACTAGATGGCTTAACAGGTGAATTCTACCAAACATTTAAAGAAGTGTTAATACCTATTCTTCTCATACTATTCAAAAATAATAAAATTGGAAGGAAAACTTAGAAATTCATTCTATGAGATCAGCATTTTCCTGATACCAAAACCAGATAAAGACCCCACTTAAAAAGAGAACTACAGGCCAATATTCTTGATAAACATGGACACAAAAATTCTCAATAAAATACTAACAAACAAAATCCAACAGTACATTAAAAGAATCACCACAATCAAGTGGGGTTTATTTCTGGGCTGTGAGGGTGGTTCAATATTCACAAATCAATCAATTTGATAACACCACACTAATAAAAGAAAGGATAAAAAACATATGATTGTATACAAAGATCCAGAAAAAGCATTTGACAAAATACAACATCCAAACCCTCAACAAAGTGAGGTTATAAGGAACATACCTCAAAATAATAAAGGTCATACATGAAAAACCCACAGTTAATATCATCCTCAATAGAGGAAAAACTAACAGATTTTCCTCTGTGGTCAAGCACAAGACAGGGATATCCATTCTCACCAGTTATTTAACATAGTACTGGAATTCATAGCCTCAGCAATCAAACAAACAAAAAGAAATAAAAGGCATCCAAAATAGCAACAGGGAAGTCAAACTTTCACCATTTGCAGATGACATGATACTCTATATAGAAAACTTGAAAGACACCACCAAAAACTGCTAGAACTGATACATGAATATAGTGAAGTCACAGGATACAATATTAATGTACATAAATGTGTGGCATTTCTATACACCAATAATGAATCAGCAGAAATATAAATCAAGGAATCAGTCCCATTTACAACTGCACCAAAAACTATAAGATACCTTAGGAATAAACATAACCAAAGAGGTAAAAAATTGTTCTCTGAAACCTATAAAACACTGATGAAAGAAATTAAAGATGTGACAAAGAAATTAAAGATGACACAAAGAAATGGAAAAATACTGCATGCTCATGGATTGGAAGAACAAATACTGTTAAAATGTCTATCTTATCCAAAACAATGTACAAATTTAATGCAACCTCTATCAAAATACCACAAGAATTTTTCACAGAGCTAGAACGAAGAATCCTAAAAGTTGTATGTGACCTGAAAATACCACTATTAATAAAAGCAACATTGAAAAAGAAAAGCAAAGTGGGAGGCATCACAATTCTGGAATTTACATTCCAGAAGCTGTAGTGAACAACACAGTATGGTACTGCCACAAAAATAGACACATAGATCTATGGAACAGAATAGAATACCCAGAAATGGACCTACAACTGTATGGTCAATTAATGTTCAACAAAGCATGGAAGAATATCCAATTGGAAAAATATATTATTCTCCACAAATGGTGTTACGGAAACTGGACAGCCAAAGAATGAAACCAGACCACTTTCTTATACCATACATAAAAATACATTCAAAATGGATGAAAGACCTAAAAGTGAGACCTGAGACCATCAAAATCCTAGAGTAGAACACAGGCAGGAACAACTTTGACATTGTCCATTCCAACTTCTTTCTACATTTGTCTCCTGAGGGAAGGGGGAAAAAAGCAAAAACAAAAAACAAAAAACAAAACAAAACAAAACAAAACAAAAAAGCCATTGGAACTACATAAAAATAAAAACTTCTGGACAGCAAAGGAAACAATCAACAAAACTAAAAGGCAGCCTCCAGAATGGGAGAAGATATTTGCAAATGACGCATCTGATAAAGGGTTAGTATCCAAAATATACAAAGAACTTATCAAACTCAACACCCCAAAAATGAATAATCCAATTAAAAATGAACAGAATACATGAATAGACATTTTTTCCAAAGAATACAAAGAGATGGCCAACAGACATGAAATTATGCTCAACATTACTCATCATCAGTGAAACACAAATCAAAACTACAATGATACATCAGCTCACCCCTGTCATATGGCTAAGATTAACAACATCAAAAACAGCAGGTGTTAGTGAGGATGCAGAGAAAAGTGAAATCTTTTATACTGTTGGTAAGAATGCAAACTGGTGCAGCCACTCTGGAAAACAGTATGGAGGCTCTTCAAGAAGTTAAAATGGAATTGCTCTATAACCCAGCAATTGTACTGCTAGGTATTTACCAAGAGGATACAAAAATACTGATTCAAAGGGATACATGCACCCAGATGTTTATAGAAGCATTATCCACAAAAACCAAATTACAGAAAGAGCCCAATGTCCATCAACTGATGAATGATAAAGAAGTGAGATCTATCATCTATCTATCTATCTATCATCTATTTATCTATCATGTATCATCTATAATGGAATATTACTCAGCCATAAAAAAGAATGAAATCTTGCCATTTGCAACAACATGGATGGAACTAGAGAGTATTATGCTAAAGAAAATAAGTCCATCAGGAAAAGACAAGTACCATATGATTAAACTCATATGTGGAATTTAAGAAACAAAACAGGTAAGCAAAGAAAGAAAAAGAGCGGTAAACTAAGAGAAACACTCAACTATAGAGAATAAACTGATGGTTGTCAGAAGGGAGGTGAGTGAAGGGATGGGTGAAATAGGAGATGGGAATTAAGGAGTGCACTTGTGATCAACACAGGGTGTTGCATGGAAGTGTTGAATCACACTGTACACTTGAAACAAATATTACACTGTATGCTAACTGGAGTTTTAAAAACTTAAAAAATATGAAAAAAAGAAAACCTAAAAAAATAAGTGATGTTTTAATTCTGCACTACACACTTTTTTATCTTATTTGCAACACTCCTCTAGGCATCTAGTCTTTCCTCAGTTCTTTCTCTCAGCTTTTATGATGTGATCTGATGAACCAATTCACACAAAAATTCAAATGATACTAATATGTACATGTATTTCTTTAGTAGGGTCATTTTAATTTGATGAGATCACAGAAGTCTTTTTTTAATGTTTATTTATTTTTGAGAGAGAGAAAGAGAGACAAAGTGCAAGCAGGGACAGAGAGAGATGGAGACACAAAGTCTGAAGCAGCCTTCAGACTCTGAGCTGTCAGCAGAGAGCCCAATGTGGGGCTTGAACCCATGAACCATGATATCATGACCTGAGCCAAACTTGGATGCTTAACCAATTGAGCCACTCAGGTGCCCCTTAAGTTAAAGTAATGCATCTCAGTGAGTTGAATTACAAGCATTGGCCGTGAGTAAAGGAGACATTGTAAGAGATTAGAGCCATAACAGCCTTCTATACATTTTTGAAACTGAATCATATTTGCTTATTTTTTCAAATATTATTTTGGAAATTGTAAATTGTGTAAGAATATGGCATAGTCTATGTGGTACTATAGATGAATATATGTGTATATCCCTCCCCAATACTGATTACACTCAGATCAGGAAAAGAAATTATAGTTGGAATGAAAAAAAGTGTCTTGATATCTTAATTTCTTAATAAAAGATATCATTTAATTGATGAATTTCTTATATAAAAATTCTGAAACCATGTAAGCTTATTGTGTGTGTGTACACACACATGCATTATTTTTATTGTTACTTCTCAGGGCTGAGTGACTATGCTTGCATGTAAAGTGCTTTTTAAAAGTTGTTTAATAGTGAGATTCCTTTTGTAAAGTACAAAATGTTTAAAGCAAAAATTTACTCTTTATTCATTTTAAAAGCTAAATTTATATGTTAGATTTCCTTTAAGTGTGATACATCTGTGCAAGAATTGGGAGGTTTCAAACATGCAGAATTTATTACCAATTTTTCTTTTTATTCTTACTGATACCAAATAGAGGTAAACCAGATTTTATGAGTCATAATACAGACAGTATAGTGAATATCTGTACATCCATCATATAAATTCATGTATATTAGATCTCAGTAAAAGTAATAAAAGACCTTAAAATAAATTAGACTTGCAGTTCTTTCCAAAGTGAGCCCAGCAACAATGTGTCTGAATTAGAATACTTTACCTTTATTGATTTTCATTTTCATGTCAGGTTTGTAAAATATTTCAAGGTGTATATCATGGGTGCATATGACATATGATCTTAATTGTACTTTTTTGCCTCTGTCAAAATCAGATGAAGTGGAAACACAGGGATTACTAAAACTATGATAGGATGCTTACCTTACCTACCTAGAGGCAGGTACTAGGAACTCTCAATCTTGCATTGCATCCACTGAATCCCAATATCACTGACCAACTTCATTTAAAAGCACTCCAATCAGAATATTCCTTGAGAAGAACAACAGTAAAACAGAAAATGTTACAGTGGGTTAAGAAAATAGTTGAGTGGCTGAATGTTTAGTCATATCCATTAACCTTCAATTTGGATGATTTGGATAGAGGAAGAAGATTTTGTTTTTAGTGTGACAATGAACAAATCAATAGTTTGATCAAAATATACTATTACAGTTTAAAAGTATAAGATGGATAATACAGTATCAGAGAGGCCAGTAAAGCCATGGAGGAAATTGTTTCAACCTGAGAAAGAGAAGAACTCATCAAAACTAATATCCAGAACAAGACTAAATAGTTGCATTTCATCAAAATAAAATGGTGATTCAGTGCTTAAATATTATCAGCTTTTTGTTCTTGCAGGCATTCTAGCTCCTACCCCCTAAAGTTAAGCATCTTCCATCTTCCCCATCCACTTCAAGGCGAATGCCTAAGAGCAAATGAAATTTGAGCAATGGCACAGAGGTGGATTACTTGAGAAATACTGATCTGGTTAAGCACCAAATAAGGAATATGCCAAGAATTAAGGAGAAGCTTTAGCTAGAAATGAAGGAAAGACTGAAATGGCATATGTCATAAGATCCCAAAGCAGCCAGCTCCAAATAAGGGGGACAGGGATATTAAATTAGAATTAGGGAAAAGAGGTAAAAGACCAGATTTGGTAACCCAAAGGATTAACTATTGAAAACTCTGTTTTGAGGTGACTTTAGGAGGTGATTTGGGATGGGGTATCTGTGTACATCAGAGAGAAGTGCTGTATTGGGAAAACAAAACTTATGGAGCTATAGACTCCCTTTTTGTGCCCATTCTTTGAACTAAGCTGATATCATTGCAGCTTTGGGCCTTTCATATGGGCTGGTTTGTGGTGAACTACAACAAAACTGGCTTTACTTAAAATGGAGTCCTTTAACACATCAGAGTGGTACAATTGCAGGGTATTGCTGTGGCATTTCTCTTCTCCCATTAGTCCTCAAAACCCCAAACAGAAAACAAATAACTGGGAATAAGGAAGCTATGCATATCTCAGGTTCTTATAGAAAATGAGAAGAGACATAGTGCCCTCACTCTTGTCAGTTAATAACTCACCTTTATGCCCTGTTGCCATTTGTAAGCTTGAACCCTACATCTTCTGTCATCTCGGCTTGATTATTAGTCCAGTTCTTGTATGTTTATGACTTCACTTCCTTTGTGCTGCATATGCTTTACTTCAGATCATGATTAGATCCTGTGTTTCTGAGCCTAATATCCCAACTACAAGTCCTAGTTGCCCCTTGTACAAATGTTTGGTTTTGGAGTTTTTACATGAACTGCACTATGATTCCTATTAATACCACTACAGTGGCCAGCCAAAAGTGCCCAAGACCCTTCCCCTAGCAGAACTTCTGTTGAACAAGAAAAATGAAGGAACAGGATAGAAGAGAAATGATACTGTAGAGACATTAGGGTAGCTCAGAGACCCTAGTTAGCAATTTGTATTTTATTTCAAAAGAACAAGAACCATCTTCTCCTATAAAATGTCTCTTGGTCAGAGAAAAACATACTGCATAGGATGGATAATTGCCCTGGCACAAAGTAGTGTTATGTGGGTTTGGAAAGGAGCCAAGCCCAAAGAGAAAAGAAAATATCAGTGAGAACAGGATAGGAAGTTGAAATTTAAGATCAACATGCATAATGAAAAATATTTGGTGACCTTAGGTGACTACTAAATTAAACCTGGTTTAAAATGATTTGGGTGTTTGGGAACAGAAGTTCTCAGGTATATTTCCCTTTTGACTACTATTTGTAACTGCAAATACAAGGTGAGGACTGCCTGGGTGAATGTTTTTCACAGCTAAATTGAAACATACTGACTCATGTAGAAAAAAGTCATGGAGATTTACCTTTCCAAGTAAATTCATATACCAACCCAGAAAACATCCCCCAAAATGACAGCATATGAAAGGTTGTCCCCTTGGAAAAGGAGTTCAATTTCGAATTATCTATACTATAGACCTTGAAAGTCTGTTGTCATTTTGTCCGATGAAAAATGGAGATGTTTGACTTAGTGACCGATGATCTGCCCAAGAGTGTTTTCTTTCTTCTATTACTGCTTCAATTGTATATTTACTGAATTAGCTGTGATTGATGATAACATTTAAAGCCCTTGCTAGTTTTTTCTGGTGAAAAGATGGCATATTTTAACTATGTTAATAGTTTTAGGTTTAAGTGTAGCACAATATATTTTTATAATCTTTCAAAAGTGAAGCCAAAATTTATACAAATGGATTCATTCTGTCTTTAGCCCAAGCAACTCTGACAAAAAGATGTCATTTAAAGTAATGTTGCTCATCATTCAGAGATGCAAAAGCTGAAGGCTACATTGCTTTGATATGAAATAACTTTGTAGTTTTTGAATGCCTGGCAAAATCTGTATATGTCACTAACAGCAACTTAAGTAGTTTGTACAGCTGGGGCCAAATGTACTACTAGGGGGAAAATATCACTGACAGCAGTAATTTTAAAATAAATAATATAGCTAAAGAAAGAGTTTTGTTCAGAAACACAAACTTCCATAAAAATGGTTGTGGAATATTTGATCATTTTAAAGGTTTATTAATATTGTGAACAATGTGAAGTGTTGGTAAGGACAGCAGACTATAGGGCTACTTTTTTTTTTTTAACTTAGGCAGTCTTATTTGGAATTTGGTGTATATCAGATTTAGGGTGAGTAACCTAAAACTTTTTTTCCTAAAACTTTTTAAGAAATGATAACAACTGAATATTATTTTCTACTTGGTATATTCCTCAATGAAGAATAGTTTATACTCTTACCTCATAAATATGACTGTGGGGGAGTAAATACAAGGGTTTGCTCATATTGTCTCTTTTGGTGTGACTACTGTATTTCAGTATTGTTAGGTTCTTAGGTCTATTTGAATGCCAATAGCTAAATTCTGTAAATGGAGAAGAAAGATAATTTGGGAAATTACCCTGTAAGAGATGGGATTATCTGTCTGTAGTGCTGGATAATTAAGTATTCACTTAAGCCTCTAGGCCTCAAAATGAACTCTCAATGTTTCTAATATTAAATAAGCCTAGGTCTCCTAAAACATGCCAGTTTATATGTATTATAATCACAAGGTTCAAGCCATTTTCTCATACCGACAGCCTTAAACTGAAGTATACTTAGTTTATAAAAGTCAAACCAAGACATGACAGGTTCCCAGAGATGTGTAAACATGTCCCTGACTGATGAATATGCTGAACTGAATCGTATTTACAGGTGGTAGCCTCCATTCTGTTCCAAATTTGGTGTGTGTGTGTGTGTGTGTGTGTGTGTGTGTGTGTGTGTTTGCGTGGTTATATAACTTACCCATAATTTTGATAAGTGTTTCTGTAGGGACTTTGGATGGTACCTCATCAAGTACAGGGAGATAGTAGGGCACCCAGAAATGAGTTCCTTTGCATGTGATGTATAGTAGTACCTTGGTTGACCCCTGCTGACTTGTGCTTTTGAAGTATACTTTTAATACTATAACTGTTTTCCACAAAATATTTGACCTATAGCATTCATAAATAACAACTACAAATATAGGCTCAGTATTATGAATTGGGTTCTTGTATATCTGGAGTATAAGACTGTGCAGTGTTCTGACAATAGGCCCAGGTAAGCAAATTCATGAAGCACAGCTTTGTTTAATCTCTTTAGTATTACCCTCTATTGCTATCCACACATGTTAACTCTGTATATTCCCAATTATGGCAGCATAATTAAAAGCCATCTTTGACCTTTAATGACCTGAAATGGAACAAACTTCTCATCTCCTGCACGATTATAATTTTCAGCTAGGACAAAAAGCACACCTAGAGCTATGCCTACATTTCCGTCATTAAAACCCCCACCTTTGTAGTATTTCCCAATCTGAGCCCCCTAATAATGTGCAGCAAAATCCCTATGCCCAGACTGTTTGGCACAGGGTCATATGAGGTGTCCTTTCTCCTTTATAGGAATACAATGAGTCTTCATTGCAAAGGGTAGATCATAACATATAAGCACTTCATATGTCATTGAATTGACAATTTAAATCTATTTAGATGTTTTCTAATTCAGTCTAACAGCCTATTGGTAGTAACCAGTTAAATCCATTAAACCAGTAATAAATCTAGACTTTACTTGTCTAAAGGCTAGCCTCAGATCATCAATGGTCCTCATGGTATACTTTATAAATAGTCCACTAAACAACTGTGAGAGAAAAAAGCAAAACTATTTGTATTGAAGTTTTCAGTGTGTAGTTCAAGGAAATTTCCAAGAATGGAAGTTTGTGAAGAAAATCAACTTCGCATAATATGAATAATAATCTCTTCTGTTTGAGTACATTTTCTTGAGGGGGGGAGGGGCAGAGTGAGGGAAAGAGCCCAGTGTGGAGCCTGACATGGGGCTTGATCTCATGACCGTGAATTCATGACTTGAACCTATATCAAGAGTGGAAGCTTAATAGTCTGACCCACCCAGGAACCCCTGTTTGAGTAAATTTTTATATTTATAGAACACATTCATGCACATTTATAAATTTGATCTTTACAATAACCTTATGAGGACAGTAGGACAGACATTGCTATTCCCATTTTACAGATGAGGAAATTTAACAAATTTTGTTGAGGACACACAGACATAAATGATGGAGGCCACAACTCAATCTTAAATCTGTTTTTTTTTTTTTTTTTTTACTTCTCTGTTAGAATTATAATAGTCACTGTTGGTGTTTTTTTTTTTTTAATTAGATGAATTAATTAGTGACATTACTCATTTGTATCTCTGTGTCCTTTCACCATGTGCCCTCTTACTCAGAATGTCCCTTCCCTTTTCTCCTAGGCCTAGCTCAAATCCTACTTGCTTCATGAAAACTCTGGTTATTCATGGATCTTTCCCTTCTCAGAACTTCTACAGAACTTCTAGTTTATACTCTAAAATCCAGCATTTAATTTTTACTGCCTTATATTTTATCCAAATTGAGCTGTAGGAATGAAACTGAAACTGATCTCTTTGTATAACTGGCTTTTACATTTTTAACATAATCAATAAAGTTGCTTTATTTATAATTTATAACTAAAAGCAGTACAATGATAAATGCCGATTACTAAAAGTTTTTACTGCTAAATTGTATAATTTACAATTTTAATGTAATATTTTTAAAGTTTTTATTTAAATTCCGGTTAGTTAATATACAGTGTGATATTAGTTTCAGGTGTACAATATAGTGATTCAACATTTCCATACAATACCTGGTGCTCATCACAAGTATACTCCTTAATCCCCATCACCTATTTAACCCATCCCCCCACTAACCTCCCCTCTGATAACCGTTCAGTTTGTTCTTTATAATCTGTTTCTTGGTTTCTCTCTCTCTCTCTGCCCCCCCTTCCCTTTTTCTCCTTTGCTCATTTACTTTCTTTCTTAAATTCCACATAAGAATGAAATCATATGGTGTTTCTCTTTCTCTGACTGAATTATTTTCCTTAGCATAATACTCTCTAGCCCCAGCCACATTGTTGCAAACAGCAAGATTTCATTCTTTTTATATGAGTGAGTAATATTCCATTGCATATATATGCCACCTCTTCTGTATCCATTCATCAGTCAGTGGACACTTGGGCTGTTTCTGTAATTCAGCCATTTTAGATAATGCTGCTATAAACCTCAGGGTGCATGTATCACTTTGAAGTAGTATTTTTTAATCTTTGGGTAAATACCTATCATTGCAACTGCTGGATCATAGGTTCGTTCTATTTTTAACTTTTTGAGGAAGGCCTATACTGTTTTCCAGAGTGGCAGCACCAGTATGAATTCCCACTGACAGTGAAGGAAAGTTCTCCTATCCACATCCTTGCCAATAGCTCTTGTTTCTTGTGTTTTTGATTTTAGCCATTGTTACAGGTGTGAGGTGATATTAAAAGGAAACTTATAGAATAGGAGAAGATTTGCAAATTATATATGTGATAAAGTGTTAGTACCCAAAATATGTAAAGAACTTATAAGACTCAACATCCAACAAATAATCCAATTAAAAATGGGCAGAAAACGTGAATAGCCATTTTCCAAAGAAGACATACATATGGCCAACAGACACATGAAAAGATGCTTAACATCACTGATCATCATGGATATACAAATGAAAATTACAATGATATATCTTTGTATAAATGGCTTTTTAAAAATGTTTATTTATGTATTTTGAGAGAGAGAGAGAGAGAGAGAGAGAGAGAGAGAGAGAGAGAGAATCCCAAACAGGCTCCATGCTCAGTGCAGAGACTGACAGGTTCTTGATCTCACAACCATGAAATCACAAACTGAACTGACAGCAACAGTCAGATGCTTAACCAACTGAGCCACCCAGGCACCCCTGTATAAATGGCTATTAAACATCATATCCCTTGTCCTCTCCCTTTTCTCCCATGGGATTATCTTATGGCCTGCACCCAGAATTATCCCTTCACAGGAAGAGTGTCAGATGTACCTTTCATTAAGGTTTTTTACCTGCCAGAGGGAGGTAATAATTACTGTTTTACAGGACTGTGATAGTTGAATGAGAATTAATACAAAAGTGCTTGGCATTGTTTCTGGCATGTGGTAAGGCACTCAATAAATAGTGTATCATGCAGATATTAAAGTGTTAAAAAGAGTGAGAAAAAGTAAAGGCAGTGTTTTAAGTCTTTTTTAGCCTTTTTAGTGATTCCCTTTGGCTTTAGGCATGCCTGCATTTCCACCGTTCCCTTTATGAACATCTGTGCTTTGATTACATAAACATTCTTGTTTCCCAGATTAGTCTACCCATAATAACATCAGTGAAAGGATGAGGTATGTGTGTAAGCATAATATCTATAAAGAGAGGTTAAAACCACTTTTGCATACATATTGTCTGCAGGTACCCATGCCATCCAATCCAATTTAATGCTGCTTTGTATGCTGAATGAAAGACGCAAAGAAATTTGGTGAATTGCCCATTAACTACATTCAACAGAGGGATGGGTAGAGTTTCTCCTCACTGACAGTCATGAATTTATAGACACTGTCTCTTTATTACATGTGAAAAGTTCTCCAGTGTGTAATTACTAATCCAAATATAGTCATGTGGCCTTAAAAAATACCTTTAAGACACTTTTAGGTTCTTCCTGAGGTTACATTTCCAATTGTACCTTTGATTATAGGAGGTACTTAAAAGTATGCTCATCCCTGGCACAATCTCCAGTGTTCTTCCTGTTTTGATAAATAACACCTTTAAAAGAATTTTGCATCATCTTGTGATGATCTAAACTTGATGTGTACATTAAAATAAAGGGTGGAATGACCAGTTCATATACAAAAGAAGAAATCCCTTGAAATTTTGCCTAATTTAAAATTAAATCAGAACTTTCTCTTATTTTGAGGCTATTATTGATCTTTTTAAAGTTACTTTTTTAAATGATAAGGTGAAAAACAATATAGTTAGCAGAAATCATAGATTTTGGTTTCAAGGAAATTTCAGAGGTTGTGATATCTATCTTCCTGTCCAAACTAGTGAATAAAATTGCAAAGTAACAGGTAAATTTGAAACACTGTTTATGGAAGCCTCAATAAAATTCCTATGCAGAGAATTTTCTAGCAAGTGACATTCCCTATAACAAATCTTATTTTGACCCTCTGTATGCTAGGACAATTATAAAGGGTCCTTGTGGGGAAGACCTGGCTTTGTTGATGTATCCGAAATATCTTGGGGTGCCTGGATGACTCAGTTGGTTAAGGATCTGACTTCTGCTCAGGTCATGATCTCACAGTTCATGAGTTCAAGCCCCGTGTCGGGTTCTGTTCTGACAGTTTGGAGCCTGGAGCCTGCTTCAAATTCTGTGTCTCCCTCTCTCTCTGCTCCTACCCCACTGACTCTCTCTCTCTCTCTCTCAAAAATAAATAAACATTGAAATATCTTTCCCACTTTTATTGGGCTTTGTTTCTATTGCTCCTGGGAGATCAGGAAGTGTTTCATTTTGAATTTATATCTAATAGATAGTAAAAGAAGTCTTTACTGTTTTATAGCCTCTCAGTATTATAAATAATGATATGAAGCTCTCAAAGGACCAAAATTCTCAAAGATTTTTCCACATTCAACTCTACATGTCATGTGTAGCTTATATGTCCTAATTGTTCATCCCACTGAAAAAAAAAAAATGAGAATCCTGACAGATTTGGTATTGAGCATTAGACTTTAATAACCTTAGCCCTAAAATCAGACATTTTTATTAGCATTTTGAAAGTATATTTTAAAACTTGTAAAACAGGGATTTGAAGTGACTTGACATGGATAGTACGAGGAGGCATGGTGTACATTTACTGCAAAACTACAGTATGACCATTGTAGAAAGCCTTTTAAAAGTTGATATCTGCTTTTGAGGAGGAACACTGAGATATTCAATGTACCCTACCTCCATTGGGAAGTAAAATTGGGAAATAGTCTATGTATGTATTTAGGACGCTTCCATCTCACCCTCCATACTTGTTTTTATTGTGAACTCCCATCTATCCAGTGTCTTACATCTTCACACTACCACAAGAGCACATACAAAATCTTCTACATCTTAGACACAAGGTAAACATTTGGTATTAATTAATGGTGTGGATGAAAGTCCCTTTGACTTTTAGCCAGTTTCCCTCATTTGCAAGACTGCCTTCATCAGGAGTTCTAGGTTCATTGCTCAAAAATAATTTAGGCTGTGTATGCTCCATGTCAAATGAATCATCTGAGTTCTGTTTATTCTTTCTGACCATTGACAGTAAATTCAATCTAGGCCACTTATTCAGTCTTTTTTAATCATTAAAGCAAACCATATGACCTAGCCAAATTTGCATCTTATTGATTTTGTAGGTCCAAAAAATCAAATCAGACTGACTTTTTTGTAGTCCATCTATCACTTAACACTTGACCTGTACATGGCAAATCCAGCCACAAGTAAAGATGTGCCTTATGCAGACTCATAATAAAAGTCCTATTTTCATTTTAGAATCTCTCAATTACCTTTGTCGATGGCAAGGAAATAACACTCATGTATTCTCTGTGTTGTACACTTCATGATCTTCCTCCCTCCACTGTTTCTCCTCTAGTAATTGCTCTAAACTGGAATTATAGTGCCAAGTCAACAGGGAAGAAACAAATGCCTAAAAAGTACAAGTTTTTTAGGACACCATAACAAAATAATATAAAAATACTGTATACTTATTTTATTTTCTAGCATGTAGATTGAAATGGGTCTAGGGAAGCTGTGATCTCTATTCTTTTCAATTAGCCTGCAACCATCTCAGCCTCTTTCAGCAGCTTTAAAAAATATAACCTGTTATATTTTTACATTATTGCAGATTCATATGTACCGATAAGAAACAATGCAGAGATCCCATGTACTCTATACCTAGTTTTCCCCCAATTGGGACCTCTTGCAAAACTGTTGTGTAATATCACAGACAGGATATTGACATTGATGCAATCCACCAATTTTATTTAGATTTCCCAGTTTTATTGGTACTTAATTGTGTATGTGTAGTTCTATGCAGTTTTATAACACCTATGAGTGTGTGTAACCACCACCACAGTTAAGACACTGAACAATTCCATCACCACATATTGCTCCTTTTAAGTACATCAGCCTTCCTCTTCCTCCCTGACTCATTTTCACTGGCATTGAATCCTGGAAATCACTAATCTCTCCTCCATTTCTAAAATTTTGTTATTTCAAAATGTTACATAAAATAATCATACAATATGCAGCCCTTTGGAGTGGCTTTTTTTCCCTCGAAATAATTCCTTGGAGATTCATCCAAGTTGATGCATGTATCAGAAGTACATTCCTTTTTAATGCTGAATGGTATTCCATGTTATAAATGTACAACCGTTTCTTTAACCTGTTAAAGGACATCTTGGCTCTTTTGGAGTTTGGTCTATTATGAATAAAGCTGCTATAAACATTTGTGCATTTGTGTACAGGTTTTTGTGTGAAATAAGTTTTTATCACTGTGGGATAAATTCCCCCAAACTAAAATTTCTAGATTATATAATAGTAGAGTATTTAGTTTTATAAGAAACTAACAGTATTTTCTAGAGTGGCTATTACACTTTACATTCTTGACAGCAATGAATGAGTGATCCATTTGCTACACATTCTTGCCAGCATGTGGTGTTGTCAATATTGTTTTATTTTACATTCTGATTACTGTATAGTGATGTTTCATCATGGTTTTAATTTGGATTTCCCTAATGAATAAGAATACTGAACGTCTGGGTGTCTGGGTGGCTCAGTTGGTTAAGCGTCTGACTGGCTCAGGTCATGATCTCCTGGTTTGTGGGTTCGAGCCCTGCATCAGGCTCTGTGCTGACAGCTTGGAGCCTGGAGCCTGCTTCGGATTCTCTCTCTCTCTCTCTCTCTCTCAAAAATAAACAAACATTAAGAAAAGAAGAATACATCTTCTATGCTTATTTTCCACCACTATACCCCTTTGATGGAGTGTCTTCATGCTTTGTGCGGTCATTTTATAAGTCAATTGTTTTTTTTTTTTTCTTTTACTCTTGTTTTCAGAGTTCTTCATGTATTCTATATACTATTCTTTTTCAGATATTTGGTTTGCAAATATTTTCTCTAAGTATGAAACTTGTCTTTTTCTCCTTTAAAATGGTATTTAACGGAACAAAATGTTTTTAATTTGGAGATGCCCAATTTACTATTTTTTTTCCTTTTATGGATTGTGTGCTTTTGTTGTCAAGTCTAAGAACTCTTTGCCTAACCCCAGATTCCCAACATACTCTATGTCTTTTTCTAAAGAATTTATACTTTTAAATTTTATACTTAAGTCCATGAGCCATTTTGAGTTATTTTTGCATAAGATATGAGTTTTAGGTTGAGATTCATTTTGGGGGCTATGGATATCCAATTTTTCTGGCATCACTTTCGGAAATTGCTATCTTTCCTTTATTGAATTGCTTTTTACTTTTGTCGAAAGTCTATTTTGCATATTTCTGTGGGTCTATTTCTTGGTTTTACATTTTTTCATTGATCTATGTATCTAATTCCCACCAATGCTACACTGTCTTGATAATTGTAGCTATATGATAATCCTTAATATCAGAGTGATTCCTCTTAGTAAAGAGGAATTGATTTTTCTTGGTCAAGGTTGTTTTCACCATTCTAGGGCCTGTGCCTTGTCACATAAATTTTAGAATAAGCCTGTTTATGTCTGAAATATGCCTTGCTAAGATTTTTTAAGAAATTGCATTGCACTTAAAAATCCATTTAGGGAGAACTAATATCTTTAGTATCTTGAGTCTTCCAATTTATTAACAGGGCTATTTATCTCAATTTATTTAGCCTTTGATTTTCTTCATCAACATTTTATAATATTCCACATACAGATCCTGTACATGTTTTGTTAAATATATGCCCTAATTATTTCATTTTCTTTGGAGAGATTATAAATGGTATTGTGATATAAATTTTATTTTCTACATTTTCACTATTAATATATGGAAATATAGTTGAGTTTTCTGTGTTGATCTTATACCCTGTGACATTCTGAACTCATTTATTAGTTCTAAAGTTTTGGGGTTTTTTTTTGGAGATTCCTTGGGATTTTCTATTTGGACAATTATGTCATCTGCAACATTATTTCTTCCTTTGCAATATGCATGCTGCTCTCCTCTGCTTTTCTTGCAGAAGCTATAACTTTTATTGTAGTAGCTATAGCTTCTAGTACTATGTTTAATAAGTGTGGTAACAGAAGACATCCTTGTCTTGCCTTATTCCTGATATTTGGATGGAAATATTCAGTCTTTGACATTAAGTGTGATATTAGCTGTAGGATTTTGGCTCATGTTCTTTATCATTTTCAGGTAATCCCCTTCTATTCCTAACTTGCTGAGAGTTTTTATCATAATTGGTATTGAATTTCGTCAAATGCTTTTTCTTAATCAATTGACATGATCTTATGATTTTTATTTTACTATTAATATGATAGATTACACCAACTGAATTTAAAATATTTCGCCATCTCTACATACTTGGTATCAAGGACACTTGGCCATTGTGCATAATTCTTTTTATAAATTGTTGAATTTCATTTGATATTTTGTTGATGATTTTGCATCTAAGCTTTTGAGAGACATTGAAATAATAGGTTTCTTTTCATAATCTTTTTCCGGTTTGTTATCAGGGTAATACTGCCCTCAAATAATGAGTTGGTAAATGTTCCCACCTCTTTATTTTTTGGAAGAGACTATATAAAGCGGTGTTTATTTTTTCTTTAAATAGTTGTTAGGATTCTTCAGTAGAACCATCTTGGCCTAAAAATGTATTTTTCAGAGGTTTTGAAATCACAAAGTCTATTTATTTTATTTTTTTTAATTTATTTTTTTTAAGAATTAAAATAAGGTTTTTATTTTTTTTTTCAAGATATGAAATTTATTGTCAAATTGGTTTCCATACAACACCCAGTGCTCATCCCAAAAGGTGCCCTCCTCAATACCCATCACCCACCCTCCCCTCCCTTCCACCCCCCATGAACCCTCAGTTTGTTCTCAGTTTTTAACAGTCTCCTATGCTTTGGCTCTCTCCCACTCTAACCTCTTTTTTTTTTTTTTCTTTCCTTCCCCTCCCCCATGGGTTTCTGTTAAGTTTCTCAGGATCCACATAAGAGTGAAAACATATGGTATCTGTCTTTCTCTGTATGGTTTATTTCACTTAGCATCACACTCTCCAGTTCCATCCACGTTGCTACAAAAGACCATATTTCATTCTTTCTCATTGCCATGTAGTACTCCATTGTGTATATAAACCACAATTTCTTTATCCATTCATCAGTTGATGGGCATTTAGGCTCTTTCCATACTTTGGCTATTGTTGAGAGTACTGCTATAAACATTGGGGTACAAGTGCCCCTATGCATCAGTACTTCTGTATCCCTTGGGTAAATTCCTAGCAGTGCTATTGCTGGGTCATAGGGTAGGTCTATTTTTAATTATCTGAGGAACCTCCACACTGCTTTCCAGAGTGGCTGCACCAATTTGCATTCCCACCAACAGTGCAAGAGGGTTCCCGTTTCTCCACATCCTCTCCAGCATCTTTAGTCTCCTGATTTGTTCATTTTGGCCACTCTGACTGGCGTGAGGTGATATCTGAGTGTGGTTTTGATTTGTATTTCCCTGATAAGGAGCGACGTTGAACATCTTTTCATGTGCCTGTTGGCCATCTGGATGTCTTCTTTAGAGAAGTGTCTATTCATGTTTTCTGCCCATTTCTTCACTGGATTAATTGTTTTTCGGGTGTGGAGTTTGGTGAGCTCTTTATAGATTTTGGATACTAGCCCTTTGTCTGATATGTTTTGCAAATATCATTTTCCATTCCGTTGGTTGCCTTTTAGTTTTGTTCATTGTTTCCTTTGCTGTGCAGAAGCTTTTTATCTTGATGAGGTCCCAGTACTTCATTTTTGCTTTTAATTCCCTTGCCTTGGGGGATGTGTCAAGTAAGAAATTGCTGCGGCTGAGGCCAGAGAGGTTTTTTCCTGCTTTCTCCTCTAGGGTTTTGATGGTTTCCTGTCTCACATTTAGGTCCTTTATCCATTTTGAATTTGTTTTTGTGAATGGTGTGAGAAAGTGGTCTAGTTTCTTCCTTCTGCATGTTGCTGTCCAGTTCACCCAGCAACATTTGTTAAAGAGACTGTCTTTTTTCCATTGGATGTTCTTTCTTGCTTTGTCAAAGATGAGTTGGCCATACATCTGTGGGTCTAGTTCTGGGGTTTCTATTCTATTCCATTGGTCTATGTGTCTGTTTTTGTGCCAATACCATGCTGTCTTGACGGTTACAGCTTTGTAGTAGAGGCTAAAGTCTGGGATTGTGATACCTCCTGCTTTGGTCTTCTTCTTCAAAATTACTTTGGCTATTCAGGGCCTTTTGTGGTTCCATACAAATTTTAGGATTGCTTGTTCTAGCTTTGAGAAGAATGCCAGTGAAATTTTGGTTGGGATTGCATTGTGTAGATTGCTTTGCGAAGTATTGACATTTTGACAATATTTATTCTTCCAAATCATGAACGTGGAATGTTTTTCCATTTCTTTGTGTCTTCTTCAATTTCCTTCATAAGCTTTCTATAGTTTTCAGCATACAGATCTTTGACAACTTTGGTTAGCTTTATTCCTATGTATTTTATGCTTCTTGGTACAATTGTGACTGGGATCAGTTTCTTTGTCTTTCTGTTGCTTCATTATTAGTGTATAAGAATGCAACTGATTTCTGTACATTGATTTTGTATCCTGCAACTTTGCTGAATTCATGTATCAGTTCTAGCAGACTTCTGGTGGAGTCTATCAGATTTTCCATATATAATATCATGTCATCTGCAAAAAGTGAAAGCTTAACTTCATCTTTGCCAATTTTGATGCCTTTGATTTCCTTTTGTTGTCTGATTGCTGATGCTAGAACTTCCAGCACTATGTTTAACAACAGCGGTGAGAGTGGACATCCCTGTCATGTTCCTGATCTCAGGGAGAAAGCTCTCAGTTTTTCCCCATTGAGGATGATATTAGGTGTGGCTTTTCATAAATGGCTTTTATGATGTTTAAGTATGTTCCTTCTATCTGACTTTCTCGAGGGTTTTTATTAGAAAGGATGCTGAATTTTGTTAAAGGCCTTTTCTGCATCGATTGACAGGATCATATGGTTCTTATCTTTTCTTTTCTTAATGTGATGTATCACATTGTTTGATTTGCGAATGCTGAACCAGCCCTGCAGCCCAGGAATGAATTCCAATTGATCATGGTTAATAATTAATTCTATATGGTGTTGAATTCGATTTGCTAGTATCTTGTGGAGAATTTTTGTATCCATATTCATCAGGGATATTGGCCTGTAGTTCTCTTTTTTTACTGGGTCTCTGTCTGGTTTAGGAATCAAAGTAATGCTGGCTTCATAGAATGAGTCTGGAAGTTTTCCTTCCCTATCTATTTTTTGGAAGAGCTTGAGAAGGATAGGTATTATTTCTGCTTTAAATGTCTGGTAGAATTCCCCTGGGAAGCCATCTGGTCCTGAACACTTATTTGTTGGGAGATTTTTGATAACTGATTCAATTTCTTCGCTGGTTATGGGTCTGTTCAAGTTTTCTATTTCTTCCTGTTTGAGTTTTGGGAGTGTGTGGGTGTTTAAGAAATTGTCCAATTCTCCCAAGTTGTCCAGTTTGTTGGCATATAATTTTTCATAGTATTCCCTGATAATTGCTTGTATTTCTGAGGGATTGGTTGTTATTACAATCAATTCCATTTTTATTCATGATTTTATCTATTTGGGTCATCTCCCTTTTCTTTTTGAGAAGCCTGGCAAGAGGTTTATCAATTTTGTTTATTTTTTCAAAAAACCAACTCTTGGATTCATTGGTCTGCTCTACAGTTGTTTTTTTTTTTTTTTTTTTTTTTTTTTTTTTTTAGGTTCTATATTGTTTATTTCTGCTCTGATCTTTATTATTTCTCTTCTTCTGCTGGGTTTGGGGTGTCTTTGCTATTCTGGTTCTATTTCCTTTAGGTGTTCTGTTAGATTTTGTATTTGGGATTTTTCTTGTTTCTGGAGATAAGCCTGGATTGCAATGTATTTTCCTCTCAGGTGTGCCTTCCCTGCATCCCAAAGTGTTTGGATTGTTGTATTTTCATTTTAATTTGTTTCCATACATTTCTTAATTTCTTCTTTAATTGCCTGGTTGACCCATTCATTCTTTAGTAGGGTGTTCTTTAACCTCCATACTTTTGGAGGTTTTCCAGATTTTTTCCTGTGGTTGATTCAAGCTTCATAGCATTATGGTCTGAAAGTATGCATGGTATGATCTCAATTCTTGTATACTTATGAAGGGCTGTTTTGTGGCCCAGTATGTGACTTTCTTGGAAAAGGTTCCATGTGCACTGGAGAAGAAAGTGTATCCTGTTTCTTTGGGATGCAGAGTTCTAAATATAATGGTCAAGTCCATCTGATCCAATGCATCATTCAGGGCCCTTGCTTCTTGATTGATCCTGTGTCTAGGTAATCCATCCATTGCTTTAAGTGAAGTATTAAGTGGAGTATTAAAATCCCCGCAATTACCACATTCTTATCAATAAGGTTGCTTATGCTTGTGATTAATTATTTTATATATTTGGGGCTTCCGTATTCGGTGCATAGACATTTATAATTGTTAGCTCTTCCTGATGGATAGACCCTGTAAATATTATGTAATGCCCTTCTTCATCTCTTGCTACAGCCTTCAAAGTCTAGTTTGTCTAAGTATGGCTACTCCAGCTTTCTTTTGACTTCTAGTAGCATGATAGATATTTCTCCATCCCCTCACTTTCAACCTGAAGGTGTCCTCAGGTCTAAAATGAGTCTCTTGTAGACAGCAAATAGATGGGTCTTGTTTTTTTTTATCCATTCTGATACCCTATGTCTTTTGGTTGGAGCATTTAGTACTTTTACATTCATTGTTATTATAGAAAGATATGGGTTTAGAGTCATTGTGATGTCTGTAGGCTTCATGCTTGTAGTGATGTCTCTGGTACTTTGTCTCACAGGATCCCCCTTATGATCTTTTGTAGGGCTGGTTTAGTGGTGATGAATTCCTTCAGTTTTTGTTTGTTTGGGAAGACCTTTATCTCTGCTTCTATTCTAAATGACAGGCTTGCTGGATAAAGGATTCTCGACTGCATATTTTTTTCTGTTCATCACATTGAAGATTTCCTGCCATTCCTTTCTGGCCTACCAAGTTTCAGTAGATAGATCCGTTACTAGTCTTATCAGTCTCCCTTTATATGTTAGAGCATGTTTATCCCTGATTTCACAATTTTCTCTTTATCCTTGTATTTTGCCAGTTTCACTGTGATATGTTGTGCAGAAGATCGATTCAAGTTACGTCTGAAGGGAGTTCTCTGTGTCTCTTGGATTTCAATGCCTTTTTCCTTCCCCAGATCAGGGAAGTTCTCAGCTATGATTTCTTCAAGTTCACCTTTAACACCTTTCCCTCTCTCTTCCTCCTCTGGAATCCCAATTATGCATATATTATTACGTTTAATTGTGTCACTTAGTTCTCTAATTCTCCCTTCATACTCCTCGATTTTTTTTACCTTTTTCTCAGCTTCCTCTTTTTCCATAATTTTATCTTCTAATTCACCTATTCTCACCTCTGCATCTTCGATCTGAGCTGTGGTCGCCTCCATTTTATTTTGCAGCTCATTTGTAGCATTTTTTTAGCTCCTCCTGACTGTTTCTTAGTCCCATGATCTCTGTAGTAATAGATTCTCTGCTGTCCTCTATACTTTTTTCAAGCCCAGCGATTAGTTTTATGACTATTATTTTAAATTCATTTTCTGTTTCCTTTGCTGTGCAGAAACTTTTTTTCTTCATGAGTTCCCTATAGTTCATTTTTGCTTTTAATTCCCTTGCCCTTGGGGATGGGTATTGAGGAGGGCACCTTTTGGGATGATCACTGGGTGTTGTATAGGAAACAATTTGGCAATAAATTTCATATTAAAAAGTCATTTTCTGTTACATTGCTTAAATCGTTTTTTATCAGTTCATTAGCTGTCGCTAGTTCCTGGAGTTTCTTTTGAGGAGAATTCTTCCATTTCATCATTTTGGATAGTCCCTGGAGTGGCGTGGAACTGCAGGGCTCTTCTCCTGTGCTGTCTGGAGTAACTTGCATTGGTGGGCGGGGCCGCACTCAGACCTGATGTCTCCCCCCAGCCCACCACTGGGGCGAAAGTCAGACTAGTGTGTACCTTATCTTCCCCTATTCCAGGGGCAGGACTCACTGTGGAGTGGTGTGGGCCCTGTCTGGGCTACTTGCACACTGCCAGGCTTGTGGTGCTTCTTCGATGGGATCTGGTATATTAGCCGGGGTGGATCCACAAGGTGCACAGGGGCAGGAGGGGCAGACTCAGTTCACTTTGCCTTCAGTGGTTCACTTCGGGAGGTGCCCTGTGGCACCAGGAGGGAGGCAGACCCTTCAGAGGGATGGATCTACAGAAGCACAGTGTTGGGGGTTTGTGCAGTGCTAGCAAGTTCTGTGATGGGAACCAGTTCCCTTTGGGATTTTGGCTGGAGGATGGTCGAGGGAGATGGTGCTGACGAGTGCCTTTGTTCCCTACCAAGCTGAGCTCTGTCTTCCGGGGCTCAACAACTTTCCTTCCCATTGTCCTCTAGCCCTCCTGCTCTCGGAGCAGAGCTGTTGACTTATAACATTCCAGATGTTAAGTTCCACTGGCTGTCAGAACACACTCCGTCCGGCCACTCCGCTTTTGCAAGCCAAACTGGGGGGCTCTGCCTTGCAGGATTGGCTGCCCCTCCACCACCCCAGCTCCCTCCTGCCAGTCCGTGTAGTGCTCACCGCCTCTCCGCCCTTCCTACCCTCTTCCGTGGGCCTCTCGTCTATGCTTGGCTCTGGAGAGTCTGTTCTGCTAGTTTTCTGGTGGTTTTCTGGGTTATTTAGGCAGATGTGGGTGGAATCTAAGTGGCCAGCAGGATGCGGTGAGCCCAGTGTCCACCATCTTCCTCTGTCCGACAAGATTATTTTAAAATGTATATGGAAATTCAAAGGATCTTGGCCAGTAAAAGTGGTGATACAGGATACCAATTGACATCCAGACAAAGAGTTGCAGAGAGCGAGGTGTGGGGAAAGGTGCGGGGCCCCCATGCCACAACAGGTGTACCACTCTCCCCAACCTCTAGGTGTTCGCCAACCAAGACACTCTTATTTTTTATTTTTATTGTGGTAAAACATACATTACATAATACTTATACTTTTAATGATTTGTAAATGTATAATTCAGTGACGTTAAATACATTCACAATATTGTATATCTGTCACTACTATCTATAGCCAAACTTTCACCATCCTGAACATAAATTCTATTCTCATTGAACAATAACTCCGTTTCCCCTCCCCCATCTTTTGGTAACCATTATGCTACTTTCTGTCTTTATGAAAGTGGAATCATATAATATTTCTTTTTACGTCTCTGGTTTAATTTACATATTTTCAAGGTCCATCCATGTTGTAACATATATCAAAATTTAATTATTTTTTTCTGTCTGAATAATATTCCATTGTATGTTTAACCTACATTTTGTTTTTCCACTTATCTATGAATGTGTGTGTGGGTTGTTTCCCTCTTTTTGTAAATAACACTGCTATAAACATTAGTGTACACATATCTATTTTAATCCATGCTTTAAATTGTTTGACATGTTCTCAAGAATGGAGTTGAGTTGCTGGATCATGTGGCAGTTGTTTTGTGTTTAAATCTTTGAGAAATCACCAAACAATTTTCCATATTTTCTGCACAACTTTCATTCCTACTGGTAAGGCACAGATATCTAATTTCTCCACATCTTTACCAATGCTTGTTTTTTAAATCTTTATTTTTGAGAGAGAGAGAGCACAAATGGGGGAGAGGAAGGGCGGGGGAGGGGGGGATAGAGGATCTGTCATGGCCCTGCACTGACAGCAGAGAGTCCAATGTGGGGCCTGAACTGGCAAACCACGAGATTATGACCTGAGCCAAAGTCAGATGCTTAATGGACTGAGCCACCCAGGCACCCCACCAATGCTTATATTATGTTTGTCTGTTTGCTTTTAATAAAAGACATCCTACTAAGTGTGAAGTGGTATTTCATTGTGGTTTTGATATGTATTTCGCTAATGATTAATGATGTTGAGAATCTTTTTTGTGTGCTTATTGTCCATTTGTATGTCTTTTTTTTAATATGAAATTTATTGTCAAATTGGTTTCCATACAACACCCAGTCCACATCCCAATAGGTGCCCTCCTCAGGGCCCATCACCCACTTTCCCCTCCCTCCCAACCTCATCAACCCTCAGTTTATTCTCAGTTTTTAAAAGTCTCTTATGATTCGCCTCCCTCCCTCTCTGAAAGTTTACAGCCATACCACCCTGAACGCGCCTGATCTTGTATGTCTTTTTTTAGAGAAATGTCTATTCAACTCCTTTGCTCATGTTTGAAATAGATTTTTTGTTGTTGTTGGGTTGTAGCTTTTTATATATTCTGGATACTAATACTAATCACTTACAAGATTTGCAAATATTTTTCCCAATTCTATAGTGCTTTTGATTGGTAAACATTCTTAATTTTAATAAAGTACAATATATATATATATATATATATATATATATATATATATATATTTCTTTTAGACTATGCTATTGGTGCCATATAAAAGAAATATTTGCCAAACAATGCCATGAAGATTTTCTCCAATGTTTTCTTTTAATGGCCTTATAATTTTACCTCTTTTTACCTCTTTTTTTATTGTTTATTTATTTTTGAGAGAGAGACAGAGAGAGCACAAGCAGGGGAGAGGCAGAGAGAGAGAGAGAATCCCCGTACACTGCAAGTGCAGAACCCGATGTGGGGCTAGAATCCACGAACTGTGAGATCATGACCTGAGCTGAAATTGAGACTCAGATGCTTAACGGACTGAGCCACCCAAGCTCCCCTATAATTTTACCTCTTAAGTTTGTATTTTTGATCCATTTTGATTTACTTTATATATATGGTGTAAGGTAAGGATTCTTTCAAATCTAGATAACTAGTTTTTCCCAGCATAATTTGTTGAAAAGATTGTCCTTTCTCCATTGAGTGGTCTTGTTACCCTTGTTAAAAATCAAAATTGACCATATATGTGAAGGTTTATTCCTGGGCTCTATTATATTCTATTATTCTATATGTCTCTTTTCTTGCCTTCCTGTGGGTTACTTGAACATTTTTAAAAGATTACATCTTGATTTATTTATAATATTTTCTAGTGTATCTCTTTATATAACTTTTGTACTGGTCGCATTGTGTATCATGATATACATATGTGACTTATGACAGTCTACTGGTATCAGTGTATTACCACTTTTCTTTAAAAGCTTTGTTTATTTATTTTGAGAGAGAGAGAGAGAGCATGAGGGGCAAAGAGAGAGAGAGAGAGAGAGAGAGAGAGCAAATCCCAAGCAGGCTGTGTGCTGTCAGCATGGAGCCTGACACAGGGCTTGATCCCATGAACAGTGAGATCATGACCTGAACTGAAATAAACTGTTGGATGCTTAACCAGCTGAGCCACCCAGGCGCCCCATTGTTTTACAACTTTGAATGAAGTACAGAAAACTTATCTCCATTTAGGTTTCTATACTTCTCCCACTTTTAAATATCCTTGTTTTTAGTATCAAATAATATTATTTTTCCTACGATCAAATATGATACATAAACTCATAAATAAAAGGACAATCTACTGTATGTACTCATATTTTTGCTCTTTCTCTTGTAACTTCTTCTTTCCCAATGCCACAGGATTCTTTCATTTATCATTTTCTTTGTTTGAAGAACATCCTTTAACCAAGGTTTAAGGGTAGAGTTGTTAACAACCAATTCTTTTAGTTTTCCTTCATCTGTGAATGTCTGTATTTACCCTTCATTACTCAAGAATACTTTTGCTGGATAGAGACTTGGAAAGTTTTCCCATTGGGGGAAAATTCACCCATTATTTCTTTGAATACTCTTTCAGCCCTACTTTTTTTCTTCTCTCATTCTGACACTCTAATGATACAAATATCAGATCTTTTGTTATTATCCCACAAGTCTTTGAGGCTCTGTTCATTCTTAGTCTATTTACTCTTTGTTGTGTGAATTATAATACTTTGTCCTCAAGTTCACTGATTCTATTTCCTGCTGCTATTTCCATTCTACTATTGAGTCTATCCAGAGTTTTTATAATTTATTTTATTATATTTTTCAGTATATAATTTTAATTTTTAAATATTTTCTATTTCCAGAGTTGCTCAGTTGTTAGAACATGTGACTCTTGAACTCAGGATTCTGTTTGAGCCCCACATTGTGTACAAATATTACTTAAAAGCAAAATATTAAAAAATAAATAGACATATAAATAGTTTCTACCTACTGAAATTTTATTATTTTTTCATTTGTTTCAGGATAATTTATAATTTATTGTTCAGGTATTTTTATGATTCCTGCTTTGCAAGTCTTTTCAGATAATTGTAACATCTAATTCATCCCAGTATTTGTGTCAGTTTATTTCATTTTGTCATTTCCCTGGTTGCTGGTTTGATAAGTGATTTTTTATCATTCCCTAGGTATTGTGTCTGTTATATTAGTACAATACTAGGCCTGTTGCTTTTGCATAGCAAAGGAAACAATGAACAAAACAAAAAATAACCTACTGAGTGGGAGAAGATATTTGCAAATGACACATCCAATGAGGGTTAGTATCCAAAATATATAAAGAACTGCTACAACTCAACACCAAAAACTTCCAAATAATACAATTAAAACTGGGCCAAAGGCATAAATACATATTTCTCCGAAGAAAACATACAAATGACAAACAAGCACATGAAAAGATGCTCAGCATCACTAATCATCAAGGAAATGCAAATCAAAATCACAATGAGATATCCCTTCACACCTGTGAGAATGAGTAAAATCAAAAACACAAGAAACAACAAGTATTGGCATGGAATTCGAGAAAAAGGAACCCTTATCCACTGTTGGTGGGATTGCAAACTGGTGCAGCCATTGTGGAAAACGGTATAGAGGTTCTTGAAAAAGTCAAAAATAGAACTATGCTTTGATCCACAAGTTGTGCTACTGGGTATTTACCCAAAGAATACAAAAATATCAAGCCTAGCATTATCAACACTAGCCTAGATACGATGGAAGCAACTCAATCTCCATTGGAAGATGAATGGATAAAGAAGAAGTGGTATGTATGTGTGTGGTGTGTGTGTGTGTGTGTGTATTGCACAAAAAGATCTATACATGTATATTTAATATGCATATATAAAATGGAATATTACTCAACAACAACAAAATGATCCACCCATGCAACAACTTGGATGGATGTAGAGGGTATAATGCTAAGTGAAATAAGTCAGTCAGAGAAGGACAAATACCATATGGTTTTACTCATATGTAGAATTTAAGAAACAAAACTAATGAACAAAGAGAAAGAGAGAGAGACAAACCAGGAAAGAGACACTTAACTATAGAGAACAAAGGGATGGTTACCAGAAAGGAGGTGCGTGTGGGAATGGGCAAAATATGTGAAAGGGATTAACAGTATGCTTATCGTGATGAGCACTGAGTAATGTATAAAATCATTGAACCACTACATTGTACACCTGAAACTAATATAGTACTAACTGTATAAAATTTTTTAAATAAAATAAAATCTTTAATAGATAGTTATCTGTTTAGGGACAGTCCCTAGATTGTGGTCTAATCTTGCAGTCTGTATTTTCAATAACTATTTAATTTTTAGAGCCTTTATGGAGCTATTTTAGTCAGCTTGGTTCATCTGGTGCTGCTGAAATAAAGCTATATGTTTATACAAAAAACGTACATGGATTCTTACAATAGCTAAAAGGTGGAAATAACCTAAATGTTTATCAACTGATTAATGGATGATAAAAACATAGGATAGCCATACAATAGAGCATTTTTCAGCAATAAAATGGAATGACACACTAGTGCATGGATAAACCTTAAAACAGTATGCTATTATATGAAAAGGTTGCGCAACTATCAGCACAATCAATATTAGGATATGTTTAGCACTCTAAAAAGAAACCCATGCTTATCAGCAGATCTTCTCAGGTTCTTCCTGCTCTTGTGCACGGTATCGTTCATGCATGTGACCTTCACTTATTCAGAAATATTTCAGAGTTTTTCATATCCCTCTTTGGACATCTTATTCTCCAGTTTTTCCTTTTACATTTTTGGTCAGCTCTTTGTTAATTCCAGCTATTAATGTCACTCTAGGCACCTGAGGTGTTAAACAATCACCACTGATAATTTTTTATAAAGTCCCTGTAGATCAGAATGTTTACACAGAGTAAACTCTGTGCCTAGTCAAAGAAATCAAGCCCTAAGAATGTAGTTTGTCATGAAGCTCCCAGACATGTCAAATAGTAACATTTATCTCAGGATGAGGCTTTTGGATCGCTGGAAACCTGTTCTGCTTTCTTCAATCCAGTAGCTACTAGACAGCTGATTGTCAAGCTACCATAATTGTGAGTCTGTTGGTTTTTAAAGCTATGATGAAGCTTGGGATTAGAGAAAGTTAAAATGCCACAAAATTCATTGGTATTATTGAGATTCAGTCATTTTACTTTAATAAAAAGCTCCTTGAATTTTTGCAATCCTTTAGTTAATTTCCAGTGTTATGAAAAAGTTGACTTTAACCATTTTTGCCACTGTTTCCATTGCTTTTATACAGGAATGGATTTTGGTGGTTCTTAAACTACCATTGTAGAAGTTACCCTCTCGTGTGAATAGTTTTAAAATAGTTGAGGGGAGCCTGGGTGGCTCAGTTGGTTAAATGTCCAACTCTTGATCTTGGCTCAGGTAATCTCACCGATCATAGGTTTGAGCCCCAAATCAGGCTATGTGCTGACAGCGTGGAGCCTGCTTGAGATTTTCTCTCTGCCTCTCTCTCTCAAAAAGAAAAATTAAAAATTAAAAAAATAAATAAAATAGCTCAACATAAAATGAATATGTGTGTATGCATGTGTGTTTGTGCCTATATATGTATTAATCTTTCTCTCTCATATTCTATTAATCTACTTAGACTGTATCACTTCTGTCTGTTTTGTCACTGAAATATTTATTTCATTTTCTTATTTTTTAAATTTATTTTGACAAAATACAGCATCCTTTCTTGATAAAAACCCTTAAGAAAGTAGGGATAGAAGGATCATATCACGAGCGACATATGAAAGACAACGCTAATATCATCCTCAATGGGGAAAAACCGAGATATTCACCCCTAAGGTCAGGAACAAGACAGGGGTGTCCACTCTCACCACTGTTATTTTGAGAGAGAGAGAGAGCACATGTGCATGTGGAGGGGCAGAGAGAAGAAAAGACAGGATCCCAAGCAGGCTATGCACCATCAGGGAAGAGCCCAATGTGGGGCACGAACTCATGAACCATGAGATCATGACCTGAGCTGAGATCAAGAGTTGGACATGTAACCAACTGCACCAACCAGGTGCCCCTAATATTTTTTTAAGTTTATTTATTTATTTTGAGAGAGACAGAGACAGCATGAATGGGAGAGGGTCAGAGAGAGAGGAGACAGAGAATCCCAAGGAAGCTCCTTGCTGGCAGTGGAGAGCCTGACGTTGGGCTTGAACCTACAAAACCATGAGATCATGACCTAAGCCAAAACCCAGAGTAGGACCCTTAACCAACTGAGCCACTGAGGCGCCCCCTGAAATATTTATTTTAAATATATGTTATTTTTACAAATCTTTTTGGTTCTCCTTTAAAGATCAGCCTCCTTTCCCTTTATATAATCATCCATACCTATGCGTTTGTCTTTTAGCAACAGTTCAATATTCAAGACTTTGTCGGGGCGCCTGGGTAGCTCATTCAGTTGAGCATCCAACTTCGGCTCAGGTCATGATCTCACAGCTTGTGAGTTCGAGCCCCATGTCGGGCTCTGTGCTGACAGCTCAGAGCCTGGAGCCTGCTTCTGCTTCTATGTCTCCCTCTCTGCCCCTAACCCACTCGCATTCTGTCTCTGTCTCTCTCAAAAATAAATAAACATTTAAAAATAAATAAATAAATAAATAAATAAATAAATAAATAAATAAATTTTTTTTTTTTTTTAAAAGACTTTGTCTTTCTGGCTTGGGCATGTGAGCAGCACACAAAGGATAGTAATACAACATGTTTTCAAGAGAGCAAGAAGGTTGCTCTAATAATAGGAAATTTATGTAAATATATTTGACAACCTTTCATGTAGAAACTGAAGAGAATCCTACATAAATAGCATGAGTGTTTGGGACGTAGTGAGTGTATATTTTCTATCCAAAAAAATAAAACTATTACAAATGCCCTTTAAGTTTCTTTTTACAGTTTTCTTGGCTATTCCATCCAGGATTACTATCCAAATCAATTATCCAAATTTACAAATATAAGCAAAAAGAAATATACATTCATTAAATCACCATAGAGAAAATTTAGTTGGCAAGAAAATTATACTAACCTAAGTGTGAATATATCCAATTTACCAATGTGATCCTGTACTTCAGTTATTTTGGCCATACTAAGTTAAAGTGCCACTATTACCCCTTGGAATGTCAAAAGGTTTTTTGATATCAGATTGGTCCAACAGCTAATCATATTTTCTCAGCACCTATTTTGACAAAATATTAAAGCAGGCAAACTTCTGTCTTCGGCACTGACAGATCCCCCAGATTCATTTCCTTGTTTCTTCTGCCATATTACCTGGGGAAGCAGATAATCCTTCTTTATATGAGGCTCTCAGGTGACCACAAAAATGTTTTAAGAACGGTCATTTTCATTCAAGAAAGTAGACAAAAACTACAAGAACGAATGCATCTCTAAATTGAAGAATCTCATCATCTCCTTATTAAACAAAGGCTGCTGATGCTCTGATGTCTCTTTTCTCCCACTTCCATCCTTCCCTTCATCCCTCCCATCTTTTCTTTTCCCCTTCCTCCCTCCCTCTCTTCCTTGTTTCCTTCCAGGCGTATGTGAAACACTTTTTTTTTTTTAACATTGTATGTCTCAAATATGGAGTATTAATCACATAAGTGCATAAATAATTTTTCCAAGCAATGGAGGCTAGCAAGCTATATAATGAGCTTTCTGTAACTCTTCCTCTTTCCTCATCCTGAGATTAAATGGCAGGATCTGTAATTAGAATATTACTATGCTAAACAGGCCAGAACATCTGATATTATTTAGTTACTGGTGTGCAAGAAGAGTTTCCCTGGTCTCTTCCTTCTTCATTAAAAAAAATATCCTCTTAGAAGACCATCTGTATTCAGCAGATCATGAGCTTACATATCTATATCTATATATATCCATATATATGTTTTTATACATATATACATATGTATGCTTTATAAAGCTGTTAAAAAGCATATATATATATATATATATATATATATATATATATATATGCTAAAATGCAGTCACCTATCAACACAGACCAAGTAGCAGGCAGCAATTGATTCATTTACCCAGAATAATGCCATATCTGTGTGCAATATAAAGGCAGTATAGTTAAAATGGGTCATGTCAATTTGTCACTTGAGAGAAAACATTGAAGGGACACAGGCACTCGAGTCAGACAGACATAGCTTTAAACCTATGTTCTGTTATGTATTTTCTAGTTTCCTTATATATAAAATATGATTTTCCTCTGTTATATTGAGGGTTGAAATGTTGAGATTGATAAGATTAAATGAAGTAATATATGCAAAGTGCTCAGCACTGTGCCTGGCACATAGTGAGTACTCAGTGATTATTGTTCATGGCTTCCAACATTCAAAGAAATTTTCCACAGTCTCAAGTTCTGTGGATTTCCAAATGAGGCTGCTCCATACTTTGTAGATTTTTTTCTGTAGTGCCAGTTGTCCTTAGTGCCTTTTAGCAGGAGAACATAGTCCCCTTCAGATTCACTGTATGGAGGAGACTATTAGAGACTGGGGTAAGAAGAAGCTAGTACTAATGATTTATTTTTTCCTCATGGACACTTTTCTTTAAGTTTTTTCATCAACAAAATCTGAATTAAAATTTGTATCTTACCAAATGTTATTCCTAGTGTCTTAAGAGGGTTAATGCCAGTTCCAAATTGAGTATGTTAGGCTCTAAAAAAAATCTGAGCACAAATCCATACACAATTATGTGAATTAATCTTAGCCTGTTTTTCTTTACCCCTGAAGGCTCAGGCTATCTAAGTAGAAGCGTCTAGATTTTCTTATGCAATCTATATTTGAGAAAATCACTGAAGCTTCCTCATAAGCAATTCCTTTCATTGTGGAAAACAATACTATACTGTCATAAATCCAGTGGAATAAACATGAAGTGAATAATAATGGTATAGTTTAATAGCAAGAAAGGAGGCTGACGTGAATTGAAGTATGTGAATGCTTTTCTTAATATTTATTTTTAGGGGGGAGGGGCAGAGAGAGGGGGGCAGAGGTTTCGAAGTGGGCTCTGTGCTAACAGCAGCGAACCCCATGCAGGGCTCGAACTCACAAACCGTGAGATCATGACCTGAGCCATGAGCCATGAGTCAGAGGTTCAACCTACTGAGCCACCCAGGTGCCCCTAAGCATGTGGATGCTTAAAGTAAGACACAGAAGGAAGAAATATCTAAAAATGTGCAGGAATATGTGTGAGTGTGTGTGTGTTTGTAATTTATAAAGTGCGGCCCCATAGGAAATAAGTATCTTGTTAAAGATGTTGCTCTTTTGGTTCCTAAACAAACAGGACACTGGGAAACATCCACCTTCAGCTGTACTCTTGGTTTCCATAGCCCTCCCTTCTTGCCAACCCAAGCATAGAGTATCATTAATTCCTCCTGCCTGGGAATAGTCCCCAAATAATCTCATTACTGGGCTGCTTAGTGCTATCAAAAGTTGGATTATTAAGGAGCTGTGTGATGCCTTGTTTCCTGATAATAAAAGCACAATGGCCATCTGCATGGACATTAATATTTCACTTGGGGTTATGTAATAGTTTATTCCATTCCAGTTGCAGTACCCCTTCCTAATTTTTCAAAATGCCACTGAAGCCCATTTCATGAAATTGCAAAGTAATCTGACAGTGATTTTAGAAAGAGAAAATTTGCTGAAGCTATGGATTTGCATTCCCTGTGTCATTTTAGTTAAAATGAGGAATTCTTGAAATTTATACATAAACAGCACTGCATTTTGGCCTTATTTATTCAACAAGGCCCTTGAAATAGTGGCTGGTTATAATTATGCTTTGCCATTATGTGAAGAGAGAAAAAAATTGTCTTCTTGCATTTAGCTATTTGTTATCAGTTTAGGACTTTTAGGGAATAGTTTGTTAAAATAGTATTGCAAAAGTTAAGATCAGAATGACTGTTCCCAGAGACAAATCTATGAATTCTCTTTCTACCTGGCAGTTCACCAAACCAGGGACTCTGAGAGAGGCAGCCCAGTTTTAGCATCAATGCATTCCCTCACTTTTTCCCCCCACCCCTCTTTTCCAATATAATTTTTCAGTCCAGCATCAAAATTAAGAGGTTGAATTCTTATGAACCAGCATACATGGTCTTTTGCCCAGTGTAGTAAGTCCACACTACTCATCTTTGCTTCAAATCCTTAGAAGCACTCTCCTGATCTGCAGTCTGTGCCCAGACTTCCATTTTCTCTTTCTTCTAGTACCTGTTAGAAAGACCGATTCAGGGGGCACCTGGATTACTCAGTCGGTTAAGCCTCTGACTCTTGATTTTAGCTCTGGTCATGATCTCACAGTTTGTGAGTTTGAGCCCACATCAGGCTCTATGCTGACAGCGTGGAGCCTGCTTGGGATTCTCGCCCTCCCTTTCTCTCTGCCCCTCCCTAGCTCATGCTCTTTCTCTCTCTCTCTCTCTCTCTGTCTCTCTCTGTCTCTTTCCTTATGCCTCTCTCTCTGTCTCTCTCAAAATAACTAAATAAACATTAAAAAATACAGATTCAGTATTTTGTCTCATGAAATCCCTACCTTGAAATCACTAATTCACTTAGCTGAATAGTTTCCTCTGTGAAATGTGATTATTTGATATAATGACAGATAAGAACCTCATTAATTTGATGTTTAGGATAGCAGAAAGGATCACTAGCTTTTTCTTTAGCAACAATACATTTACCCTCTATGTGATAGGCAAGTACATTGATTTTTTCATCAATGTATTAAGTTTCCCTTTACTTCAATAAGCATCTAATGAGCACTCAACGTGCCAGCAATCCAATGGACAGTAAGTGATGAGAGAGTGGGTGGAGGCAAAGGATGTTGGAGATGTGTGCCCTGTCCATAAGGATGAATAAGTTTTTTACTTCCTTTGAAGGAACTGGGTTATTGATTTGATAATCCTTCTAGAGCCTAGAGAGGTACTAGCTAGTTTCAGCTCAGTGTTCTAATTCTGGTTTTGCTAATAAATGGGTATTTTTGACTATAGGCAAAGTCATTTTACCTCTCTGCATTCCCATTTATATAAACATAGGGGATTGACCAGATGCTTAATATCGCTCTTTTATACACGCACGCGCACACACATACACACACACACACAAACACACGCCCAACTAGAATACATGCAAAATATGCAGTCAGTAGAGGCAATAATGAGTTAAAGAAAATTCCTTCTTAGGTAATAAGTCTTAAATTTTTTTTGTTCCTTAAGTATACAGAGAAATAGTTGTGCTGAGAAATTTTGCCTCAACTAAAGTTTTCAGTTTTATCTAAAATCTGTGAATAAATCCCTTTAAAGACAATTTTAGTATTTGTCCTCCCACTTTAGTTTTGCATGTAGAAAGCAATCTAGGATAGTTTTATATTCTGGTCCTGGGCATATCCCACTCATTATAGATTAAGCATTTCTAGCTTCTGCCAGAGACTATTTATAGCATTCTGCCAAAACTAGTTTGCATCTCCAAATTTGAAAGTATATTCCTTGAAGGTAGGGGTTGTAAAATCTTCTGTTTCTTTACAGTATCTAGCATAATGTCATGCACATGACAGATACCAGTAAATATCTTCTGATCAGATATCTTTGGGAAATGACACTGAAGCATAGCACCAATGTTTGGGCATTCCTATTTGAATTTTGTAAAAATTATAAATTGGATAGATGGAATAAGACTGTGGTAATGATCAAAATCACATCAGCTGCAATTTATCAGGTGCTTCTTGTGTGCCAGGAATTTTACATATATTATTTCATTTAATCCTTATAACAATCCTGTAAGAAAAATTCTAATATTCTCATTTGTGGATAAACTGAGGCAGAGAATGGTTACATCATTTTCATAAGCTTATATAACTAATAAGCAGTGGTGCTGAGATTTTTATCCATGTCTGGTTAGTAAACCTTTACTGTTGTATTGACTTCTTGACATTAAAGAAAAACCCTTTACAAGGTACTGTTGAGCTGGCACGTACCTAATTCCATAGCCTTCAGTTCTCCTCCCATCTAGAAAGAAGACAACATAGCATTCACTTCTTTTTCAAGCTTCAATTCTGAAAGACATGCATTTTTTCCCTTTTTGAAATTCATTGTATGAAAGGCTTTTTTCTGAACAAGTAAACTTAGCATCAAAAATCTCTTTGAGACTGAGAACAAACTGAAGGCTGATGGGGGGTGGGAGGGAGAGGAGGATGGGTGATGGGTATTGAGGAGCGCACCTTTTGGGATGAGCACTGGGTGTTGTATGGAAACCAATTTGACAATAAATTTCAAAAAAAAAGAAAGAAAAAAAATAATAAAACAAAGTCTCAAAGAAAAAAAATCTCTTTGAGGAGGGGTGCCTGGGCAGGTCAATCTCTTAGGCATCAAACTCTTGATTTCAGCTCAGGTCATGATCTTGGGGTTTGTGAGTTAGAGCCCGGCTTCAGGCTCTGCACAATTAGTGCAGAGCCTGTTTGGGAATCTCTCTTTCTCCCTCTCTCACTGCCGTTCCTCTGCTTGCTCTCTCTCTTTCTCTCTCTTTCTCAAAGTTAATAAACTTCAAACAAAAATTTAAGTCTATTTGAGGAGCATCTGGTTGAGCATATGACTTAAGCTTAGGTCAAGATCTCACAGTTCCTGAGTTTGAGCCCCACATTGGGCTTACTGCTGTCAGCGCAGAGCACACTTCAGATCCTCTGTCTCCCTCTCTCTCTGTTCTTCCCCAGATTGTGCTCTTTCTCTAAAATAAATAAAACATTTAAAACTCTCTTTGAATGGGAAGACACATTCTCATTTTGTACTATCAAGCTATGGAAGTGAATAATTATGGAACTTGAGAGCTTGTTCTTATTTCTAAAATAGATTATTAGTTGTAAAGTATTGTTGATTTACTTACCTATATTTTTACTTAAGTATAGATTTACATTAAATATGTTAAGTGTACATGGATATTAATATTCTTCTCAAAATTCAACTTTTTATAGAGATGGACACTATATTTGCAGGCAACTAATCAATCCATCTTGATGGGAACTATTTTACCTACCACTGAATTTTAACCTGACTCTGGATAGACAGAGGTGAACACACATGGATATATTTGCAAATTTAAGGAATAAGGAAATCAAGCATTCTCATACTTAGTACTGCAAACCCAGCAAAGAAAGTGCTGTCAACACTTCAGAGTGGGAAGATTAACCTGCCTTTTCTGAGCAAGGGGCTTTCTCACTTTGTTCAAGGACAATGGGCTTTTAAGAAAATACTCCTCTGACTCAGTTTAGTTTTCAAGCTGCTTGTGACTGCTTGTTAGCTGTCAATGAGACTGTTATCTTTGTTCTCTGGCTTTTTTATCTTTTAAGAGCACATGATCCCTGGAGTATTCTGAATGGACATACTTTATCCCTGACATTATTGACGCTGCACATATATCTTCCTACACCATCCAACTTGGCATATTCCAAGGATTTTAAAGTGATAGAGGTAGCATCACTGAAAGCCAGAATTGATGGTCTGAGTCACCCAGCCAAGTGATGACTTTGTCTCTGAAATCAGAAATCAGAACTCTATAAGACCCCAGCCATGAGCATGGTCCTTAAGAAGTTGACGTTTGGGGGGCTGGACTCCTTGGTGACATTACAGAGTACCTAATATCAAATAAATTAGGCCTATTATTTAGCTGCTTTTCATTGTCATATGTTCAATCAAAATATTTTTGGAAAATACATGCTCTTAGCATAAATTAATAACATATTCACTCATGTTGGTTGGAAATCATAAGTTAACACTGCTCTATCTTCTGTAGCTAATAATTTTTGGCACTGGAATTATGTTTCAGGATGGAAGAACAGTCTGCATGATGCTTTGGTCATGGAATATTAATTGGCTGCAGATGTAGTGTTTAGAGCTCCAACTTAAGGATGACAAGAATGATAGCTTTCATTTGTATGCAAAAACTCTGATTGTCCCTTCAAGATGGATGATTGGATCCTGCTTCATCTATCACTCTTTCTCTACTTTTTAATAGATGAAAAAGGAGAATGAAAGACAGAACCTTGCAAAATCACCTTGAACAAAACAGGGCGCCTCAATTATATTGCTTCTCAAAAGCACACTTATTTCATTTTTAGTTTTTTATTTGAATATAGTTGACATAATGTTACATTAGTTTCAGGTGTACAACATAGTGATTCATTATCTCTATATATTATGTTATGCTTACCAGAAGTGTAGCTACCATCTGTCACCATACTATTCTATTACAATACCTTTGACTATATTCAGTACACTATACTTTTACTTCCATGTTTTATTCATTTGACAACTGGAAGCCTGTATTTCCCACTCCTCTTCACCTATTTTGCCCATTTCTCCATGACCCCTTCCCTCTGGCAACCATCAATTTGTTCTCTGTATTTATAGGTCTGTTTCTGCTTTTTATTTATTTTTTATTCATTTGTTTTGATTTTAGATTTCAAATTATGTGATATTTGTCTTTTTCAATCTGAGTTAGCATTCACTTAGCAGAATACCCTTTAGGTCTATCCATGTTGTCACAAATGACAAGATCTCATCCTTTTTTATTGCTGCATGATAGTCCTGTGTGTGTGTGTGTGTGTGTGTGTGTGCGTATCTCACATCTTTTTTATCCATTCATCAATTAATAGCCACTGGGGCTGCTTCTATATCTTGGCTATTACAAATAATTCTGCAATAAGTATAGGGCGTGTATGTATATTTTGAAATCGTGTTTTAGTTTTCCTTGGGTAAATACCCAGTAGTGGAATTGTTGGATCATGTGATCTTTCTATTTTTATTTTTTGAGGAACTTTCATACTATTTTCCACAGTGGCTGCACCAATTTACATTCTCACCAATAGTGTATGAGAAAATCTTGCTAATTTTCTTTTCATCAAGTTAAGAAAGGTATGATCTGTGTCTTAGCCTGTTTGGACTACTATAACCAAAATACCATAGACTTAGTAGCTCATAAACAGCAGAAATTTCTTACAATCCTTGAGGCTGGGAAGTTCAAGATTAAGGCACTGACAGGTTCAGTGACTGTGAGGGCCTACTTCCTCATTGGCAGATGTCTTCTCACTGTAACGTCACATGGCAGAAGAGAAAAAGGAAGTCTCTGGAGTCTCTTTTATAAGGTCACTCATCCCATTCCTGATGGTTCCACCATCATGACCTAAATACCTCCTAAATGTCCCACCTCCTAATATTATCACTTGGGCATTAGGTTTCAACATACAAATTTTGAGGGAACACAAACATTCAGACTGTAGCAAACTGGTATAAGGTGAATATTTATTCATTGAAAAATGTCAAGACACAACATATTGTCACAGAGATTTTTAACACTTTAACCTTTAGCTTTGTATGAGATATTTTTTGATAACAAAAGAGAAATACAATCTGATTTAATGTCCTAGTAAAATGAGGTATCAGTGTTCATTGCTTTCACCATGCCACTCAATTGCTTGGACAGTTTCCTTAGGGAAAACCTGACTTTATATGAAGGCAGAGAAAAACCATTTGCATAAGGAATTATATAGCAGGGACTCTGAAAAAGCATCATGTTCTAACATAATTCTCTATGGGTTAAGATTAGATTCAACTACATATAACAGAAAATCCTACTTAATAACTTTTCAAACACATAAGTATTTATTCTCTCAAGCAAAAAGAATCAGGAGTTAGTCCAGGCTTGGTATAGAAGCTGCAAGAAGTCATCAAGGATCTAGGCTAACACGCTCTTTCTGCTCCTCCATATTTTGCATAAAACTTCCACCCCAGATTACAGGACGGTGGCTAGAGCTCTAGAAATCAAAACTATTCCATACAGCAGAGTAATTAAAGACATGAGGTAAATATCACTTGGGAAACAAGAATCAGGAGAAAAATGAGCATAGGGTGGGGGACATTGTGATAGGAAAAAAATGAAAGGAAAAGCCTACAGGAGTAGGTCTCCAGACTTGCCTTATCATCAGAATCACCTGTAGGGGTGTCGGGGGCTTCTTAAAAATATAGATTCACAATCCCTACCTCAGACTCACTGGATTGTATTCTCTAGTAGCGGGCCCCAGGAATAAGAATTTCAATTAGCCCTCTATGTACTTCTGATAATCAGGTAATGTATTATCTAGAGTGACACAAGTAGAACTAGAAAGCAAACCAAAGATGTATAATGTTTCAACCATAATAGAAATAAATTTTTTTGCTCAAAGTCCTAAAAAAAGTATTCTTTTAAAAAAAAATAATGTATTTATTTTTGAGAGAGAGAGAGAGAGAGAGAGCACGTGAGCAGGGGAAGGATAGAGAGAGAGGGAAACACAGAAACCAAAACAGGCTCCAGGCTTTGAGCTGTCAGCACAGAGCGCGACGCGGGGCTCGAACTCACGAACTGTGAGATGATGACCTGAGCTGAAGTCAGACACTTAACTGACTGAGCAACCCATGCGCCCCATAAAAGAACTATTCTGAATTCAAGGTCCTAGGTTCCTTTATTCTTAAATTTTTACTATATAGCATTTAATTTCCAAAGCCTCTGTTATAATTTGTTTCAAGCCGATGGAAGAGAAAATGGTATGAAAAAACTATGTGGGAGATTTTTATGGGCCAGACCTGGAAGTTGTGCATATCACCTCCATTCACATTGCACTGGCTAGAACTCAGACTCCTGGTCACACCTAAGTGCAATAGAGGTTGGAATATGTAGTCCAGGTACATGTTCAGAAAGAAAAGAAAGAAAATTTTGCAGAACAAGTAGCAATCTGTAACAGGAGAGTTTGGGCATAGAGTTAGCTTTATGAGCATGTGAACTGTATAGTCACACAGGGCTCCCTGCTTAGAAGGTTTCCACACTTGGTTTAATGATCTACTGTCACTATCTTGAAATTTTTAATATCTTTTGAATGAGGGTTCCCATGTTTTCATTTTGTACTAGACTCCACAAATTATTTAGCTGGTCCAATTTGAGAAAGAATGTCCCAGAACATGAGGCAAAGCCAGAAAAATATGGATTGGTGGAGAGCTTTAGGATTTCAGCAGGTAATGTACTTCATAAGTATTGATTAATGAACCAATGTTGTTGACCACCAGAGAGCCCTCTCTCAGAGTGCTTGCTTTCCAGTTCTGCGTTATTTATCAGTGACTTAGATGATGTATAAATTATACTTATCACATTTGCAGATGAGAGGAAGTTGGGAGGGACAGTTAATTCTTTGTAAGACATGATTCTTATTCAAAAAGATCTCAGTAGTTCGGAATGATGGGTTGAAACTAGCCAGATGACATTTAAGCAGAAAAAAAAAATGTAAAGTTTTTCATTAAGGTCCAAAAAATCCAACTGCAAAAGTATAGTCTTAGGATTTTATTTGGCTAAGAGCACAAGAAGTGTGACTAGTTTGCCAAAAATGCTAATTCAGTCTCAGTCTGTGTCACAGGAAGGTAGTGTCCAGAACAATAGAAGTATTGGTTCCACTGCAATTTAGATGACATCTGAAATTGTGTGCTCAGTTTATTGTGCCCTATTTAAGGGACCCATTGACAGACTAGATTGTACCCAAAAAAGGATGTCTAGGTTGGTAAAAGGTTTTGGAATACATGTCACCTAAAAGACAATGGACAATTGAAGGAACTGGAAGTATTTAGCTTGGAAAAGGGACGGTTTTCAGAAAGGCAGGGAGTGAAAAAGATCAAGAAACCTGCCTGCAAACATTTTAGGCATTGGCATATAGAAGATGTATTAGTTTCTTGTGTGCTATTCCAAAGAGCAGAAATAGGACCAACATATAAAATATGCAAAAGAAGCAAATTTTAGCTGAATGTAAGGAAGACATTCTTAATATTTATTAAAAATTGAAACAATCAATTTTGTGATGTAGTGAGCCTATTGCAAAAAAAGCTATCTAGCCAAGGCTGAATGCTGGGAACTCTTTAGAGGGAATTCATGTGTTAGGAGGACTACAGTCTTTCCAATTATGATTTTGTAGGACTAAATGTTTGTTGAAATGATGCAAATTGATCAGGATTCTGTTAAGCTTATACTTAACAATGACTCTGGAGCCAGACTACTTAAATTTAAATCTCAGCTCTGTTTCTTTCTAGCTATGTAGCCTCAGGCAGGTCACCTAATTTCTTAATGCCTCAGTTATTTATCTATAAAATGAAGATAATACTAATATTTACTTCATACATAGAGTTGTTGTAAGTGTTAAATGAATTAACATCTGTTAAGTCCATGGAACAGTATCTGACTTATAGTAAGTACCGTATTAGTGTTACATATTATATTTTGCAGAAATAGTTGATGATGCATCTCCCTTTTCTTCAGTAAATATAGCCTTTCATTGCAGTTAGGTAAATTTACACTAGACATAAAATACAATGCCATGGTGGAAAAACCTTTTAAACACTGAACAAACAACCAAAATGGTCCTGTAGATTTCCTCCTCAGGGGCCTCTAAGAATGGCATAAGACTGCTGTATCTCCTGCATGCATTGTTTGAAGTTGTAACTTGAGGAAGACATCTTCCAATTTATTGCTTATGGTTTTATTTTTATTTTTTTAAGTTTATTTATTTTGAGGTGGGGAGGGGCAGAGAGAGGGGGGAGAGAGAGAATCCCAGCACGGAGCCTGATGCAGGGCTCGATCTCATGACCATCAGATCATGACCTGAGCTGAAATCAAGAGTCAGATGCTTAATTGACTGAACCACCCAGGCGCCCCTTTAACTTATATTTTTAGAGTATTTTTTAACCTTATAGGACTTATAAATTTCTTATTTTATTTAGTTCTCATATTAGCCATATGAACCATACAGGACAATTACCACATTTTGAAGGTGTGGAAACTAAACAACATCAAAGTTAACTGAATTGTATATAAGGTCACACACTAAATTATTAGTGGAATTAGGTTTAAAACTCAGGTCTCTTAAATTTTGGCTCAGGGCTCGAACAATATACCACATAAAGACTGAGCTGCTTTTATTCTGTCCATTCTGTGAAAGACATTTCATTAAGCTGATGAAGTGTCTTCTGTCATTCAGCTAATAATTTGTATACCTGCTTTGCAAAAAAACTGACATCAGCCTAAAACTCCATCCAACAAGCCTAATTTCCATCTGGTTTTGCAAGGCCTAGGGGAGTCAAAAAAATCACTGACTTAAGCTTTGTGTATTATCCACATAGATATTATTGAAATACACCTGCCAGCTTATCCATTTCCTTACACATTATTATAGGTTTTTTAAGCTTATAGGAAAAGTACAATTACCAGGGCAGAAACTGGCCATCTGAGTTTTAGATATGGATCTCTATACACAAGTCGCAAGGTATTGAAAAATTGAATTTTTGAAATGAGACTTGCTTTTGTGATCCTGGTGCTCTGTCTCTACCCTACCCCCACTTCTTCCCTTCATTACCCCCATCCTTGTCCTTTCAACCCTCTTATCTTTGTCATACCCATTCTCAGTCATACATTACATTGGATTCCCTTCCTAGGAGTAGATACAGCTCAATGTTCTCTCTAATTGGAAAAATAATAAATGCTATCATTTGTTGATAACTATGAGCCAGTTCTCTACTTCACACTTTAGAATATGATCTCATTTAGTCCTTATAACAACCTTAAAGAGTGGGTACTATTACCATCCACAGTTATGTGTTAAGGAAATAAAATCCTAGAGGGGTTAAGAAACATGATGAAAGTCAAACAGTAAGTAGCTGAGCCAGATTCAAACACAAGTATTCTTAACCCAGAGCCTATGCTCTTAACAGCAATATTATAGGGTTTGTGACCGAAATAGGGAGTGGCAGATGTTTTTGAAAGTTGGAAGAAGCTTTTCTTATAAAATCATAACATATAAGCAACCATCTGCTCTGAATTAGGGTGACATCAGCCCAATGCTGATGAGCATCACAGACATTTTCAAGATCTGGATGCACATAAGACAGGCAAGATGAGAAGCTTTTGCCATCCTTAAAACTAAAAGTCCCTCCTCAAGAAGTAGGTAGTGCCTTTTTCTTCTTCTGGGTTCTCTGAGACTAAATGGCTATATTGCTAGTGAGCTCCAGCTGTCAGGATAAAGCACTAATGGGGCATGAGCCCATAGACAAAGATCTTAGGGCCTTGGGTTTTGGTCAGACATATAACTAGCGTGTCAGGCTAATAGCAGAGCCATAGGTCTATCTGCAGTATTTTCACTGTAACCCCAGGGAACCATCCCCACAGAAGAGAATTTCCTGAAAAGCCTTTCGTTCTCTCCCAAATGACCTGACCTCTTCTTGACTAAAGACACTATTAGAGAGGTGCATATTTACTGTGGAAACATCCAATGGCACCAGATCAATGTGGCATAAGGCCAGAGCAGCCTTGAGCACCTGGGTTTCCATCTGTACTGGAATGTTCTGCAAGGAAGCATTAATCCAGGGGATGATGGGATCGGGAAGGGAATGTGCAGACCCTCAGGTGAATTAGACCACACTTGGAAGCTGCTACATTTAAACCATTATAGAGAAACTGTAGGGGGAAGTGACAGGGAGTGACAGCCTGTCAAAATGCTAGCCTGCTGTATGGTTTTCAAAGTCTCCTTATTCAGAGATATAGATTCTCCTTCTGAGCATTGGGTCCAATCTCTTGATAAAATTACATCAGGAGATTAATTAATTAATTAATTAAGCTGAGGAAATTATTATCCTATTAGAAAATGTGGAGTCATCTTTAAAAGTTTAGTTAAAAATAAATAAATAACAATAACAGTTAGGGGAAACATTTATGAGGTTGATTTAAAAAGGCAAGGCACTCTGTTTTGGGAGATATGACTCCTACTTTGAAATTTCTGACATTTTATATCTCAGTTTCTGGAGACAACTGCCCTTGTCCTACTAGCTTCCCAGTTTGACTTAATGAGATAATAATTAAAAGGGGATAGTGCTTTGTAAATTCAATTGATTTTTTTTTCTCTTTTCTTCGATTCTTCTGCATCTTATAATTGCATCTTGGAATCACCTACCTTATGTTTTCTCCTTGGAACTGTAAACAATTATAATTGGTTTCATTTGAAAATCAATTCCAACATTATAGGTTATCAACTTATATTTGATTAATGAAATTAGTGCTCATCAATGTTATAAAGATAGGGAACAAGCTTGGAAACCTTCCAGAAAGCTGACATCGTGTGGGAAATTAATCAAAATTTCCAAACGTTAGGTTCTGACTTCAGTGATGAAAATGAAAACCAAAATGACTTTATTTTCAGATATTGTTCTAGTAGAATTGAGCTCATTTGAAATACTGTTACATACCTATCCTAGAGAGATTCAGGGGAAAGATCCCAACTTTAAAGTCAGATAGACATAGATTTGGGTAACAGCTCTGTATTTTTTTTTTTTTTTTGCCAGATAGGTGACCTTGGTCAAGTTACCCAACCTCTTTGAATCTTAATTTCCTCAACAATAACAAAGGATAATAGTAGTACTCACCTTATAGGAATGTTGTGGGGATTAAATGAGACTAGGAAACTACAGTCAAAGAAATGGGGTTTTAAATCCTAGTTCTGGCCCTTTGTAGCTGTGTATCCTTAGGTGAGTAATTTAACTTCCTTGAACCTGTTTCTTCATCTGCAAAGTAAAAATAACTGCAATTTATAGATTTTTGATGGCCATGTATTGGACTTGCTGTCATGAAAACAAATGGGTAACTCATGATAATGAAAAATTGTAACTGAAAGCTGACATTAAAGAAAGTAAAAGGATAGTGCCTGGTGATTGATACCAGCTCTATTTTCCACTTTAGGCCCCAAAACTAATTTTTTTTTTATGTTAAGATGTCCCTCCACTTATGGCAATGTCTTCTTGAGTTCTATGTTTTTAATCTTTTTTAATGTTTATTTTTGAGAGACACATAGTATAAGCGGGGGAGGCAGAGAGACACACACACACACACACACAGAATCTGAAGCAGGCTCCAGGCTCTGAGTCATCAGCACAGAGCCTGGCGCAGGGCTCAAACTCAAGAATCATGAGATCATGACCTGGGCTGAAGATGGACGCTTAACCAACTGAGCACCCAGGCACCCCTGTCTTCTTGAGTTCTAAATATCACATCATGTTTAATGTCCACCAAAAGATTATTCTGTGAATTAGAGTTATTCTTATCATGAAACTTTTTTATTCTGAAGCAATTGCTAATTTAATACCCATAGTTATAGTTTCACTGGGGACTATTAGCACATCCAAACAGTTAATATTGCTTAAGTGATATTTTGTTTTTCCTCATTATTTTGCATTACAAAATATGCTGATAGGCCATGGATGCTTAATGATTTCAGCAGTGATAAACAAATCAATCATATTAAATTGTAAATACAAGTGTCAATACCAGCCCAATCTATTCAAATAATTGCCTTGATAGACAAAGATTAAGTCTATATTTACAAACTGATTTGGCTGAAATGAGGCCAGTAAAGAAAAGTTTATTTCATAAAAATAAACACATGTAATGTATGCCATTATTCCATATGACAACCAAGATATCATATTCCTCCTCAAATTTCATTTGTATTTATTTGATTACCTTTTGTGACATCTTAGTAGGCAGAATAATGGCCTCTTAAAGATGTCCACATCTTGATCTCTTAGGAGTATGTTGGGTTACATAGCAAAGGCAAATTAAGGTTCCAAATAGAATTATGGTTGCTAATCACCTGACTTTAAAATATGGAATTATCCTGAATTATGCAGGTAAACCCAATGGAATCACAAGGATCATTAAAAGTGGAAGAGGGAGACAGAAGATAAGGTTGGAGTGATATGAAAATGAGTCAGTCTGCCATTTCTGGCTTTGAAGATGGAAGAAGGTCAAGCACCAAGGAATGTGGGCAGCTTTTAGAAGCTGGAAAAGGAGAGGTTAATTTCTCCTCCTTGGAATTCAGAAAAAGACTCAGCCCTGTTAACACTTTAATTTTAGTCCAGTAAGACCCACCTCAAACTTCCAACCTCTCAAACTATAAGATTCTAATAAATGTGTTGACTTAAACCACTAAGCTTGTGGTAACTTGTAACAACAACAAGAATTAAAAGGACATTTACCACTTTTTGTCATTTACTACAGACATTTGTACATGCCTATCTCTAGAACTAGAGTAACCCTTTTGATATGACTCTGTACATTCTTCAAATATGTACTTTTTGTACAAATTTGTACATCCCAAACCCAGCGCACGTGCACACACACACACATACACACACACACACATTTTTAGTACTTTTCTATAATAGAATAACTATAAATATGTGTTAACTGATTGAAAGAATGAATGACACCAAACAATCTAAGATTGGATTTTCATCCCACTTTTTGACCTATAGAATTGTGTAGACACAACTAAAGGTATTCAGTCAATCCATCCCCATGCTCCATGAATATGGAAACGGGATATATTTTGAATAAAAAAGAAACTGTCTTAAATAAAACAAAAAAAAAAAGGAAGAGGGGTGATAGTATGGAGTAGTGGCTATGAGCTCAGACTCAAGAGTCAAGTAGACTTACGTTGAATCCTGGTCTATTTGTATTTATCACCAATATGCTTTTATGCAGATAACTTCATCTCACTGAGCCCCAATTTTCTCATATGTCAAACGTTGATAATGTTAGGAACTACTTTATACATTGTTGTAAAGATTTAATGAGAGGAATGAATGTAAAAGGGCTTGGCATGGAATGCATGCATAATCAGTGTTAGTCATGGTGCAGTGGCAAGAATATTGAACTGTAATTCAGGAAAAGAGGTTTTAGTCTTCTGCTATATCACTAATTTGAAATATGATGTTCAGCAAATCCCTTCCATTTCTGCTTCTTTTAAGTTTTTCATATGTCAAAATAGCTACATGAATTAGACAAATAAGAGGTTGTCTAGCTCTAAAATTAACCATCTTTGAGTATCTTATTATATTCTTAAGCATCACTACCTAGGCCAAATTTCTAGAATCCAACAGATCAGTAACCACAGAATCAAATGAGGAACTTGATGCAAGTTAACAATTAATCCATCTGATAAAGATGTGGTATGTACACACACACGCGCACACACACACACACACACACACACATATTATTCAGCCATGAGAATGAATGAAATCCTGACACTTGTGACAACACAAATGGACCTAGAAGTCATTATGATAAATGAAATAAGTGACAGAAAGACAAATACTGTATGATCTCAAATATATAGAATCTGAACAAGCCAAAATCATAGAAACAGAGTAGAATTGTGATTACCAATGGTTAGAAAGCAGGGGAAATGGTAAGCTGTTGATAAAAGAGTATAGCCTTCCATTTAGAAGATATAATAAGTTTGGGGGATCTAATGCAGAGCATTGCGATTATAGTTAACTATAGAATATACTTGAAAGTTGCTATGTGAGTAGACCTTAAATGTTCTCACCACAAAAAAAGAAATGATAATTATATGATGCAATGTAGGTGTTAGTGATCACTGTGATTGTAATCATGTTTCAATATATGTGTGTCAAATTAGCAAGTGGTATACCTAAAACTTATACAATGTTATATGCCAAATATGTCTCAATAAATCTGAAAACTTTCAACTGATCCATTTTCTGTGTTTAACTTCTTATATTTATTTTAGTGCTAACTACTACCTAAGTTCCACGTGAACCCCAGAAGTATATACTATCTTGTATAATTTATTGAATAGTAACCACATTTGGATTGTGTTAGACATCTACAATATAAAGGTACAGGGAGTACTATTTTAGAGAGAGAAGGCAGAACCTTACTTGAGGTGCAAAAGGCAACAATGAAGAAAAAGCATGCTCTGTGAAGGGGGAAAAAAGCCCTACCATCACAATCTCTGTTTAAGTTTCCATTTGCCCCGAGGTTATTTTCTTTTCAAGTTTGAAGGAGTTGTTTTATGTCTGGGCAAATTTGTGCTGAATAATCATTCTTCTCTCCAGAGAAGGGCCCTGTGTCAAGTGGCATTGAGAAGAAATTGCTCTGCCTTTATGCTCAAGCTTTCCCAAAGTTCATGCATTGCTCAAAACTCAAGTATTAGTGGAAATAAATATGGAATCTAGAGGAAAGAACACCTCAGGGCAACTTTACAGCAGCCCTGACCATTCACCACCCTGAAGGCATATCCACTGAATTGCAAGGCAAGATATAGGCTCTGAGACAGATGCCCAGAGCAGTTGCTAGAGGAGCCCTAAGCTGTGCAGGGGAAATGGACAAGTAGGTCCTTCAGCATTTCCCTGGGAATTTAGCATCTGAGTGTTAAAGGATCACTTATTTATTTGAAGAACTTAAAACTTTAATTTCTATGATTAGTAAAGTCAAATACTTGCAATGGCTTTAAATGATGTCAGGAATATTTTTAATGCAACCAGAACGTGTTTTTTTAAAGAAAGAAATTTAATCCTATGAGCATTTTATCTCCTGTTTGATTCTCTGCGGTTCTCCATAATTTTATCTTTCAAATACACACATGAGAGACATGAGCCATCACCATCAGTAATAGTGACTTACTAAAGGAAATTATTTTTTATGAGGGGTAGGAAGGTATGGGAGATACATATCAAAATATCTGAAAGTTGAACCACCAATGGTTTGAAAAAAAATACCCAGATGATTCTGGGAATCACTGGATTTATTTTTTTTTTACCTAAATCCATCACTGCCTTTTTATTATAGCTGAAACACCTAGACAATACATATTCTCCCTGGATGTTAATAAACAAACAATATATGTCAGTCTTCCCACTCTTGTTTTAAATAAGGCACAGAATATTAGAGTTTTGGCAGAGAAAATATTTACAAAAATTAATTGTTATAGTGCTCAGTTGATGGAGGTAATAACAGGCCGAAATTAAAATCAGACTTGAGTTTTAATGGGCATTAATGCATTTTTTAAATTTAAAATATACCTGGGTTCTCTTTGCTAAAGTCAATAAGAAGTCAAGGAATTACTCATAATAATGATGGTGGGATCTTGAGGAAAATAACTTTGTTTTCATTAGCCTCTGCTGAAGGCCACCCTGTTTGTTGGCCAACACTGTTGTGAAGACAGTTCAGGGAAGGGACCTGGGGCTCAATATGTGTCTGCTGTTTAAACCCCTACTAAGGAGTAAAGCCTTTAATTTCACATTTAGAGACAATCCTTCAAAGCCATTAGCTTTAAGAGAGAAGGTACAGATGTCTTGCTTATACTAAGGTTTAAATTGCAGAGACTTCTTTGTAGCAAGTTTTGATTAGGGAGACACGGCTCTGGGTGTCTAAAAGCAGGCAGGAGAAGAAACTTCTTCAAAGTAGGATATTCATAAAAGGGAAACTTAAGGCAAAGGAGACACATTATACCCAACACTGGTCCTGTTTGAACTTACAGGTTTAGAGGATTAAAAATGAAATTAAATAATCACTTTTATTGTGTAGTTTTTCCTGTATGCTCATCTAATTTCAAGAACTTTCAGCCTAGTGATCTTAGAAATAAAATACTTGTAATATATGTGACTTGAGATTCACTAAGTGGCTGTAAATGTGTGCATCATAATTCAGAATTAGGAAGTCTATATAGTTAATTCAGAAAGATATATTTCTTTTAAAAGGTTAAAGTTTGTATGATGTTTCCAGAGATCAGCAATTTCTGGATTCATTCTGTGTTCAATTTATGAAATCTTGAAACTAGTCAACTACTTTGACTAGGCTTACCTAATCTCCCTTCATGATTACAGGAAACCTTTAGTGATGTTAACAAGATTCCTGTACCCTTCCTAGATCTAATTTGCTTAGGATCTCAATTTTGTTTCCCACATAAAGACTGTTCCCAAGTCTTTTCCCCCAAGATTCTCAATAAGTTTCCTGGAGGGAAATTGTTTTTAACCATGGGTGATTTTGCTCCACAGTGGGCATTTGACAATGTCTGGAGACATTTTTGGTTGTCACAACTTGGGGAAGATGCTACTGCATTTAGTGAGTAAAGGCCAAGGATGCTGCTAAAAATTTTACAATGCATAAGACAGTCACATGCAACAGAGAACTACCTTGAAATGAAAGTTTAATAGTGTTGAGAAATCCTGCTTCATGAAATCTTTCTTTTCCTGAAGGTATACATGCAGTCTTGGCTAGGGCAGCTCAAAACTTGTTTATTCACACATGACACAACAGAAATACAAAGAATTATAAGATAATATTATAAAAAAAGTATATCCCAACAAATAAGAAAATCTAGAAAAAAATGGATAAATCCTAAAAAAATATGATCTTCCAAAACTTAATCAGAAATTAACAGAAAATTTGGAAAGACCAGTTACTATTAATGAAATTGAATCAGTGATAAAAAAATCCCAACAAACAAAAGTCCAGGACAGGATGGCTTCACAGGTGAATTCCATTAAACATTTAAACAGTTACCTCCTGTTCTTCTCAAACTGTTCCAAAACATAGAAGAGGAAGAAAATTTTCCAAATTCATTCTGAGTCTGGCACTACCCTGATACCAAAACCAGAAAAAGGCAATATGAAAAAAGAAAACTACAGGCTTATATCTCTGATGAACATAAATGCAAAAATCCTCAACAAAATATTAGCAAACAAAATTACACAATACATTAAAAAAGATTATTCACCATGATGCAGTAAGATTTATTCCAGGCATGCAAGGGTGGTTCAATATTCACAAATTGGTCAATGTGATACATCACATTAACAAGAGGAAGGAGAAAAAACATATGATCATCTCAATAGATGCAGAAAAAGCCTCTGACAAAGTGCAGTGCCATTTATGATAAAAACTCAACAAAGTTGGTTTAGAGCATACATAGTTCAACATGACAAAGACTGTATATGAAAAATTAACAGCTAACATTACACTCAATGGCAGACAACTGAAAGTATTTCCTGTAAGATCAGGAACAGAAGAAGTATGTCTGCTCTCATGACTTTTATTCAACACAGTACTGGAAGTCCTAGCTATAGCAATCAGAAAAGAAAAAGAAATAAAAGACATCTGCATTGGTAAGGAAGAAGTAAAATTCTCACTATTTTCAGATGACAAAATACCATATATCGAAAACCCTAAAGATTCCATAAAAAAAAACTGTTAGAACTAACACATGAATTTGGTAAAGTTTCAGTACAAAGTACAAAATTAATGTACAGAAATCTGTTATATTCGTATACACTAATAATGAAGTAGCAGAAAGAGAAATTAAGGAAACAATCCAATTAATGCACCAAAAATAATCAAATACTTAGGAATGAACTTAACCAAGGAGATGAAACAATTGTGCTCTCAAAAGTGTAAGACAATCATGAAAGAAATTGAACATTACACAAATAAATGGAAAGATATACCATTCTTATGGATTGGAGAATTAATATTGTTAAAATGTCCATATTACCCAAAGTAACCTGCAGATTCAATTCAATCCCTATCAAAATAGCAAAAGCAATTTTCACATAACCAGGACAAATAATCTAAAATTTGTATGGAACCACAAAAGACCCTGAATAGCCAAAGCAATCTTGAAAAAGAAGAACAATGCTGGACCCTAAATAGTCAAAGCAATCTTGAGAAGGAAGAATAATGCTGGAAGTATCATAATCCAAGAATTCAAGATATACTTCAAAGCTAAAGTAATCAAAACAATATGGTACTTAAACAAAAATAGAAACATATATTAATGAAACAGAATGGGTGCCCAAAAAATATACCCACACTAATGGTACATTAATGAATGACAAATTCATCTATGACAAAAGAGGCAAGAATATACAATGGGGGAAAGACAGTTTTTTCAATAAATGGTGTTGGAAAAATTGGACAGCTACATGGCAAAGAATAAAATTAGACCACTTTCTTATATCACTCACAAAAATGAACTGAATTTGGATTAAAGAACTAAATGTAAGGCCTGAAACCATATAAAACTCCTAAAATAAAATATAGGCAATAATCTCTTGGACATCAGCCCTAACAACATATTTATGGGTATGTCTCCTCAGGCAAGGAAAACAAAACAAAGAAAAAGCAAAAGCTTTTTTCACAGCAAAATAAATCAACAAAACAAAAAGGAAACCTAATAAGTGGGAGAAGGTATTTGCAAATGATGTATCCAATAAGCAGTTAATATGCAAAATATATAAAGAACTTAACTCAACACACACACACACACACACACACACACACACCCAACAAACTGTATGAATAAAAAGTGTGCAGAGGACCTGAATAAACATTTTTCTAAAGAAGACAGAGAGATGGCCAAGAGACACATGAAAAGATACTCAGCATCACCAATCATCAGGTAAATGCAAATCAAAACCACAATATCACCTCATATCAGTCAGAATGGCTAGTATCAAAAATAAAAGAGATAACAAATATTGATGAGGGTATAGAGAAAAGGAAACCCTTGTACACTGTTGGTGGGAAAGTAAATTGGTGAAACCAGTGGAAAACAGTATGAAGTTTTCTCAAAAAATTAAACATAGAAATACCATATGATCTAATAATTCCATTATTGGGTATTTACCAAAAGAAAACAAAAACACCGATTTGAAAAGTTACATGCATCCCTATGTTTATTACAGCATTGTTTGTAATAGCAAAGATATGGATGCACCCCAAGCATCCATTGATAGAGGAATGGATAAAGAAAATGGAATATTACTTAGTCATAAAAAGAATGAGATCTTGCCATTTGTTACAACATGGATGAACCTAAAAAGTATTATGCTAAGTGAAATAAGTCAAAGAAAGACAGAAACCATACAATTTACTCATGTGGAATCTAAAAACCAAAATATACAGACTGTTAAATAAAGATAACAAACTAGTGATTGCCAGAGTGGAGGGGGTGAGGAATGGATGAAATAGATAAAGGAAATTTAAAAAAAAAAACAAACAAAAAACTTGTCCATTAAGCCTCTTTCCTGGGACTTTGATTCTTGATCACAGTGACACAAGGACAAAGAACAAGACACAACACAATACAAAACAGTTAAAAGGAAACATAAAACCAATTATAGTAAATTCAGTTTGTTGATGAGATCAAGAAGAAAGTGCCTTGTAGTTCTTTTTGCCTGTTCAGCTAGACCCAACCTGTTTCCTTTTCTATCTCTAAAGTTTGTTTGTTTGTTTTTGAGAGAGTCAGAGACAGAGTGATTAGTGGAAGGGCAGAGAGAAGGAGAGAGAGAAAAATCCCAAGCTGGCTCCTCCCTGCCAGTGCAGAGCCAAACACAGAGCTTGAACCCATGAAACTGTGAGACCATGACCTGAGTGGAAACCAAGAGTCAGATGCTTAACCGACTGAGCCACCCAGGCACCCTTGTTTCTGTTCATTGTAACCTAAGAGCCCTGTGGAAAGTACCTGTCTTTAGAGAACGAATATCATAGAAAACTTAACTTTGAGATTGTGTTTATTTGTTCCACAGTGTCAGACACTATCTTAATTGCTGGGTTATCTGAGTTATGATACTTGTCTTCCAGGAGCTTAAAAATCTAGTCAGGGAGACTAGACATACCCACATAAAGTGAGGTTTAATTTGTATTCAAAGAAGTGTGTGTTTGCTATGAACCAAATAAGGGGTTCAAAGAAATAGTAAATGCTTTGCAATTTCATTTTCAGCCCAACCAGAGTAAAAATTAGCTTGGGCTTTTTTTTTTAGGGGAGGTTTTCTGGACAATGCATGACTGGCTTTTGGAGGATAGATAGGACTTGGGATGACACAAAACAAAGTAAAGTTCTTAGAGAATCATTGTGGGCATGGTGAAATCAGACAGAAGCCACTGGAGATTTCTGTGTTACAAGTCAGACAGAAGCTGCTTGACTTTTGAAAACTTATTTGTAAAATGTAATATAAAATGCCTTAGAACAGTGCTTAGCATACAGTAGATGCTAAATAAATGATAACTATGGTAGCTATTATTATTTGTTTTCAAGCTCAGGGAAACTGTTTAAGCCAAGATTCAGAGTTGGAAATTAATGCAATGTGTTAAGGGACAAATGAGGAAAGTAACTTGACCTAGGAGTGATAAAATAGAAGTGTGGGTAACAAGGCAGGAAGGTTTTTTAAAGGTTATATTGGGGCTTTCTTTATGTTCCCAGCTGACAGTATCAGATTTTATCTTCTTGTAAATATAGGAGGCATTGGGAGACTTTCAGTGGCTAAATGTTGTGATGAAAATAGTGATTTTGGAATGTGATTTCAGTGTTGTTGCTGTGTTGAATGGATTTGAAGGGATCCATTTCATTAACCTTAACATACACATTCCACAATGGCTTCATTCATAGAAATTAATGAGTTACTTTATGACCCAAGTGTGCTCATACGTTTAGTGTCCTTTGCGTATAGCTGTCCTCCTTCCCACATAGTTCTCTGGCAAGTCTAGTTAAATAGACAAATTAACAACTCAAGAGGATGTCATCGTATGACAGTATGCCTTTATAACAGTATGTAATAGGCAATATGGTCAAACTGATTTATTCAATCAAACAATTCTACTTATTTCTTATACTTTGTTCATGGAAATTGATCAGTCATTTCAGTCAGGTAGAAAAAATCTTTAACTATAATAGGAAAGAGAAAACCAAATTGGACATTCTCCTCAGGAAATTCAGTTAGTGTCAAACACATAAGACCTAGCTTTAGGAAGAAGCAGTCCGGAACAGTAATAGTTTCACTAGTACATTAAGACTACTGTCATGATAGACTCGGTAGAGCAATTACATTTAAGGATAATTAAACATAAGCAGCTACAAAGGAAAATGCAGGGGAGAAAGAAGTTGTGGACTGAAACATTAGTACTAAACTGCATTGCTTGCTCTCATTCTTTCAATCAAAACATGAAGCTTGAGCAGCAAATTCAAAGACTAGAACAGACCCCAAATTAGTCCCTATAGAGGTCCAGGATAAGTTTTCTAATAAAAATGTAAATCTTCACTCTGTTGTTCAGGGGCCCTGGTACTAACAGCTCTCCCATTCATTTCTCAAACAGTAACTGTGAATTTCAGATGAAATTTTTAAAAAGAAGAAAGAAATGAGTTTGTTTTTCCATGGCAGCATGTGCTCTAGCTAATCTGCAAATGCTATATAATTACACTGGGTGCTGATAGATTTGTCTCTGGGCTGGTGGTCAGGATCCAGATGAACTGCTACAGTTGCTGTTTTATCATTACAAATGTCTTGCACATCTTGGCAATTACCACGCCTATACATGATATTGGAATTTAATGAGGTTCCACACCCATACATCCCACTGGGATGTGTTAGGGTAAGTGTAAATTCATCCCCTTTTATTTATGGGTTTAGGGGGAAAATGTATGTGTGTGGAATGTCCTACAGGAATCATGTCTCTGTCGGCCATTTGAAACAAAGCCATTCCCATGGATCTAGGAACCTTAGCTTAGTGTGTAGTCAAAGAGGCTAAAACCATTGGTTCAGTATTGAGCACTTGTACCTGTCTCCTGCCTACAACTTTTATCTGTCTTTCTGGCAGTTCTGCAAATGGGGGCTTTTGGTCACAAGGGGGCACCAAATGAGATAATGTATCCCTCATTTAGCTTCATCTCTAAATTGGCCATATTGTAACTATCTTCTTTACTTTACAAGGTCATTGTGTAGACAACATGAACTAATGTATCTGAAAGCACTTTGAAAATTATGAACCGCCTATAAATGTAAGACAATTAATATTATCATTTCTGTTAATAAATATCACTTCAGTAATTGACATGTAACAATAATGAAATCAGGGTAAATGTATCCATAATCTATGGCAGGAGGTGAGGATGAAGAACAATGACTCCAAATTCATATCCTGATAAAAATTGGACAAGATATGCATCTTTGAACATGAAATACAATACTTACAGTTGCTTCCCACCAATCACATTCCAATTAATTCATTTCGAGGCAAGATATAGTTGCAAATAACACTAAGAAGAATTTCTAATAGGCTAAATGTCTATAATCTGGATGTGTAAGGCAAATTGAGAATAATTATATACAGAAATCAAAATTAATTTTATAAATAAAATGAAAGTGGCTAGATTTTATTTAATTTTAGTTTTTTTCATGTTTTGAATACCCAGCATATGCATGTTGTTCAAAATGTAGAAAAAGCATATAGTCAAAATTAAATTTTCCTCTGACTGTCTTTACCCCCCTCCACCATTCTTCAGCCACCCAATTCCTTTCTTCAGAGGATATCACTGTTAATCATTTTTACATGTATCCATTCAGAAATATTACATACTTAAACACATATGTGAACACACATGGGCACATACAAACACACAGTTTTATTTTTATACGCAGGATAGTATGCTATGCACACTGTTGAAAAGTGTATCTTGGAGATCTTTTTATAACAGATGTACAGATTTACCTAATTATTTTAAATAGCTGCATCATATCAGTATATGAAAACACCATATTTTTTAACTACTGTCCTACTGATGGATATTTTGGTTGTCTCTAATATTTTGCTATTACAAAGAGTAACAAAGAACAATGAAATCAAATGTCTTTTATGACTGGATTTTAAGTTCAAATATTTAAATTTTGTTTAAAGTATATCCTTTAAGTTCCAAATAATATTGTTTTTTTTTTGTTGTTGTTGTTGTTTTTTTTTTTTTATTGTCAAATTGGTTTCCATACAACACCCAGTGCTCATCCCAAAAGGTGCCCTCCTCAATACCCATCACCCACCCTGCCCTCCCTCCCCCCCTGCCCTCCCTCCCCCCCCCCCATCAACCCTCAGTTTGTTCTCAGTTTTTAACAGTCTCTAATGCTTTGGCTCTCTCCCACTCTAACCTCTTTTTTTTTTTTTCCCTTCCCCTCCCCCATGGGTTTCTGTTATGTTTCTCAGGATCCACATAAGAGTGAAACCATATGGTATCTGTCTTTCTCTGTATGGCTTATTTCACTTAGCATCACACTCTCCAGTTCCATCCATGTTGCTACAAAAGGCCATATTTCATTTTTTCTCATTGCCACGTAGTATTCCATTGTGTATATAAACCACAATTTCTTTATCCATTCATCAGTTGATGGACATTTAGGCTCTTTCCATAATTTGGCTATTGTTGAGAGTGCCGCTATAAACATTGGGGTACAGGTGCCCCTATGCATCAGTACTCCTGTATCCCTTGGATAAATTCCTAGCAGTGCTATTGCTGGGTCATAGGGTAGGTCTATTTTTAATTTTCTGAGGAACCTCCACACTGCTTTCCAGAGCGGCTGCACCAATTTGCATTCCCACCAACAGTGCAAGAGGGTTCCTGTTTCTCCACATCCTCTCCAGCATCTATAGTCTCCTGATTTCTTCATTTTGGCCACTCTGACTGGCGTGAGGTGGTATCTGAGTGTGGTTTTGATTTGTATTTCCCTGATAAGGAGCGACGTTGAACATCTTTTCATGTGCCTGTTGGCCATCCGGATGTCTTCTTTAGAGAAGTGTCTATTCATGTTTTCTGCCCATTTCTTCACTGGGTTATTTGTTTTTCGGGTGTGGAGTTTGATGAGCTCTTTATAGATTTTGGATACTAGCCCTTTGTCCGATGTGTCATTTGCAAATATCTTTTCCCATTCCGTTGGTTGCCTTTTAGTTTTGTTGGTTGTTTCCTTTGCTGTGCAGAAGCTTTTTATCTTCATAAGGTCCCAGTAATTCACTTTTGCTTTTAATTCCCTTGCCTTTGGGGATGTGCCGAGTAAGAGATTGCTACGGCTGAGGTCAGAGAGGTCTTTTCCTGCTTTCTCCTCTAAGGTTTTGATGGTTTCCTGTCTCACATTCAGGTCCTTTATCCATTTTGAGTTTATTTTTGTGAATGGTGTGAGAAAGTGGTCTAGTTTCAACCTTCTGCATGTTGCTGTCCAGTTCTCCCAGCACCATTTGTTAAAGAGACTGTCTTTTTTCCATTGGATGTTCTTTCCTGCTTTGTCAAAGATGAGTTGGCCATACGTTTGTGGGTCTAGTTCTGGGGTTTCTATTCTATTCCATTGGTCTCTGTGTCTGTTTTTGTGCCAATACCATGCTGTCTTGATGATGACAGCTTTGTAGTAGAGGCTAAAGTCTGGGATTGTGATGCCTCCTGCTTTGGTCTTCTTCTTCAAAATTACTTTGGCTATTCGGGGCCTTTTGTGGTTCCATATGAATTTTAGGATTGCTTGTTCTAGTTTCGAGAAGAATGCTGGTGCAATTTTGATTGGGATTGCATTGAATGTGTAGATAGCTTTGGGTAGTATTGACATTTTGACAATATTTATTCTTCCAATCCATGAGCAGGGAATGTCTTTCCATTTCTTTATATCTTCTTCAATTACCTGCATAAGCTTTCTATAGTTTTCAGCATACAGATCTTTTACATCTTTGGTTAGATTTATTCCTAGGTATTTTATGCTTCTTGGTGCAATTGTGAATGGGATCAGTTTCTTCATTTGTCTTTCTGTTGCTTCATTGTTAGTGTATAAGAATGCAACTGATTTCTGCACGTTGATTTTGTATCCTGCAACTTTGCTGAATTCATGTATCAGTTCTAGCAGACTTTTGGTGGAGTCTATCGGATTTTCCATGTATAATATCATGTCATCTGCAAAAAGCGAAAGCTTGACTTCATCTTTGCCAATTTGGATGCCTTTGATTTCCTTTTGTTGTCTGATTGCTGATGCTAGAACTTCCAGCACTATATTAAACAGCAGCGGTGACAGTGGGCATCCCTGTCGTGTTCCTGATCTCAGGGAAAAAGCTCTCAGTTTTTCCCCGTTGAGGATGATGTTAGCTGTGGGCTTTTCATAAATGGCCTTTATGATCTTTAAGTATGTTCCTTCTATCCCGACTTTCTCAAGGGTTTTTATTAAGAAGGGGTGCTGGATTTTGTCAAAGGCCTTTTCTGCATCGATTGACAGGATCATATGGTTCTTCTCTTTTTTTTTGTTAATGTGATGTATCACGTTGATCGATTTGCGAATGTTGAACCAGCCCTGCATCCCAGGAATGAATCCCACTTGATCATGGTGAATAATTCTTTTTATATGCTGTTGAATTCGATTGGCTAGTATCTTATTAAGAATTTTTGCATCCATATTCATCAGGGATATTGGCCTGTAGTTCTCTTTTTTTACTGGGTCTCTGTCTGGTTTAGGAATCAAAGTAATACTGGCTTCATAGAATGAGTCTGGAAGTTTTCCTTCCCTTTCTATTTCTTGGAATAGCTTGAGAAGGATAGGTATTATCTCTGCTTTAAATGTCTGGTAGAACTCCCCTGGGAAGCCATCTGGTCCTGGACTCTTATTTGTTGGGAGATTTTTGATAACCGATTCAATTTCTTCGCTGGTTATGGGTCTGTTCAAGCTTTCTATTTCCTCCTGATTGAGTTTTGGAAGAGTGTGGGTGTTTAGAAATTTGTCCATTTCTTCCAGGTTGTCCAATTTGCTGGCATATAATTTTTCATAGTATTCCCTGATAATTGTTTGTATCTCTGAGGGATTGGTTGTAATCATTCCATTTTCATTCCTGATTTTATCTATTTGGGTCATCTCCCTTTTCTTTTTGAGAAGCCTGGCTAGAGGTTTGTCAATTTTGTTTATTTTTTCAAAAAACCAACTCTTGGTTTCGTTGATCTGCTCTACAGTTTTTTTAGATTCTATATTGTTTATTTCTGCTCTGATCTTTATTATTTCTCTTCTTCTGCTGGGTTTAGGCTGCCTTTGCTGTTCTGCTTCTATTTCCTTTAGGTGTGCTGTTAGATTTTGTATTTGGGATTTTTCTTGTTTCTTGAGATAGGCCTGGATTGCAATGTATTTTCCTCTCAGGACTGCCTTCGCTGCATCCCAAAGCGTTTGGATTGTTGTATTTTCATTTTCGTTTGTTTCCATATATGTTTTAATTTCTTCTCTAATTGCCTGGTTGACCCATTCATTCGTTAGTAGGGTGTTCTTTAACCTCCATGCTTTTGGAGGTTTTCCAGACTTTTTCCTGTGGTTGATTTCAAGCTTCATAGCATTGTGGTCTGAAAGTATGCATGGTATAATTTCAATTCTTGTAAACTTATGAAGGGCTGTTTTGTGACCCAGTATATGATCTATCTTGGAGAATGTTCCATGTGCACTCAAGAAGAAAGTATATTCTGTTGCTTTGGGATGCAGAGTTCTAAATATATCTGTCAAGTCCATCTGATCCAATGTATCATTCAGGGCCCTTGTTTCTTTATTGACTGTGTGTCTAGATGATCTATCCATTTCTGTAAGTGGGGTGTTAAAGTCCCCTGCAATGACCACATTCTTATCAATAAGGTTGCTTATGTTTATGAGTAATTGTTTTATATATCTGGGGGCTCGGGTATTTGGCGCATAGACATTTATAATAGTTAGCTCTTCCTGGTGGATAGACCCTGTGATTATTATATAATGCCCTTCTTCATCTCTTGTTACAGCCTTTAATTTAAAGTCTAGTTTGTCTGATATAAGTATGGCTACTCCAGCTTTCTTTTGGCTTCCAGGAGCATGATAAATAGTTCTCCATCCCCTCACTCTCAATCTAAAGGTGTCCTCAGATCTAAAATGAGTCTCTTGTAGGCAGCAAATAGATGGGTCTTGTTTTTTTATCCATTCTGATACCCTATGTCTTTTAGTTGGCGCATTTAATCCATTTACATTCAGTGTTATTATAGAAAGATATGGGTTTAGAGTCATTGTGATGTCTGTATGTTTTATGCTTGTAGTGATGTCTCTGGTACTTTGTCTCACAGGATCCCCCTTAGGATCTCTTGTAGGGCTGGTTTCGTGGTGACAAATTCCTTCAGTTTTTGTTTGTTTGGGAAGACCTTTATCTCTCCTTCTATTCTAAATGACAGACTTGCTGGATAAAGGATTCTCGGCTGCATATTTTTTCTGTTTAGCACACTGTAGATATCGTGCCAAGCCTTTCTGGCCTGCCAAGTTTCAAAGGAGAGATCGGTCACGAGTCTTATAGGTCTCCCTTTATATGTGAGGGCACGTTTATCCCTTGCTGCTTTCAGAATTTTCTCTTTATCCTTGTATTTTGCCAGTTTCACTATGATATGTCGTGCAGAAGATCGATTCAAGTTACGTCTGAAGGGAGTTCTCTGTGCCTCTTGGATTTCAATGCCTTTTTCCTTCCCCAGTTCAGGGAAGTTCTCAGCTATAATTTGTTCAAGTACCCCTCAGCACCCTTCCCTCTCTCTTCCTCCTCTGGGATACCAATTATGCGTATATTATTTTTTTTTAGTGTATCACTTAGTTCTCTAATTTTCCCCTCATACTCCTGGATTTTTTTATCTCTCTTTCTTTCAGCTTCCTCTTTCTCCATAACTTTATCTTCTAGTTCACCTATTCTCTCCTCTGCCTCTTCAAGCCGAGCCATCGTGGTTTCCATTTTGTTTTGCAATTCGTTTAAAGCGTTTTTCAACTCCTCGTGACTGTTCCTTAGTCCCTCGATCTTTGTGGCAAGAGATTCTCTGCTGTCCTGTATACTGTTTTCAAGCCCAGCGATTAATTTTATGACTATTATTCTAAATTCACTTTCTGTTATATTATTTAAATCCTTTTTGATCAGTTCATTAGCTGTTGTTATTTCCTGGAGATTCTTCTGAGGGGAATTCTTCCGTTTGGTCATTTTGGAGAGTCCCTGGCGTGGTGAGGACCTGCAGGGCACTTCCCCTGTGCTGTGGTGTATAACTGGAGTTAGTGGGCGGGGCCGCAGTCCGACCCGATGTCTGCCCCCAGCCCACTGCTGGGGCCACAGTCAGACTGGTGTGTGCCTTCTCTTCCCCTCTCCTAGGGGCGGGATTCACTGTGGGGTGGCGTGGCCCGTGTGGGCTACTTGCACACTGCCAGGCTTGTGGTGCTGGGGATCTGGCGTATTAGCTGGGGTGGGTGGGCAAGGTGCACGGGGGCTGGAGGGGCAGGCTTAGCTCGCTTCTCCTTAGGTGATCCACTTCAGGAGGAGCCCTGTGGCCGCGGGAGGGAGTCAGATCCGCTGCCGGAGGTTTGGCTCCGCAGAAGCACAGAGTTGGGTGTTTGCGCGGAGCCAGCAAGTTCCCTGGCAGGAACTGGTTCCCTTTGGGATTTTGGCTGGGGGATGGGCGGGGGAGATGGCGCTGGCGCCTTTGTTCCCCGCCAAGCTGAGCTCTGCCGTCCGGGGGCTCAGCAGCTCTCCCTCCCTTTGTCCTCCAGCCTTCCCGCTTTCCGAGCAGAGCTGTTAACTTATGACCTCCCAGACGCTAAGTCGCGCTTGCTGTCGGAACACAGTCTGTCCGGCCCCTCCGCTTTTGCCAGCCAGACTCGGGGGCTCTGCTTGGCCGGCGAGCCGCCCCTCCGCCCCGGCTCCCTCCCGCCAGTCCGTGGAGCGCGCACCGCCTCGCCGCCCTTCCTACCCTCTTCCGTGGGCCTCTAGTCTGCGCTTGACTCCGGAGACTCCCTTCTGCTAATCCTCTGGCGGTTTTCTGGGTTCTTTAGGCAGGTGTAGGTGGAATCTAAGTGATCGGCAGGACGCGCTGTGAGCCCCGCGTCCTCCTACGCCGCCATCTTCCGGAACCCCCCAGTTCCAAATAATATTGAAATACCAGATTATTGGGGAGCCTGGATGGGTCAGTCAGCTGAGAATCTAACTCTTGATTTAAGCTCAGGTCATGATCCCAGAGTCATGGGATTGAGCCCCATGTCGGGCTCCACACTGAACACGGAGCCTGCTTAATGTTCTCTCTCCTTCTGCCCATCTCCCCCACTCAGGCTTTCTCTCTCTCTCTCTCATAAATAAAAAAATAATGAACAAATATCAGATTATTAAGGGTAACTGAAATATTTAGGTAATGAAAACTATACATATTATATTTGTATGTTTGTCTACATTATGCCCAAATCAGCTCATCACAAGTGCACTCCTTAATCCCCATCACCTTAACTGATTCCCTCACCCACCTCCCCTCTAGTAACCATCAGTTTGTTCTCTATAGTTAAGAGTCTGTTTCTTGATTTGCCTCCCTGTTTCTTTTTTTCTCCTTGGTTCGTTTTGTTTTTTTAAACTACACCTATGAGTGAAATAATGTGGTATTTGTCTTTCTGTGACTGACTTATTTTGCTTAGCATAATACTCTCTAGCTGCATCCATGCCATGGCAAATGGCAAGATTTCATTATTTTTTATGGCTGAGTAATAGTCCATTGTGTGCACGTGCGTGTGTGTGTGTGTATACATACATGTGTATATACATTTATATATACATGTATATATGTGTGTGTGTATATATACATGTATATATATGTATATGTATATGTGTGTATATATATATATACATATGTATATATACATATGTATATATATATATATATATATATATATCACCTCTTCTGTATCCATTCATCAGTTGGACACTTGGGCTGCTTCCATAATGTGGCTTTTACAGATAATGCTGCAAAAATATTCAGGTATATATATATCCCTTTGAATTAGTATTTTTCCTTTTTTTTGTAAATATCTAGTAGTGCATTGCTAGATAATAGAGTAGTTCTTTTTAAAATTTATTTATTTATTTAAGTAATGTCTACACCCAACATGGGGCTCGAACCCACAAACCTGAGATCAAGAGTCACATGCTTTCCTGACTGAACCAGCTGGGTGTCCGAGGTGCTTCTACTTTTAACTTTTTCAGGAACCTCCATACTGTTTTCCTGAATGGCTACACCAGTTTACATTCCCACCAACAGTGCCAGGAATGTTCTCCTTTCTCCACATCCTCTCCAGCACCTGTTGTTTCTTGTATTATTGATTTTAACCATTCTGACAGGGGTGGAGTGATATCTCAGTGTGGTTTTCATTTGCATTTCCCTAATTATCAGTGATGTTGAGCATCCTTCATGTGTCTGTTGGTCATCATGTCTTAGGAAAAATACCTATTCATTCTGCCCATTTATTTAAATTGGATTATTCATTTTATGTGTGGTAAATTTAAGTTCTTTATAGATTTTGGATACTAACCTGTTATCGGATATGTCATTTGCAAATACCTTCTCCTATTTTGTAGGTTGCTTTTTAGTTTCCTTGATTATTTCCTTCACTGGGAAGTTTTTTTTTTTTTTCCTTTAAGTCCCAATACTTTATTTATTTATTTATTTATTTATTTATTTATTTATTTATTTATATTTTCTTAATGTTTATTTTTGAGAGAGATAGGGAGAGAGAGAGTGTGTGTGTGTGTGTGTGTGCATGAGTGGGGAGGGGCAGAGAGAGAGGGAGATGGAATTGGAAGCAGACTTCACTCTGTCAACACAAAGCTCACCATGGGGCTTGAATCCACAAACTGAGATCATGACCTGAACTGAAATCGGAGGCTTAACCAACTGAGCTACCCATGTACCCCCCAATAGTTTATTTTTACTTTTGTTTCCCTTGCCTCAGGAGACAGATCTGGAAAAAAGTTGCTATGGCTGATGTTAAAGAGCTTACTGCCTTTGTTCTCCTCTAGGATTTTGATGTTTTCAGTTCTCACATTTAGGTTTTTAAAACAATTTGGATTTATATTTGTGTATGGTATAGGTCGTCCAGTCTCATCCCTTGCTGCTGCTATCCAGTTTTCCCAGCACCATATGTTGAACAGACTTTTTCCCATTGGATATTTTTTCCTACTTTGTCAAAGATTAATTGACCATATAGTTGTGGGTTAATTTCTGGGTATTCTAGTCTGTTCTATTGATCTATGTGTCTATTTTTGTGCCAAGTTAGAAAAGTACATTTGATTCTATAAGGACAAGATGTGTTGTAGTCCATCAATAAAAATTTGTTGGAAAAATAAGAACAATTCACTAAAATTTTCCCATTTCAAGCAGTTTGGATATCAGAAAGATGAAGCTGGTGTAATGTAAAGCTCCTTTCTCAGCGAATTTCTAAGCGCACTTTGTTATCAACCACTATTTTGGAAATCTGACCAAATTTATATGTTTTCCTAACCTTACCTGTCATGTGATCAACTTTTGTTTCTTCTTCTCTTCTAAATGAGATGAACTTCCCTTATGTCAATAGGGAATTCCATTGCCAGTCAATTAATGGTGGCTTAATGCTTATCTCTTATATGCCCAGCTCTATTCTGTCTCTTGTGAATTACAAAGACATATAAACCATTTCCCTTTAATAGGTAAGAGTTTAGTTGGACAGTTGAAGCAAGTCATAAATATGGAAGCAGTTAAAGGGAATTCAGGATATAAATAATAGCTTGATATAAGCTTTGTCATAAACCATTTTGTATTTGTGTTCCAAGTCCTCTCATTTCTTTCTTCTAGGTGCCTTTCAAATTTGCTTTTTTTAAAATTTCCCTAGATTCCACCATTGATGACTCTTCATCCTCCCTACTACTGTGTTATTACTGCATCCTCTTAGCTTTTTTTGTCTCCTCTAACCCATCCTATATAGGAAGTCAATCATCTTTAGATAACACTTACCTTGAGTCTTTTGTTGCTGTTCTACGAATTTTCAATGGTCTTGTAGTCTACTACATCATGTCCAAATTCCTCTGCATGTTTCTCATGATCCTCCAGAATTGAGCTCTAATTATTCTACATCATGAACAACTTGCTCTTCACTGTACCCCACCTAGCTCCTTCTCACCAGATCATTTTCCTCTGGTCACATTATGCTTGCTAAGTTCTACCTCTCTTCCTTGGTTTGTGTTAATCTTTCCTGAATTTCTTCTTCCTTACTCTCTACCTTTTCCATTCCTTAAGGTCTACATGGAAACCCATTTCCTTCATAAAACTTTCCCCAACTCTGCCAGCTAATTTTGGTCTCTCCCTTCTCCATTCCTTTACCACATAGTCTTATGGCTCAAATGATACAATCTGTCACTAGGTGGTAGTCATTGTTCTATTATTCCTTTCTTTTGGTGTGCTAATTCTGTGTTGATAGTCCTAGATTATAAATTGAGGGTAAATATAAAGGCTTTAATTCCTTCTTCCTTAACATTTGGCACAGGACTTAGTGGACAAAAGTTACTCAATCAGTATTTTTATTCATTATCCTAATGAAGGTACCAGTGTTTTATTATATTGTTTCAGAGGCTGAGTGAAGAATGGGGCATGATTCAGAGGTCTATTAGAAATGTCTATTAGGGTTGTATTTCATTAAGGATATTTAACAACACAAAGTACAAATGAAGATTTGTATAATCAGATGTTTATCTGATTATATATTTAAAATATATATTTCTTTACTTACAAGCTTATAAAAAGCACTCAAAATAGTCCATTTGTTTGATCTTGTTTGAAAGTGTAGCTGTTGAAATGACCTATTTACAGTGAATCAATGGTGCTCTAAATGTGCTGGGAAATGGATATTGTATGGATAGAGTAACAACTCAAGTATGAACGCTATCTAATAAGTGTTTACACACCATCAAGTCTACAAACATTAAATATCATTCACGATAGGATCTTTCTTATCCTGCAATTTATCTCAATTTTTCCATTACCTTCTTTCATTTTCTCTTCTAGCTTTACTCACAGACAAGCCTCCCAAGCCATTGTTCCCCATGGAGAATCAGCCAAGTGTTATAGATGTCCAGCTGGGTAAGTCCCCTTCTGGGAATAATAGATCCTAAACTTGCTCTCTGTTAACAGATGGGGAAAATTACATGAACCAGGAAAGGTTTATTGCCACTGTTATTACATGCAAATCAGTTTGTGTCTGCTCATTTATAACCCTGGAATTCAGTTTAATAGTTTAAGGAAATGAGTTTGAATCGCATCAAGGAATTGTAATACTAATTGGTTCCACTAGGTATTAAATGTGCTATAAGACAGAGCTTTTTAACTCTGTGATTGATTGATTCATAGGTGTCATGCATTGGTGACCAGTACAAAAACTTTTCATGCTTGTTAACCAAAAATTTTCATTTAGAGAACATTAACTCCTGGAGAATAGCACTTTTTAAAATAAAAGAGCCCCTCAGTACAACTTGTAAAATGATTTGATAATATTATTTCCAATGGTACACTACAGGGCTATTTAAAACTTATTTTTAGGTTGAGATCTTGAATATTTATGAATATTTGGTGTTGGTAAAAGTAGCAAGTTGATTTATTGGTGCTAATATTTTACTGCAGTCTCAAATAAAGACACAAGGTGTTGAGCCTTATTTTTGAGTCCTCTACCAGTAAGCCTTATATTTCAAGAACTGTGAACTTGAGACTCAGAGGCTTGTTAGTATCTCTTCATACCATGGCCTTTACTCTAAACCATGTACTTTAACATTTGTGAGCTTTCATCCACCTAGGGTTTAATTCTATTCTTCAATTCGAAGAATTGCTTCAGTTCTAAGTAAGGCAACTGAGTAAATATACTGGAAGTGTATTGGGTTTATTTTGATAATATGATTTATTGAAACCTGTGAGTGTAGTGGTACCTACCAATTATATAGTCAGGGAAGATATATTAGTCACAATTTCATCCACTTTGTAATGTTTTTTACTCAATTTTTGATCTTTTCAATTCAATTTGGATTATTAGAGGGTTTTTTTGTTTATTTTTGTTTATTTTTTTATTTTTTTTAATATATGAAATTTATTGTCAAATTGGTTTCCATACAGCACCCAGTGCTCATCCCAAAAGGTGCCCTCCTCAATACCCATCACCCACCCTCCCCTTCCTCCCACCCCCCATCAACCCTCAGTTTGTTCTCAGTTTTTAGAGGTTTATTTATATCTTGAGAATAGGTGAGAAAAAATTATATTCCTAAGAACTTGTTCATTTTTCTAAAAAGAATTATAGCACATTGTAGTTAATGCAGCATACCAGTAAGAGTACCAAAATTAAGTATTTTAAAACAAACAAAAACATGAAAAAAGAAAAGAAATATGTTATTAAGAATGAATTGTGGAAATAGTGAATATTTTGTAGATAATGTTGAAGTATTAGAATATGGTTCTCCCCCCACCACTTGTATTATTTTGAAGAATCATTACATTTTGTTAAAGTCAAATCTAGATGGATTGACACATACCCTCAGTAATTTTTGCTTACATCTTTCCATCAATACTAGGATAAAAATACCTCAAGTTGTACTCTGTGGTTTGCCAGGAGTTACATGAAGCCATAGGCTGGCCTTATATCATAAGTTTTCATGAAGATTTAAGTGGATAATGCCTTTTTTATGAAAACTTATATATTATAGAGTAGAAATAAAAATTCAAACAACTATTTCAAATTTTGTCTTTGTGGCCCATGAGTGGATACTTCATTTTCCTCTTCTATTAGTCGAGCTTTAACAAAAAATGTTAGATAAGTACTTTTCCTAAGCAAGGAGAGAGACCATTGTAAGGAGTACGTTTCTTTCAGATTCACTGGGTACAGAATTTGTATGTGCTATTTAGGACATCTCTAAGATATGTGCGTGGTATAAATGCGTATTCCAACATAGGTATATATGCCAATATAACCCACCACCAACACAACCCTGTAAAATTACTAAAGAAATTTGTTTTCAATAGTTGAAAGGGTGAACTTTTCAGGTTTTAATTTGTGACACAACTTGGAGACAACTTTATTGACAGAAAGATGGAGACCTGCCCATTTTTCATCCCAGAAAGGCTGCTTCTCTGAAATGCTAAAGCAACCATGTAATTCATGGAAAGGAAAACAAAATCAGTTAAACCATATCTTTGGCATTTCAAAAAGCACATAACTAGTTAATTTTAAGTGATTTTAACTTTCCGTATATTTATTTAGCACCATTTATTCACAACTGGAAGTTATTTTGTAAGTTACTCTTATGCCTCAATAGCAAAGTGATGTTAAGAGTACTTACTCCTCAGCATCAGTGGGAGCTCTGCAGTCAGAATGTTTAGAAATCCCAGGTGTAGAAAAGACAGAAAGATAATTGGGTTGATTGGACATCCCTCTCTATATCTGGAAAATTTTCAGATTTCAGTAAGATCATGAAAACTTTTGGAAATAATTTTACTTTATTTTTTTAAGTTTATCAAACAAATTCAGCTCTAGACACCCTCAAATTAGATTAAAACTAGAACTACAAAAGAATACAGCAATCCAATTCAAACAGCCTAGCACATTACCAAGTTTGGGTTTTCCCAATCTCAGTCAGTACCTAACATCTGAGACAACATTCTATTAGATTAAAGTCCACCATAGACTTTTTGTTACTCTTACCATTTAAACATGTTATCATCCCCCTTCCCTTGAATCTAAGATGGCCTTAGGGTTATGCTTGATCAAAAGAGTATGATAAAAATGATATTCTGGGAGTTTGGAGGCTGGGTCAAAAGAAACCTTGAAGCTTCTCTTCAGGGCCTGGTCTTCTCTGAAACTACCATGCTATGAAAAGCTCAAGCCACATGGAGAGGCCCTAGAGAATGGGGCATCATTTGAATAAAGAGAGGCCAGTGAACATAGAGGCTGATAAATGAAGAAGCCATATTGAAAGTGGATCCTGTAGCCCCAGCTGCCCTGGCTTATGCCATGTAGTTCAGGGAGAAACCATTAAGGTAAACTGTTCTGATGTTTCTAACCCAAAAAGTTATGAGCAAATAAAACAGTTGTTATGCTACAGTAAATTAGGTAGTTTGTTAAACAACAATAGATACCTAGAACATACATTAATTTTCTCTAAAGAATTGTAAGTTCCATTTTCCCCATAGACAAGAATCCCGTGCAGGCATTTTATACAAAATGAGACATATTGAGGGAAATGCTTAAGTGCCAGCTTCAGGATAGTTTTAGAAAACATAGTCATGAATTATTATTTATGTGTTTCTTTGAGAATTACACTCAGTTTTCAGTTCTACATATCTGTAAAGGCAATCCAGTAAATGAAATTTTTCAGTAGAAATGAATACTTCTTTTGTTCATGGGTTGGCATCAGTACAGATATTTTGTTGTGTCTCTAGAGGAAAATAAACAACTAAACTTTCTCTTTTCTATAGAGTAATCCATTAGTCATCCACAATGTTATAGAAATTTACACACTTTTTGCTGACATAGTGATGACAGTTTGGTTGTTGTTAAATTGTATTCACATTGTAATGCTGAAAGAAGATTAATCTTAACCAAATAGCCATATATTTTGAGGTGATAAACACATTTTTAACAAAACAATATGAAAACTATTTCTCTCACAAAGCAAACCTATCCTGCTAAAGCAGACTGTGGTAATGTATGAAATATAAAGACAAAAGCAATATACAAAACACAAAAAAATTCAATTTTGTCCTATCATTCCCATTTATTTTCTTACTGTGAAAGTAAATTTAACTTTAAATTTGATAAATAAACCTTTACTATACCAGTGCTAATTCTTTTTTTTGGCAGTTGAAAAGAAATATATTTTCATTTTTTCTAAGAAAAAATAACACTGCATTAAATGATATTAATTCATATTACATTTTAATACCAAAGTATTGAAACATCATTGCAAAATGTGCCCTACTTTAAATGCTAGGTAAACCATTCTTTAGGCACTGCTTATTTTTTTAGAACCCAAATGCATGCTTTACAAATTGTAACAGACTCCTAGAACCTTTGAAAAAGCCATGAATAAATGTGGATGAAAAGATTTGAGATCTGACATCTAATTGCAATTGAAGGTAAACTTGGAAATATAACCTGTTCTTCTCATTGATGATAACTTTTTTTTTGGAAATTTCCTAAGACTTAAAATAACCCAGTGTCATGCAGAAAATAAATATAAACACTGTTTAGTTTATCTTTTTGTGTCAAAGAGTCAAAAAGGAGGTTTGGGGGCCTAAAGTATATCAGAAAAACTCAGACCCATGGAACAGTTCAAACTAATTGAATAATACAGATGTTTCAAAAGGCTGGATAGTCATCTTTAGATGAATCTGATCCAGTATGAAAGATTCTCTTTATTTCTCTTCTATTGTCATTCAGAATTTATTTTATTTTTATAAGCTATTCAAATTCATATTTCATGACTGTGTTATGTGCTACTGGCTCAAACTTTCTTTGTGTATAAAGGAGTGTTAATCTTCATCAAAAATCGATTTCACCAGCATATCAGTTTCTACTGAAAATTGTATTAGGTCCCCTAAGAGACCACTGTAAAAGGCTCTACAAGAGTATAAAGCAAAATATATTAGTAAATGCAATACGCAGGACTACAAGGCAAAAATAAGTAACTAATTGAACCCTTAAAATAGGAAATTAGCTGTTCAACCAAATCTACCTTTTTAAAACTTTATTTAAATAGAAACAGTTTTTGAGTTCTTAACAGATGCCAAACACTATGTTAGATCCTGGGGATCTAGAGGTGAATAAAATAAGGTTCTTGGCCTTAAGGTATTTTCAGTCTAGTGGGAAAGACAGATGTGTATGCAGAATTACAATGCAATATGATAACTGCCAAACAGAGATGGGAAAAGGGAGAATGACTATTTTTGTGGGAAGACCTCATAAATTAACAGTTCTATACTCTGTTACTCAATATAATGATATATCTCTGTAACCTTAAACCAAGTACTAAATTTATTTGAAAATAATTAAAAATTATAAAATATATAATGTTATGAAGTAATAAATTATCCACCATTTGCTTCAATATGGCAATATTAAAAATGGAAACTTATGGTACCCTTGCATCTCTTCAGTTTAGCAAAATTAGTCAACTCTTTCTAAAGTTATCATAGAAACACAATCCCAAGCAAGTCACAACTAATTGAGTGAAAATGTGAAGCCAGAATTACTATCAATATAAATAGCAATACGTGATAATTTCATTAGCTTGAGTCATGATTTGATATATGCATTGTGGGTATAATGGTGGGAGCAAGGGATTTTTTGAATTCTTTGTGGTTTTTTTAATTTTTTAAAAAGTTTTATTTATTCTTGAGAGAGAGAGAGACAGAGCATGAGTGATGGAGGGGCAGAGAGAGAGTAGGACACAGAATCCGAAGCAGGCTCCAGGCTCTGAACTGTCAGAGGCCAACGCGGGGTTTGAACTCATGAGTGGTGAGATCATGACCTGAGCCGAAGTCGGACACTCAACCGACTGAGCCACCCAGGCACCCCTTGATTCTTTGTGCTTTTTATATACTCTTCCTACCCTTTTACCTTCAAATAATTCCTTGAAGGTCTTCATTTAATCTGGAATAAGTGAAGACCTTGGAAAGCAAAAAGATGGGTTTCACGAGTTCACTCAGCTTTCTTCACACACATAGTTGGAGCTGGTTCATGGCAGCATTCACTCTTCCTTGTAGGCATTCTAGGGTTAATGAGCTGTTTCCTAAAGATCTATTTCTTCAGAATAACATACACAAGCTTAGTAGCATGGGCCCTCCTAAACTGAAAAAAATTTTACTACCCAAAATGTACACCATGTGCATTATTTATAACTTTGGAAAATCTGGGCCAAGCCTTTTTCCCTATAAGTTGGTTGCCATATTAGTGCTTGAGATTGACACTGGTTTACTTACTTTGTCTTAGTTTCTATAACTTAGTTGTACTTAAGAAGAGAAAGAAAGCTAACAGTTTACAAAATATTTGCCTGTAATGTGACAAGTTGATTATTAATATTTTAGGAATAATATTGTTGCTGACCAGACCTCTATGCATGTATTGCGGTTTTGGGGCATTGCTGAAGTTTATGTCCCATGAGGTTTAATATAAGTTTGACAGTGTCTCATCACACTTATTAATGCCAAAAGCATGATTTTACACATATGGAAACAAAATTATTTAAAAATTCATTATGTGTTAGGCACTACAATATACATTTGTACATACACTGTTTTATTTATTCCTCATAAGAGCCCAAAGTCACTTGTGATGAACACTGAGTGTTGTATGTAAGTGATGAATCACTGAATTCTACTTCTGAACCCAATATTGCACTGTATATTAACTAAACTTTAAGTTAAAAAAGAGCCCAAAGTAGTAGTAGGTATTGTTGAATTATTTTGCGGAAAAAGAAATTCAGCCTCAGACAGATAAAATTACTTTCTTTAGGCTAAATATTTAGTAAGTGGCAGAAATGGAAGTTCGATCTGATTTGTTTGACTCAAAAGTTATGTTATTTTTATTATAGCATAATGACTATGTTAAGATTATCTAGGCCTCAAATTAGATCCTCAAAAAAAAAAAAACTATTACTTTAATAGAGATATTGTAATAATATTAATAACTATATGATATACTTAACTATATAAAATAATAGTTATTTAACAATATCTCTACAACTAATAATTATTGTTATAATAATATTTACTATCATTTAATAATAGATCTACTAATAATAATTGTTATAATAATATTTAGTATTATTTTTAGTAATACTACTTAGTAATATTGATTGTTCAACAGATGCTAAATTATGTACTAAATATTTTAATAGATTATCTCATTTAATTTCCTGAATAACTCTATGAAATAGATGGAACTATTTGTCCATTTTTAAAAAGCATTATTAAGGTATTGTTCATATGCCATAAAATGATCCACTTAAATCATACATTCAATGGTTTCTAATACATTGCATTGAATATGTAGATTGCTTTGGGTAGTATCAACATTTTAACAATATGTGTTCTCCCAATCCATGAGCATGGAATGTTTTTCCATTTCTTTGTGTCTTCTTCAATTTCTTTCAGAAGCTTTCTATAGTTTTCAGCCTACAGATCTTTTACATCTTTGGTTAAGTTTATTCCTAGCTATTTTGTGGTTTTTGGTGCGATTGTAAACGGGATTGATTTCTAGATTCCTCTTCCTGCTGCTCCATTATTGGTGTACAGAAATGCCACAGATTTCTGTTCATTGATTTTATATCCTGCAACTTTGCCAAATCCATGTATCAGTTCTAGCAGTTTTTTCATGGAGATTTTTTGGGTTTTCCACATAGACTATTACGTTGTCTACAAAGAATGAAAGTTTGACTTCTTCCTTGCTGATTTGAATGCCTTTTATTTCTTTATGTAGTCCCATTGCTGAGGCTAGGACTTCCAACGCTATGTTGAACAACAATGTTGACAGTGGACATGCATGTCGTGGACATTCCTGACCTCAGGGGGAAAGCTCTCAATTTTTCCCCATTGAAGATATTAGCTGTGGGTCTTTCATATATAGCCTTTATGATCTCGAAGTAGGTTCCTTCTATCCATATATTCTTGAGGCTTTTATCAAGAAAGGATGCTGTATTTTGTCAAATGCCTTTTCTGCATCTGTTGTGAGGATAATGTGGTTCTTATCCTTTCTTTGATTAATGTGATGTATCATGTTGATTGATTTGCAGATATTGAACCAGTCCTGCATCCCAGGAATAAACCTCATTCAATCATGGTGAATAATTCCTTTAATGTATCGTTAAGTTCGGTTTGCTAGTACATGCAGTTATGCAACCATCACCTCAATCAATTTCATAACATTGCAACATCCCAAAAATAAACTCCATACCCATAGCAGTCACTTTCCAGTCTTCCACCACCACCCTCACCTCCAGCTCCAAGCAACCACTGATCAGATTTCTATATCTATATATTTCCCTCTTCTGGACATTTAATATAAATGAAATCATACGATATGTGTTATCTGCTGGATGTCTTCTTACACTTAGCATATTGTTCTCAAGATTCAAATATATAGCTGTATCATCCCTTTTTATTGCCAAATAATATTCTATTGAATGGATATACCACATTTTATTCAACCGTTCATCAGTTGAAGGACATTTTGGTTCCACTCTTTGACTCTTATAAATAATTCTGCTATACACATTACTGTATATTTTAATATGAGCATATGTTATAATTTTGGGGTGTATGCCTACAATAAATTGTTGAGTTAGATGGTCACTCTATATTTAACCTTTTAAGGAACTGCCACATTTTTTTCCAAAGCAGTTGCATCATTTTAGAGGCCCAGGAGAAATGCACAAGCATTCTAATTTCCTCACATCCTCACCAAAACTTGTTATTTTCCATTTTTTAAAATAATATTTATGGTAATAGTATGTACTGATATCTCATTGTGGATTTGATTTGCATTTCCCCAATGGTAATGGCTAATGATACTGAACATCTCTTGGTGTGGTTATTTGACATTTTATGTCTCCTTTGGAGAAAGGTTTATGATTCATTTTTTAAATGGGGAAATTGGGCTCAGAGAAGTCATAGAACTTACCCAAGTTAGTAAGCAATTTATAAGAAGTGAGGCCTAAGTTGGCACTCTTAACACTTACCCATAAGACCCATTAATGTGAATACTATATTTTACTCAGTCTTCTTGCACTGTGGGCTTGCTTCTTCTGTTTTTTTTTTTTTTTAAACCAGATTTTTGGACAAAAAGTGAGTGGATTCTATGAATAAGTTAGAGGAGTAGTCAGTGTGAATTGATTCAATGGAAAAAAATAAGCAAGAGAGCATTATTTTGATTTTTTTTTACCTTTGGAACTCAGGCCAAAACACTTTTTCAAGTGGCAAACTAATTCAAAAGCTGCAGACAGCGAAGGCAGTCCTGAGAGGAAAATACATTGCAATCCAGGCCTATCTCCAGAAACATGAAAAATCCCAAATACAAAATCTAACAGCACACCTAAAGGAAATAGAAGCAGATATTCAAAGACACCCCAAACCCAGCAGAAGAAGAGAAATAATAAAGATCAGAGCAGAAATAAACATTATAGAATCTAAAAAACTGTAGGGCAGATCAATGAAACCAAGGGTTGTTTTTTTGAAAAAATAGACAAAATTGATAAACCTCTAGCCAGGCTTCTCAAAAAGAAAAGGGAGAGCACCCAAATAGATAAAATCATGAATGAAAATGGAATTATTACAAGCAATCCCTCAGAAATACAAGCAATTATCAGAGAATACTATGAAAAAAATTATATGCCAACAAACTGGACAGCCTGGGAGAAATGGACAAATGCCTAAACACCCACACACTTCCAAAACTCAAACAGGAAGAAATAGAAAACTTGAACAGACCAATAACCAGAAAAGAAATTGAATCAGTTATCAAAAATTTCCCAAAAAGAAGAGCCCAGGACCAGGTGGCTTCCCTGGGGAATTCTACCAGACATTTAAAGCAGGGATAATACCTACCCTTTCAAGCTGTTCCAAAAAATAGAAAGGGAAGGAAAACTTCTGGCCTCATTCTATAAAGCCAGAATTACTTTGATTCCTAAACCAGACAGAGACCCAGCAAAAAAGAGAACTACAGGCCAATATCCCTGATGAATATGGATACAAAATTTCTCAATAAGACACTAGCAAACCGAATTCAACAGCATATAAAAAGATTTATTCACCGTGATCAAGTGGGATTCGTTCCTGGGATGCAGGGCTGGTTCAACATTCGCAAATCAATCAATGTGATACATCACATTAATAAAAGAAAAGAAAAGAACCATATGATCCTGTCAATCGATGCAGAAAAAGAATTTGACAAAATTCAGCAATCTTTCCTAATAAAAGCCCTCATGAAAGTCGGGATAGAAGGAACATACTTAAACATCATCAAAGCCAATTATGAAAAGCCCACAGCTAATATCATCCTCAATGGGGAAAAACTGAGAGCTTTACCCCTGAGATCAGGAACACGACAGAGATGTCCACTCTCACTGCTGTTGTTTAACATAGTGTTGGAAGTTGTAGCATCAGCAATCAGACAACAAAAGGAAATCAAAAGCATCAAAATTGGCAAAGATGAAGTCAGGTTTTTACTTTTTGTAGATGACATGATACTTTACATGGAAAACTCGACAGACCCCAGCAAAGGTCTTCTAGAACTGACACATGAATTCAGCAACGTCACAGGATACAAAATTAATGTACAGAAATCAGTTGCATTCTTATACACTAATAATGAAGCAACATAAAGACAAATAAAGAAACTGATTTCATTCACAATTGCACCAAGAAGCATAAAATACCTAGGAATAAACCTAAACCAAAGATGCCAAAGATCTGTATGCTGAAAACTATAGAAAGCCTATGAAGGAAACTGAAGAAGATACAAAGAAATGGAAAAACATTCCGTGCTCATGGATTGGAAGAATAAATATTGTTAAAATGTCAATACTTCCCAAAGCAATCTACACATTCAATGCAATCCCAATCAAAATTGCACCAGCATTCTTCTTGAAGCTACAACAAGCAATCCTAAAATTTGTATGGAACCACAAAAGACCCCAAATAGCCAAAGTAATATTGAAGAAGAAGACCAAAGCAGGAGGCATCACAATCCCAGACTTTAGCCTCTACTACAAAGCTGTCATCATCAAGACAGCATGGTATTGGCACAAAAACAGACACATAGACCAATGGGATAGAATAGAAACCCCAGAACTGGACCCACAAAAGTATGGCCAACTAATATTTGAGAAAGCAGGAAAGAATATCCAATGGAAAAAAGACAGTCTCTTTAACAAATGGTGCTGGGAGAACTGGACAGCATCATGCAGAAGAATGAAACTAGACCACTTTCTTACACCATCACAAAAATAAACTCAAAACGGATAAAGGACCTGAATGTGAGACAGGAAACCATCAAAACCCTAGAGGAGAAGGCAGGAAAAAACCTCTCTGACCTCAGCCGCTGCAATTTCTTACTTGACAGATCTCCAAAGGCAAGGAAATTAAAAGCAAAAATGACGTATTGGGACCTCATGAGGATAAAAACTTCTGCACTGCAAAAGAAACAATCAACAAAACTAAAAGGCAACCAATGGAATGGGAAAAGATATTTGCAAATGACATATCAGACAAAGGGCTAGTATCCAAAATCTATAAAGAACTCACCAAACTCCACACCCAAAAGCAAATAATCCAGCGAAGAAATGGGCAGAAAAAATGAATAGACACTTCTTTAAAGAAGACATCTGTATGGCCAACAGGCATATGAAAAGATGCTCACCGTCACTCCTTATCAGGGAAATACAAATCAAACCACACTCAGATATCACCTCACGCCAGTCAGAGTGGCTAAAATGAACAAATCAGGAGACTGTAGATGCTGGCGATGATGTGGAGAAACAGGAACCCTCTTGCACTGTTGGTGGGAATGCAAACAGGTGAAGCTGCTCTGGAAAACAGTGTGGAGGTTCCTCAAAAAATTAAAAATAGATCGACCCTATGACCCAGCAATAGCACTGCTAGGAATTTACCCAAGGGATACAGGAGTGCTGATGCATAGGGTCACTTGTGCCCCAATGTTTACAGCAGCACTTTCAACAATAGCCAAAGTATGGAAAGAGCCTAAATGTCCATCAGCTGATGAATGGATCAAGAAATTGTGGTTTATATACACAATGGAATACTACTTGGCAATGAGGAAGAATGAAATATGGTCTTCTGTAGCAACGTGGATGGAACTGGAGAGTGTTATGCTAAGTGAAATAAGTCATACAGAGAAAGACAGATACCATATGTTTTCACTCTTCTGTTGATCCTGAGAAACTTAACAGAAGACTATGGAAGAGGGGGAGGGGGAGAAAAAGTTACAGAGACAGAAGGAGGCAAATCATAAGAGATTCTTAAAAACTGAGAATAAACTGAGGGTTGATAGGGGTGGGAGGGAGGGGAAAGTGAGTGATGGGCATTGAGGACTTCACCTGTTTGGAGGAGCACCAGGTGGTGTATGGAAACCGATTTGACAATGAATTTTATATGAAAAAATTAATAAATAAACATTTAAAATTAAAGAAAAAATAAAAGATACACATTTAAAATTAAAAAAAAATAAAAGAGAAAACATTACAACTGATTACACAGGAAAAAAATAAGAACTATAAGAGAATACTATGAAGTATTATATACTAAGAGATTGGATAACCTAGGAAAAAATGATGCATTCTTACAAACATATAATTTATCAATACTGAATTATAAAGAAATAGAAAAACTGCACAGACATATAACTAGTAAGGAGATTAAAGCAGTAACCAAAAACCTACCAACAAAGAAAAGCCTAAGAGTAAATGACTTCACTGGAGAATTCTATCAAAAATTTAAAGAAAAATTAATTTTAATCCTTTAAAACTCTTCTAGAAATGTGAATAGGAAGGAATATTTTCAAATTCATTTTATGAGGCCAACATACCCTGATAACAAACCTAGACAAGGACACTACAAGAAAACAAAATTGTAGGCCAATATCCATGGTGGATAGATATGCAAACTCTTCAATAAATTACTAGCAAAACAAATTCAATAGCACATTAAAACAACCATACACCACGTCCAAGTGGGACTTATCCTTGGGGTGAGAGGATGGTTTAATATATAGAAATCAATCAATGTGATAAAGCACATTAACAGAATAAAAATAAGTAGCACATGATCATCTCAGTAGATGGAGAAGAAGTGTTTTACTGAATTCGTTCACCCTTTCATGGTAAAAACAGTGAAAAAAGAAGAAAATTACCTCAACATAATAATGGCCATATATGAAAAGACTATAGCTTGCATTACACTCAACAATATAAAACAGAAAGTTCTCCCTCTGAGATCAAAAACAAGACAAGGATGCCCACTCTCACCATTTCTATTCAATAGAGTAATGAAAATCCTAGACAAAATAATCTTGATATAGAAGAGCAAAGCTGGAGGCTTCATACTTCCTGACATAAAACATATTACAGAGTAATCAATCAAAACATCATTGTATTGGCATGAGTATATACGTCTAGACCAATGGAACAGAATAAAAAACCCAGAAATAAACCTTCAAAAATATGTCAAGTCATCTCAGTAGGGAAAGGATTGTCTGTTCAACAAATGTGTTGGGAAAACTGTGTATCCACATAAAAAAAAAAATGGAAATAAGACCCTTCTCCTACACCACATACAAAAATCAACTCAAAACTGATGAAAGAATTAAACATAAGGCCTAAAGTTATAAATCTCCTACAAGAAAGCATGGTGGGAAAACTTCATAACATTGGTCTTGGAAATAATTTCTTGGATATGATACTAATGGGCAGGCAACAAAAGTAAAAAGAAAATTAGACAAGTGGGACACAAGAAACTAGAAATGTTTCTGCACAGCAAAGGAAACAATTAATAGAGTGAAATGGAACCTACAGAATGGGAAAAATATTTGCAAACCCTATTTGGGATAAGGGATTAATGTAAAAAAATATAAGGAACTCCTAAAACTTAATAACAAAAAATCCAATAACCTGAGTTTTTATTATTTATTTTGTTAATGTCTATTTATTTTTGAGAGAGACTGAGAGAGAGTGAGAGAGAAAGAACAGGGAAGAGGCAGAGAGGGAGACACAGAATCCAAAGTAGGCTCCAGGCTCCGAGCTTTCAGCACAGAGCCTGACATGGGGCTCAAACTCACAAACCGTGAGATCATGACCTGAGCCGAATTTGGACATTTAACCTATTAAGCCACACAGGTGCTCCAATAACCTGATTTTTTAAACTGGGAAAATTGTGTAGACATTTTTCCAAAGAAGATATATGAATGGTCAACAGGTTTATGAAAAGATGCTCGACATCACTAATCATCAAGTGAATGCAATCAAAATACCAGTGGGATATCTCTACACACCTGTTAGGATGTGCATTATTAAAACAACAACAACAACAACAACAACAACAACAACCAAAAAACCCCCAGAAAATAAGAAGTGCTGTTGAGAATTTAGAGAAATTTAAACCTTATACACAGTTGATGGAAATGTAAAATTATGCAGCCGCTATGAGAAACAGTATGAATGTTCTTCAAAAAATTAAAGATAGGGGCATCTGGGTGGCTCAGTCAGTTGAGTGTCTGACTTCAGTTCAGGTCATGATCTCACAGTTTATGAGTACAAGCCCTGCATCAGGCTCTGTGCTGACAACTCGGAGCCTGGAGCTTACTTTGGATTCTGTGTCTCCTTCTCTCTCTGCCACTCCCCTGCTTGCTTTCTCTCAAAAATAAATAAACATTTAAAAAAAAATTAAAGATAAAGTTACCATTTGATCCAGCAATTTCACTCCCACGTTTATTGCCCCCTTATTCATAATAGCCAAAATGTGGAGTCAACCTAAGTCCATTGATGAATGAATGGATAAAGAAAATGTGGTGTAAGTGTTTAAGTGTTTAAACTTAAAAGCGTTTAAGAAAAAGATATAAATCCTGTCATATGTTACACCATGGGCAAAACTTGACATTATGCTGAGTGAAATAAACAGTCACAGAAAGACAAATACTGAATTATTACCCTTATATGAGGTATCTAAAGTAGCCAAACTCTTAGAAGCAGAAAGAACAGTGGTTGCCAGGGACTGGGGGAAGGGGAAATGGGGAGTTGCTGTTGAAAGAGGATAGAGTTTCAGTCATGTAAGATGAAAAATTTCCAGAGATCTGCTATACAACAATACTGTAAAGATTTGTTAAGAAGGTAGGTTATATGTTGTCTGTTTGTTACTACAACAAAAGATTACAAGACAGCTGGTGAGAAGTGTTTTAACAGACATCTTCAAAGCCAGAAACTTTGGAAGTCTTGAAATGGACATTTCCCTCTATCTCATCTTGTATATCATGCCAACAGTGTTTAGAATTCTCCCTAGTTAGAATCTTCTGTATCATTGCTTCAATGGCTTCAGATCAGGCTTCTAGATTTCTCACTGAGACAAGTATTATAATGGGTTCCAAATTGGTCTCTGCTTCCAGTCTTGCTCACCTTCAATTCATTCTCATCAGTATAAACAGTAAAATGTAAATGTAAAAATGTAAATATCTTCTATCTCTCATGATTAAGTCAGTTAAATCATTACCTACCTAGGAAAGAAAATACATTTTTTTCTTTATTACTGGCTGCCACCTACTTCTCCTGTTCTTGCACCCCTTATTCCAGCTATTTGAAACTATTTCCTTTACTTTAACTTGTACAGCAACTCATGACCTTCTCTACCTCCAGCCACATGATGAACACTTTTTTGTTTCTTTTTTACATAGCAATGACTTTAACATTACTTCCCATTGATACCTTTCCTGAACCCTGATCCATAATTCCAGGAAGAAGCTATGTCCAATTTTCTTTTTTTAAGTTTATTTATTTATTTTCAGAGAGAGAGAGAGACGGCATGCGAGTGGGGAGGAGGAGAGAGAGAGAGAAATAGAGGGAGAGAGAGAATCCCAAGTAGGTTTTGCGCTGTCAGCGCAGAGCCCAATGCAGGGCTAGATCTCACAAACCAAACTGTGAGATCATGTCCTGAGCCAGTATCAAGAGTTGGACACTGAACAAACTGAGCCACCCAGGCACCCCAGCATGTCTTACTTTATTAAAATAAATCCTTACTATAAGTTATGAAATTTTCCATCCCAGCATGTGTAACTTTTAATTATACCTTAATTTGTTGATTGTCTCTCTTTACTAGACTATAAACTTCACTCTTATTTTTTTTTTATATTTATTCATTTTTTGAGAGACAGAGACAGAGCACAAGTGGGGGAGGGGCATAGAGAGAGAAGGAGACACAGAATCCGAAGCAGGCTCCAGGCTCTGAGCTGTCAGCACAGAGACTGACGTGGGGCTCAAACTCAGAAACCGCGAGATCATGACCCCAGCCGAAGTCGGACGCTTAACCGACTGAGCCACCCAGGCGCCCCTAAACTTCACTCTTAGATATTTATTCAACATTTATTCCCCAGAAATTAGCACAGTGTCTGATGGTGGTTGATTGTTTTGTGTGTGCATATATGCATATATGAATGAACTAATAAACAAGTAAATGAATTTCTTAGATAATCAAGGTCCAGATGGCCTGCAACATCCCTCACTGCAGCTCTTTCATTAATTTTTGCATACTTTCCAAATCAGATTTTATTTTGAAGACAACCTTGTGGTTTTATTCATAGTATCATACTTAAAGATACTACATACTACAGAATCTTAAAATTGGAAGAAACGTTCGTGTTTTAATTAGTAAGGTTAAGTAACTCCAGTAAATATAATAACCACAAAATCACAGTGGCTTACCACAAGAAAACTTTACTTTTTGCTAACACGAAGTCTGGTTGGGTGTTCAGGTGATTTCTATGATAGTGGCTTTTACTATCCCCTAGTGACCTTTCAGAGCCTTCTGCTAAATCCTCTGCCTTTACCTGCTGGGGGAGCAAGAAGGTGAGAGTGAGGGCAAATGAGAGAAAAAGAGAGAGAGGGAGATAGCACAAGAGTGTTTTTAGGTACCAGAACAGAAAGTAGTATATAATACTTCCAACTACATTTTACTGTCCAGAGTTCAACTACCTGACCAACCTAATTTCAAGGGTGGCTAAAGAATGTAGAGGAATAGATATGGGTGATCACTGACAGTCCCCACAACAGTCCATCTGTTCCTACCCAATGTTGAGATACCTTTGGGACCATCCCTAAAAGAGGGTTGTTTGGAAAAAGTTTGATGACAACAGAGAATTTACTATCTCCACAAGGCAGCATTTTCAGTTATTTTATGACTCTAGTCATTAGAATGTTCTTTATGATGAACTCTCTTACACTAAGGGAGTACATTTAGTTTTCTTCCATTAAGCCATTCAAATATTTGAATAAAGTACCAGATTCCCCCAGCATCTTGTCTTCCTTAAGATAAATATTTCCAATTTTTGATAATTTCTTATAGGAACTTTACACTATTATGGCTACCCTCTTCTGGATATACTGTAATGAAGGATGTTAAGGTACATCTTAAAATATGAAACCATATACGATTGTGGCCTAACTTTATTCATAGAGAACAGGATACTGACTTCCTATAATCTGGTCACTATGTAAGATGAGATCACATGTATGAAAGCAATTTTCACAATGTAAACCAGCATGCTTGTAGAAGTTATCATTATTATTATAAATGTAGCTTGAGATTGTGGAGCTTATTCAGCAACCACATCACACTGTTGGCAAGTATTTTAAACTTGTGGTCAGCTAAATTCTCAAACATTTTCCCAGGATTGCTACATGAAAGAGCCCCATAATCATTTGTTCCACAGGCAATGATAAATACACCATTCATTTTCTACCTTTGAGAAAATAGCCTTAATAGTGTCTAGGTTTCCAGGGCTAACTACCAATTTAAAATTCTTGACAAGTTCTAGGTCCTATCAACCCACACAGACCACTTTGACCAAATTCAGTGTTTTTATTTTTTAAGTACAAATTCAGTTAGCTAAGCATCTTTTAAGATTTTTGTCTGCATGACAACAAATACCTGATTTAAGGCGTCTTTTATCTAGTTGTGGTGTTGATGTAGGAATAGCCTTAAACTTTTGATTTCCTCTTTAGTAGCTAATGGTTTTATTTTCATTAACTGCTCTCTGTGGTCAAGAACTGCACATTTTCTTGGAATTTGCAAACAGTGAGAGCAATTTAAATTATACAGAAGCACAGAAACCATAAATAATAGCAGCCTTGAGATCTCTTTATTAGTATAAAGCAGAAATATGAAAAAACAAAACTTTTCCAGCATATTCTTTTCTCTCTCTAGGAACATTCTGGATCATTTGCTTCTCAAGCCCATAAATCAGAGCCATCTCTTAAATGTGGGATTAGAAGTCCATAATGAAAGGATCAGAATTTTTAAATGCAGTCATTTTAATTGCTTAGTCTATTTGGACTTCTCCATAGGGAATGTGATTGTGTTTTCAAATATTAAGCTTTTAAAATAGTTCCCAAAAGAATTAATTGGACTACTTCAAGCAGTGAAAGGCAAGTACATCATGTAATGTTTGTAGTATATTAACTCTCTTCAGTCTTCGTAGACCAGAATTCCATTTTTCTAAGTAAGAGAAAAAATAAAGAAATCACTTTCTACATTGAATAGTGAAAAGTACATAGTGGCTTTGACAGAGCCTAGAAACCTCACAGTGTTTCTGAGTATTTTCCACAAAAATACAGTGGTACAAGCCTATATAGGTGGACTTGGTTGCATATGACATACCCATCCTTAGCCTTACTATATATACAATTTCCTGGCTCTGTTGTAATCAAGGGCCACAAACTTGGTGGCTTAAAACAACAGAAATAATTTATTGTCCCACAATTCCAGAGACCTAGAAGTCTGAAATCAGGTGTCATCAGTGTTGTTTTCTTCTGAAGACTCCAAGGGTGAATCTGTTCCATGTTTCTTTTCTAACTTATGGAAGTTGCCAATAATGCTTGGTGTCCCTTGGCTTGTATATGTGTCACTCCAGTCTTTGTCTCTGCCATCACATGCCATTCTCTTCCTGTCTGTGTCTTTTTCTGTCTCTTAATTTTCCTCTTTGTATAAGGGCAATAGTGATTGAATTATAGATCTCAACTTATTTCTGTGTTACTTTGTCTCAACTCTGCAAAGACCCTATTTCCAAAGAAGGTCATATTCACAAGTGCCAGGCATTTGGTACATAGCTCTTTGGGTACACAATTCAATCCATGACACCACACCCACTTACATTGATATCAATGACAGTGAACATATGGATGAGAAGTAAAAATCTTCAGTTCCAAAGTGACAAGTTTTCTGTACTAAAATATGAACATTTGGAAGCTTTTAAATTTGAATTTTCATATTATTGGTGGCTTCTTGAAAGATATATTGTTAGACAAGAGCATAGATCTCATGCAGATCCCAAAAGGCATGTCTTATCTAAAATAAACTATGGCCTCAGTGCTGAATTTACAAATCTAGTTTACCAAGTATAGGAGAGAAAAATCCTTGTGTATATGTGAAACCCCCTTTCAAAATTGGGCCTTATTTGAAGAATTGTTTTTTCCTCCCTGTCTTAGGGCCATAAGAGCTTACTCATTTTAGCTGTCTCCCTTGACAGAAATATTTCCTCATCGCTAGGAAAATTCTAACTTCCTGATATATTTATAGAGTTTGTATTTATGGAGCAATATCAGTTTATAGATCAAAAATTCAATAAAAAATCTTTCATTATAAAATAATTCTGAGGAGAGAAAAATCTGGCCAATTTAATCTTAAGGGTTTATGTACATATGATACAAGTAGTATGGTAAGCAAGTACCATTCCAGGGTTATGTTTCTTTCTTATCTCAGAAAAATAGTGGAGAAAAAGAGTAGCTTGGGAAGTGGAGAAAAATTAGCTGACACACATCTATTGTTATCTTGTAAATAGACTACAGATAATTATAAACCAGATTATTCTAGATTATTACTTTGTAGTAGCGGGATTGCGTATTACTGTATATCACTAGGATTTAATTCAGTCTAAACATATGATGTAACCTGGGTCTTTTTTCCAGTATCCAGTATAGGGCTGTGTAGATGCCATGCACAATATAGGCAATAGGCACTTCTGACAATAGATGATCAGAAAGTGATGAATAAATAAATGTCCTATGGTCCAGTAAATAAAAGTGTAGCATTCACTTTTGTTGTGATCCCTGGGTCCTATTAGTGACAGTATGGCCATGTGGGATGGTGTAGGTTTTGTTCTTTCTAGATCCATAAAATAAATTCTCAGATTCCCTTCTTTACATGAAGGTGCTCTTTCATAACCACAAACATGATCTTTGCCAATGTATTCTAATTTGCATAGATTTTTATTAGCACATAATACAAATATATAATTTAACTGAGGGTTCATTACATTTAGCTCATTCAACAAAGAATTATTGAGTGCTAATGATGTACAGACACTGTTCTAAACATTGTGGATATAACACAGATACAGTTTTTCTCATGGTCATTATCATCTAACGAGGGAAACTGAGGTTAAGTAAACCCATTTTGCTTGAAGGTAAAATTAAAAATTGTGATTAAGTGTTATTAATGGGAAAAGAGAGTTCTGTGAGAGAAAATTAATTAGACTTTGAATGGGTAGAAATGCACGGTTTCAGAAAGTTTAGAAGTGGAGACTTAAAGAATGAGAAGGAAACAGCATGCGAAAATTGAGGAAAATGTGTTCCGTGCAAAGGGAGTTGTATATGTTTTGGTCCTGCAGAAGGGAAAAAGTTGAAAATATTTGCTAGTTAAATCCAGTGTAGCTAGAACATTTCAATCTATGGAAACAGAAGTAAGGATGGCATGAAGTGGCATCAGAAAGGTGACGTGTTGTCACATTATGCAGAGCCTCAGAGGAGGATTATAATCAAAGAAGTCTTATGATGCAATTCATATACATACATATATATTTTTAAACTTTTTATTTTGAAATAATTTTAGACTTACAAAAGTGTTGTGGAAATAGCAAAGAGTTCCTATATACCCTTCATCCAGCTTCTTTTAGTTAAAAGGATATTGCAGTATTTCAGGCAAAAGATGAAGGTGGCTCCGACTAAAGGTGTTGGTGGAGGTAAGATCAATAGCACTTCCCTCAAATTAACCTGCTGTCTCAGACGCTGTGTTAAGTGCTACAGATGCAGTAGTGAACAAGAGAAACATGGTTCTTGTCTTCAAGAAGCTTTCATCTAATGGACTTGTTAATAGATTGGATATGGGGTGGTGAGAAAGAGGGTAGTGTAATGAAAGCTTGCCAAGCTTCTGGTTTGAACATTTGAGTGAACACTGAGTGAACATTGAGAGATTTCATTCACTGACGTAGGAATTTCAATTATCTAGAACTCTATAAAAACCTCAAAATTTAGTGGCTTAAAAATAAGTATTTATTATTTCTTTTGATGCTGTGAGATTCTGGGTGGTTCTGTTGGTACACATGATTTCAGCTGTGATCATTCATGCAGTTGAATTTAGCTGAGAGCTTGACTGGGCCTGGAATACTCATCATGGCCTCACTCACATTTCTGGGGACTTGGTGCTGACCTTTGTCAGAAGCACCTCATTTCTTCTCCACATGGCTTCTCTCTTTCCACATGATATTTATTATTCACTTTTTTAGTCCAAACTTCTTGGCAACTCTCTTCTATGACAGAGAGAAAACACTAGGTCTCTTAAAAACTAGACCTGAAATGGACATCAATTTCACCATATTGTACTGGTCAAAGTAAATCACAAGGCAAGCCCAAGTTCAAGGGGAAGCGAAATCAATTCCATTTCTTAAAAGAGAAACTACATGATTTTTGGTGGAAATCTTTAGAAACAATGTACTGCCATGGAGAAGTCTGGAAGGAGATTTAGATTATAAATCGTAACATCAAATGACAGGTCAGAATATTAGAGCTAAGAAGATCCTAAGAGAAGGGTGCCTGGGTGGTTCAGTCGGTTAAGCATCCAACATCAGCTCAGGTCATGATCTCACAGTTGGTGAGTTCAAGCCCAAAGTCAGGTTCTGTGCTGACAGCTCAGAGCCTGGATCCTGTTTCAGATTCTGTGTCTCCCTCTCTCTCTGCCCTTCCCCTATTCACGCTCTTGTCTCTCTGTGTCTCTCAAAAATGAATAAACATTAATTTTTTTTAAAGAAGATCCTAAGAGAGATTCTGGTCTGATTACATTGTTTTTTATATGAAGAAACTCAAGCCCAGAGAATTAAAGTGACATTTTAAGGTCATACAACTAATTAGGACATGAAAACTAAAATATATTTATCCCAAATCAGCCAATGCTTTTTACACTAAACTTCTGCTATCTCTTTGTGTAACGAAATCTTATCTCCTCTTGAATTCTCCTTATTTCAACATTTTTTAAGCTAACATTTGAAGGAAAAGTAACTTATTTTCCAAGGAACCTGATGGGTTTCTAGTACCGATGGAAGAATAAGTAAACAGAGGATCATCTTAGGAATTCAAGAAAGAGATTGGGCTCTGGGTATGTTTTATTTCTTTTGCTTGTTTCCCAAATGGATTTATGTTGTACCATTTTATGTTGTTTTTACTCTGTCAAAAGGATGAGTTATTTGAATTTGAATGCCTCATATATTCTGTAAATTACAAATAACAACATTTGACTCCACTATTTTGACCTTTTCAACAACGTATAATTTTCAGGGTATGACATTGTACATCTTCTCTTGTTTACAACCTCAGTGAACTGTAGAAAAGAGGTAGAATGGCTATCAAATTAAAATATACAATATTTAGAAGGTCAAAATAATGTATCATGAGCCTATTATTTCTCAAACGATTAAAATTGGGATGTGTTTTATTACTTCCTCATTTCCTCTTCTTCGTCATCATACACACACAATGGGAACATCTGATTTAAAAGACTGCAAATGATGATGGTGTGGGTGGAAGAAATGAACAATATAATAACTAAAGTTGCATTAATATTTGAGTTTAATTTGAAAAGGAGAGATCTGTAATTATATCAGTTTTAAAAATTTTTAATTACAAATTTAATCTTAATTCATTTTGATGTTAATGTTGAAAAATGGTTTAGGACATACTTAAGAGAAGTACAGGGTATTAGATAAAATGGCAGTATTGGTACTTTAAAATGTTAAGAATCATTATCTATTTCAGTGGTATTCCCCTTTTAGTAGTGGAACAATTTCTACAAAAGAATTTTAAAGCTGAAACCCAATATGAAAACATATTGAGGGGAAGCAGCTTTAGTGAAGGAAGAGATGACCCTAATGAAGCCCCATTCCCACTGGGGTCCAGCCAAGCCCCACTCCAATTGGGTTCCAGCCACTGCCATAAATCCCCTAGTGCTCTATAGAGTGGCTTTTGAAAATCTGTTCTACCTCAGTGCACTGCTGTCTGAAATAACCACTGACCCTCTATAAAGCTTACTTTCATTATTTTGTCCCTGAGAAGGTAAGACCCAGAAGCCCCCTGAGTGTAGGAGAGGGTTTTTTTTTATTTCTTCTAGACCCCATATAGCAACCTTGACAGTCCTAGGCCCACAGTTAGATTTCATTCAATACTTGGGATTACCTTAAACATCAGGGTCCTTTTCAGAAATCATATTGCCAAGTAGAATAAATAAGTTCTGAGACAGTAACCAAAGCTAATGGCAGTCATATACCATACATGTGGGGCTACATTGTTCACATCACTGAGCTTTAATTATCAAGCCCTTTATCTTTCATCAAAATTAATGCAAGCCCCTGATGTTGAATACTATGTTGTACATCTGATACCAATGTAACATTTTATGTCAATTATACTCCAATTAAAAATTAAAATAAAAATAATTAATGCAAACCTGTGTTTGAATTTCACACTGTCTCTATAATGCTACCTGCATTTCATACGGCTTACTTCAAGTAGCTGATGTTGCTAGCTCTGAAAAATAGTTCCTCAGTAGATGCTCTCAGTCTTCAAAAGTTGGAAAGAATGGTTCTAGAGATACCCACAGAAAGTCCCTCAGGAGCTGGCAGAAAATAAAAAAGGGAAAGTGTTTCTTTTTCTCTGAGTTAAAATAGGGAAGAAATGTAAGTTTTCCCATTCCTTTCTGTGCCCAACACTGGAAGATTTATTCATTGGTTGAGTACCAGTGCTTACAGAGTCATTCTTAAAACATTGAGGGCAAGTATTGATTAATAAAAAACAACTAAATCACCGTAGATCTACAAACCAGTAATTAGCAAATACATTTCGTAAAGCAAAGGACATTTCTCTAAGCATTAGGAGACAAGGGATATGGTCCTAGCTGTATCACAAAGAAGCTTGATACGAGGCAAGTAATTTTGCCTCAGTAACTCAACTTTTTATTTCTTATACATAGAATAGGGATTTATTCATTCAATCATCATGTATTTATTGGCCACTTGCTATGTGTCAGGCACGATTCCAGTCATTGGAGATATAACAGAAAACAAGATCAACACATTTCCTGCTCTCATGGCGCTTACATTTTGGTTGGGGAAAGAGATAAATATGAGGTAAGCAGACAAATATGTAAGATGGTCACAGATCCTGATAACTTTTATGAAGAAAAAGAACAAGATAATATGATACAAACTCACTGGGGGATACTACTTCATATAGCATGATCCAGGGAAATAATGGGCTAAACATGGAACAGTCTTGAGGAATTTATGACAAAAAGCCAGCCTTTCAACTGACCAACAGGAGGATTATAGATGAGACAATGACTGTAGTCATAGACTGGATATAGGATGATTGGCTTTTTAATAACTGGGCTTCATTAGTAGCCTCTAGATAACAGAAAATAATAGATTTTTTTCATGAGTTAACATGTTTGAAAATACATAAACCATGTTTAACTCCATAAAGTAAAAGATATAAGTACATGTGTATATGTCTGTGCTATGCTTCTGTGTTCTACCAATAGTAACTATTTCAAAAGGGAAAATCAAGGCTTAGAGGTAATTTATAGCCACAGAATAGACCAATTGGGCTGTTTCTAAAAGCAACTGGAACTATATGTCAAAAACCTTACAGTAGTGTTTCCCATTGGTCTTACAAACAAGAATTTTATAATCAGTTAAATTTGGGAAATACCATCTCCTCATCTTGGAGTTTAGTAGTGAATATTGGTCCATCAAAGTCTCTGCAATATCATGTAATAAAGTAACCTATAGAGTTTTGATTTATCCATCATTTTATAAACATTTCACCATGGAATACCTTGTGTAGCAATGTGTACGTGTGTTTGTGTATATCTGTTTTCACATGACGCATGCATTTGTGTATGGATGTGTGCTATACCCACCAATATTTCACTGAGCACACGTTACAAAAAACTATATCTGAGTTTTGGTAACTTTCATGAAAACCAAGTGGATTTTGTAGTTAATAGCATTGAACTTTACTTCATATGGTAGATTGAATAAAGCTCCTTTAAAAGATCTCCATAATCTAATCCCTTAAATTTGTTAGGATATTACCTTACATGCCAAAGGGAATTAAGATTGTAGCCAGAATTATACTGTATTATCTGGGTGGTCCCAATGTAATTACAAGAGTCCTTAAAAGTGGAAGGAGGCAGAATAGATCAGAGTGATATGATGTCATGTGAGATTAACTCAACTCACCATTGCTGTCTTTGAAGATAGAGAAAAGGGGCCACTAGCCAAGGAATGTGAAAGCTGCTAGAAGCCAGAAAGAGCAAGGAAACAGATTGTAACTCTAGAACATCAAGAAAGGAATGAAGCCCTGCCAACACGCTGATTTTGTCCCAAATGAGACCTATCTTTCACTTGTGACCTTTAGAACTATAAGATAATAAATTTGCAACCTCCACAACAGGAGAAAATATTTGCAAACTATCTATTGGAAGATAATGGGCTAATATCCCAAATATATAAGAATTTCCTACCCTAAATAAAACAAAAACAAAAACCTCACAAAAAACAAGTAACCTGATTTTAAAAAATGAGCCAAGAACTTCAATAGACATTTCTCTAAAGAAGTCACACATTCGGCCACCAGGTATATGAAAAGATGTTTAACTTCACAAATTATCAGTTAAATGCAGGTCAAAACCACAGTATATCAGCATTTCACACTTGTTACAGTGGCTATTACCAAAACAAAACAAAACAAAACCCTCAAAAGATAAAAGCAAGTATTGGTAAGGATGTGGAGAAATTGGAACTCTTGTACACTGTCAATGGGAATGTGGAATGGTGTAATCACTATGACAAACAGTATGGATGTTTCCCAAAGAATCAAAAATAGAACTACCAGCCACATGATCCAGCAATCCTACTTCTGAATGTATCTACAAAATAATTAAAATCAGGATCTCAAAGAGATATCTGCACTTCCATGTTCATTGAAGCATTATTCACAATAATAAAGATATGAAAAGAACACAAATGTCCATTGACAAATGCATATATAAAGTAAATGTGGCACAAACATACAATGGGATATTAGTCAATCTTTTAAAAAAAGAAAATTCTGCCATTTGCAACAGCATGGATGAACTGAGAGGACATTCTGCTCAGTGAAATAAGCCAGTCATGTAATGACAAACAATACATGGTTCCACTTATATTTGATATCTCGAATAAACTCATAGAAGCAAAGAATAGAATAGTGGTTACCAAGGGATGGGATAAGGAAAAAATGGGGAATTATCGCTCATTGGGTATAAAGTTTCTGTTATACAACATGAAGTTTTAGAGATTTTCTGTACAATATGATGCCTAGAATTAACAATGTGGTATTGTAGGAGCGCCTGGGGGCCTCAGTCAGTTAAGCAACCAACTTTGACTCAGGTCATGATCTCACGGTTTGTGAGTTTGAGCCCTGCATCAGGCTCTGTGCTGACAACTTGGAGCCTGGAGCCTGCTTCAGCTTCTGTGTCTCCCTCTCTTTCTGCCCCTCCTCCACTCACACTCTCTTTCTCTCTAAAAAATAAATATTAAAAAAACAATGTGGTATTGTAAATTTTAAAATACAGTAAGAGTTTATTTTTAAAATTAAAAAAAAAAAAGAGACTGCTAGGTGGCTCAGTAAGTTAAGCATCTGACTCTCAGTTTCAGCTCAGATCATGATCTCGCAGTTCATAACATCAAGCAAGCCCCATGTTGGGCTCTGTGATGTTAGGGTAGAGCCTGCTTGGGATTCTCTCTGTCCGTTCTCTCTTCCCCTCCTCTGTTCATGCTCTGTCTCTCTCTCTTTCTCAATATAAATAAATAAACATTAAAAAATACATTAAGAGGTTAGATATCATGTTAAGTGTTCTTACCATGACAAAACACAAAGACTATAGGAAATGTTTTGGAAGTGATGGATATGTTTAGTACCTTGATTGAATTGATAGTATTATAAGTGTGTGCATATGTCCAAACTCCTCAAGATGTATACATTGAATTTCAGCAATGTGTTGTATATCAATTATACTTCAATAAGGCTAAAAAGGTAATAAATTTTATTTTAAGCCACTAAATTTGCGATAACTTGTTACAGAAATTGTAGATAATGAATACACCTTATCTTAGGTAGACTGCACTGAGCTGGAAGAGGAACCAACACTATATAGAAAGCACATTTAGTAGGGACCTCTGGGTGACTCAGTCATTTGAGCGTCCAACTTTGGCTCAGGTCATTATCTCACGGTTCATGAGTTCGAGCCCTATGTCGGGCTCTGTGCTGAAGCTCAGAGCCTGGGAGCCTGCTTCAGATTCTGTGTCTCCCTCTCTCTCTGCCTCTCCCCTGATTGTGCTCTGTCTCTCAAAAAATAAACGTTAAACAAATTGAAAAAAATTCAAAAAAGAAAGTGCATTTAGTAGAGTACTTTGTTGATATGAGATAGAGAATGCAGTTCCCTTAGCCACATTGACTAGATACTCTACTGAAGTTGAACACTCACACATAGAAAGTGGAATCAAATAGAGATCTAATTGAGCTTCATAAGGCATGCAAATCATAAGGATCTTTTCACTTATCAGCATTTTCATATTTTTCACTGGTTCTATTTAACCAGCTCTTTAAATATTAGAAAAGATCACTGCTCGTGTTGAGAAGACTCCTTTTCATTGTATCAGCTTTGTCATTCCAAGTCCAGAAGGATAGCGTATGAATGTCTTTATTTCTGCAGCAAGTATTCTTGGATCCTGCTTCTTAAAAGCTGGAAGGATTTTTCTAGAAAAACTATTTTCAATAGACTATTTTGTGCTATATATATATATATATATATATATATATATATGCTATATATGGACCTAGCCTCATTAGGGCATCTGCTTTGAGTTGTTTTAGCCATAAAAAGAATTTTTCCTGAACCACCCCCTCGCCCACATGTGCCTTCTTCTTAACAAATAGCCAGGGAGGCATTACCCAAAATCAAGATTCAAAACTGAGACAGGGGTGCCTGGGTGGCTCAGTCGGTTGAGCGACCAACTTCGGCTCAGGTCATGATCTCACAGCTTGTGAGTTTGAGCCCAGCGTCAGGCTCTATGCTGACAGCTCAGAGCCTGGAACCTGCTTCTGATTCTGTGTCTCCCTTTCTCTCTGCCCCTCCCCCATTCATGCTCTCTCTCTGTCTCAGAAATAAACAATAAAATGTTTTAAAGTTATATATATTTATATACAGTAGAAATATATATATACCACATGTATACCATTCTATTTTTAGGTGGTTTGCTCCTTCAGTAAACAGGTAACAGAGGAACTAAAAATGTGAGTGAAACCAAGTCTAAAATTCTATATGTGATGCAAATACTTAAGATTCTAATTCCGAACTTTTAAAGTCTTTTCTCACTAATTGCAATACAACCATATGGTATTTCTGGGTGAAAATTTGTTACTGGCAGCTTTTGTTTTCATGGATTATTAAGTTGGCTCCAAACAGCTCTAAGGATAGATATAGTGATTGGACATGGGCCTTTCACCTCTTCTCTATGTTTTTTTTTTCTTTTTGTGTGTGTGTGATTTTAAAAACTTGAGGTATAAATGACAAAATTATAAGATATTTAAACTATATAACGTGATGATTTGATATGCATATACATTGCAAAAGAATTCTCCCCATTGGGTTAATTAACACATCCATCACCTTACATGTTTACATATTTTGTTTGGTTTGGTAAAAACATTCAAGTTCTATTTTTTGCAAACTTCAATTATATAATATAACATTATCAACTATACATTAGATCCTCAGACCTTACATATAACCGAAATTTTGAAGTTTTACTCTTTATTTTCCCCAGCCTCAGCAATCTCTTTTTGACTCTTTTTCTGTAAGTTCGACTTTTGTTAAGTTCCACATATAAGTGATAACATGCACTATTTGTCTTTCTCTCTCTGGCTTTTTTCACTTAGCATAATGACCTCCAGGTTTATCTATGTTGTCACAAATGACAGGATTTCCTTCTTTTTAAAACCACATAATATTTTATTGAATAAATATATATGCCTACCACATTTTTATCCATTCATCCATCAATAGACACTTATATTGTTTCCATATGTTAGCTTGTGTGTGTAATGCTGCTATGAATACGCGAGTATAAATATTTCTTCAAGATAATTACTTCATTTCCTTTGGATTCTTGGATCATATGGCAATTCTATTTTTAATTTTTTTGAGGAACCTTCATATTGTTTTCCATAGTGGCTGTACCAGTTTACATTCCCACCAACAATGCACAAGGGTTTGACATTTATAAGCAACTACCATTGGAACCCCAGTGCTTAATTTATCCATTTCAGGAGAACAGTATGATTCAGTGTAATCTGGAAGCACGTGGAGCCACTAGAGATTCTTTTTTCCAACCCTGCTGATCTTCAAGTTGCCAGATGCCTTTATTTACCAAGTAAGAGGAATGACACCTACTAGAGCACAAATTAAAAAAAAATAATATACCTGGTAAAAGACTGAAACAGATACTACAATGGCCCAAAAACATAGAATGTTGTTAGAAATAGACATTAAGGGGCGCCTGGTTGGCTCAGTCGGTTGAGCGACCAACTTCAGCTCAGGTCATGATCTCATGGTTCGTGGGTTCGAGCCCCGCATTAGGCTCTGGGCTGACAGCTCAGAGCCTGGAGCCTGCTTCAGATTCTGTGTCTCCCTCTCTCTCTGCCCCTCCCCACTCATGCTCTGTCTCTCTTTGTCTCAAAAATAAATAAAAAAAACCCATTAAATTAAAAAAAAAATAGACATTAAATTGTAACCCACAATGCCAAGTGTGGCAATGCTAAGAATTACGAGTGGAAATTTCCTAGGGATATATGAGGTAGTCCAAAAATCAAAGTGCGCAATAAAAGAAGGCTTTTGAGGGGAAACTACTGATTATGGTGGGATGGGGGTAGCCACAAAAAGGAAGCAAAGGGTTAATAGAAATTTTGTTTTAGAGTTCTACCTAACCAAGTTCCTTAAGGCCCAACTGTACCAGTAAGCCACTGTAAACAAAGATTCTGCTTTCTTTAACTTGTTTAAAACATTAACCTTTGTCAGCCTCCAGGGCAGATCCTGGTAGAGCAAATCAATCAAATCAAGGTCAAGGAGGAGAAGTGGGAGCAAAAACAGAGTTAAGATGGGAATGAAGGTAGTGCATAAGAAAAGTTTTATAAATTGTCCAGTTCTATGAACATGTCAGGAATAAATAAATTCTAATGATAATAATAAGGTTATGCTTAGGCTTTGAACACAGATTTATTTTCAGAACATCCATTGGTTTGTGGCCATTTCCTCCTTCACAGTCCCTGGAAGTCAGAGAGGACATGTTTACTGATTACAACATTCTTTCAACTGAAGACAGAACCACAGACGAAGATTTTCCTGAAAGAGCCAGGAGGCATAATCCCCAATAGTTCTTAAAAAAAAACAATAATTCTCAACAGTTTGGCAATAAGAGGTCATTTTGAGAATATAATGAAAATTACACAACTCTGCAGAGAAAATAATGTCCATAAGCTGAAAATTGTCTACGTAATGTCAGGAAATTCATAGTATCTCAGACATCAGGTTACAAATCTCTGTTTATCATTGGACTCCTCTAACATCTCTTTGTGGGCTCATTTGCCAGCTTCACCACTGAGGAAGAAGATCAGTGAGAATATTAGAGTGATTTCTGTCTTGAACATTTAGGCCTTAAAAAGTTTAACCAACTGTCAGGTCAGGGATTAGCAAGATGAAGTGTGACTGGAATGCAGTAGATGATAAGTGTTTTAGGAGGTCACTGGAAGCTTGAGTGATCAAGGGGATCTTCAGTGAGCCCCAAGGATGTGAGCTATCCTTGGAACATTTAAATCAGGAGAGAGGGAGGATAAGACTTGTTTAGAATATTACATAAGCCTGTCTTGAATGGTCAGAGATTCCTGTTAGGAATGTGATAGGAAAGAAAACTAGGAACTTTAATGTGGAGGAATAGAGGGTGGAACAGCTATGATCCAAATCCTTTGACATCTGCTTTGTGACTTGGCATCAAGATAATGGATCTAGCTTACCTGATAAAAGTAAATGGGAAAATATCATATAAACCTGTGAGAATTGCACCTCTATCCTTGTGATTTGTTTTAGTTTATGTGACCAGAGAAGACTCTGAACTGTATTTGGATTCATAGAAAATCTATTCCTACAGAAGTTGAGGGATTGTCAGTAAGGTTTAGAAGTTTATAATGTGTAAAAATGTGTTTCTAAGGGAATTTCAATGCCCATAAGTCAAGGGATGAATGGGAGGGAATTAATATGAATAATATGGAAGCTCAAACATTTTCTTTTGAATATGTGATTAAGGGACTACTGGTTGCAGTGGCTTTCCCCAGCCAGACCATGTTCTCATTGAGTGCATATTGTTTAGACAGAAAGTAACCCTGTGCAATAGTGACTTGGCCAAGAAGGAACTTTATTCCTCTTGCACTGGGCAGGGGTTTTTCACATACTCCATCATTCTGAATGTACTTCATTGTTATCAAAAGTCACAGAAGTTATTCAGAGTTGATTTTGACAGCAACCCCAGAACACAGGAGAGACTTAGCCCATAACTACAAAATGGCATGACATCTGGAGGAGAAGTTAGAAATTACCCGGGTATTGGGTATCCAGGATATCAAACATCTGGCTGTAATGAAAGACTTTTTAGTGGGCAGTGAAAGCATCTGCTTGGAAATTGTTTAGTTGACCTTTTTAGTTTGTGTGTGTGTGTATGTATATTCTGTGTGTGTGTGTGTGTGTGTGTGTGTGTGCGCGCGCACACACGCGCGCGTGTGTGTGTGTGTATTTGTACAGGCCACATCTCCCTTAATAAATGAAAAGATTTTGAGGGCAGAATCCATTTGATACCACACTATACTAGAGTGCACGCACATAGGAAATAATAAATATAATAAATTCAAGAGTGAGTAGTGATATTTAAAACAGACTTTGAAGCTATCATTTATACATTCACTGGATGATATTTTTAGTGCCTACTATGTCTTAGACACATGCCTTGGGTATACAAAACTAAAATATATAGTCCTTTTCTGGAAAGATCTCATGGCCTAATAGAAGACAGAAAAGTAGGTAAATAAAGTGCATAATGAGTATTGGTGTGATAGAATGTGCATAGAGTCTTGAAATATTTCAGAGGAGATGTACCTAACCCAGATTGGAGGGTTGAATGGGAGTTCAAGCATAGAGAAGATACAGCAGGACTAATTAGAATGGTATTAGTATAACATTTTAAATTGGGCTCCATATTGTCAGACTAGAATTCTTTCCACTAGACACAAGAAACATGTTTTGTAAGGTCATAGAAATCAAGGATTGGAAGTGTTTTGAAGGGAAATTTTACCAATAATTAAGTAGGCATAGTTTATCCTTTATTTACAGCAAGGCACCACACTAAATGCTGAGGATGGGGTAAATAATTAATATGAAATGTTCATAGGCTATTCTCTCAAGAAACGGAATAATAACTAAGTATTGTCCTGTGAATATGTGATGAATTTTCTCCCTAATTCCAAATTCATGTATGCAGCTCCCTCCTAGGTATTACAACCTGGTGGTCCTGCTAGTACCTTTAACTCAAATACAATCAAAATCCCCATAGCTATCACTTAAGATCCCCCCAAATCTCAGCAAATATTAATTGTGATTACAGCATTTATTCATTTTAAAATGCAAAATGAAATGCTTGCTGTTTCCCACACATGGTCTATCATTTCCACCAATGTGTTTTTGTTCATCCTGTTCCCTCTATTGGAAAAGCTTTTCTACCATTTCTGCATTTTCAAATCCTACTCCACACTTTAAAGCCCCACTCAAAAGCTACCTCCCTACCAGGAAATTTCTGATTCCCACTTTAGTGTCCCTTAAAAAAATAAGTTCTAAGTGACTGCTACTTTATTCAAGGTTTTGTAGCATTTTATGTGTACTTCTCTCATATTGGAAAGAGAGATTTGGGTATCATCCATACAAATATAATAACTGAAGCCTTAAAGTAATATGAAATTGTCAAAGGGCAAAGTATAGAGAGAAAATAGAATGCTGAGGTCAGAGTGTAGGGGAACAAATTTTAGGAGGTCTGAGGGGAAAAAGAACCAGAGAAGGGGACAAATAAAGTAGCAAAGAACTGACAAAGAACAAAGAGAATGGGATGCTTAACAATGTTGAATAAGGTAGAAAGTCAAGGGGCGCCTGGGTGGCTCAGTTGGTTAAGTGTCCACCTTCCACTTAGGCCATGATCTCGCAGTTCCTGAGTTCGAGCCCCACATTGGGCTCTGTGCTGACAGCTCAGAGCCTGGAACCTGCTTCAGATTCACGTCTCCCTCTCCCTCTGCTCCTCCCCTGCTTGCACTCTGTCTCTGTCAAAATAAATAAGTGAACATTAAAATTTTTTTTGAAAAGGTAGAAAATCAAGAGAGAGAAATGAACAAACAATGAATATGTGTTAGTGAATGAAAGGATGAAGAAAGAATGAACAAATCAAAGAAGAGAGAACAAAGGAAGAAGCCACTGGATTTAACAAGTCTTTGGTAAGCAAAGAGTGGAGAGATGGAGAAATTTTGAGGGAGGAGAAAAGAAAGAATTGAAATCTAAAAATTCTGTGCTGGACTCCTAGATCTTCCACTGTGTAACCTTAAGCAAGTTACTTCCATGAAACTCTTTCCCTATTTTAAAACTGAGGAAAATAACCACCCCCTTACCTACATCTCAGGGTTATCATATGGATTCATTAAGAATGTAAGCAAAAAAGCCCAGCAAAATGTAAAGTGTTATACAAATGTAAAATGGTTTAATTAGCATGGTTTTAAAGTGCTCCATAAATGAGAAGACATTGAATCACCAGTCCAGAAAAAAATATTAGGAGGAATTAGTTTGCAGACCTCCAAGTAATCATCATCATGACTTCCAGTGCATCTAAAGGAATTGAGCCAGTGTTGTATGAATTTAATTTTATTTTTAGCTAACATCCCATTAGAGAGCTACATGGTATATCTTACTTTAGAAAATCAATGATTAAATTTATTAAAAGAAAAGATATTTACTTTCTGTAGGTTTCTCTAGGATTGGTGTAGCTCTTCCTGACGCTACTTGAAGAAATTATAGCCACAGAGCCAAAGGTGTTTCAGGTCAGTAGTTTTCAGCCTCCAAGTTACTATTTACTAGTGACTTATTTCAAGCGGTTGGTTACTCTTAAAGCTTGTAAATAGATTCAAGTATAGCCTTATGGTAACATTACTCACTGGCTTATATTTCTCTCTTAATTCTTGAATGAGAGAGAGAGAGAGGATAGTATGCCAGAAGTTGTTTATAATCTATAACCTTCCTTACTTATGCTACAGCTCAGACATCTGTACATCTTCCACTATGAGTACACTAGTAGAAAAAAAAAGATTCAGGGGGTTCCGGAAGATGGCGGCGTAGGAGGACGCGGGGCTCACAGCGCGTCCTGCCGATCACTTAGATTCCACCTACACCTGCCTAAAGAACCCAGAAAACCGCCAGAGGATTAGCAGAAGGGAGTCTCCGGAGTCAAGCGCAGACTAGAGGCCCACGGAAGAGGGTAGGAAGGGCGGCGAGGCGGTGCGCGCTCCACGGACTGGCGGGAGGGAGCCGGGGCGGAGGGGCGGCTCGCCGGCCAAGCAGAGCCCCCGAGTCTGGCTGGCAAAAGCGGAGGGGCCGGACAGACTGTGTTCCGACAGCAAGCGCGACTTAGCGTCTGGGAGGTCATAAGTTAACAGCTCTGCTCGGAAAGCGGGAAGGCTGGAGGACAAAGGGAGGGAGAGCTGCTGAGCCCCCGGACGGCAGAGCTCAGCTTGGCGGGGAACAAAGGCGCCAGCGCCATCTCCCCCGCCCATCCCCCAGCCAAAATCCCAAAGGGAACCAGTTCCTGCCAGGGAACTTGCTGGCTCCGCGCAAACACCCAACTCTGTGCTTCTGCGGAGCCAAACCTCCGGCAGCGGATCTGACTCCCTCCCGCGGCCACAGGGCTCCTCCTGAAGTGGATCACCTAAGGAGAAGCGAGCTAAGCCTGCCCCTCCAGCCCCCGTGCACCTTGCCCACCCACCCCAGCTAATACGCCAGATCCCCAGCACCACAAGCCTGGCAGTGTGCAAGTAGCCCACACGGGCCACGCCACCCCACAGTGAATCCCGCCCCTAGGAGAGGGGAAGAGAAGGCACACACCAGTCTGACTGTGGCCCCAGCAGTGGGCTGGGGGCAGACATCAGGTCGGACTGCGGCCCCGCCCACTAACTCCAGTTATACACCACAGCACAGGGGAAGTGCCCTGCAGGTCCTCACCACGCCAGGGACTCTCCAAAATGACCAAACGGAAGAATTCCCCTCAGAAGAATCTCCAGGAAATAACAACAGCTAATGAACTGATCAAAAAGGATTTAAATAATATAACAGAAAGTGAATTTAGAATAATAGTCATAAAATTAATCGCTGGGCTTGAAAACAGTATACAGGACAGCAGAGAATCTCTTGCCACAAAGATCGAGGGACTAAGGAACAGTCACGAGGAGTTGAAAAACGCTTTAAACGAATTGCAAAACAAAATGGAATCCACGATGGCTCGGCTTGAAGAGGCAGAGGAGAGAATAGGTGAACTAGAAGATAAAGTTATGGAGAAAGAGGAAGCTGAAAGAAAGAGAGATAAAAAAATCCAGGAGTATGAGGGGAAAATTAGAGAACTAAGTGATACACTAAAAAAAAATAATATACGCATAATTGGTATCCCAGAGGAGGAAGAGAGAGGGAAGGGTGCTGAGGGGTACTTGAACAAATTATAGCTGAGAACTTCCCTGAACTGGGGAAGGAAAAAGGCATTGAAATCCAAGAGGCACAGAGAACTCCCTTCAGACGTAACTTGAATCGATCTTCTGCACGACATATCATAGTGAAACTGGCAAAATACAAGGATAAAGAGAAAATTCTGAAAGCAGCAAGGGATAAACGTGCCCTCACATATAAAGGGAGACCTATAAGACTCGTGACCGATCTCTCCTTTGAAACTTGGCAGGCCAGAAAGGCTTGGCACGATATCTACAGTGTGCTAAACAGAAAAAATATGCAGCCGAGAATCCTTTATCCAGCAAGTCTGTCATTTAGAATAGAAGGAGAGATAAAGGTCTTCCCAAACAAACAAAAACTGAAGGAATTTGTCACCACGAAACCAGCCCTACAAGAGATCCTAAGGGGGATCCTGTGAGACAAAGTACCAGAGACATCACTACAAGCATAAAACATACAGACATCACAATGACTCTAAACCCATATCTTTCTATAATAACACTGAATGTAAATGGATTAAATGCGCCAACTAAAAGACATAGGGTATCAGAATGGATAAAAAAACAAGACCCATCTATTTGCTGCCTACAAGAGACTCATTTTAGATCTGAGGACACCTTTAGATTGAGAGTGAGGGGATGGAGAACTATTTATCATGCTCCTGGAAGCCAAAAGAAAGCTGGAGTAGCCATACTTATATCAGACAAACTAGACTTTAAATTAAAGGCTGTAACAAGAGATGAAGAAGGGCATTATCTAATAATCACAGGGTCTATCCACCAGGAAGAGCTAACTATTATAAATGTCTATACGCCAAATACCCGAGCCCCCAGATATATAAAACAATTACTCATAAACATAAGCAACCTTATTGATAAGATTGTGGTCATTGCAGGGGACTTTAACACCCCACTTACAGAAATGGATAGATCATCTAGACACACAGTCAATAAAGAAACAAGGGCCCTGAATGATACATTGGATCAGATGGACTTGACAGATATATTTAGAACTCTGCATCCCAAAGCAACAGAATATACTTTCTTCTCGAGTGCACATGGAACATTCTCCAAGATAGATCATATACTGGGTCACAAAACAGCCCTTCATAAGTTTACAAGAATTGAAATTATACCATGCATACTTTCAGACCACAATGCTATGAAGCTTGAAATCAACCACAGGAAAAAGTCTGGAAAACCTCCAAAAGCATGGAGGTTAAAGAACACCCTACTAACGAACGAGTGGGTCAACCAGGCAATTAGAGAAGAAATTAAAACATATATGGAAACAAACGAAAATGAAAATACAACAATCCAAACGCTCTGGGATGCAGCGAAGGCAGTCCTGAGAGGAAAATACATTGCAATCCAGGCCTATCTCAAGAAACAAGAAAAATCCCAAATACAAAATCTAACAGCACACCTAAAGGAAATAGAAGCAGAACAGCAAAGGCAGCCTAAACCCAGCAGAAGAAGACAAATAATAAAGATCAGAGCAGAAATAAACAATATAGAATCTAAAACAACTGTAGAGCAGATCAACGAAACCAAGAGTTGGTTTTTTGAAAAAATAAACAAAATTGACAAACCTCTAGCCAGGCTTCTCAAAAAGAAAAGGGAGATGACCCAAATAGATAAAATCAGGAATGAAAATGGAATGATTACAACCAATCCCTCAGAGATACAAACAATTATCAGGGAATACTATGAAAAATTATATGCCAGCAAATTGGACAACCTGGAAGAAATGGACAAATTTCTAAACACCCACACTCTTCCAAAACTCAATCAGGAGGAAATAGAAAGCTTGAACAGACCCATAACCAGCGAAGAAATTGAATCGGTTATCAAAAATCTCCCAACAAATAAGAGTCCAGGACCAGATGGCTTCCCAGGGGAGTTCTACCAGACATTTAAAGCAGAGATAATACCTATCCTTCTCAAGCTATTCCAAGAAATAGAAAGGGAAGGAAAACTTCCAGACTCATTCTATGAAGCCAGTATTCCTTTGATTCCTAAACCAGACAGAGACCCAGTAAAAAAAGAGAACTACAGGCCAATATCCCTGATGAATATGGATGCAAAAATTCTTAATAAGATACTAGCAAATCGAATTCAACAGCATATAAAAAGAATTATTCACCATGATCAAGTGGGATTCATTCCTGGGATGCAGGGCTGGTTCAACATTCGCAAATCGGGGGCGCCTGGGTGGCGCAGTCGGTTAAGCGTCCGGCTTCAGCCAGGTCACGATCTCGCACTCCGTGAGTTCGAGCCCCGCGTCAGGCTCTGGGCTAATGGCTCGGAGCCTGTTTCGATTCTGTGTCTCCCTCTCTCTCTGCCCCTCCCCCGTTCATGCTCTGTCTCTCTCTGTCCCAAAAATAAATAAAAAACGTTGAAAAAAAAAATTAAAAAAAAAAAAAACATTCGCAAATCGATCAACGTGATACATCACATTAACAAAAAAAAAGAGAAGAACCATATGATCCTGTCAATCGATGCAGAAAAGGCCTTTGACAAAATCCAGCACCCCTTCTTAATAAAAACCCTTGAGAAAGTCGGGATAGAAGGAACATACTTAAAGATCATAAAGGCCATTTATGAAAAGCCCACAGCTAACATCATCCTCAACGGGGAAAAACTGAGAGCTTTTTCCCTGAGATCAGGAACACGACAGGGATGCCCACTGTCACCGCTGCTGTTTAATATAGTGCTGGAAGTTCTAGCATCAGCAATCAGACAACAAAAGGAAATCAAAGGCATCCAAATTGGCAAAGATGAAGTCAAGTTTTCGCTTTTTGCAGATGACATGATATTATACATGGAAAATCCGATAGACTCCACCAAAAGTCTGCTAGAACTGATACATGAATTCAGCAAAGTTGCAGGATACAAAATCAATGTGCAGAAATCAGTTGCATTCTTATACACTAACAATGAAGCAACAGAAAGACAAATGAAGAAACTGATCCCATTCACAATTGCACCAAGAAGCATAAAATACCTAGGAATAAATCTAACCAAAGATGTAAAAGATCTGTATGCTGAAAACTATAGAAAGCTTATGAAGGTAATTGAAGAAGATATAAAGAAATGGAAAGACATTCCCTGCTCATGGATTGGAAGAATAAATATTGTCAAAATGTCAATACTACCCAAAGCTATCTACACATTCAATGCAATCCCAATCAAAATTGCACCAGCATTCTTCTCGAAACTAGAACAAGCAATCCTAAAATTCATATGGAACCACAAAAGGCCCCGAATAGCCAAAGTAATTTTGAAGAAGAAGACCAAAGCAGGAGGCATCACAATCCCAGACTTTAGCCTCTACTACAAAGCTGTCATCATCAAGACAGCATGGTATTGGCATAAAAACAGACACATAGACCGATGGAATAGAATAGAAACCCCAGAACTAGACCCACAAACGTATGGCCAACTCATCTTTGACAAAGCAGGAAAGAACATCCAATGGAAAAAAGACAGTCTCTTTAACAAATGGTGCTGGGAGAACTGGACAGCAACATGCAGAAGGTTGAAACTAGACCACTTTCTCACACCATTTACAAAAATAAACTCAAAATGGATAAAGGACCTGAATGTGAGACAGGAAACCATCAAAACCTTCGAGGAGAAAGCAGGAAAAGACCTCTCTGACCTCAGCCGTAGCAATCTCTTACTCGGCACATCCCCAAAGGCAAGGGAATTAAAAGCAAAAGTGAATTACTGGGACCTTATGAAGATAAAAAGCTTCTGCACAGCAAAGGAAACAACCAACAAAACTAAAAGGCAACCAACGGAATGGGAAAAGATATTTGCAAATGACACATCGGACAAAGGGCTAGTATCCAAAATCGATAAAGAGCTCATCAAACTCCACACCCGAAAAACAAATAACCCAGTGAAGAAATGGGCAGAAAACATGAATAGACACTTCTCTAAAGAAGACATCCGGATGGCCAACAGGCACATGAAAAGATGTTCAACGTCGCTCCTTATCAGGGAAATACAAATCAAAACCACACTCAGATACCACCTCACGCCAGTCAGAGTGGCCAAAATGAAGAAATCAGGAGACTATAGATGCTGGAGAGGATGTGGAGAAACAGGAACCCTCTTGCACTGTTGGTGGGAATGCAAATTGGTGCAGCCGCTCTGGAAAGCAGTGTGGAGGTTCCTCAGAAAATTAAAAATAGACCTACCCTATGACCCAGCAATAGCACTGCTAGGAATTTGTCCAAGGGATACAGGAGTACTGATGCATAGGGGCACCTGTACCCCAATGTTTATAGCGGCACTCTCAACAATAGCCAAATTATGGAAAGAGCCTAAATGTCCATCAACTGATGAATGGATAAAGAAATTGTGGTTTATATACACAATGGAATACTACGTGGCAATGAGAAAAAATGAAATATGGCCTTTTGTAGCAACATGGATGGAACTGGAGAGTGTGATGCTAAGTGAAATAAGCCATACAGAGAAAGACAGATACCATATGGTTTCACTCTTATGTGGATCCTGAGAAACATAACAGAAACCCATGGGGGAGGGGAAGGAAAAAAAAAAAAAAAGAGGTTAGAGTGGGAGAGAGCCAAAGCATTAGAGACTGTTAAAAACTGAGAACAAACTGAGGGTTGATGGGGGGTGGGAGGGAGGGCAGGGTGGGTGATGGGTATTGAGGAGGGCACCTTTTGGGATGAGCACTGGGTGTTGTATGGAAACCAATTTGACAGTAAATTTCATATATTAAAAAATAAAAAAAGAAAAAAAAAAAAAGAAAGAAAAAAAAAGATTCATAATCAACCACATCTTCAGAGATCATCTATCTCTGAATGTCTTATCATCTCATTTATACAGAGGAAAGTTAAGGACTCAGGTAAGGGGGGGTTACCCCAAAAAATAAGTAGCTAGAAGCAGGAACATAGAGGAGCGCCTGAGTGGGTCAGTCGGTTAACCATCCGACTTTGGCTCATTCATGATCTCATGGTTCGTGAGTTCCAGCCCCCAGTAGGGCTCTGTGCTGACAGCTCGGAGCCTGAAGACTGCTTCCTATTGTGTGTCTCCCTCTCTCTCTGCCCCTCCCCTGCTCACGCTCTCTCTCTCTCTCTCAAATAAACATTTAAAAAAAGAAGCAGGAACACAGATTTCCTGATCTTAGTCCAAGATCCTTTTCACTATATCAGCCTTTCTCAAAATGTGTGAATGTGCAAGGTTTCTCTCTCTCTCTCTCTCTCTCTCTCTCTCTCTCTCTCTCTCTCTCTCTCTCACACACACACACACACACACACACACACGTGCACATAAACATACATTCATGGACATGTACATACAAGCATTTGTTGGGAGGGGAGGTTAAGTAAATTTAGAAAGTAATATGCCCTATACATCTTCTTAACAATTCTCTCATGAAGTCTCCCCAGATACTACCAACACAACTTGTGAATAAAACAAAATTGGGTTTATCTCTTAGACATCTTCACAAAGATTTTTGTGTGTCTCAGAGTGGGGAAGATGAGGGAAGAATTTTTGTTCTTTTAAAAATTCATATATATTTTTTAATTCATACTTTTTAAATTCAGAATTTGATCAGTTCATAATTATCTTAAAACATTAAATGGAAGGTACCAAGTATCCTTACCCAATGGTTTTTCTGATGGTTGATCTATCTAGTCATTCTACTTGACTAGGTTCCTTCTATTATAAACTACATAATGACTGCTCGCTTTCAATCTCTCTCTCTCTCTCTCTCAGAAGAAGAAGTGTATGAGTTGTAAAGCTTTTAGTTGAGGACCCTTTAGTGTTACAAGTATTATGTGCCTGGAATGGATAATTCCACTTACCTTTTCATCACTTTGAACCAGAAAAATATTTCGTTGTATCTACATAGCTTCTACCTCATTTGTCAATGAGTTTGTGTCATCATTTGCATTTTGAGATGCTCACACTCAGGTGATTTTCAGATATTACTTTTCAGTTGTATTTTAATAAAGTCTCCAAAAATTGTTTTCTAAGTCATTTTAAGTAGTACTTATTATAGATTAATCAACTTTCAAATTCGATTTATAAAAATGAGACGATTTTGAGTTTTGTCAGCTGCATAAGAAAATTATCCCCAAATTCTTAAATTCTTCTTTATCTAATTTTACCACAGCATAGTCAAAACTGGATTTTGCCTTTTTTAAAAAAGTTTATTTATTTATTTTGAGAGAGAGTGAGAGACAGCAAGAGCAGAGGAGGGGCAGAGAAAGAGGGAGAGAGAGTATCCCCAACAGTCTCTGTGCTGTCACCATGGAACATGATGCAGGGCTCTGACCCACAAACCATGAGATCATGATCTGAGCTGAAATCAAGAGTCAGATGCTTAACCAACTGAGCTACCCAGGTGCCCCTGAATTTTATCTTTTTCAAACTTAAAATTGTGCCATTTGGGGTTTTTTTTTTGTTTGTTTTGAAACAACAGTTTATGGCCTATGCGTTTCCTTAAATTACTCAAACATATACAGGCATTTAGTTACAGAGTCACAAGAAATTTTAAGTGGGAAAGGCCTCAATGAGTTCAAAGGTAATTGTGTGAGCATAAATGAATTAAAGGAAAACTCACAAATGAGGGCTGTGGCTATAATGCTTGCTAAAACTGTAACTGTTCAGACTCTGTTGGATTACATTCAGTTGTTCTCAAGGTGTTAACTGGATAGTTCCTTTTTTTTACAACTATTTCTGACAGCAAAGGAACTCAAGGTGGAGCCATGTGGGTTTTGCTGACTGCATTACATGGGTCAGAGACTCATGGGAATCTGGAGGGCAACAACAACAAAATGTGACCATGGAAGAGCAAATAAACTATGACTTACTCTCTAACTGAAATTATATTACACCAAGACATTTAAAGAAATTAAAACAGTCATCTGATGTTTAGATGCACATAATGAAGTTGCATGTGTCTTAGTGATATAAATCATTCTTACCAACAACTAACATAAGAGGTCACTTAGTAGTAGTTATATAGATAACTGTAGCCCACAGGGTCACAGGATGCATAATGATTTGTGGAGATTTCACTAAATCAGTTTTAATTTTTAACATTTTCTAGCATTTACTATTGACCAGCACTTTTACATATATTATTTCAGTATATCCTCTCACTAACTCTTGACTTGTCCATTATCATACAGTCTTAATATCATACATCCCTAATATATATTAAATCAAATAATTCAGTACATGATGGGCCATCAAGGAATTTTAATTGAATTAAAACCTTGAGTTTTAAGAGTTGGAACTTTGTGACCAAGGCAAGCTTGTAGGCATAGTTATCAAGCTTTTGCTATATGGAATTATTTGGTTTGAAACAGGTGATTTGACACAGTATTTCTGAGTCATAATGATAAGTTTCATGTCTATGTAAGTTAGTACGTTTGTATATCAACACATTAAGTAAAAAAAAAGACTTCATTTAGTCAACAAGTAAATTTTCTACATGATGTCAAGCATCTGGATATTCAGAACCATATATCAATCAAACTTGGAGCCATCTGGGCATTTGGCATTATTTGGAAACAACATAACATGCTTGTGTACATTACTCTAACATTTCATGTTGAGATCAGTAATTACATACATATAGATACAATCCACCCTAGCTTCTGGGATACTTTATGTGTCTACATAGGGAAATTTATAAAGAGTTCTAGTTACTCCATGACTTGGTACCTAGTTCAATGGTTCTAAAACTTGTCTGATATTATAGTCAATGGGGGGCATTGAAAAGTATTGATGTCTTGATCTCACTCCCAGAGATTCTGATTTAGATGGTCTGGAATATAGTCTGTTTAGTACATTAATTCCCTAGTGGTTCCAAATAACTGGCTTACTGAAACTTATGTATCTCCTATCAGTCACTGCCCTACTTAGATTCCTACCAAATTCTTTCCACTCAAAACTTAATTATGTGCTTGATCTGGCCCTGCTTGGCTAGAAAACAGCAGGTCTTAGGATCTGGTTTTTTGTTGACCAGTCTCCTATTTTCCAGAATATGGTGTCTTTTTCCCATGTTTTGATTTCTGACCTTTGACCAAATCTAGGAATATTACTAGATTTTCAGTACTGATTCTGTTCAGTCTGCCACAACATAGTATTAAAATTTTTATTTACAACATCAGTGTCTAGATGATTAGGAATCATTTTGCCTTTATCCTCCAAATATTTTGGTATTATGCTGCCACAAATGATATAGCATGGTAGTAAGTTCAGAGTTAGGTTATTTGAAATGTAAACGTGGTTCCACTATTTTCTAGCTGCCTGACCTTGAATCACTTATGTAACCTCTCTTAGTCTCAGCTTTCACATCTGTACAATAGAGATAATGATCATAGCCTTGTACATAGTTCAGTGTTCAAATCCATGTTAGCAACTCTCTTTTTGAATAATAAAAATTTGGCAGGTAATTAGAGCTTGTTTAAAATCAACAAAAAATTATTTGGTAATCAAAACAAATTGTCTCACCCATCTTACTCACCATTTATACACTAGACCTCTCAATTTAGACATCTTTCAGAACAATGAATTTGCCTTGGAAGTACTGAATTTCTCAGGGACAAAGTGAATGAGGATCCATTTTACTTCTTTTTTTTTTTTAATTTTTTTTTAACGTTTATTTATTTTTGAGACAGAGAGAGACAGAGCATGAACGGGGGAGGGTCAGAGAGAGGGAGACACAGAATCAGAAACAGGCTCCAGGCTCTGAGCTGTCAGCACAGAGCTCGACGCGGGGCTCGGACTCACGGACCGCGAGATCATGACCTGAACCCAAGTCGGACCCTCAACCGACTGAGCCACCCAGGCGCCCCCCATTTTACTTCTAATGCATGGGACATCCATTGCCTTTAAGATCATAGATAAATGTTAGAATACTTATTTTATAATTACTTTATTGCCAGGAGTTTTCAGTGAAGTCATAAAAGAAAAAAAATTACCAGTCTAATTGCCTCAAGATAGATATGTAATGCATAAATCTCTTGTCTAATGGATCTAGTAATAGGTCACCTGTTTCTTTGCCTCCTTCTTAGTTCAGTTATATGAATAACTAGGACTTTCTGAAATTAAGATACCCAGATTTTGAAGTGCTGTAATGTTTTAATTTAATGACAGCTTATCTCAATTTTGCATCTTACATAATCAGATAATTCTAGATTTTAAGAAAATATCCATGCCCTGCTTATCACTTTTATTGCACAGTCATCATTGAACTATCCTCTAGATAGAAGTTCTGGGCTTAAAGTCCCCACTTAGAGGATGAATAAGACATAAGTAGAAAAAAGGAAATAGAAGTAGACAGGTGGTGGGGTACTTGGTTGATTTGTTTAAGACCAAATTCACAGTGTGCTAGCATAACTGAATTTAACATTCAGTCAGGCTACTCAGCAATCATTTCCTTTTTGACTTCATTATTTAATCTATCACAACATTCAAAGACTGCCATACATGATCATATACAGAATAAGCATAAATTAAGTCTAAATGAGCCTTGCCACTTTTAACATATCAGAGATTTGGGCTCCAGTATTCAGAATTTGTGATGAATCAGACTTCTCTGAATAAAGGGTGTAATTATTCTCATCAGGTTAACAATGTTATCAGATGGAGGGAAGGGTATTTAAGCCATCATTTCCAAGCACCTAAGAACCCATTCACTACAAATACTACATAGGATAATTATAAATCATCATGACAAGCCTGATGAAACTTGTTTCTGTGTTTATAGTAAAGTTATTTTTTGAGGATTTTATTAATTATTTGTTCTATGAAAACTCATGGAATATACATTTCTCTCTGGTCTTGTTATTAAGAATACTCTCAGTTACCAGGAAAAGAGTATTAATTAGAGATTAAAATGTGGGCTCTCTCATCAGGACTAGCTGGAGTTAAATCTTAACTCTGTCACTTCCTGGTTGTGTGACCTTCAGCAAATCACTTAGCCTGTATGAGCCTCAGTTTCCTCACCTATAAAAGTGAGAGTGAAGTATTCAATGAACATGAAAAGAGCTTAGAACTAAGCCTGACACATGTGGCAAATGCTCAGTAAATATTTGCTGTAATAGTACCATTTTTCTCTTAGTAACCAGTTTATTTTTTTTCAAATCAACATTGTATGAATACTTCATTCTTCATGTTGCTAGACAGATTAAAGTTCATTTGGTGGCCCACCTCACACAAGTGTAAAGACCGCCATGTTGTGATTTCTCCTTTAATTTCAACTATTATTTTAAATTAATTTGACTTTGTTAAATTGTTTGAACCTCTGTAAAACTTTTTTTTAGAATAAGGCATATATCAATCAGCCAAACAATCAATAAAATATAAGGCAAAACTAGCTTAGCTTCAGTTACTATGAAGAATCAAAGCCCCCCAAAAAGTCTATTTTGAGAATTGTCATTTAGACCTTTTTATGATTTAAATTAGCTTTTCCCCATTAATCTGAATTGGTGAAAGTAATTAATGTTTTATTATAAAATTTTGAAGACATGCAGAAAAGCAGAAGGAATAATATAATGGACACCAATAGATCAAATACCTATATTTTACAGTTGTTAAACATCTGTCACATTTGCTACCTCTTCATTTTTCCAAATTTTATTTTAAGGTAATTATAAATACATATTTCACCCCTAAATACTTTAGCATGCACGGCTAAAAAATAAGGATATTTTCTTTTGTAACCACAGTATGATTAAAACACCTGACAAAATTAACAGTATGAATTAGTGCATTTTAAGAGACTATAGACTCCTTGAAAGACAAAGGTACTGACTTCTACTACTTTTTGTATCAGTGATTGACACAGATATGTTTATATGTTCTCAGTGCATCCTTGTGAATTGCCAAGTCATTTCATTGCTTCATGTAGTTTTATTGTATTTGCTGAGTTCTTCCCTCTGAAACACAAAGGTAGAAAACTCATTTGCTGTTCTTGTTCCCTCCTTACTTCCCCTTCCCAGGCCATCAAAAGAGAAAAGAATAAAGGGAAATTAAATTCCTCTTTCTCTGTAAATTCATTCAGGTTGCCCTTCCCATGGCATCCTGATTCTGTAGGCAAGTTAATAACTTTCCTCATTGGCAAAAATCACTGACTTCTCATGAACTGTGGTGGTTAATATTTGTTAGACACTTTGAAATTCATAGATGCAAGTTGCAATATATACCTGGAGCTATCTTAATCCCACAGTTAAAGTGAATTATGTCAGTGGGTAATAATTAAAATAGTTACTATATCAACTCTAGCAGTAACAGTTCTAGGACAAACCATATTAACAACTAGCCTCAATCTTTTCCCACCTTTCCCCATTTAAATTATCTTTACTATGTTTTTTTTTCTTTTCTAGCTTTTAAAAATTCTTTAATCATTTTGGAAAAGATTTGATAATATTCTGCATGCTAGAGGTATGAAATTTCCTCGAATTTGATCAAATGTGATCAGTGTATTGTCCATTTGAGGCTTTGCCTGTTGTTTTCGAGAAATACATGATTTAATCACTTCATTCTCATCTGGGGGAACTCAGGCCAAAAATGCTATTGGAAAGAACAGACCCCTCAAAATTTTCACCACATGGAAAATATACCTAATTATTTAATAATGTCTTTCATCAGCATTTCCCTCAATTCATTCTTCCTTGATTGTTTTCTCTCAAATATTAAAGATTAAATCTTGAGCCAAATATTCAATCTTGGACAAAGCATCACATTTAGAAATAGCATGGGTTCCATCATGCCTAGGCAAGCACTGTGTGGCTCTTATTCGCATGATGGTGGTTATTGACAGGAATGCTGTCACTCTTTACTATTATGGGCTCCATTAACGCTGCCAGGAAAAAGGATTCTGGCATTTTGGCAGTTGTTCTTTGCCAGGCTCTAAACTTTTTTCTAATCTTCACAACTTGCCTACCCAGAGACTTGGGAGTGCTATTTGACATCCCGGCTGTTGACTTAGTCATAAGTGAAAAATACACTAAGTCGTCTTTGTGTTGTCTGGTTCTTTTTCTGGTTTTGTGCTTTCTGGGGAGGGTACATGTATTTCACATATGTCAAAGTTTGATGAAAAGTAATAATGTTCACATTTGATAGTATGAATCACCTCAAATGCATTTCTGGATTTGATCACCATCATAACACTAAGGTTAAGCTATAATTAATTGGTCCATTTTATAGATGAGCAAACTAAGAACATTTTTATTTTAATTTCTGGTGATTACAAAGGCCAGGAAGAGAACCTGGCTTGGCCAAAGTCTAATGTGCACCTTCTTGATCTAACTTAGTTGACTTATTAATGAGAGTTTGACAAAGAGCAGCTAACCACAAGCCAAGAGACTAGGTTTTAGAGTCAGTCATAAGAATTGAATGAATGAATGGCAGCATATATAATTTAAAGAAGATTGATAAGTATCCTTTATTCATAAGATGATATAATTGAATGGACCTGTAGATGTCTACTATTTATGTTCCAATGTTAATCAAGGTCTCCACCAAATAAATTATAGCCAAATGTGGATAATAAGTCACAAATGTGGCTTTCTTTCCAAAATCTACAAGAGAAAGCGGACATACAGTGAATTTGAGTGTGTGTGTGTGTGTGTGTGTGTGTGTCCTCTCTGAAATAATTTAGGGAATCTTACTATTTTTGACCAAGAGTTAACCTAGGTTAACTGTGGCTAAGAATATTGAATCAATAATTAAGTAAACTGAGTCCTACCCATGTAATGAATATTAAAAAAAAAAAAAAACTAACTTGGGTATTGGCTTTTAGACAGTCTTTTCACTACTAACCACAGGGCAAATTGGTGAGCAGTTATAAGTGTTTGTTCTAGCAAAAAATCAGAATACCCCAAGGAGGTAGATATCTGTATATAACAGGACTTTCTGGTCCTCTCCCTTGCAATGTATCAAGTAGTCTCTTTATGACCCTGACACCTTTCCTTCCTCTTTCCTTCCACCAACCACCTTCTGCCCACCATCTTCTCTGGTTACACTTGATTTATTCAGAACTCCTACCACTGACTCAAATGGAAAATATGTGAAACTGCTGCCCAGAAATCAGACATATGGCAGAATCCTCTTGGACGCCAGTAGTCTCATTGAGTGCTAATGATATCCTGCAAGGACTATCAATCATTTTAGGGAATACCCACGTCATGAGATGCAGGGATTTCAAAAGCAAAGATGCAGGGATTTCAAAAGCACATTGAAAATGTGCAAATCAGTAGCTGTTAGTTTCCAGAAATGAATTTGGTAGTGGACAATGTAAGATGACGATAACAGTAAGAGTGTTCTGAATTTGAATAGGACTTTTCCCCTTGTCAGTGTACTTTTCCATCTGTTATCTCATTTAACCCTCACAACAACCCTATAACGTAGGCATGGCAAGGAGGTATTATCACCCCCTATTTGATCCATGAGAAAACCCAAGTGATATGACGAGTTAATGACAGGACCTGGACTATAATTTAGGGCATTTGACTCTATTTATTCACCATCCAGCTATTCCTTTTTTCTTTTAAATATAGCATCTTCAGACCCAGTATTTCAGATGACTTTAAGGAGAGAGAATAAATTATCTTGTTTTTTTTAGATTTTATTTTATTTTATTTTATTATTTTTCATGAATTTATTTGGAAAAATTTCAAACTCACAGAAATATTGCATTAAAATTACAATGAATATACATGTGCCTTTTATCTAGATTCACCAAATTGTTAACATTGTGCCATACTTGTATTATCTCTATGTATACATATATGCCTAAGTATATCTGTATGTATTTTTTCTGAACGATTTGGAAGTAAACTGTAGATATGATACTTCACCCATAAATAATTTAGCGTGTGTCTTGTAAAAATAAGGACCTTCCCCTGAATAACTAGAATATAATTATCATAGGATATTTAACATTGGTACAATTCTATATCTAACACATACATATTCTACATTCAAATTTCCCCAATTGTTCCAATAATGTTCTTTGTAGAATTTTTCCAATCCACAATCCAAAGATTAGCATAGCATTTATTTATCATTTTATCCTTTTATTTATTTACTTATTTATTTATTTATTTATTTATTTATTTATTTATTTATCTATCATTTTCTCCTTTAATCTAGAACAGTTCCCTAGCCTTTTTAAAATTGAAAATTGGGACGCCTGGGTGGCTCAGTCGGTTAAGCGTCTGACTTCAGCTCAGGTCACGATCTCACAGTCTGTGAGTTCAAGCCCCGCGTTGGGCTCTGGGCTGATGGCTCAGAGCCTGGAGCCTGCTTCCGATTCTGTGTCTCCCTCTCTCTCTCTGCCCCTCCCCCGTTCATGCTCTGTCTCTTTCTGTCTCAAAAATAAATAAACGTTAAAAAAATTTTTTTTAATTGAAAATTATTTCTAACCGAGTTCATAACATTGCAATTTTGAAGCTACTGGGCCAATTGTTGTGTAGAATTACCTTCCATTTGAATTTGTCTGATTGTTTCCTATGATTAATTGTTCATGATTAGGGACAGTTTTGACCAAAATACTATTGGGGTGATCCTTGTGCCCTTCTCTGTGCCTAACTTCTAGAGGCAGATGATTTAACTTTGTCCCACTATTGGTTATTCTACATCTGATCATTGTAAAGCCATCTTTTATCCTTTACAATTAATGAATAACTTGTTGGGTGATACCTTGAGACAATTTGAATACTCTGTTCCACAAAACCTTTTGTTGATAATTCTTTCCTGAATCAGTGAAGGCAGTGGTGGTTGACAACTGCTGATTTCTAACTTCTGCATGTGTTTGTTGATATTCCTACAGAAAAAAGAGCTCCTCCTTCTTTTATTAGTATTAACATGGATTCAAAAGACTCATTTTCAGCCAATGATGTCCATTTTGAAATGTGAGAAACTTAAATGTACAGTTCAGTAAATTATTTTTATTTACAATTTAACCATGTTTAAGTGTCTAAGGCATTTAGAACAGTCACATTTTTGTTTAAGCATTACCATCAGCCCTCTCCAAAACGTTTTCATCTTCTCAAACTACATACATAATAATAGCTACTCACTCTTGCCTACTCCAAGCCCCTGGTAGCCACCATTATACTTTCTGTCTCTACAAATTTGATTATTTTAGGTACCTTGTATAAGTGCAATCATAAAATACATATTCTTTTGTGCCTGGCTTATTTCACTTAGTATAGTGGCTTCAAAATTCATTCATGATGCAACATGTGTCAGAATTTCCTTTCTTTTTAAGGCTGAATAATAGTCCACCATGCTGGATATCCCTCATTTTGTTTATCTCTTCACCTTTAGATGGACACTTGGGTTGCTCCCACTGTTTGGCTGTTACAAATAATGCTTTAGTGAATACTTATGTACAATTACCTGTTTGAGAATCTGCTTTCAATTCTTTTGGGTATGGGGCGCCTGGGTGGCTCGGTCGGTTGAGCGTCCAGCTTCGGCTCAGGTCATGATCTCACGGTCCGTGAGTTCGAGCCCCACGTCGGGCTCTGTGCTGACCCCTCACACCCTGGAGCTTGTTTCAGATTCTGTTTCTCCCTCTCTCTCTGCTCCTCCCCTGTTCATGCTCTGTCTCTCTCTGTCTCAAAAATAAATAAACGTTAAAAAAAAAATTAAAAAAAAAATAATAAAAAAAAATTCTTTTGGGTATATACCAAAAAGTAGAATTGTTGGATCATATGGTACTTACATATTTCATTTTTTGATTAATTAATTTGAGTAATTAATGTTTTATTATAAAATTTTGAAGACATGCAGAAAAGCAGAAGGAATAGTATAATGAACACAAATATATCAAATACCTATATTTTACAGTTGTTAAACATCTGTAACATTTGCTACCTCTTCATTTTTCCAAATTTTATTTTAAGGTAATTATAAATACATATTTCACCCCTAAATACTTCAGCATGCACGGCTAAAAAATAAGGATATTTTCTTTTGTAACCACAGTATGATTAAAACACCTGACAAAATTAACAGTATAAATTAGTGCATTTTAAGAGACTATAGACTCCTTGAAAGACAAAGGTACTGACTTCTACTACTTTTTGTATCAATGATTGACACAGATATGTTTATATGTTCTCAGTGCATCCTTGTGAATTGCCAAGTCATTTAATTGCCATATCATTTACCATAGCAGCTACACCTTTTTACATTCCCATCAGGAATGTGCAAAGATTTCAATTGTTCTACTTCCTTACCAACCTTTTTTTTAAATAATAGTAATCCTAATGGGTGTAAAATGGTATATCATTATAGTTTTGATTTACATTTATCTAATGATTAGTGATGCTGAACATCTTTTCATGTGTTTATTGGCCATTTATATATATTTTCTGGAGAAATCTCTGCTCAAGTCCTTTGCCGATTTTTAAATTGTTTATTTTTTGTTTTTATTTAAATTCCAGGTAGTTAACATACAGTGTAATATTAATTTCAGGTGTACAATAGAGTGATTCAACCCTTCCATACATCACCCTGTACTCATCTCAAGTGCATTCCTTAATCCCATCACCTTTTTAACCTATCCTCTCACCCACCTCCCCTCTGGTAACCCTTAGTTTGTTTTCTATAATTAAGAGTCTGTTTCTTAGTTTGTATCTGTCTCTCTCTCTCTCTCTCTCTCTCGCTCTCTCTCTCTCTCTCTGTCTCTTCCCCTTTGACCATTTGGTTTATTTCTTAAACTCCACATATGTGTGACATCATATGGTATTTCTCTTTCTGATTTATTTTGCTTAGCATAATAAGACTGATTTATTTTGCTTAGCATAATACTCTATCTCCATTCATGTTGTTGCAAATGGCAAGATTTTATTCTTTTTTATTGCTGAGTAATATTCTATTGTATATTTATATGCACCACATCTTTTTTTTTCTTCCTCTTTTTTTAAAATTTATATTCAAGTTAGTTAACCTACAGTGTAGTCTTGGCTTCTGGAGTAGAACCCAGTGATTCATCTTTTACATATGACACGCAATGCTTATCCCAAAAAGTGTCATCCTTAATGCCCATCACCCATTTAACCCCCACCCCATCACCCTCCAGCAACCCTCCATTTGTTCTCTGTATTTGAGAGTCTCTTATGGTTTGTCTCCTTCTCTGTTTTTATCTTATTTTTCCTTCCCTTCCCCTAGGTTCATCTGTTGGGTTTCTCAAATTCCACATATGAGTGAAATAATATGGTATCTCTCTTTCTCTGACTGACTTATTTTGTTTAGCATAATACCCTCCAGTTCCATCCACATTGTTGCAAATGTTAAGAATTCAGTCTTTTTAATCACCAAGTAGTATTCTATTATATATATATATATATATATATATATATATATATATATATATATACATATATACCACATTTTCTTTTTTTAAATTGTTTTAATGTTTATTCATTTTTGAGAGACAGAGAGAGACAGAGTGTGAGCGGGAGAGGGGCAGAGAGAGAGGAAGACAGAGAATCCGAAGCAGGCTCCAGGCTCTGAACTGTCAGCACAGAGTCCGACATGGGGCTTGAACCCATGAACTGTGAGATCATGACGTGAGCCAAAGTCAGATGCCTAACTGACTGAGCCACCCAAGCACCCCATACAACATCTTCTTTATCCTGTCATCACTTGATGGACATTTGGGCTGTTTCCGTAATTTGGCTATTGTAGATAGTGCTGTTATAAACATCAGGATGCATGTATCCCTTTGAATTAGTATTTTGTATTCTTTGGATAAATACCTAGTAGTGCAATTTCTGGATCATAGGTTATTTCTATTTTTAACTTTTTGAGGAAACTCCATGTTTTGAGGAGCACTGTTTTCCAGAGTGGCTGCACCAGTTTGCATTCCCACCAACAGTGCAAGAGGGTTCCCCTTTCTCCACATCTTTGCCAGTGCCTGTTGTTTCTTGTGTCATTTATTTTAGCCATTCTGAACAGATGTGAGGTGATACCTCATTGTAGTTTTGATTTGTATTTCCCTGATGATTAGTGATGTTGAGTATCTTTTCATGTGTCTTTTGGCCATCAATAAGCTCAAGTTGATTTGTTATTTTTTGTCAAGTTTAAGGAGTTCTTTATATATTCTGGGTACGAATACCTGTTCCAATATATGATTCATAAATATTTTCTCTCATTGTGTGGGTTATCTTTTCACTCTGTTAATAGTGTCCTTTGATGCACAAATGTTTTTAGTTTTGATTAAGTCCATTTTACTTATTTTTTCTTTTGTTGCCTGTGCTTTTGCTGTTTTATCCAGGAAATCATGGCCAAATTCAATGTCATGAAAGTTTTCTCCTACCTTTTCTTCTAAGACTTTTATACTGTTTTTTCTCTTATGTTTAGATTTTTTATCTATTTTGAGCTTACTTTTGTATATGGTGTAAGGTAAGGGTCCAGTGTCATTCTTTTGCCTGTGGATATCCAGTTTTCCCAATATCATTTGTTCAGAAGACTATCTTCTCCCCCTTTGAATTGCCTTGGCCACTTTATCAAATATTATTTGACCCTATATGCTAAGGCTTATTTCTGGGTTCTCTATTCTATTCCATTGGTTTAAAAGTCTCTATACTATGTCATTGGTTTATATGTCTCTCTTTATACTAGTACAACACTGTTTTGATTGTTGAAGATTTGTAGTAACTTTTGAAATCAGGAATTGTAAGGCCTCCAACTTTATTCTTTTTCAAGATTGTTTTGGCTATCCAGGATCCTTTGAGATTCCATATGAATTTTAGGATGGGTTTCCTATTCTTGCAAAAAAAATCATTGTGATTTTGATAGGAATTTCATTGAAAGCTCATAGGATTTGAGTACTATTGGTGTATTAACAATATTAAGTCTTCCAATAGATGAATGCAGGATGTATATTTATTTGTGTCTTTAATTTCTTTCAGCAACATTTGTATTTTTCGGTATACAAGTCTTTCATGTCCTTGGTTAAGTTTATTCCTAAGTATTTTATTATTTTTGATGCTATTATGAGTAAAATTGTTTTTTAATTTCATTTTGGGTTATTTGTTAGTGTTTAGAAGCACAACTGATTTTCTGCATTGATTTTTACCCAGATCAGTGAATTTTTCCATATAAATGTACCTATGTAATTAGCACATCAAGATATAAAACTTGTCCATTATCCCAGAAATTCTTTTCATGCCTATTTCCAATCTATACTCCCCAACACTAGTATGGAATCTATTAGCGTACATTTGATTGGTAAGGTTCTGATCTTCATGTAATTGATTTAAACAGTGTACACCCTATTGCTCAATTATTTTTAATGAACAGAAGTTTATTAAATGCGTACATTTTTGTAATATGTCAAGTATTTGGTACCTACACAGAGTCCCTGCCTTCAAGGAAGTTAAGATTTAATAAGAGGAAGAAGCTACCACCACTTGAAGAGGTGGAAGTATAGGTTAGGTGCACACTAACCTGGATGGACAAAGTTGGGTCAATGACTTGGCTCCTGTGGTTCTGGAACCTTCTGGTGGTTAGATGAGAAGGATAGAAAGGTTTGCCAGGTAAAGGGAAGAAAATGTGCAAACACATGGACATGCTGGGCATGTCTGGGATACTGTTTGGGGTATCAGCTTTACTGGAGTGTAGTTGGATGACTTTCAGTCGAGAGGTGGACAAGCAGGGGTATATTGTGTTCAATATGTTTTTGAGATACATTTATTCAGCAATTTATTCTTTTTGTTGCTGAAGAGATTTCATTGCATGAATATACCAAAATGTATTTATCCTTTCTCTTGTTAATGGGCATTTGGGTTATTTCCATGTTTTAGCTTCTATAAATAAAGCTAATATCAACATTCTTGTTAAGGTTTTGGTAAACATATGGACTCATTTCTCTTGGATATATACCTAGGTATGGAATAACTAGGTCATAATGGTAAGTGTGTGTTCAACTTTGAAAGGAACTGCCAATTTTTCCTCAAAGTGGTTGTGTGATCTTGGTGTTGTAATTCTTTGTCATTTTTTACTTTCTGGTGTGTGTGACAATATCTCACGGTAGTTTTATTTTGTATTTTCCTGATTACAAATGGTATTAAACATCTTACTGGTCATTCAGGTATCTTCTTTGAGAGCTGCCTCCTCAGCTGCCTCTTAAAACTTGTTTATGTTTTCTTCATTGAGTTTTAGGAGTTCTTTGTATTTTCTGGATAAGGAAGAAAAAAATAGATTGGAATTGGGTATTTTTTCCCAGTTTGTAGCTTGCTTTTTCACTTTTTTAATCATGTTTCTTGATGAACAGAAGTTTTGAATTTTGTTAAAGTCCATACTATTCTTTTTAAATTCTCACCTATCCCTAAATTAGGCCAGTGGGAGCCTCCTCAATCCGACTCCTGTTCTGAAACATCTCCTTCAGGTTTTGAATATTTCCTTATTTTCTGGCAGTGTTCCAGACTCACTGTGTACATTTCCTTTCATTTTAATGGGGGATGGCTTTTTGAAACCAAGCTGTATGGGCATCAAGTTTGCTCAATGCTATTGGAATATCATTGATTCTAGACATTTTCAGAGTAAACGAGTTCATACCAATACCTCTAATTCCAATCAAAACCACAGGTTTCATTCTCTTTTCCTACATTTCATATCCATACCCTGTGCCCAAAGTATGGACCCTGATTCTCTAAAGCATTTACATATTTATTTATTGGTTCACTCCTACAACACAATCAAAGCAATTTTGTAATTCCTATACCTATAGCATCAACATCTTTCAATTAAAATTCAAAATTTCTCTACAGTTATTTTTGTCCTTAGAATATATCCACTGAGTGTGCATAATCAGAATACTTCGTACAAAATTTAATTTGTTTTTCATCCATAGGCATTATCTATTTGATATATAATTAGGTACACTTTTTTCTGATTGTACCCAATTTTAAGGTTTTTCCTCATCTCTTAATATTTATGTATTTGAATATGTAAAGCATCAACATACTTAAAAAAAATCAACACTGTATAAAGAAGTAAAGTCAGAGAAGTTCTATTATTTTTACTCCATGCCCGGTTACTCCTTTAATGCAAATAATTTTATTTTATCTTCCTTATTATTCTTACATTTTGCAAAAATAAATACATAATTACATATTTTTCTTTTTTTCACTTTCTCCTTTCTTTTATAAAAGATAGTGTATTATATATTCATTCTCTTTTACACTTTTTTTCACCTGACAGTGTATCCTAGAAAGTCACTCCATATTAACTCATATTAGTTCGCAGAAAACCTCATTTTTAATTTAATTTTGAAATAATTATAAATTCACAGGTTTCAGAGAATGTATAGGAAAAACCTGTGTATCCTTCCCCAGACTCCTCCAAAGTTAGCATCTTCTACAACTACAGTTCATTATCTACACAAAGAAATTCAACATTGGTACAATCCACAGAGCTTATTCAGATTTCACCAGTTATACATTTACTCATTTGTGTTCGTGTGTGTTCAGTTTTTTAAATTTTTATCACATGTATAGACTTGCATAACCATCACCACAATCAGCATATTTAACTGTAATATCACCAGAAGATTCTTTTAAGGATGTGGAGAAAAGCAGACCCTTATGCACTGTTGGAGGGAATGTAAATGGGTACAGCCACTGTGGAAAATAGTATGGAGGGATATTCTTCAAAAACTAAAAGTAGGACTACCATATGATCCAGCAATCTCCTTTCTGGGTATATATCTGAAGGAAATTAAATGACCATCTTAAAGAGATATGTGTTACCCCCATGTTCATTGCAGCATTTTTCACAATAGCCAAGACATGAAAACAGCTTAAGTATCAGCCAGTGGATGAATAGATATGTAATAGATATGTGAGATACACACACACACACACACAGTGGGATATTTTTCACCCATAAAAAATAAAAAAAATCCTACGATTTGCAACAACATGGATGACACTTTAAGGCATTATGTTAACCAAAATAACTCAGGCAGAGAAAAATCATTGTGTGATCTCACTTACTGTGGTATCTGAAAAAACTGAACTCACAGAAACAGAGAAATTTGGTGGTTTACATAGGTGAGGGGATGGATAAATGTTGGTCAAAGAGTACAAACTTTTAGTTATAAGATGAACAAGTTCTGTGTATCTAATGTACAGCATGGTGACTATAGTGCACAATATCATATTATATATTTAAATGTTGGTAAGAGAGGAAAACTTAAATGTTCTCAACACACACACACACACACACACACACACACACACACAAATGGTAACTATATATTGTGATATAGTTGTTAACTGACTTTGTATTAATCATTTTGCAATATGTAAGTATATTAATCATCATGCTGTAAACTTTAAATTGACTAGTGTTATATGTCAATTATATTTCAATCAAACTGTAATTCCCTCAAATTACCTTTCTCTAGCCACTTCTTCCCTCCTTCAATATCCTTAACCACTAAGAACCACTAATTTGATTTTTTGTCTCTATTACTCTATTTAGCAACTGTTACATAAACGGAATCATACAATGTATACCTTTTAAATTTGGTTTTTATTCAGAAAAATTTCTTTGATATTTAAGACATTGTGTGTATTAATAGTTTGTTCCTTATTATTACTAAGCAGTATACTATGGAGTAGTTGTGCTACAGTTTATGGAACTATTCATCCATCGAAGGATATTTGAGTAATTCCCAGTTTTTTACTCTAGTAAATAAAGTTTCTCTAGACATTTCTGTATGAGTTCCTTCATTCTCATTCTTTTTTTTAGTCACATAAAATTTAATTGTGTGGATTTCTTATATATGGGCATGTAGATTATTTCCAAAATTTTGATATCATAAACAATCCTGCAATGAATATTTTGTGCACATGCATTTTTATATTGTTGAATATATATCTCCAGAGTAAATTCCCAGAAGTAGGAATGTTGGATCAAAAGGTAAATGCGTGCTTAGCTTTTCAGCCATTTCAGTGTTGTGCTGAAAGTGTGCATACTGGCTTTCAAGAATCAATTGTTAAATTTTCAAAAAATTTGTTTGCTATATTCAAAACACATTCATTAGTAAAAATTAAATTACATAAACTTACCGTATAAAAATAATATTTAATATTTTGATGAAGTTCCAATAGTTTATTTTTGCTTTTGTTTCCCTTGCCTCAGGAGACAGATCTAGTAAGAAATTACTACAGCCAATGTAAAATAGGTTACTGATTGTGTTCTCCTTTAGGATTTTAATGGTTTCATGTCTCACATTTAGGTCTTCAATCAATTTTGAATTTATTTTTGTGTATGGTGTAAGAAAGTGGTCCACCTTCATTCTTTTGCATATTGCTGTCCAGTTTTGCCAACACCATTTGTTGAAGAGACTGTCTTTTTCGCATTGGATATTCTTTCCTGCTTTTAGAAGATTGACCTCACAGTTCTGGGTTCATTTCTGGGGTTTCTTTCTATTCTGTTCCATTGGTCTATTGTCTGTTTTTGTGCCAGTACCATATTGTCTTAATCACGGCATCTTTGTGATACAACTTGAAATCTGGAATTGTGATGCCTCTAGCTTTTCTTTTCTTTTTCAAGGTTGCTTTGGTTATTTGGGGTCTTTTGTGTTTCTATACAAATTTTAAGATTGTTTGTTCTAGCTGTGTGAAAAATGCTGTTGATATTTTTATAAGGGTTGCATTAAATGTGTAGATTGCTTTGAGTAGCTTCTGCACAGTGAAGGAAATAATCAAGAAATAATCAAAGTGAAGGAAATCACACACCTATAGAATGGGAGAAGATATTTGCAAATTATGTCTGATAAAGGCTTAGTATCCAAAATATATAAAGAACTTATAAAACTCAGCACCCCAAAAAAACAAATAATCTAATTAAAAATGGGCAGAAGAAATGAATAGACATTTTTCCAAAGAAGACATTCAGATGGCCAACAGACTTGTGAAAAGATGCTCAACGTCACTCATCATCAGGGAAATTAAAATCAAGACTACAATGAGATATCACCTCACACCTGTCAGAATGGCTAAAATCAGCAACACAAGAAACAAAAAGCTTTGGCAAGGATATGGAGAAAAAAGAACCCTCTTGTACTGTTGGTGGGACTACAAACTGATGCAGCCACTGTGGAAAACAGTGTGGAGGTTCCTCAAAAAGTTAAAAGTAGAACTACCCTCTGATCCAGTAATTGCACAACTAGGTATTTATCCAAAGAATAAAAAAATACTAATTCAAAGGGATACATGCACCCCAATGTTTATAGCAGCATTATCTACAATAATAAAATTATGAAAAAAGACCAACTGTTCATCAACTGATGATGGAATAAAGAAGATGTGGCATATATAAATGAAATATTACTCAGACATAAAAAGTATGAAATCTTGCCATTTGCAATCACATGAATGGAGTGAGAGAGTATTATCTAACTGAAATAAGTCAGTCAAAGAAAGGCAAATACCATATGACTTCACTCATACGTGGAATTTAGGAAACAAAACAAATGACCACAGGGAAAAAAAGAGAAGGTTCTTAGTTGGCTCAGTCGGTTGAGTATCCAACTCTCTATTTCAGCTCAGGTCATGATCCCAGGATCAAGCCCCACAACAGGCTCCACGTTGGGCCGAGAGAGAGAGAGAGAGAGAGAGAGAGAGAGAGAGAGAGAGAGAAACCAAGAAACAAAGAAACAGACTCTTCACTATAGAGAACAAACTGATGGATACCAGAGGGGAGGTGGGTGGGGTACAGGTGAAATAGGTGATGAGTATTAAGGAGTGCACTTGTGACAAGCACCAGGTATTGTATGGCACTGTTGAATCACTAAATTGTACACCTGAAACTAATATTACACTGTATGTTACGTAAGTGGAATTTGAATAAAAAGTTAAAAACAATAATAATATTTAAAATTAAGGTAATAAATAGTCTAAACTCACCACTTCCTAATTCATTTTAATTACATTTTGTTATCATCTTTGTTCTTTCAGTTATCTGTGTTTTTTGTTGTTATATGATATAACCATGTGCTAATGTTCATCTTTTCCCTATTTGTGTTGAGTGACTTCACCTTGCTAGTTTGAAGTTGGCCATGATGGGAATATTTTCACCAAGGGAATCAGTAAATGCTCCATATCAGGGCTTTTTTTTTTTTTCCTGCAGAGAACCATCTGTGAAACGTTTACCAGAACACGACTGTGTAGCTTGAAATTCCCCTTGAAGGAGTCATATCATTCTGCACTCTTACCAGTAATATACAAGTGCCTGTTTCCCCATGGCCTCACCAACAGTGTATGGTCAAACATTGAAAGTGTTTGAACTGATGGATGAGAAAATGTTTCTCAGTGCAGTGTTGATTTACATTTCTCTTATTACAAGTGAAGTTGATCATCTTTTCTATATATCTAAGAGATAATTGTATATATTTTTTGTGAACTGTTTGTCTTTTGCCCATACTTCCTACACAGTTTTGATTTTTTATTTTATTTCTATTTTGAAGACTACATATCTATATATTAGGGATATTAGCCTTTTTGTGGCACATGCTGCAAATAACATTTTTTTACTAGTTTGCTATTTGATTTTTTGCTTTGCTTATGATTTTTTTGCCATGAAGAAATGTTCATATAATCAAATTTATCAACACTTTATTGCATCTGGAATTTGCATTATACTTAGTATGATTGTTTAACATGCTACCTCATACAATTTTAGTTGGGAGCAATATATCAAATTCAATGAAATAGACAATAGGTGACTATTACTTGAAGGATGCTGTAGTGAATATACAGGCAAAAAAGGCATATCCTTAACCTCAAGGAATCCACAATTTCTTGGAAAATATAGACCCATACCTGACTTTTCTGAACCTGAATCATCACTGACTGTGTTCTGTTTAAATTAAATCTGAAACCTAAAATAGATATGTAATACTACACAGTAATTCTACTACATTTCTCTTTAGGCTCACCTTCCCACTTATCAAGATGACTATTTCATATATTTTTCTCCCTTATCCAAGCATTCAACCTTTGCTTATATCTGATTACTTAAACTCATACCTCACTGCAAAGGTAGCATATGATTAAAAACATGAACTTTGAATCTATACCGATTAGCTATGAATTGAAGCTGTATGTAAATACCACTGCATGACATTGAGCAAGTTTCTAACCTTTATATATTTTAGTTCCTTCATCTGCAAATGGAGACAATAATAGTACTTGCCTGATAAGTTTTAATAAATGTATGTGTGTGTGTGTGTGCATGTGTGTGCACATAATGCCTGGCAAATAACTGCGTTTGCTGTCATCGTCATCATTATTATCAGCATCAGCATCAACTAGGAATTCCTTCATGTACCAATGTACGAATCTACAATTCTACCTTTGAATGCATTCATATTCTTCCCCTTTTCTACAGTTCCCAAAGGAGGATATATCACTCATTGTATCAAAGGCAAATCATTTCATCTGTTCTTTATTTTCTGCATTATTTTTATATTATTAAAGTATATATTGTATTCAATGTTATATTAGTTTCAATTGTATAACAGAGTGATTTGATACTTTTATATATTACTCAGTGCTCACCGTGATAAGTGTAGTCACCATCTGTCACCAAGCATTTTATTATAATATTACTGGCTATTCTTCTCACGCTATACTTTTCTTCTTCATGACTTACTTACATACTTATTTAAATTTTAATTAATTTGCTTTTAAATTCCAGTAGGGTTAACATATGGTATTATGTTAGTTTCATGTGTACAATACAATGATTTCATAATTCTATACATTACTCGGTGCTCATCATGGTAAGTATATTCTTAATCCTCTGTACCTATTTCACCCATTCACTCACCTGTCCACCTCCCCTCTGGCAACCACTAGTTTGTTCTCTGTATTAAGGGTCTGTTGTTTGTTTGTCTGTTTGTTCATTTATTTTGTCTTTTAGACTTCATGTATAAGTGAAATCATATGGTATTTGTCTTTCTCTCTCTGACTTATTTCACTTAGCATCATTTCCTCTAGGTCTATCCATGTTGTTGCAAATGGCAATATCTCATTGTCTTTTGTGGCTGAGTGATATTACAGTGTGTGTGGTGTGTGTGTGTGTGTGTGTGTGTGTGTGTGTGTGTGTGTATCTTACATCTTTATCCATTCATCTACTGATGGACAGTTTGGTTGCTTCCATATCTTGGCTATAGTAAATAATGCTGCAATAAACATCATGGTACATATCTTTTGGATTAGTGTTTTTGTTTTCCTTGGGTAAATAGCCAGTAGTGGAATTACCAGATCATATGGTATTTTCATTTTTACTTTTTTGAAGAGCCTCCATACTGTTTTCCTCATGGCTGTACCAGTTTATAATCATGCCAATAGTGCATGACGTTTCCCTTTTCTCAACATCCTTGCTGACACTTGTTATGTATTATATTTTTGATACTAGCCATTCTGACGAGTATGAGGTGATATCTCATTGTGGTTTTGATTTGCACCCTGATGATTAGTGATGTTGAGCATCTTTTCATGTGCCTGTTGACCATCTGTATGTTTTCTTTGGAAAAATTGTCTGTTTGGGTCCTCTGCCAATTTTTAAGTAAAGTTGTTTGATTTTTATGTATTTAGTTTGTATAAGTTCTTTAGCTATATTGGACATTAACCCCTTCTTGGATATATCATTTGTGCATATCTTCTCCCACTCACTAGGATGCCTTTCTATTTTGGTGATGGTTTCCTTCACTGTGCAAACACGTTTTATTTTAGTAGTTTAATTTTATGTTCATTTTTCCTACTGAGAAGATATATCTATAAATATGTTGCTATGCCTGATGTCTAAGAGATTACTGCTCATGTTTTCTTCTTGGGATTTTATGGTTTTAGGTCTCTCACATTTAGGTTTTTAAGTTATTTTGAGTTTATTTCTGTATATGGTGTAAGGAAGTGCTCCAGTTTCATTCTTTTGTATGTAACTCATTTTGCCCAACTCCTAACCTTTATTTTAGATATAGAATTCTTTGTTGGTATTTTTTCAGTGTTTTTAATATTTCATTCTACCCTCACTGTTATGAAGTCTGACATAATTATATTAATGTTCTCCTGTATGTGACGAGTTATTTTCCTCTTGCAGCACTCAAGACTTTGCTTTTGTTTTTTACTTTTACTGGCTGCTTATGATATATCTAGGTATGGATTCCTTTGTGTCTCCCTTACTTGGAACTTGCTGAACTTCTCTGATACGTAGATTATATATTAACTATAGTCACCATGCTATATATTCCTTCCCCAAGACTTATTTATTTTACAACTAGAAGTTTGTATCCCTTGATCACTTTCACCCATTTTGCCCACCATCTGTCCATGCCTCTAGCAATCACCAATCTGTTCTCTGTATCTGTGAGTTTATTTTGTTTGTTGTTTCTTTCAGAATTTTAGTTGTTTTAGATTCTACATATAAGTGAGAGCATATGATATGGTATTTGTCTTTTTCTGTTTGCCCCATTTCACTTTTCACTTAGCACAATTCCCTGAAGGTCTATTCATGTTATTGCAAATGGCAGGATATCCTTTTTATGGCTGAATAATATTCCATTGTATAGGTACATACCACAATTTATTTTTCATGCCACAGTCTTTAATCCATTTATCCATCAATGGATGCTTGTAAATAATGCAATTGTAAATAATGCAATGAGCATGGGAGTGCAAATATCTTATCAAGTTAATATTTTAATTTCCTTTGGGTAAACACCCAGAAATGGAATTTCTGGATCATATGGTATTTCCGTTTTTAATTTTTTTGAAAAATATTCATACCATTTTCCATAGTGGTTGTATCAATTTACATTTTCACCAACAGTGAAAAAGGTTTCATTTTTTCCACATCCTTGCCAACACTTGTTATTTCTTATCATTTAGATAGTAGCCATTCTAATAGGTGTGAGGTAATATTTTGTTGTGGTTTTGATTTACATTTCTCTGATCATTAGTGATGTTGAGTACCTTTTCATGTAAAGAACAGTTTTATTGACTGATTTTTAGCTATGTATAAGTCACACTTTCATGTTTCTTTACATGTTTTGTAAATTTTTTAGCATTTTAGATAACATAGTGTAGCAACTCTGGATTTTGATCTTCCCCACCACCACTGTGGCTTACTGTAGTTGTTATTTTCTCTTTGTTTTTTTTCTTTGTTTTGTGACTTGCTTAAACTAATTCTATGAAATCAGTTTTGCCCACAGTTTGTAGCCTATGAAATAACTGTCAAGGTTTTCTTCCTTGTTCTTACTTTAAGCCTGTATTCATAGATGTTGCTCCTTGGTCACATAGCTTAGTTGGTAACCAATGATTTGTCATAAGTTTAAGCTCCTAAGTATAGGGGCTGATGGACCTATGCATATGTAGGGAAACACTTTGAAAGCCTAAGCTATTCAGATTTCACTTTTCTCTGGGTCCTTTCACATCTTATCAGAATTTACTACTGATAAGTATGTATATGTTTGCAGCCCCAGGGTTGGATTGAAGTGTGTACCTAGCTTGGGCAATCATTCAGAGGTGATTTTCCCAACCACAATTGCAGCCTTGAGTTAGTAGAGCTGTTGGTCTTTCTTGCTCACCTGCCTCCAAGTTTATCACTTCCCCTGAAGACACTCTTGGGCTTGAGTTTTTCCAATGCTCCCCTTTCCAAATTCCAATGATAGTAGCGGAGAAGTTGCCCATTCTCAAAGCCTACTACTCCCTGAGATAATCTCTGCCTGGGTTAGGTGGGGCAGGGGAAGGAAGAGATCATAAGGAGAGAAGCCCCCCCCCCAACAGACCCATACTTTTCTTACCCTAACATCATCAATTTTTCACAAATAAATTATTCTGATTATTACATGACTTTAGCCAATTTCCAGATTACTTAAGTGGTTATTTTTGCCAATTTGCCCATCATTATAGTTGCTTTTTAGAGAAAGGATTTGCCAATTACCTTACTTATCTGTAGCCAGAGCTTGCATCTTATGCATTGCTTCTCTGCTTTTTAAGTGGATAAATTCTTACATAGGAGATAAGCTCTCATAAACATGGAATAAACTAAATAAATAAGCAAAGTATCCCATGAGTCCCAATGAATAAATGGATGTACATTACCTTGCTTTTCACAGAATATTTGTTGAATGTAATTTGAAAGCTCTAGTTAATATAGTATTCATTCATTCATTTATTCAAGTAATTTTTTGAGAATACAATTTGTGCTACTTTTTGGTGGTGGTGGGGAATCTACTATATTGTTCGTTAGTTTTTCCAAAAAAAATTATTACATTGAAATAAACATAACCTAAAGTTTATCATCTTAATCATTTTAAGTGTGCACTTCAGCAACATTCAGTATATTCACATTATTGTATAGCCATCACTACCATCCATCTCCAGAACTTCTTCATTTTACCAAATTAACACTCTGTATCCATTAAATACTAACTCTCCATTCTTCTTACCCCCAGATCCTGGCAGCTACCATCCTTCTGTTTTTCTGAATTTGACTATTCTAGGGACCGCATAGAAGTAGAATCAATATGTGTCATTTCTTAAATCCAGTGTTCCAAATCATATTATTTATATATCCTTAAGGAATTTAACATTTATTTAGGAAAATAAACATGCAAATAAAAACAATACAATAAAATAAATGAAATGGAGAGAGGGAAGAAGGAAAATAAGAAAGATAATACTAGGAGTTCCTGCTAGTTCAAGGAACCTTATAGTGAGTTTTTATAAAGTGAGTAATATTCACTGTCTACTGATTAATATATATATATATGTGTGTGTGTGTGTGTGTGTGTGTGTAGAATAAGTACAGAATTGGGTGAATGCAACAGGAAGGAGGAATCTTCATGAATTGTGTTGTATCTACAAGAATGTTTTGAAAACTGTGCACTTGGAGTCTGACCTTTGAAGGAGAAACTTGAGTTATAAAAAAAAGAGGAAAAATATACACCATGAGTAACTGAATTCATCTTTATCAGAGGTCTATTTATCTCTAGGTACAAGCTACATTCCTATAGATCTATGGGATTTTCAAATGATTTGGAGTCTAACACCCAATATAATGGGTAGAATTATATTCTCTCCACGTCTATTTTCTGAAATATAGTTGATTATTGTCAGTGAAGTTGAGCATATGGTCCTAAAATGGCTCTAAATGATTTTATATGTTTTTTGTTTTATTATTATCCATCTGATACTTTGAATGAGGCAGCATATGGCAGTTAATTTTCTTCTCCAGTCTCTTGTGCACAATATTAAAACAATTCAAAGCAATGCATATTTCAGCTGTCTTTTATGGATGAATTATACCTCCTGCATTCTCTACATGGAGACATGGAACAAGACATGAGACAGATTTCAACATAAATGTTATTTTGCTTGCTGGGAAGCATTTAGAGAATATACTTAAAATTATGTGAGCTTTAAATACAAATGAAATGCTGAAATGCTTCTTTAATTATGGCATGTACAGTAAATTCAAACAAACAGATGAATAGCTTCTATGGTGCATTTCCAATACAAAGGGACTTGTTAGTTGTTTCAAATGACTTTTAGGTATTTAAAAAAGGACATTCAGTAAAATTGGTGTTGTTTAAGGTCATCTAGTAAAGACCTCTATCTGTTATTGAAAAATCTTTTACAGTAGCTCCTAACTCACTTTTCTGTCACTGTTTAACCAACATTTAATGGCTTTAAAATTTAATGGCTTAAAACTATATATATATAAAGGTCGGAGGGAAGATGGCGGCGTAGGAGGAAGCTGGGCTCACCGCGCGTCCTGCTGATCAGTTAGATTCCACCTACACCTGCCTAAATAACCCAGAAAACCGCCAGAGGATTAGCAGAACGGAGTCTTTGGAGCCAAGCGCAGACCAGAGGCCCACTGAAGAGGGTAGGAAGGGCGGCGAGGCGGTGCGCGCTCCACTGACTGGCGGGAGGGAGCCGGGGCGGAGGGGCGGCTCACCAGCCAAGCAGAGCTCCCGAGTCTGGCAGGCAAAAGCGGAGGGGCCTGACGGACTGTGTTCCCACAGCAAGCGCGACTTAGCGTCTGGGAGGTCATAACTTAACACCTCTGCTCAGAAAGCGGGAAGGCTGGAGGACAAAGGGAGGGAGAGCTGCTGAGCCCCTAGACGACAGAGCTCAGTTTGGTGGGGAACAAAGGCGCTAGCCAGTGCCATCTCCCACGCCCATCCCCCAGCCAAAATCCCAAAGGATACCAGTTCCTGCCAAGGAACTTGCTCGCTCTGCGCAAACACCCAACTCTGTGCTTCTGCGGAGCCAAACCTCCCGCAGCGGATCTGACTCCCTCCCGCTGCCACAGGGCCCCTCCTGAAGTGGATCACCTAAGGAGAAGCGAGCTAAGCCTGCCCCTCCTGCCCCCCCCCCCCCCGTGCACCTTGCCTACCCACCCCAGCTAATACGCCAGATCCCCAGCACCACAAGCCTGGCAGTGTGCAAGTAGCCCACACGGGCCACGCCACCCCACAGTGAATCCCGCCCCTAGGAGAGGGGAAGAGAAGGCACACACCAGTCTGACTGTGGCCCCAGCGGTGGGCTGGGGGCAGACATCAGGTCGGACTGCGGCCCCGCCCACCAACTCCAGTTATACACCACAGCACAGGGGAAGTGCCATGCAGGTCCCCACCACTCCAGGGACTCTCCAAAATGACCAAACGGAAGAATTCCCCTCAGAAGAATCTCCAGGAAATAACAACAGCTAATGAACTGATCAAAAAGGATTTAAATAAATATAACAGAAAGGGAATTTAGAATAACAGTCATAAAATTAATCGTGGGGCTTGAAAACAATATAGAGGACAGCAGAGAATCTCTTGCCACAGAGATCAAGGGACTAAGGAACAGTCACGAGGAGCTGAAAAGCGCTTTAAACGAAATGCAAAACAAAATGGAAACGACGACAGCTCGGATTGAAGAGGCAGAGGAGAGAATAGGCGAACTAGAAGATAAAGTTATGGAAAAAGAGGAAGCTGAGAGAAAGAGAGATAAAAAAATCCAGGAGTATGAGGGAAAAATTAGAGAACTAAGTGATACACTAAAAAGAAATAATATACGCATAATTTGTATCCCAGAGGAGGAAGAGAGAGGGAAAGGTGCTGAAGGGGTACTTGAACAAATTATAGCTGAGAACTTCCCTGAACTGGGGAAGGAAAAAGGCATTGAAATCCAAGAGGCACAGAGGACTCCCTTCAGACGTAACTTGAATCGATCTTCTGCACGACATATCATAGTGAAACTGGCAAAATACAAGGACAAAGAAAAAATTCTGAAAGCAGCAAGGGATAAACGTGCCCTCACATATAAAGGGAGACCTATAAGACTCGTGACTGAACTCTCTTTTGAAACGTGGCAGGCCAGAAAGGATTGGCACGATATCTTCAGTGTGATAAACAGAAAAAATATGCAGCTGAGAATCCTTTATCCAGCAAGTCTGTCATTTAGAATAGAAGGAGAGATAAAGGTCTTCCCAAACAAACCAAAACTAAAGGAATTTGTCACCACGAAACCAGCCCTACAAGAGATCCTAAGGGGGATCCTGTGAGACAAAGTACCAGAGACATCGCTACAAGCATAAAACATACAGACATCACAATGACTCTAAACCCGTATCTTTCTATAATAACACTGAATGTAAATGGATTAAATGCGCCAACCAAAAGACATAGGGTATCAGAATGGATAAAAAAACAAGACCCATCTATTTGCTGTCTACAAGAGACTCATTTGAGATCTGAGGACACCTTTAGATTGAGAGTGAGGGGATGGAGAACTATTAATCATGCTACTGGAAGCCAAAAGAAAGCTGGAGTAGCCATACTTATATCAGACAAACTAGACTTTAAATTAAAGGCTGTGACAAGAGAGGAAGAAGGGCATTATATAACAATCACAGGGTCTATCCATCAGGAAGAGCTAACAATTATAAATGTCTATGCACCGAATAACGGAGCCCCCAGATATATAAAACAATTACTCATAAACATAAGCAACCTTATTGATAAGAATGTGGTCATTGCAGGGGACTTTAACACCCCACTTACAGAAATGGATAGATCATCTACACACACAGTCAATAAAGAAACAAGGGCCCTGAATGATACATTGGATCAGATGGACTTGACAGATATATTTAGGACTCTGCATCCCAAAGCAACAGAATATACTTTCTTCTCGAGTGCACATGGAACATTCTCCAAGATAGATCATATACTGGGTCACAAAACAGCCCTTCATAAGTATACAAGAATTGAAATTATATCATGCATACTTTCAGACCACAATGCTATGAAGCTTGAAATCAACCACAGGAAAAAGTCTGGAAAACCTCCAAAAGCATGGAGGTTAAAGAACACCCTACTAACGAATGAGTGGGTCAACCAGGCAATTAGAGAAGAAATTAAAACATATATGGAAACAAACGAAAATGAAATTACAACAATCCAAACACTTTGGGACGCAGCGAAGGCAGTCCTGAGAGGAAAATACATTGCAATCCAGGCCTATCTTAAGAAACAAGAAAAATCCCAAATACAAAATCTAACAGCACACCTAAAGGAAATAGAAGCAGAACAGCAAAGGCAGCCTAAACCCAGCAGAAGAAGAGAAATCATAAAGATCAGAGCAGAAATAAACAATATAGAATCTAAAAAAACTGTAGAGCAGATCAACGAAACCAAGAGTTGGTTTTTTGAAAAAATAAACAAAATTGACAAACCTCTAGCCAGGCTTCTCAAAAAGAAAAGGGAGATGACCCAAATAGATACAATCATGAATGAAAATGGAATGATTACAACCAATCCCTCAGAGATACAAACAATTATCAGGGAATACTATGAAAAATTATATGCCAACAAATTGGACAACCTGGAAGAAATGGACAAATTCCTAAACACCCACACTCTTCCAAAACTCAATCAGGAGGAAATAGAAAGCTTGAACAGACCCATCACCAGCGAAGAACTTGAATCGGTTATCAAAAATCTCCCAACAAATAAGAGTCCAGGACCAGATGGCTTCCCAGGGGAGTTCTACCAGACGTTTAAAGCAGAGATAATGCCTATCCTTCTCAAGCTATTCCAAGAAATAGAAAGGGAAGGAAACTTCCAGACTCATTCTATGAAGCCAGTATTACTTTGATTCCTAAACCAGACAGAGACCCAGTAAAAAGAGAGAACTACAGGCCAATATCCCTGATGAATATGGATCCAAAAATTCTCCACAAGATACTAGCAAATCGAATTCAACAGCATATAAAAAGAATTATTCACCATGATCAAGTGGGATTCATTCCTGGGATGCAGGGCTGGTTCAACATTCGCAAATCGATCAACGTGATACATCACATTAATAAAAGAAAAGATAAGAACCATATGATCCTGTCAATCGATGCAGAAAAGGCCTTTGACAAAATCCAGCACCCTTTCTTAATAAAATCCCTTGGGAAAGTCGGGATAGAAGGAACATACTTCAAGATCATAAAAGCCATTTATGAAAAGCCCACAGCTAACATGATCCTCCACGGGGAAAAACTGAGAGCTTTTTCCCTGAGATCAGGAACACGACAGGGATGCCCACTCTCACCGCTGTTGTTTAACATAGTGCTGGAAGTTCTAGCATCAGCAATCAGACAACAAAAGGAAATCAAAGGCATCCAAATTGGCAAAGATGAAGTCAAGCTTTCGCTTTTTGCAGATGACATGATATTATACATGGAAAATCCGATAGACTCCACCAAAAGTCTGCTAGAACTGATACATGAATTCAGCAAAGTTGCAGGATACAAAATCAATGTACAGAAATCAGT